>NC_083689.1:86325751-87676002 GCF_033118175.1 Dama dama
AGTGGCAAAACTTACAATGCTGAAAATATTATTTATTGAGGAGAAGTGGGAAGACTGATATGGTGGGAGTACAGGTTGGTCATCTAGAAAGTCATCTAACACCATTTTGTAAGACAGCCTATGACTACACATTTTGGATTTTAAGTATATGCCACCAAAGTAAATATATCTAGCAATATTCAATTACTTTTAGTATTGGGAAGCAAAACAAAACAAAACAAAACAGTGTTAACCAATAGATAAACAGTAAAGGTAAAATATGATGGATAAATATTATGGAATATTATGGACAGCAATTAATTAAACTTATGCATAGTACTATGGGGTGGATGAAATTTTTAACATAATACTAAATGGAAAAAAATGAAAATATGGATCCATATCATATCATCTACCATAATAAATGCATGTCAATAGGATACAGACACAAGTTACAATTAGACACACAAACTAAAAGACAGATATTAAATATATTAGATATAGAAGGAAAATAAGAAAAGAATATGGAGATAAAATGTCAGAGATAAATAAGGGCAAGACATTGCTCAGACCAATGTTCATAATATGCTATGATCTGAGGAGTAAGATTAATTCAACTTTGTGCACTAGAGATCTGAGAGAAGAAAAGGAACGAAAGAAAAGAGCAAAGATATTAATTACCTGGACTAAGTCATTAACCCAAAGTCCTTTCTTTTTTTAAGCAAATAAGATGAAAATACTTATTTTTAAAACTCTGAAAGTTTATATAGTATTAAACTATTTTATTTCAATTATATATATGATAATTTATTTATACCCTGGCTATCAGTGAAACTACTTCTTTTTCTATGAAGATTAAAGTAATACACATACAACACTTATTTGTGTCAGGTGAGCATTAAAAAATTGGATACATATAAAATACAACAATGAGATATTAGAATAGCAAAACACAGTTGAATTCAACTTTTTAAAAAATTTTGCTTCAAGACACAAATAATGTAGCCTATTAACTTTTTTTTTTACAATTTAAATGTCTGACTAGTTCTAGTAAATATAAATCTATACACAAGGAGATAAATGAAGTTATTTATGAATGAAACATTCCATCTGTGTACACTAGTTCTCATTTAGTGGAAACTGTCATTTCTATTCTCTGAGACATGCTGCATAAAAATCAGTTTTTTAAACAAAACATCTGATGGGTTCCAGCAATGACACATTTTAATATTTGCATGTTTTTGTTTTGATTTTCTCTTCTACTACAATTCCTGTAAAAGTGGGTTTCTATTTTCAGATGGTTTTGCTTTATACTGTCATATCATATTTTCCCTGAAATCATAATAGTGAGTAACAAATAAAGAGAGATGGTGAATATATCTAAACTTCACAGTTAAGAAAATGATAGGCCTTAAGGAAACATTTGGAAAGATACATGAAGATTACATTCAAGTTGTAAATATTCAAGAAGTAAACACAATGGAAGCCTTTGAATGACTTCTAGTTTTGACAAAAAAAAAACAACCTCTAAGATCTAAATATGATGACTACCTCATTTCTGACACAAGAGTTCAATGCCTCTGGCCTCTGCAAGAAAATATTTTCTATAAATTTCTAGGGGCAAATATTATTCATGAACAAATACTGTTTATTATTCTTAGTAAACACCCAGAAATTAAGCATGGTCTACTACCAATGGATTCCAGAACTCAAAATGCACTAAGCAAACAGATGTCAAATGTTCTTAGGCAGAACTCTGCAATAGAGAAAGCTGGAATAGTTTCAACATTCCTCACACTCCCTTTGGGAATTTCGTTCTCCTGCTGCATCTGTACATGTCTACATATATCATTCTCTTTCTGAAGCCAGGCTTACTTGACAGAGTATTTTCTAATATAACGTTCTCAAAGTATAATCCATACAAATCTCAATTTGTTAAAAAAATGCAGATCCTGATCTCCATAAAAAATCTTATAATGAATCCTAATCCCACTCTGTAGGAGCTAAATACATTTAAAGAATACATCTGAGTTGATGTTATTAAATATATATTGCATTGAGACTCTGCTCTAAGCACCCAGGGCTGTGACTGTGAAGGTTCTTCAGTTCCATGAAGATCTCAAGGCACAAAGGGACAAATGCACTAGATTTTAAGAGTTAAACAGAAGAACTTAAATAGTCTGCACATTACTATTAAAAACAAAAGTTAATATTGACTAGTAAAGAATAAAACTAATACTCATTAAAGATTAAATATATTCAACACACTGTCAGAGTACCTAAATTTATACTTGTTCAAGTGAAGATAAACTTAATTGAGCAATTAATGATACATTTACTCTGCCCCTAAGAAGAAAGGAATCTACCCCTCAGCAAGAATAAAGTGGTCCTGTACAGAATCCATGTATAAAAGGAATCTCCATCTCAAAATAAAATCTATCCTCCTAGAGGGTAACTGAGTAAATAAGTACTAGAGAAGCTGGAACTAAATTCCAAGACATTCTATGGAAGAGAACTGAAAGTGGGCTATATATATTTGGGTACATTTTATCTTAGTTGATAGAATGAAGTTGCCTCAGATTTACAAAGATTAGAAATCTCAACTTTTAATGAATTTTCTGTTAACTGTGAAGTTTGTTTATAATAAATTCATTATAAATTGTTACTTTAAGTCAATTAACACTTGTTCTAAGTCTGACTACCTCATTCCAATTTGACAAACTGTCTTCCACCACTCATAAAATCTGTCCTGAATCTTATTAAATTTCTGGGTGAAAGCAAGTAAATTATAAAACAAAATAATACAACAAACACTATTAGAAAAAGAAAAATCAAACATATGTTATATGCCCACCTTTGTGTGTGGAATACTATAAAAAAGTGTCAACTTGGTCAGGATGAACTACAGTTCCCAAAATTCACTGTATTGTATGTTTCTGGTAAGGGAAGGTCACAAGAAGGATTCTTGGAAGATTTGGAAGCAGCAGCCGTTCCTTACCAAAGGTGCACACTGATGCTGCTCAGCAGATTCACCTCACTGGTGTGAACCAGCAGCTAAGCTTGCAATTGCTCTCCCTCCTCAGGATTACCCATTTGCTGCTTTCATTCCTGGATCAGGAGTGTGTGTTTATCCCTGTGATAAAGGGCCCCAGCATATGCAGGATACCCGTGACACTAAGGTCAGGAGCAACAGACCAGATTCAGGGCCCCAGTGGAGTTGCACCCAGTTCAAGCTTGTGGGTTCCAGTCTGCCCTTCATCTTTCCCACCTTGCATCTATCTTCCTTTTCATACTGCCCGACCTGTGGATTCTGAACTCTGGCATCAGATGTGGAGACAACAGTTTCCACAGGGATTATTTAATTAATTCCTACAATTATATAAGATCAAGTCAGTGTAACAAATGTATTTTATACGTTTACATGCTTTTTAGGTTCTACTGGTTCTGATTCTCTGCTTGTGTTCTCATAATGGTCTTATGAAATAACTTCCTATATCCCCACTTTGGAGATGAGGAAGTGGAATCGGTGGTTAAAAACCTGCCCAAGGTCACATGGCAAACAAGTAATACGGTCAGTGTCAGAACCAGACAGCTAAGCCTCATCCTTAAAAAAAAAAAAAAAAAGAATGATGTTTGGCACAGTAACCCATATAAGTATATACAGTTGCTAATACATAGCAAGTACCCTCAAGATGTCATTTTTCTTGTCTGGGTGCTTTAATACATTAAATGCATCAGTTGACAATGAAAGAATCCTTATGAACCTTATAGAGCATACATCTGCTAAACTTGCACTGAATGAATTGGAATACAGTTAATGTTTTGCTTTTCTTATCATTGTACAGTTCTTCAAGGTGAATCAGAAATGAATGATTAATCACCTACTTACATTTGGCTTTATTTATGAAATCTCACACAATCAATAATTGATTGCTCTCTGGAAGAAGCAACTCATAGGCACTGAAAATGGCATATTTCTTCTTTCCAGAAAAGAAGAGGACACATGCTTGATTTTTTTTTTTTTTTTTTTTTGAGATAATGCGGTGGGAGTAGGGAAGGGCAGCTGACACTGACTGCCTGATTTTAAGCAGCTGGAGAACAGTAACATTCTGGGAGTTCTTGTTTTTTCCCCCAAAGACAAAAATTTTCATTTCTGGCTAACATATAGAATAATTCTCAATGGAACAAAATGACATTCATTAATTAGCAGTGACAATACTAATTTTGTTTTGTTTTTTCATTGCGTTCCTTTTTCAAATTAGAATTTAACTTCAGCTATACTTGCCTAGAAACACTACATGAAGAATATGGAATTTTTAATATAGTCAATCAACTTCAGTTGTTTTCATATTTCACACTGATTTTTTTCTTTGTCCAATTTTGAGCATTTTTCATTTCTTTCTTGTTTCTTATTTCATTATTAGAGAAACTCCTAAAATAAAGGAGAAATGGGTATTTTCTCTGATGAGGACAAGTGAGTAGTGTCACATTTAGCTTGCGTACAAAAGGCAAGCTGAGAGATTACACAGAATGCAAGGAATATAATCTAAATTTCTATAACAACGGCCAATAGCAAAAGGTTTCAAATACTGGAGCAGTTAAATTGATTAAATTAAATCCAGTTCCATGATCTTGGTCGAGAGAACCTCTGTCAGGGGCAAGATACAGCTGGTCATGCAATATTCTCCCAGAAATATCTCCCATGTGCTAATGACAAAGAGAGTCCCAGGGCAGAGGGATTAGGAGAAGAAAGAGAAAGGATGGCAGTGGGCGACAGTAAAAAGGGCAGATTTTTGGAGCCTTAGTCTTTATGCAGGCCCCTTTTATTTCTGTGTCAGGAAGGCTAGCTACAGTGAGACCTAAACCCAACTCTGAAGTTAACTATATCACACGACCAGGACAGTAAACCCTTTATTATACTGCTCCCCAGGGCCTGGCGCATGATATAAATAATTATTTATTTAGTGAATAAATGTGTTAATTTATCAAAGAGAAAAGTTTATTTTAGTTTATTTTTTGCTTCTTTGTTTTATAAAGGGTTGATCTACATTTAACTTTGCATCTGGCTTCATTTTTTTTCAATTTAAAGGGCTGATTTCATATATTCATTATTACTCTAAAAAGAGATATCATAAAATTTGTTTTCAACTGATCATGACCATTATGTTTAACACTAAACAGTGGCAAAACTCCAAACAGCTATACGAAAATGGTGCATAAAGGTAGAACACAATGTGGACTATTTTACTACTGGGGATAGTGCTCTCCACCCTTATAAAGGGGGGAAAAAAGAGAACTTCAGTGCATTAGTAAATATGGAGGATTTCACATTAAACTATTTAATAGTGTTTAACAGTTATGTTGGTGCAAAGAAGACAACAGTGATTTCTTTCCAACGATTTTGGAAGGTGATGGTGGTCTTAAATATACACTATTTTCCATTTTATGCCTTGTGAACTTTGAATATTTAGATTGTAATGTTTTTCCAAGTTAAGTTTTATCCCCAGATTTTTGTCTGCAAGTCTGTGACAATGATGCAGTAATGATGATTTATATCAGAATAGCACTGCCTAAAGACCACCTGTAAAAACAGCAGGAAGGCAATAAAGCAAAGAACAGAACAGCAGGTAAGATAGTGTTTGTATAAGTGCCAGCTACGTATTTGTTAAAGCTAATGAAGTGTAAAAGGAAATGCGACTTATCCTCATCTTGTCCAGAATTTGGAGGCATGCTGAGGAGTAAATCCCAAAAGAGAAGGATTGAAAATTGCCTAGATTGAGTAAAATCATGGCCAACAGGAAAAAATGACATCTATTTCTTGATTTTACAATAACCAGATGTCAAGTTAGTAAAAGAGAATGTGTTGGTCCTTGGAAATGTCAGTTGCCATATGTGACAAGGGGGCAGTTAATTCTTTTAATTTTTATTTTACTGCCCACCAATTCTGGAGAGAGATCGACATGAATGTGTGAAGCTTCTCTCTGAAGCTGGTGGTGAGGTAAGCATCTTGATGAGTCATATTTTCAGGAATTAAAGTGCCAAAGTAAAACGAGGTACCTAATTCAATTCTTATCAGCTAAATCAGGAGGTCAAATCATAAATATATTTATCTTCCATTGGTAACACTGAAAATTATCCCTTCCTTGCACCAATGAGATGCACCTCTTCTTACTCCTCATTACACCAAACTCAATTAACATGCATTAAAGTAATATAGATTTAATGCTGAAGCAAAACAGTGTGAACTCTGTATGCAAGTTTATAAGTCCCTAAACAACACTGAGTCATTCATTATTGGGAATTTAATAAAAGTTATCTTCAAGGAAAAATGGTTTGAAAATTCAGGTCTCTCAAACGACATTCTTAAAAAGTTTCCTTTTCTAGATCATGATTCTTACATTTCAACTTGCACTTAAATTACATATACAAAGTCACCTATAATTTACACTCTTTGAAAATGCTTGACATTGGTCAACATGCAGACACTTTAGCCTAACTCCATCTAACATACAGTCTAGACTATGTGAATCTGGACACAAAAATATAAGAATTTTATAAAGCCTCTAAAGCTTTATAATGATTCCTCATTTTTGCAATCCTAGAAATTAAAGAACTGGGTTATTGCAATTTTAAGAGATAGCTAGGAAACTCCAAAATCCAACAACAGACCATTTAAAAGTGTATCTGGAACTCTGTGGCACAAGCTGAAGGAGCTCACAGGCAGAAATTTTCTCTTTTACGGAAGCCTCAGTTCTGCTGTTAAGACCTTTCAATGGATACAACCAACTCTCTTCCCTGGATTACCTAATGTAATCTTGCTTATTAAGTCAAATGATTAAATATATTAATTACATCTCCAAAATACCTTCAAAACATCATTTAAATAACTGTTTGAAGACTATAGCCTAGGCAAGGTGACACATAAACATTCCAACTGTTATATCCTTCATTGACAGAACAGATTATGCTTTTTCTAAGGAGCAACTAAATTATTTGGGTAACTTTTTCAGATAGTATGAAAACACATAGTTTTGTTTTTCCCCACATTTTCTGTAATAATCATACCTTTCAGAGGATCATGTAAGTGTGCATACACTTTTAAGTTTTAATATTTATTATGGAAAACTCCAAACATGTACAATAACATAGAGAATAATACAAAGAAGGTCAATGTACCCATCATCCAGCATCAACAATCATCATTTTGCCAACCTAACATGTGTGTGTGTGTACATATATTAAAGGTTATATACACCTTTAATGTGTATATTAAAGGTTCTATACACCTTTATTCACTAGGATGCACTTCTGCCTGGATTTGAATCTCAGTCTATGAAAGGCATGAGGAAACATGGCTAAAGGAATAGCAGAATTATGTTTTTCCTTTCAACCTAGAGGAAAAACCTTGTGAGTTAAAACTTGGCCAGAATAATCGGCACTATTGTTTTCTTTCTTCTTCAATTTCTCCTCCAGTAAATACTGAATTGTATGAAACCATCATTTATTGAGTGTATGTAACTTTGCTACTGAATAATAATACATTAAGGAAATTCTAGAGAAGGATAAAAGCAAGTAATATAAATCATAGATAGCAGGATAAAGATAGATGCTCAATTTTTTAAAAATAATATAATTCAAAAGGATATGAGAAGAATCACTTTAACAGTATAACAAAAACAAGGTTAGCATTTCATTTCAGATTGGAAAGTAAGGTGGGAGAGAAGACAAGGGGTTTACTTATTATCCTTTGAAAGTTTCAGGCTCCATCACAGTTGATAAAATGTTGGAATGCCACATTGCTCCTAGTCAGTGCCGTATTGCTTTAATGTAAAACTTACGCTCAATTGCCATTTTCTCTCAGAAGGTTTAAATGAGCCGATGGATTCTGAAAAATGTACTGGCAGCTGAAGTCTAAGAGTTATGGTGTTAATAGCAGTGGAGATCTCTCTATTTTGTATCAGAAATAGGTGTGTTAGAGTCCATGGGGAGGGGAGGCAAGGCTCCTTGAAATTATTTAGTAACAGAAGTGAACACCACATGATTATTACCCTTGTCTTAGGGAAATATGCATGATAATGTATTCATTATTGATTCTTTCTCTGTAGGACTCCTGCTTTGGCTCATTGCTCATTTTAAATGGCTCAGTAAGTCACAAGAGTTGTCGGTATTCCCTCACTTAGCTTTATATCATTTGTTTACAGCATCTGCTCAACAATAGCTTGTTTTATGGATGAACTCCTATAGATTGTGAAGATTTAATGCATAATGCAGGTGTATATTAAATCTGTTACACATACGTCATGAACACAATGGGATTATTTGGAGACAACTGCAGATAACTGTGCATTGTTTTATTTTGTATTCCAAACACTTAATGTGATGCCTATAACATGATATGGGCTCTATGAATGCTTCTTGAATAGATAGGTGTGTAAATGAAAGAATGGAACTCAGTTTTTTTTTTTTAATCAGCTGATTTTCATATAAAACCCTGCACAGTAGCATACACTGTTGTCTTCTGCCTGAAATTCTAGCT
Organism: Dama dama; assembly: GCF_033118175.1. Taxonomy (NCBI): domain Eukaryota; kingdom Metazoa; phylum Chordata; class Mammalia; order Artiodactyla; family Cervidae; genus Dama; species Dama dama. The sequence goes on from NC_083689.1 coordinate 86,334,267, forward strand.
AATCCTTTGTCTATTTAAACTCTCCTCTTCAAGGACTACCTTCATTCTCATAGTCTTCATAAGCTTACTTGATCACTTAATCAAATGTTGTTTTATCCCCTGACTAACTAGTAGATGCTTTACAAATACTTAGTTGGAGAAAAAAGATAAATGATAACATTAAACAATCATGTATAAATAGAAAAATAAGATCAATATAATAACAAATAAGTACTGTGTTTTCTTAAAAAGTAATAATAATAAAGTTTGAATTCAGGTTCTGTGTATTAAAAATAAATAAACCCTTACTCACCAGAAGTCCTGCCCTAAGCACCTTGTAAACAGGATACACAGCAGAGTCTCATCATAATACAAATCTGTTTGAGACAAAATATTTTAGTGTGAAAAGACCCCACTTATTTTTGTCTATTTTAGAAGGACTCATTTCAATTAATTATTTTTCTATATAACAAACATACACTTGAAAGGGAATAAATATTCAGCAGAAGGAAATTAGTGTTTTATCACTCCATTTCATCTAGTGCAGTTTGATATACTGATAACCTTTTTCATTAGAAAGCCAACAGTGGAATAACAGCAATTTTTTCAAGAACAAAACTAAAGTTGTAAGAAAGTCATCAATATTCAAATATTCAAATTTCTCCTTTTAAAATATTCGAGCATTATTAGTTCTTTCACTAGTCCACCAACATTAGGGACATTCGAGTTGGACACCACTGCACGGTTGAGCACACGCACCCAAAAGGACTGTCAACTTCTTTGAGAAGGCTAAAATGTATTGTCTGAATTAATCCAAGACATTCTTGGTGGAAGGGTAAACAGTGTAACATTCATCCATTTATCCATTCAATTCACAAATATACACTGACATTCTGAGGCGGGGAGAGAGGGGGGGTTCTGAGGGAGGAGTAGCTCTGGGAGTAGTTTTTATTTCTGGTTCACCCCTTTTCGCCTTTGGCCCAAGACCTAATCTCACCTGGCCAGGCCCTCTGGTAAGAACAGCTGTTCTGTGACTCTGAGTCGGGGACGGGTAGTGAGGACTCTACAGGCACTGGGGTTTGCATGACAGGGGACGTGAGCCAGACGCCTCACGGGCGACTCTGGAATGAGGGAATCCGGCGTCCTTGGCTCCCGGTGTTTCTTACCCAGGATTCCCCTGCCTGCCGCGTGGAACTCCTGAGATCCCGCGAGATCTCGTTTCCTCAGGGAAAGCGTGGGCAGCCCTGGGGGAAGGCGTGGGCTGCCGCGGTAGCGGCTCAGTTGGGGTTTCGCTGTATTTGGAGCCGTCAATGATCCTTCCCATGTCCTCTTAATTCCCTTCTGTCAGGACATACTTTTACTATCCGCCCCCATCCCCCATTCCTGCTACCCTAAAACACACCTGAAGATGTTTAAGCCTAACTTGCAGGCTCTAATAGTGCCCTGATTTCCTTCGTTGGAATTCCCACACCGCACCTGGTCCTTATTGAGCCAATGCAGAAGCCTTCCTTCCCCATAGTGTTAAAGAGAGAACGGACAGTGGTATAGTGCTTTGACTCTCCAGGCCCCCAGACTTGACAAGAAATGAGAACTTTGTCGTGTGGTGATAACGCGCCTTCATATGGGTCAGGGCGGGCAGCTTTGGTCCTGGGTATAAAGCATCGTCCTTCATCATCTGAAGGCAAAGGGTGCTCTGCACAGACACAGAAGTTTCCAGTGTTGGTTGCTAGACTTATGTCATTGACCCATTACTGAAGGTGCATTTGAAACTTACAAGTTCCAGCAAGTGGCAGATCTTTTCTTCCAGGCAGCAGGTACCCTTAATGTTCCCACTGGTAAATAAGATAAAACATTCATAATTATAAGTTGTAGAGTAAAATCTTAGCTAGAGTGATTTCTATGGTTTCAGTAAACAAAGTTGCAAGTTTAAAAATATTCATTTAATGAGATGACTTAAAAGAGGAATCATGAGTGAGGTTTTCATGAGATCACAACTGAGGTGCTGGATTTCCAAAGATATGACAGATTATCATATGAGTTTGAATTGGATTGTTCACTGAGAAATCACAAATGCATCTGCTTTACAAAAGCAATGAAATCATAAAAATGCAAACCTTCTAAATGTGTTCCATTTCTAACTCCTCCCTCAAGACTTATCACCATGGTTTCTGTTTTATATTCCACTCTTGATTCTGACTCATCATCCTTTTAGCCACTGGTTCTAGCTTTCAGGCAGTTCTTTAATTCATATTCTCAACTAAATAGATCTGCTTATAGGGATGTGAGACTGAGGTGAAAATATGGCTTTTCCTGTATTATAGACCCTGTAGTCTTTGGGAGGAAGAAAAGCAAGATGAGAGAATGAGTCTCCAGGACTAACCCTCTTTTCTGCTGCTAATTTTGACAGTGTCCATCCTTCATAGCATAACACCTATTGTTATGATTACAATACCTCTGACATTTTGCATTGCTTTCCCAAACTTGGTATTGACAAAGACTACAGGGAGCGAAATACTAGATATTCTTTCTAAGGAAGGAAATGAAAGAAGAGGCAGTGGGAAAAAAACCCCAACCTACCAAAGATGAGGAAATCTTTAAAAGTTACTTTCAGAAAAGACTGTTGGGATAGTTGGTACCTAATTACTGTAAATGTTATACTATTTAAAAGAGTAGATGGACTGAGGAAGTTGCAAGTAGGCCACTATAATCTGTATCCATCCTTCAGTTATAGAAGTATTTTTTGAAGGAAATTCCAGATCTGTACACAGGAGCAGTGTAGTTAAGCCATTGTAAAAGTGTCTCTGGTCTTTTACCAGTTCGTGATCTGGTTGGGAATCACTGTCTGAATCTGCAAAGTAGCTCTCTTAGGCCCACTTGCAGGCCCAGGGAGTCAAAGATTCGGAATTATATCATGCTATACAAATAGTCTTCCCAAATAAAGGTTTCCATAGGGCTTGGTGTAAGATTGGGCTTTATGACTTCCTAAAACATCATGGCCCCATCACAGTGCACCATTTAAATAAGGAAGCTCAATTTTCCTTGTATACAGAGAAACAATTGACAATTGAGTTATGATAAATGTGCCCACCTTCCCTTCAGGTGAATTTATAAGGACTTCTGAAACACAGAAGGTGACCTACAAAGAGATAATACTGAAAAAAAGTATATATGCTGAAAGATCCAGTATTCTTGCCTAGGAAATCCCATGGACAGAGGAACCTGGCCGGCTATAGTCCAAGGGGTCACAGAGAGTCAGAAAGGACTGAGGGACTAACACTTTCACTTTAATTTTATGTAAATCAGGTAGGGTAAAGGACGGTTGGGGTGATGCATGGTTAGTGAAGTCCCTGATACCAGTAATAAACCTTTTAGAACAATTCATTTACAAAATTTTGCATTCCCTTTAATGATTAAATGATGCAGACTTTGGACATAAAACAGAAGTTTGAGAGACAAAAAGTCTAGATGCTGATTAATAGGAAGCTGTTTGAAATGGATAACATATCATTTGGAAGTGAGTTTTATCTTTATTTATTGGCCCTAATTGCAGAATGTCTTGCAAGAAATAGAGATATTACAGTGAATTTACAACCTAGCTCTTAATCAAGGGAAGTTAAATAAAAGGATTAGATAAAATAGGTTGACTTTTTTCTGCCAGATTGAAGATAGAGTTAGTTGAATGAAAGGAAAATAAACAGGTGAAAACACAAGCAACAGAAATAAGTGTCATACCTATTAGTGTAAGTAACTAATTGAAAATTGAAAAAGTGTTAGACTACATTAAATCCACCACCTTTTTTTGTGTATCAGTAAAACACTGTAAAAAGTAGCTCTTGGGGAATAAATAATTATTAATAGAAATTTAATGGCACACAGTATTTATAATATCTCAATTTGGAAAAAGTCATTTTATAGTAATCATCAAGGGTCAGAAATGCTTATTATAAATTATTAACACTCTGTGTAAGTTCTGAGAATAATGATAAATAGAGTTAAGTCACATATTAACAGGGACAGAGATGACTTTTGCAGATAAGAAGTTAGGTTGACACAAAAATTCAAAGGATATAAAAGTTTACTATTCATGGAATAGAAATAATCATCATTATGAATTTCTTTCAATAATTTGATTATTGCTTTTAACAATATGCAAGGTAAAGACACATTATTGCTGCTGTTTTATTAAAGATAATGGTGTATAATACTTGAAAGAATTAAGATTATCTCTGGACTGTAAGTCCAGGGATCAGCCCAATTTATCAGTTTTCACTTAAGCTGAAAAACACCCAAACATTTTACAGGACTGACTGTGAGATGTATGTTCTCTTTCTTTTAACACTTTGAAAAATAAATTATAGAATAGTTATATTTGGGATGGAAATTATAAAAAGCAAGCATAAAGATTATATGATTATATAAATTATGTCAGTATCTTTTGAGCAGTCACAAAAGTGGTCTTTTACAATGGCTTTAATTGTTTATTTTTCATAGTGAGATACAGAGTTTTATTTGCTAAGTGTTTTTGTAAGCTTGCCTCTAAGGACACCATGTATATTACAATTCATTCTAATTTAAATGTCATATAAAATCACTGGGTTTCATTATTAATATATTTACAAATAACAAATCTTTTGTATAGAAGTAAGTTAGGAACAGATGTTTGTTTTTTTTCTTTATTGTGGTTGTGTTGCAGGAGTTTTTTGTAAAGGTGAGATTTGCAATACCTACAAGCATGAAAGTGATTTTACTTTCTTCCTGTGTTCAAAGAAAATAAGAAACCCTTTTGTGTCAATAGCAAGAAAACAGGATAATAAAGAAAAATAATTAGAAAGCTGAATCAACAGGAAAATAAAAACAGAAACAAAGAAAATCAACATGGTTATAATAAAATTTTCTTGGAAAAATGCTTATTTAATGAAATCTTCATAGCATCTTAGGATGGATAAGACCTATTTGTTCTTCCATCCTAGGACTAACCAGGCCCTACCATGCTTAGCTTCTGAGATCAGACAAGATTGGGGGCATTCAGGGTGATATGGTATAGATGAGACTTATTTGGAAAGTCTAAGTCTATTTGTTTTTCAAATATACAAGACCAAATCATAATAACTTCCCTAATTTTAAGACCATTTTTATAACTGTTTGACTTCAAGTGAATTAATATATTTGAAATATATGATTGTTTCTTTCCTTGTCCCTAGAAATTACTACAATTATTGCCTTGACTAATTTATTTAATCCAAGGCAATAAAACTTTCTAATTTTCAAAATAAGGATCATGTTATTTATCTAGTGGTATTATGATTAAAATCAATGAGAAATCAGGAATGGCATCATCAAAATGACAGAATAAGCAATTCCAAATATCCATTTCCCCAAAGAAACATTGAAAACAAGCATAAACTGTCAGGACCAGTTCTTTCCTACCCTAAAAAATAGTCAAAGATATAGCAAACAAGCAAATTCTAAACAAACAAAAAGGAAAATAAAAATGTTAAAAAGAAACAAACTTTAGGCACTTTTATTTCTTGAAGACAGTAGCTGGTCCTGCCAAAGGAAGCAGAGCAGCTCTCAACCGCAAATTATGTTACTTTGTTCTAAGTTGTCTGAGGGCTAGCTGAAGAACAGATGCAGGTGCTCAGTTTTGTTTTTCCTAACTCAAAACTTGTTAGGGACAGAAAAGTGATAGGCATTGTTATAAAACACTGTAACACTGTAATGTTAATGAAAAACCGCTAGGTAACAGGGACAAAAGATTGCAGTTGGGACCTAAAATACACTCCCTTAATATGCTAGGTAAACCTGGAAAGATAATTTATTTGGGAATTAAGATGTCCAAAAAGTACCCATGTACACCAGGAAATTCACAAAACCACATGCGTGCCCAGGACAGGATACATTACCTCAGAAGAGACCTGAAAACACTCAAAACTTATACCTCTGCCTGATTTCTAGTCTCAGTGCTAGTAAGAAGTGTACAATAATTGGAAAGAATAATTCATAGAAGGACTCACAGTAGAATTAAGAAGTCAAAGAAAAAGTTAGTGAACTCAAAGATAGCACAGTTGAAGGAACTAGTTTGAGTTTCAGAAGGAAAAAAAAAAGGAAGAAAAGTGAATAGAGTCTGATGAGAAATTAATACATTCCCAGATAAATAAAAGTAGTTTTCTACCAGTGGTCCTATAAGATATGCTAGAGGATATCCCTCAGGTTGAAATGAAAGGACGCTAGACAGAATGAAAAGCAGTACAAAGGAATTAAGGAGTTTGTAACTACAGAGATAAACATAAAAGTCATATTATGTGTTTTTATTTTTTTTTATTTTTTTTTCAGTGGGTTTTGTCATACATTGATATGAATCAGCCATAGATTTACACGTATTCCCCATCCCGATCCCCCCTCCCACCTCCCTCTTCACCCGATTCCTCTGGGTCTTCCCAGTGCACCAGGCCCGAGCACTTGTCTCGTGCATCCCACCTGGGCTGGTGATCTGTTTCACCATAGATAGTATACATGCTGTTCTTTTGAAATATCCCACCCTCACATTCTCCCACAGAGTTCAATGTGTTTTTAGTTTGCAACTCCACTTTTTATTTCTGACATGAATTTAAAAGCTTTAGAAGGGAATGCAAGCAGAACATTACTATAAAGCAAATAAAATTGAGCAGAAAATAATGCTATAATATGGAAATTAAGAGATGGAAATAAATTAGACATACAGAACACAAGTAGCAAAATGAACGAAGTCAATTCTTTCTTATGAGTCATTTTTTAATGTAAATGACTTAAACTCTCTTATTCTAAAGACTCAGCTTATCAGAATGGATTTAAAAAATGATCAAATTATATACTGCCTACAAGAAACTCACATTAGGTTTAAGGACACAAATAAATTGAAATTGAAAGGATGGGAAAATATATTCAATGAAAATTAGTTATTGAAAGTGTTAAAGCTGGCATAATTATATCAGACAATATTAAATCCTTTATAAGAGAAAAAGAAGGACATTAAGTGAGCATAAGAGAAAGAGAAGGACATTAAGTGAGCAGTTCATCTGGGTGTATATATGTGTGTGTATATATATATATATATTCAATAAAAGATAGAACGTTTAGACAGAAGATTAATTAGAAAGCAGAAGAGATGAACACTATGTACCAAGTAGACCTAATAGACATATAGACAACACTCTACCCAATGATAGAAGAATACACATTATTCCCAAGTACAAATGCAACAGTTCATATATTAGATAGACACCCCATGATAGACCATGTATTAGGTCACAAAACAATTCTCATTAAATTCAAAAAGATATATAAAGTATCTTCTCCAACCACATTAAACTGTAATTAGAAAGTAATATCAGGAGAACTTGAAATTTCAGAAGTATGAGTGAAATAACACACTCTTAAAAATACTCAGTGGGTGAAAGAAATCCACTGGAAAATAGAAAACACTTAGAAAAAATTAAAAACAAAAACCCAAAAACTTACATGATACATTGAAAGCAGTGCCCAGAAGGAAAGGTATAGTAGAAAATACTATATTTCAAAAGAAAAACATCTCAAATCAATAACATAAGTCTACACTTAAAGGAACTAGAGGAAAACAAATCTAAACTAGAACCAAAGCTAAACTTAAGGAATAAATGATAAATATGAGAGTGGAGATTTAACAACAACAATTAAGAAAAAAACAGAAAAATTAGTAGAATCAACAAAACCAAAAGTGTTTTTATTGAAAAGATTAATAAAGGACAGGTCTTTAGCTAGAAAGAAAAAGAAACAAAGAGTCAAGGCATAGTTAACTAAAATCATAAAGGCTGCAAAACTGCTATTAAACTTATAGAAAGTAAAAACAGATTTTAAGGACATACTATGAACAATTGTATGCCATAAATTAGATAACACTGATGAAATAATTTCTTAGCAACACATAAACTACCAAAAATGATTCAAGATGAAATTTTAAAAATCTGTACAGACTTATAACAATTAAGAAGACTGCATCAATAATTTTAAAAACAAAACAAACAAACAAAAACACTTTAACAAAGAAAAGTTCAGTACAACATTGTTTCCCTGGTGAATATTTAAAGAAGAATTAACTGAATTCCCCAAATTCAGGAATTCCTAGACTGTCTAGTGTTTAGGACTCTTTGCTTTCACTGCTAAGGACCTGGGTTCTATCCCTGGTCAGGGAACTAAAGTTCCACAAGTTGCACAGCATGGCTAAATCCCCAAACTCTTCCAAAACAGAAAAGTGGGAACATTTCCTAACTCACTCTGCAAAACCAGATACCAAAGCTAGGTAAAGATTACCATCAAAAATGTTGTTGGTAAGCCTCGTTAAATCAACTGAAGTCCCTAAGAACAAATCTGCATGTTTTCTGAAAGAGGAACTCTGCTTCAAGGCCCAGAAGGATTGGGTAGAGAGGGAGGTGGGAGGGGGGATCGGAATGGGGAATACATGTAAATCCATGGCTGATTCATGTCAATGTATGACAAAAACCACTACAATATTGTAAAGTAATTAGCCTCCAACTAATAAAAATAAATGGAAAAAAAAAAAAGAATTTAGCATTAACTCCTGCTTGAGTTTTCAGCCTGCTAACTTGCCAAACAAATATCAAACTTTTATTTTTTTTATTTATTTTTTATTTTTTTTATTTTTTTATTTTTATTAGTTGGAGGCTAATTACTTCACAACATTTCAGTGGGTTTTGTCATACATTGATATGAATCAGCCATGGATTTACACATATTCCCCATCCCGATCCCCCCTCCCACCTCCCTCTCCACCCGATTCCTCTGGGTCTTCCCAGTGCACCAGGCCCGAGCACTTGTCTCATGCATCCCACCTGGGCTGGTGATCTGTTTCACCATAGATAGTATACATGCTGTTCTTTTGAAATATCCCACCCTCACATTCTCCCACAGAGTTCAAAAGTCTGTTTTGTATTTCTGTGTCTCCTTTTCTGTTTTGCATATAGGGTTATCGTTACCATCTTTCTAAATTCCATATATATGTGTTAGTATGCTGTAATGTTCTTTATCTTTCTGGCTTACTTCACTCTGTATAAGGGGCTCCAGCTTCATCCATCTCATTAGGACTCGTTCAAATGAATTCTTTTTAATGGCTGAGTAATATTCCATGGTGTATATGTACCACAGCTTCTTTATCCATTCATCTGCTGATGGGCATCTAGGTTGCTTCCATGTCCTGGCTATTATAAACAGTGCTGCGATGAACATTGGGGTGCACGTGTCTCTTTCAGATCTGGTTTCCTCAGTGTGTATGCCCAGAAGTGGGATTGCTGGGTCATATGGCAGTTCTATTTCCAGTTTTTAAAGAAATCTCCACACTGTTCTCCATAGCGGCTGTACTAGATTGCATTCCCACCAACAGTGTAAGAGGGTTCCCTTTTCTCCACACCCTCTCCAGCATTTATTGCTTGTAGACTTTTGGATAGCAGCCATCCTGACTGGCGTGTAATGGTACCTCATTGTGGTTTTGATTTGCATTTCTCTAATAATGAGTGATGTTGAGCATCTTTTCATGTGTTTGTTAGCCATCTGTATGTCTTCTTTGGAGAAATGTCTGTTTAGTTCTTTGGCCCATTTTTTGATTGGGTCATTTATTTTTCTGGAATTGAGCTGCAGGAGTTGCTTGTATATTTTTGAGATTAATCCTTTGTCTGTTTCTTCATTTGCTATTACTTTCTCCCAATCTGAGGGCTGTCTTTTCACCTTACTTATAGTTTCCTTTGTAGTGCAAAAGCTTTTAAGTTTCATTAGGTCCCATTTGTTTAGTTTTGCTTTTATTTCCAATATTCTGGGAGGTGGGTCATAGAGGATCTTGCTGTGATTTATGTCGGAGAGTGTTTTGCCTATGTTCTCCTCTAGGAGTTTTATAGTTTCTGGTCTTACATTTAGATCTTTAATCCATTTTGAGTTTATTTTTGTGTATGGTGTTAGAAAGTGTTCTAGTTTCATTCTTTTACAAGTGGTTGACCAGTTTTCCCAGCACCACTTGTTAAAGAGGTTGTCTTTTTTCCATTGTATATCCTTGCCTCCTTTGTCAAAGATAAGGTGTCCATAGGTTCATGGATTTATCTCTGGGCTTTCTATTCTGTTCCATTGATCTATATTTCTGTCTTCGTGCCAGTACCATACTTTCTTGATGACTGTGGCTTTGTAGTAGAGTCTGAAGTCAGGCAGGTTGATTCCTCCAGTTCCATTCTTCTTTCTCAAGATTACTTTGGCTATTCGAGGTTTTTTGTATTTCCATACAAATTGTGAAATTCTTTGGTCTGCTATATCACATATACCACATGAGCAAATTGCATCAATGCCTTAAAATCTTTCTGTCAACATACACACACACACACACACACACACACACACACATATGATAGAAATGCTATCCATAGACAAATAGTTAAATAGAAATATGTATGATATCTATACATATATGAGTTATGTTTTAGTGTTATATACACAAATATATATTGCCTTAGTCATGGATCTCCCGAAATGTAGAACTACTAGGATGTGAATGTATCTAGAAAAGGCTTTCTTATAAGGAATTAAGGAATTGGTTCATGTGGTCATAAAAACTGGCAAGTCCAAATGCAATGTGGGCTTACAACTTGGAGACCCAGGAAAGCCAATGGAGTACTTCAAGTCCAAAGGCCAGCAGGAGGAGACCCAGGATACATGATAGTAGAGAATATTGCCAGGCAGTCTGCTGGGGAATCTCGCTTGCACAAGGAGACCAGTCTTTTTTGTTTTATTTAGGTCTTCCAATTCCATGGTGACTTAGACAGTAAAGAATCTGTCTGCAAATGCAGGAGACCCAGGTTTGATCCCTGGGTAGGGAAGATCCCCTGGAGAAAGGAATGGCGACCCACTCCAGTATTCCTCCTTGGAGAATTCCTTGGATAGAGGAACCTGGACAGAGGAGTCAGAGTGACCTAGGGGTCACAAAGGGTCAGACACGACTGAATGACTAACACTTTCACTTTTTTCAGGCCTTCAACTGATTAAATGAGGATTATTCCCATTATGGCAATTAAGTATATTCCCATTATACTTACTCAAATATACATACTCAAATTTCACCGGTTGAAATGTCAATCTCATTCAATAACACCCTTCCAAATTGACACATAGAATAGACCATTACATACATACATACACACACACACACACACACACACTCACACACACACAGGCACACACATAGTTGGAAGTACAGATCAGATATCCACCTAATAAGATTTTGTTTCTGAGAATTGAGGTTCTGTTGTAACAAATATCTAAAGATGTGAAGTGACTTTGAGATTGGTTCATGAATATATATATATATATATGGTTTGCCCTGTGGCTCAGATGGTAAAGAATCTGCCTGCAATGCAGGAGATCCAGGTTCTATCCCTGGGTCAGGAAGATCCCCTGGAGAAGAGAATGGCAACCTACTCCAGTATTCTTGCATGGAGAAATCTATAGACAGAGAAGTCTGGTGGGCTACAGTCCATGGGATTGCAAAGAGTTAGACACAACTGAGTGACTATCACTTCAGTTATATATATATATATATATATATATATACTGTAAGAATTTTGAGGTGCATGATAGAGAAACACTGATTTTCCTTGAAGAGACTCCTAGTAGAAATATGTTTGTTAAAGCTGATTCCAGTGAGAACTTAGAAAGAAGTGAAAAAATCTATAGAGAAAATTTCTATCATCTTAGACAATACATATATCATTATGAGTGGAATGTTGTTTTAAAAATGAGCATTAAAAGTGCTTGTGAGGTCTCAGATAGAAATGAAGAACATGTTATTGGACACTGGAGGAAAAGTATTGTTTGTGATGAAGTGAGAAAGTGACTGAATTATGTTTTATGATTGTATGAAGGTAGAACTTGTGAGCTTTTAAGTTGGATATTTACTTGAGATTTCTAAGCAAAATGTGCAGGATGAAACCCGGTTTCTCCTTGCTTCTTTTAGGAAATATGTGAAATATGAAAAGAAAGAGATAAATTGAGGAAAGAAGTTATGCCAAAAGAAATCAGCACTTGGTGAACTGGAAATTTCAACATATCCAGAAAACATGCTCTGAGACAGAGCCACGGGTGTGTGTGAACAACTGTTTGCTAAAGAGATTAGGCATGTGATTTATGGATCCAATCAGCCATCTCAGCAGAAGCCAGGACTGAGGATGAGATTACCTAGAAGGGTCTGAGTCTAATGATGAGGAAACCCGTGCCATCCATTGAAAATAGAAAAGGCTTTTGAGATTTTTCTACCAGAAAAAAACACTACCAATGTGGACTGAAAGGGATAGAGATGAGACAAAATGAATTAACAATAACACTGAGAATAATCATAGATAGAGTCCAGACTGAGCAGACCCAATTCTCAGAAAGCCAGGCCAAGTATTATGTTAGGTACCAGGAACACATCAGTAGACAAGTTGACTATGACCCTGAACCATAGACATCATCACAGTACACTCACTCTTCCATGGGTAAACTTGGATGATTTCCATTTGGTTGTACCATCTTGAAAGCTTTGTGTCTTTAGTAACTTACACAGCAAAATGCTCTATGAGACAGATACAATTAAAATGTTTGTCTTAAGAATTTCTAATTAATAGGTGAAGAATTTAGGTATAATGTTATGAATCAGTATCAGACACATTTGATATATTCATATAAATTGTAAAGATTTTAATTATTTTAATGTCTATTAAAAGTGCTAAATCTTACCTATCACATTTCCTTAATAATCTAAATAAAATTTTTTATGTCTTGAAAGAATAAATTAAGAATGACATGAATATTTCTAATGTAATTGATATTAATTAAATGTATAAACATTTTTTATTTCCCTACTTTGATTGTCTCTGTGTAGTTCTAGAGGTTCCTCAAACCACTCTCACTTCTCAAACCAACTACAAATTTGGGAGTCCTTAAGCCCATAGTCAGATTCTATCATTTACAAGTTCTCACAAAACTCCAACAAGGCATTATATTCATGGTTATGATTGATTACAATAGGTTAACATCAGAGAGGAAAGATGCACATAGGTCAGGGTCCTAGAGATACCAAGGATTAGAGCTTCCAGTTGTTTTCTCCCAGTGGAATGGTGCAGTCAGCACCTGTTTTTACCAGTAATGATGTGTAACAGTATGCAGAGGGTATAGCCAATCAGAGATGCTCATCTAAACCTTGGTATCCAGAGTTTTATTGGAACTGGGTCATAAAAAATGTTTGACCCTGTATGTGGCAAACTTTAGACTCCATTCTCTCCAGATGTTGAGCTGGTTCTTTGTGGCCAAATGCCCCCAACCATGGCATAGCATATCTGACATGGCCAAAGCCTACAGATAAACAAGGATTCACTAATCAGGCAGAACATTATAAGGAATCAGAGGTTACCTTCCAAGAGTTGAAGCTAAAGCCCAAACCTCTTTTGAGTATGTTACATACCCTTAGTGTATTTATGCAGAAGAAACATTGAGTGATACCATTAATTATTTTATTTTCTTCTGGTATGTGATTGCTTATAAAAGTATTACAGATCATAGAATCATTTGTGCAACTTACATTAAAGAAGGTTAATACACCATACATTAATTAGAACATAGGTATGTAAATAAAAATATATATAATTAGTTACATATATTAAAAAATTAAACAGTAATTAAAATTTTGAATTCTCAAATTTGAAAATAATATAAACTCTTGATAGATAAATATAAATTTGAATATCAGGGAAAGTTTTTCACCTCTCTGAGCATTTTTTTTCAGCAAGTAATAAATGAAAACTGAAAAAAAAAAATCTAGTTTCATGCTTGTCTGCCTCCCATGGAATAGGGCCTCTTATAATAGCATTTTGCAGACAGTTGTTCAACTTAGATTTTACTGGAGAAAGAATGTTAAGAACTTTGTCTAACTTGTGTATACTGGTATATTGGAAAATGAAGAACTTGGTTACAACTTCACAGTCTGCTGCTCAATTGTTCTGGGACTGTGTTATTGGAAAAAAAAAATTGACTTCTAGAATATTTTGCAAAAGTAAGGATGATTAAAGCAAACTTAGATTTTTTTTTCAAAACAGTTTGATAAATCCTTATGCTGTGCTACTTGTTATAGATTTCAATTGTTACACCTGTTACTACTCCCTTAATATAGATAAAAACAATACTAACTTTCAATCACATGGGAAGAGGTATAAAAGTAAAATAATGGAAGCTATACTCATAAGACAAAAAAAGTACTATAAATTATTCCAAATAGAAAAAATTTCAAAATGTATTTTTCAGACACTTTTATAATACAACCTAAATAATCACATGATTTCAATATTTTTTATTTATTAAAATAAACTTACTGGTGAGTACATCAGGAATGTCTATTAGGAGAGATTGATCAGGATGGTAAAGTAAGAGAACATGCAGCTCACCTACCCCATGAACACATGAAAAATACATCTACCTATGGTACAATTCTCACTAAAATCTCAGCTGGAAGCTAGCAGAAGGACTTCTGTACAATCAAGGCTGTAAGAAATGCACATAATTGAGTAGGAAGGAATGAAAAGCAATAAGGTCAGGAGTTGTGTTACTGGGAGGGGAGTCAAAGGAAAAAGGAGACTACGTGAGGGGATACCCGCCTGGGGAGTCAGCAGTGAGAACCACAGATTAGGCACCAGAATTCTGGGGTCCTGTAGGTAGGGGAGATGAGCCTCCTTAGCTGTTTGGAGAAACTCTGGAACTAACAGGAGGGTTATGGGAAGCCTAGCTTGCCTCTGAGCAATGTGGAGAAAGGACGGCTCTAGAGGCCGCCAGATTTCCTGAGACCACCTGACACACACCAGTCAAGCCAGCAAGCCCTGCAGCCCCATTCCATGTCTCAGCGCAGCACTGGATCTGGGGCGGCCATAGCCTGGAAGATTAGACCATGGCACTCAGAGCCTAGATTGATCAGCGGCAGCCACTGTTGGCATTTACCAAAGCTATCTTTGCTAGTGGCTGCTCACCACCACTCACCCCTCAATACACGCAAGAGTTTTCATGGCCCGGCCTGCCCGCAGTGCTCAGCAACAGGGTGGGGGTGATGGAGGCTGGGGCAGCGATTGGCTGTGAGGGACAAAATGGACTTGGCACCGGAGGCTGAATCTGAAAGAACCATGGAAAACAAATGTGGATGCATGCCCAGGCAGCATATCTGAGACAGCTCAGATTTTTATCTTCGGTAGACATAAGCCAAGAGCCCACATGGGCCCCACTTGCTTTAGCATTCCCCCACTCTGGGGCAAGGGTCCTGGTGCCAGGGAGAGGGGAAAATATACACTGAGAGGGAACAAAACCAGCTCAGGCCCAATCCTCAGGGCTTCTTCTCCAGTAGCCTGGGGTCAGACCAACAAGGCTACAATTGAAAAATGTTGGAGAAGATATGGAGAAGTGGGGACCCTTGTACACTGATGGTGGGTAATAAATTGGTATAATCACTTTGGTAAACAGTATAGGGATCCCTCAAAAAATTAAAAATAGAACTATGATGTTGTTGTTATTGTTCAGTCACCCAGTCTTATCCAACTCCTTGCAACCCCATGGACGGCAGCACTCCAGCCTCCCTGGCCCTCACCATCTCCTGAAGTTGGCCCAAGTTCATGTTCATTTCATCAGTGATGCCATCCAGCCATCTCATCCTCTGACGCCCTATTCTCCTTCTGCCTCAATTTTTCCCAGCATTGGAAACTTTTCCAATGAATCGCCTGTTCACGTCAGATGACCAAAATACTGGAGCTTCAGCTTTAGCATCAGTCCTTCCAGTGAATATTCAGGGTTGATCTCCCTTAAGGTTGACTGGTTTGATCTCCTTGCTATTCAAGGGATAGTACTTCCAAGGGACAGAACTACCATATGACCTAGCAATTCTACTTCTTGTAATTGATTAGAAAAAGGAAGAAAGAAAACACTAATTTGAAAAGATACATGCATCTCAATGTTTCATAGAAGCACTGTTCACAATAGCCAACATATGGAAGGAACCCAAGAGTCCATCAACAGACAAATAGATAAAGAAGATGTGGTAAATATAGGAAATGGAATAATAGCCATAACAAAGAATGAAATCCTGCCATTTTCAGCAATGTAAATGAACCTAGAGGATATTATGCTTAATGAAATAAACCAGATAAAGACAAGTACTGTATGATATCACTTATGTGTGGAATCTCAAGAAAAAAAAATGACTGCATATAACAAAGCAGAAACATACTCATTGATATAGAAGATGAACTAGTACTTACCGGGAAAGAGAGGGCACTTGGGGAAGGTGCAAGATAGGGGTATGGAATTAAGAGATACAAACTACTAGGTATAAAATAGATAAACAACAAGCATACATTTCCTCCATCCATGGGATCTTCCAGGCAAGAGTACTGGAGTGGGTTGCCATTTCCTTCTCCAGGAGATCTTCCTGACCCAGGGATTGAACCCGGGTCTCCCGCATTGTAGGCAGACGCTTTACCGTCTGAGCCACCAGGGAAGTTCCTGAACTATAGGCACTAGGTTACAATAACTTTTTATAGAGTATAATCTGTAAAAATAATCACTGTGCTGTTTATGTGAATTTAACACTGTAAGTCAACTATACTTAAACATTTTAAAAATGTCTATTAAAACAGAGCAGAGATGCTGTGCATCATAGAATAGAAGAGAGAGAGAGAATCTGTCCCTGGGTGGTGTTCATCAGTAGTAATAATAGAAGTCATTGTCTCTAAGAACAAATTTCTTCCTTAAAAAAAAAAAAGAAAAAACAAAAAACCTAAATCATCTAGTTTTTAAGCAGCCATTCCCCAGATAAATAAGAAAAAAGTAAAGCATAGAATAAATTGTTTCTTAAAATTTGCCCTTCTTTGGGAAATTAATAAATAAATAAACATTTTTTCTCAAGCTAGCCAGATTACAAATACTAGAACTTTTTTCTCCTAAATAGCATCTTTTAAAAAGAAAACCACTTTAGTTTGCAATTATTAATTTATAGGTAGGTGAAGGGGAGAAATTGAGCCAGCACTCATCAAATAAAATAAATTCATTAATGAGTCAAATTCACTTAAAAAAATTTAAAAGTGATACTCAAGTTACATGCCATTTTATTGCACAAAGGTGAAGAGAGAATATAATTTTTTATAAATATTTAGACCCAACTGCTTGTGATCGTTCATACTTTTGATTTCAGCAGGGTTTAGGATCTCGGTAGTAAAACTTCAATAATTCTCTGCAATAAAGTTCTGAACATGGCCTTTAACACTTTACTAACACAAAGACACTTCATATTTGGGTTTTTATCAGCCAAAGTGAGGGTGGGATAGGGATTTATTTTGTTTTCTCTGAAATAAAATTAGTCGTATTAATAAAATCCATGTAATAGATATCAGTTCAGAAGTTTTATGGTTAGGGAAAAAGGAACAGAGAGAAATATGGAACATACAAAGATTATAAATAGCAATAATACAGAAAGCTAATATTCACTTAAAACTTTTGATTTTACTAGACACTGTAACCCATGCTATCCATTTTGTTCTTCACAACAAACTTCTTCCTAAGTTCTACCAAAATTTATTATGTAAGAAAATATTTTCAATATCCACATTTTACAGTTATTTATTCTGAGGATCAGAGATTAAACAAGTAGTTCAAGGTCATTCAATCAAGTAAGTAGTATACTGGGACTTAAACACATATTCCTCTCAAAACATATATTTTTCTATGAAACAAAACTGCCTTTATCATACTTCAGTATCGCCAAACTATATATCATTCATCAAGAGAAAAAAAAAAAATTGAGACTGGTTTATGTTAGAGGTCTCCAGGCCTCTAACTTCATGGACCAGGCAAATATTTATTTCAAATTTATGCAGTTTATTCCAATGTATTATTTATCATGCCAAATAAACCAATAGAAAAATGAATACAAACTGAAAAAAATTATAAATGGTATGTTCTATGCATTAAAACTTTTGACATATGGCTATTGAAAATTTTTAAATAAAATTTATAGAAACTAAAATCCCTTTATTTTTTAAATCAAAATCTTTTCTTTTATTTTCTCAATACCATGAAAAACAGAATATATTTTTAAATAATGTTAAGAAGCATCTCTTTCTTTTTTTGATAACTAAAATGTCAATTTTGTATTCTTACATGACAAAACAAACTTCCTAATTTTCAAGTAGCTGTCATGTGCCAGAGAATTTCCCTATCATAGTTACTCATAATTCTTGAAGAGACACTTAGGATGTTATTTATCATCCATTTCAATTTTCCTGGATTCTAACATTTCATTTTAATTTAATATGAATGACAGTTTCTCAGCTTGGTCAGCAAAAGTTTTGTATAATAAGTTTGCAATATAGGGATGGATAACGACACTAGGTTAGTCACTCATTTTTACTGCTGGCATAAATAAGTCTTTCATATATTAACCAATATCTCAGTTGGATATATAAAAATTATAGAGTGAACACGATTGGAATTTGATAGTGTTTAATAATCTGTTCAATTAATTATCACTTGGAGCAGAGCTAGGAAACTAATACTTGTCTAAGCATTAAAGGAATATAATCATCTGATGAAAAGGTGTCTTGCTTATAGAAAAATTAGAAAAATCCTTAAAAATATACACTCTCATTATTATTACTGTAATTTCCCCCACAGCCATTACTGCTAAATATCCACTTAATTCATTTGTTAAGTGATAAAAATAACATATATGTTATTATGGCTAGCAGTCAAATGATTAAAGGTAAAATCTCCAATTTTCCTGTTCATGGTTTTGGGACTTGGCTCTCAGTATAATGTGACCACAAACTGCCACAGGCTGGTATGGAACTGGGAGATTGAGTAATCATATTCGGTCATTGTAGAGTGATGTTTAAATAGTTCATCTATAAAATCCTTATTAATTTTCAATTCAACTCATTAAAGTTATGTGTTGGATTTTCTTCATTTGGGCTCATTACAATAACAGCTATAACCACACTGAAGATAATACACCAATACTTAAGAGACAGGAATTTTGTCTATGAAGGGACAGAAGAATTATAGTGCAGCTTCTTTAAGCTAAAATTGTTTAATTGATGAAAAGAGCTTGATATTTTTAATCTCTTGAGAAAATTAGAAAAAAACACCCTACTCTTGCATTTAAAAAATGTGAAGATACTTGCATTCAATTTTACTGAACTACTAATTCACAAAGAAATAATTACATTCTGTAAAACAATGTAGGTATTTACCTTTTCCTTGATATTAAATCTAGCAGAATATAATACAAGATCAGTTACAAAGTGTTCTAGAAATTCAACCATCTGGGATTAGTTCTGCATGGGTGGATGTTGTAGATTATTTATCAGATGGCTGAAATTATTTATCTCTATTCATGTCCCTTTACAATGTGATTTTGCAGCTTTTCCCACTAACAAATAGAGTTTATTTTGCTACCCCTCAAATACCTACTGACCTTGTGATTTCTTTGGCCAGTAGAATGTGACTACCAGTTTGGGCCTGAACATAACAACCATGCAAATAAGACTAGTTTGGCCTTCTGAAAAATAAGACTACATAAGAGAACATCAAAGCAGCCAATAACAAGCTAACTTCCAGATGAGAGCCATTTAACTAACTGGTCCTCAAAAGAAATAAGTGTCTTCCCAGGGGGCTCAGTCGTAAAGAATATGCCTGTCAAGCAGGAGGCTTGGGTTTGATCCCTGAGTCAAGACGGTCCCCTGTTAAAAAAAAAAAATGGCAACCCATACCAGTATTCTTCCCTGGGAAATCCCATGGACAGAGAATCCCGGCGGTCTATAGTGCATGGAGTTGCAGAGTCAGACAGAACTTGGGACTAAACAACCACCATAGAGGATATAAGAAGAAGTCCAATCATGATCAAAAGAACCACACAGCTGGAATACGATTTGAGAATAGTAAGTGATCATTGTTTTAAGCCACTAAATTTTGGAGTGGAATGTTAGGAAACAGTAGGAAATTAATATAGGAGATGGTAGGTGGCAGATCCTAAGTTAGAAAGTATAAGACTGATGTGTCAAGATAAAAAAGATGTGGTAGGAGGAGAACTTTATTTTTCACTAACACTATGGAGAGATACTGTGAAAAAATAATAATCTTCATTTTTAATTTCCTGCTGATATTTTTAATAAACTCCTTTTTAAAGAGTTTTAGATTTACATTGAAAAGATAGTACAGAGTGTTTCTCATATATTCTGCATCTAACTTCTCCCTTTAAAAAACATTTTATTATTATGGCATATTGCTCTAAGTAATAAAAAAAATATTGGTTCATTATTATTAACTTAAGTCTCTACTTTATTCAGATTCTCTTAATTTAGCCTAATGTTCTTTGCTGTTGTTTATCTATCACATCTAGGATATTACATTACATTTAGTCACCTGACCTTCTTAGATTCCTCCTAGTTGTGACAGTATCTTGGACTCTTGTTTTTGATGACTTTGACAATGTTGAGGAGCCCTGGTCATATATTATGTACATCTGTTGTGCCTATCTATTAGAATTTTTCTGGTGTTTTTTCACAGATTACTAAAGTTATGTGTTGGGAGAAGAATATCATAGAGATAAAGCATCACTTTCCTAATATCATATCTAGTGTACAAATATATTACCAGGGTATCAGCACAATTTTTCATTGCTGAGGTTGACCTAAATCACCAGGATGAAGTAATGTTTGTCAAGTTTTTCTACTACAAAGTAATTCTTTCCCTTTCCATTCTGTACTAAATAGAAGGCATTCATTAACACAGTCCACACCAACCAGGAGGGAACTCTGCTTCCCCCTTCTTTAGGGCACTGTATCTTCATAAATTATTTGGACTTTTACTTCAAGGGAAACTTGCCTCTTTTCCAATTAATTAATTAATTCAATATTTTATTTATATCACTATAGATCTATGGATATTAATTCTACACTTAGGGTTATAATCCATTGCTACATTATTTTTTTACATGGTTTATGTTTGTCCTGTTTTGCTCATTAGAAGATAGTTCATTTTGGCTCTTATTTCCTTTTGCCATATCCTCTCCAAAGCATTTTTTTTTTTTTACAGGAGGGGTGGAGTTGGAATTTCCTTACTTTCTGACACAGAAAGGTGTTCCAGAGTCATCTTGTGTATTTTCTGCCTCAGGTTTAGAATCAGGGACTATTGAAGATATATTACTGAATAAGTGAATTAATGAATAAAATAAATGCAATAACATTGTTCTAAAACTTTATATTTGGCATTAACAATCAAAATTAGAATACTTTTATGCCAGTTTTCAACCTTTCCTAAATTTTCCTGTGGACTTAATTTTTGTGACAGCTAAAATTAATCAAGGATTACTTATGCTGAGCAGAGAGGGTTGGAAATTAGAGAATCTATCACATAACATTCTTCATCTTGTCAAGGTGATAGTATAGTACACTAGCAACTGGCAGGTGAAGTCATTCTCATTTGAGAAATAATTCAACAACCTTGCTAAAATCATAAAGGTTTTCACTTTAAAGGAGGAAAAAAGTATTACTTCAAAAAGAAATTAACAATACAGGACATAGGAGGTTATTTATTTAATGACACTAGACCTTAGTAAATCTGACACACGGGAAAACTACTTATATTCAACTACATGAAATGAAGCTTAATTTTAAAATTTGGCCTCACTTCATGAAAGTACACAGGTCAACTCTACAAAATAATTTACTTTTCTGTAGTTAGTTTTATATATTTTTCATCTTGCTAAAATTAAATGCTGGGAAAATATCCACTATAATTTTTATTTTTTAATTGACGTCTTTACTTATTTATTTGTTTCTGTGGTTTTATTTATTTCTTTTTTTCCAGCGTTGAGAGAAAGAGATATTTAAATGCAAGTATATTCACACAATAATACAATCATCCCTGCAATCAAGATGCAGAATGTTTTCAAGGCCTCAAAAAGTTCCTTCATGTTTTCTGTAGGTAATTTTCTCTCGAAGAAGGAAATGGCAACCCTCTCCAGTAATCTTGCCTGGAAAATACCATGCATGGATGGAAGAGCCTGGCAGGTACAGTCCATGGGGTCGCAAAGAGTTGGACACGACTGTCAGACTTCACTTTCACTTTCTCTCCCCAAACCCAGGGCCTGGAAATCAGTGATTGTATGTCTTTTCCATGGCTTTGCCTTTTATAAAAGTTATAGAAAGTTATTTAGGTAGAATAATAGTTTCATCTTTTTCTACCTGGTTTTGTTCAAATCCCAGGTGTTTCTTGTGATTCATCCACATGGCTGCTTTCAGTGTGTGCTTTCTATAGCTGAACAGTATCCCACTGGATGGATAAATTGCAATTTGTGTATTGAGTGGCCCATTGATAAACATCTGAGTTTCCTCCAATAATTTCAATAACTATGAATAAATCTGAGGTACTTTTGTGGACATATGCTATTCTTTATTTAGAAGCCCAATTGCTACTATGTTAATATTTAGCTTTATAAGATACTGGATCCCAAGTATTTTTGTACTGGAAGAGTTAGAACTTTTCTCATCTAACTCCTTCGATGCTATCTACTACCAACATATTTACCATTCCACGTTGTCAGGGAACGTTTAATTTTAAGGAATCCTATACATTGTTTTCTGTTTGTCAAGGGCCCTCTGTTCCTTATCAGTTCCTGGAAAACAGGAATGAGCAGAGCTGCACGCAGTTCTCAGGACTGAGGTCATGAGGCTGAATGCATACATGGATTCCTTTCAGTAACCTTTTACTTTTCTGTAAAACTACTTAGTCATGTTCCTACTTCCGATACATGGATTGTCTCTGGCCCAGTGACCATTGTTATTCCCCTAGTTACTGTCGTTATGGCCCCATGACGGTTGTTATTCCCTTAGTTACTGTTGTTATGCCTTTGGTTTCGGTTTTTTCGCTCAACCTTATTTTTTTTGCCTAAAGCTTCCTTGTATAACAGTATATAAACACACGCTGCCATGAATAAAGTACCCTTGTTCCACTAGAGACTTGGGTCCCCCATGTCCTTCTTTTCTTTGCCTTCTCTTTGTCAACCTCTGTCCCCGGGTCCCAGGCTGTAAAGACTATTAACACCACATTTCTTTTAGGCTCAAGGTAAAAGCTAGCCACCAGTGAATAGACAAATGACTAAAAATCTGTTTATTTGGTCTAAGTGATTTCTTTAGTTCATTATATATACTTCTAAAGGCTATGTTCATATGCATAACATAGGAAGTGATTTATTCATAATGAAGATAATTAGATATAGAAAAGAAAAACTTATTTCACTTAGTGATTGAATTTGTTCTTTCATTTATGCAGATACTTTTGCTTAATTCTTATTTGAGATTTTTGAGTCTAAAACTTTTTTCTTTCTAAAAAGACTTGGTAGAGTTCTCTCTACTGGAATAGTAGTATTTCAATAAGAATAGATTTTACTTCTTGTATCAGTAAATATAACAGAAAAGTCAAACTAAATAAGAAATTATATATCTAGGAATTTTCTTGTCATCTCACCTCTTGCATAAACAAATAACTCTGGAGAATATAATATAATGAACATTGTGTAATCAACACTGATATAGTAAGAAACTCTATTTTACCATAAAATCAAAGAGGAAAAGCAAAATATTAATGCAAAGATATGGAACTAAGAGAGAAACTCTGGGATAGTTATTCTTTAATATTTTCACTTTGGCATAATAGAATACTCCCCCACCAAGTAATAGATGTCTCTAAATAATTACATTTAAGTCATTAATATAAAAATATTGAATAAAATATTAATATTTTGTTATACTGTGAGCTATTTTATTCTAATTTTCACCCTAATGACCCATCAATACTTACATATATCTTACAGCCCATGCATAGGTTGATTTATAATTTCTGAACAAGTCATACTGTTTTTCTATTTTTTTAGTATGGAATGACCTTAGTTTTATTTCCATTTTATATTCATGCAAATCCATGTGAACAAAAAACTTATATTTCAGCTCCTCTTTATTCTTTCTCTCTTACCTATCCTTTACTTTTCCCATTGCAACCCATAACCTGTGATTTGTAATTTCAGAGTATATTTAACTAACCTCTAGTAAAATTATCTGTTTAAACATCATCTCTTCATCTCCTAAACTACAATATAATTAGATATAGAAAATACAATATAATTGAGGGCCATTCCTGGATGAATGCTACACAAAGGTGAATTAGGCAATAAAACAAAAGGTCAAAGGTGTTGTTCAATAGAAAATTAAAATAAAAGAAAAGAAAATTAATATTTATTTTTACATATGTCCTTGAAATGAACAACCTCAGATATTCAGATGATACCACTTTAATGGCAGAAAGGGAAGAAGAGGTAAAGAGCCTTTTGATGAGGGTGAAAGAGGAGAGAGAAAAAGCTGGCTTAAAACTCAACATTAAAAAAATGAAGTTCATGGCATCCAGTCCCATCACTTCATGGTGAATAGAAGCAAAAAAAGTGGAAGGAATGACACATTTTATTTTTCTAGGCTCCAAAGTCACTATGGATGGTGACTGCAAACACGAAATTAAAAGACACTTGCTCCTTGGAAGAAAAGCTGTGACAAACCTAGACAGTGTGTTAAAAAGCAGAGATATCATTTTCCTGACAAAGGTCCCTATAGTTAAAGCTATAATTTCTCCACTAGTCATGTGGGGATGTGAGAGTTGGACCATAAAGAAGACTGAGCACCAAAGAATTGATGCTTTCAAAAAGTGGTGCTGGAGAAGACTCTTGAGAATCCCTTGGACTGCAAGGAGATCAACCCATTCAATCCTAAAGGAAATCAACCCTGAATAATCTTTAAAAGGGCTGATGCTGAGGCTGAAGCTCCAGTACTTAGGCCACCTGATATGAGAGCCAACTCTTTGGAAAAGACCTTGATGCTAGGAAAGGTTGAAGGCAAGAGGAGAAGACAGTGATAGAGGATTAGATGGTTGGATAGCATCACCAACTCAATGGATATGAGTTTGAGCAATCTCTGGGAGACAGTAAAGGATAGGGAAGCTGGGTGTGCTGCAGTTCATGGGGTTGCAAACAGTAAGACATAACTTAGTGACTGAACAACAACTTGGAATGAAACCATGCCTTGAATTTTTTGTATTCTTACTGTAATTAAATGACTAATTTCATAAAAACAATAAACAAATATATTATAAAAATAACATTTCACAGGAAAGATATTGATTATATGTAGTAAATTTAAACAGAATATGACAAAATTGAGCAAGACACACACTAGGTAATATTTACTTGTTCAACTGCAGTGATAATTCTGGTGATAATTTCTTCAGCTTGTGTTTTGCATATCAATCATATTAGGAATGAAAATTCAACCAATAATGTAAACACACAGCTATATTGCAATAGTCTTAGAAATGTAAATGGATTGTACTAAGTAGAAATGCATATTTTAAACATATTTTGAGAAAGAGATAACATATTGATCTAAAAAACAAATAGTTCTCAATGTATCTTGATTAATAAGTAAATGTCTTTTTATTTTGTCCTGCACCACTAGGCATATGGGATATTAGTTCCCTGACCAACCAGGGATAAACCCCTCCCCCACCCCCTCATTGAAAGGTGGAGAATCAATCACTGGAGCCAGGGTAGTGCTGTCTTACATTTTTACTAAATATATTTTCAATATTCAAGACCATGGGTTCTTCTCAAAAAAGAATGAAATTTCATCTTTAAAATTCAAAGCTTGTAAATATGCTTCAAGAGAGCTAAAATTTAAAGAAATGTCACTGTGGTGAATGAGGAAAGGATCTTGTAAAACCATCATAGGGAAAAGGGAGTGGGGTGGGGGAGAGAGAAAGTGAAAGTGTGAAAATCAGCAAGAGAAGGAAAAGGAAGTTCTGAATGTTTTACTTATTCATTGACACCAGGTTATTCAGAATGGCATCTTCATTAAACCATAAAAAAGGTAATTATACACGTATTTACGACTCCTAACACTTGAATTAAGTTGAAAATTTCCATATCAAATGATCAAAGATATAATAACCAACTCACAGGGAAACTAGTAAAATAACTGTTTATATGCACCAAGCTTTATTTTTTTCCACTGAAGGAATTCCCAGCATATGTCTGTATATGCTCAGAGAGTCCAGAAATTTTATGCTAATTTTTGTTCCCTCTTACAATGAGACAATACACACATAAAACACACACACACACACAATCCCTGCTGGATGAGCAGCACCATGACTCAGATTTGATTTGGGCAGTCATGTCATACTTCTATGGAACCAGCAAGTAATTGGGAAAGACCATACATACAGTGGTTATATGGAAAAAGTATATTACTCTACTTAATTTGAAAAGAAGTTTAGTGTATTAGAGAAATATAGAAACGAAACCTAGATATGAAATAACTCAATGTCACACAGCTAATCAAGGAACACAGCAGAGATTTGAACTAGTTTCACATAACTTGATAAGAAAAAGTGTTCTCATTACTCTTATCTATCTTCTTAGAACAGTGAATCGCTAGGGGATGCCCTCAAGTCAACAGTCTCGCTGCTACCTGACAACTTGCTGGAAATGCGAATTTTCAGGCTCCACCCAATTTACTCCTAAATTAGAAACTTGGAAAGGGAGGTCCAGGAATCCTTCATTTTAACAAGCCCTATGGGTAGTTCTGATGTATATTAAAGTAGGAGAACTTCTGGCTTAGCTTTTGACACCTGACAAAAGAAAATCCTCAGCTCCCACATTAATTCATCTAGATCTAGTGTCAAGCAGAGTACCAGGCATTTGATTCCAATCCAAGGGGAGGCCTCCAAACACTTCTGCCCAATGAATTTGCTATCTGGGTTGCCAAGGAAAATAATACAATCCACCACTGGGCTTCCCTTGTGGCTCAGCTAGTAAAGAATTCACCTGCAATGCAGGAGACCTTGGTTCAATCCCTGAGTTGGGAAGATCCCCTGGAGAAGGAAATGGCTACCCACTCCAGTATTCTGGCCTGGAGAATTCCATGAACTCTGCAGCCCATGGGGTCGAAAAGAGTTGGACATTACTGAGCAACTTTCACTTTCACTTTCTTTTCACCACTGGATGATAAAAGGTTTTACTTACATAAAGAAGTGACCAAGCAAGATCAACCTGGATAGTTAGGATAGGTCCCCAAGGCCAACAGGTCCCTTGGCAGTGGGAGGCTGATACAGGGCAACAGGCCTCTGGGCACCCTTCTCAGGACCACAGTGGAAGGAACTTTCTACTCTATGCAGGAGGTAGATTTTTACATTGTGCCTGAAATATAGAAAGATATTCCCATAGGAGATGGTAATCTTAGCACAGGATTGTTGGAGCGCTTTATCTTTTGTTAAGAAAGTGTTCCAGGTCTGAGGCTCATTTCCATGTGGCTGAGTATGAGTGGCAAAACTGTGCTCATGAGCTTGCATTTCCCTAAGACACAAACTGTCTCTAAGAGGTATTGTCTCTAAGAAAGAAGGTATTCTTTTAGGGGGGACAGGAGAAAAGGAGAGACTCTAATTATAGGACCTAAGCCTATTTTTTTTTTTTAGTTTCCCCTTTGTAAATACATTTTGCTAATCATTCAAATTTCGTTATGCTATATTTCTATACATTCCTATAAGTACACCCCTTTCATCTGAGTATTTTATATTCAAAAGTACTTTGTTGAAATGGCAAATAGATTATTTTGTTTTATTTGAGAATTGCAACTCAAAAAATAATGCTATACAACACACAAGAGAATTGTATGAATGAATTTAAATAGAATAGACACTATTTTGATGAGAGCACCAGGAATCCTGTTAACTTTACATGTGAGAAAACTATTTGACAATATCTGGTAAGTGTGAAATAATGTTCATAACAGTGTTTTTTTTTTTTTTTTTTCTTTCTTCTAAGCCCTGAAACAACAAAAACCCAAATGCCTATCAAAAAAATAACGAATAAATAAATCATGGCGTATTTATTTATACAATGTGCTCTGCTTAGTTGCTCAGTCATAACTGACTTGTTGCACCCCCGTGGATTGTAGACCTCCAGGATCCTCTGTCCGTGGGGATTCTCCAGCAAAGAATACTGGAGTGGGTTGCCATGCTCTCCTCCAGAGGATCTTCACAACCGAACCTAGGTCTCCCACATTGCACGCAGATTCTTTACCAACAAAGCCATCAGAGAAGCCCTTAAAATCTGCTACTATAGAGCAAAGATAATGATTCAACTTTATCCATATCAAAAGCATGGGTAAGTCCTACATACCAAATGTTCAGACAAAGAAGCCCAAGGCACAAACGAGTTCATACAGTTTTTTTTCATACAGTTTTTTTACAGTTCATACATAATTTTTTCATACAGTTTTTGAAAACAGGGAAAACTATTTCTAGATGTTAAAAGTCAGGACATTAGCTACCCTTACTGAGGCATGTAGTGGCTAGGAGAAGGTGTGCTGGTTATTCTGTTTTAATTTGGCTTCTAGCTACATAACTGTATTTACTTATGGATATAATTGAGCTGAAACTTATGTTTGAAACTTGTTTATTGTACTTCACTTAAATACATATATATATATATATATATATATATATATATCAAAAATAAAATGGGCTTGCTATGGCCCCATATATTACAAACTAAGTGAAAAATGAATTGATACATAAGTTTTGTTATTTATCAATGTATTTTATTTATATATTTACTAGTCAGATTGTATCATATCATACCTGCCTTTGGGATGCAAATTCATCATTTAACTGAGAAATAAATATTTTAACTGAAGCTAAGCAAATGTGAAAATACCAATACATGTAAGTTTTAAGGACAGTATGTATTTGAAAACTGTGAACCTCTCCAGACATAATATACTCTTTTACTCAAAATCATTCAGAAATGTTAATAGGACACCCATGTCATTTAGCCAGGTATGGAAGTAACAGAAGTAGAATAACATTACTTGAACTTTAACATTAAAAAAAATTATTAGTAAATGCAGATATACCTACAGTTCTTAGATTTTGCTATTTTACGGATTTTTTCTTTTGAATGGAGCTTCCTTCATGGCTCAGATGGTAAAGAATTGGCCGGCAATGTGGGACACCCAGATTCAATCCCTGGGTCAGGAAGATCCCCTGGAGAAGAGAAGGGCTACCCATTCCAGTACTCTGGCCTGGAAAATTCTATGGACAGAGGAGCCTGGCAGGCTACAGTTTATGGAGTCCCAAAGAGTTAGACACAGCTGAGTGATTGACACTTTCACTTTTCTTTTGAATAGCAATAGTCAGGGTTATTAAAAGGAAAGCAAGTTGGACTAAGTAAACAAGATTTCAAGATCATGTTTTGCAAGGTCACTGCTATTATAAAAAGTAAAGTCATCTTTGATTAAATTATTTTTAACTAGCTTTGCAGTTGTAGACTGCTATATTATAACCAAAGCTAAATGTTGCAGAAATGATTCTCCCTAGCACTAGTAAGATATTACATATTCTCTAAGCTAGGAATTTTAAATGAATTTTTGCTAGACACATGTATGGAATGCAAGGTTTGAAGAAACTATTTGGCATCTCAGGAAGTTTTTCTGGTCTAGTGAATGGTTCAGAGATTGATTGTTCACTGCTGCCTGCTAGTATATAGAGTTTATGGACTGTTGACTTATTTCAAGATGGTATAAACTTTGCCAGCAAGAAAGTTTCCTGCAGAATGTCTCCTCAAGGAAAGATGCATCAGCATCGTAACTGTGAAGTCTGAACAAGATTCAGTTTTTTTATACAAAATAGATTTTGAGACTATTGCAGAAGCTATCTAGTTTACTTCTTATTTCAAAAAAGTAAATAGTTGGTACATATTACATGCCTGCTCAGAAATAAGGGGATAGTAGAGTTCTCTGATCTTATCCATATACACACATGCACTCCAGTTTTAATGTTAATTTTTATTACTTAAAATTAAAACATTATACCTAATTCCCAAGGGCTTCCTTGGTGGCTCAGACTGTAAAGAATCTATCTGCAAGGCAGGAGACCCGTGTTCTATCCCTGGATTGGGAAAATCCTCTGGAGGAGGAAAAGGCAACCCACTCCAGTATTCTTGCCTAGAGAATTCCGT
The DNA here is from genome assembly GCF_033118175.1 of Dama dama. Classification (NCBI taxonomy): domain Eukaryota; kingdom Metazoa; phylum Chordata; class Mammalia; order Artiodactyla; family Cervidae; genus Dama; species Dama dama. The sequence goes on from NC_083689.1 coordinate 86,364,433, forward strand.
GGACAGATGAGCCTAGCGGGTCACAGTCCATGGGGTTGTAAAGAGTTGGCCAGAGACTAACACTTTCACTTTCATAGTTCCTAAAGGTTGATTGGAATAAGATTTTTCCAATTACATTTTCCAAAATTAAATACAATTTTTCATGCAAACAGTTATTGTGTGCTTGTCATTGTTATGGATACTGGAAATATACACATAGAAGACTCAGGAATAAATCTTAAACCCTAGAGGAATATCTTGTTAAGAGGTAAAAAATGAATTTAAAACAGCATGTAAAGATTTTACAAGTTTCCAATTATTTTGTATTTGCCACAAATATCCCCAACGAGATTTCAATTTCCTACTGTGTCTCCCCACCCCTAATTCTCAGTTTCCTCCGTTCCCTGGCTCATGTATGTGTGTTTTGTAGAAGTCACTCAGTCGTGTCTCTTGTGACCCCATGGATTATAGCCCACCAGGCTCCACTGCCCATTGGATTCTCCAGGGAAGAATACTGGTGTGGGTAACAGTTCTCTTCTCCAGGGGATCTTCCCAAACCTGGGAATGAACCCATGTCTTCCGCTTTGCAGGCAGATTCTTTACCAGCAGAGCCACCAGGAAAGCCCTTCCTGTCTCATAGGGCTCTTAAAAACCTGTTTGTATATTAAAACCTAGTCCTTTGGTAAACAAATTGACAAACTGTTTAATCCAAAATTTCTCAAACTCACATGGCTAGACAGTCCTTTTTTATCAAGGAACTAATGTTATGAGATATAATTGGGAATGTATTAGTCTCACTTTTGCATACAAGAAAATTGATAAAATAGTGGGAAGATTCATTAACCTCCACAAGATTTTCCTAATTCATTATCTCTCTAATCTAATCTTAAATCCATTTAGTTACTGGAGAGTGAAATTGTCAATTACTGGCTATAGGAAATTTATGTCAATTTCAGTGCATCTAAATATAATTGAAGAATCTTTCTCCAGAGTTTAAAAATGAAAATAATTTATATAATAATTTTACATTTTAATATACAACATGAACACTGACATGATACATACTCAACATATTTAATTTTCCATGTCAACAAGAAGAGTCATTTCTGTATTTCTACAGGAAAGATCAGCCATATATAGTTATCAAATAAGTGTTGGTATCATAAAATGTAAAGAAATAAAATACCAATTAAGTTTTCATCATATTCTAAGTAATAAGAAAGAAGAGAACTCTTCCACATGATGGTATACCAAGTAGAAGGATACTCAGATGTAAAGCTATGAAATTCATTTATTTCAACTCAGTAAAGTATCTTTCTAACATAAAACATTACTGCTAGTCATTTTGTACATTTTCAACTAGTATGTAAAATTTTGAAATTTCAAGTGTTTTAGAAAGTTAGAGATTTTACATGCATTTTAAAGTGTCTGCTGTCTTTGATACCTGAAAATAAATTACTACAAAAGTTGTCAAGATCTATGTTTCTTATCACTGAGCAAAATCATAAATAGCTTTCAGTTACCATGCAGTCTGATTATCTCAGTACTAATCAATATGCATGCATTCACAGGCCATGAATTTACATTTTTTGTAGAAATGTAACCACAATGATTGTTAGGAGGAGTTACACTACTTGACTGTCATCCTACATTATTTCTCATAACTCAAAGAATACCTGAGGAACTTTATGGCCTAAAACACCCCTGACTGGAAACAATTTTTAGAATTCTAGGTATTTTTCAAGTGAATTCTCTATTTAAAATGGTAGCAATAAATGATCCACTGGGCATGATTTGTTCATTTGAGTCAAGCAAAGGGTTCTTAATCTTTAATGGTCTTAATCAGAGTGGAAAATATTGACATATATTCAAATGACAATAATATCATAAGGTCTATGTAAGTAATTTCATTAGATGTGAACAATGATTGATAGAACATAGTCGTCGTTCATCTACTAGTAGTCATTAAAGATTAAGAACCCTTTGCTTGACTCAAATGAACACATCATGCCCAGTGGATCACTTATTGCAATAAGACTAACATTCTGAAATAGTCAACTCTAAACATATTAAAATTCCTCAAAATAATAATGGAAGCCATGATAACAGAATTTTGCTCACCGGTGCTAGAATCACTTAGAGAAGATTAGAGAAAGTAGCTCTGGAATTGAAAGGTAACATAATGATAAAGAACATATATACACACATGTAAGTCATATACTCCCAATATGAAAAAGTAATTAATTTTTCTGGACATATTTTTACAGAAACTGGGCACAAAGGAAGATTGGAATTTACTGTAGCAAGTTACAATATTCTTTAGTATATTTCCCTCAAGCTATTTGAAAGACATCCAATGTTCTGAAACATTTTGGCTTAAAATGATATTATTTTTTTAAAAAAGCTTTTAACTAATATTAAAGATAATAACAGCATCAATTAATAATGGTGATGATGATGATGTTGATGAATATATACATCCTGGACCTTAATAAATGGCTTCAACAGTGGGAATTTAAAATCTCAATCTTGGTCCAACTGCGTCAAACACTTCACTGGAACAATCAGCTGCACACATGTTACCCTGACCTCAGGTAAGCAAAGCTATTTGTCGGGATTTCCCTTTCCTATAGACTCTGGACTTCACTATTTGCTTCACTTTCATCCTTGCCACAGGCTCAAAAAACAGGAAGAGAAAATACAATTATACATATCTTACAATGCATGAATGCATGCTAAGTTGCTTCCGTCCTGTCTGATTCTTTGCAGCCCTATGGACTGTAGCTCGCCAGGCTTCTCTGTCCATGGGATTCTCTAGGCAAGAAAACTGGAAGGGCTACCCTTTCTCCAGGAGATCTTCCCAACCCAGGGATTGAACCTGTCTCTCTTGCATATCCTGCATTGGCAGGAGGGTTCTTTTCCACTAGCGCCACCTGGGAAAACCCATCTGAAAGTGTGAAGTATGTAAAATAGAAATAGAAGAAAGATGAAATACACCCTGTACAGTTTTCCAAGTAAAAAATAAGAGGAAAAGAGAAAAATATTATATTTAAATTGGAATCAGTCCCTTATGAATTCTGAAACCTGTAATGGAAACTATGCTGGCAAGCATATGTCTATATAGATATATGAAATTTTGCACTTGATTTACTTCCCTTTTACACCTCTTGCACTGCTGCATGCCATTCTATGTTTGCATGTGGGCAAACCTAGAATGCTCTACTGAAGAAGACAATGTTTGAAGTATACGCAGCTATATTGAATGAGCCAAGTTAGACCTGCCAGCATTCAGCAGGCTTGGCAGCTGACATAGGGTGCAAAATTGAGCCCAGCTAAAATAAGCTGAGCCAGGCCTAGAGCATAGAACCAGCTACCTATACTAGAGAAACTCAAATTGACATCTGACAGAATGCTAGCTAAGTAAATGACTGTTACGCTAATGTATTGAGTTTGGGATGGCTCATTGCATAGTAAAATTAACTAAATATAAATGCACCAAAAATCAAAGTAATAAAAATCCCCCACAAAACTAATTTTTGAAATATTTCAAAATCTCTTCTAGTGGTGATGGCATTGTTTGGGGATCTAGAAAAAAAAAATTCCAGATTTTAAATTTCATCATAATTGCTCTATTTTAATTTATCGGATGACCTGATGAAATGAATATGAAGGAAGACCCTAAGGGACTGGGAGAAAGAACTAGAAAAATGAAAATGATGGAATTAGGACATATGGTAGCCACATATCTTGGTTTGTCTAGAGAAGTCTTATTTTGGATCAAGATACTCAATATCCTGTTTATCTCAGCATTTGCCCCACCCACTTATTCTCAAATGAGTCACCGATTGACAAAGAGATTATGTGGTCATTCTAGTATTTGGGAACAGATAGTATGAGTAAAATGAAACCAAAATAAAAACCTCTTCTATTTATACCTTTCTTAGCAAGTGATATTTAAGTAACACTCCTGAACAACAAAGTACCATTCAGTTCAGTTCAGTTCAGTTGCTCAGTCGTGTCCGACACTTTGCAACCCTATGAATCGCAGCATGCCAGGCCTCCCTTTCCATCACCAACTCCCGGAGTTTACTCAAACTCATGTCCATCTAGTCGGTGATGCCATCAAGCCATCTCATCCTCTGTCACCCCCTTCTCCTCCTGCCCCCAATCCCTCCCAGCATCAGGGTCTTTTCCAATGAGTCAACTCTTCCCATGAGGTGGCCAAAGTATTGGAGTTTCAGCTTCAGCATCAGGCCTTCCAATGAACACCCAGGACTGATCTCCTTTAGGATGGACTGGTTGGATCTCCTTGCAGTCCAAGGGACTCTCAAGAGTCTTCTCCAACACCATAGTTCAAAAACATCAATTCTTCGGCGCTCAGCTTTCTTCACAGTCCAACTCTCACATCCATACATGACAACTGGAAAAAGCATAGCCTTGACTAGAAGGAACTTTGGTGGCAAAGTAATGTCTTTGCTTTTTAATACGCTATCTAGGTTGACCATAACTTTCCTTCCAAGGAGTAAACGTCTTTTAATTTCATGGCTGCAATCACCATCTGCAGTGATTTTGGAGCCACAAAAAATAAAGTCTGACACTGTTTCCACTGTTTCCCCATCTATCTCCCATTAGTGATGGGACCAGATGATCTTAGTTTTTTGAATTTTGAGCTTTAAGCCAACTTTTTCACTCTCCTCTTTCACTTTCATCAAGAGGCTTTTTAGTTCCTCTTCACTTTCTGCCATAAGTGAAGAGGTGGTGTCGTCTGCATATCTGAGGTTATTGATATTTCTCTCGGTAATCTTGATTCCAGCTTGTGCTTCTTCCAGCCCAGCATTTTTCATGATGTACTCTGCATATAAGTTAAAAAAGCAGGGTGACAATATACAGCCTTGATGTACTCCTTTTCCTATTTGGAACCAGTCCATTGTTCCATGTCCAGTTCTAACTGTTGCTTCCTGACCTGCATACAGGTTTCTCAAGAGGCAGTCCAGGTGGTCTGGTATTCCCATCTCTTTCAGAATTTTCCACAGTTTATTGTGATCCACACAGTCAAAGGCTTTGGCATAGTCAATAAAGCGGAAGTAGAAGTTTTTCTGGAATCCTGTTGCTTTTTCAATGATCCAGCGGATGTTGGCAATTTGATCTCTGTTTACTCTGCCTTTTCTAAAACCAGCTTGAACATCTGGAAGTTCTTGGTTCACGTATTGCTGATGCCTGGCTTGGAGAATTTTGAGCATCACTTTACTAGCATGTGAGATGAGTGCAAGTGTGCGGTAGTTTGAGCATTCTTTGGCATTGCCTTTCTTTGGGATTGGAATGAAAACTGACCTTTTCCAGTCCTGTGGCCACTGCTGAGTTTTCCAAATTTGCTGGCATATTGAGTGCAGCACTTTCACAGCATCATGTTTCAGGATTTGAAATAGCTCAACTGGAATTTGATCACCTCCTCTAGCTTTATTTGTAGTGATGCTTCCTAAGGCCCACTTGACTTCACATTCCAGGATGTCTGCCTCTAGGTTTGTGATCAAACCATCATGATTATCTGGGTCCAGAAGATCTTTTTTGTACAGTTCTTCTGTGTATTCTTGCCACCTCTTCTTAAAATCTTCTGCTTCTGTTAGGTCCCTACCATTTCTGTCCTTTATCAAGCCCATCTTTGCGTGAAATGTTCCCTTGGTATCTCTAATTTTCTTGAAGAGATCTCTAGTCTTTCCCATTCTGTTGTTTTCCTCTATTTCTTTGCATTGATCACTGAGGAAGGCTTTCTTATCTCTCCTTGCTATTCTTTGGAACTCTGCATTCAAATGAGAATATCTTTCCTTTTCTCCTTTGCTTTTCCCTTTTCTTCTTTTCACAGCTATTTTTAAGGCCTCCTCAGATAGCCATTTTGCCTTTTTGCATTTCTTTTCCATGGGGATGGTATTGATCCCTGTCTCCTTTACAATGTCATGAACCTCTGTCCATAGTGCATCAGGCACTCTGTCTATCAGATCTAGTCCCTTAAATCTATTTCTCACTTCCACTGTATAGTCATAAGTGATTTGATTTAGGTCTTACCAATGGTCTAGTAGTTTTCCATACTTTCTTCAATTTAAGTCTGAATTTGCCAATAAGGAGTTCATGATCTGAGCCACAGTCAGCTCCCGGTCTTGTTTTTGCTGACTGTATAGAGTTTCTCCATCTTTGGCTGCAAAGAATATAATCAATCTGATTTCGGTATTGACCATCTGGTGATGTCCATGTGTAGAGTCTTCTCTTGTGTTTTTGGAAGAGGGTATTTGCTATGACCAGTGCCTTCTCTTGGCAAAACTCTATTAGCCTTTGCCCTGCTTCATCCCGTACTCCAAGGCCAAATTTGCCTGTTACTCCAGGTGTTTCTTGACTTCCTACTTTTGCATTCCAGTCCCTTATAATGAAAAGGACATCTTTTTTTGGGTGTTAGTTCTAAAAGGTCTTGTAGGTCTTCATAGAACCGTTCAACTTCAGTTTCTTCAGCGTTACTGGTTGGGGCATTGGCTTGGATTACTGTGATATTAAATGGTTTGCCTTGGAAACAAACAGAGATCATTTGATCATTTTTGAGATTGCATCCAAGTATTGCACTTCGGACTCTTTTGTTGACCATGGTGGCTATTCCATTTCTTCTAAGGGATTCCTGCCCACAGTAGTAGATATAACGGTAATGTGAGTTAAATTCACCCATTCCAGTCCATTTTAGTTCTCTGAATCCTAGAATGTCGACGTTTACTCTTGCCATCTCCTGTTTGACCACTTCCAATTTGCCTTGATTCATGGACTTAACATTCCAGGTTCCTATGCAATATTGCTCTTTACAGCATTGGACCTTGCTTGTATCACCAGTCACATCCACAGCTGGGTATTGTTTTTGCTTTGGCTCCATCCCTTCATTCTTTCTGGAGTTATTTCTCCACTGATCTCCAGTAGCATATTGGGCACCTACTGACCTGGGGAGTTCCTCTTTCAGTATCCTATCATTTTGCCTTCTCATACTGTTCATGGGGTTCTCAAGGCAAGAATACTGAAGTGGTTTGCCATTCCCTTCTCCGGTGGGCCACATTCTGTCAGACCTCTCCACCATGACCCGTCCGTCTTGGGTGGCCCCACACGGCATGGCTTAGTTTCATTGAGTTAGACACGACTGTGGTCCTGTGATCAGATTGACTAGTTTTCTGTGGTTATGGCTTCAGTGTGTCTGCCCTCTGATGCCCTCTAGTGACACCTACCGTCTTACTACCTTCTAAAGTACCATTAGCAGCTTAATGAACTTTTCTTGCTATTTCAAATTAAAAAATGTATAATCATAATTCCATTGTGAACATTTATTTTAAAAGATCTGAAGGTATATGAGGGAGTTTTATCTATTTCTTGTTATATGGTACAGACTAACGTTAGTAATCACTAACATTAAATTGTATGTGAAGTAGTGAAATTTTTAACTTAAAGATATTTTTGTATGGAGAATGATTTTCAGAATAATTCCACCAAATTTCAAGATGATGAGAGGGGTGATAAGCTAATTAGCTTGGTCTACAAAATTCTACTGATAAAGCTATTTATGGAAATGATACATCCCTTGATTTTTTTTTGTAATTTATTTTGTTATTGAAGAATAATTGCTTTACAGACTTTTGTTGTTTTCTGTCAAACCTAACATGAATCAGCCATAGGTACACACACATCCCCTCCCTTTTGACCCTCCCTTCACCTCCCTCCCCATCCCACCCCTCTAGGTTGACACAGAGCCCCTGTCTGAGTTTCCTGGGCCATACAGCAAATTCCCGTTGGCTGTCTGTTTTACATATGGTAATGTAAACTTCCATGTTACTCTTTCCATACATCTGACCCTCTCCTCCCCTCTCCCCATGACCATAAGTCTATTCTCTATGTCTGTTTCTCTACTGCTGCCCTGTAAATAAATTCTTCAGAACCATTTTTCTAGATTCTGTATATGTGCATTACAATAGGATATTTATCTTTCTCTTTCAGGTTGAAAAAGACACATGTAGCCCATTGTTCATTGCAGCACTATTTACAATAGCTAGAACATGGAAGCAACCTAGACTTCCATCAACAGATGAATGGATAAGAAGTTGTGATACACCCTTTTTTTTTAACCTCCAAATTGGTTTCTGCTAGAGGAAAGAAAAAAAAAACATTAAAAGTTTATAAACTCACTATTATTTCTAGAAACAAAAGTATTCTACCATACAAATTATGCTTATCACCTTTGAAGCTATAATGATAAATGATAATTAAAATAAGTAAAACTATTTTAAATAATTTGATACATATGAATGCATACATTCATTATCTCTTAAATCCGTGTTAGTGGTTATTACTAGATATATTTCTTAATTCAACAAGTGTGATTCTTTTTAACTAGAAAGCCAATTTGCAGCTATTGCTTTCAATGGATAAATTTTGATTAAATTTCTAAAATAATAAAGAAATATTAAACTTTGTAACTGGACTGCGAACCAATTTATACTAACTATAATTCAAATGCTTTATCATCAATGTCATTCTTCACATTTGCAAGTTGTAAAACTGGGAATGTTCATATACGTCACAAACTTCCCCTTTAAAGAATCAAATTAATGCTGTGACTGAATTAAAATCATTTTCATGGATACATATAGTAAGTCAAAATAATTTTTAAATGTTAGCACATTATTCTGAATGCTCCATCACTAAGAATGCCACATTTAGGCCATTAACTAATCTATAAATGTATTTACATGGTATTCAAGATGTATAATTTTCATTGACTCTATAAAATAAATTTTACTTCAATAATTGTATAAATTACAATTTACAGATTTGTATGATCTTAAATACTGCTTCTGAGTATGTGACAACAATATTTATGTTTATTAATAATCATCAGATATCTAACTTTCAGAGCATTTGCACATGCCATTTCTCTCTTGCCTCCCTAAGATGGCATCTTTGCTCTTCCAGCTGTTGTTTAAAAGTTTTATGGGATCAGATAGAAATTGCTTACATTTTTACCTGTATTTTCAGGTCACAGTAATTAATTTTGCAAAACTGGACATAATAATGGAGTCTTACCATGGTTGGGGAAATAACCATGAATATAAAATCAAATAAGTTTGGCTTCATGCAAATAAGGGTGACGTCCTTAAACAAGTGTGGTACAATGTACTATACCTAAATATTCACCTTTGCCTTCAAGCAGAATATTTTTATATGCAGAACAAATACATCTATGCAGAACTGCAAAATCTACAATTTTATATCATCAATTCTCATTATTTGCAGTAGTTATGAACACTCTCTACAAACACTGAATTAGCAAGTAATGAACCATTGTTCTAACTGCCTCCAGCCTTTTTTTTTTAATATGCCATGTAGTAGTATAGAGAAATTCTTAGCTTTCATTTTTAAACTTGATTTTGAATGTATGTGGTAGATTGAGTTCACCAAACACAGAAGCTGAGACAGGGTTTGGGGTGGAAGATGTTTATGGGGCAACGCTGGTGAAAATGAAGCAGAAGACACAATCTGGAAAATGATGTAGAACTATGTTGTCATTGTGACAAATAATTGATCAATTGTGCAAGGAGTTGTTTAACAAATATCATCTATCAATGCTAAGTGACAGGCTAATGGCTAAGATGGTCATTTACAGGTCCACTTTTCTCAGTCACCAGATTCAGGTTGCTTAGGAAGGGCATGGCCTTGGAGAAGGTGACTCTGCTGAGATGGACTCCAGTGGAACCCAGAGTTGGGACTATCTGCTCTTCACATCCCACAGTGGGGCATCATAGCTTCCTTGTTTTCCAATAATGGAAGCACATTTCTTTGCTCACCAGAATAGGTGATTTATCTTTCTTAAAATACTGAAAGGAGACTCTTACACCATATACAATGTATCGGCTACATATGCTACGTCTTATTAAAAATAAGATAATTTTAAAAAATAAGATAAAAGTAATTTTGGAATCCCAAACTCTCACTGGAAGACTGCAGTGTATAAGTAATTGTATTAGGTAATTCAATATTTAGAATTGGCATAAATACAGGTGAAAATATGGAAAATCATTCCAAACACATTTCTACCTCATTTTAAAAAAACATCTTAAACTGTTTCTTTGGCAGATAAATTATTTATTCATAATAATTTATGACTTTAAAATTTTGAGGTTTTAAAGAGGATACTCTTTTGAACTCTTGCTTTTTTATGATGAGCTAGCAAAGGAAACTATTTCCATAAACTCCCAAAGTTTTCCATATTTCAAGCAATCTATCCAGTAGAATGGAATCCATCTGCACAGACTAGTGGACTCATTTCAGTTTGGGATTTTATTCATGCAAAACACCTACACTGTAATATGTGCTTAATAATCTCTACCACTTTGCAAGATAAATATGCTTCTTTTAAAATTTTCATGTTGTTAGTCATCATAAAACTCTAAGTTTTCTTTCTTGCTATTATACTGAGATGTTCTAAAGATAGATATATGTTTTTAGAACTATTGTGATCACAGAAATGTACACTGGGCCAAGAGGGAAAAATGGGTTGGCAAACTGAAATCATGTCTCATAAAAGCCATGTTTATATGCTGTAAGCCAACATTTTTTAAGATTGGGCACCTGCAAAATATGGATGACGATGTTAGATTTCCAGAAAGCTATTGTTTGTGTAGTGTGACTCTTATGGGGCATATCTGATTGTCAAACTTTACATGCCTTGGGCCTACACTGCTTATTAGTTACAGAAGTGTATTTCAGCTCAGATTTTCACATGGGATAAATTTTTGGCTTTTTTTCGGGGGGCGGGGGTTCAGTTGTTATAGCAGTTGTTTAGGCTAAATTTTTATGTTTAGGCTAAAATTTTTTCATAATTTTATGATAAAGCTGTACATATAGACAGGTAAGGGGCCATAACAAACTTAATAATCATACGCTATTGGTAGAAATGGTCTCTTGCTTTGTATAGTTTTCCTCTGCTCTTGAACTTTCACTTGTTTTACAACCGAATCTTTTCACTTACTTCTCAAACAAAAGCATTTGAGTTTAAATAATTTTCTTAAGGAAGTAAAAAAGTTGCAAATGGGTTTTAAGTTATTAAAAATTATAATTTATTTTCTGTTCTAACTAGAAATGATCTAAAGGAACTAAAAAGCCTCTTGATGAAGTGAAGAGGAGAGTCAAAATAGCTGGTGTAAAACTCAACATTCAAAACATGAAGATCATGGCGTCCAGTCCCATCACTTCATGGCAAATAGATGGGGAAACAATGGAAACAATGAGAGACTTTACTTTTTGGACTCCAGAATCAATACAGATGGTGACTGCAGCTTGCTCCTTGGAAGAAAAGCTATGTCCAACCTAAACAGCATATTAAAAAGCAAAGACATTACTTTGCCAACAAAGGTCCATCTAGTTAAAGCTATGATTTTTCCAGTAGTCATGTAGGATGAGAGAGTTGGACTAAAGGAAAGCTGAGCACTGAAGAATTGATACTTTTGAACTGTGGTGTTGGAGAAGACTCTTGAGAATCCCTAGGACTGCAAGGAGATCAAACCAGACAATCCTAAAGGAAATCAGTCCTGAATATAAATTGGAAGGACTGATACTGAAGCTGAAGCTCCAATACTTTGGCCACGATGCCAATACTGACTCACTAGAAAAGACCCTGATACTGGGAAAGATTGAAGAAAGGAGGAGAGGGGGATGACAGAGAATGAGATGATTGGATGGCATCACCAAGTTGATGGACATGAGACTGAGTAAACTCTGAGATCTGGTGATGGACAGGGAGGCCTGGTGTGCTGCAGTCCATGCGGTCGCAAAGAGTTGGACATGACAGAGCAACTGAAGTGAACTGAACTCCTTTATTTTACAGATGAAGATATTTGAAATCAATATTTAAAACTTACCTGAAGTAACCCAGGTTTATTATGTAAGATCTGGGTATACATTCAGATTTTCTTATTTGCCTTCATTGTTTTTTTCTCTAAACTATGTTTCTACTGTTTGATAATCAATTCGCATTTTATAATAGAGTCTTTTAATACTTTATATTTGTAACTTTCTTGAGATATAATTGACATATAACATTGTGTAAATTTAAGGTTGATTTGAAACACATATTTTATCTATTTATTCACTGACAGATCCTCTTGTTATTTCCATATCTTTGCTATTGTGAATGATTTGCAATGATCATTGCAGATATATCTTCAAGATAATGTTTTAATTTTCTTTTGAAGCAGTGTTGCTGGATCATATGGTAGTTGTATTTTTGATGTTTTGAAAAATTTTCATACTGTTTTGCATAGTGGCTGTATCAAGTTCCACTCCTACCAACAATGCACTAGGGTACCCTGTTCCCTACATCTTCACCAACACTTGTTTTTTATGCTTTTTTTTGATGATAGTCATTTTAACAGGTGTGAGGTAATACAGTGGTTTTGAATTATATTTCCTTAATAGCTAGTAATATTGAGTACATTTTCATGTATTGATAACTGTTGGCCATTTGTAAGTCTTCTTTAGAAAAATGTCTATTCAGTTCCTTTGCCAATTTTTTATGAGGGTCATTTTGGGAGGGTTGTTTGTTTTTCTATTCAGTTATGTGAGTTCTTTATATATTTTAGATATTAACTCCTTATCAGATACATGTTTTGAAAATATTATTTCCCATCCTGTAGACTGCCTTTTCACTGTTGATGGTTTCCTATGCTGTGTAGAAATTTTTTAGGTTGCTGAGTCCCACTTACTTATTTTTGCTTTTGTTACCTTTGGTTTTTATGTCATCTATAAGAAATCATCACCAAGATCTATTTCAAGGAGACTACCATCTATGTTTTTTCCCTAGGAGTTTGATGGTTTCATCTTTTACATTCAATTCTTTAATCCATTTTTATTTGACTTCTGTGTATGGTGTAAGATAAGGATAGCCTTTCATTCTTTTGCACATGGTTATGCAGTTTATCAATATCATTTATTCAAGAATCTATCCTTTCCTTGTCACATGTTCCTGGTTGTGCCTGCATGTCAGTCATACGTGACTCTTCGCAACCCCATGGACTGTATCCCACCAGGCTCCTCTGTTCATGGAGGAACAAGGCAAGAATACTATAGTATTTTGTTGTTTCCTACTCCAGGGGATCTTCCCAACCCAGAAATCAAACCTGCCTCTCTTGCATCTCCTGCATTGGCAGGCAGATTCTTTACCATTGAATCACTGGGAAGCTCTATATTCTCGGCTCCTTTGTCATAAATTAATTAACCATATATATACATCTCCTTATTTCTAGATTCTCTCTTCTGTTCCATTGATCTGTGTATCTGTTTTTATGCCAATGGCATGCTTACCTGATTATTTTAGCTTTGTAATATAGTTTGAAATTAGGAAATACTTCAACTATTAAAATAAGAAAAAATATAATATAGGTTGATAGGGAAAATAACACCTACTTTTGGTAGGTAAATGGAAAGTAGTAATAGTATTTCAGTTTTCTAAATGTGGAAATTAAATCAGATTTTGGATTTGTTTGAATTGGATGTGTCCTCAGGGAAAAATTTAATGAAAATTGGAAATCTGAGAACTTGTATTTCTAATTCCTATATATGGTAATAATAATTTAAATAGCATAAGATAAAATGTTAATTTCAGATAAGAATCTACCATGTCACAAATATCAGCTCCCTCTTTATATTAAAGAACTCAATTAGAAGAACATTCTAAGCTTTCAGTTGTAGCTATTAATGAATCTGCTCTTGTTTCTCAATCCTAGTCATGTATATCAACTAGTTCCACATTGCTATACATCTTCATTTTCAGGAATTCAAGTAACTTACCCTCAGTTTTTTTCTGGTCTCACTCTACCAATAGCTAGATTGTACCTGGACTAGACCTTGTGGTTCTTATGATTGTCAGATGCCCTCAAAATTAACTCTCAGGAAAGTTTGAAAGAGACCAGTTTTATTACTTACAAGTGCAGGAAATTACATGCACACCTGGGGACACGCAGTGAGGTGGAGGTTAGTGAGAGAAAGAGAGTACATGAGCCTGGAGTTATGTTTTTATTGCAGTCCACGGTGGGGGCTGGGTTTTTATGTGTTCACTATTTATTGCTGAATTTAAAACATCAGAGTAAAGTAGAAGGGTGCAGCAGAGGATGAGATGGATAGATAGAACCGCTGACACAGTGGACATGAAGTTGAGCAAACTCTGGGAATAGTGGAGGACAGAGGAGTCTGGCATGCTACAGTCTATGGGGTCACAAAAAGTAGGACAAGACTTAGTGACAGAATATCAGCAACAGGAATTTAAAGCATGGGAAGAGTAAAAACAAGTGCCTCAAATGGTCAGTTATTGAAATCAACCAAGATCTCTAAAACCATGGAGCCTGGATGGGATGGAGAGAAGTTGGTCATTTATCTAGTCTTGTGGCTGGACATGTGTTTATTTGAGATAGCAAATGTCTCAGCAATCAAGGCAATCAAAGCTTAAGTCAGGCACTTTCATTAATACATGTAAATCCATGGCTGATTCATATCAATGTATGACAAAACCCACTGGAAAAAAAAAATAAAAATAATAAAAAAAAAAAAATAAAAGGTTCATTAGTTTGGGAAAAAAAAAAAAAGCAAAAGCCAATAGGTATTTGCTATATGTCTTAGGAAACTCAAACAGGGGCTCTGTGTCAACCTAGAGGGGAAGGGAAGGGATATGGGAGGGAGGTTCAAGAGGGAGTGGATATATGTATACCTATGGCTGATTCATATTGAGATTTGACGGAAAACAACAAAATTCCATAGAGCAATTACCCTTCAATTAGAAAATAAATAATATTTTTAATAAAAAAAAAGAGTAAAACAACAACAACAATAAAATAGAAAAGCCTCGCAGGCTTTCTACTATAGTTATAATACAGGCAGGAAAGCATCTATCCTTGGAAGTGATAGTGGGACTGCGAACTGAACCAGAGAAAATTAACAAATATCAATTTTGATATACAAAGCAACTGCATAACTGCCTTCCTTCCCTACTAAATTTTTTAACATCACCTAGTGTGCATTTACCACCTCTCTCTCAACTTAATCTCTCATCATCTGACTTCAAACTAGAAACTAACAAATTTATATAGACATCAAATAAGTCTAAAACAGAATTGCTCTAACTCTACAGCCATATAACTAAGCCCTTACATTTTGGTTTCAATGAGGTGATAAGAGATATATGAACAATCATTTATTTAGCATCAATAGTAAACATTCACTGTTCTATAAGAGAGAAAAGAACTTACACGGTTCATTTCAAATATTAAAAGCCACACAAATTGCATGGAGGCTATTGTTAAAATGCAGATTCCAACTCAATAAATCTTGAGGGGCCTGAGACTGCATTTCTAACAAACTTGCAGATGACGCCAAGACTGCTCTACATATGTTGATCATCATCTATTTTTAAAACGCATGTTTAAATAACATATTCAAATTTCTTAGCTAAATAATTAACAGAGGAAAGAGAGTAAAGTGCAAGTATGTTTTATCAATACTTGGAAAAAATCATGCAGTGTATAATTATAAAAATAATTGCTAGTATTTATTGAGATATATGACAGAGATCTTGCTAAATTATTTTGATGCATTCTTTTGTTTAATACTTACAGAACTCTTCAGAAACAGTTACAATTATTAAACCAATATAACAGGTTAAGATCTGATATTACAAAGTATAAGCAACTTGACCAATATTAGAGAGATGTTAATACTCAAAATAATATTGCATGCCAACATCTAACTATAGAGTCCCTAATATCACATGTTATATGACATTGTTTCATAAAGTATCACAAGATATTATGCCTTAAAAATGAGTCATCCACATGAACATGATCCACGTGGATTTTAAACCCCTTTCAAGAAATACTAATATTAAACAGTTTTCATTATAAATTTCCTACTTCCAAAAGGGAAAAAGGATATGACAAAATAATTTGACCTCCCTTTACTCCTAACTAGAAATTAAAATTTAAATATTTTCCACTACTCTTATTGTACTCAGGCCAAACACAAGAGTAGACTCATTGGATGGAGTCTTTTTACCTTGCAAAGAATTAATTAATTAATTAAGAACTTAAAAAAAAAAAAAAAAAAGCTGTTCTTTTCATCATAGGAGACTGGAATGAAAAAGTAGTAAGTCAAGAGATACCTGGAGAAACAGGCAAGTTTGGTCTTGGGGTACAAAATGAAGCAGGACGAAGGCTAACAGTTTTGTCAAGAACGCACTGGTCATAGAAACCACTCTCTTCCAACAACATGAGAGATGACTCTACACATGGACTTCACCAGATGGTCAATACCCAAATCAGATTGATTATATTCTTGGCAGCTGAAGATGGAGAAGCTCTATAAAGTCAGAAAACAAGACCATGATCTGACTGTGGCTCATATCATGAACTCCTTATTGCAAAATACAGACTTAATCAAAGAAAGTAAGGCAAACCACTAGACCACTAGACCATTCAGGTATGATACAAATCAACTCCCTTACAATTATACAGTGAAAGTGAAAATAGAGTCAAGGGATTCGATCTCATAGAGTTCCTGAAGAACTATGAATGGAGGTTCATAACATAGTACAGGAGGCAGTGATCAAAACCATCCCAAGAAGAAGAAATGCAACAAAGGTTGTCTGAGGAAGCCTTGGAAAGAGCTGAGAAAAGAAGAGAAGTGAAAGGCAAAGGAGAAAAGGAAAGATATACCCAGCTGAATGCAGAGTTTCAAAGAATAGCAAGGAGAGATAAGAAAACCCGCCTACATGAACAATGCAAAGAAATAGAGGAAAACAACAGAGTGGGAAAGACTAGAGATCTCTTCAAGAAAATTAGAGATACCAAGGGAATATTTCATGAAAAGATGGGCACAATAAAGGACAGAAATTGTATGATGGTATGGACCTCACAAAATCAGAAGATATTAAGAAGAGGTGGCAAGAATACCCAGAAGAACTATACCAAAAAGATCATGATGACCCAGGTGTGATCACTCACCTAGAGCCAGACATCCTGGAATGTGAAGTCAGGTGGACTGTAGGGAAACATCACTGCTAACAAAGCTAGTGGAGGTGATGGAATTCCAATTAAGCTATTTCAAATCCTAAAAGATGATGCTGTGAAAGTGCTGCACGCAATATGCCAGCAAATTTGGAAAACTCAGCAGTGGCCACAGGATTGGAAAAGGTCAGTTTTCTTTCCAGTCTCAAAGAAAGGCAATGCCAAAGAATGTTCAAACTACTTCACAATTGCACTCATCTCACACTAGCAAATAATGCTCAATATTCTCCAAGCCAGGCTTCAACAGTATGTTAACCGTGAACCTCCAGATGTTCAAGCTGGATTTACAAAAGGCAGAGGAATCAGAGATCAAACTGCCAACATCCATTGGATAAATGAAAAAACAAGCAAATTGAAGAAAAACATTACTTCTGCTTCATTGACTACACTAAAACCTTTGACTGTGTGGATCACAGCAAACTGGAAAATTCTCAGAGATGGGAATGTCAGACCACTTTACCTTCCTTCTGAGAAATTCTATGCAGGTCAAAAAGAAACAGTTAGAACCAGACATGGACAAATGGACTCATTCTAAATGGAGAAAGGAGTACATCAAGGCTGTATATGGTCACTCTGCTTATTTAACTTATATGCAGAGTTTATCATGCAAAATGCTCAGCTGGATGAAGCATAAGCTGGAATCAACATTGCTGGTAGAGATACCAACAACCTTAGATATACAGATGACACCACCATTATGGCAGATAGCAAAGAGGAACTGATAAAGTCTCTTGATGAAATGAAAGAGAAAGAAAAACTTGGCTTAAATCTCAACATTCAGAAAACAAAAATCATGGCATCTGGTCCCATTGCTTCATGGCAAATAGATGAGAAACAGTGGAAATAGATGGAGAAATAGTGGAAATAGATGGAGAAACAATGGAAACAGTGACAGAAGTTATTCTCTTGGGCTCCAAAATCACTGCAGGTGTTGACTTCAGCCATGAAATTAAAAGATGCCTGTTCTCTGGAAGAAAAGCTATGACCAATCTAGACAGCATATTAAAAAGCAGAGACGTTATCTTGCCAACAAACATCTGTCTTGTCAATGCTATGGTTTTTCTAGTAATCATGTTTGGATGTGAGATTTGGACCATAAAGAAAGTTGAGTGCCAAAGAATTGATGCTTTTGAATTGTGGCATTGGAGAAGAATTTTGAGAGTCCCTGGACAGCAAAGAGACAATCAGACAGTCCTAAAGGAAACTAGTCCTGAATATTCATTGAAAGGACTCATGCTATAGCTGAAGCCCCAATAATTTGGCCACCTGATGCAAAGAACTGACTCATTAGAAAAGACCTTGATGCTGGGAAAGATTGAAAGCAGGAGGAGAAGGGGACAATAGAGGATGAGATATTTGGATGACATCACACTTGATGGACATGCATTTGAGCAAGCTCCAAGAGTCGGTGATGGACAGGGAATCCTGGCATGCTGTCATCCATGGGGTCATGAAGAATCAACATGACTGAGCACCTGAAGGAACTGATAAAATTAATTATTATTAATTAAAATTCTAAACTTGCATTTCTCGATTTTAGATTTTAAACTCCATGTGTCTTTATATTGCAAATTTCCAAGTGTAGGAATGTCTCAAAATCATCAATTCTCGTGAGAACAGGAAGAATAATCAAACCTCCATTCGTTAAAGACATTTACAATCCAAGTATCAAACATCTTGTATTATAGGACTCTCTACCAGAGTAATGGAGAAGTAGATGGCAACCCACTGCAGTATTCTTGCCTGGGAAATTCCATCGACAGAGGAGCTGGCAGGCTATATAGTCTATGGGGTCGCAAAGAGCCGAACATGACTTAGTGAATGAGCATGCACCAGAGTAATAATTCCCAAACCCAGCTGTTTGTTCAATCTAAGTTTCTATTGACTACTACAGACCAGAGTAAGTACTTAATGCTGTCTGAGGGAAATTTAAAAGCAAAATGTGAAAGGTTTTTTTTGGAAACCACAGTGCATTCTGAGACAATTAACCCTGATCTATGTAATGTGCCAGTTCTGCTCCTGTAGTAGCCACTTTTTAGGTGACCTCATTAATTTCTGATTCTCCCTGGGTATCTGTGAGTAGGTTCACATAGTGTGATGTCCTTCTCTTGTAAGGTGATTGGTATAAGAGTGCACATATTCACTAAGCTGAGACAGAGAATCATTAACTTCAGGTTGCTAAAGCTGTAAAATGAAATTTGATCAAATTATACCACAAAAACATGGGTGGTAAGGCAGATGATTTAAAGCTTCCCCGATGGCTCAGCTTGTAAAGAATCTGCCTGCAATACGGGAGACCTGGGTTCGATCCCTAGGTTGGAATGATCCCCTGGAGAAGGAAAAGGCTACCCATTCCAGTATTCTGGCCTGGAGAATTCCATCGGGCACAACTGAGCAGCTTTCACTTCACTTCACTTCATACCACAAAAACATGGGCGGTAAGGCAGATATTTTTTAAGCTGGAGAAGAATGAATCAAATTGGGTCACAGAGAACTATTCAATGCCAAGTAACAATTGCTTTTTGATGCTGAATTGAATCTGTACTGATGGATTTTGTAAAATAGTTCTATGTCTTAAAATGAATTTCTCCTTCCTGCTTAGGTTACTTAGTGTTACTTCTGTTATTTGCAACCAAAGACACCTCTTGAAAACAGCTACTTCTTAGCTATATAACCTTGACTACAGTCCTTGGTTCCTTAATCTCTGAATCTCAGCTTACTCAATATTTTACATTCCTGTATGATTACTGCAATGAAACCAAATAATTCATGTACATTTGTAAGCTTATTACTTCACCAAAAGTAAGGCTCAGATAATGCTGCTATTTACCGAAACAAAAAATGAACAAATAAAAAACCTACGTTCCTTACCTCTACCAGGGTCCTTTGTTTGCTTTTAAGAAGTAGGACAGGGTTTAGCTATTGCTTTAGGGACTTGTCACATTTAGGTACCTCAAGCTGCCAAAATAGGAAAAATTGATTAAAATCATTACATATGTTATCATTTACTACTCAAATTATAAAACACTATAAACACCTACTATAAATGTTTATTTTTTACAATTATTTGCATAGTTTTCTTCTGATTTGCAAAGGAAAGTTGATGTTTAAATTCAAAAACACCATACATCTGTTACACTTTCTAAAAATTACAAGACATGTATCTCACAACATGATACATATTTAAGTTTTTTGTCACTGTTTATGGTAGCTACTTTAAGGAAAAAAGACTCAAATAAGATATTATTTACCGATTGTAATTCAGCCCTCCTAGTGCTATCAAATGCAAAGTAACAATTGGTCTATATTTGAAAATAATAACTTTTGTTTATTCTACAGAGAATTCCTTTACAATAAGTATCATCCATTATAAAGATATTCCTTTGGGTGTGTAAATTTATTTGTCTGGGATGATATATTTCTAATGCTTTCTCTCATGAATAAATCTCTAAAGACTTTTAGGTGGTTTTATGTAATAATACATGGGTGACAATTATGATAGAATCTGACGTCTGTGATATTTTTAGTACTTGGAGCACACAAAATTCAGTATCGTACAAGATCATCTCTAGTTGCAATAGTAGTAACCATTCTCTGTGGTTTTTTTCCTAAACCTATGAGTCACTTCAGTAGGATCTTGTAGAAAGAAGGATGCATTCACATTTTTATAAATATTCTAACACTTTGTCAGAGGTCACTTATATCCTACAGAAGGAATTTAATGGGACCCACTGAAAGATAAACATTTAAAAAACTTTCTTCTGTGGGCTCACTTATCTTCTCACCTTTAGGACAGAATTTTGGATTACAGTCCTTTTCCCACTTTCAAAATGCAGATTATTGATGACAATTTTTTTTTTTTTTTAAGCATAAGGTATTGCGTTGGTGTGTGGGGGTGGCAGAGGTGAGAGTACTTACATCAATGACAAAATCAAAGTGTAAATTTCAACAACACTAAACATCACAGGGGTAGAGCATTAGAAAAATATCTTGACTTTTCCCCCTTGGGCTGCTTTTTGTCCTTCCCCTTCTCCTTTGCCAGATGACAAGTTTGAGGGGTGCTGTGAAAACAGGAGGGAAATCAACTTTCCTTTGAGCATAAGGCATAATTTAAGCTAATGCTCATCTCACTTTCTAGAAAGTCTCAAAGAGTAAGAAATAGAGTAGTCTCTACTGAAGGTATAAAATATAAGCCACAGATTTAGTCTTGAATTCTAAAGAGAAATAAGTACATTTTACCTTCATGCTAAAATACTGTGTGGATTATAAATTATTTTATAATTTAACCAACTTTGCATTTCAGAAATATAAACACTATTTTTATAAATATGTTATCCAAACTATATTTTATAAATTTTAGTATATATTACCCCAGACAAACATTTTACAAATATATTTATTGAGACTCATTTTCATATATAATCATGAAATACTTCTGCTGCTGCTAAATCTCTTCAGTCGTGCCTGACTCTGTGCAACCCCATAGACGGCAGCCCACCAGGCTCCCCTGTCCCTGGGATTCTTCAGGCAAGAACACTGGAGTGGGTTGCCATTTCCTTCTCTAACGCATGAAAGTGAAAGTGAAGTCGCTGAGTGGTGTTCAACTCTTAGCGACCCCATGGACTGCAGTCTACCAGGCTCCTCCGTCCATGGGATTTTCAAGGCAAGAGTACTGGAGTGGGTTGCCATTGCCTTCTCCTGAAATACATCTAACAGAAATTTAATTGCTATAATTGAAGTTTCTCTGAAATTATTTTGTTAAGAAATTCAGCAAGTATTTCTTAATCCTCCCTTGGAGCATGCTGTGGATCTGTATCTGAACTGTATCTTCCCTAAATTCACATTCTGACGTCCTAAACTCCAATGTGGCTGTATTTGGGTACAGGGCTTTTAAGAATCAAGGTTATGTTAATAATAATTGATAATGAAAATATAATTGTCACTCAATAATAGTAAAGGTTAAATAACGGTGGAGGTCCTAACTGTGTATGATTAATGCTCTTGAGAAGAGATACCAGAGAGCCCTCTTGCAGAAGTGTTAAATTGCTCTCGCTCTCACACTTTATCTCTCTCTCCATATCTTATTCTCCCTTTCTGCATACACAAAGAAGTACACAGCAAGATGACAGTTTCTCTGCAGGCCAGGAAGAGATTCCCTCACCAGGAACTGAATCAGCCAGCACCTTGATCTGGAACTTGTAGACTCCAGAACTGTGGGGAAATGTTTCTGCTGACCTAGTGTACTATGGAAGAAAGTGAAGAGGAACTAAAGAGGCTCTTGATGAAGGTGAAAGAGGAGAGTGAAAAAGCTGGCTTAAAACTCAACATGCAAAAAAGGTCATGGCATCCAGTTCCATCACTTCATGGGAAATAGATGAGGAAACAATGGAAACAGTGATAGACATTATTTTCTTGGGCTCCAAAATCACTGCAGATGGTGACTGCAGCCATGAAATTAAAAGACATTTGCTCCTTGGAAGACAAGCTATGACCAAACTTTATAGCACATTAAAAAGCAAAGACATCGCTTTGCCAACAAGGGTCCATCTATTCAAAGCCATGTTTTTTCCAGTAATCATGTATGGATGTGAGAGTTGGACTATAAAGAAAGCTGAGTGCAGAAGAATTGATGCTTTTGAACTGTCTGTTGGACAAGACTCTTGAGAGTCCCTTGGACTGCAAGGAGATCCAACCAGTCCATCCTAAAGGAGATCAGTCCTGAATATTCATTGGAGGGACTGATGCTGAAGCTGACGCTCCAATGCTTGGCCACCTGATGCAAAGAACCGACTCATTGGAAAAGACTCTGATTCTGGGAAAGACTGAGGGTATAAGGAGAAGGGGATGACAGAGGATGAGATGGTTGGATGATATCACGACTCAATTTACTTGATTTGAGCAAGCTCCAAGAATTGGTGATGGACAGGGAAGCCTGGCATGCTGCAGCCCATGGGGTGGCAAAGAGTCAGACATGACTGAGCAACTGAACTGAACTGAAGTGACTTAGTCTATGGTATTTTGCTATAACAGCCAAGCTGACTGGTAGAGAACATATGCAAAACGTAATAACCCAGAAGGTGATATATACAAGATATTCTTCCTATTATCCTTATGCAAAGATGTAAAATCTGGAAATATAAATGAGTTGCAGAAATATCTATAATTTGAGAATAATTTGTCAATAGTATTTTATATGCTTTGCTGTGCAATGATAATCAAGAATTATAAATATTAATTTATATTTAATACTTATTACCTTTTAATTTTAAAATCTTATCTTTCAATTGCCTGATTTAGCAGTTTATATATAATTTTTGTTTAAATTACCCACTCCTTCCAGTAACAGAAATATATGACTGTTTCCAAATAAAGGAAAATACATGCATGTTCTGCTATACTAAAATAATGTATATTAGAAACATAGACATGTTGAAAACATAAATATATTGTTTATAAAAAGGTGAGTTAAAATTTGAATAGAGTTCCTAATTATTTCTTTCATCATCCTAACAGCTATCCTGTGCATTTCCTAGAGCACATACATTCTAGTTGAGACTAATGCACCAACACATCAGTCATATAAACTTACAAGTCATTTCACACTTTATGTCCTTTCCATCAGTTCAGTTCAGTTCAGTTCAGTCACTCAGTTGTGTCCGACTCTTTGCAATCCCATGGGCTGCAGCACCCCAGGCTTCTCTGTCCATCACCAACTCACAGAGATTGCTCGAATTCATGTCCAACGAGTCAGTGATGCCATCCAACCATCTCGCCCTCTGTCATCCCCTTCTCCTGCCTTCAATCTTTTCTAGCATCAGGGTCTTTTCCAACGTGTCAGTTCTTCACATCAGGTGGTCAAAGTATTGTAGCTTCAGCTTCAGCATCAGTCCTTCCAATGAATATTCAGGCCTGATTTCCTTTAGGACTGATGAATTTGATCTCCTTGCAGTTCCAGGGACTCTCAAGAGTCTTCTCCAATACCACAGTTCAAAAGCATTTGTTCTTTGGTGCTTAGCTTTCCTTATAATCCAACTCTCACATCCATACATGACTGCTGGAAAAACCATGGCTTTGACTATATGGACCCTTGTCAGCAAAGGAATGTTTCTGCTTTTCAAAATACTGTCTGGTTGGTCATAGCTTGTCTTTCAAGGAGCAAGCATCTTTTAATTTCATGGCTGCAGTCACCATCTACAGTGATTTTGGAGGCTAAGACAATAAAGTCTATCACTGTTTTCATTGTTTCTCCATCTATTTGCCAAGAAGTGATGGGTGGAGGCCATGATCTTAGTTTTTTGAATGTTGAGTTTTAGGCCAGCTTTTTTACTCTCCTCTTTTTCACTCTCCTCTTCATAATTAAATGCATTTAGAACTGGGTAGGGCATTCAAGTGTATCAATAATTGATATTCAACAGTACTGCTTTCTCTTTCCTCTTAAGTATTATCTCCCTACCCCAGACTTTTCTCAGAATTTCTGATAATTTGACTGTATTTTTACTTTTAGAATTGAATACTATCTGCCCACAAAATCTTTGTATGTAATTACAGTTACGATTTGAAAATTTAAAGTTGTTTGAAATCATATTTGTGAATCCTTTTTTGTTTATGCAGTTAATGTAGCCTGTGTAGACTTATCACAGAGAAACAAATGTTCACCAAGTCTATAATCACTAAGATCAGGGAGCAATGAGAATTGTGTATTTGTGGCATCTAAATGCTTTCATGATAGGAAGCATTCATCAAATTAATAATACATCTCATATTTTTAAGTTTTAGATATAAGACAGAACAACAAATATTTACACTGAAAGATCCTGAGGACAGTTTGCCTACTGAATCAAATTATGTGATTTTCTGGTATTTCAGTTTAAAAAATTAAAGAGAAATCAATCCATTATGCATATTTCTTTGAAATTTAACATGATACCATGTGCTATATATTTGAATTCTAGCCCTCAAAGTTTTGTGCTGAATGAGATCATAAATCAGAATACCCCCACTACTTTTATGAGTTTTATGGCAATGGATGATGTTATGAAGAATTTATGAGGGCAAAATCTCCACTAACTACATAGTTATTGCATTTTCCAAAGGAATAAATCCTTGCTACCTGAAACCAGAGGTTATAAAGTTCTCAGTATTTTAGAAATCATAACTGACAGGACTAGTCCTAGGTCTTAATCATGGGGGGGTGCTCTTCACGTTGTAAAATGTAAAAAAAAAAAAAAAAAAAATGGACCAGAGAAGGAAGATTAATAGAGCTCAAGCCAAATACACCCTTGACTATATGTGTACCACCCCAGAATGGATTTGTACCTTACCTATTGATTAAACAATGAGACTGGGGCTTCTTGTGTAATAAGACATTTTACATATTTAGAAGTTTACATGTTTATTTACCTAACTTGACATAAACTAGTTATTTATTATTAAGACCTGTGAAGTAATATTAAAATATTTGATGTTTAAGCTCATGCACACACACACAGAGACACACACACACACATATGTGGGTGTGCTAAGTCACTTCAGTCATGTCCGACTCTTTGCGATTGTATGGACTGTAGCCCACGAGATTCCTCTGTCCATATGATTCTCCAGGCGAGAATAGTGGAGTGGGTTGTCATGCCCATCTACAGGGGATCTTCTTGACCTAGGGATCGAACCCACGACTCTTATGTCTTCTGCACTCCTTCATTGGCAGTTGGGTTCTTTACCACTAGCAACACCTGGGAAGTATATGAACTAGAGGCTAGTTCTTTTCCTCTGTTTTACAGCTGATTTAGGCAAATTCATAGTTACATGGAATCTATATTAAAGTTTTGTTGAAATCTTTTGTGTGTTCAATATTTAAGAGACAGGCCTTGCTATACAAATTGAAAGAGTATATAACTACCCAATATGAAAACAAAATTTATTCAGCTGAAGGAACACATACTGAAGGTGATATAATTTTTGATGTATACTTGTAATGCTGAGAAGCTGAAGTTGAACAGTTCTATGAAGACCTACAAGACCTTTTAGAACTAACACCCAAAAAAGATGTCCTTTTCATTATAGGGAACTGGAATGCAAAAGTAGGAAGTCAAGAAGCACCTGGAGTGACAGGCAAATTTGGCCTTGGACTACGGGATGAAGCAGGGCAAAGGCTAATAGAGTTTTGCCAAGAGAAGGCACTGGTCATAGCAAATACCCTCTTCCAACAACACAAGAGAAGACTCTACACATCGACATCACCAGATGGTCAACACTGAAATCAGATTGATTATATCTTTGCAGCCAAAATGGAGAAGCTCTATACAGTTAGCAAAAACAAGACCAGGAGCTGACTGTGACTCAGATCATGAACTCCTTATTGGCAAATTCAGACTTAAACTGAAGAAAGTAGGGGAAACCACTAGACTATTCAGGTATGACCTAAATCAAATCCCTTATGACTATACAGTGGAAGTGAGAAATAGATTTAGGGAACTAGATCTGATAGACAGAGTGCCTGATGAACTATGGACAGAGGTTCGTGACATTGTACAGGAGACAGGGAAGACCATCCCCATGGAAAAGAAATGCCAAAAGGCAAAATGGTTGTCAGAGGAGGCCTTACAAACAGCTGTGAAATGAAGAGAAGCAAAAACCAAAGGAGAAAAGGAAAGATATCCCCATGTGAATGCAGAGTTCCAAAGAATAGCCAGGAGAGATAAGAAAGCATTCCTCAGTGATCAGTGCAAAGAAACAGAGGAAAACAACAGAATGGGAAAGACTCGAGATCTCTTCAAGAAAATCAGAGATACCAAGGGAACATTTCATGCAAAAATGGACTCAATAAAGGACAGAAATGGCATGGACCTAAGAGAAGCAGAAGATATTAAGAAGAGGTGGCAAGAATACACAGAACTGTACAAAAAAGATCTTCACGACCCAGATAATCACAATGGTGTGATCACTCACCTACAGGCAGACATCCTGGAATGTGAAGTCAAGTGGGCCTCAGCATCACTATGAACAAAGCTAGTGGAGGTGATGGAATTCCAATTGAGCTATTTCAAATCCTGAAAGATGACGCTGTGAAAGTGTTGCACTCAATATGCCAGCAAATTTGGAAAACTCAGCAGTGGCCACAGGACTGGAAAAGGTCAGTTTTCATTCCAATCCCTAAGAAAGGCAATCCCAAATAAAGCTCAAACTACTGCACAATTGCACTCATCTCACGCGCTAGTAAGGTAATGCACAAAATACTCCAAGCCAGGCTTCAGCAATACGTGAACTGAGAACTTCCAGATGTTCAAGCTGGTTTTAGAAAAGGCAGAGGAATCAGAGATCAAATTGCCAATATCCACTGGATCATCAAAAAAGCAAGAGAGTTCCAGAAAAACATCTATTTCTGCTTCATTGACTACGCCAAATCCTTCGACTGTGTGGATCACAATAAACTGTGGAAAATTCTGAAAGAGATGGGCATACCAAACCACCTGGACTGTCTCTTGAGAATCCTGTATGCAGATCAGGAAGCAACAGTTAGAACTGGACATGGAACAACAGAATGGTTCCAAATAGGAAAAGGAGTACATCAAGGCTGTATATTGTCACCCTGCTTATTTAACTTATGTGCAGAGTACATCATGAGAAACGCTGGGCTGGAAGAAGCACAAGCTGGAATCAAGATTGCCGGGAGAAATATCAATAACCTTAGATATGCAGATGACACCACCCTTATGGCAGAGAGTGAAGAGGAACTAAAAAGCCTCTTGATGAAAGTGAAAGAGGAGAGTGAAAAAGTTGACTTAAAGCTTAACATTCAGAAAACTAAGATCATGGCATCTGGTCCCGTCACCTCATTGGAAATAGATGGGGAAACAGTGGAAACAGTGTCAGACTTTATTTTTTGTGGCTCCAAAATCACTGCAGATGGTGACTGCAGCCATGAAATTAAAAGACATTTAGTCCTTGGAAGGAAAGTTATGACTAAGCTAGATAGCATATTAAAAAGCAGAGATATTACTTTGCCAACAAAGTTCCGTCTGGTCAGGGCTATGGTTTTCCCAGTGGTCATGTATGGATGTGAGCGTTGGACTGTGAAGAAAGCTGAGAGTGGAAAAATTGATTTTTTTGAACTGTGGTGTTGGAGAAGACTCTTGAGAGTCCCTTGGACTGCTAGGAGATCCAACCAGTCCATCCTAAAGGAGATCAGTCCTGGGTGTTCCTTGGAAGGACTGATGCTGAAGCTGAAACTCCAGTACTTTGGCCACCTCATGCAAAGAGTTGACTCATTGGAAAAGATCCTGATGCTGGGAGGGATTGGGGGCAGGAGGAGAAGGGGACGACAGAGGATGAGATAGCTGGAAGGCATCACTGCTCGATGGGCATGAGTTTGAGTAAACTCCAGGAGTTTGTAATGGACAGGGAAGCTTGGTGTGCTGCGATTCATGGGGTCGCAAAGAGTCAGACACTACTGAGCGACTGAACTGAACTCAATTGAACTAGTTAATAGGTCAGTTTTAACTTTATTTAGCTACATGCTGAAAAGCTTAATAAGAAATTATTCATGCATCTCAAATTCTAAACTTTATAAATGATTTAAAGTAGAGCACTGGCTTCAATTTTTAAAATATTCAGTAATAATCATAGATGCATTTAGGTTGAAAATGCTTTGGAAATGTGTTTTAAAATAATTTAAAACTGATCTTTAAACAGGAAATATATGCACATTCAATAAAATGTGTCACCTTTTCACCACACCTCTCAGCTTTCTAGAATCCCCCTTTCTATTGAGAGCATATTTTTGTGTTTGCTTACAGATACCCATTAATATCCTATCGGATATACAAATACAATACACTTTACATCAAATGATAACATAGTTTGTAAACAAATAACATAGAATACTCACTGTTCTGAAATTTCCCTTTTTAAATTTATACTTTTTAATGATATATTTAAATTATTCTTATGTATAGTTTTGGCACATTTTTATTGGCTGTTGATATTATGTTGCATAAAGACTCTATTTTTACCAAAGTCATTTGTCATTTTACTTTTAGCTTATTTCCAAAGTTTTGCAAATACTGATAGTACTATAGTACACATGTTCAGTTCATGAATGTATAAATGTTTCTAAATGTATATCAAAGAAAATGTCATGATTTTTTAACTTCATTAAACATTGCCAATTTGTATCCAATAGTTTGACTTAACAGTCTTTCTGCTTGACTATAAGTATGCGTGCCAACTCTTCTCACACTCTTCCAGTACTATAATCAAGTTGTTTGAATTTTATTAATTCAAAGCTGAATTGCTTCAAATCATGTAACAGCTTTCTCACTGCTGTAGTTCTTAACTATAGATATGCCAGTGAATTTGAAGTATGTTCTTCTTCAACTGTAAATAGAACAACCCTGATTTTTATATCTAAATTTCATATGGTATTTCATAGTTTGACCCTAATGTACACACTTTCCAAAACAGTTTAAGTTTTTGACCAGTGTTTATAGAAATATATTTTACAAAACTATAATAAATGTAACATTAAAAGGTTATATGAGTGAAAACAGTCTCTGTGTACAATCAAACATTATCAGAATCAAATACATTGATATTGGAAACATGAAACAAGTGAAAAGTGCTCACTAAGATAATAAGCAGTCTTGGGTAACGACAGTGCTAAATAAGGGCTTTAGTAGCATTAGAATCAGTTTAAAGAATTCTCTCCCATTTTCAAATTGTTCTGACACATAGTTTGTTTCATATCTGGTTTCTGTATTTGCTCATTTTTTACAACAAGTCCTATCTTATTAAGATTTCTTAAGTTTTAGCAAATGAAGGAAAGTGAGCAAATAGTTCAGTAAAATAAGTACACAAAGCATTTGCTCATTAATATTAATAATTCAAACTGTTTTGGAAACAATGTTTAAAGTGGTTTACAAACTAGTGTGATGGTGGTGTGTTGCTTACTTGTAGGTATTTTATTATATTTTAGTTTTTTGGGGATTTGGAGTTTGCATTACTCATTAATACTCATTCTAATTTGGAAGAACTTGTGATTCTTCTAAAACATATTACTGTCTTTGAGTCATGAACATTCAGAGATATATGTACAGAGCATATGAGATTATTCCGTTGAGCGTCAAACTCAGAAAAAGGGGGCCGTAGTTCCTTTCCATTGAAACAAGTGTCTCATATACTTAGAACAAGTCATTTTGGTCTTGGGAAATACAGACTGAACACTTGGACATTTAGTATTAGCAAATTCTTCTAAAGCTTTTCTAAATCGCTCTCAAATAAATTAGCTATCTGTGTTTATGGTATTTCATTGGCATCATATCTAGCATTACTTTCTGTGATTTCACAATACAACTATGTGATTGGTGGAAAGTTTTCAATAGGTCTAGTAAAAATATATACTTCCTTTAATTGAACAAGGTACAGATTTATGAGGTGAGTTACACAAGGAAGGAGAATCAAGAAGTCTGAGTCCCCAAAAGGTTGCAGAGTTGATGATAATGCTACATTCTTGGGGAGAAATTACCACCCTCCACTATTTTCAAAGGAGTTTTGATGCTTCCTTTTTATTCCCATTTACATTTGTGTGTGTGTATGTGTGTGCATGCAGGCACATGCATGCATGTAAACAGGTATGTAGACTCTTTTTTGTGTATCTACCTGGCAAATAATGTGTGCAAAACTCAGCATACTGCTGAATATTTATTCTGAAACTGACTAAATTCAATTCAGAAAAAAATTTAACTCAAGGTCAATACTCACAGATTAACAGTCTTAACTCCATTAGAAAAGTACCTTTTGGTACACTGAATAAAGAATAGCAAAAACAAGTGGCTATTTTTTAATGTGATGAGATGATGCATTTAATTATTAATAAATAACTTTGTTCCTGGTATTTTCAAACCTATGATCCATCATTGTTTTAAGAGGTATATAGTGTATTTTATGCTCTTTGCCTTGAGTAAGAAATGACACACCAAAATAAGACAGTCAAGAGTTGTCTCCCTTCCTTGATTTTTGAGTTCCAAAGTTTATACCTTTTAAATTAAAATTTTGAAACAGTTTATACAAAAATACAGATAAAAATATTTAATTTCATGCTGAGAAACATGATAGAAACTGTTTCCCCTGGAATTTTAAAGTGTTTTCTGGATTAAGGAAGAAAACATATAAAAAAGAAGTAAGGAATATATGTAATGGGTCCCTGAGAAAAAGATAGCGGGTTGAAAGCTATGCCTTATTACTTCTCTCCAAGTCTTGGCTTTGTATGAAGAATTAAAATCTCAGATAGGTTTTCCAAGATCTGAGGGCAGATAGGCAAATGTGTCTCTTCCAGAGCTTGGAAAAGAGGCAAGGTCCTGTAAACTGCCTAACATTTTTTATCCAGTGGAGAGGTTCAGAAAAGAACATAGAGTTTAGTTATGCCAAGTTAAATCAAGGAAACATGTCATACATATCTGAATTTATGGATTTCAATTGGCAACTGTAACATAGAAACAATATTGAAAACCAGGGGAAAAACAGCTAGATCAACAAACAATTATACATTTTACAAAGAGAAGCAAGAGCTACCAAAGGAAAGCATTCTTTATTTGAATGTATCATGAATAAAATGGCTCTTGAAGAATTAGTAATCCATTATCTATGTTAAAAGGAAGACCAGCAGTAAATATTTTTGTTTGGTTTGCACATTGACTTATTTACTGTGCATCTATGAAGAGTGTACTATGGGAAATTGACTATGATGTGTGCTGGGTTTAGGTTATATATTGAAAAGTAACACATCTGTGAATGATCTAATGCCTGTTAATCAACATGATTTAATGAACCTTAATAGGGTGAAATGAGATAAAAGAACTGCTACATATACTTTACAACAGACTTCTTAGAATTTGTAATATAACTTACCCTTTATAATTTTAAAGGGATACCGCATATTCTTCAGAATGTACTGGAGGGAATTCTAACAACCTAAAAAATCAAATGAAATTTTATTATATTTTTCTGTCGTGATATTGAAATAAAGATG
Organism: Dama dama; assembly: GCF_033118175.1. Lineage (NCBI taxonomy): Eukaryota > Metazoa > Chordata > Mammalia > Artiodactyla > Cervidae > Dama > Dama dama. Next base: position 86,396,554 of record NC_083689.1, read on the forward strand.
CATATATATGACTGATTAACACATTTTAGAATATTATACTTTTTAAATCTTCTATTTTTCACACAGAATAATGCACTTGAACAAAGACTACTGAGTTCAAAAGTTAAGAATTAATATTGTTGGTGGATTTGGACTTATAATAAATATTTATGTTAAAAATATTGTCTAAAACAGTGACATTTATGACATTCATGCATATATTTATTTTTATTTTGTACTTAATTCTTTATGGAAGCCCCTTAAGAGAGAATATATGTTCTTTTAAATCTAAATGGTGACCTATATGGGTACACAATTATGAAAACACGACTATTCTGTTGGAAAATATAAATGGTATACAGTTGAAGAACAGACATATAAACCTATGATTTAAAAGATGGGGGAGGAGCCAAGATGGCGGAGGAGTAGGACGGGGAGACCACTTTCTCTCCTACAAATTCATCAAAAGAATAACTGAACGCAGAGCAAACTTCGCAAAACAACTTCTGATCGCTAGCTGAGGTCATCAGGCGCCCAGAAAAGCAGCCCATTGTCTTCGAAAGGAGGTAGGACAAAATATAAAAGATAAAAAGTGAGACAAAAGAGCTAAGGACGGAGATCCGTCTCGGGAGCTCTTAGGCGGCATTGCTTGGGGTAGGGTCTGGGCCTGAGTGCCCTGAGGACAATCGGAGGGAGCTTCTGTGAGTTGCCAACATGAACTGTGGGAGACCAAAAGAGAGAAAGTAAATTAACCGGCCGAACACACTGCCGGCCGTTCGCAGAACAAAGAGACTGAGAGGGTCCAAAGAGGAGCTCGCAGGCTGCGGACCGGCCAAGCCCCGCAGGAGGCAGGAGGCAGGGGGGAGGGGAAGGTGGCGGCGAGACACAGGGCGCAGGCACCCGACCGGCGCGGGCGGGGACTGGGGCTGGGGACGCGGAGGGCAGAAGGCGCGCGCACCCGACTGGCGCCAGCGGAAACTGAGACTGGGTCCGCGGAAGGGAGCGGGCGCGCCACACCTGGGGAGAGTGCGCCCACCAAGCCCCTGGCTGCCTGGACTGCTCTGACGGGGAAGGCACAGAGAGCAGGCGCAGCTTCTCCTTCCGCGCTTTTGTGGAACACCCGAGGGCTGGAACCTCGCGCAGCGCGGGGCGCACTCCATATAGAACAGCCGGGAGCCTGAGCAGCGCAGAGGAGAGAGCAGCGTCAGCCCCTCCTGGCAGCCCCAGCCCATCCCCGCGGCGCAAGCCCGTCCCCGCAGAGCGATGGAACTAGCTACCTGAATAAGAGTCCACCTCCGCCCGCCTGTGTCAGGGCGGAAATGAGGCTCTGAAGAGACCGGCAAACAGAAGCCAAATAAACAAAGGGAACCGCTTCAGAAGGGACTGGTGCAACAGATTAAACTCCCTCTAGGAAACATTGACTACACCGGAGGAGCCTGTAGATATCGAGAAGCGTAAGCTGGAACGAGGAGCTATCTGAAACTGAGCCGAACCCACACTGACCGCAACAGCTCCAGAGAAACTCCTAGATATAATTTTACTTTTTTCTCTTTTTTTAATTTTTTTTCTTTTTTTCTTTTTTCTTTTTTATTTTTTCTCTTTTATTTTCCTTTAAAATCCCCTATTACTCCCCCATTACTCCTTAACTTTCATTTCCATAGACTTTTACGATTTTTTAATTAGGGGGAAAAAAAAAATTTTTTTTTTCCTTTTTTTTTTTTTTTCTTTTTTTTCTTTTTTTTTTCTTTCCTTTTTCTCTTCTATTTTCTATTTTTCTTTTTCTCTTATTTCTTTTAAAGTCCTCTAGTACTCCTCTACTACTCCTTAATTTTCATTTTCAACACACTATAACCTTACAAAAAAAAAAAAAAAAAGAAGAAGAGAAGCCCTATTTTTAAACCGAAGATTATTCTCTCCCAATCTTGACTCTCTGTTTTCTACCTCAGAACACCTCTATTTCCTCCTTTCCCCTTCTCTTCCCATTCCAATTCTGTGAATCTTTGTAGGTGACTGGGCTACGGAGAACACTCTGGGAACAGACAGCTGTGTAGATCTGTCTCTCTCCTCTTGAGTCCCCCTTTTTCTCCTCCTGTTCATCTCTATCTCCCTCCTCCCTCTCCTCTTCTTCATGTGACTCTGTGAACCTCTCTGGGTGTCCCTAACGGGGGAGAATCTTTTAGCCATTAACCTACAAGTTTTCTTATCAGGGCTGTATAGTTGGAGAAGTCCTGAGACTACAGGAAGAATAAAACTGAAATCCAGAGGCAGGAGACTTAAGCCCAAAACCTGAGAACACCAGAAAACTCCTGACTACAAGGAACTTCAAGTAATAAGTGACTGTCCAAAAGCCTCCATACCTACACTGAAACCAACCACCACACAAGAGTCAATAAGTTTTAGAGCAAGACATACCACACAAATTCCCCAGCAACGCAGGAACATAGCCCTGAACATCAACGTACAGGCTGCCCAAGGTCACACCTAACACATAGACCCATCTCAAAACTCATTACTGGGCACTCCATTGCTCTCCAGAGAGAAGAAATCAAGTTCCACGCACCAGAACACTGACGCAAGCTTCCCTAACCAGGAAATCTCGACAAGCCAATCGTCTAACCCCACCCACTGGGTTAATCCTCCACAACAAAAAGGAACCACAGACCTCCAGAATACAGAAAGCCCACTCCAGATACAGCAATCTAAACAAGATGAAAAGGCAAAGAAATACCCAACAGGTAAAGGAACATGAAAAATGCCCACCAAGTCAAACAAAAGAGGAGGAGATAGGGAATCTACCTGAAAAAGAATTTAGAATAATGATAATAAAAATGATCCAAAATCTTGAAAACAAAATGGAGTTACAGATAAATAGCCTGGAAACAAAGATTGAAAAGATTCAAGAACTGTTTAATAAAGACCTAGAAGAAATAAAAAAGAGTCAATTACAAATGAATAATGCAATGAATGAGATCAAAAACACTTTGGAGGGAACCAAGAGTAGAATAACGGAGGCAGAAGATAGGATAAGTGAGGTAGAAGATAAAATGGTGGAAATAAATGAAGCAGAGAGGAAAAAAGAAAAAAGGATCAAAAGAAATGAGGACAACCTCAGGGACCTCTGGGACACTGTGAAACGCCCCAACATTCGAATCATAGGAGTTCCAGAAGAAGAAGACAAAAAGAAAGGCCATGAGAAAATACTCGAGGAGATAATAGCTGAAAACTTCCCTAAAATGGGGAAGGAAATAGCCACCCAAATCCAAGAAACCCAGAGAGTCCCAAACAGGATAAACCCAAGGCGAAACACCCCAAGACACATATTAATCAAATTAACAAAGATCAAACACAAAGAACAAATATTAAAAGCAGCAGGGGAAAACAACAAATAACACACAAAGGGATTCCCATAAGGATAACAGCTGATCTATCAATAGAAACCCTCCAGGCCAGAAGGGAATGGCAGGACGTACTGAAAGTAATGAAAGAGAATATCCTACAACCTAGATTACTGTATCCAGCAAGGATCTCATTCAGATATGAAGGAGAATTCAAAAGCTTTACAGATAAGCAAAAGCTGAGAGAATTCAGCACCACCAAACCAGCTCTTCAACAAATGCTAAAGGATCTTCTCTAGACAGGAAATGCAGAAAGGTTGTATAAACGTGAACCCAAAACAACAAAGTAAATGGCAACGGGACCACACCTATCAATAATTACCCTAAATGTAAATAGGTTGAATGCCCCAACCAAAAGACAAAGATTGGCTGAATGGATACAAAAACAAGACCCCTATATATGCTGTCTACAAGAGACCCACCTCAAAACAAGAGACACATACAGACTAAAAGTGAAGGGCTGGAAAAAAATATTTCATGCAAACGGAGACCAAAAGAAAGCAGGAGTCGCAATACTCATATCAGATAAAATAGACTTTCAAATAAAGGAAGTGAAAAGAGACAAAGAAGGACACTACATAATGATCAAAGGATCAATCAAAAAAAGAAGATATAACAATTATAAATATATATGCACCCAACATAGGAGCACCACAATATGTACGGCAAACGCTAACGAGTATGAAAGAGGAAATTAATAGTAACACACTAATAGTGGGAGACTTTAATACCCCACTCACAACTATGGATAGATCAACTAAACAGAAAATTAACAAGGAAACACAAACCTTAAATGACACAATGGACCAGCTAGACCTAATTGATATCTATAGGACATTTCACCCCAAAACAATCAACTTCACCTTTTTCTCAAGTGCACACGGAACATTCTCCAGAATAGATCACATCCTGGGCCATAAATCTGGTCTTGGAAAATTCAAAAAAATTGAAATCATTCCAGTCATCTTTTCTGACCACAGTGCAGTAAGATTAGATCTCAATTACAGGGAAAAAATTGTTAAAACTTCAAACATATGGAGGCTAAATAACACGCTTCTGAATAACCAACAAATCATAGAAGAAATCAAAAAAGAAATCAAAATATGTATAGAAATGAATGAAAATGAAAACACAACAACCCAAAACCTATGGGACACTGTAAAAGCAGTGCTAAGGGGAAGGTTCATAGCATTACAGGCTTACATCAAGAAACAGGAAAAAAACCAATTAAATAACCTAACTCTACACCTAAAGCAATTAGAGAAGGAAGAAATGAAGAACCCCATAGTTAGCAGAAGGAAAGAAATCTTAAAAATCAGGGCAGAAATAAATGCAAAAGAAACTAAAGAGACCATAGCAAAAATCAACAAAGCTAAAAGCTGGTTTTTTGAAAAAATAAACAAAATTGACAAACCATTAGCAAGACTCATTAAGAAACAAAGAGAGAAGAACCAAATTAACAAGATTAGAAATGAAAATGGAGAGATCACAACAGACAACACTGAAATACAAAGGATCATAAGAGACTACTACCAGCAGCTCTATGCCAATAAAATGGACAACTTGGATGAAATGGACAAATTCTTAGAAAAGTATAACTTTCCAAAACTGAACCAGGAAGAAATAGAAGATCTTAACAGACCCATCACAAGCAAGGAAATCGAAACTGTCATCAAAAATCTTCCAGCAAACAAAAGCCCAGGATCAGATGGCTTCACAGCTGAATTCTACCAAAAATTTAGAGAAGAGCTAACACCTATCTTACTCAAACTCTTCCAGAAAATCGCAGAAGAAGGTAAGCTTCCAAACTCATTCTATGAGGCCACCATCACCCTAATTCCAAAAGCAGACAAAGATGCCACAAAAAAAGAAAACTACAGGCCAATATCACTGATGAACATAGATGCAAAAATCCTTAACAAAATTCTAGCAAACAGAATCCAACAACATATTAAAAAAATCATACACCATGACCAAGTGGGCTTTATCCCAGGAATGCAAGGATTCTTTATATCCGCAAATCAATCAATGTAATACACCACATTAACAAATTGAAAGATAAAAACCATATGATTATCTCAATAGATTCAGAGAAAGCCTTTGACAAATTTCAACACTCATTTATGATTAAAACTCTCCAAAAAGCAGGAATAGAAGGAACATACCTCAACATAATAAAAGCTATATATGACAAACCCACAGCAAGCATCACCCTCAATGGTGAAAAACTGAAGGCATTTCCCCTGAAATTAGGAACAAGACAAGGGTGCCCACTCTCACCACTACTATTCAACATAGTGTTGGAAGTTCTGGCCACAGCAATCAGAGCAGAAATAGAACTAAAAGGAATCCAGATAGGAAAAGAAGAAGTAAAACTCTCACTGTTTGCAGATGACATGATCCTCTACACAGAATACCCTAAAGACTCTACCAGAAAATTACTAGAGCTAATCAATGAATATAGTAAAGTTGCAGGATATAAAATTAACACACAGAAATCCCTTGCATTCCTATATACTAACAATGAAAAAACAGACAGAGAAATTAAGGAAACAATACCATTCACCATTGCAACAAAAAATAAAATACTTAGGAGTGTATCTACCTAAAGAAACAAAGGACCTATACATAGAAAACTATAAAACACTGATGAAAGAAATCGAAGAGGACACAAACAGATGGAGAAACATACCGTGTTTAAGGATTGGAAGAATTAATATTGTCAAAATGGCTATTCTACCCAAAGCAGTCTATAGATTCAATGCAATCCCTATCAAGCTACCAACGGTATTTTTCACAGAACTAGACCAAAGAATTTCACAATTTGTATGGAAATACGAAAAACCTCGAATAGCCAAAGTAATTTTGAGAAAGAAGAATGGAACTGGAGGAATCAACCTGCCTGACTTCAGACTCTACTACAAAGCCACAGTCATCAAGACAGTATGGTACTGGCACAAAGACAGAAATATAGATCAATGGAACAGAATAGAAAGCCCAGAGATAAATCCACGAACCTATGGACACCTTATCTTTGACAAAGGAGGCAAGGATATACAATGGAAAAAAGACAACGTCTTTAACAAGTGGTGCTGGGAAAACTGGTCAACCACTTGTAAAAGAATGAAACTAGAACACTTTCTAACACCATACACAAAAATAAACTCAAAATGGATTAAAGATCTAAATGTAAGACCAGAAACTATAAAACTCCTAGAGGAGAACATAGGCAAAACACTCTCCGACATAAATCAAAGCAAGATCCTCTATGACCCACCTCCCAGAATATTGGAAATAAAAGCAAAACTAAACAAATGGGACCTAATAAAACTTAAAAGCTTTTGCACTACAAAGGAAACTATAAGTAAGGTGAAAAGACAGCCCTCAGATTGGGAGAAAATAATAGCAAATGAAGAAACAGACAAAGGATTAATCTCAAAAATATACAAGCAACTCCTGCAGCTCAATTCCAGAAAAATAAATGACCCAATCAAAAAATGGGCCAAAGAACTAAACAGACATTTCTCCAAAGAAGACATACAGATGGCTAACAAACACATGAAAAGATGCTCAACATCACTCATTATTAGAGAAATGCAAATCAAAACCACAATGAGGTACCATTACACGCCAGTCAGGATGGCTGCTATCCAAAAGTCTACAAGCAATAAATGCTGGAGAGGGTGTGGAGAAAAGGGAACCCTCTTACACTGTTGGTGGGAATGCAAACTAGTACAGCTGCTATGGAAAACAGTGTGGAGATTCCTTAAAAAACTGGAAATAGAACTGCCATATGACCCAGCAATCCCACTTCTGGGCATACACACTGAGGAAACCAGATCTGAAAGAGACACGTGCACCCCAATGTTCATCGCAGCACTGTTTATAATAGCCAGGACATGGAAGCAACCTAGATGCCCATCAGCAGATGAATGGATAAGGAAGCTGCGGTACATATACACCATGGAATATTACTCAGCCATTAAAAAGAATTCATTTGAACCAGTCCTAATGAGATGGATGAAGCTGGAGCCCATTATACAGAGTGAAGTAAGCCAGAAAGATAAAGAACATTACAGCATACTGACACATGTATATGGAATTTAGAAAGGTGATAACGATAACCCTATATGCAGAACAGAAAAAGAGACACAGAAATACAGAACAGACTTTTGAACTTTGTGGGAGAATGTGAGGGTGGGATATTTCAAAAGAACAGCATGTATACTATCTATGGTGAAACAGATCACCAGCCCAGGTGGGATGCACGAGACAAGTGCTCCGGCCTGGTGCACTGGGAAGACCCAGATGAATCGGGTGGAGAGGGAGGTGGGAGGGGGGATCGGGATTGGGAATACATGTAAATCTATGGCTGATTCATATCAATGTATGACAAAACCCACTGGGAAAAAAAAAATAATAATAATAAAAAAAAAAGAAAAAAAAATGGCAGTATTTCATTGTGTTTTGTTTCTTGTTGCATTTTTATGCAATAGCTTTCAAATTATAGAGCTTACGGAGCAACTATAGTGTAGTTCAAGGTTATATTACCAGAAATGGAATTCTAACTGAAACATGGTTTATATTGTAAAGTGAAAGAAATTGTCCTGACGTCACAGTCCATGAACTGTACACTTTCATTATGTCTATAAGTGGAAAGGACACTAAATTATTTATTTCTGAGCTTTTGCATAAAGGAGAAGCATAGATGCTTTTAACATCTCATTTTACCAAAACGTCAATAATTGACATTTTTGACTTAAAGTACAAGTTTGTTCCCACCCAAACACAGACCACTTGCTGCTGTTCAGTCATTCCGTCATGTCTAGCTCTTTCAACCCTATGGGCTGCAGCATACCAGGCTTCCTTGTCATTCACTATCTCCTGGAGTTTTCTCAAATTCATGTCCATTGAGTCAGTGATGCCTTCCAACCATCACATCCTCTGTTGCCCCCATCTCCTCCTACCTTCAGTCTTTCCCAATATCAGGGTCTTTTCCAGTGTGTGGGTCTTGACATCAGGTGGCCAAAGTATTGGAGCTTCAGCATCAGTCCTGCCAATAAATATTCCGGGTTGATTTCCTTAAGGATTGACTGGTTTTATCTTGCAATCCAAGAGACTCTCATGAGTCTTCTCCAGAACCACATTTGGAAGCATCAATTCTTCAGGACTTAGCCTTCTTTATGGTCCTACTCTCACATCTGTACATGAATACTGGAAAGAAAATATTTAGCTATATGGGCTTTTGTTGGCAAAGCGATGTCTCTGCTTTTTAATGTGCTGTTTAGGTTGGTTATAGCTTTTCTTTCAAGAATCAAGGGTCATTTAATTTCATTGCTGCAGTCACTGTCTGCAGTGATTTCAGAGCCCAAGTAACTAAAATCAGTCCCTGTTTCCATTTTTTCCCCATCTATTTGCCATGAAGTGATGGGACAAGATGCCATGATCTTTCTTTTTTGAATATTGAGTTTTAAGCCAACTGTTTCACTCTTCTCTTTCACCCTCATGAAGAGCTCTTTACTTCCTCTTTATTTTCTCCCATTACAATGCTATTATTTGCATATCTGAGGTTGTTGATATTTCTCCCAGCAATCTAGATTCCAGCTTGTGATTCATCCTGCTTGGCATTTCAAATGATGCATTGTGCATATAAACTAAAGCAGGATGACAGTATATAGCCTTGATGTACTCCTTTCCCAACTTTTAAACAGTTCATTGTTCCAAGTCCAGTTCTAACTGTTGCTTCTTTACCTGCATATAGGTTTTTCAGGACACAGGTAAAGTGTTTTGGTATTCCCATCTCTTTAAGAATTTTCCACAGTTGGTTGTGATCCACAGACCACTTAGCATATGATTATGCATTTTTAATATAAATAGTATTTGAAATAACTGATTTTGTACATCAGTAAATACACTCTTAGTATATTAAATAAAGATTTACTTTAAATATATTTTGTGTCTATTATTATTTTACTCTACTATTGTGTGAAGGAAGAGTCATCTCAAGATGCAAGTTTGGCTTAGGTAAAATTATTCCTCTTTTTTAGATTTTATATCATATTAGAAAAATCTGTTTAGAATACTGAGACATAAAAGATTATCTCTTTATATGATTGTAAAAGATTTCACATGAAAAGCCCGACATAAGTAATTGAAGAGAACAGAGTACTGATATAATACATGTATGTGTCTTTGACATGTAATGAAAGGTATCACAACAGGCAATTTTTGTTCAATTTAGTAATATGAACTTTAAAATTAATCTTCTATGTAGGAAAAAATCTTAAGTAATACAAATATATGCTAACAAGCAGTTAAGCATATATTTTCCTAGAAAATAACAAATTTCTAAAGTATACTTTAGAAATCATCAAATGACAAATTATAAAATGAATTTCTAATATTTATTGACCTATACTGTGTCTATTTCCTTATAAAATGAAATGCATTGGTATTTATATCAATTTATATTAATTAAAATTATAGCAAACTCAGAGCCTATAAACTTAATTTTGGGCCAAATATCTTAATAGTTAGTACAAAATATGTTCCTTTTTATTCAAAATTTAGCATACAGAAACATATAGATACATATTTGCATGACATTAATTTTGTGGTTGAAAGGTTGTTGCTGAACGATAAGATGCCAGGATTCTTGGCCTCCGGAGGAGACTAATTCAACCCGGGGCCAGAGACGAGGCTGGATCACTCAGAGCTTTTGTGAAATAAAGTTTTATTAAAGTATAAAGGAGATAGAGAAAGCTTCTGACCTAGGCATCAGAAGGGGGCAGAAAGAGTACCCCCCTGCTAGTCTTCAGGTGGATGTTATATAGGCATTAGCAGTCTGTTAATGAAAAGAAAGGATTGTCTTAAAATTCAGAATGGCACCAGATAATTCATCCCAGGCCATAAAACAATTAACTTGAATCTTGTAGAAGGGCAGATTACCCTTCAAATAGTTTCGTTTACATAGATTGGGGGAATAATATCTGAGTATAACATTCCGGCTTGTCAAGGAGGTTGAGCTATTTGGGGGAACCAACTTGAAGACAGAGTCTGGGGTTCATTAACAGAGCTTAAGACAAACATTTCCACAAGAAAAAAATGTATTGGTTAACTCAAGTTTTGAAAATAGTTAGCTTCAGGTGAAACCAGGTGTCATGGCAACACAGCATTTGAAGAGAAACCTCCTTTTAAATGTGTATAGAGAAGGAAAAAAAAATATCTCTAGTTTGTTTCCTCCTGCCACTTAAGAGAGATAAAAATGTCTGGCACTTGCAGCCTATTTCCTCCATTTGGAAACCCCTGGCCTCCCTGCCTGTTACCCTTTCATGGTTTTATGATATCAGTAGGGGAACATTTTGTTTATATTCACTCATTGTAAAATCGCTGCTAAATGTTACGTTGTAAATAACCATACATGTTAGAATTCAGTTCAGTTCAGTTCAGTCGTTCAGTCGTGTCTGACTCTTTGTGACTCCATGAATTGCAGCACTCCAGGCTTCCCTGTCCATCACCAACTCCCGGAATTTACCTAAACTCATGCCCATTGAGTCAGTGATGCCATCCAGCCATCTCATGCTCTGTCGGCCCCTTCTCCTTCTGCCCCCAATGCCTCCCAGCATCAGCGTCTTTTCCAATGAGTCAACTCTTCACACCAGGTGGCCAAAGTACTGGAGTTTCAGCTTCAGCATCAGTCCTTCCAATGAACACCCAGAACTGATCTCCTTTAGGATGGACTGGTTGGATCTCCTTGCAGTCCAAGGGACTCTCAAGACTCTTCTCCAACACCCCAGTTCAAAAGTATCAATTCTTCGGTGCTCAGCTTTTTTCAATTCTCACATCCATACATGACCAATTTTGAAAATAATAAATTAAAGCATTTAAATGATTCACTAGGACGATGTTAGAAATAAAAATTAACATTTTTTGTTCAGAGTAGAGAAGACCATATCAGCAGGTGGACAATTTTGAGAGCATTCCAGATTAGCAAAATAAGAGACTTAAGGGTACACTAAATAAGAGACTTAAGGGACAGTGAAAAATTCTTAAAGAGATGGGAATACCAGAACACATTACCTATCTCCTGAGAAATCTCTACACAGGTAAAGAAGTATCACTTAGAACTGGACATGGAAAACAGACTGGTTCAAAATTAGGAAAGGAATACTTCAAGGCTGTATATTTTCATCCTGTTTATCTAACTTGTATGCAGAGTACATCATGTGAAATACCAGGCAGGATGAAGCACAAGCTGGAATCAAGATTGCCGGGAGAAATATCAATAACCTCGGATATGCAGATGACACCACCCTTATGGCAGAAGGTGAAGAGGAACTAAAGAGCCTCTTGATGAAAGTGAAAAAAGTAGAGTGAAAAAGCTGGCTTAAAACTCAGCATCAGGGCTGGTGCACTGGGAAGACCCAGAGGGATGGGATGGAGAGGGAGTCAGAAGGGGGGATCGGGATGGGGAACACATGTAAATCCATGGCTGATTCATGTCAGTGTATGGCAAAGACCACTACAATATTGTAAAGTAATTAGCCTCCAACTAATAAACATAAATGGAAAAAAAAAAAAAAGAAAAAAAAAAAAAAGAAGATCCTGGCATACGGTGCCATCATTTCATGGCAAATAGATGGGGAAACAAAGGAAACAGTGAGTGACTTTATTTTTCGGGACTCATAAATCACTGCAGATCATGACTGCAGCTATGAAATTAAAAGATGTTTTCTCCTTGGAGGAAAAGCTATGACCAACCTAGACAGCATATTAAAAAGCAGAGACATTACTTTGCCAAGAAAGGTCTGTATAGTCAAAGCTATGGTTTTTCCAGTAGTGGTGTATGGATGTAAGAGTTGGACCATAAAGGAGGCAGAGTGCCAAAGAGTTGATGCTTTTGAACTGTGGTGTTGGAGAAGACTCTTGAGAGTTCCTTGGACTGCAAGGAGATCCAACCAGCCAATCGTAAAGAAATCAATCCTGAATAATCATTGGAAGGATGGTTGCTGAGGCTGAAACTCCAATATTTTGGCCACCTCGTGAGAAGAACTGACTCACTAGAAAGACCCTGATGCTGGGAAAGATTGAAGACAGAAAGAGAAGGGTATGACAGATGACAAGGTGGTTGGATGGCATCACGGACTTGAGGGACATGAGTTTGAGCAAGCTCCAGGAGATGGTGAAGGACAGGGAAGCCTGGCATGCTGCAGTCTATGGGGTTGCAAAGAGTCGGACATAACTGAGTGACTGAACAGCAATTTGGCCTTATTTCTAATTATAGAAATGGAACGAGGACTAGAGCAATTTTTAGCCCAAAGTATAGGAAACATTGCATCTTTCATGTGTTAACTTTTCAGATATTTCTTATAAAATCCAAACACCATTATATACTTTTATGTATTTTTCCAATAAAGCTGATGATAATTTTTAAATCAGCTTATTGTTCTGAATCTTATTATCTCAAGATAGTATTGTGAAAAAGTAATTAGATAGTTACAGTTCCTGGAGGAGACACAAATCCTTTACATTTGAAATATATTTCTTCAACAAGTAAAATTCAAAACACACATCCTAATTCCAAAAACAAATTTCCCACTTTTCTGTATGTGACTCTTTTTTTCATGATTTGGGAATAAAATGAATGAGCATGAAAAAGAAAATTAATGCCTCAGTTTCAAATATAGGGTTTAGTTTACATTTTACTATACATTAACTAAAGGAATTGACTGTGGTCCCATGATGTTCAAATTGTACTCTGAGTTGTATTTAAGAAGGCATCATTTAACATGAAATATGAATTGAAATGGAATCCAGTTTTTATTTACTTTTCTCAAAACACACTAATGAAGGCTCATTTTCTTTCTCAAAGTAACATCTTCAGAATCTCCTTTATTATTTATTAATAAATCTGAAAATGTTTAAGTTCAACTCACTCACACATGAAGTCTTTAATCTTTTCTGTGCCTAGCTTCATGTAACTTTTAATTTTGAAGATCTGTTTATGTTTGACTTGGACCCCAGTCATGTCTCCACCTCATCTTTCTTGTTTTTCTTTTTAACTCTGGTTGAACAAAAACTTTTCTTTTGTGGTCAGTAGATGACAGTTTTGTGGGAAGATGGAAACACTTATCTATTGGGTAATTGTTATTTTCAATTGCCCAACAAATAGGTACAGATTTAAAGTTTTTGCAAATTGGAGAGTGATATCTAATTCTATTGATTATTTTAATGATCTGTGGATGCTCCCAAAATTTGAGATGTGATCCTATACTTACCCTGGAATATTGTGTTTTCTCCTTAGCACATTCCTTTCCACACCAACAGTAAAACTCTCTCTGTAGAGTCTTTAATTTCCTCTGGGTCATGTATGACAACTAGATATCAAACAAACAAAGTCCACATCTCAGCAGAATTTGCATTTTGAGAAAAAATAATGCCTTAATGAAAGCAAATGAATATTGAATATTAATATTCTGGACATTAGGGCAAGTTGTGGTAGATCTTTTTTAAGCAAGAGACTTTGATAGAGCTTGGTTTTGTAGAAGTAAACATTGCATAATAGTGCATAACTAAACAACTGAAAAATGAAGGAGCTTTAATAGAAATGCTAACAAAATATCAGAGCCATTTGTAGTTTTCCTATGAATTATAGCTTTTAACAGACTATCAAAATAACAATTTAATCTCAAATATAGGTCTGATCATTTGTCTACAATTCTTACAGAATCTCTGGCAGTTAGCGAGTATGTATGCAGTGTGTGCTCAGTAGCTCAGTGTATATGACTCACTGCAACGCCATGGATATTAGCCCATCAGGCTCCTCTGTCCACGGAATTTTGCAGGCAAGAATATTGGAGTGGGGTGCCATTTCCTATTCCAGGGGATCTTCCTGATGCAGGGATCGAATCAGTGTCTCTCTTGTCTCCTACATGAGCAGGAAGATTCTTTGCCACTAGACTTGGTTTAATTGCAAGAATTAATTTTACTATCTACATATCTTTCTTTACAGATGTACTAGAAAATAAAATAGTGTAGTGAGGTATAAGAACATATTGATACATTCTACTTAAAGAAATTTTACAACTTTTGCCTAAGAAGAACAGTTAGGAGTTAGTAAAATTAATTAAAGTTGTTATAAAATATTTAAGAGATTTCCATTTAAGATGACTTAGTCATTTGGGTCAGAGAAGGCAATGGCACCCCACTCCAGTACTCTTTGGCCTGGAAAATCCCATGGATGGAGGAGCCTGGCAGGCTTCAGTCCATGGGGTGGCTAAGAGTTGAACCCAATTGAGTGACTTCATTTTCACTTTTCACTTTCATGCATTGGAGGAGGAAATGGCAACCCACTCCATTGTCCTTGCCTAGAGAATCCCAGGGACGGGGGAGCCTGGCGGGCTGCCATCTGTGGGGTTGCACAGAGTCAGACACGACTCTAGTGATTTAGCAGCAGCAGCAGCAGCAGCAGCAGCAGCAGCATTCATTAGGGTTTTCTGACACATTCTCTCTGACAAAGGCCCAGAAGTGAGAGCTGAAGTGAGAAAATCAAACAGAACTTGATAGGGAAAAATCCAAGGTCCAAGATAATAAGAGGAAAAACGCAAAACAAAGTGTGAATGTGGGTGAAAATGTCTATGTAGCTTTGGATCCTGAAGTAAACAGTGATAACCATGAATTTGTCCTCTGCAGTGTAATGGGATCATGTGGCCAGCATTTCCGTCTAACACTAGGGGTTAGGTTGGGTCTTCATTTATAAAAATAGGCTAAAATGCGAAAAGTAGGCTAAATTGTGGAATCATTTTTCATTTTCATTGACTAGACTTCATAGGAGTCAACAACCAAACATTTGTTTTCTTCCTCTTCTAACTGCTGGCCAAATAACAGAAGACACAAAATCATCAGTATCATAGTAGGGGTACTATCCTATTGCTTAAAAAATTGTGCATAATCCAGGAACATAGGTAGAAATAAAGCACAACCAGAATAGTTGAGCACAAAAGTCAAATCACTCTCAGCAAAGTGAGACCTGAGTCAGCAATTTTCACTTGATAAACATGGGAAAATATAGAGAAGCTGCAGATGTGCTGTTCATGTGTGCTAAGTCACTTCAGTCATGTCTCATTCTTTGAGACCCTATGGACTGGAGATCACCAGACTCCTCTGTCCATGGGCTTTTCCTGGCAACAATATTGGAGTGGTTTGCCATTTTCTTCTCCAGAGAATCTTCCTGTCCCAGGGATCAAACCCACAGTTCCCTGTATCTCCTGCACCGGCAGGCAGGTTCTTTACCACTAGCACCAACTGGGAAGCCCCATAAATATGAATAGCTTTAAGCAAGTGAAAGTCACTCAGTCGTTTCTGACTCTTTGCAACCCCATGGACTACACAGTCCATGGAATTCTCTAGGCCAGAATACTGGAGTGGGTAGCCTTTCTTTTCTCCAGGGGATCTTCCCAACCCAGGGATCGAACCCACATTTCCCACACTGCAGGCAGTTTCTTTACCAGCTGAGCCAGAAGGAAAGCTTTAAGTAAAGAATACCTAATTAGACAGACATATGGACAGGGGAGCCTGGCAGGCAGCAGTCCGTATGGTTGCACAGAGTCAGATGTGACTGAAGAGACTTAGCACACAGGCACATAGAGTGGGCTTCCCAGGTGGCGCTAGTGGTAAATAACCCATCTGCCAATGCAGGAGACTTAAGAGCCATGGGTTCGATTCCTGGGTAGCAAAGATCCCCTGGAGGAGGGCAGGGCAACACACTCCAGTATTCTCGCTTGGACAGTCCCTTGGACAGAGGAGTCTGGAGGGTTCTAGTCCATAGGGTTGTAAAGAGTCAGATGTGACTGAAGCAACTTAATACACATGCATAGAAAGAGTAGGGTGGCAGAATATGCCACCTTAAACAATGCTGCTTTGTCTGAGGGTTGTTTTGAGTCAAAGAGACTTGGAAAGCACCAGACGTAAGAACATTCTAATCTCCTCTTTCTTCTTGAAAACAAGATATAAAACTCCCATGTAATTTTCCATTATAAGTTTTCATGTTTAATTTCATAAAATTTTATTTTCTCAAACTGCAAACATTTGGAATTTATCCCTTAAATATTGAGAACCTGAATACCCAATAATCATTAGCAAGTTCATATGCAATAAAATAATTTCTTCTGCTGTCTTAATGCAATGACAAATCCAAATCAATTGATATATACATTTTACCAAACTCTCAAGGAAAATATACCATGCATTTTTTGAAAAGAAGATTAACATTACAGTTTATTTTGTCAAAATGTCATAATCATGATAATGATGAAAGCAAGTAAGAATACTATAATCAAAAACAGAGAACCAGGACTTCCCTGGAGGTCCAGAGGTTAAGAATCTGCCTGCTAATAATGCAGCGGACACGGGTTCAACCTCTGGTCCAGGAAGATTCCACATGCCACAGAGAAGCTAAGTCCACGCACCTTGACTACTGAAGCCTGTGCGCCCTAAAGTCAGTGCTCCACAACGAGAAGACACAACAATGAGAACCACATGCACCGCACCTAGAGAGTACTCCCCACTCGCCACAGCTAGAGAAAGTCTGTGTGCAGCAATGAAGGCCCAGAGCAGCCAAAAGTATATAATGAATAGAAAACTTTAAACAATAATGGACTAAACATTTTATTAACTGAAATGTTAAGACCTCAGTAAAATTTTAGCATATTTAATCAATTTTATTTTTTAAAATGTATTATGATTAAATAGGTTTATATCATGAATGCAAAGAGAGTTTACTTCCTGAAATTATGTTTACATTTACTGTTGGGAAGATTCCCTGGAGTAGGACGTGGCAAACCACTCCAGTATGCTTGCCTGAAAAATTTCATCCATAGATGAGCCTGGCAGGCTACAGTCCATGAGGTTGCAAAGAGCTGGACACAACAGAGGGACTGAGTACTCACACACATCACTTTAGCTAACATGACAGTAGTGACCACCATAAAGAAACACAGAAAAGCATATGGAATATGACACTCATTCATGCTTAAAACCAACAACCTTAGTTGTTAAATATTAAAAGCAATACTTAAAAAGTTATAGACTAAAGTAGGCATAACCACTAATGTCTCTTTTGTTCATTTGTCCATATCATATGGCAAGATTTAAACAAGGCAATTAGGCTATCAAATAATGCAGAAATATAAAATTGGTAAAGATCAGGAAGCACTATTGACTCCATAAATTAAAACAAAAACTATTAAAACTAATGAAAAAAAGTTAGTCAGTATGGATGTACTATAAATAATTGTTACTTTACATTAATATAAAATTATTAAAATAATGAAGTAGAAAAATTCAATTTATAGTAGCCATGACAGTTATAAGCAATTAAAATTCATATTAAACAACAAAAGAACAAAAGTATGGAAGAATTTTGGAAAAAGAATTAAAACAACATTTTCTTCTACAAGGAGCCATAATTAAGCCACTGATGAAAATATGTTTGTGATGCAAAATCTTAAAAAAAATGTATATGTTTTAAAAAAACTAAAATTTTAAAGAAAAAGGCAATAGAAAATGAGTTTAAAATATTCACAGAAAATAGGATGAAAAAGAAAGCTGGTCAATAAATAATAAAAAAATGCTCACACTCACATGTATATAGGAAAATACATATTAAAAGCACAATGGACAATAGCATGCCACGCTCATCAATTAAGGAAGAATAAAACATAAAGGTTGACATCATCATGTATTTCAAAAGATAGGTATCAATGAGTTGTCATTTACTGCCAGTCGGAGATGGGTACAAATTGTCACAAGCACTTTGAAGAACAGTTTGGGAATATGTAATATAATAAAAAAAATCCACTTCTTCTGTGTGTATGACCTAGAAGTAGAGGTCGTTCCAGTTTGGCTGATAAAAAAGTGAATTTATTTGACATTTCAGAAAAAGTTCTCACAGGCATGCATATTCTCAGAATATCCTCTATTTCAACTGACACTTAGAAAGTCCAGTTGAAATCACTGAGGTATTTTGCCTGTGCGTCTGGATGCAAAGGTGCTTCAGTCCTGTCTGACTGTGATCCTGTGGACTGCAGCCACCAGGCACCTCTGGCCATGGGATTCTCCAGGCAGAAATACTGGGGTGGGTTGCTATGCCCTCCCCCAGGGCATCTTCCCGACCCAGGAATCAAATCTGTGTCTCCTGCAGCTCCTACACCGCAGGCTGATTTTTTTTTTTTTTATACCACTGAGTGACCAGGGAATTCCGAGGTATTTCGAGAGAAGCAACATTGTGCATCATAGTCACAAGCACCTGCTTTCCGATAGAGGACATTGAGTGGTATAGGCATTTTGGATTATGTACCTTGATCAAAGAAAGGAACACTATAGTTTTTAAAAAAACAAAACAATAAAATGCAAAGAAAACATTTTTTTTTTTTTATGAAAAAGAGATTGCTGTTAGTGGATTGAGTGCAAATGGGACAGTACCATATAGACAGTATAAATTCAATGAGCACCATTTTAAAGATTAAATGCATACTGTCTTATATTTACAAAGCACACATTTCATACTAAATCAGTTACTAAATAACTAGTACCTCATGCCTTGAAAAATTCCTAAAACATGAAATTTATAATAAGCAAGTATTTGGTCCCCAAAACATGTTAATGACTACTCTTTAATACCATGTCAGTATCTCCACTTGTTATTTTTACTTTGTGATCGCTCTGGTATAAATCTGCTCATTTTTAGTCATATAATATACACAGTTATCACTATTTAGTCAAATTATCTGTGTACTCTTTAGAAATATTTCAGGTAGCTTTCCTGCAACTTTTCATGTTGCTTTTTGTCAAACCCCCAGGGAGAGACTGCACAAACAAGGCAACAAAGTTTATGGCTTACAGAAGTTTTCCAATTACAGACAAACAATTCAGTCAATTCAATTTCCTTGCAGAAAGAAAAGATGTTGATTCATAAAAGTTTTAGTGCCTCACATTGGTATGATTTCCAGATGTTTTAATTACATATCGCTCTGCATCTCTTGACAATGAATGCATTGCACTGAACTGAAAAGTTACAGCCAGCTGGTTTTCTGTCAGTTTGAATAAGTTATGATCCTTGTATTTCCAGCTATTCACTTTTATAGCTGTCAGGCCTCAATACCTCCAAGATTAGGAAGGATAGTCAAAGCATAGGGCTCAGTAAACCCCAGGTATTGATGCAAATTATATCATCCTATTCATTTATTTTCTGATGGCTAATAAATTAATTTTAAAAGAAATATCTTCCTAATATGCTGGTTTTTTGGCAATAATTGGTTTAACATAATGGTGAAAGACTTGTTTAACTTCAAAACCACATTTGAATGCTTTTGTTTTTCTTCATTATTCTTGCTTTCCACTTTATGTTTTACTTCATTTCCATTGTTTTCATTTATCATTGAGACATAAAAATTTCCTATTTCACTTAAATTTTTACCGTTCTTACATTATCCATTAATTACCTTTTCCAATCATTTCCCTTTTTTGTATGATTATATGATTACAAATTTTGATAAAATACAGTATTTATATCTAGTTTTATATCACTTCAAGAATGATAAATAGTCCTGTAAATTAAAGAAGTAGAGGACACCTAGGTTAACTTAAAAGGTCACAGAGAATCCAAAGAAGAGTAAAGTATGATCCTTGCTCTTAAGAAGCTTCTTAAATCTTGGTATTAAACTACACAGAAAAGTAACACAACTTTTTTTTCCAATAAGACAATTAACATACATAAATTGTACATAATGTAATATACACAAAGCCAAGAAATAGAAATCACAAGATGATAATTCAAGGCCAGTCATTCTGTTGTTGAAGCAGGTAGAGGAGAAATATCAGAAAATGCGGGTACTTGCTTGCCTTTTAAAGTATCTATACAAAACTACTTGAGATTCCCTGAATAAATTTTTAGGTACTTAGAGCAATAAAAAAACCACACTTTCTACAGCTTAGCAAGTAGTGTGTACAAATGAGAAATATTGTTTAGTTAATGCTTTTTTTTAATATTATTGTTTACCTGGGCGAAAAAAATATAAAGCAGTTGGTCCATTAGCAGCATTTGTTGATTTGTTTTGATTTTGATTTTCTTCTTTCCCTTTTGAAATTTTCTTATTAAAATATAAATTAGCCTTTATATATCAGGGTATCTATACAAATACATATTACATAAAATTCCTTTTACAGATTGATGTTTTAATACTGTTCAATAAATACTACCATAGTGTTATCCTTCTTTTCAAATATTTGATATATAATCTGGTATGAAGGTTATGAAGAACATTGTTCCTGATTATTACAGTAACAGTCATTATTAATATTTTCCAGACATTTTATTTTTATAAGACTCAAGATACAATTTATCAGCTAGACCCCAGTGAGTTATTCTCCATAGTCATAAAATCTTCCCACTCATAAGTAATGATTTTCATGTATATGAAATTGAAAACTTTGGTTTAAATTTAAAAAAGAAGTTGGATGCTACTTTAGTAAGAATATCTTATTCATTGAATAAAATAAAATTTAATTTGCATGTTCTAATACAAATACAGTTCATTACACTACACGACATTCTTCAGAGGGCTTCCAGTTTGATCAAGGATTATGTTTGATCCAAGAAGCTTCCAGTTAATCCAAAATAAGAGGCCAAATGCTTTTTTCCATACAGCAATGGAATTAAAGAAGTACAATGTTATTGAAATTTACCTCTATTCATAAATACATTTGTGACTTGATTAATTAATTTTGGACAATTTGTATTCAATTAACTAATCAAATAATAAAATCATTAATTACTTTTATAATTTTGGGTACCTGAGCAATTGGGTAGATCTTAAGGGAAAATGTATAAAAATAAAGTTTGACTGAGAATTTTAATTACAAAATATAGAGTACATGAAGATGAAGGAGGGAGAATGACCCCATCACATAAAGAGGAAAAGGGAGTTTTCCAGCAACTGAGCTTCCATGTTTAGGCTACAGCATGCTGGGTGTACCATGATTGTGCCAGGGAAGACTTCAGTACCCTATTGCTCTTCTTTTTATGAAGAAAATAAGCCTGACAGTGGTCTAACTAGTGGGTAAAATCCTTGTGTTTGAGAGTGCCGAAAAGTTTGCATTTAGATATCATCATCTTTTAGAGTTCTGGGTAAAGACAGCTGCCCAATACCTGGGATCTATGGAGGCTCTATATGAATTTGTTATTCTTTCCACTTTGGATAGAACACCCTTGGTTCTATGGGAAAATGAGTTTGAGGGTAGCCTTTCTCAGGAGTTTCAGGTAAAAACTTCATTCCCAGCATCTCATTGTCATGAAAAACAGAATGAGTACCCTAGGTTATTTTAGGCAATCTCATTTATCCCTCCAAAGGTGAAGAGCAACCTATAAAGAGTATAGCAAATAAAAAATATAAGTTTTATATAAAATCATAAGTACAAATCTCACCAGCTTCATTTGTTGTTCTAATGTGTGGTTCATTTTTAAATTGCCTGTTGAACAAAATTACAGATTTCTTTTGCTTTTTCATGAAATCTGTCCTGTAAATATTTTACAATGGCAATATATTGTATTAATTTTTAGTTTTTAAATTTGATAGAACTTATTATTTTAAAATATTTTAAATGAGCTTCCAATGTCAATATTTTTAGCAATATAAACTTTGTATAATCATTTAAGACAAAGAAATGAAAAAGGTAAATGTATAATGTAACAGAGAACAATTTCTTTTATGTTCTCTTATATAAGAGTTTGGGGATCAATTATTGCATTATTAATTCTTTTAAAAGAAAAATATTTTCTTTTTTTGTGTGTTTTAAAGTTGTATTTCTAGCTCCTCTGCAGTATTTTAATAAACATATTTAACTATAAAGCTTTTAATTTACACAGTTTGCTTAGATTACCTCATATTAGCTATGTGTTCTGAAAACTAGTAAAAATACTGTCTTTTTACTTGTATTGTGAAAAACGCATCTCAAAATTTATTATTGCTGTTTACCAGGTTTCTTTTAATTTACTTGACAGTTCTTTTAAGATGCTTATACCAATTTTCATGATTAGAGCTAAAACCTCTGGAAAATTTTGGCTACAAGAGAAAATATGAATAATTACTTGAACATACTTAAGCAAAACTGAGAAATTTATTTATCCACTTACAGAGAAAATATTGCTTAGATTCTCATTGTGGCTATATATGATATTAAATATTATTATGACACAAGAAGAAAAGAACAAAACAATAATTTCAAAAAATAACAAACATGCAGAAATTCTTTTCCAGCTATAAGGTTAGCTAGTTGTTTGGGCCTAAGTAAATTTTCATTTAAAGTCAAATTTTGAAAGAACACTCAATTTTTATTCTTCCAGTAGTCTCAAGACTTCTCCAACTATACAGCACTGATAATAAAACTTCTAAGTTAATGGTGAAAAGATCCTCCCCTGTTAGGGACACCCAGAGAGGTTCACAGAGTTACATGAAGAAGAGGAGAGGGAGGAGGGAGATAGAGATGAGCAGGAGGAGAAAAAGGGGGACTCAAGAAGAGAGAGACAGTTCTACGCAGTTGTCTGTTCCCAGAGTGTTCTCCGTAGCCCAGACACCCACAGATTTTCACAGAATTTGATTGGGAAGAGAAGGGGAAAGGAGGAAATAGAGGTTTCTGAGGTAGAAAATGTAGAGTCAAGATTGGGAGAGAGTAATCAACACACTCCTGAATAAAAATGGGAACTGAATATTGGATTCTTAAATATCCACAATTTAGATCATATACTGAAAAACAAAGATTAAAAATCTAGAGTAGAGGTTAGACTCTTAAAAATACAATATTAAAAACAAAACCAAAACACACACACACAAAATATTTTAGAAATATATATGAAGTTCAGTTTAAAAATAGGGTTTCTCATTTTTTTTGAAAGGTTATATTGTAATGAAAATGAAAATTAAGGAGTAGTAGAGGAGTAATAGAGGATTTTAAAAGGAAATAAGAGAAAAAGAAAAATAGAGAATAGAAGAGAAAAGAAAAATAGAGAATAGAAGAGAAAAAGAAAAAAAAAACAAGAAAAAAATTTTTCCTAATTAAAAAAATCATAAAAATCTATGAAAATGAAAGTTAAGGAGTAATGGGGGAGTAATAGGGAACTTTAAAGGAAAATAAAAGAGAAAAAAGAAAAAAGAAAAAAAAATTTTTTAACTTAAAAAAAAAAAAAAAACTAAAAATACATCTAGGAATTTCTCTGGAGCTGTTGTGGTCAGTGTGGGTTCGGTTCAGTTTCAGATATTTCCTCATTCCAGCTTACACTTCTCAATATCTACAGGCCCCTTCTGGTGTAGCCGGTGTTATCTACAGGGATTTTAATCTGTTGCACCAGTCCCTTCTGAAGTGGTTCCCTTTGTTTATTCGGCTTTTGTTTGCCAGTCTCTTCAGTACCTAATTTCCGCCCTGACATAGGCGGGCAGAGGTGGTCTCTTATTCAGGTTGGTATACTTAGGAGTATATCTACCTAAAGAAACAAAGGACCTATACATAGAAAACTATAAAACACTGATGAAAGAAATCAAAGAGGACACAAACAGATGGAGAAACATACCGTGTTCATGGATTGGAAGAATCAATATTGTCAAAATGGCTATTCTACCCAAAGCAATCTATAGATTCAATGCAATCCCTATCAAGCTACCAACGGTATTTTTCACAGAACTAGACCAAAGAATTTCACAATTTGTACGGAAATACAAAAAACCTCGAATAGCCAAAGTAATCTTGAGAAAGAAGAATGGAACTGGAGGAATCAACCTGCCTGACTTCAGACTCTACTACAAAGCCACAGTCATCAAGACAGTATGGTACTGGCACAAAGACAGAAATATAGATCAATGGAACAGAATAGAAAGCCCAGAGATAAATCCATGAACCTATGGACACCTTATCTTTGACAAAGGAGGCAAGGATATACAATGGAAAAAAGACAACCTCTTTAACAAGTGGTGCTGGGAAAACTGGTCAACCACTTGTAAAAGAATGAAACTAGAACATTTTCTAACACCATACACAAAAATAAACTCAAAGTGGATTAAAGATCTAAATGTAAGACCAGAAACTATAAAACTCCTAGAGGAGAACATAGGCAAAACACTCTCCGACATAAATCACAGCAGGATTCTTTATGACCCACCTCCCAGAACATTGGAAATAAAAGCAAAAATAAACAAATGGGACCTAATGAAACTTAAAAGCTTTTGCACAAAAAAGGAAACTATAAGTAAGGTGAAAAGACAGCCCTCAGATTGGGAGAAAATAATAGCAAATGAAGAAACAGACAAAGGATTAATCTCAAAAATATACAAGCAACTCCTGCAGCTCAATTCCAGAAAAATAAATGACCCAATCAAAAAATGGGCCAAAGAACTAAACAGACATTTCTCCAAAGAAGACATACAGATGGCTAACAAACACATGAAAAGATGCTCAACATCACTCATTATCAGAGAATTGCAAATCAAAGCCACAACGAGATACCATTACATGCCAGTCAGGATGGCTGCTATCCAAAAGTCTACAAGCAATAAATGCTGGAGAGGGTGTGGAGAAAAGGGAACCCTCTTACACTGTTGGTGGGAATGCAAACTAGTACAGCCACTATGGAAAACAGTGTGGAGATTTCTTTAAAAACTGGAAATAGAACTGCCATATGACCCAGCAATCCCACTTCTGGGCATACACACTGAGGAAACCAGATCTGAAAGAGACACGTGCACCCCAGTGTTCATTGCAGCACTGTTTATAATAGCTAGGACATGGAAGCAACCTAGATGCCCGTCAGTAGACGAATGGATAAGAAAGCTGTGGTACATATACACCATGGAATATTACTCAGCCATTAAAAAGAATTCATTTGAATCAGTTCTAATGAGATGGATGGAACTGGAGCCTATTTTACAGAGTGAAGTAAGCCAGAAAGATAAAGAACATTACAGCATACTAACACATATATATGGAATTTAGAAAGATGGTAATGATAACCCTATATGCAAAACAGAAAAAGAGACACAGATGTACAGACCAGACTTTTGGACTCTGTGGGAGAAGGCGAGGGTGGGATGTTTCGAGAGAACAGCATGTATATTATCTATAGTGAAACAGATCACCAGCCCAGGTTGGATGCATGAGACAAGTGCTTGGGCCTGGTGCACTGGGAAGACCCAGAGGAATCGGGTAGAGAGGGAGGTGGGAGGAGGGATCGGGATGGGGAATACATGTAACTCCATGGCTGATTCATGTCAATGTATGACAAAACCCACTGCAATGTTGTGAAGTAATTAGCCTCCAACTAATAAAAATAAATGGGAAAAAAAAAAAGAATACTCAAAGTATTTTATTTTTTTATAGTCAGACTATTTTTCCCTAATGATATTTGAGTTGTACACAGATAATTCTGCATAAGATATCAACACATTTCAAAAATATCAAGTCTATGTAGAAACAGAAAAAATATTAATAATAACTGGATTAGGTTTAATCTTTTATGTGGTTTATTTCAAAGGCAATTTCCTTTCAAGCACAAATTAGTAGACATTCCCACATGCTATTCACATGTTTGGTTTGTAGGGTACAGACAGGCAGAGTGAAAGTATAATTTGTCTCGTAGGTGTAATGGTTCTCAAGGAAGTGAACACTAGAATGTCAAAGCAGTCTACCTCTATTTATCTACCTATCTAACATCTATCCATACATATACCCTTCTCAATCAGGATGGTGGAAACATTCATAAACTTACTACCAGAACTACTGAGATCCTCTGTCCTGGAGGGAACTTTTTTTTTTTTTCCTAACAAATATTTGAAAGATAAAGACTTATTCTTTATCTTACCTAGTCTTTGGGTAAGTTGGCTCAAGAGCTGTTATTATTATTATTTTTTAAGGGGTAATCATTTTTAATAAACTGTCTTAAAATAGCATTCTTTTTCATCTTTGGAAAGCATACTCGTATCATACAAGAGACAAATGAGAGAGCAATGGTTTAGAATACAGAAAGCAAGAGGAAAAGAGAAAAACAAAAGAGGAGGCATTTTAAATTGCCTGACAGTTTGTTGGGAATCTAGTGAGGAGGCTGGTGTATATTTACTCAGTTGTGGTAAAGTGCATAAATATGGACATAAGATCACATGCAATAAAATAGGTACATGTGCTTGGAAGATCATGAGAATGTAGGGAGAAAAGCAAGCTATTTTAGAAATGTTGAAAAGATAGGATTTTTAACTTAAACATTCAAAATAGATTTTGCCTAGGTCTCTAAGCAAAGGAATCCCAAATGGTAACTTCTGTATACCTATTTTTAGTATCACTCTAACTTGGCACCCTTCTTCTCAATTATATAATAGCTTGAAACAAAAATTATTAAAGAAGAAAATTCACCATAGTTTGACAAACTATAACCCATTTCAAAATTCAGCCTTCTACTTGTTTCAGTAAATAAAATTTTTGTTTACTACTGTCATGGATGCTTTTTCCAGTAGTTATGTACAGATGTGAGAGTTGAGTCAGGCTGAGTGCTGAAGAATTGATGCTTTTTTCTGTGGTCACATGGAGAGTCACATGGAGAGGAAAGAGATAAAACTAGTTAATCCTAAAAGAAATAAACCTTGAGTATTCAAATATTGGAAGGATTGATGATGAATATCCAATATTTTGGACCCCTGATGTAAAGAGCTAACTCATTGAGCAAGACTCTGATGCTGGGAAAGATTGAGGGAAGAAGAAGGGTGTGACAGAGGATGAAATAGTTGGATGGCATCATTGATTTAATGGACATGAGTTTGAGCAAATTCCAGGAGATAGTGAAGGACAGGGAAGCCTGGTGTGCTGCAGTCCGTGGGGTCATGAAAAGTCAGACATGATTGAGTGACTGAACAACAAAATGGCTGTTTTGGAGATAACAGGGCAGATATGAGTAATCAAATGATCTCGTTGGTAACTATTATTTTTTGTCTAGTCTCTTTGGTAAGTACTATTTTTTGCCTAAAACTATATTTATTGTCTGAAGTGTTATAGAAAGTAAACTGCTGATCCCTGTTCTACACTACCAAAACATGTATTTGATAAGATTTACTTCAAAAATTTATAGACTTAAGAAAAAGGATTAAAAGACGCTTACTCCTTGGAAAGAAAGTTATGACAAACCTAGACAGCATATTAAAAAGGAGAGACATTACTTTGCCAACAAAGGTCTGTCTGGTCAAGGCTATGGTTTTTCCAGTGGTCATGTATGGATGTGAGAGTTGGACTGTGAAGAAAGCTGAGTGCCAAAAAATTGATGCTTTTGAACTGTGGTGTTGGAGAAGACTCTTCAGTGTCCCTTGGACTGCAAGCAGATTCAACCAGTCCGTTCTAAAGGAGATCAGTCCTGGGTGTTCATTGGAAGGACTGATGCTGAAGCTGAAACTCCAATACTTTGGCCACCTCATGCGAAGAGTTGACTCATTGGAAAAGATCCTGATGCTGGGAGGGATTGGGAGCAGGAGGAGAAGGGGATGACGGAGGATGAGATGGTTGGATGGCATCACCGACTCGATAGGCATGAGTTTGAGTAAACTCTGGGAGTTGGTGATGGACAGGGAGGCCTGGCGTGCTGCGATTCATGGGGTCGCAAAGAGTCAGACACGACTGAGCGACTGAACTGAACTGAATTGACGAAAAAAGTGTATTAAAATAAATAATAAATATATTTTTGTTTTATGTTTTAATTGAAGTATAGGTCACTTAGGACTTCCCAGGTGGCTCAGTGTTTGTAAAGAACCTGCCTGCCAATGCAGGAGACACAGGTTCAATCCCTGGATCAGGAAGATCTCCTGGAGAAGAAAATGGCAACCCACTCCAGTATTTTTGCCTGGGAGATCCCATGGACATAGGAGCCTGGCCTGTTACAATCCATGGGGTCACAAAAAGTCAGATAAGACTTAGCAACTCAAAACAAATAACATAACTCATTCATAATATATTAATTTCAGACGTACAGCATAGTGATTCAGTATTTTTTCAGATTATACTATGTTAAAGTTTATTACTAGATAATGGCTGATTTCCTCTGCTATACCTATATCCTTGTGGCTTATCTATTATATTCAATAGTTTTCATCTCTTAATTCTATGTCCCTAATTTTCCCTTCACCCTCCCCTTTCACCTTTGGTAATCATTAGTTTGCTTTCTCTCTCTGTGAGTCTGTTTTGCATACATATTCACTGTAATATTTTTCATATATATTCATTGTTCTATTTTGTAGATTCCACACACAAATGATCTCCTACAGTAATTGTCTTTTACTGAATTGTTTCACTAAGCACAATATTCTCTAGGTACACCCACATTGCTGTAAATGGCAAAATCTCATTCTCTAAAGGCTGAGTAATATTTCATTGTATATAAGTACTGAATTTACCATAGAGGCTGCACCAGCTTATAGCCCCACCAACAGTGGGCAACACTTTTCTTTTTTCCACACCCTTGCCAATATGTTATTTGTGTAGTTTTTGGTGATAACCATTCTGACAGGTGTGAGGTGATCTCTTTGCTATTTTGATTTGCATTTCTCCAATAATTAGTGACATTGAACATCTTTTCATGTGATTATTAGCCATCTGTATGTCTTAACAGAGAGCCCAGAAATAAACCCACACATCAATGGTTAGTTACTCTATGACAAAGGAGGCAAGACTATGTAATGGAGAAAAGACACTCTCTTCAGAAAGTGGTGCTGGGGAAAACTGGACAGCTATATGTGAAAGAACAAGATTAGACAACAATTCCTTATAGACAACAATTTCCTTATACCTTATACAAAAGTAAACTTAAAATGGACTAAAGACCAGACTGCAATACCAGAAACCACAAAACTCCTTGAAGTGAACATTGGCAGAACACTCTTTGACATAAACTGTAGAATAAATTTTGGATCTATCTCTTAAGTCATAAGAAGTAAAAGCAAAAATAAACAAATGGGACTGAATTAAACTTAAAATCTTTTGTACAGAAAAGGAAACCATCAATAAAACTAGAAGACAATCTATGCAATGGGGAAAAAAATGTTTGCAAATAATGTGACTGACAAGAGGTTAATATAAAATCTATAAACAGCTCATACATTCAATATCTTAAAACACAAACAGTCCAACCAAAAGAAAAAGCCAAAAGACCTTAATTTGTCTATTTTAATTTAATAAAATTTGCATCATTTTACAGCCAGAGCATCTACATTAGAAATCTAAAGTCCCATCAAATTAGATCAAATGATGCTTATCAAAAATTGCCAAGCAAAAATAGGTTCTTTTATAGCATTTTTTCAACTTACTAGTTCAGAATGGAAAAAGAATATAGATAGAACTTTCACTTTTCCATCTGTTCTTCATTCTCTTGCTACAGTATTTCATAAGGATTATTTCAATTCATACAATGCATTATTGAATATACTGTATAGTATTTTTCATATGTGTGTGCTAAGTTGCTTCAGTCATGTCTGACTCTTTGTGACCCTATGATTTTAGCCCACCAGGCTCCCCTTCCCATGGGATTCTTCTGGCAAGAATATTGGAGTGGGTTGCCCTGCCCTTGTCCAGGGTATGTATCTTCCTGACCCAGTGATTGAACCTGCATCTCTTATGTCTCCT
This sequence comes from Dama dama, assembly GCF_033118175.1. Taxonomy (NCBI): domain Eukaryota; kingdom Metazoa; phylum Chordata; class Mammalia; order Artiodactyla; family Cervidae; genus Dama; species Dama dama. The sequence continues at coordinate 86,426,619 of NC_083689.1, forward strand.
GCATTGGCAGACAGGTTCTTTATCATTAGCAACACCTGGAAGCCAGTATTTTGTATAGTATCAGTTAATTCAGTTTTTTTATAAATTGAATTTTTGGTCAGCAGTTTACTTATTTTAGATTTTCTTTTTACTTTTTGTGATACATTTCTAGGCATTTAATTTTTAATTAAACTGACATCAAAAGATTCATTGCTTTGCTTTTATCATAGCTGTTGTGTTGTATTTCTTCCTTGTGTGCATTTTTAGTTTATAAAATTTAAGGTTATTCTTTTTTTAGTATTTAATATTTTAGGTTATCTTTTAAAATAATTTTCATTCATGACTTGCATATTCATATTAAAATTTAGGTCCCAATTCATTTGGTATTGCATTTGTATTTCTTTAACCCCTTACATTATTTGATAATATGTTTGAAATTTTTCCTACTGCTGTTAGATTTATGACATTTTACTTCCCCAATAGTGAGTTTTATTTGAAGCTTTTATGTGTATTTCACATATAAGTTTCTTATACACTGTTATTACTTATTATATTATAAAATGTTTATACTTTATCATTATTTAATCTCTGATTTAACATAATTTAAATACTTGGTAGTTCTGTCTTTATTATCATCTAATTTTTTCTAAGAATTTTTATATTTGTAATTGTATATTATAGTTCAAAGTGTTATCAATACATCAAATTTTGTTGACAATATGAATTAGATATTCTGTATGTAATATCATGATTCTTGCATTGCATTTATTCCTCATAATTCAGTATGGCTGCCATGTCTTGAAATGTAGCTTGTATTTTGTAAATTATGTTCATTCTTATAATCATCCAAAGTTCAAGGAGGGTTTCACACTTAAATTTTACAAAGAAGAAAGAAGAATCCCTAAGTTCTTAACCAAAGGAGCAAGGAACAAACAAGCCCCCAACGTTAAATATTTGATTCAGAGACCTCAGAGTTGAAAAGGAAGTATGAAGGAAACTGTTAGATCAAAAACAAGGTGTATAAGGATTGCTTTGTATGAAGATAAATTGCCCGTCAAGAAGCTGTGCTCCATTCACTCTTGGGGAAAGTGAAAGTGAAGTCACTCAGTCGTATCCGACTCTTCGCGACCCGGTGGACTGTAGCCCACCAGGCTCCTCCGTCCATGGGATTCTCCAGGCCAGAATACTGGAGTGGGTTGCCATTTCCTTCTCCAGGGGATCTTCCCAACCCAGGGATAGAATCCAGGTCTCCCTCATTTCAGGCAGAAGTTTTAACCTCTGAGTCACCAGGGAAGCCCCACCCTAGTGAGTGGGCCCATAATTCCAGAAGCAAAAGAACTCTTCTTGGTTTAACTATCCATATTATGAAGGTAACCTTGAGGCTCTTTAGTTTTAAAGCAGAGATATGAAATCTGCTGTTCCATAAGTTAAATTGAAGTGAGGTTGAGATCTTTTCTGGTACTTCTCAGGGGTCTAAGTCTAGACAGGTTGTGATAGTGGAGTCTCCAAGTGTTTTCATTTCAGTTACAACTTGCTTCTTTTTCTTTAGAGTAGTCAATGGAGAGCAGGCACATAGGTGTCATTCTTAAATTTTTACTTTTACCCTTCAAAGGAACTCACTTCTGTTGAGTGAGTTCATTTGAATTCCTTCAAAAGCTTAATTTGGTGAGATACTATTTTCAATGTTGACACAGTTCTTTCCTCATTCACATGCCATTTAGTTATTATAATGACATTTGATAGTACAGAAATGTAAAAGGTGATCATATTTTCAGGATTGTGATTACAATTTTGATAAATGGTGAAGGAAAATGTATATTAGGAACTAATTAATTGCCATAAGTTCTCAACATATTTGATAGCAAAATAAAATCTAGTGTTGAATAGAAACCATTTTATTCGTAAAAACAACAAATCAAGAAACTCTATTCATCATCTTTGAATATGCAAATAGAGTTAAGAAGAGGGCAAGTTATTTTCTTTCTCTAATGGAGATTGCCTGGAGAAATATCAATAACCTCAGATATGCAGATGACACCACCCTTATGGCAGAAAGTGAAGAAGAACTAAAGAGCCTCTTGATGAAAGTGAAAGAGGAGAGTGAAAAAGTTGGTATAAAGCCCAACTTTTAGAAAATTAAGATCATGGCATCCAGTCCCATCACTTCATGGCAAGTAGATGGGGAAAAATGGAAACAGAGAAAGGCTTTATTTATTTATTTGGCTCCAAAATCACTGCAGATGGTGACTGCAGCCATGAAATTAAAAGACACTTGCTCCTTGGAAGAAAAACTATGACCAACCTAGACAGCATATTAAAAAGCTGGGACATTACTTTTGCCAACAAAATACATCTAGTCAAAGCTATGGTTTTTCCAGTAGTCATGTATGGATGTGAGAGTTGGACATCCAACTGAGTGCCAAAGAATTGATGCTTTTGGACTGTGGTGTTGGAGAAGACTCTTGAGAGTCCCTTGGACTGCAAGGAGATCCAATCAGTCCATCCTAAAGGAAATCAGTCCTGAATATTCATTGGAAGGACTGATGCTGAATCTGAAACTGCAATACTTTGGCCACTTGATGTGAAGAGCTGACCCATTAGAAAAGACACTGATGATGGGAAAGATTGAAGGTGGGAGGAGAAGGGGAAGACAGAGGATGAGATGACTGGATGGCATCACCAACTCTATGGACATGAGTTTGAGTAAACTCTGGAAGTTGGTGATGGACAGGGAGGCTTGGTGTGCTGTAATCCATGGGGTCACAAAGAGTTGGACATGACTGAGTGACTGAACTGATTGGAATGATTTTTTTCCCTTGTGAAAGTATCCTTGATGTATTATTACTCTACTTAATGAAAGTCTAAAAGCTTTAACATTTTATTGCATAGGTGTAATAAATTTTAGAAGCTCAGTTTTTTTAATTGCATCAAATATTTCAAAGTTATTTTTAAAAATGATTTGCCTCATGTTATACTTAAATCAGGGGCTTCCCAGGTGACGCTAGTGGTGGGAATAACCTACCTGTCAATGGAGGAGACATAAGAGAAAGGGATTTGATCCCTGGGTTGGTACAATCCCCTGGAGGAAGGGATGGCAATTCACTACAGTATTCTTGCCTGGAGAATTCCATGGACAGAGGAGCTTGGTGGGCTACTGTCCATAGGGTCGCACTGCATCGTACAGTCAGAAACAACTGAAGCAAGTTAGCACAGAACGTATATTTAAATATAGGTTTGGTAGGGCACGAAATTTGTTTATATGTAGCAAGGTGAAATTTGAGGACACATTAATTTCTATGGTTCTCATTGACCTTAATTAATAGTTGTAAGAATGGACTAAACCAATATATGACAAGCACTTAGACCTCTTGGTATTTCACTAAATAAATCTTTTTCCATTTATAAATTTTGTATTGAAGAATTCTTATACAAGTGTACCTGAGTCTCAGAAATGAAAATAAAGCTTCAATTGGGTAATTTAGAAAATATATGCTACTAAACTTTGTACTTTATTGCTCATATGTTTTACAATTTTGTGTTTGTTGAGATTTCTCTGGAAAAAAGTTTGCACCTAGCATATTTCTGCTAAAATCAATATGAGTTTATCCTGAATTACAGCATGTTTTGAAGATTTTTCTTTAAGAAAGATTTTTTTTCTCAATATTATTTTTAATATAAAACTACAGCCACTGAACATGGTTTAGTAGCTATTTAACCACTGAAATATATCAATCTTCCTTAATATGCTTCCCAGTTCATATTACTACATTTATTTATAATATTTATGTGAATTTATATTCAATATTACCAAACTATATATTGACAATGTGATTCCAAGGCAAGATGTTTTAAGACCAACAACAGCTTGCACATTTCATAAGACTTCAAAGATCTGTTAAAAATTCTATAGTAAAAGAAAGCTAAACTAACTATAACAAGGAATTTGCAATATCTCTGATGTTTCAGATTCATTTAGGAAAGTTAAAGCATCACTTATGCTAAATTTTAATTTTCTGTTCCTTTTCTAAATTTATCATCTAGACCAATTTATCATTGGTCATTTTTCCCCTTTTTTGTTTGAACAGGATTAGAAGATCAATGTGTACTTAGATTTTCTTAGGGCTACACAATATTAATGAAAAGGAGAGGAGTATTATGGCAAGCATTTAAGTTGCTTTCTTTGTTTTAGAATGTCAGAGCTGAGATTTTTTTTCATCAAAAGAGAAGTTTTCAAAGCTGTTTTTGTTTTCATTTCAACAAAATTTTACTTTATGGATAGTGTTATTAATGAGCATCAAAATAATAATCTTAAACTTTAATGCAGTTTTTATATCATTAGCACTGTCTTTGGAACATTCTTCAAATGTACTTTATAAAGTACTTATTCTGAGGTCTAATGATGTTTCTTATTAGCTGAGACAAATGAAAATCAGAATGTCAGTTTTCATAGACATTCTCTGCACATAAGGACAAGAGAGGGATAGTTTAGTGAAGTGTGGCCCTGGCATCATTAAAAGTGTCAAGCTGTGTCATGAAGAGATTGCTGAAGCAATATTCTTTGGAAACTTGATGAGAGAGCTAAATCAAAACTTTAAAAAAAGGGAAATTTGTTCCACTGAAATTGATAACAAGAAATATGAAAACCAAGATTCAGGCTAGTCTAGAGAAGAATATGAACAAAGAAAAATTGAAGAACATGCTAGTTGTATAAAGGGCAAGTTCAAATAAAATAAGTGCATAAACAGGGATAAATTAATTGATTTTATTTCTCTGAAACAGTGAACATATAGAAAAGCATAGTGGGAAATCAGCACTGTATATTTTTATGGCAGAAAGTCAATAGATGCCATATGAGGGTAAGCTATATGGATAGCATGCTCAATTGCATCATGTTTATCAAAATCCTAAGCTGTAATCAAATCAACAAGGACTACAAACAATAACCAAACAAGTTATTTGAGACTAGTTTTGTCATAAACCTATATAAGGAGGAAAAAGTACCATTTCCCTGGTTTCCATATATTTATATAGGGACAAGGGATTTGTGGCCCCAAGGGATGGTGCCTTGCTGCTTTGGAATTTCTGAAAGTTCAGACCTGCTCATTTCAGTCATACCCAAGCGTGATTCAGTGGAAATAGGTTAGGAAATACATTCAGGGACACAAAAAACAAAACAGATAGAATCCTTTTCTGAGTACACATTAAAATCTGTAATCTGAGTTGACCAAATAAGATATGACCTGTTGCTCAACCTGGCTTTAACGTCAGGGCTAGCATATGTTAAACATTTAGCTAACAAAGCACTTTTGCCATTTACTTCTCACACTACAACTTAGATGTGAACAAAAATGTAATTTTTTTCCTGTAACTTATCTTTCCTTTTTGACCACTAATCATCAGTTATGGGGGTGATACCAAAAGTTAAGTCTCCAATTCTGCATTGAGCTTAATGTTGATAATATAAACTATACCATTTTTTAAAAAACATATATTGCTTTTCAGCTCCAAATCTGCCCTTCATTGCCTTCTCAATACAAATGAAACTGGACTGTTAGTGTTTCTTCCTTCCCAGGTAGCACGATGCTCTGCTTTGACACTACCAGATGGTGTAAGGCACTGCCAGGACTCCAGAGCAGGAAGGGCTTCTCTTCTTGGTGTCAGAGCCTCCTTCCACCATTCTTGTGCGGGGCTGCCTAGAACCTGGCTCCGGCAGCTCAGGGGGTTCCTCCATTGCTCCTCTAGTCCATACAACTTCTGCTGCATGTGCAGCTTCTCAAGCACCCAGCTCCTATGGTATGGACACATTACTAGAAAGTTCTGTTTGTTTGGAACCTCAGGAGCATTTCTGCATCCAGTAAACCATAAGCCTCACTCTCTCCAATGACAGTTGGGCCTCAGAACTGAAGGGGAGATACTCTACTTTAAGGTAATTTGACTCAGTCCAAGTAAGTGTGGCCACTCTTTATACCTGCCTTCTTATTATTATGATTCTCCATACTTCTTATTAGTCAACCCCACACTATTATTATACCTTAATATATTTAATAATTGTTTAAACGTCCCTTTTCAATGTATTTAGTAGTTTCTTTCTCCTGAATGAACCATAATTGATTCTGAAATAATACTAGGAGTGGTTCCAGGAAACAAATGATGGAACTTGGGAACTGCTTTGATTCTGCGTTTAAAACTAGCCTTTCTTGGCCTGAAAATCCTGTGAAAACTTCATTTAGGTTAGATTACCGAATAGAGAAAGTTGATTTTCCTCAAGAACCACTGGAAGTCTCTTCTTTCTTTTTGCCATTCGTGCATAACTAGGGCAAAATATTATCAAGCACTTAGAGGTATACACTATGATGCAAGAAGATGAAACACCACGAGAATCGTGAGGCTTTGCCAACATTTATCAGCAGAAAACTGGGAGACATATCTGGGAGGGGATTCTAAGGATTAAATGGGGCAGAATATAACACTAGATTGGGTTATATTTAGATGTATCAGTACAACGAATTTAACTCTTGCAACAGGAGATGACTCAAACAACTAGAGGTAGCTCTAGTATTAGAAGACTGAATAAAACTTAACTAAATGATGGCTGCTATTTAATGGACTGAGATGCTAGAATTGCATAGTGTGATAAGAAGGAGGAGATCAAAAGGTTTGAGAATATAGGAACGTTGAAGTGGATTTGTCATGCATCACCTGTGCATGCACTACTCAGCTATTTTCCAAGAGAAGGCCCAGAAAGGAGACACTCCGCTAAGCTTTCATAAGCGAGAAAAGCACCTAGCTCCTTTAACAGCTATATGGTCTCTCTCCTCTGTAGCCCAGGTGTGAAAATAGGGGATGATGTCGTTGAGGATGGACTTCCTGACTTCAGTGGAGATAAGGGGATGTCAGTGTATCAGAGATCAGATGGCAGCACATGTCAGAGACACAGTAGGCACATCTGCTGTAAATGGAGGAAGGGAGAACCAGAAATCAGCAACACTCCAAAACAGCTCTCAGATGAGTGGATGTATCAGCGTGCCAGATATTTTTTTAAAGATGCTCTAAAAAAGCAAGACAGAAAGCACACACTGATGCTTTGCCATTAGTGCATTCACTAAGTCCATTGTTTTGTGATGGCTTCCTCTTAAATTGTTCCTCTTATATTATTCCTCTTATATTGTTTCCCTAGCCATTATTCAAATCACAGCAAGGCAATCTAGAAAGGCATTATTTTTCCACTTATATCTGGGGGTATTCATATTTAAGAATATTATATGCACTAGAGCATATACTATTATCATAATTTAACTTCTAATCTAAGGTTGGAGAGTTCTCCATTTCTACATTCATTTTATTTTTTTTTAATTTTTTTAATTTAAAAATCCTTTTTATTTACAGAATGTAAATATGATATGATGTGATTTATATAAATTTTAAAAGCTCAAAGATAAGTTTATGAGTATTATGGAAGAGTTTACTTAAATGAGATTTTTTTTCTATTGACCCAATCATGGCTATGTTCCTCAAGCTGAAAATATCCATCCCTATTTTCCTCAAGCTGAAAATAGCCATCCATTCTGAAAAGGTTATATATATGACAAATCATCTCTAAATCTGTGGCTAGTCTTTTTTTTTTTAACATTCATTTAAAATATATAAGGTATACAAGTAAGCTTAATACACTCATATTTTATGGGAATGGAGGGAACAAAAAAGAAATCCAATAAATGGACATAATTCTCATTATCCCAGATTACCCCAGGCAAGCTCTCTTATTTACTTTATTTGTTTTTAAGAATTATAGGTGAATGAAGAAGTATAGTGAAATAGAAAAAATATATATATTTATAGTGTGAGTGTGAGGTGTATCACAAAGCTTAACTCTCCTTATCACAATGTGCTATAGATGCAGAGATTAAAGAAGAATCATCTTGTTTGATGGATAATGATGGGTCTCTCCATTCTTATAATTTTCTCTCTTTTATGATAAATATAAAACTAATTTTACTGTTACACAACTGGGACCTTGGCTGGTTAATTTTAGAGTTGGGCAGGCATAACATGTGTCTATATCTCTTCCCTCTGTCCTTCATTCCTGATCTCCCAAACCCATGAGTAGAGGAGTGGTATTTCATGGAGCGACATTCTCAGCATAAGATCACACACTGAAATACAAGATATAAGGTTTATCCACTCCTCCTTCTGTTCCCACACACTAAAAATTTACCATTTTGACTCCAAGATAAACAAATTTAACTGTCTGGGATAAATCTGAGCAAAAGGCTTGTTATTCCAGAACACAATCTTTAGACTAAACAGTATTCTTCTGTGTCAGATTTCCCTATTTTATACCATTACATTTCCTGTATTAATATATAGAATATCCAATGACACCTCAACTCCTTGCTCATATATTTTTGAAATTTTCTGTTTAATATTTTACTTCATATTTTCTATGCTATTCCTTGTTGCATCTCTCTTTTTCTGTCGCTCATCAAGGGCCGTTTCCATAACTACCTGGACATTGTATATTTGGAGAAGTCAAATTCTTTTCCTTTTTGGCATATTTGACTGCCCACTCATTATCTAATCAGACTGCTTGCCCAAGACAGACTCCTGTTGTGGAATAAAGTGAGTTTCTTCCATTTTTTAAAAAAATTTACTCTTTTCAGGGGATATTCATAGAATATTTTAGCAGCCATAGAAAATATATTAAAAACAGAGATGTTACTTTGCTGATAAATATCCATAGTCAAACTATTGTTTTTCCAGTAGTCATGCATGGATGTGAGAGTTGGACTATAAAGAAAGCTGAGCACAGAATAATTGATGCTTTTGAACTGTGGTTTTGGAGAAGACTCTTGAGAGTCCCTTGGACTGCAAGGAGATCAAACCAATCAATGCTAAAGGAAATCACCCTGAATATTTGTTGGAAACTCTGATGCTGAAGTTGAAGCTCCAATACTTTGGCCACCTGATGCGAAGAACTGACTCATTAGAAAAGGCCCTGATGCTGGGAAAGTTTGAAGGCAGGAGGAGAAGGGGATAAAAGAGGATGAGATGGTTGGAAGGCATTACTGACTCAATGAATATGAGTTTGAGAAAGCTCCGGGAGTTGGTGATAGACAGGGAAGCTTGGCATGCTACAGTCCATGGGGTTGCATAGAGTCAGACACAACTGAGTGATTGAACTGAAATGATAGTTCCCTTAGCAAGTATAATTCTGGTAAATTAGAAAATGAGTATTTTTAATATACCTTATGAAGAGGTTTCTGACAATGATGAGCAAGTACCCCGTATACTTCTCTCCAATAATTATCACATATAAATATCATCTAAATATCTAATTCTTAACTATATTTGGAAGAACATTACTAATCAATTAATCAAACTACAGATCAATAGAAAATAGTAATTTCTGTGATAAGAATTCAGGGACAATATGACTAATCTAGATATAGGTAGACTAGATCAATATCCTTCAAAATCCTACATGGAAAACATAATTATTCAATGAAAAATGTGATAGAATTTAGGATATCATCTTCATAGGATAAAATCATGATTTTTTTTCATTTATTTTTATTAGTTTGAGGCTAATTAAAATTGTGACTTTTATATCTATCCAAAAGATTGGAGGACCTAAACATTAATATTGAACATGGTGCAATACTCTCCATTTGACTCTAGGTTTGGGAATTGGTAGTAGTCTTAAGCCAAGTAACACATTTCAATAAGTCCTAAAATTATAGCATCAAATTAAATTTTACCATCAGGAGCGTTTCTAGTCTTTCTATATCCAGCTTTTTTACTCTGTAACTGCTCAGAGAAAATAAAACAAGAACTATTTTTCTTTAGCTCTCTTGATGACTCAACTCTCAGTTCAACTCAACCCCTAAAAGCAATTGCAGGCAGATGGAGACACATGCAAGTGTTCCCAGTCGCTCAGTCCTGTCTGACTCTTTGCCCTCCAGGCTCCTCTGTCCATGAAATTTTCCAGGTAAGAATACTGGAGTAGATTGCCACTTTCTATTCCTAACTTAGACACAAGGAACTTTTTCATATGAGTAAGCCTTTCCTTTTCCTACATCTAATTTTTTATTAGGTTGTTACCTCTTAAAACCCAACTCTAATAAGTTCCAGCCATGCAATGCTTACTTTCAATGTGCAAGTTACTTCTCTGTCTTAACATCATGTCATTGCATCTATTCAGGACATGCATAAGCTACATGTCTCAGAAGATGACAAAATTATGCAACACTTTTCTTGAACAGTTTTGACAGGCTTTCTACTTCACTCTCTTCTATGTGGATGATTTATGTGACCTCTGAATTGCCCTTACAGTACTATAGAAGACACTTTTTCCATCCACACTAGCTGGCTCATTCTTAATTCCCTAGTTTATATATCTATTTGTCTATAAATATGTGTACATATATTCATACTTTACAGACAGAGTCAGTTGTATTCAAGCACGTAACCAACATATAGCCTTTCAAATGTCTCCATATCCTGTCAAGTTTCATCATAAATCTTCAATTATTCTGAGAATAAACAGCCAATCATTGCCATTCTTTAGTTATAGTAATCAATCCTCATTTTTCCTTTCCTTGATTTTTCAGTTGGGCTGACTGAGGGTGAGTTATAAAATTTTATTCCTTATCCTGTTGGACTTTTATAACCTACCATTCTTTTATTTTCTTTAGCTGTTTCTCTACATAAACTATATTTTAGAAGAAGCTTCAACTAAGTGACAAGTACAGTATTATTGATATTACAGTTATCAAACTGTCCATAACATTGGTGAACTTTTGAGCTGCTATAAATTGTTGCTACCTTTTATTCCATAAAATCACAGCATTACTTTTGAAGGTAGAAAATGGCATCAATTTTTTATGGATATTTTACAATAAAATGCAATTTAAAATAATATTTCTCTTTCTCTATAGACAAATTGTTAATAAAGATTGTCTATCATTCAACAAAAAATACTATATTTCCAATCATTGCATTTTACTTCTTTCTCAGGGTTCAATCATGTAATATTTTAACTCTCATTTATTGACTACTTTGCTAAAATGTTTAGCAAAATATTACCTTTAGCTAATCTTTTTAGTTCAATCTGTTCTTCATTTTATTTCTAATTTTCATAAAATGTTTTCATTTGTTTTGCCATGGTCTAGAAGGCTCTTTCCTAATTATTTCATCTACTTAATCTCATCTTTATACTTTCCTTGTACCTCCACAATATGACCTCTCTGCACATTAATCCTCAGCATACCACAGCCAGACTTAGCCAACTTCCTGACTGTCCCCAACCTTGTAAGCTAACCCCCATCTCTCCCTGTTTATGTTTATGCAGCTCCCCTGTCCATAGTGCACTTAACTCTTCAAAAGCATAACTTTGCAACATTATTATCTTCCTATTGTCCCCTGGACCACAACCAGTTGTATGTCTTTATCTGCAATGACTGTTTTTACTCATATGTAAAATAGCACAATAACAATAACCACGTGATTAGTTTGGGGAGAGGTGAAGTGATAACATATGCAAAGGACATAACATAGCAAAAATACTTGCTATACAACTTCTTCACACAAGTGGGTTATTGTAATTTTCCCCAAAATCTAAATCATTGTTATTCTCTGCTAAGAAATGTATACTACTTAAGTTACTACTTTGAGGATTTGTTTCCTCTTCATGTGTACTATAGATTTAACTTTTAGGAAGGACGAAATCTAGGTTGTGTTGGAGAGCATTCAAAACACCATATTCAGAAGTTTGTTTCTAGTCAAGTCTTTGCTTGAATAGTCTTATGATAACACTTCAGCTGTCTTATGAAGCTTAAGAGAAGCTTCAACTGTCTTAATGAAGCTTCCCTGCTGGCTCAGAGGTAAAGAACCCACCTGCAAATTCAGAAGAGACAAGGTCAGTACCTGGGTCAGGAAGATTCTCTGGAGAAGGAAATGCAACAACACATTCTAGGATTCCTGACTGGGAAATTCTGTAGACAAAGGAGCCTGGTGGGTTACAGGCCAGGGGGTTGCAAAAGAGTCAGACACTGCTTAGCAACTAAACAGCAACACTATCTTCTTAGAATAGTTGTAGGCCCTTTTTTTCTTTTATTGCATCTTTTATGTTTTCTGAGATAAATAATCCAGGTTACAAAAATGTTGTTCAATTTCTTATAAATACTAATGAATATCCTTGCCAATCTACTTTTACAGAAATCATGAAAAGTTAAACCTACATCGTGTTCTTAATATTTATCTCAATTGATTTCAATCTTGTGCCAGATAAGTAAACTACCTTTTGTTTTTGGTCAATCTCAGTGTTATAATTTATAAATTTATGGTTTGCAAGAATTTTATTATAAGACAGTCTTTTGACTTCTATGTTTGGATAGTTGTCCATTAAATATGTCCATTAAATTTGGATTTTTTTCATGAGTGTTTCTTATTGCCTATAGTTTAAATAGCAGCTGGGCAAAGAGTAGAAATACTGACATTTATGATTGCAGCAATAATAAAAATAATGAGAAGTATAAAAATGAAGATTAGAAAGAAAACATAAGTATAAAGTAATAAATAATAGTTAACATCTATAAAAGACTTACCATTTGCCAGAAACTATAACTATTTTTTAATGCTGATTTTGATAAATCCTCACAGGGACATATTGTTGTTATTGTTAAATTGCTGAGTCATGTCTGACTCTTTCCAACCCCATGGATTGTAGTCTGCCAGGCCCCTCTGTCCATGGGATTTCCCTGGCTATAATATTGAAGTGGGTTGCCATTTCCCCATCCCATACTAACATTTATATAAATGCAATTTTAAAATTAGAAATGTAAGATTTGAAGAGTTAAGTGATTTGAAGATTTGAAGAGTTAAGTGGTTATATATCTATTAATAAGATTGAGACTTGATTCTGACATGGATATGAATCAAAGAATAATCATATATTTTGAGTCCCTTCTTCATAGTTATTTTTAAGATAATTATAGGCTTCCCTAGTAGCTCAGCTGGTAAAGAATCCGCTTGCAATGCAAGAGAATCCAGTTGGATTCCTGGGTTGGGAGGATCCGCAGGAGTAGGGATAGGCTACAACTTCAGTATACTTGGATCTCCCTGGTGGCTCAGCTGGTAAAGAATCTGCCTGCAATGCAGGAGACCTAGGTTCGATTCATGGGTTGGGATGATCCCCTGGAGAAGGGAAAGGCTACCAACTCCAGTATGCTGGCCTGGAGAATTCCATGGACTGTATAGTCCAAGGGGTCACAAAGAATCAGACACGACTGAGTGGACTTACACTTCACATCATGACACGTAAAAAGTTGTTAAACATATGTTTGTTGGGGTATGAGATTGTCATTAAATCATCAGTAATTGTGAGTAATGATAAAGGGATCATAATTTTATTTATTCTTTTAGTTAATGAGTGATAATTAGGTTAAGTTTTATTTGAAAGTGAAGTGAAAGGTGCTCAGTCGTGTCTGACACTTTGTGACCTCAGGGAATATAGGTCCATGTAATTCTCCAGGCAAGAATACTGGAGTAGGCAGCCTTTCCCTTCTCCAGAGGATCTTCCCAACTCAGTAATAGAACCCATGTCTCCTGCATTGCAGGCAGATTCTTTACCAGCTGAGCCACCAGGGAAATGCTATATGTGTTATACACACACACACACACACACACACACACACACACACACATATATAATCCACACATACAATGAATATGTAATTTTGGTATCAGTTCATCTCAGTTCAGTCACACAGTCATGTCTGACTCTTTGTGACCCCATAGACTACAGCAGACCAGGTTTCCTGGTCCATCATCAACTCTCAGAGTTTACTCAAACTCATGTCCATCACATCTGTGATGCCATCCAACCATCTCATCCTCTGTCATCCCCTTCTGCCTTCAGTTTCCCAGCATCAGTGTCTTTTCAAAAGAGTCAGTTTTTTGCATCAGGTGGCCAAAGTATTAGAGTTCCAGCTTCAGTATCAGTTCTTCCAATTAAAATTCAGGACTGACTTCCTTTAGGATGGACTGGTTGGATCTCCTTTCTGTCCAATGGAATCTCAAGAGTCTTCTCTAACACCACAGCTCTAAAGCATCTATTCTTCAGCACCCACCTTTCTTTGTAGTCCAACTGTCATATCCATACATGAATACTGGAAAAACCACAGCTTTGACTAGACAGACCTTTGTTGGTAAAGTAATGCCTCTACTTTTTAATATGCAGTCTAGTTCAGTCATAGCTTTTCTTCCAAGGAGCAAGCGTCTTTTAATTTCATGGCTGCAGTCACCATCTACAGTGATTTTTGAGCCCCCCCCCCCCAAAAAAAATAAATAAATAAAGTCTGTCACTGTTTCCATTATTTCCTCATCTATTTGCCATGAAGTGATGTGCCTGGATGCCATGATATTAGTTTTCTGAATGTTGACTTTTAAGCCAACTTTTTCACTCTCCTCTTTCACTTTTATCAAGTGTTGTTTAAAATAAATGCTGGGTATAAACATATATTACAATTTTCCTGGCATTTCTGACAAACATTCTTTACATTATATGGGAAATTTTATTTAATGAAATTGTTTCAATTTCATCACCAGTTGAAAACACAAATGGTAATTGTTTATGGAAATTTTCAAAATAGATATTTTCTTCGTGTTTTTAACACAGTTTTATTTCAAACTCCTTAAAAGTAAAAATGGTATACCAATAAATTTGCTTTTTTCATTAACATGACAGTATGAATTATACCAAGTTGTAATTGACACCTAGACTAAGTTGTATAATCAAATTAGAAGAAGAGAATGACTAAAAGACAGCTCTTTGTAAGAGTGATATTACTTTCCAAAAATGGCTTTTATTTCCCTAAGGTCAATGTTGCAATACATATGTGATAAATTTAAAAATAAATTCCATAGATTGAACAAATTGATAATCTATAGTATGTCATAAACTTTAGCCAAACTATCACAGCTATGTTAGAATCATTTTGATAGCACAAAATAATAAAATTATAAATATAAAATATTTTGGCACATGCTATTTTTCATAAAGATGATCAATTTATTTTTCTTTTTTTTTTATTTATTTATTTTTTATTAGTTGGAGGCTAACTACTTCACAACATTTCAGTGGGTTTTGTCACACATTGACATGAATCAGCCGTAGAGTTACATGCATTCCCCATCCCGATCCCCCCTCCTACCTCCTTCTCCACCCGATTCCTCTGGGCCTTCCCAGTACACCAGGCCTGAGCACTTGTCTCATGCATCCCACAGAAAAATGTATATATCACAAAGATGAT
Source organism: Dama dama (assembly GCF_033118175.1). NCBI lineage: Eukaryota > Metazoa > Chordata > Mammalia > Artiodactyla > Cervidae > Dama > Dama dama. Next base: position 86,441,909 of record NC_083689.1, read on the forward strand.
GATCACAAATCAACTTTTCTAGTACCATTTTTATTGAATTGATGCAATTGAAAAATTCTGTGAAAATTCTCCTATAATTATACTTCAGAATATGGGCTATTTAATATATTTTTTGTGGCTCTAGAAAATGGATCTAAGACAAATATCATTTCTTTAGCCAACATTCATGCTGTCTTAATAATGTGCACATCTAAGGATGTTTCACTTTGTCTAGAATCGGATATTTTGCCTTTTGACACAGTCTGTGTATGAGATATAGGGAGATGTGATCTTTTAAAAGGCAAAGTCTTACTGGTATCTTTCATTTTCCTTTGACTTCATTCTCTTTCCTCCTGTGTGGAATGCAGTTCTAAAGCTGGTCAATTAGAATAAGAATCTCCCATATGACAAAAGAAATGTTAAGGAACATGAGTCTGAAAGTATAGCTTCTTAACCTGACTTGACAGCTTAATGTCTAGCTTTTTGTTACATGAGAGAAAAATACACACACACACACATATGCAAGTGTTTATAGCCTAATATCTATGTTTTCATTTTCTTTGCATCCTGCTAGAAAACATTTCTGAAGCCTCTTACTTCCAATGAGACCTTGTAAATAGTTATTGGAAAATGATATAAGTAGTTGAGAATATGTGTGTATTTCTTATGTACTCTTTTTCTTTGTTTAACATTAAGCACAGTAGGTCAATTAGAACGGCAATTTCTAAAGTTCTTGAGGCACCACAATGAACTCACAGCCACTATAAGATATTAAGATTTTTGAGGCAAGTATAATGATAATGAACACTTATCAGACACAGTATAAACTAATACCTCCAGATGTTTCACAGTTTCAATACTAGACCATGCTGCAAATTTTATGATGTAGTATATTGAGAAGGTTGTTTTTCCAATTGCTGTGATAAGAAATAAGAATGGATATCAAATTTAAGCTACATGTGAAGAATTGGAAACCATCACTCGCCCACAAAAAGAAAAAACCCAACTGAAAAATAAATATCTTAATTTTCTTGGACCCATTAGAAATCTTAAGCTGAAGACAAAACTCCAGATAGTTTAATCCAAAGAATAAAACATGAAATCTGCTCACCTGGAGCAGAAGTTCGTATAGTCATAACTTGGTAGGACTACTTAAAGGTAGGACTACGTAATGGTAATTTTGATGACTTGATGTAGGCTGAGTGTGGGCTGGTGTGTGTGAGAAGTTGTTGGAGCTTGCAGCCTTGGGGGTTTCCCACCTGACTTTGGCTTCCTTGGTGACTCAGACAGTAAAGAATCCATCTGCAATTCAGGAGAACTGAGTTTGATCCCTGGGTTGGGAAGATCCCCTCAAGAAGAAAGTGGCAACTGACTCCAGTATTCTTGCCTGGAAAATTCCATGGACAGAGGAGCCTGGTGGGGCCTCAAAGAGCCGAACACAGCTAAGTATCTAAGCACACCCCACTTTGATCAGTTTACGTACAGGGATCTCACCAAACCCCACCAAGTCCTTACGATGAAGGTATGAGAATGATCTCATCATGGCTTTGACAGGATGGAGGGAAGTGATTGTTGTAAAATATGTCACATATGCTTTATAACAAAGGCTTATTCACCAGGGGAAAACAGTTCTTAATGTATTATTCTAGCTTTAGAGGGAAAGTCATTCTTCCATTCCATTCTTCTCTATACTGCCTATCTCAACCAATGGGGTAGAGAAAAAGACCATAGCTATACCACAAGAGAAACCTTGTAAATGTCACAGCCAGAAAACCCAAGCCCACTAAAAGACACTGAAATTAGTTGTAAAGTTATAGAAATCTTCATGTACTTCATATCTACTTCATTCTCACACCAACAGGGCTCCAATAAAACAACAGTAGATTACTGCTGAAGGGATGTAAGATGTGGGGTCTCTCAGAAAAGGAATATTAATACAGCCCAGAGTCAAAAGGAAAGACAAAAATAATAATAGAGATTAATTTAAGCCTATGGCACTAAAGCTACAGAAAATATTACACATTTCCCAGCTGCTAGCTGGATAATTATGGTAAACACCTTGAAGGCCTACTCAGCAGACCTCCTGCTACCTAATACAAATATATATTTTTTAGCAAAAATCACCATGCATGCTAAAAGAGAAAATAAAACACAGGCTAAAGTGACAGAACAAGTATCAGAACCAGACTCAGAAATCACACATATATTAGGATTATCAAATAAAGGATCTAAAATAGCTATGAAATTTTAGAGGACATAATAAAAAATGTAGATGACAGGTAAAGGCAGATGGGTAATGAAAACAGGTAAATGGAAACTTTAAGAAAAAAACTGAAAGGAAATTCAAGAAATTAAAGGTCTTATAACAGAAATGAAGATAGCCATCCATGGATTGATCAGTAGAATAGACACGGCGAAGAAAAGAATCTATAAGCTTGAAGATGAATCAGTAGAAAATTCTACAACGGAAGTAAAAGGCAAAAACAAAGAAAATATTAATAAAAATGAACAGAAGGACTTTCCTGGTGGCACAGTGAATAAGAATTCATCTGCTAATGTAGTAGACACAGAGTCAATACCTGCTCCAGGGTGATTTCCCATGTAGCAAATTAACTAAACCTGTGGGCTACAATTTCTGAGCCTGCACTCTAGGGCCTGTGAGTCACAACTACTGAGCCTGTGTGTTGCAACTACTGAAGTCTGCATGCCTAGAGCCTGTGTTTTCAACAGGCTAAGCCACTGCAATGAGAAGTCTGCACATGGCAATAAGCAGTAGCACCTGCTTGCTACAACTAGAGAAAGCCCATGTGTAGGGACAAAGACCCAGTGCAACCAAAAAAAGAAAAAAACAGAAAATTTAAAAATTGTAGTTCAAATACCAGAGTTCTATACTTGGTATTAGTTCAAATACCAAAGAAACATGCTTAAACTGGAATATTAGACAGAGAACAGAGAAAAGAATAGAAAAGCGATTTGAAGTAATAATGGTTCATATGTGCATGCTAAGTTGTTTGACTCATGCCCGACTCTTGGTGACCCTACAGACTGTAACCCACCAAACTCCTCTGTGCATGGGATTCTCCAGGCAAGAATACTGGAGTGAATTTCCAAGCCCTGCTCCAGGGGATCTTCCTCAGCTAGGGATCGAACCTGTACCTCTTAGATCTCCTGCAGTGGCAGGCAGGTTCTTTACCACTAACACCACCTGGGTAGCCCAATAATGGTTCAGTACTTTCCAAAATAGTTAAAGATATTAAACACAATTCTGAGAAGTTCAGTAACACAGAGAAAAATTATAGAAAACAAAAACCAAACAAATTAAAAATTCTTATGCTGAGCATATTATAATCAAACTGCAGAAAACCAATGACAAAGAGAAAATCTTTAAAGATGCTGGGGATAATGATTACTGTAGACTTCTCACTTGAAACTATGAAAGAAACACTGAATGGGAAAAATATTTAAAGTATTTAATAATAATTTAAAACCACCAATATAGAATTCTAGGTACATCAAAATTCTCTTTAGTATAGGAGAAATAAAGACTTTCTCAGACAAAACACTAAGATTATGGCATATGGTCTTCATGGCAAATAGATGAGGAAACAATGGCAAGAGTGAAAGATTTTATTCCTTGGACTCCAAAATCACTGTGGACAGTCACTGCAGTCATGAAATTAAAAGACATTTGCTTCTTGGAAGAAACATTATGACAAACCTAGACAATATTTTTAAAAGCAGAGCCAAAATACTTTGCCAAGAAAAGTCTATATAGTCAAAGCTATGGTTTTTCCAGTAGTCACACACGGATGTGAGAGCTGGACCATAAAGAAGGCTGAACACCGAATAATTGTTTCTTTTGAACTGTGGCATTGGAAGAGACCTTTGAGACTCCCTTGCACTGCTTATTGCCAAATTCAGACTTAAACTGAAGAAAGTAGTGATAACCACTAGACCATTCAGGTATGACCTAAATCAAATCCCTTATGACTATGTGGGAGTGAGAAATAGATTTAAGGGACTAGATCTGATAGACAGAGAGCCTGATGAACTATGGATGGAGGTTCATGACACTGTACAGGAGACAGGGATCAAGACCATCCCCACGGAAAAGAAATGCAAAAAGGCAAAATGGCTGTCTGAGGAGGACTTACAAATAGCTGTGAAATGAAGAGAAGGAAAAAACAAAGGAGAAAAGGAAAGATATTCCCATTTGAATGCAGAGTTCCAAAGAATAGCAAGGAGAGATAAGAAAGCCTTCCTCAGTGATCAATGCAAAGAAATAGAGGAAAACAACAGAATGGGAAAGACTAGAGATCTCTTCAAGAAAATCAGAGATAAAAAGGGAATATTTCATGCAAAAATGGGCTCAATAAAGGACAGAAATGGTAGGGACCTAACAGAAGCGGAAGATATTAAGAAGAGGTGGCAAGAATACACAGAAGAACTGTACAAAAAAAATCTTCACAACCCAGATAATCACAATGGTGTGATCACTCACCTAGAGCCAGACATCCTGGAATGTGAAGACAGGTGGGCCTTAGAAAGCATCACTACGAACGAAGCTAGTGGAGGTGATGGAATTCCAGTTGAGCTATTTCAAATCCTGAAAGATGATGCTGTGAAAGTGCTGCACTCAATATGCCAGCAAATTTGGAAAACTCAGCAGTGGCCACAGGACTGGAAAAGGTCCGTTTTCATTCCAATCCCTAAGAAAGGCAATCCCAAAGAATGCTCAAACTACCACACAATTGCACTCATCTCACACGCTAGTAAAGTGATGCTCAAAATTCTCCAAGTCAGGTTTCAGCAATACGTGAACCGAGAACTTCCAGATGTTCATGCTGGTTTTAGAAAAGGCAGAGGAACCAGAGATCAAATTGGCAATATACACTGATCATTGAAAAAGCAAGAGAGTTCCAGAAAAACATCTATTTCTGCTTTATTGACTACGCCGAAACCTTCAACTGTGTGGATCACAATAAACTGTGGAAAATTCTGAAAGAGATGGGAATACCAGACCACCTGACCCACATCTGGAGAAACCTGTATGCTGGTCAGGAAGCAACAGTTAGAACTAAGCATGGAACAACAGACTGGTTCCAAATAGGAAAAGGAGTACGTCAAGGCTATATATTGTCACCCTGCTTATTTAACTTATATGCAGAGTACATCATCAGAAACGCTGGGCTGGAAGAAGCACACACTGGAATCAAGATTGCTGGGAGAAATATCAATAACCTCAGATATGCAGATGACACCACCCTTATGGCAGAAAGTGAAGAGGAACTAAAAAGCCTCTTGATGAAAGTGAAAGAGGACAGTGAAAAAGTTGGCTTAAAGCTCAACATTCAGAAAACTAAGATCATGGCATCTGGTCCCATCACCTCATGGGAAATAGATGGGGAGACAGTGGAAACAGTGTTACACTTTATTTTTGGGGGCTCCAAAATCACTGCAGATGGTGACTGCAGGCATGAAATTAAAAGACACTTACTCCTTGGAAGGAAAGTGATGACCAACCTAGATAGCATAATAAAAGCAGAGACATTACTTTGCCAACAAAGGTCCATCTGGTCAAGGCTATGGTTTTTCCAGTGGTCATGTATGGATGTGAGAGTTGGACTGTGAAGAAAGATGAGTGCTGAAAAATTGATGCTTTTGAACTGTGGTGTTGGAGAAGACTCTTGCGAGTCCCTTGGACTGCAAGGAGATCCAACCAGTCCATCCTAAAGGAGATCAGTCCTGGGTGTTCATTGGAAGGACTGATGCTGAAGCTGAAACTTCAATACTTTGGCCACCTCGTTCGAAGAGCTGATTCATTGGAAAAGACCCTGATGCTGGGGGGTATTGGGGGCAGGAGGGAAGGGGCCGACAGAGGATGAGATGGCTGGATGGCATCACTGACTCGATGGGCATGAGTATGAGTAAACTCTGGGAGTTTGTGATGAACAGGGAGGCCCGGCCTGCTGCAATTCATGGGGTCGCAAAGAGTTGGACATGACTGAGCTACTGGACTTGAACTGCACTGCAAGGAGATCAAACCTGTCAATCCTAAAGGAAATCAATTCTGGACAGTGTTTGGAAGGGCTGATGCTAAAGCTGAAGCTCCACTACTTTGGCCACCTGACGCAAAGAGCCAACTTTTGGAAAAGACCCTGATGCTGGCAAGGATAGAAGAAAGGAAGAGATGGAGATGACACAGGATGATGGTTGGATGGCATCACTGACAAAATGGACATGAGTTTGAGTTTGGGTAAACTCTGGGAGTTGGTGATGGACAGGGAGGCCTGGTGTGCTGTGGTTCATGGCCTCACAAAGAGTCAGACATGACTGAGAAACTGAACTGAACTGAAGGTGATATAAAATATTTTATTTTTATTATTTATTTATTTTTTATTATTTTTAATTCATTTAAAAGTAACTTTAAGTGAAGAGTGGTAACAATTATTGGGTGTTATGCCGTAAGTAATAGAAAAGGAAATGGCAACCTACTCCAGTATTCTTGTCTAGAGACTCCCATGGACAGAAGAGCCCAGTGGGCTACCGTCAATGAGGTTACAAAGAATCAGAGACGACTGAGTGTCTGAGCACATGTGTAAATAAAATGAATAACAGTAATATCATAAGGGCCAAGAGTGGTGGTAGAAGGATTGTGAATATTCTATTATGAGATTCCTGATTCACCCACATGAAGTCATAGTGGTATGTGAAGGTGGACTTACATTAGTGAGATATGTATATTACAAACTCTAGGGCAACCAAAATACAAAAAAATTTAAAAAGAGGATATTGATATGCTCGGAGAGAAGATAAAGTGAAATTGCATAAAATGCTAAGTTAAATCAGACAAGTTAAAACAGAAAAGTGGTAACAAAGAAACAACAAATGCATCAAATAGAAAACAATTTCAAACATGGTGATTTTAACTTGAACTATGTATATAATAATTTCAAAACATGAATAATCTAATCATACCAATTAAAATACAGACTGTCAGAGTACATTACAAAAAGGCAAGACCCAATGATGTGTTGTATTACAGAGCCCACATTCAATGTGAAGACACAAGTATAAAATAAAAGTTTTAAAATATGTAGTGTTAACAGTAATCAATATAAAGCTGGAATAACTGTTAATTTCAGACAAAGAAGGTTTAAGAGCAATGAAAACTAACAGAAAAGAGAGCTATTACATAATGATAAGGGCTTCCTAGGTGGCTCAGTGGTAAGGAATGTGCCTATAATGCAGGAGACATGTGTTTGATCCCTGGGCCAAGAAGATGTCCTGGAGAAGGAAATAGCAACTCATTCCAATATCCTTGCCTGGGAAATCCCCTGAACAGAGGAGCCTGTTGTGCTACAGTCCATGCGGTCACAGTGAGGTGGACACAACTTAGCAATTAAAGAACAACAGCAGATAATAATAATAATAAAAAATATCAATTTTACAAAAAAAAAAGACCTCTAAATGTGTAAATGTGTATACATCTAACAACAAAGCATCAAGTCACTCAAGGCAACAAATGATATATCATAAAAGTTGAAATAGACAAATATACTATTATGGTTGAAGACTCTAATACCTCTTTTGTAGTAACTGATAGGTCAATCAAGCAGAAAATCAGTAAGCATATTATTGACAGAAGTCAGTATATGAACTACAATAAGAAAAAGAATTTTATTCCATGAGAACTGATGACTATAGCCTGGGTGACGTGACAAAGATTCAAGAAGTGTTTGAAATCTGTTGTTTGGACTACAGAATGCCTTATAGAGGCAAAACCTGCAAAGTTACATAAGTTGTTTTTCAAGAATTATAGCTGAAGCTTACAATAAGTAAGGGTGATTTTTAAGCAAGAATTTGTTGGGGTCTGAAATGATTGCACAGTTTTAAGAAGAGACTTTGAGACCATGAGCCTGTAACTAGCAGCTACTAACAGCTACTGTTTTGAGAATGACTGGTGATTCCTTGAGTTTGAACAATTTGGAAAATTCAAGTTCATGATATAGGATCATGTCTGAAATCCCATCTATAATAGCCACCCAGCCTCATTTTGGATTCCTGAAATATAGCTAATCTCTTTTGATTTTTCAGTGCATTCTTTCATTAATGTTTAAAGCAGATGTACAATGCATGTGTGACAGGTCTTAAGACAGGTTGCTCTAGTTAGCATAAATTTCTAGCCAAATCAGGAATAAACAAGAATGCCTTTCCTGCACCTCACTATGTGAACATTTCTTCCATAAATGACCTGAAAAAGAAGAGTTAAACAATATAATCTGACATTCATAGTATGTTTTATCTAATAACTGCAGAATACATTTTTCTCAAACTCATGTGGAAGATTCACGAAGAAAGTCTACATTTTGGGTATAAAACAAATCATAAAAAGTTGAAAAGACGAGAAATGACATATTATTCTCAGACGACCTTGCATGCTAAGTCCTCTCAGTCTAGTCTGAATCTCTGAGACCCCATGGACTGTAGCCTGAACATCTCCTTGGTCCATGGGGTTCTCCAGGCAAGAACACTGGAGTAGGTTGGCATGCTCTCCTCCAAGGGATCTTCCCAACCCAGGGATCAAACCCACAGCCTCTTACGTACCCTGCATGGAAGGTGGGTTCTTTTCCACTAGCACAACCACCTGGGAAGCCAGACAATCATGGCTTTAAATTAAAATCAATAATATAAAAAAGCTGGAAAGTCATCAAATAATTGGAAACAAAAGAAATGTTAAAAAACACATGGCTCTAAGAATAATCTCCAGAAATATTTTAAAATATTTAAACTGAATGAAAACAAAATTTGTCATTGTTCAGTCACTAAGTCATGTCTGAATCTTTGTGACCCCATGGACTGAAGCACTCCAGGCTTCACTGTCCTTCTCTATCTCCCAGAATTTGCTCAAACTCATGTCTATTGAATCAGTGATGCCATCCAACTATCTAATCCTTTGTCACCCTCTTCCCCTCCTGTCATAAATATTTCCCAGTATCAGGGTCTTATCTAATGAGTCGGATCTTTGCTTTGGGGGAGCCAAAGTACTGGGGCTTCAGCTTCAGCATCAGTCCTTCCAATGAATAGTCAGGGTTCATTTCCTTTACGATTGTCTGCTTTTATCTCTGTGCAGTCCAAGGGACTAAGAGTCTTCTGCAGCACCACAATTTGAAAACATCAGTTCTTTGGCACTCAGCCTTCTTTATGGTCCAGTGCTCACATCCATATGTAACTACTGGAAAAAACCATAGCTTTGACTATATAGACCTTTGTCAGCAAAGTGATGTCTGCTTTTTAATACGCTGCCTAGGTTTGTCATAGTTTCATATCTTTCTTGTAATGAGCAAGCATCTTTTAATTTTGTGGCTGCAGTTACCGTCTGCAGTGATTTTGGGACTCAAGAAAATAAAATCTGTCACTGTTTTCACATTTCTCCTATCTATTTGCCATGAAGTGTTAGGACCAGATGCCGTGATCTTAGTTTTTTGAATGTTGGGCTTTAGGGCAGCTTTTTCAACTCCTCTTTCACCCTCATCAAGAGGCTTTTTAATTCCTCTTCATTTCCTGCCATTAGAGTGGTTTCATCTGCATATCTGAGGTTGTTGATATTTCTCACAAAACAAAACACAACTTCATATTAACTTCATGTTTGTGATGCAGTGAAAATAATATTTAGAGGAAATTTTATAGAATTAAACATGGTTTTTAAAAGAGCTAAAATTAATAATCTGTTTCTACATTAAGAAACCAAAATAAGAAGAGCAATTTATGTCTAAAGCAAGGACAATAAATGAAATAATACAAGTTAGAGGAGGAATCCACAAAGTTCAAAACAGAAAATAATTGAGAAAATCAACAAAACCAAATCTGGTTCAACAAAACCAAATCTGGTTCTTTGAAAAGATTATTGACATTAAAAACATGCCCCAGTGCTGACCAAAATATGTGGAGACCCAGCAACCCATTTCTAAATAGTACATGCATGACAGAAGAAATTGCAGGTGGAATTTAAAAAATATTTTTTACTAGTTGAAAATGAAAATACAATTTATAAAAATTTGTGAATTGAAGCAAATGCAGTTTTTAGGAGAAAATTTATAGTATTGAGCATACATATATATATATATGTATATGAATGTGAGATATATATAGATATACATATATATATGAATGTGAGAAAGATCTAAAATCAGTAATCTAATCTTACATGTATGGATGTGACAGTTGGGCTGTGAGGAAAGCTGAGCCCTGAAAAATTGATGCTTTTGAACTATGGTGTTAGAGAAGACTCTTGAGAGTCCCTTGGCTTGTATACTTTGAAACTAGGAAACTTGCATGCTATAAATCAATGGATTGCAAGAGGATTTAAAAACTGTGCTCTTAGATGCCTATCTTTTTCATCTATCCAGTCTAGAAACTTATATCTGTCTTAGTGCATTAACATGGATCATGTTTTCTCATGCTATAACTGAAACGTTCATATGCAACTTTCATATGTAATGACATTTCCATTGTTGCTGTTTAGTCGCTCAGTCATACCTGACTCATTTGCAACCCCACGGGCAGTAGCTTGCCAGGTTTCTCTGTCCCTGGGATTTCTCAGGCAAGAATACAGGCGTGGGTTGCTGTTTCCTTCTCCAGGGGATCATCCTGGCCGAGGGATCAGACCTGCATCTCCTGCCTTGGTGGGCAGTTTCTTTACCACTGAGTCACCTGGGAAGCCCAACTATATCTCTACAATACATTATATATGTTCTTCGTACATCCCTGTTTTTATATCTCTATGTGCCAAATTAAAAAAAAAATCATGATAGTTATTGAGAGTCTGATGTGAGCAATGTATTGGGCTGGCAAAATCAAAACCACAATTCTCTAAAACATGTCCTGACTGCAAGGGGCTTTTATTTACTGTTAAGATGACTGCACAACAGGATAACACAATACTATACATTCCACAAGGCAGATAGCTTTGCAAATGTTTTTCCTAGTTATAGTAGTCTATAAGAAAAATAGAATATTCTTTGATAGTACCATCAAGCTGCAATCACTATAATAAGAATTATACAAAATATACACATACACAGAGTTTAGATAACATTAAAAGATAAGGAAATAGTGGCATAATTATGAACCCACTCTGCTTTTCTTTTTTCCTCTCATATAAAACTTTAACACTTATTTGAGATAAAATTGCATGGAATGAATTGTGTTCTGAATGCCTCCACACTTGTACAAAATTTCTGCCTAGCTATAGCTTTGTCATGGGCAGCTACTTCAACACTAATATATTTTCCAGGGGAAATTTTAAGGGAAAAAGATCAATAAGAACTTATAGCAAATGATCATAGATAGCTACTTCAATATATTTAAATTTTATTAAATCTGAGGTAAATATATACAAAAAAAAAATAGACATAGAAGACATTATACATGGCTGATAAGAAATAATATTTAAGACATTTTAATGTTAATGTTAAATAATAAAGCAAATATAACCATCATAGAGTTCCATAATAGTATATATACATTTATATGTGTAATCTTAATACTGTAAGTCAGTTATATTCATAGTCTTGAAATGTTGATGGGGAGTAAGTAGTCTCCATCATTTTACCTATTTATATAATAGATATCATAGATAATTGGTTACTATAGATAAGTATTATAGCACTTATATATTTAATAATACTTATAATAGATTACTAAAATAATAAATTATTATAATAAAACTAACATATTAACTAAAAAAAACCTATATCCTTAGCTACAGAAAGATCTAGCTAATTGCATCTATTTCTTTGTAATTTACTTTAAAAATCGGAATTTCAAATTTTGTTAAGTTTTTATTAAAGTTTTTGTAAATGTAAATGTCAGACTGCATTTTATTGGAATATATGTACACATTCAAGAGAACTAATATGATTTATTGCCAGAAAATATCATTTTTTCTTTAATAGGATATTGTAAATGTAAATGTATAAAAGTAAAATGTATAAAAAGTATAAAAGTAAACTGCTCATAGTCAAATAGAGATTACACCTAAAGCACTGAATGCAGTTAAAAATATCTTATTAAATATGAAAAAATATACTATACACATTAGTGGAATTTTTATTAAAAAATGAGTAGTTTGGTTTTCTCTATCTCACACATATTTCTTTTCACTAGAGTTATGTTAATTTTAGACATAATGTACTTTAGAAAGTAAAGTTAATGAAATAGTTTCACTTGTGTCAGTTTTTAAATTAATATTTTGTAAGCATGCAAAATGTGGAACTCACTTCACAAATAATTGATAAAGAATAAAATTTCAATCCACACGATTAGAACTGTAATTCCTGTAACCAACTACTGGGAAAACACCAGAGATAATTTTAACGTTAATAAAATAGGCTTAAAAGGAATGGACAACATTTCTGTTACATTCATTCTGGCCAATCTTTCATATTGGACAGAGTATAGAATACAATGAAACAAAACATTGGATGGTGATGAGTTCTCTAAATTTTGCAATTATTCCATCCTAGAGCAAGTTTACTATTCTAATAAGTAAACTTTCTCAATCTTGCCATGCTAACAAAAAGATTCTAGGCTTCTAAAAAGTTGACTAGATGATTTCTAAAAATATCATGCTTACTTTAAAAAATTAATGATTTTGGTTCAAGTAGAGTGGACAAAAAAAAAAGGCTAATATCAGTTGGACATTTTAGTCTCTCTAAACTACTCATTTTACTTAATAGGCTCAACTAGATATGACAATTCATTTCAATTTACTATGAAGCCTGAATAAAAATGGCCATAGAAAATTGAGAAGAGGGACATATTACATTAGGCAGTTGTACTTGAACATATCTTTAGAAGGGAGAGGAGGGTAGATTAGTCACATTAAATATCATACTAGGAACTTCATATTCTCTGACTCCTTTATTTCCTTAATATTTTTTCATGTACTTTATTTTAGTAGTTTTTAAGTAACATGTTTTCCAATAAATTTGCTTTTGATTTCACTTTATTTTATACCTGTTCCTTTTCAACCTAGGAAAATATTTGTCAGATTTTGAAAGCATTGACCTGAACTCTAAGGAAATATATTTTTGCCATTTCTTGAGCAAGATTTTTGAAAAGAAACCAAATATATCTACCAGACACTGTGTTTTCTCTATTCACAGCTGAATTCCAGGTAATGAGGGCAATTAAATAGTAGTGAAACAAAAAATAATTGAATTTGGAGTCAGAGGTATGGAATATTTTCATCATACTTCTATCTTGAAGTTGTATATGTAAAGTATTGCTGCCAATTATTGTTTAGTTTTGCTGAAATATCTTTTTATGGAAAGCTTTATTTTAATAGAAACATAATCTTGTGTGTTAAAATTTCATACATTGATGTTTAAGTCAACATTTCATGCGTCTTTTTGCTTTTCTCTAGAGATAAAGTGAATCTCACAGGATTATGATTGCATTGTTTGAGTTTGGAGATTTCATTTATCTGATTCTGTGACTTTTCAAGCTAAGCCATATATAGAGATAATGATACTTTGTATGTAGTGTTATGAACCATCTAATGTCCCATTGCAAGAAGAAATAGAGTCATGGCACATTCATGGATAAAAGTGTCCGTGGATAAATCTTTACTGAATAGGAAATAACCAAAAAATAGTAGCTATTAGAGAGTTAAGTAAACAATCCAGTGAGTTTAATTGAGATGTTTAGGGTAGAACAAATGAATAGAACTCAGACTGTTCTAGGGTCCTTACTGATATCTTATCCTTACTAATATCAGTCCTTACATTCATATCTTACAGGAGTTTGGAGGCTAGGAAAATAATGTGTTAAGGCCTAATTAGATATATCATTTCTTCACAGATAAATTGCAACTTTTTTCATATAAATATATTATGTAGTTGTAGTCTTTGATTTATATCAGCTGCATTCATTACAGTACAATGGAATCACATCACATGAACATTTAGTCTGCTTGTTTGCAACAATATGGCTGAGAGAGAGGAGGTTAAGATAGAGGTAGACTCAAAAGTAAAGGGAGAGATTGGAGAAAACAGAGAAGAAGCAGGGATATTTTTGTTTAAAAAAGTAAGAGGTGGAATAATTTTTGGTGCAAATAAATCCTTGGCCTCCATTATTTCAAAGGAATGGAGGGAAGTATATACATGCATAAATAAAATACATATTATTTTCAGAATCTAAGGTCCTGGGTTTTAGAAATTAAAGAATGGTTTATGGGATTATCAGCAGTAGCTCTGACTACATTGTGATTTTTCTTCTGGCTGTATAACTTCAGAATTTATGAGTAAGAGGAAAATCCATGTATACAACTGTATAAAAGAGATATAGTCAAAAGCAATTTGTATTTTTTAAGTCAGTTGAGAAAAATGCCATATGCCTAATATCCTACCACTTTTCATGTGAAAGATTAAAGTCTGTCTGAATTAAAAATTCAGAAATCTAACAGAGATTCTTCTTGCTTACGTTTGACTTTATAGTCCATTCCATCATCAGTATCTATTTTTCCTAGTTGACAAGCATTTTTCTCAAAGATCAGACTGTTCCTTCTTAAGTTCAAAAGGATGTAAGGCCCAGAAAAGCTTTACCAAAAGCATGAGATTCAACTCTAAATGTGATTAGAAATGATTCTTAAATGTCAACTTGACTGAATATAATCAGCTTATACCTCTGAAAAATGTGTGTTCTCTCCTGTCATCCTTCTCATATTTGACAAGGTCAATAATACCAAAGCTGTAGAGTCAAGATATCTTTTTTCATTGTTGCTTTTTCCTAAACTACATACAAGACCACTACTGGGGAAAAGGAAATATTAGACTGATTTGGAGAGAGTAAATAAATCCTAGTTTATAATTAAGTATAAGAATTTTTCCAAAACTTTAACTAGAATATATAATATTGAAAGAAAGGAAAATAATATCACACTAGAAATGATATAAATCTGCACAGGCATATATTATATAGAAAATATATAGGCAGATATCTTGACCAGGCCATTTTATCTTTGTCTTGTTTGTAATAACTTTATATAGTTCAAACAATTAACTCTTTATTTACTGAATTTTTTAATGCTTTACTTCTCTATCATATATGTCAGTTATGACTTATGTTTTTCAGTATTCTCTCATGCTTATTTGACGAGGAAATGACAACCCACTCCAGTATTCTTGCCTCAAAAATCCCATGGACAGGGGAGCCTGGTGGGCTATAGTCCATGGAATTGTTAAGAGTCAGACATGTCTCTTCAACTGAGCATGCATGCACACCCATACTTAAGGGATATATAACACATAGTACCAGAAGAGAGTTGTAGCAACATGTTAGAAAATAGACTGCTTGTATAAAATATGGAGGAGGAAGGGGAGAAGGTGACAACAAAAGATGAGATGGTTGGATGGCATCACTGACTCGATGGGCTTGAGTTTGAGTAAGCTCCAGGAGTTGGTGATGGACAGGGAAGCCTGGCATGCTGCAGTCCATGGGGTCACAAAGAGTCGAACACAACTGAGCAACTGAACTGACTAACTGATAAAATATGGATAAATTTATTTGAAAAGTGACATTTCATTTTCTGCTGTTTATTTATTAAAATTTTGATACATGGTCCTGCCCCCAAAACATCAATGGCTTTATAAAAATCATAGTGCTATTGTTAGTCACTCAGTCATGTCTGACTCTTTTTGACCCATAGACGATAGTCTGCCAGGCTCTCTGGCCGTGGGATTCTCCAGGCAAGAATACTAGAGCGGGGATCCATTCCCTTCTCCAGGGGATCTTCCCGATCCAGGAATTGAACCCAGGTCACCTGTATAACAGGCAGATTCTTCTGTCTGAGCTACCAGGAAAGTAGTATTATAAAAATTATATGATTTAAAAATATTATTGGAGTATAATTGATTTTTTACAATGTTGTGTGGTTTCAGATGTACAGCAAAGTGAATCGTATACATATATCCACTCTTTAATTTTAGATTTCTTCCCCATGTAAGCCATTGTGGACTATTGAATTCCCTGCGCTATATACCAAGTTCTTACTAGTTGTCTATTTTATATATACTGTGCTGTGCTTAGTCGCTCAGTCATGTCCAACTCTTTGCAACCTCATGGACTGTAGCCCACCAGGTTCCTCTGTCCATGGGGATTCTCCAGGCAAGAACACTGGAGTGGGTTGCCATGCGTTCCTCCAGGAGATCTTCCCAACTTAGTGATTGAACCCAGGTCTCCTGTATTACAGGCAGATTCTTTACTGTCTGAGCTATCAGAAAGCCCAAGAACACCAGAATAGGTAGCCTATCCCTTCTCCAGGTGAACTTCCCAACCTAGGAATCGAACCAGGGTCTCCTGAATTGCAGGTGAATTCCTTACCAGATAAGCTACCCAAGAAGCTCTATTTTATATACAGTAGTGTGTATTATGTCAATGAATATTTCAGTCTCTAATGTATTCACTGTAAGTCAAAAATAAGGTTACATACTCCATAAGTAAGACAACCAGGTAATTGTCTTTTCATTTCTTCATTACACTGGAGATTAAGGAAAAATAATAATGTAGGCTAAGAATCAGCAGAGAGACCTGAAGAGTGTATCTGGGCAGCAGGTTGTTGACTGCCAATTCCCGTAAGAAAAATAAACTGCAGGTTAAGTTTCAAAAACTGTTGGGGGAGGAAGAGGAAAGTATAAGAAAGAAACATTGTTGTTTTTAGACTACAGACAGGCAAATGAAAAGAAATTTAGCCTCATGGTGACAACAGTAGCCCAGCCATTCAACCAAAATTATTCCTGAATTATTTGCAGTGGTTCAGTGATTTCCAGTGCTTTTGTCTGTTAAATGGTAAATGCATTAATGAGTATAAGAATGACTGTCAAAACTATTTTCACCTTAAGATAAATAATTAAAGGAGAGATATATAAATGTTTGAGCAAATGAAAACCTGGAATTCTAAAACCTTGTGAAATCCTTTCTACATGAACTTCATTTACTTTGAGTACTGTACCCAGTCTCTTAAACTATGAAACTGAACATATTTCTTCAGAGGATAATCTTTCTCCTCTTTTATCTCTTTAACTCATCTTTAGACACTACCTTTACTATCACTGCATCAAGGCATAACTCCAAGTTCCTTAGACTAGGTGAGGTCCCATTTCTATATCAAGTCTCGACTAAAACTTCAATTCTTACCTTAAAATGGCTACAATAACTTTCTTATCTCTTTTTAGTAGACATTCTAATGTCTATTTGGAGAAGGAAATGGCAACCCAGTCCAGTATTCTTGCTTGAAAAATCTCATCGACAGAGGAGCCTGGCAGGCTACAGTCCATGGGGTCACAAGACTTGGACATGACTTAGCAACTAAACCACCACTACCACCAATATCTATTAATGTCTATAAAAGTCCTAGGAGAATTTCTGAATGCTGAGAATATATTTAATATATATTTTTATAGGCTTGAGGTATGTCTTTGACAAAGCAAAAAGCACTTCACAATGTTTTATTTCCGAGCTAAATAAAATTTTACCTTGAACTGTCCAGGATCCTTCAAATGGTTATATTCTCTAGTCACCTTGAGAACTCATACAACAAAATGAGCTACATTTTTCACATATTTCATTACTTCAAAATATCATTTACCTACATTTATATAATAGGAAGCCTGATTACTCTGAAGCATATGAAAGGTATACTGCAATTCTTTGTTGAAATTAGGCCTTTCTTATTGTTTCTATCTTTAATAGTAACATAATTAAAAAAAAAAATATCCTTAGACCTGAGCAGAGAGAGGCTCCTGTCCTTAGCTATATGCTTTAGAAGATTCTGCCTACCACAAACATTGAAACATTTTTTTTTTTAATTTTTGTCCTTGTATAACATGTTTTATGAATTTTTAGCAATTCATTGAGGAAACAATGTGTAAGCTAAACCAAGTTCTCCTGTTGAGAAAACATGGGTCTAAGAGTGCACCAGTGTGTGCATGAGTTGTATGTATTTGTGTAGGTTGTGTTAGTGGCAGATAAGTAGAAAAGTATAGCCTTGGCCATGGGAAATTTGGCTGTTTTTAAGTTGGCCATCCAAATCAGTCAAAATAATAATGATACTAAAAGTGTGAGCAGATAGATAGCTGTTTCCTTTCTTCTCTCTGCTTAATGGTCTTAATTTGAAAGATCTTACTGATTGCCTGGAAATCCAGAACAGGTAAGGTTATTCACAGGCACAGGAAAGTAATCTACTCAACTCTCTGGGGAGTGTAACCCAGCCAATTCCTAGTTGTCTGAACTCCTTCAGTTCCAGCTCCACCCTCCTCAGTCTCAGCTGCCCCCATGTCACTCCTCTGGCTTCCTGCCCTGTCATGAAGGGTGGCCTAAAAGCCTCTGGCTTGTACAAGTAAGGTGTATATGGGGAGACCTGGTGTCAAGGCCCAAGGCTAGGGAAAGAGGTTGTCAGGGAACAGTTTCACCTTGGTTTAAAACTTTAAAATATTTAGACCTATAGTATTAATATATAGGACTTCATATATATTGCATATGCAAGTATATTATTGTATGTGAGAAGCTATACGGATATTAACAGGAAATTGCCATATGTAAGTGCAGTCAGATATTACCCGGAAAAAAATTGATGCTTAAAATGTCAATTAATAATTGGATTAATATTGGTCAACTTTTATAATGACTGGTGTAAGGATATAATGGATGGATAGATAGATAGCTGGCTAAGTTATGAATATTTCACTTTTTGCCTTTATATTTCTCTTTAATTTTATTTAATTTAGGCATTAGAAAATGCCTTTTATTTTTAAAATTCTTCTAAATATTTAAAAATGTCTAGTTTGATAACAAACACTGGAATAAAATATTTGGTGACATGTAATTAGAAACTAGAAAACATTCCTCTTTCAAGACTGAGGGTAGTTTCATTCTTTTACAAGTGGTTGACCAGTTTTCCCAGCACCACTTGTTAAAGAGGTTGTCTTTTTTCCATTGTATATCCTTGCCTCCTTTGTCGAAGATAAGGTGTCTATAGATTTATGGATTTATCTCTGGGCTTTCTATTCTGTTCCATTGATCTATATTTCTGTCTTCATGCCAGTACCATACTGTCTTGATGACTGTGGCTTTGTAGTAGAGTCTGAAGTCAGGCAGGTTGATTCCTCCAGTTCCATTCTTCTTTCTCAAGATTACTTTGGCTATTCGAGGTTTTTTGTATTTCCATACAAATTGTGAAATTCTTTGGTCTAGTTCTGTGAAAAATACCATTGGTAGCTTGATAGGGATTGCATTGAATCTATAGACTGCTTTGGGTAGAATAGCCATTTTGACAATATTGATTCTTCCAATCCATGAACACGGTATGTTTCTCCATCTGTTTGTGTCCTCTTTGATTTCTTTCATCAGTGTTTTATAGTTTTCTATGTATAGGTCTTTTGTTTCTTTAGGTAGATATACTCCTCAGTATTTTATTCTTTTTGTTGCAATGGTGAATGGTATTGTTTCCTTAATTTCTCTTTCTGTTTTTTCATTGTTAGTATATAAGAATGCAAGGGATTTCTGTGTGTTAATTTTATATCCTGCAACTTTACTATATTCATTGATTAGCTCTAATAATTTTCTGGTAGAGTCTTTAGGGTTTTCTATGTAGAGGATCATGTCATCTGCAAACAGTGAGAGTTTCACTTCTTCTTTTCCTATCTGGATTCCTTTTACTTCTTTTTCTGCTCTGATTGCTGTGGCCAAAACTTCCAACACTATGTTGAAGAGTAGTGGTGAGAGTGGGCACCCTTGTCTTGTTCCTGATTTCAGGGGAAATGCTTTCAATTTTTCACCATTGAGGGTGATGCTTGCTGTGGGTTTGTCATATATAGCTTTTATTATGTTGAGATATGTTCCTTCTATTCCTGCTTTCTGGAGAGTTTTAATCATAAATGGGTGTTGAATTTTGTCAAAGGCTTTCTCTGCATCTATTGAGATAATCATATGGTTTTTATCTTTCAATTTGTTAATGTGGTGTATTACATTGATTGATTTGCGGATATTGAAGAATCCTTGCATTCCTGGGATAAAGCCCACTTGGTCGTGGTGTAACTAGAACACTTTCTAACACCATACACAAAAATTAACTCAAAATGGATTAAAGATCTAAATGTAAGACCAGAAACTATAAAACTCCTAGAGGAGAACATAGGCAAAACACTCTCCGACATAAACCACAGCAGGATCCTCTATGACCCACCTCCCAGAATATTGGAAATAAAAGCAAAACTAAACAAGTGGGACCTAATGAAACTTAAAAGCTTTTGCACTACAAAGGAAACTATAAGTAAGGTGAAAAGACAGCCCTCAGATTGGGAGAAAATAATAGCAAATGAAGAAACAGACAAAGGATTAATCTCAAAAATATACAAGCAACTCCTGAAGCTCAATTCCAGAAAAATAAATGACCCAGTCAAAAAAGTGGGCCAAAGAACTAAACAGACATTTCTCCAAAGAAGACATACAGATGGCTAACAAACACATGAAAAGATGCTCAACATCACTCATTATTAGAGAAATGCAAATCAAAACCACAATGAGGTACCATTACACGCCAGTCAGGATGGCTGCTATCCAAAAGTCTACAAGCAATAAACGCTGGAGAGGGTGTGGAGAAAAGGGAACCCTCTTACACTGTTGGTGGGAATGCAAACTAATACAGCCGCTATGGAAAACAGTGTGGAGATTTCTTAAAAAACTGGAAATAGAACTGCCATATGACCCAGCAATCCCACTTCTGGGCATACACACTGAGGAAACCAGATCTGAAAGAGACACGTGCACCCCAATGTTCATCGCAGCACTGTTTATAATAGCCAGGACATGGAAGCAACCTAGATGCCCATCAGCAGATGAATGGATAAGGAAGCTGTGGTACATATACACCATGGAATATTACTCAGCCATTAAAAAGAATTCATTTGAACCAGTCCTAATGAGATGGATGAAGCTGGAGCCCATTATACAGAGTGAAGTAAGCCAGAAAGATAAAGAACATTACAGCATACTAACACATATATATGGAATTTAGAAAGATGGTAACGATAACCCTATATGCAAAACAGAAAAAGAGACACAGAAATACAGAACAGACTTTTGAACTCTGTGGGAGAAGGCGAGGGTGGGATGTTTCGAGAGGATTTGGGTGGAGAGGGAGGTGGGAGCGGGGATTGGGATGGGGAAGACGTGTAAATCCATGGCTGATTCATATCAATGTATGACAAAACCCACTGAAATGTTGTGAAGTAATTAGCCTCCAACTAATAAAAAAATTAAAAAAAAGAAAAAAAAAGACTGAGGGTAAACAGATTTCAATTACCACTGTAACGGTATGGTGTGAATTCTAAATTAATTTGCCTCTCCTCTCTATTCACTTAGCCAAATCAGGATTGTGTTAGAAGTTAAAAAAATGTCATTTGATATTAGGCATTTTTTTTCAATAGTCAGCAAACGCAGGATCTTATTGACATTATATTGCTATTTTTTGACAAGTATTAGGAATTTCTGAATCTTCAAAGCAATCCAGTGAATTCAAATGGCAAATACACTTGTAAAAATTATCCACAATGTGGGCAAGTGGAACTAAGAACTGAATGAAAAAAAAAAAAAAAAGAAAATCTGAATTCCTTCAGCTCAGTTCAGTCGCTCAGTCGTGTCCGACTCTTTGTGACCCCATGCATTGCAGCACGCCAGGCCTCCCTGTCCATCACCAGCTCCCGGAGTTTACTCAAACTCATGTCCATCGAGTGGGTGATGCCATCCAGCCATCTCATCCTCTGTCGGCCCCTTCTCCTCCTGCCCCCAATCCCTCCCAGCATCACGGTCTTTTCCAATGAGTCAATTCTTCAAATGAGGTGGCCAAAGTATTGGAGTTTCAGTTTTAGCATCAATCCTTCCAATGAACACCCAGGAATGATCTCCTTTAGGATGGACTGGTTGGATCTCCTTGCAGTCCAAGGGACTCTCAAGAGTCTTCTCCAACACCACAGTTCAAAAGCATCAATTCTTTGGCACTCAGGTTTCTTTACAGTCCAACTCTCACAACCATACATGACCACTGGAAAAACCATAGCCTTGACCAGACGGACCTCTGTTGGCAAAGTAGTGTCTCTGCTTTTTAATATGCTATCTAGGTTGGTCATAACTTTCCTTCCAAGGAGTAAGTGTCTTTTAATTTCATGGCTGCAGTCACCATCTACAGTAATTTTGGAGCCCCTAAAAATAAAGTCTGACACTGTTTCCACTGTCTCCCCATCTATTTCCCATGAGATGATGGGACCAGATGCCATGATCTTAATTATTTGATGTTAAATCATTAATGACCGTACTATTTTGGCCTTGTCTCTAGAAGGATGACATTTCTTAATGTTTTCTATAATCTAACTTAAATTGAAGAAAATAAAGTTTGAATCGATCTTCAATGAAAAATATCATTAAATCATTAAACCTTGTGCTAAAGTATTATTTTATAGAGCTTTGAACTTCAAATTAATTAGTTATCTTGGTGCCCTCAGATACAGCACTGGGCTTCAGTTCGGATAGAAACATAATATGCTTATAATTTTGGAAACAAATGAAGTCTGAATGCTTTCCACTTGACTTTCACTTGGTGGGCATTTTTCAGTTACTGAAATTTTTTCTGACTCATCATACTCATGGCATTTTCAAGAGTGATTGGGCTGCATACAAGTATTAGTTCTATTAATTGTTTAAGTGCTTCATTTCTCCAGGTGAAGATTCAAAACATATATGTACTCAAGATTACTTGGTATAGGATAGAACTGACTTTGCTATTTTCCTAAAGAGTCATTTACTATCTGTCTATTCAAATCACTGTTCAACAGTCAACTGTATCTGAGGGACATGCAGGTTTCCATGAAAGGAAACACAAACAATATCTCTATTACACATGAGAAGTATTTAATTTAGGGCACCTTGTGCTGTTACTTCAATATTATGTTAGGCCTTAGAGAATCTTGTTTTGAACACATGCTGTTTAAGATTCTTCAGTGACCCAGATTGCTACTGCTTCTTGGCAGCCATCTCATCACTCAGCTCTTTAAATTTCAGTCTTCTGCACTATTCCAAAATTCAATCTATTTTCCTTCACCCAGGGAGACTGTCACTTTCTGCTTTGGCTCCATTTACCCACAATATTTTGGAAATATTCTCAAGTTAGAAACTGCAGTGATTGTGGTACTTGCCTCATGTGCCTCCTTGTTCTCAAAAATCACATTCCTGTGCTGAAACCTGTCTTTTATATATTTCCCCAATTTTCCATTTCTTTATTGCAGTCGGATAAGTCAGATTCCAAACAGTCCAGAATAATAATTTCCCAGGTGGCCCAGTGGTAAAGAACCCATGTGCCAATGCAGGCAATGCAAGAGACGTGGGTTCAAACCCTGGGTTGGGAAGATCCTCTGGAACCGGAAATAGCAATTCACTCAAGTATTCTTCCCTGAAAAAGTCCATGGACAGAGGAACCTGGCAGGCTAGAGTCCATGGGCTTGCAAAGAGTTGGATATGACTGAGCAACTGAGCACACATGCATCAGATTAACTAGGACAAAACATCACAATATTTTCCTTCCAATAATTTTAAATGTGTAAAAATAAATTATTCATTTTGAAGAAATGTATCAATCATTTCAATCTGACATCATCAAACTACTCTAAAACTATTACCTGCTCATTAAAAAAGAGTAGGTCCAAATTTCAGCTCTGTAAAAAAATGTAACCCACATTTATCTCTCCATACTTCTTTTTCAGAATCAAAGAGAAAAGTTCATTATCACTTTTCATGGTATAAAGTAATAATTAATGCATTAAAAAGACTCCACCTTCAGTTCCTTCCTTGTCTTGTCTCTAGATATTCAATATACTTAGTATATTTCCTTGCATATGTATATATCCTTGAAATACATGAAGTTACCCAAATCTAACATGGAAGTATGCCTAATATCTTTCCTTGGATATGTATATATCCTTAAAAAGCATAAAAATTACTTATAAATATTAAAGAATTGATATTAATCCTTCTTATATTCAACTTTATAATTCCACACTGATAATTACCATATGGATTAATACCATTAATAGAGTTTTCATATGAGAAATTATTTTAACAATTGAAAAATACATAATGGAGTAAAGTTTATATTAGCATTCATAATTTTATTTACAATTGCAATATTAATATCAAAACTTGTGAACTGCTATGTGTATGTCAAGCCAAGCAATCTGCTTTGTCACATATATACCTGATGACAGAGTCAATATAAAAATCTAATTTCAATTATATAGAGATATATGTGGATTGAAAAAAAAAAAAACTTTGATCATTAAGAATTTTTAAAGGAACTGATATTTTCAAAAGACATCTTGCATATTACCTGGAAATTTGATTGGTAGGTTAGGGGCATAACTATAATTGTGTTATATAACAAACTTTTTCTGGTATAAGCTTCATTAAAAAATCCATAAGTGTGTCTTCCAAGATTTCACAATAGGTATTCTTTCTCTTCTAGTGAGAAAAATGATTTTTTTCCTTCCATGTACAACAATAAGTTATGAACCCTGTCATCATTTTAAAACATATCATATTTTCTTAGTTGCTTGACAGTATTTTCCTCAAATACATAACACAATATCAGATAATGGTGATAGAGTAACATTAAAACAGTATCAGATCCCCCAAATCAAATATGTCTGCTGGAATATGGTACCACATTTCTACTCCAATGCATGACTATCATTGATAATAATAGAGTTATGTGTTTCTAATGGTGTGTAATATCATTGTAAGTCTACTGAAAAACATTGGTATAATCATAAGCTATAAATCATATAAAAGCCAAAAGGCAGAGAAGGAAAGTAGATCAGTACCAAGGACAGAATATAAAATAATTTGTGCACTACATTTTAAAATATAGCCTTAATATTTCCCCTTTTTTTTTCTAATCTGTTCTTAGTGTTCTTACTTCTTTTGTAGCCTATAAGAGAGGAGTATACTAGAATCCATCTGCAGTGCAGAGCTGGGTTCAGTCCTTGGGTCGGGAACATCACCTTTGGAGAAGGAAATGGCAACCCAATCCATTATCCTTGCCTGGGAAATCCAATGGACAGAGGAGCCTGGTGGGCTACAGGCCATGGAGTTGCAGAAAGTTGGACATCATTTAGTGATTGAGCACGCATGCATGCACTAATTACAGTGCTCCCATTTATCCCTGAAATGTTAATGTTTGCTTAACACAGCATCACAAGTGGTATTAATGTGTGGAAAAAAGTACCGGCAGGTTTGGAATTCATAAAAAGAAGGACAGTTCAGTTCAGTTCAGTTCAGTTGCTCAGTCGTGTCCAACTCTTTGCGACCCCATGAATCACAACACGCCAGGCCTCCCTGTTCATCACCAACTCCTGGAGTTTACTCAAACTCATGCCCATTGAGTCGGTGATACCATCCAGCCATCACATCCTCTGTCGGCCCCTTCTCCTCCTGCCCCCAAACCCTCCCAGCATCACGGTCTTTTCAATGAATCAGCTCTTCGAACGAGGTGGCCAAAGTATTGAAGTTTCAGCTTCAGCATCAGTCCTTTCAATGAACACCCAGGACTGATCTCCTTTAGGATGGACTGGTTGGATCTCCTTGCAGTCCAAGGGACTCTCAAGAGTCTTCTCCAACACCACAGGTCAAAAACATCAATTCTTCGGCGCTCAGCTTTCTTCACAGTCCAACTCTCACATCCATACATGACCGCTGGAAAAACCATAGCCTTGACTAGACGGACCTTTGTTGGCAAAGTAGTCTCTGCTTTTATTATGCTATCTAGGTTGGTCATAACTTTCCTTCCAAGGAGTGAACATCTTTTAATTCCAGGGCTGCAGTCACTATCTGCAGTAATTTTAGAGCCTACAAAATTAAAGTCTGACACTGCTTCCACTCTTTCCCCATCTATTTCCCATGAAGTGATGGGACCAGATGCCATGATCTTAGTTTTCTGAATGTTGAGCTTTAAGCCAACTTTTTCACTGTCCTCTTTTACTTTCATCAAGAGGCTTTTTAGTTCCTCCTCACTTTCTGCCATAAGGGTGGTGTCATCTGCATATCTGAGGTTATTGATATTTCTCCCGGCAGTCTTGATTCCAGCTTGTGCTTCTTCCAGCCCAGTGTTTCTCATGATGTACTCTGCATATAAGTTAAATAAGCAGGGTGACAATATATAGCCTTGACGTACTCCTTTTCCTATTTGGAACCAGTCTGTTGGTCCACGTCCAGTTCTAACTGTTGCTTCCTGACCTGCACACAGGTTTCTCCAGAGGTGGGTCAGGTGGTCTGGTATTCCCCTCTCTTTCAGAATTTTCCACAGTTTATTGTGATCCACACAGTTGAAGGCTTTGGCATAGTCAATAAAGCAGAAATAGATGTTTTTCTGGAACTCTCTTGCTTTTTTGATGATCTAGCTGATGTTGGCAATTTGATCTCTGTTTACTCTGCCTTTTCTAAAACCAGCTTGAACATCTGGAAGTTCACGGTGCACATATTGGTGAAGCCTGCCTTGGAGAATTTTGAGCATCACTTTACTAGTGTGTGAGACGAGTGTAATTGTGTGGTAGTTTGTGCATTTTTGTGATTGCCTTTCTTTGGGATTGGAATGAAAACTGACCTTTTCCAGTCCTGTGGCCACTGCTGAGTTTTCCAAATTTGCTGGCATATTGAGTGCAGCACTTTCATAGCATCATCTTTCCGGATTTGAAATAGCTCAACTGGAATTCCATCACCTCCACTAGCTTTGTTCATAGTGATGCTTTCTAAGGCCCACTTGACTTCACATTCCAGGGTGTCTGGCTCTAGGTGAGTGAACACACCATTGTGATTATCTGGGTTGTGAAGATCTTTTTTGTACAGTTCTTCTGTGTATTCTTGCCACCTCTTCTTAATATCTTCTGCTTCTGTTAGGTCCATACCATTTCTGTCCTTTATCGAACCCATCTTTGAATGAAATGTTCCCTTGGTATCTCTAATTTTCTTGAAGAGATCTCTAGTCTTTCCCATTCTGTTGTTTTCCCCTAAATCTTTGCATTGATTGCTGAGGAAGGCTTTCTTATCTCTCCTTGCTATTCAGAGAAGGATAGAGAAATTTTAATTCAGAAAATGAAGAAATACACCCATGCATCTATGAGCACCTTATCTTTTATATAAGAAGGCAAGAATATACAATGGGGAAAAGATAGTCTCATCAATAAGTGGTGCTGGGAAAACTGGAGAACTATGTGTAAAAGAATGAAATTGGAACACTTAAAGAACTAAATATAAGACCAGAAATTATAAAACTCTTAGAGGAAAACATAGGAACAATACTTTTTGACATTAATAATTAACACTTTTTGAATAAATAACAGCAAGATCCTCTATGACTCACCTCCTAGAGAAATGGAAATAAAAACAAAAAATTAAAGATTGGGTACTAATTAAATGTAAAAACTTTTGCATAGCAAGAGAAACTATAAACAAGCTGAAAAGACAACCCTGAGAATGGGAGAATATAATAGCAAATGAAAACTAAAAAGGATTTTATTGTTCAGTCGCTCAGTCATGTAGGACCCTTTGTGACCCCCATGGACTGTAGCATGCCAGGATTCCCTGCCCTTCACTATCTCCCTTTCTCAAACTCATGTCCATTAAGTCAATGATGCCATCCAGCATCTCATTCTCTTTTGTCCTCTTCTCCTCCTGCCTTTAATCTTTCCCAGCATCAGGGTCTTTTCCAATGAATTGGTTCTTCACATCAAGTGGCCAAAATATTAGGGCTTTACTTTTGTAATCAGTCCTTCCAGTGAATATTCAGGGTTGATTTCCTTGCTGTGCAAGGGACTCTCAAGAGTCTTCTCCAGCACCACGATCTGAAAGTATAAATTTTTCAAGGCTCAGCCTTCTTTATGGTCCAACTCTCACATCCATACATGACTACTGGAAGACCATAGCTTTGACTATATGGACTTTTGTCAGCAAAGTGATGTCTCTGCTTTTTGATATACTGTCTGCATTTGTCATAGACATTCTTCTAAGGAGCAAGCATCTTATAATGTCATAGCTGCAGTCACCATCTGCAGTGATTTTGGTGCCCAAGAAAATAAAGTCTGCCACTATTTCCATTTCTTCCTCATCTATTTACCATTAAGTGATGGGATCAGAGCAATGATCTTCATTTTTTGAATGTTGAGTTTTAAGCCAGCATTTTCATTCTCCTCTTTCACCTCCAACAAGAGGTTCTTTCTGCCATAAGGGTGGTGGCACCTGCATATCTGAGGTTATTTACATTTCTCCTGACCATCTTGATTACAGCTTGTGCTTCATCCAACCTGGCATTTCACATGAAGTACTCTGCATGTGAGAAGGCAATGGCACCCCACTCCAGTACTCTTGCCTGGCAAATCCCATGGATAGAGGAGCCTTGTAGGCTGCAGTCCATGGGGTCGCTAAGAGTCAGACGACTGAGCAACTTCACTTTCTTTTCACTTTCATGCATTGGAGAAGGAAATGGCAACCCACTCCAGTGTTCTTGCCTGGAGAATCCCAGGGACGGGGGAGCCTGGTGGGCTGCCGTCTATGGGGTCGCACAGAGTCAGACACGACTGAAGTGACTTAGCAGCAGCAGCAGCAACTCTGCATATAAGATAAATAAGCAATATACAGCCTTGATGTACATCTTTCCCAATTTGGAACTAGTTTCTTTCTTGTCCAATTCTAACTGCTGTTTCATGACCTGCATACAGGTTTCTCAGGTAAGGAGATCTGGTATTCACATCTATTTAAGAATTTTTCACAGTTTGTTATGATTCACATAGTCAAAGGCTTTAGGGTAGTCAATTAAGCAGGAGAAGATGTCTTTCTGGAACCCCATTTCTTTTTCTATGATCCGACAGATGTTGGCAATTTGATGTTTCCTATGCCTTTTCTAAATCCAATTTGTACATCTGGAATTTTTCAGATCATGTACTGTTGAAGCCTAACTTGAAGGATTTTGAGCATTACCTTGCTACTATGTGAAATGAGTGCAGTTGTGCATAGTTTGAACATTCTTTGTCATTGCCCTTGTTTGGAACTGGAATGAAAACGGACCTTTTCCAGTCCTGTGGCAACTGCTGAGTTTTCCAAATTTGCTGGCATATTGAGTGCAGCACTTTCACAGCATCATCTCTTAGGATTTAAAATAGTTCAACTAGAATTCCATCACCTCCACTAGCTTTGTTCACAGTGATACTTCTAAGGCTCACTTGACTTCTCACTCCAGGATGTCTGGCTCTAGGTGAGTGATCAAATCATCATGGTTAACTGGGTCATTAAGATCTTTTTTTTTTTTTTTTTTTTTTTAATATTTTTAATGTATTCTTCCCATCTCTTAACCTCTTTTGCTTCTTTTATGTCCATACCATTTCTGTCCTTTATTGTGCCCATCTTTGGATTAAATGTACCCTTAGTTTTTCTAGTTTTCTTGAACAGGTCTCTAGTCTTTCCCCAAATATTGTTTTCCCCTATTTCTTTGCAATGTACACTTAATAAGGCTTTCTTATATCTCCTTGTTATTCTTTGCAACTCTGCATTCAGATGGATATATCTTTTTTTTTTCCTTTGCTTTTTGCTTCTCTTTTTTTCCTCTGCTATTTATAAGGCCTTCTTAGACAACTATTTTGCATTTTTTGCATTTATTTTTCTTGGAGATGGTTTTGATCACAGTCTCCTGTACAACATTACAAATGTTACAAACCTCAATAGTCCTTCAGGCACTCTGTCTATCAGATCTAAACCCTTGAATCTGTTTTTCACTTCCACTGTGACAAAGGATTAATCTCCAAAATATACAAGCAGCTTATGCAACTCAATTCCAGAAAAAACAAACAAATCAATCAAAAAGAGGGCAGAATATCTAACAGACATTTATCCAAAGAAGACTTGAAGATGGCTAATAAACACATGAAAAAATGCCCAACATCACTCATTATTCAGTTCAGTTCAGTTCAGTTGCTCAGTCGTGTCCGACTCTTTGCGACCCCATGTATCTCACTCACTATTAGAGAAATAGAAATCAAAACTACAATTAGGTATCACCTCATACTGGTCAGAATGGCCAACACCAAAAAATGTATAAATATTAAATGTTGAAGACTTGGAGAAAAGGGAACTCTCTTACCCTTTTGGTGGGAATGTAAATTGATATAGCCATTATGAAAAACAGTATGGAGATTCCTTAAAACAACAACAACAAAACAACTAGGCATAAACTATCATAACCAACAATCCCACTTTTGGGCATATACCCTGAAGTAACCATAATTGAAAAAGACACATGTACCCCTATGCAGCACTATTTACAATAGCTAAGACATGGAAGTAACCTAGATGTCCACTGACACAGCAATGGATAAAGAAGCAATGGTACATATATAAAATGGAGTATTACTCACCCATAAAAAGGAACTCCTTTGAGTTAGTTCTAATCAGGTGGATGAAACTAGAGCCTATTATACCCAGTGAAGTAAGTCAGAAAGAGAAAAACAAATATCATATATTAACACAGATGTATGGAATCTAGAAAGCTAGTACTAATGAACTTATTTGTAGGGCAGCAATGGAGACACAGACTTAGAGAAGAGATCTGCGGATACAGTGGGGGGAGGGGAGCGGGGCGCAAATTGAGAGAGTAGCATTGAAACATACATCTTACCATATGTAAAATAGACAGCCAGCGGGAGTTTACTGTATGACATTTGGTGCTTTGTGACAACCTAGAGGAGTGGCAGCTCAGACGCTAAAGCATCTGTCTGCAGTGCTGGAGACCCGGGTTCGATCCCGGGGTCAGGAAGATCCCCTGGAGAAGGAAATGGCAACCCACTCCAGTACTCTTGCCTGGAAAATCCCATGGACAGAGGAGCCTGGTAGGCTACAGTCCATGGGGTCGCAGAGTCAGACATGACTGAGCCACGTTACTTTAGAGGAGTGGGAAGAGGTGGGAGGTGGGAGGGTGGTCCAAGAGGGAGGGAACACATGTATACCTATGGCTGATTCACGTAATGTATGGCAGAAAACAATACAGTATTGTCAAGTAATTATCCTCCAATTAAAAATAAACAAACAAAAAAGAAAATGGAGAAATAGGTAACTGCAAAAAGATTAACTGTAAGTAATCATTAACGAAGTGAATTATAACAAAGTAAACTTGCAACTTAAAATTAAATTTAACAAATAATCCATAATGGAAAAATGGTCACAGGGCAATCAATGCATGTTGAGTTATAAATACTATTATCTAAATATCACCTCATGAATTTGAAGTCAGAATTTTAGAATTTATTTCTAACATCACAGTTTTTCCATTAGAAGGCAAAATTTTATTTTCATTTTAATATTCCTTTCCATTTCTCTTGTATAATGTTTCCTTTATATTTGTCTTCAAAACATACATACATTCCTATTTCTCTCCCAACCAGTTTAATCTCATAATTGACCCTAATTGGACCCATAAGTTTACTTCCAGACTCATTCTTATTATTCACTATAGGCATAGTCTGTTGGTAAGGTAGGAGGTATCAAAATAGAACTATAAGATTATATAAATTATGAACAACTCTCTTCTATTCTTTTAGAAGCTTCCAAAGAGATGGTATTTTCCCATCCATACTTCCTTCTAACTTCCATTTTCATAGCTACTCGTCATTTTGCCTGAGTTGTATTTAAGGTTTCTCAAGCACTTTGATGTCAAAGAGTGTCCCTGAAACTCAGTCACTTGATAAAGTTTACTTCTTTTTCTCTACCACATCCCTGAAGATTCTTATGTTACTAAAATTAGCATTTTAACACTGATTCTCTAGTAACACGTGGCTACAATTTGTCAGCTGATACAAGTTACAAATTTCTCAAGAGAATGGCATGAATGGTGAAGAGGAAGGGCCAAGGCACATCACATGTTACCAGAGAATACTTAATGCAGGATTGTGATGTGAGCTCTCATTGGCTTAATGGATTGTAGCATGGCACTTGGGAGCTTACTGCCTGAGAATATGCAATTAATGTGTTGTACTAGTTCTCACTACTGGGACTTTAAATCTGCTATCAGAAAGTGGGAAAACTGTATACTAGGAGGATACTATAGTGGCATAGATTTTTAGAACAATACTTGAAGAAAACAGCCCTATGACCAACTGGTACCTGGTATTGTATAGCAGATGATTCAGGTATACTTATACCTGCCTAAGAATTAATAGATATCTTCATACTTTTGAGATGAACAAAAGAAAGTCTCTCGCAGTGTGCATTACTATATGTATAAAGATAATATACTAGTTGGTAAGAATATGGACTCAGTGTCAGACTGCCTGTGAAAACTAACTCTTTCACACTTTATCTATGATACTTTGAACAAGGTTACTTTATATACTTATCATTTTCTTTTCTGTAATCTGGAGTTCTTGCTGCTACCCACTTCAGAGAATTATTCAAAGTTTGAATGACTGTTAAAGGATTGTAAAAGGACCTTTTCCACACCAAGTACTATACTTGTTTGAAACTACGGGAAAGTAAGTTTTGCTTATTATTTATTTTAAATAACAAAGTGAGGAGGCATTGCTATCACCTGTGACATATCCAAATCCGGCACACGACTGTGACTTGACTGCACTAAAATTCCTGTTCTTAATGGCATATTCAGAAGTTCATTTGCAAACACAATGTATGGATTTTTCACTTCAGTGCTTTTCACTGAAAATTTTTACGTGGAATAGAATAGAAGAGCTCAGAGACACAAATTCCCAATCTGATTGCCCATCTTATTAAAAAGCTTAGCTCCTGTATTATAAACTCACATGGTTGAAAACTAAAGCTACAAAAATTGCAAAGAAGGATATTATGTACCGCCACTTACCTGAAGCTGCTACAATGATGATTCATATGAGAAATCTTAAGAATTTCAGTAGAATATATATATATAAAATCTCAAAAGCTCTTTTCACTTGTGACAAGTCAGTCAGAGTAGACACAGTCCATGCTGTATTAATTTTGATGATCGTAATGATTGGAACACAGGTGTTTGGTAGCCAAACAGGGATTAAACTCCCATTAGAGGTGATAGATGAATGACCCTGGAACATCACATTATCTGTGTATTCATAGCAGTGGTAATGAAGGTAATGAATTTCATTCATTCAATATAATACATCTTATATACAAGAATCCCTGAGGTATTTATGTACTATGTTACATCTTATTTTCTTGATTTACTGACTTCTAGAAAAACTACTATGTTTTATTTTGCCTGGTTATAATTTTCAACAGCTTGTAATAAAAACATTTCCAAGTTAATACCATTTATTATTCTCCCTTTTGGCAAAATACATTCAATAACTACTTGTGAAATATTTATTATATGAGGTATATGTATTAACTGATGCTGAAGCTGAAGCTTCAATACTGTTGCCAACTGATGCGAAGAGCTGCTCATTGGAAAAGACCTTGATGCTGGAAAAGATAGATGGCAGGAGGACAAGGGGATGATATAGTATGAGATGATTGGATGGCATCACTGACTCAATGGACATGAGTTTGAGCAAGCTCTGAGAGATGGTGAAGGATAGGAAAGCCTACCATGCTGCAGTCCATGGGGTCGCAATGAGTTGGACATCACTGAGCAACTGAACAACACATTAAATATGTTAATGGTATATATTCCAAATTTTGATAATATATTTTTATCTCATATAAGTCTCCATCAGCTTTGATTCATACCATTGTTTTAAACACCATTGACAATAAAAGGAAGGGCTTCCCAGGTGGCACAGTAGTAAAGAATCCATTTGTCTATGTAGGAGACACAAGAGACGCAGGTTCGATTCCTGGGTTGGGAAGATAGATCCATTGGAGTAGGAAATGGCAACCTGCTTCAGTATTCTTGCTTGGAAAATTCCATGGACAGACCTGGTGGGCTACCGTCCACAGGGTTTCACAGAGACAGACCCAAAAGAGACTGTATGACACACAAACACATGAATACAATACACAAGAATAAGAGGAACAAACACCCTCCCGAAACCAAAACAAGCTACAGAACATAATGTAAGGCACGCAGTCGTGTCCAAGTCTTTGTGACCCCATGGCCTGTAGCCTGCCAGGCTTCTCTGTCAATGGGATTCTCTAGGTATAGGGCACATTCAAATGTCTAAATATCTGGTAGAATAAAATGTGAAAATATTTGAGTAGCAAAATTGATAAACTTACAAGTTTCATCCATATTGTCACAAATAATAAAATTTTATGTTTTCTAATGGCTGAAAAATATGCCATTGTATATACATACTGGTTTTTTTTTTATCCATTCATCTGTTTACAGACACATAACTTTCTCTTTCTTGGCTATTGTGAGTAATACTGCAATGAACATGGAATACAGATAATTCTACATGATCCTGTTTTCATTTCCTCTGGATATACTCAGAAGTGGGATTGTTGGATCATATGATATATTAATTTTATGATATTAAATCTGGCATGATTTTAGAAATACTAAAGTTAGTTTGAAGTTATCTTATTTTACTTAAGATAAACAAGTGAATATTTATGTGGTGTGGGGAATAGGGGAAGGAGGTTGGGAAAATAGGCACGATAAATAACATTTTTAGTCCAGACAGCAGAATAAGAGGAATTACTTGGGGAATGCTTAGATTTATAAATTCTAGACTAAAAGTTATGTCTCAAACAAAAAAACAATAACAAAAAAAAAAAACAAAAACCTCAGCCAATATGTGGTCACCATTATATCTTTTGAACTCAAAGTTAACCATTTTAGGAAGGAATACTATGTGATGACAATTAACAAAGGTTTCTTTCTGAGTCCTTTCAATTTTCCATTTTCTCAGAAAGTGATAAAATTTGAAATAATATATATATATTATTATATATATCTGGGCCAGAGAAGCCTGGTGGGCCACTGTCCATGGGGTTGCACAGAGTGTGGGACATGATTGGGCACACACACACACACACACATACATACACAAGAATAAAAGGGACAAATACTCTCACCAAACCCCAAACAAGCTATAGAATACAGTGATAGTTGCTCAGCTTTGTACAGAGCTAGTTGCTCAAATTTATATATTTATAAAGCATTTAGAAGAGTGTATTTATGCATATTTATATATTTTAAAAACTTTATATATGTATATTTAAAAGACTTTATTTATGTATTTGTGTGTGTATATATATATGTATGTAAAAATCTATCTTTGCAAAACAGTATATAAGAAGAGGGAGAGAAAAATTTTTAAATGTAATCTTGGTCCATGCTTTTAATGTAATGCAAGTGTCAGGGGCCCAGAAGTTGGCTGACAAGAGTCTGTAGAGGTGAGCCTGGAGCAAGCTATTTTATGCTGGTTATATTCAGATGGTGGGAAATAGAAGTAGACGACATTTAGCTACTTTCTGCCGCATTTAGTACATCAAAGGAAAAATCCTATTACCCTCAAGAATATAACTAAGCCAGAAATCTTTCCCTTGAAACCAGTCATGAAGAATCCATAATGGTAGGTCCATAGAGACCTATGAGATGTAAAGACCTATGAGATGTTTGGTACGAGAATATTAGACTGCTGTTATTGGCATGATGTTATTGGCTCTGTTTAAAAGAGGTGTAAATCAGTCTGGCTCTTGCTGGATTTTATGCTAAGGGATATAAAGGGTAACAACATTAGTTGAGAGAGGACAAGAAGAGTGAATCAGATATATCTTGATAAAATATTTTTTAAATTGTGTAAAAAAGACAAAAACATCTTGAGTCAACAGCATTATGTCTAGTTCTAAAACCTTAGCTCTTCGGAATCTGTATATATACATAAATTACATCAATTTATGAAAAAGTTAATTAGAATGAGTTTCTTAAATTCCAAGCCCAATACACTACATTGCCCTATAAATTGATTAAGACAACATTGATTTTTTTGTAGCAACACAAAATATATTTTCAGAACCTTGCTAGATGCTGTAGTTAAACAATGAAATATAAGATATAAGTTGTATCTTCTAGAATTTTAGGTTTTCATTGGCAAAAAATAAACTGAAAATATGTGGTATCAAATAAGTTTTTTTTTAAAATTTATAAGTTTAGAATAACATGATATACTTTTTATTGGAAAGAAGGACTGGAATCAACTGAAATTACAGAATTTTTAAGAGTTTTCGTTAAAGGAAAATATACACGAAGAGAAAATAGACAGAGTCTATTGAATAGTGACTGAAACTACAGGAAGAAAAGCGCAGGATGAGAAACATTCCAGGTCATTGCTGTCATGATTATTGAAAGTGGCAGTTTGTGGGACAATATGAAGACTAAAGACTTCTGACTAAACATATTAGAAATTTTGGCAAAACACATACAGTGAGATCAGGGGATATTCTGTTTGAATGCCAAGAAAGCTAATTTTAAGTTAGCAAATTAAGAACTAAAAGGTTTTTAAAGTTTATTTCTTCAGTTGTGTACATATATGACTTTACAAGAAACACCTCCATGTTGAAAGATGTGTTTAGGAAAGGTTACTGCTGCTCACCGGGCTTCTCTCACACAGTCAGGGTTACAAGTGTGAAAATTTTACTGCTAACAGTAGTGTTTTAATTTTATTATCAAGACAGTCCCTATTATGTTTTCAACTAGCTAAACCAAGTTGTTGCCTCAGTACTTGATCCTGTGCCCTATTGTTTTGAGAGTATTGACCATGTATTCATTCTGTCAGCCTTCCTTTCCTCAGGTTTTAAGTTTCCCCCCTAATTCTCACACGGTAAGAAGTCTTCTACGTGTTCTTAGATTTTGATAATACTACAGGTTGGACTTTGAAATCTCTAAGCTTTGATTGTTGAGATTAATAAATATTTCCAGTTAGTTCCCTTTGACCAAATTCTTGTCTATAAGATTTCTTAGAGTTATCTTATAAATATTCTAAGCTTTCCTTTGAAAATTAGAAGTGAATCTTTCTGGTTTCAGCATCTCCCTAACACTGCCCTTTCCCACTAAAATAGTTGGAAAGCCCCAACTTTGCCATTAGATCTGCTCATTTTGCAATAGAAACATGTAAATAGTATACTAACGCATATATATGGAATTTAGAAAGATGGTAACGATAACCCTATATGCAAAATAGAAAACGTTTTTGGAGAAAAGTTTTAAACTTTAAAGTACAAAAAAGAACTTTCTGGAGGAATAAAATACTTTTTTCTAAAAAGCAAAGAACATGGCAAATTCAATTGTAATAACTGTGTTTAAGAACTAGTTAAACATAGGGCCTAGACCAAACTTGTTGCCCAAATGTGTCACTAACAGGACAAATATGTATGTAGTTATGATGTTACTTTGCTAATTAATGTCACCCTGTGATAATACTGCAGGCATAAAGTGAATATACTATATAAATTTATATTAAAGGGTGTAAAGAAGGTTGCAGTTAGAATGCTGCAACTGGGGGAAGATGTATGCACCAATAAGACACTGATGCTGGGTACATACAGTTCTGTATAGCTTGTTTCCTGGTGGCTCAACCATAAAGAAGAACCTGCCTTGCAATGAAGGAGACATGGGTTGGATCCCTGGGTCAGGAAGAACCCCTAAAGAAAGAAACGGCAACTCACTCAAGTATTCTTCTGGAGAACTCCAAGGACAGAGGAGCCTGGTGGGCTACAGTCCATGGGATCACAAAGAGTTGGACATGACTTAGCAATTGAACAACAACAGCAAATAGCTTGTCTCATCCAGACAAGACCAAATCCGCAACACGTTCCAATCTTATGATTTGTGAAATGGCTTTATCTCAAAACTATTTTGCTGACCTAAGGAAAATTGTGCCTACTTTGATTGAAAAGGAAAATTACTCTAAGATAACATACATAGTAGTCCAGGACAGTTCCAATAGAACTGGGGTATCTTGTCATGCTAGTTATACTGTATCTGAATGGCTAATTCAAAGAAAATTCAGATGATGGTCACTATTGGAATGGCATAATATTCACTAGGGAAAATGAGGGATCACTGACTTATTGCCAGTTGGCATGGAAGTCTAGGTCCCCATTTGGTCCCATTGATACCCAAAGGGTATCTTGCTACTTCTGGGCAGGAGTGAGACTTATGGCTCATCACTGTTCTTTTGCTGATTCTACTGTGACTAGAAGGCTAGATGCACCTTGTTATTGTTTTGCTCATGACCTCTACTGAAACCACAGGGGAAGACCTCAGTAGTTCTGGGGGTATGGTGAAAAAGTCCACCTCTAGACTAGGCCTCCTCTGACACCTCCTAGCAGGGATACACTGGAGGCCTCTTCACTTCCAGGTGCCCATGGAAGTCCAAGCACTTGCTGCAGTCTCTACGGACACCAAGGGGAGGGAGGGATCATTAATGCTTGGCAACGGCTAACGTCCTAGCTCCAATCTTGGCCTTCTCTGGCATTACCCACTGTAGGGATTGACGTCTTTCATTAAAATCTTTTGGAGTACAATTATGGACTTCTCAATTCGCCTTGGAGTAAGCTGGGTAGGCACATGAGTTTTTCAGTCTTCTGTTGGAGTAGAGTGATTATTATCTATTATCTAGACTTTTCTGTCTTAAAAGACTCTCCCTTTCCTGTTTCTTCAGCTGGAGAAAGCTGGCTTTTGTTTGACCTGTTTAGTGTGAACTTATTGGCATTCCCAGATCACTTACTGATACAGCAATTAGTCTGGGATATACAAAGCAGGAAAAGAAACAAAAACAAATAGTTACCACTGCATTTTTCCTTGGATCCAAAAATCCCTAACCAATTCACCTTTTTCTCTCTACCTTTTAGAGTCTTATGTTTTATTGCTATTATTTATATAGTTTTAGTTTGAATGTCTATAGTTTTTAATTGTACTCTGGAGGACAAAAAGGGAAAAGTACATCTATTCCATCTTCCTGGAAGTGAAAATCTTATTTATTTTTTAAAAAAACAAAAAATAATCAGCTTAATCTTTTAGGTAATCACACTGGTCTGACATGATCTCAAGCTCACTTCACAGTGTCTTTAAAAAAATGTGCCAAATAAGTAGATTAATTCACTAATTATTGATTTGATAAAGTTTGATCAGTTTATTAATCCTTAGCTATTCTTTGCATAAAATACTGATTGGCTTTGTAAACAGACCTTTACAAATCACTTTAAAATTAATTTGGTTAGTAATTAAAACTGGTGATGAAGAATATACACATAAAACTACAGCATAAACAAACCAAAACAAACAAACAATTCAGTAGAAAACAAGTATCCTAAATTTGGGGGACTAGCCATTTAAATTGTAGGATACAATTTTTAGTAGTAATGCTACAGATGATTCAACTTAGAAATTAATAAGGCATTCCCTGAAAAACTTTGCTAAATTACTGAAGTTCAAATCTGACAGAGAGAGTGATGCCAAAGCTTTACTGAGGAGAGTCAATAGTCATGTCATGAAAAATAATGGGAAAAGAGAGAGGTTTAAATTAAATATAATTGAGAATTATATGTGATTTTCTATATATATATATATATATATATATATATAATTTTATTTATATAGTCAACATTTTATATTTTCAGATTGGCCAATACATTTTTGGAGTGATCTTTCATTGGGAAAATAGTGTTCATTTTATGTTTGTTATATATGTATAAGCAACATGAAATGCTGAATTTTGCTTCAAATAGTTTCCTAAACCTACAGTATATTTACTTTGTCCATAGAATTTATTAATTTTAAAAGTTGTTAGTTTTTAAAAGCAGCAATACAATGGAATTACTAAATTATTTTGTTTAGATTTTCTTTTCTGAAACAAAATCTATCTGTTTGAAAATTATTTCTATTTAAATGTGCAGATGAAAAGCTTCACATATTTTTAAAATAATACAATTTTCTCCAGAGTCATCCATTCAGTTCTACAGATTTAGTAACAGACTTTGTCTCTGATAACTCTTCTTCCTATGTGCCTATCATGTTTATTTATGTGCAATTGATATCTTATAGGATTTTTTCTATGCATGTGTGGATATTTATTTCTCATGGCCTTTAGAAACGTTCACACTGTTCATAATGTTGGTACTTTATTTTAGATTTCTATTCTAAACAATAGAATTGATTGATAGATAAAAGTAAGAACTATTATTTTGTTATGCACAAGACTTTACATGTATTATCTCATTTAGTTCTCACAATAATTCTAGGAAATTAAAACTATTTTTATGTCCTTTTTCAGATGAGACACTTGAGGCTAAAATGAAAAAAAAAAAAAATATATATATATATATATATATATATGATGCAATGTATCCAATGACACACAGCTGTATGTTTCTAGGCTAAAGGCAAATAAACCCCGTTTATTCAATTTTGAATGAAGTTTAGGACAGTATGTAATAGAAAGAAATAATTAAAGGGTTGCTTTTTGCAACACTGATCACTGATGTGTAAAATTAATTTTTGTGTCAAAATGTCAATGATGTGTGTTCAAGTTGGGGTATATAAAGACAGAGAGGAAATATATGCAAGGAAGACAGTGATCCTTACTCATGCTATATGAACTGATTTTTAAGGCCATAGTCACATTTCCTGAAGGCAATGATTTTAATGAAGAGATCTATATATGACAGGACTGATTACAATAAATAAATGCTTATTAGAGATAAATTGCTCTATATTCAAATGAGTAATCAGTTCCTGCCAGAATTGAGTTAGGTTTTATTATTATTAGTCCTATTTTAGAAATGAAGGAATTAAGGTAAAAGGCTGCTCTGTAAGCTGGCCAGGTTTATACTAACAGGAGTTTAA
The DNA here is from genome assembly GCF_033118175.1 of Dama dama. Taxonomy (NCBI): domain Eukaryota; kingdom Metazoa; phylum Chordata; class Mammalia; order Artiodactyla; family Cervidae; genus Dama; species Dama dama. Next base: position 86,482,773 of record NC_083689.1, read on the forward strand.
TTTTTGAACTGTGACTCTCTGGCTCCATGCTCTGTGTTTTTCAGCCACTGTACTCCTCCATGCATGGTTATTTGCTCTAAAAAGCAAAAAAAAAAAAAAAAAAAGTTATGTTTGCCCTGATTGCCCCTGTTGTTTAGCTATGAGGATGATAAATAGGACACTTAGAAGTGGTGTTTTTCCCCATTGGGTCCTAAAAGTCTGAGTGACTTTATAACAATGATAGTGTAACCTTTAGGAACTGAAATCTTTAAAAGGATATTATGAAAATATCAAAATTGAAGTGTAATTCCTTGAGAATTAGAGATCAGAACCACATACTCTGCCCCTCTGGGAATCTTTTGATAGGGCTTTACTCAAACTCAGGGTAAACATTTATAGCAGCTCTGAGTTCTCTGGGACTGTCCCTTGCTTTCCAATTTGATGGAAGTTTAAATGAATTTTTAACACTTAGATTTTTTAAAAAGACATGGACAAAATATGTCAATATATTTCTCTATGCATATCATAAATTCATTTCACATCACTTCTCTGGGCTCATAGCAGGCAGAGTGCCATTTTGAATTTGGCTCTGATATGAATGTAGACTCTGATCTTCTGTATAAAAATTAGTGACTGATGGGCACTTTATATTAAGTAATGTATTTGCCTCCAATAAATGTGTTTCCAACAACTCTCTGGTGCTAGATGTTAAAAGAAATTGGAATTTTCAAACTATTAAACTGATGGTTGCCTTCTGATAACCTCTATTTTCTAATTGGAGACTGAGTTGTGATTAATGAAGATGGTGGTTTAATGCTTCATCTTTCCTTTAATAGCTGGAACTAATAGCAATTTCATGTCCCTGCTGCTTTGACCGGTAGGATGTACCAGAAATAGAAAAACTTCAAAACGTCAGATTTATAAGACAAATTTTGAGGGGATTTAAAACTAATTTTCAAAAGCATAATTTATAAACTTTCTTTCCTTTATTTTAGTCTAGCATTTAATTGGCAAAAGAGGAAAAATCACTTCATGTATACATATAGTTTTGTTTCTCTTGTTCACTAATTATATAGACTATTTTGAATCTACTGAAAAAAGTGCTTTAGGTTATGCATGTTACATTGTTCTTCCCACAATGAAAACTTTGTCCTATTATTTAAATATTGCTATAAATATTTAAGACAGTTCCCTGTTAGTACTACTTTTGTTTCTCAACATTGTTTCTTAATCCTATAGTTACCAAGTTTTAACTAATTGCATTAACATAGCTTTTCTGACTATAGCTTGTTGCCGCCATAGGATATCATGCTTTTGAAGAATCAATCCTTAGTGCCATGCCATGTTCTAAGGTACTCTTTCAATAAAGCATTAATAATCATGTCTATTTTTGTTGAAATGACAATGAATGCTTCAGAATCTGTCTCTAGTGGAGGACAGACAATTTGAATGGATAAGATATGGCAGGGGAGTCATAGGTGACCTGTCTTAAAATGTTCTCTATATGTCTGGCACATCATAATTCACTAGGGTTTATTTGAAAGGCTTGGGTGTACTAAAGGTAATTTATATGAATACCTCTTCATTGTCCTTTGTCTATTCCAGTGCATTGTAATTATTTCATCCCCTGCCTTCACAATATCCAATGCATATTTTGTGCCTGAGAGCTCACTGTGACTTTAGAAGAAGCCTTTATCATTTGAATTTTGGGGACATTTTGCGATGATAAAAATTAGTCTAAATTGAGATTAAACACTAATGATTAACATTTTTGTCATTAATTTTCCTTTTATAAAACAATTTTATTTTAATAGAAGCCTCCAATACATTTTCAGAAAGCAATGCCTGATATACAAATTCTTGTCACTGTATTAAGGCCAAATTAGTAACAATAAATGACAACTTCTACTTATCTGTGGCTGTTGTTCAGTCGTTAAGTCATGTCCGACTCTTTGCGACCCCATGGACAGTAGCCTGCCAGTCCACGGGATCTTGTCCACAGGATTTCCCAAGCAAGAATATCAGAATGGGTTGCCATTTCCTTCTCCAGGGTATCTCCCCAACCCAGGGATTGAACTTGTGTCTCCTGCATTGTAGGTGGATTCTTTACCACTGACCCACCTAGAAAGCCCACTCATCTATTACTCTGTGGTAAAATTTTATTTTTATCATACAATTATGCTCATTATTTCCCTATAACTGAATGTTAATTCTAGAAAAAAGAAAGACCCTGATATAAATTTATAATATATTAGAGATAGCATTCAATAAAGACCTGATCATGCTTTTACATAAAACATAGAAACAAGATTTTGCTGTTAAGGTCAAAAGATATATTTCATCTCTATTTCAATGTTTTCATTATTAATCTCATATGTCTTTTTTTTTTTTTTTTTTCAGAAATCACGGTTTCTGTTTATCATTTCAGCTTGAGCTTACATCCTAAAAGTGTTTTGTTTAAACTTCAAGTTTGCATAGCATGGCCCATAAACTTGATAACATTAAGCATTATTATATCAATGATGTCTATGTTGATAACCATTATATTATGCATTTCCTTGTGGAATGTATATTAAATAATGAAGTTATTTGAGAAGTTTTCAACATTGACTAATTTTTAAAATGTGCCTTACTAACTGCTCTTCACAACTGTTTCTTTAAAGTTGCATAGAACACATGGAAATGGTTGGGTGTGTCTTTCATGATGGAGAAGGACTGGATAGGGGAACCTTCTATAAATATCAGTCCAAGGCAGGTAAAAAGAATGTGAAACTCTCTGAGCAATCAAACCATTGATCATCTATAGGAGTCTAGCTCCACTGTCTACTTTCAAAGCTTTGAACAGGTCAGGGAGGACAGCAATTAAGGACAGTCTGCAATATTTAAGACATACAATCTGCTGACAAGTATACTTTCAAAGTTAGGACTGTGGCTCTGAATTCAATAGGCACATTTGTGAGGTAACAGCATTAGATTCAAAATGCTTTGTTTTGACATTTAATGTTATTTTCATTTAAGAAATATTTATTGAACATCTACCATTTATAAAATACTAAAGGGAAAGATTAAATAAAAAACAACTTCAGCCTATTGATTTCCTTTACAGTAGGAGTATAAACATAAACTTATAAATAAGTGCATTTTAAGGTAGAACAGGATAACAACAAGAAAAGAGTAAGAATAAATGCCTTTGGAATAAAAGGAAAGGAAAAAACTAATTCAGAAAATATGCTTTTAGGTCAAGTCTTCAGGTCAAACACTAATAGGTTGAAATTATAGGTATTTTAAATCTGGTACCATTTTGGACTGAGCAGAGGGAGACCAATGTAAGAAAAGTAAAGGGGGAATGTGGTAACAGCACATTTTTTTTTTTTTTTTTAATGCTCAGGATACCATATCAGAAGTAAGTAAGGTAGACCTAGGGCTCACAGTTCCATTCAGTACAATAGCTAATCATGGTTGTATCTACATACAGTGGGCAGAAAAATAGCCCCCTAAAGATGTTCTAATCCTTGGAACTTGTGAATGTTACATTACATGGAAAAAAGGCATTAAGATTGCAGGCAAAATCATGGTTACTAATTATAAGCATTTTCAATGGGGAAGTTATCCTGGATTATTTAGCTGGATCTAAGTTAATCACTGGTGTCATCAAAATATGAGAGGGTCAGGGGGCCCAGCAAAAAGATGAGCTTTAAAAATACGAGGAGAGTCATAAGCCAAAGAATGCAGGTGGTCTCTAGAAGCTGGAGAAGATAAGGAAACAAATTTTCACCCAATGTCTCTAGAAAATAATGAAGCCCAGCTGATATTTTACTCAGCCAATGATACCCATAACATGCTTACAGAACTATAAGATGACAAACTGGGGTTCTTTCAAGCCAGTGCATCTGTGGTAATTAGTTACAGAAGCAATATAAAACTGATATACTCCCATGGTAATTTCATAGATGAACATGAGTGTTTTCCAGGTTGAGTTGTTCTAGCATTATTGATTGTGATGTCCTCATTTTAATAACAGTCTTTTGGACCCTCAATATATTAATTTTATATTTAAAATTTGTTGTTGAAACACAGTATAATAATAAAAAATCTAAATCTGTATGTATTTTCATTATTTACCCTATTGTATATAAAGTTTTAAAATGGGAGGACAATCACTGGCAGATAGAAATCCTTGGAAGAAAAGTAATGACCAACCTAGACAGCTTATTAAAAGCATAGACGTTACTTTACCAATAAAGGTCCATCTAGTCATAGCTATGGTTTTTCCAGTAGTCATATATGGATGTGAGAATTGGACTATAAAGAAAGCTGAGTGCTGAAAAATTGATGCTTTTGGACTGTGGGGTTGGAGAAGACTCTTGAGAGTACCTTGGACTGCAAGGAGATCCAACCAGTCCATCCTAAAGGAAATCAGTCCTGAAGGAAATCAGTCATTGGAAGGACTGATGTTGAAGCTAAAACTCCAATACTTTGGCCATCTGATGTGAAGAACTGACTCGTCTGAAAAGACCCTGATGCTGGGAAAGAGTGAAGGTAGGAGGAGAAGGGGACAACAGAGGATGAGACGGGTGTATGGCATCACTGACTCAATGGACATGAGTTTGAGGAAACTCTGGGAGTTGGTGATGGACAGGGAGGCCTGGTGTGCTGCAGTCCCTGGGGTCTCAAAGAGTCAGACACGACTGAGAGACTGAACTGAGCTAAACTGAGCAATGCTTGATGGGCAGGTTGGCTTACAATTTGACTCTTGTTATAACCTCATGAGATCACAGCGATGAGAGCCCATAAAATGTAAAAGATTGCCTACTGATGTGGAATTTAGGATTTCAGAAGACTGGAGATATCAGGAAAATAATCACTGTCATTATTCTTTGAATGTATCATTCATAATAGGCTCTAAAAAGGCTGCAGCAGGGGATTCAAGGCAGAGGGATCAATCATGAGAGCATAACAACTGTCAAAGAATTAGTGGTAGATTTAGTAAGGACTGTCTTTTCATGCACTTACTGATTCAGCTTGATGACTAATAGAAATCATAACAGAGTAATCTTGGTTGAGACACAGAAAATGGAGTGGGTGGCCATTGAGGATCTGGTGAGAGACACAACCTTGCTTCACTGAGAACCTGAATTTTCTGAACTGTACCCAACCCAAGGATACTACCAAACATTTTTAGAACAACATCTGCAAATTTGTGGGCTCAAGGTTCCCACTTGAAACCATATAACCATTTTGAATCCCAGGTAATCTTGGTTTAACCAGCACCCTTTACTTCTTGCCAGCTCCAATCATAATTCTTGATAAACAATTTAGGTAACTAACTGTGCCCTTGCAGTTTTTTCCTTTATAAACTTCCTCCGTTTTGTAGTCTAGTGGAACACAATTCAGGTGCTTCTTGAACCTGTGTCTCCTGAGCTACAGCCCTAAAAAATAAAAATTCTTCAAATAAGTATTTGTTTATCTTGATCAGGTCTTTGTTTCTGAAAATTTTGGTTAATGAAATATTTATTGAGCAATATTATTTGCCAGTCACTAAATGTGGTCCTGAATGTTTTTATATTGATTTATAGTCTAATACATTTAGTTTCATCCAAATTTCTACTTCCCTGGTGGGATTCCCTGGTGGCTCAGATGGTAAAGAATCTGCCTGCAAAGTGGGAGACCTGGGTTTGATCCCTGGGTTAGGAAGATCCCCTGGAGGAGGTCATGGCAACCCACTCCAATATTCTTGCCTGGAGAATCCCCACGGACAGAGGAGACCTGGTGGGCTGCAGCCCATGGGGTCGTGAAGAGTCGGACACGACTGAGTGACTAAACACAGTACAACACAAATTTCCACAATACTCTATTTGTTTTTAATCCGCAGCTCCAACTCTACTCCTTAATCTTCACACACACACACACACACACACACACACACACACTGTGAATACAGTGCCATATAATTGGGCATTCTAGGGTATTAGATTTTGGATTTCATTGAGAGTAGATGCTAATAATGAAATTTTGGGGGGGGAGTGCTCTAGGGATCAGCACTGAGGACAAGCAGGAAATAAAGAAGGATTGGTCAAAGAGAAGTTGAATTGTGATACACTCCCAAAGAAGGCTTTCACATATTCAGTGGGGAGTGAAATAGGCTTCAGAGTTATTTCACAATGTGGTAAGGAGGTCTGGCTTTTAAACTCCACATTTATCAATTTTTAGACATAGGCTGCCTATGGAAGGAAGCATGACCTTGGGCAAGACCAACATTTTTAGCAAAGGTAATCTCTGAAGAGGACAGGAAGCTAAGGGTCATTTCCTGGCACTCATACCAGTAGCTGGGGAAATAATTACCTCATTCATTCTTAGTAGGACATCACAGTATTCATTCCTATAGGGTAAAGCTGAATTAGAGTGTCACCAAAACATGACGTTATTTAAACAGCTAACATTTCTAGCCCTGTAAAATAAGAAGCCCAAATTTCACAGTATCTGAATACCACTTTATGCTCTCACATTCTCTAGTTCTTTTTCTCAATTTTTGATTTTTATTGTATAAAATATTAGGAAGACTATAAACTCTATACACTCCACACCTACCCACCAAACTTCATATTTTTAAATTCCACTTTGGTACATTTGTTGATAAAATTAAACTAACTTTATTTTGCTTTGTTCTGAATACTAAAATTACATTTCTATAGCTAAAGTGTAATCTGATAATCAATGATTACTTAATGAAGCCAATTGTTTAATACAAATCCCCTATAAATAGCTTTGAATATAGAATGCAGCACATTTTAAAACTATTTAGATTGAAAGTTTCTCCTAACTGAAAAATAATTAAAGTAACTTATTATATGAATGTAATTGAGTCCATACCTCCTTGTGTACTTTAAAGAAAATACACTGTTTTGCAAGTTGGTGTATGAATGATTGTCAAAAACCTCAGGGAAAATTGGAATATCTCTTGTAGTTTCTCTTCCTCGCTTCTTTACTCATATTTGACTGAAAGTAAATTTGCAGGCTTTTAATTATCCTGCAGCTTGAATTCAACCAGCGATAAGTAGTTATTAATTTGCTGTCAGCTTTAACTAACCTTACCTGTGACAGAGCAATACAACATTATCTTTAGCAGCCTTTGTAAATCAAAATAGCTTCTTATGGGGAAAATGGTACTTTTCAATTGTGCTAGAGATAACCTGGGTCTTCTCAGGTGGCTCAGTGGTAAAGAATCTATCTGTAATGCAGGAGACATCGGTTTGATCCCTGGGTTGGGAAGATCCCCTGGAGAAGGAAATGGCAAACCACTCCAGTATTCTGGCCTGGAATCCCATGGGCAGAGGAGCCTGGTGGATTATAGTCCATGGGATCTCAAAAGAGTCAGACACAATTCAGCAAATGAACAACAGAGATGTCCTACACTTAACTGAAAACATGAGATTTCAATATTTGATACAAATAAGGCTAAAAAAATATTTCTATACTGAAGACTGCTAATTGGCCAGAAGGTTTTTAGACCAATGATGTTAATATTCACTAACACAGTAAATCATTCAGTAAATATTTATTGAATTCTTCCCTTCATGGGAGGCTCCTGAAATAATATATAAAAATGATGGTGGCTTGACTTGACTAGTATTAAAAGGTAAACATGTCAAAATTTATGGATGAGATTTTGAGTTTGAGAGAAATAGAAACATTCCATGAAATTAAAAGATGCTTACTCCTTGGAAGAAAAGTTATGACCAACCTGGACAACATATTAAAAAGCAGAGACATTACTTTGCCAACAAAGGTCCATCTAGTCAAGGCTATGGTTTTTCCAGTAGTCATATATGGATGTGAGAGTGAGACTATAAAAAAGCTGAGCACCAAAGAATTGATGCTTTTGAACTGTGGTGTTGGAGAAGACTCTTGAGAGTCCCTTGGACTGTAAGGAGATCCAACCTGTCCATCCTAAAGGAAATCAATCCTGAATATTCATTGGAAGGACTGATGTTGAAGATGAAACTCCAATACTTTGGCCACCTGATGTGAAGAAATTTCTCATTTAAAAAGACCCTGATGCTGGGAAAGATTGAAGGTGGGAGGAGAAGGGGACAACAGAGGATGAGATGATTGGATGGCATCATCAACTCAATGGACATGAGTTTGAGTAAACCCTGGGATTTAGTGATGGACAGGGAGGCTTGTCATCCTGCAGTCCATGGGGCAAATATTTAGACATGACTGAGTAACTGAACTGAACTGAACTGAAGAATGATACCAAGATTTTTGGCCTATGCAACTAAAAAAAGATGTCATTATCAAAGGTGGGAAAGGTTGTGAAATGGGTAGGTGTGACAACATATCAGATATTCAATGTTAGATAAATTGGTTTAAAGTTGCGTGTTTGTCATGAGCTCTACCATGTAATATGGCAAATTTTGTTATCACTCAAAGGAAAGGAAAATTCATGTGCAAATTAATTCTTTTAAGACACAGTTAGTAGTAGTCATTCAAATATATTACATTTTCATCTTTAAGAACTGAGTGAGAAGAGAAAATATAACTTTAACGTGGGTAGATTTATTTACACTGCTGAGCTTATAAAAATTGAAAAATGCTTTCAAAATATGAAATTCTAATATTAAACCATACCACTATCTTAACTATACCATAATTTCTTCTTTTCTGGATTTATTCAACCAGTTTTATATTATTTCTGTTTATGTAAAAATGTATAAGCTGTTCAGTATGAAGATTTTAAAAGGTGATATTATCATTGGCTTTCTGGGGAAACTACTTACTTTTCTGAAGTTGTCATAGCTTCACATTAGAATTCATAGTTTCACATCAAATATTCTGAATACTTTCAGAATAATGTAATGTAGCTTACATTATTTTCAATGTGATTGTTTCATGTTTTTGTTTACTGATAACATGGGCATTTCCAAAAAAAACCTATTTACTCCTCTGATATCTCAATATTTGTATCATATTCTTCAACTCCAATGTTATCTTTCCTTGTTTATTTTTATTTCCTCTTATATCTCACTATTTTTGGTTTTGTAAGCTATTATATTTTCATTGCACTTCTCATTACTTAAATTTTTATCATGTACATTTTTATACTTTCCCTTTAAGGAATATACATCAAGAAAAGATACGAAGGCATTTTTGAATTGGCAAAAGCTGACAAGATGAAAATATTATAGCATGCATATTTATATAACAAAATATAAAAATTCATTGTAAAGCATTAAGGGGATTCATTATAATTTTCATACTTTTATGATTTTAACTGTATTAGAGTTAGCCATTTTTCTAGCCTAAAATTCTTTGAAATACATAAAATGTGTATTTCAGTTAGAAATTGAAGTGCTCTAAGGGCAGTGAGGAACTGACATGGTATTTGAGTATGTGGATTTGTTGTGACAGGTTTCTTGATTACCTATGAGTAGCATTACATCTGTATATTTTATGTGCATGCTACATTTAAGAGAAAAGCATTCCTGTGCTGCACATGTGTATATGAAGAGGCCAGTTGGGTGTAAAGACTATATATAAAGTGACAAATGACAGAACTAGAGTTTTTCTTTATTCTGATCTAAGAAACACGTATATGGCATGTCAGTATGATAGTGTGAATTTCACAAATAAATCCAATATCTAGGCTTCTGTGCAAGTCCCTCTCTATGTTATTTATGTTTTTCTAAATGTTGTCTTATCACATGGAGAGCAATGTGATCAAGCAGTTGTTTATTAGTAACTACCAAGCTTATAGGTATGGGTACAATTTTTTTTCTCATTCCAGGTATGATGGATACTAATGCATGAAGATATTAGCTGTCAGAATACTTTCCATGTCAAATATTACATATTAAAATTGAAGTGAGATAGTGAAGTTTTCTTTCCTTATATAAATGGATTCCTGTTTTAACAGATAAGAAAAACTCACCACATCTAGTTGATGATTAATATCCACAGCCTACAGTGTCAAAAATTAAACAGGCAAAATAAGAAAAACAATTTTTCTTAATGCTGAGATACAGCAGCCTTAAACGAGGGAAAATAGATCATCTGCCCACTCAACTTTCAGAAATGGATTTATAAGCTGTATTATTTTGTGTAATTTAAAAGCATACTGAGGAGTTTCAGAGCATAAAATCATCAGACAATCAAACTTTGAATCCTACCTTATTCTTATCTCCTCTATTACCAATGAGTCAAAATTTAACTTTTTATAAGCTGGTGTCATGCTATATCTAACTGCAAATCTGGTTGTTGTCCATCCTGATAAATTCCTTCTGGAACTCTGTACTAAGGAGAAACCTCTTAAATATTGCAAAGATGATCCTCATGATGACCCAGCCTCTGTAATTTAACTCCCCAGAACCCTGAGTCAAAAATGCTTCTCCACATACATAGTACTGTTTCACATCTCTACTTTGTCTATCTTCAGAATTCATGGAAATCACTGTCCAGGATGGGTTATTTGTGTTCTTCCTACAGACTCCTATAATTGGCTCAGAGCTGTAAAGGTCACAGTTCACACAGTCACTTAATCTTTACCATAGCCCTATGCATTAGATAACATTATTCCATTCATAGATAACTGGGGCACAGAAGAGTTTGGCAAAAGTATTATGAGTGGTAAAACTGGATTGAATTCAGAGAGGCTGGGGTGACAATCTCTACACTTGACCACTGCACTACAGAGGATCTTACACATACACTGCTATCATTCCATTGACCCTGTGAGTGTAAGTGTGAAAATTGCTATGGTGCCCAACTCTTTGGAACCCATGGACTATAGCCTGCCAGGCTCCTCTGTCCATGGAATTCTCCAGGCCAGAATACTTGAGTGGGTTGCCATTCCATTCTCCAGGGGATCTTCCCAACCCAGGGATCGAACTCAGGTCTCCCGCACTGCAGACGGATTCTTTACCATCTGAGCCTCTGATTCAAACTCCTAGTTCCAAGAATCCATTTAATATATTGTCCTCGGATAGAGGACATATCAGATGTTAAACTGATAAGAACAATTGCTACATTTGATCTTAGCCAAAAGGCCGAGAGAATTATTCATTCTTTCTCTTCTGATAGTTTCTTGAAGACAAAGACCCATCTTACTCAATTTTGTGTAAAAAAAATACCTATCATAGTAGTTATTTCCCAACAATGCAATATGTAAATATATTGAATTAAATTTAAAACAGATGTTGAATACCATCTTTTGTCCAGTTCCTGACACATTACTTAATTTTTGAAGGGTTAAAGGAAAGGAACAAAGGTAAGAAGTAAGGAAGAGGGAAGAAGAAGAGATAGGTTACTTTTAGAGTATTGCAGAAGAATCATTAAACGCACAATTTCTCCCAACAAAGAAACACTCCACAAAGGGAGTAGAGAACGAATACATTTCTATTATTTAATTAGCAATGCCCATCACAGGCAATCTGCTGAAATTGTAAAGACAGAAATCTAATCCATTTATATAGACAACAACTGCAATCCATGACAGACATATTTTTAAGGTAAACAGCAAATGGTTTTCCAGTAAGTCTTGACAGAACCATTCATGACAAGTAGTACTTTATCTTTACCTGGTAATTTGGTTATGCTAGCTAATTGGCGTTATCTAGAGAAGAAAAAAAATATTCTCATATCTATGACAGGAGTAGTTTAGCAACTTGGAGCAAGATTCTGCCCACCAAAATTGGGTTCCTATCCTCTCACAGAAACTAGGAGATAGGTATGTTATCTCCCTTGATGTTACATTTGATAGGGATAGCTTCCAGGTTTCTGAGAAAGGCATTCCTTGGGTCAGAAATTTGAGTAAACATCAATCTAGTCTTCAAAGTTATTTACATTTCAAAGAGAGGAGAAAGTACTTACAACAACTCTAAAATAAGTCTTCAAAAATGAGAGGAGGAAAATCTCTTATTTTCAACAGGGAGAATTAAGCTTCTCATTTTTAATATGTATGTGTCCTTCCAGGAAAAGTGACTAAAAAGAAAGTCAGAGAAAGTTTAATGGGAAAGACCAGATCTGCCACTTCCTAGCCTTTTTCTTGGAGGGTGTATTTAATCTCAGTGGGGCTCTGCTTTTCATCTTGAGAGTGAGTGAGCTGCATTGGATATTATTTAAGGTCATGTTTGGATTTATTACTCTATTTCAAAATAATGAAAGGACTGAGGATTCAGTGAGGATGACAGGTGGTGTTATTTTTCACATCCACACTTGTTTGAACTTTAATTACTCTGATCTCGCTAACACACAGTCAGTGACCTACCTTGAACACTTATAAACCTTTAAATCACAAGGAAATTAGAATTACTATGTCCCTATCATACACTTAACAGACATGTTTAAAAAGTATTGCTAACCTAAGAAAGGACAACTCTCTTTCACATTACTGAATACTTTAACAATGAGTAATGGACAAAAAAGAAAGATTTTTCTTGTTAATATTTTTTCTTTATATTATTTCTAGAGACTAATACTAGAATTGTGGCTTTGCACTGTCACTCTCTGAGTTATGGGGACTTACAAATACTATTCCTTTAGTCTATGGACATGCATAAGGAGTTTTCTTTTTTTTTTTAAACTCTCTGTTCCTTAAAAACAACAATAAAATTCTACAGGAACAGGGATGCTAAAATCAATATATATATATATATATATATATATACATACATACATACATATATGTGTATATATATATATTTTTTTAAATCTGAGAATTGTTTCCTTACATGGCTAACTTTAAAGAAAATCCTGGTAGTCAATCTAAGTTAAAACCTTTAACATTTCTGCTAAATAAATATTTACAGGAAAAAAAGAAGAAAAACACTTGCTTACAAGATGATTCTCTCTGCAGAAAAAAAATTAATTGTTTGTGCTCCCACCCCCCAGTGTTCAAGAAGCTTTATTTCTGAGTTTAATTTTCAAATGGGTAGAAAAAGGCCTAAAGAAGTAATCTACACAAAATTGGGTGAATAGTAAATCTATACAACCACTTGCAATGAAGTATATTATCGTGCATTGTTTGTATGAGTGTTTTGGAGTTACAGACATCATAAGGTGACTTCAGGGAAAGGATGTAACTACATCTATTTGGAATGTATTGAGCACCTCAGAAAAATATTTTAAACATTTGGTCCCACTCTCTTCCTTAAGGAAGAGAAATGATAGCAATGACTGGAAAAAAAATCTTTCCTGCAAAGCTATTTTGAACCCTTTCCCAAAAGAATGCCCATAGTTTTTTCATTCTGTTTTTGATGGATGGATCATGACAAAAAATTAACTTTGTTTTCCATTTAAAAATCAACTTTGTTTTCCATTTAAAAATCAAGCTTTTCTGCTTTTGCATGAACTATACTGAATAAAGTTGTATCATGCTGTATTTGTCTACATGTTACATTCTTATTACATGTATTTCCATTTTTATCTGCCTTTCTTAATTCTATGACCTCAATTTTTGCCTCCATTCCCTCATTTTACTTAAATCATATGGGCTTCCGGAAGACTATAGAATAAGCTTCTATTTTAGGGACATGATGCCACCAGATAATTCTACATAGATAATACCTCCAAATACTCTATATCATTGTCAACTATCATGATCTCAATGAGGCTTAGTGGCCTATTTATTATACTTGCAAACCCCTCTTCCATTATAAGGTAAGAATCATTATTTCATTTTTTGTGGTAAAGTATATTTATATGTAAAACATACAATTTTTCATTTTTAAGTGTAGAATTCAGTGATGTTAATTACATTCACAATATTGTACAATATATCACCTCTCTTTTAAAAATGTTTTCATCAGCCCAAGCAGAAACCTTTTGACTATTAAGTAATAAATCCCCATTCTCCTCTTTCCCAGCTCTTGGTAACTAAGCTACCTTCTAGGTCTATGGATTTTCCTATTCTATATATTTATATAAATGGAATCATATAACATTTCTCCTTTAGTGTCTAGAATGTTTCACTTAGCATGTTTTCAAGATTCATCCATGTTGTAACATGTATCAGAGCATCTCTTTATAGCTGAAGAATACAATCCCATTGTAAGGGATTTTTGCTTATCCATTAATCTGGTGGAAACTTGGATTGCTTTCATTTTTTGGGTTTTGTGAATAATGCTGTAATGAACATTAGTATATGAATATTTGAGTACTTACATCCAATTATTTTGGGTATATATCCAAGAATGGAATTGTTGGGTCTTATAGTAATTCTATGTTTAGAGGAACTGCCACACTGTTTCCCAGAGTGACTGTACCATTTTACGTTCCCATCAGTAATTTATAAGGGCTTCAAAATTTGCATATCCTTTCAGACCATTTTATTGTTTTTGATTTAAATTGTCATAATTCTAGTTATTGTGAAGTGGCACCTAATAGTGGTTTTGATTTTAATTTCCTTAATGAATAAAGGGAGAAGGCAATGGCAACCCTCTCCAGTACTCTTGCCTGGAAAAGCCCATGGATGGAGGGGCCTGGTAGGCTGCAGTCCATGGGGTCGCGAAGAGTCGGACACGACTGAGCAACTTCACTTTCCCTTTTCACTTTCATGCATTGGAGAAGGAAATGGCAACCCACTCCAGTGTGCTTGCCTGGAGAATCCCAGGGACGGAGGAGCCTGGTGGGCTGCCATCTATGGGGTCACACAGAGTTGGACATGACTGAAGCGACTTAGCAGCAGCAGCAGCAATGAATAATGATGTTGAAATCTTTTAATTTTCTTATTGGCTATTTGAATATCTTATTTGGACAAGTGTCTCTTCAAGTTCTTTGCCAATTTGTAAACTTGTTTGTCTTTTTGTTATTGACTTATATGAATCTTTTACATATTCTGGATATGAAACTCTTATTAGATACATGGTTTGCAAGTATTCTCTCCCAGTCTGTAGGTTGTCTTTCAATCTTTTGATAGTGTCCTTTGATGCTATATTAGAGTTCCCAAGAGAAGAGAATCAATATCATATATATGGTATACATAATATCATATTAACAGATACAAAAAGGCTGTTCGATTTTGGTAGTGATTGTATTGAACTTAACAGTTTTGTTTTCCTACTCATGAACACGGAATGTCTTTTCATTTATTTATATCTTTAAATTCTTTCAGCAATATTTTAAAGCCTTCAGTGTATATAAGCCTCTCATCTTCTTGGCTTAATTTATTCCTCTATATTCTATTATTCTATATTTTCTTATAAATATAATTACTTTCTTAATTTCCTTTTTGATTATTTATTGTTGGTATATAGAAACAACACTTTTAAATCATTGTTATGGATTAAAATATTCAAGGGAAATGCAAATAATCTTTAGAAAACTATATACTCCTTATTTTTGAAAAAAACTTCTGAAGAAATTATGTATTTATCTGCAACTATGAATCAGAGACTCTTCCTGCATTAGTTGGGGAAGTGGGAAAAGATTAAAATTGAGATTTATATTTAGACTGTGAATATGAAGGTGAGGTAAAAATAAGCTTAAAGCAATTACCAGCCATTTGTGTTGTGGATTAGTTGAAATGGGTGAAAGACAGTTTATTTTCAGAATGACAGGGCTTATGGAAATATTGAAATCTCTATGTCCGTCTTGCTAAATATTTGATATAGGGACTAGGTAAAAACTTAATACAATTTTGAAATAACATAAAATATTCATATGGTCATAAACATGAAATATTTTAGTGGATAGATGTTCAAGTACAGAAACTAAATTTTCTGAAAAATTGAATGTTGAAAAACAAACATTATTTGTGCTCATGGGAGGGAATGGTATATAACATTGTTAGCTCTTCCCCTTCTCCTCGATATTCAAACTATGACAAGGCTTATGTAATAAACTTTTCAATTTTGAAAGGTTAAACTCTGTCCTGCTGATTTTCCCCACACCTAACACAATTTCCTGTGTCTAAGACATATTTAATATTTATATATACCATATATCCTATGTTTCCCTTCTGGATATACTCTCTGCTCTTCTCCACCACCCTCTTTATCCCAAAAGGCTTACCTGATTGATATTAGTTATTACCTTTGTGTCCTTTGCGCTCTGGATTGCTGTAGAATTGGATCAACAGGAACTCATGGCAGGATATTAGAGGGTGAAGTCAGCATATTTATTTGACTGCCTGCATCTTTCCTGGCTCATCAGTGAGAACTGTTCTTCACTGGAAGGTGACAGACATCTCAGGGCAAAATAAAACAAAAACAGAACTATCTTTTTCAGCATTCAATAACTATCTCCAGGGGTTGGTCTTATATCTTTTGGTTTCACTACATCCTGCCACATATTTTTACATTGGTCCTTGTAACACTGTTCTGATTTGAATGTGCACACTACTTATACTGGGTCTTTGGTGGATAATCCAGTGATAATATTTATAAGGCTGAATGATTTATAAAAGTTAATATCCTACAAAGAAGCACCATATAAATATTAGCTAAATATAGATTATCTGTTAATGTGACTTTTCTAGTTGATTCTCTCTTCCTTCCTGTTTATCTTACGTGGTACATAAAACAAAAAGATAGTAGAGAGCTCATGGTATTTCTTTTCCCTATAGACTTGTAAGGAAGTTACCAAAATATAAAAGAAAATAAAAACAATTTTTTACTATTTCCTCCTCGTAATCAATAAATCTAAAAGCAGACAAGGTTAAAGAGCAGAAATTTCTTCTCAGGTCACTACATTTAAAATGTAACTCCCACAAGGAAACTGCCTTTTTAAAGTAGTCCCTTAAATACTATTCAAATTCTCTTGGACTGCAATCTGTAATACTGTTTTTATAATTTAACAGTCCTCAGTCTAATCTGTTACAACATGGCTTTCTATTCTGTGGTACAATAAGTATAAATTGTGAAGCTGCTCCCAGTATGCTGCATATTCAAGTGATACATATAACAGCAACATGTTTTTAAAGACTGAAAACATTAATGAGATAATGATTATTCCTTTGGCTTTCTTCTTACTCTCTTACTTTCCTTCTTTGGCAATGATATTAAGAAAGTATTACCGTACACAATTGCTATCATTCACTTGTTTTCTCCCATTCCCCACTCAATTGAACAGTATCTGCATCTAGCAGATACCAGAGAAACTCTGATTCTTCCAGAGTTAGTGGTAAGAGGCAGTAGGAGCAATGTTCATTAGTAGCTTTGGTCCAACAGAGAACCATAGTCAGTGCTCGGCATTTCACCTTTAACAAGCTTCTTTCAAACATTCCTACCTCAGTCCTAACTACCCAGGTTTCCAAGCTTAGATCTAGTTTATGTCTACTGACATCAGGTAATTATAGATATGAACAATGGTACTTTCAAAAGTGTTCTGATTTGTGAAATAAATTATATGATCAACATAATTACACAATTATATCTCTAGCATTTTTCAGACAAAAGTTATGACTGCCAGATCTAGCAAATTATATATGCTATACAATATCTGGCACATAGCTGTACTTTAAAAAATCCATTGTTAATCTAAAATTCAAAGTTAGCAGGGTACAATGTATTTTTATATTTTACAGAGTCAACTTTACCAAAGGGAAAGTGAAACACTGAATGTAACAGAAGTCTACAGACCTTCTACCAGAGATTAGTGAATAAGACCTCAAAGTTAAAATTTTAAAAAGAGAGAAGGAAATTCAGAATTTCCTTAGAATATTTAAGTTTTTAAAATATGAAAATAGCACATGTACATGATAAATTATAAACAATTTAACAAAGAATAAATGCTGTGCTAAATTTATTTTCTCCCCATATATTCAATTTTCCCCAGAGGGAGACATAATTTAGCTACCACTGTGTGCCTTCAAATGCCTTTTTTACACTTTGATTGTGCATACATATATAACAGTAGATACTTTAAATATTGTAAACATAGAGAGAGAGAAAGGGAAATAGAAGGATAAGGAGAAAGAGATAATTGTCATATTGTGGACATTTGTCATCTCTCAATTTATCTGCTTATGTATATAAACTTCATTTTATACAAATTTTATCATCCCATAAACACAATCACAGAAAACTAACCAATATAATCACATGGACTACAGCCTTGTCTAACTCAATGAAACTAAGCCATGCCGTGTTGGGCCACCCAAGATGGATGGGTCATGGTGGAGAGGTCTGACAGAATGTGGTCCACTGGAGAAGGGAATGGCAAACCACTTCAGTATTCTTGCCTTGAGACCCCCATGAACAGTATGAAAAGGCAAAAAGATAGGACACTGAAAGATGAACTCCCCAGGTTGGAAGGTGCCCCATATGCTACTGGAGATCAGTGGAAAATAATTCCCAAAAGAATTAAGAGATGGACCCAAAACAAAAACAACACCCAGTTGTGAATGTGACTAGTGATGGAAGCAAGGTCCGATGCTGTAAAGAGCAATATTGCATAGGAACCTGGAATTTTAGGTTCATGAAACATGGCAAATTGGAAGTGGTCAAACAGGAGGTGGCAAAAGTGAACATCTACATTTTAGGAATCAGTGAACTAAAATGGACTGGAATGGGTGAATTTAACTCAGATGACCATTTTATCTACTACTGTGGGCAGGAATCCCTTAGAAGAAATGGAGTAGCCATCATAGTCAACAAAAGAGTCCAAAATGCAGTACTGGGATGCAATCTCAACAATGACAGAATGACCTCTGTTCGTTTCTAAGGCAAACCATTCAATATCATGGTAATCCAAGTCTATGCCCCGACCAGAAAGGCTGAAGAAGCTGAAGTTGAATGGTTCTACAAGACCTTCTAGACTAACACCCGAAAAAGATGTCCTTTTTATTACAGAGGACTGGAATGCAAAAGTAGGAAGTCAAGAAATACATGGAGTAACAGGCAAATTTGGCCTTGGAATACAGAATGAAGCAGGGCAAGGCTAGTAGAATTTTGTCAAGAGAATGCACTGGTCATAAAACACCCTCTTCCAACAACACAAGAGAAGACTCTACATATGGACATCACCAGATGGCCAAACTGAAATGAGATTGATTATATTCTTTGCAGCCAAAGATGCAGAAGCACTATACAGTCAAGAAAACAAGACCAGGAGCTGACTGTGGCTCAGATCATGAACTCATTGCCAAATTCAGACTTAAATTGAAGAAAGTAGGGAAAACCACTAGACCATTCATGTATGACCTAAATCAAATCACTTGCGATTATACAGTGGAAGTGAGAAATAGATTTAAGGGACTAGATCTGATAGACAGAAGTGCCTGATGAACTATGGAAGGAGGTTCATGACATTGTACAGGAGACAGCCATCAAGACCATCCCCAGGAAAAAGAAATGCAAAAAAGTAAAATGGCTGTCTGAGGAAGCCTTATAAATAACTGAAAAGAAGAGAAGAGAAAAGCAAAGGAGAAATGGAAAGATAAACCCATTTGAACACAGAGTTCCAAAGAAGAACAAGGAGCAATAAGAAAGCCTTCTTCAGTGATCAATGCAAAGAAATAGAGGAAAAGAATAAAATTTGAAAGACTAGAGATCTCTTCAAGAATATCAGAGATACCAAGGGAATATTTCATGCAAAGATGGGCACAATTAAGGACAGAAAAGGTATGGACCTAATGAAGCAGAAGATATTAAGAAGAGGTAGCAAGAGTACACAGAAGAACTGTACAAAAAAGATCTTCACAACCCAGAGAATAACGATGGTGCGATAACTCTCCTAGAGCCAGACATCCTGGAATGCAAAATCAAGTTGGCCTTAGGAAGCATCACTATGAAAAACCTAGTGTAGGTGATGGAATTCCATTTGAGCTATTTCAAATCCTAAAACATGATGCTGTGAAACTGCTGCCCCCAATATGCCAGCATATTTGGAAAACTCAGTAATGGCCACAGGACTGGAATAGGTCAGTTTTCATTCCAATCCCAAAGAAAGGCAATGCCAAAGAATGCTCAATCTAATGCACAACTGCACTAATCTCACACGCTAGTAAAGTAATGCTCAAAATTCTCCAAGCCATGCTTCAGCAACACTTGAACTATGAACTTCCAGATGTTCAAGCTGGCTTTAGAAGAGGCAGAGGAACCAGAGATCAAATTGCCAACATTCGCTGGTCATCGAAAAAGCAAGAGAGTTCCAGAAAAATATCTATTTCTGCCTTATTGACTATGCCAAAGCCTTCAACTGTGTGGATCACAATAAACTGTGGAAAATTCTGAAAGAGATGGGAATACCAGACCACCTATCTGCCTCTTAAGAAACCCGTATGCAGGTCAGGAAGCAACAGTTAGAACTGGACATGAAGCAACAGACTGGTTCCAAATAAGAAAAGGAATACATCAAGGCTGTATATTGTCACCCTGCTTATTTAACTTATATGCAGACTACATCATGAGAAATGCTGGGCTGGATGAAGCACATGCTGGAATCAAGGTTTCT
Organism: Dama dama; assembly: GCF_033118175.1. Classification (NCBI taxonomy): domain Eukaryota; kingdom Metazoa; phylum Chordata; class Mammalia; order Artiodactyla; family Cervidae; genus Dama; species Dama dama. The sequence goes on from NC_083689.1 coordinate 86,503,143, forward strand.
GGGAGAAATATCAATAACCTCAGATATGTAGATGACACCACTCTTATGGCAGAAAATGAAGAAGAATTAAAAAGCCTCTTGATGAAAGTGAAAGACGGGAGAGAAAATGTTGGCTTAAAGCTGAACATTCAGAAAACTAAGATCATGGCATCCAGTCCCATCACTTCATGGCAAATAGATGGGGAAACAGTGGCTGACTTTATTTTTTGTGGGGCTCCAAAAGCACTGCAGATGGTGACTGCAGCCATGAAATTAAAAGATGCCTACTCCTTTTAAGAAAAGTTATGACTAACTTAGACAGCATATTAAAAAGCAGAGACATTACTTTACCCAACAAAGGTCCGTCTAGTCAAAGCTATGGTTTTTCCAGTAGACATGTATGGATGTGATAGTTGGATTATAAGGAAAGCTGAGCACTGAAGAATTGATGTTTTAAACTGTGATGTTGGAGAAAACTCTTGAGAGTTGCTTGGACTGCAAGGAGATCCAACCAGTCCATCCTAAAGGAAATCAGTCCTGAGTGTTCATCTGAAGGACTGATGTTGAAACTCTAATACTTTGGCCACCTGATGCGAGAAGCTGACTCATTTGAAAAGACTCTGAAGCTGGGAAAGATTGAAGGCTGAAGGAAAAGGGGACCACAGAGGATGAGATGGTTGGATGGCATCACTGACTCAATGGACATGAGTGTGAGTAAACTCTGGCAGTTGGTAATGAACAGGGAGGCCTGACCTGGTGCGGTCCATGGAGCTGCAGAGTCTGACACAACTGAGCGACTGAACTGCACTGATACCATTTTCTTACATTTTGGAAACAAATTGCACATATATGGATCTACACTCGGAAAAAAAGAGTGTAGTATATATATATATATACATATATATATATATATATGTATATATATATATACACACACACACACACACACACATATATATACACGTGCTTCATTCAATCAGCACACTTTAGTCAATTCCTTCTTCAAGGCTATTTAAATTGTTTCCAGTATTTTATTATCATTGATTTCTATTCAGTAAACATTTACATAAATCACTATATTCATCCAAGGGTTTTTTACTAGAATAATTTCCTATTAGTAGGCTAACTAAATCAAAGGCCGTGTGCACTTTTAACTTAAAAAGTGTTGAACAACTATCTAAAGAGATTATGTTATTTTTTCCTCATTTGCCTCCATACTATATATATATTCTATAAATTTTTGATCTTTTGCAAGCTCTGAGGTCAACATAATTTAACTTGCCTTCATATTTGTATATGACTGGGATTATATATATTTGAAATATCTTTAGAAAGGAAAGTTGCCTTTTTCTGTGAGAATTGCTTTTTTATATCCACTTTTGCTTTTTATCATTTTTTAAATTTATAATATTCTATGTATATTTAATAAAATAGTCATTACAACTGTTAGATCCCAGTTCGACTATGATCATAGATTTTTTTGCAATTATTTTTATTAGTTGGAGGCTAATTACTTTACAATATTGTAGTGGTTTTTGTCATACATTGACATGAATCAGCCATGGATTTATAGATGTTTAAAGATAGCAATTTTAGTTGATTTATTGTCCAGTTCTATTCCTTTTATTTTCATATTATTTAATTCAACACATAATAAAATTATTTAAATGCTGTCTTATTCTTTCTGTTAAACTTATACATTTATTAATATTTTGACTCATATTTCTATTTTTAATCTACAATGCATTCAGTTACTGATAAAATGTTAACAATGAAAACCTTTCTATATTTACCACATTTTTTGACAAGTATGCAAACTGTTGGTTGAATAACAGTCTTTCTCTACTGACTTTAAATCCTTGTTTTGTCACATCATGAGATCCATTGGTTCAAAGTCTGCTTTTGAACTTTATCTGTTATATTGATCTATTTCTTCAGAATTAAATAAAATGTTTTTAATGATCATGTTTCATATTTATTATTTATTAATCTTGTTTCTTGAGGATTCTTTGCTTTCCTGTGCATGTTATGCTATAGTCTGCATTAAATATTTCCAAACAAACAAGAAGAAACAGCTTTTTGGGATTTTACTGAAAATACCTTAGCTTTATAAGTCAAATTTAGAATGAAATGGCATCTTCATGTTTTCTCTTTACTTCTGAATCAGTTGGATTTGCTTGTAATAAATCACCCCAAAGTTAGTAGGGCTTAGTATGATAATCAAATTTATGAGCTGGCAACATGAGTTGAGTTCAGCCAGGTGGTGCCTTTGCTCTCATCTGAGCTTACCAGGTGTCTATATCATGAGTTGCCAAGTCACTCAATGTCCTGCTGGCTTAGAACAGTGTAATGGTTAATTTTATGTGTCAACATGGTGAGACTATGTTGCCCAGTAGTTTGATCAAACACTAGTCTAATGTTGCTGTAAAGCTAATTTTTAGATGCAATGAACATTTATAATCATTTTAAGTAAACAGATAAACATCCATAATATGAATGGTTCTCTTCCCATTAGTTTAATTCCTTCTAGGCAACTGAAGTTGCCTGAAGAAAAAAGGACTTATACTTTTAGACAAAAACAGAGAAAATTTATGTGAGTTTCCATGCCTTGTACTGAAAACTCCAATACTAATCCTTATCTGAACTTCCAGCCCATCAGTTTACCTTACAGATTTCAGACTTAACTCTTTATATTTTAGATTTCATGAATTTTTAATTTTATATGTTACAAGATTTTTTTTAAATTCCTTAATTTTGAGAGTTAAGATTGTCCACTCTATCGAGTTTTTAAAAAAAATCTCTTGAATTTTTCTATTTGCTTAACTATATTTCTGGTTTCTAATATAGTCCATATTATCACTATCTTCATATTTGCTAATAACTTCCTCAACTTAGGTTTATTTTGTTGTCATTTTCTCAAATAATGCTTTCAAAAGTTTAAAATAGCTTATTTTTAAGCTTTTTAAAAAATATACTAGTATATTCAAAACTAGAGATAAATCAAGTTTTATTTTACTTATATTGCATAAGATCATACCAATAATTATTTTTATTATGTTATGAATTTCACAGTTTTTAAGTATTTTATGTGCTTTCATTTCTTACTTGACCAAAATTCAGTTTACCAAGATGTGCTCCACAAACTGCCTCCTCCTCCATTTTTCCCTCCAGTAGGGTAAAGAATGGGGATTCAGAGGAATTGTTTTCATCTACTTGGGCATGACTTAGTGATTGAAAAACAAGTGGTACAGAAATCAATTGCTGTTCAGTCACTAAACTGCATCTGATTCTTTGTGACCCCATGGACTGCAGCACACCAGGCTTCTCCTTCCTTCACTATATTCTGGAGTTTGCTCAGATTCATGTCCATTGAGTTGGACATGCCATGGACAGATGCCATCCAACCACCTGATCCTCTGCTGCCGTCTTCTTCTTTTGCCTTCAATATTTCCCAGCATCAGGCTCTTTTCCAATGAGTTGACTCTTTACATCAGGTGACCAAAGTATTGGAGATTCACCTTCAGCCTCAGTCCTTCTAATGAATATTCAGGGTTATTTCCATTTGATTTCTTTGCAGTCCAAGGGAAGTTTAAAAATCTTCTCTAGCGCCATGATTTGAAAGATCAGTTCTTCATTGCTCAGCCTTCTTTATTGTCCAACTCTCACATCCATACATAACTACTAGAAAAACCATTTTATACTTCAAGGTCAAACTTGCCTGTTACTCCTGGTATCTCTTGACTTCCTACTTTTGCATTCCTGCCCCCTGTGATGAAAAGGATATCTTTTTTGCTTTTAATTCTAAAAGGTCTTGTAGGTCTCCATAGAACCAGTCAACTTCAGCTTTTTGGCATCAGTGTTTGGGGCACAGATTGAATTACCATGCTGTTGAATGGTTTGCACTGGAAATGAACTGAGATCATCTATCATTTTTGAGACTGGACCCAAATATTGCATTTCAGACTGTCTGGTTGACTCTGAAGGCTACACAATTATTTGCAGGGATTCTTGCCCACAGTAGTAGATATAATTATCATCTGAATTAAATTCTCCCATTCATATCCATTTTAGTTCACTGATTCCAAAGATGTCAATGTTCACTCTTGACATCACCTATTTGATCATGTCCAATTCACAGAAATAAATATAGATAGTTGTTTCTATTTTCACAATATTCATCATGGTTTTCTTTTGAATGTTGTATAATCTAGTTGGGCAAGTGCAGTTAGACAATATGTAAATGACTGATCAGATTTTTTTCTATTTTAATAGTTACTTATCATATCAATTAGATTATCAATAATAGATCTTTTTATGTACCCTATATTTAAATTCTTAACCTGAAATGAACTACAAATAATAATTAATATCACCTACTGTTAAATGATTTTTGCTCATTTTATTTTTTACAGAAATTGATTCCTTGTTATGTTGAAACTTATGGCAGAATTTTAAGTTATTTCACATTCGTTACTTTGAAGGACTTTGCAAGATATTAGTAGTCTAACCTGTTTTGGGTCATATATTTCCATGGTATGTCTTCTCCATACTTTTCCTTTAGAATATAGTGTTATTTTAAATGTAAACTTACTGATTTAACTGTTAATTTCACTTAAAGATACCTCTACAGATATATTTCATAGAATGTTTGACCAAATATCTGGGTACTGTGGCCAAGTAAAATCACCATCCAATTAATCACTATATCTAATGAAAATAAAATTCATCTAAAGTAAGAATTATCAAACACTAAATTATAAATGATAAAATAAGATCTATTTGCCATATTCATAAATGTAAAAAGGGGCACACTTATCCAATATTTGTCATCTAGCGATACGTTATTGTAGCCATAGGACTATTTGTAGCTGCAGTTTTTCTCCCCAATGTACTCATTAAATAAATGTTTCCTGTGTACATGGCATGTTTGCACATTTCTCCACTGGGCCTTCCCTCTCAAGCCATTCCATAGTGGCAACACTTAGGACCCAATGTTGCTCCTTTATGTAATAGGCATTTTTTTTTTTTACCACTTCCACCTTTGCAAACTTACCCTTCTGTTTAAAATGCATAGGATTTGGTGAGTATACATTTCCCTCAGCATTCTTTCTTATACTAGTTCACTTGTCTATACATTTTGAAGGCATACTTCATATGCTGAAAATGGAAATTTCTATATTTCTACTTCAACTGAAGATAAAGTTTTCTATTTTTTCAGCTAATATTATAGGAGAAAGAGGGATAGAAATAACTAATTTGACATCCTTGATAGCTCAGCTGGTAAAGAATCTGTTTGCAATACGGGAGACCTGGGTTTGATCCCTGGTTTGGGAAAATTCCCTGGAGGAGGACATGGCAACCCACTCTGGTATACTTGCCTGGAGAATCCCCGTGGACAGAGGAGTCTGTCAGGCTGCAGTCTGTGGGGTCATGAAGAGCTGGACACAACTGAGCGACTACACATAGCACAAATGAGGGAAGGGAATGCTAACACATTGTTTGGTTCTTAATATTTGAAAGGCTTAACCACAAGAGAAAACATCATGAAATTTAAGTTCTAACTTTTTTTTCTATTTTTCTTGTTTAAGAATGGATGATTATATCATCCAGAGATGAAAATATCAACATGATAATGATTGTTTAGACAGTGAGAGTGACAACTATGCTAAAACTCTCTCCCATATCAATACCATAAAAAATAAAAAAGCTTGTAAAATCAGAGTTTAAAAATTGGAGAGATTTTGAAGAAAAATGTGATTTAAGGTTCATCATTGGTGTTATTGATTGTATTATGTTAAAAAGATAGTTAAGAACCTTTAACTTGTAAGTTATCAAAAAGAACTACCATTTATGAAGTTTTTAAATTGAAGAGATTGCCAAACAATAAAAACAGAGCCCATTTCCTTTATTTTTCTAAATTTGTTATGAAATGAACCTATAGTTACTGTAATTTTTCTCATTGCTAAAATATAGATATTATATATTCCATTCTTTTTATAGATATGCATAGCATTCTTCAGTTTCAAAGTCTATTACAAAAATGTTGGTAGTTCTTTATTTTTTCTGCTCTTTAAGATATTTAAGTTTGTTTTAATGGAAAATATCAGCCATTTTCTTTTGAAAACTTGGCTTGGGAAGAAATGCTCTTTATTGTAAAAGTAATGACAAAAATTACATGTAGATAATAAGAAAACATGACACCTGAGTAAAATATATAATTAGGAAATTTGGCAGGAAAGGGGGAAATAAAATCTGTAGACAATTTACATAATTGATGAGATCCTTACAACTATTCACTTTTAAATAATCAGTGACTTCCTATAATTTTAGCAATTAACAATCACACAGAATTTTTCTGAGCAAAGAGCTTTTTACATTTTAAATGATACTCTTTGTTGAAAATATTTATCTAAATTAATTATCTGAGTCCTAATTTCAGAATTCATAAAGAATTTTATCTTTTCAATATCCAAGATTATGCCTTATACATTTCTACTTTGATATTTTAATAAAATGAAATAATAGATGTTAGAGGAGTTGCTCTGCTGTATTTAATACAGAGTAAAACAGACTGACTACAAAAGTGATACATGTTTTAAAACTTTCATATTTATGGCTATGTCTTTCTATACTGATTTTTTTGTTTTTATCAGAAAGTGCAGTATGGAATAAATACAGATGTAATCACAACCTTGGAATATTGACTTTTTAAATATTAATATATTTTTAGTTCTTTAGAAAGTAATCAGTTTTACTAAGTGGAAAATTCATCCTATTTATCCTACCACCTATTGGTGTTTCATAAACTTTCTTCAGATTTTTATAATGCAACTCAAATCCCAAATGATTGACAATGAGTACTCAATGTAGAGAAATTTGGCTTCTATGAAATAGCACATGAAGAATTTAGACCTCTTTTACTAGTATTTTGTAGGGTAAACTTCAATAGGTATTTAAATATGGTTGGGATCTTAGAAGTAAAATATGATGCCCTCATTTGTGGGGCAGTAATAGCTGTAAGGCAGTGATCGTGTTCTGAAGACTGCATCGAGGGTCATACAAATACAGGATATTGGTGTGGTCCTTTGGCATTTGCCTTCACATTATCTATGACTTTTTCTTTTTTCCAATGAATGGTCTCTTCACATTATATTACAGAAAACTCAGGAAAGATGAATGCAACGGAAGTGTTTGATAAACAAAAAATGCAACAAATTATTATTTTACTATCACAGTTTTTATAGCATTTCTGTTGAACCTGTCTTTATCCTTGATTGTAATCCTAAGAATAACCCTTAGTTTCTCTTGTCACTATCAGCTCTTAATGAATAATTTCATTTTCAGGGAAAAAAAAAAAGAATCTAGTTCCACCAATGTTAAAACATTGATTTATTAACCAATTAAAACTCCTTTGCTCCTGAGCACAGACCTGATCTTTTGGAAATCTTTAGGGAGGAAGGACATTAGAGCATGGCTGACTTCTACCCTCTCCAGTGCTATTTACTGACATGTTTGCTCTGTTCTTTTAGGGTCAAGGCTTATGGCATTTAAAATCATTTTTACTTTCATGAGAGGTCCTAAGATTTATTGGTTTGGGTGAATTTCTTATCTCTTACTTAAATTCAATATCCACAAAGTTTTTTTTTTTTTTTTTTTTGCAGCTGATTTTTTTTTTTTTTTTTAATAAATTGGTGCTACTTCCCAGTCATCTGGGAGGCTAGCCTGGTTTAGCATCTACCCTTGACAACCTGCGCTGGGAGAGCTGGCATGGGGTGAGAAGCCACATTATGCAGTGTATTGCACTCACACACTCTCCCAGGGGAAGGGAGGCCTCATAAACTGTGTAAACCTTGCCTCTGGATATAGGAGAGGGGGTGGGTGGCAGCATTCCTGGAGCCTCCCTGCCCCAGGTGATTTAGGGCCTAGGCCACTGGAATGGCCAGTCCAGGCAGGTCTACTCGAAAGCACTGCCTCTGCTCTCCCAGTAGACACCAGGGACTTATTGTCTAGCTTGATTGGAGTTAAGGGACAGGGTCTGGGTGGGGCCACAGCCCAGCCTTTTTCTACAGAAGCTCCAGGAGACCACCCTGCTTCCAAAAGTTAATTCTGGCCTCCAACCTAGCCAGGCTTAACCCTGAGAACACTGCCTAAAAATGAGAAGGGGCGGGGAAGGCAAAAAGGGAGGGGAAACAGGGATGTTCTGGGAATAGGGTGGGTTGAGTTTTGCATTGTTGTTGTTTGCTGTTGTTACTAAGTTGTGTGGGACTCTTTTGCGACCCCATGGACTGTAGCCCACCAGTCCATGGAACAACTCCACTGTCCATGGAAAAGACTTTTGTCCCAGGCACAAGTACTGGAGTGGGTTGCCATTTCCTTCTCCTACAAAGTTTTGATGATGTCGTTCTATCAATGTGGCTTCTGTTTTCCTAGCAGAACTTCATGTTCTAAACTACCAACATCATAAATCTTACAAATTCCAAGTATCATACATTAACTTCTTGCATAAAACTGATTTTAGGGAAAACTTTTCACGGTAATGAACAAGGACTAATGAGTTTATTATCTGGACATGCTTAGCCTTATTTCAAGGAGAGCACTTCAAAACCAGTTCTCAGAATATATGGTTTGTACCTTTGCATGAAAAGCAGGAAAGTCCCAAATAGAATGGGCCCCAATTCCAATTCAAGTCAAATTTTGCTTCTACTTGTGCTAGGCAGGCAAAGGTCTCCTGTTGGATGATGGGAACTAACTAATTCCGACAGATTCAGGAACAGCGCACGGTTTTGGTTAATAGGATATACTCACAAGCTAGAGTTCTCCACCTCTATTCAGTTGTGGGTGCCTCAGAAATGGTGCTTCTCTTCCCTCTGTTCAATTTCCACAACTGCAAGTGGCAGTAATGGTAATACCTATCTCAGAGTCACTAAGGGTTATAAATCACTTTACTTGTATAGTGCTTTAACCAATGTCTGCCTCAGAACATTACCTGAGCTTATTAAATACATGATTAAGGAGATTTGGGTGTTAAGTCATGTAGCTTGATTACAAAGGAAATTTAACATCTTGAGCAATAGGATATCATGAATACCTTAATAAAACATTTAAAGTATTTAAGGGTCACAGAAGTTTTTCTTCACCTCAGGGTTACATTCCCTATGTAGTTTTCCATGCAGCAGTAAATTTAGGAAAAGAGAAACAAACAGCAAAATCTTTCCTGGTACCTATGAATACTTCTCTGCATGTTCTCTATTAGTAATTTTGAAAATATCTTTTCCTATTTGTGTCACTAACAAACTCTAGAAGCATTATAATCCAGTGTAGGAAGGCTCAATAGCTGACATAGTATAAGGAAGTAAGGAAGTATTAATAGTTCTAGGAAAATCATATAAATAGAAACCAATTAAGATTTAATATTGGACATTTAAAACAAGTTATCTTGCTGCTTTGTGGCAGAAAATTTCTCCCTAGACAGGCTGGGAAGAAAGCCTCCCTCTTCTTTAACAGTGTCTTCATTTCTCAGAAACAGTGTCCCGCAAATAACAAATGTCTCAATTTATCATATATTATAGTTTTGAGTAATTAAAGAAGCCCATAGTCTATCCTGTTCAAAATAATCTATCAAGACCCATCATCTCAAACTTCATCAATAAAGCAAAATCTTTATAAATTGCAGTCTACCTTCCTGTGGTCATTTAGTCATGTCTGTCTCTTCACGACCCCATGGACGGTAGCCCGCCAGGCGCCTCTCATGGGGATTCTCAGGCAAGAATACTGGAATGGGTTGCCATGCCCTCCTCCAAGGGACTTTCCCAACCCATGGACTGAACCCAAGTCTTCTGCATTGCAAGCGAATTCTTTACTGTCTGAGCTACCAGAGAATCAATTTATCTTTTTATTATATCTATTTACTAGAATTCCTAACAGTGTCTAATAAACAGCTATACTGTTTATATCTATACCAGAAATTCTAAGAAATTTGAGTGGTCTGTTATAATCATAGATTCAACATTTCTCTTACTGAACTCATCTTTTACTTTCTGCCTTAGAAGTCTCCTTCTTGTATGGGTCACTTATTTAATATATTCAAAATTCTAGCAGTGGCTTACATAGGACCTAAATTCATGCTTGGGTCCTCCTTTTAGTCTTATACAAATCTGGGATCACATCAATACTTCAGTGGTTTTATATCTCTCAATAATTAGTTCTTATTGTTCCCATTGACATTGTGACAGTCTTGGCTCTCATCACAAAAGCACAAGGGATGACTGAAATAATAGGCAAACAAATTTTCTGTCCTCATCTTCTTAACATCTCTTATACAGATGTAAATTGTGTCAAGAATCCCAACAGTTTTTAGTAGCTGGTGAGTCCAAAGTGACCAGCTTTTCTTGTATAAGTCTCTTAGATGGCAATTTAACAACATTCATTCTGGTCTTTTACATCTCAGGTCCTCACTGGGAATATATTCAGCTTTGAGCTTTAACCTACTTCTTTCTCCCTTCCAGGATTTTCCTTATTTCTCTGCCAAGGAATTCCTCCCCTCCCCTAAAAGTCGTACAATAACTATTTCAGACACAGTAAATCCTTCCTTCTCACAACTCAATAATAGTTTTTGTATCAAATATGATAGTCATATATTGTAACTATGCAAAGTAAAATCCTGTTCCACTACTGTTGTATTCTTTCCGAGTTCTTATTGACTAGTGTACTTCATTTTCTGCTTGAAGAGGACAATTACTTTTCTTTGAATTTTAGAAAGTGAAAATGGCAAAATTACAAGTTTGATATATTTTGTCAGAGTTCTAATTGTATGATTTTATACTGGTGGAATGTAGAATATATCTCAAACTGGCTTGATGCTGCAGGAATAAAAAGTAGTTAAAAAGTAAATAAAGAGTCAATAATAATCAATACCATCCAAAGACAAACTACTAAATTTCATACAATATAATATTGATTCCTAATTATATAGCATTGGGTGATATAGACTAATACATGTTTCTTGGTTTTGTTTCTTTAAATACACAGAATAAAACATCAAGAAACCGCAAATTGTTTCACATATCCTTAGGAAAGAAAGATTTGACCTAATCACATGTTTTTTTTTTTTGAAAGCTAACTTGAAAATGGAAATAATCAAGGTACAGAAAGAAAACTTATGGGAAATTAATATATATATTTGTTATAGATAGTATATATATATATATATATATATATATATATATATATATATATTTCACAGCAATAGAACCATGCTTTCTTATTATATTTATATATTTTTGCATAAATGTTTTGATTTTCTTTTGCCATCAATATACATTTTCATTCTTTGTTTTTATGCTTCACAAAATCCAGTTTTCATTTATAAAAAGTAATTCCTTTATTTAATACAGTGTATGGAGAAAATATGCAGTCATTTTCTTGACTTTTGTCATTATGTTAAATTATGTGACAAATTTCTCCATATTTTAATTTAATTATTTAACTGTGGTTCACTGATTTCAACCATGAAAATGATGACAAGTGTTAAAGTAAAGGAATTAGATTGTCATTTACAAATAAACCGTTCTAAATGGTTCTAGTTCTACATAAACTATGTGGCAAAAAGCAGTAGTTTAGAAGTCTCCATAGTTGGGGAAGAAAAATAAAATTAATAAGTTAGATAACAATAGCTGGATTTCAAATGGGGGGGGTGGGAAACAGAGAAAATTAGGTTACTGTTTTGGTTTTAATTCTATAGATTTCCAGAGAAAAGTTTCAAATGAAGCAGAGATAGTCAAAGTGTCACTTGATAGAAAACTATTTTCTATGGATGGATTTGAAAACTGCTTTTTCTGTTTATATATTAGCTTAAATTGTAGGCTAACTATCATCACAATTGAAGCCTGCCAGATAAAAGTATCTGAAAAGATTTTAGTTTCAGGTCATAGATTTTTAAGTCACGTAGACTCGAATGCCCCTGGAGAAGGGAATGGCAACCCACTCCAGTATTTTTGCCTGGAAAATTCCATAGACAGAGGGCCTGGTGGGTAATTGTCCATGGGGGTGCAAAGAGTCGGACACACCTGAGACATTAACACACACAGAGACACACAGACTCTAATACAAGGATAAATAGAAAGTGTGTTAAAATTGATTTAAAAATATTAAATATCATTTGGATTTTTATAGAGTTGTGGATGAGGAATAGCTTCTTTATTTTATTTAGAAAAAGAATTACTATTAATATGCTGTGGAGTTTATGAAAAAACTCAAAGTTAATTAGATTATTTGAGAGCTATCTTGGACAGATTACCTAAAGTTACTCAGAGTTGTTGCTTTCATTTATCAGTAATAAGGGAAAGAAGTTCACAGTAGGAAGTCAAAATTAACATTCTTGTGGACCATACATTACACTTTAGGCTTTATTGCTATTTTTAACTTTATTATATTAGGAAAATGATAGAAACTAATCCATAAAAATGCACATGTATTGTTCTATACCACTTCCTTTTGGAAACACAGTAAGATTTGGAGCCATAAGAGAGAATAATTCTGAGCAGCTTATACAGAGATCCTTGCTAGTATATTGGTAAATAACATCAAAATGTATTTAAATATGTAACTTGGTCACAGTCATATTAATTATAAAAATGCTGTCCTTGTTATCTAAAAATCAACATTATATTTCATCATAGATTATGACAGACAAAACCCACTACAATATTGTAAAGTAATTAGCCTCCAACTAATAAAAATAAATGAAAAAAAATGAATTCAGATTTAGAATGTTTGAAAACTCAACTGCATTTCTACTATACTATAATCAAGCATTAATAGTAATAACTGCCATATAATTTGTGGTTTGTCTTGAGCAAATTTACCTGAATATAATTCAAAATTATAAAATATTACTAAGAAAATTTTATTACATAAAAATGTCATACTAGGTTCTATAGGCATTAGGGTTAATGATTAAATGTGACCTGAGCCTTCCTTGAGTTTATAGTCCTGGGTAAAGTTATAAAAATATTAGGTACTATAAAATTTTTCTAATAGAGGCTTTTAATCTAGATTAAAGATGAGAACAAAAGGAGAAAATGGATATGAAAAAATAATAAAATAGGGGAAGTCATCTCTGAAAAAGTGCCTTCCATGCTCATACTTAAATTAGGGACATAAGTTAGCTAAAGGAAGATATAGGGTGAATTATATATTGGATAATATAAAGAGTGAGTGATAGTAAATAAAAACAAGAGAAAAAAATTTAATAATTGCCTCAATTTCCAGTAGAGAAGGCCAGGAGGCATTTTAACATTATCATGTCAAAAAATAAATGTAGTTTAGACATGGTGGTGGAGAGATTAAGGCACATGAAGTGTGAATGAAGCCATCAAAATGGTAGAGATCTTTGACAGAGAATATGTTAAGGCAGAAGTTAAGGGATAGCTGACATTAAAGTGAAAGTGAAGTCGCTCAGTCGTGTCTGACTCTTTGCGACCTCATGGACTGTAGCCCACCAGGCTCCTCTGTCCATGGGATCTTCCAGGCAAGAGTACTGGAGTGGGTTGCCATTTCCTTCTCCAGGGGACCTTCCTGACCGAGGGATGGAACCCAGGTCTCCCACACTGTAGGTAAATGCTTTACAGTCTTTAAAGCACTCTGCAAAGAAGTTGGGACATTTGTAAAAAACAGATAGGAATATCTATGGGATTTAGAAGAAATCCAAGAAAATTTGCGCCTAGTGAGACCAAATAAAGAGGTATTATCCATAGTATTATTTATGAGCGTTTTGTGATTATAGAACAATAACATCATTATTCATCAACTCATAAATGTTTTTTTCAAATGTACATAAAATATTAGATAGGAATGAATAAACATAACACAAAAAATTTAATCCTTGGATATTTAGGATATTTTTCTTCTTTTCAGCTTTCCATATATCATGTGATAAATCTAAACTTATTGTTTTCAAAAGTGTTTATATATGATCCTGAGTTGCTTTCACCTGTGAAGCAGAGATATTTTGAAGTAGTCTAGTGTGTCTAATAAAATAAATCCAATGAAAATGATTAATGGGTTCAGACTGTTATCAAGAAATTGTTCATTTTAAATAGGTTCTAGGAAAAAGTGAATATACAAAATTAAATTGGTTTCATTTAACATTCATAAGTATTTATTAAATGAGAATTAAAAGAAATTGGAATATTGGAAGAGTATTTTCTTCCAAAACACTGGAAGATGTGAATGTGTCTAGTAAATCTTGCTGGGCATTGCTGTCCTCTAACTTAAGGAGATATTATGGCTTTATTTTCTCTAGTGGAGGAAGATGAAGGAGTCTCTTGGCACACTTGGATATTATCCACCATCCCCCCATTAAATTTACAATTGAAGTTTCTTTTATATTAGAGAAGTTCCTTCTTGTGAGTACAAGAGCTGTTGGACAGAATTAGAGCATTGTTTTCACATAATCATCTCATAAATGATGAGAGGCTATGAAAGTAAAGCCCATTACCAAATCCTCTGGATATTTATAATATTTTGTCAAGACATTGAAAAAAAAATGTTCACCAGACACCCAAGTTGTTGCCATTCTAAAGCAAGAATCATTGTTTGCTTCTTTACAGGTTGACCATTAAAAAATGAGTATATCTCCTTCTAATTTACTATTTTCCCATATTAGTTTTAAGTAATACAATGGATAGAGAAATTTCTGAATGTGTTACATTTCTACCAAACAAGATAATGAAATTTTATTTTCTATGTTGATAAATACATTATTTAAACATCAGAAGGCCCTTACTAAAATTGACATAGTTTGTTGAAATGGAAAAAGTTTTGGTAGTTTAATTGTACTTATTTTGGAATCTATACTATTTTAGCTATTTAAAAGACATACTCAGTATCAAAAACTAACATACAACTCTGTCAAAAAATGGGCAGAAAACAGACGTTTCTCCAAAGAAGACATATAGATGGCCAAGAGGCACATGAAAAAGTGTTCAACATCACTAGTTATTAGAGAAATGCAAATAAAGACTACAATAAGATATCACCTCACACTAGTCATAACAGTTCAGTTCAGTTCAGTCGCTCAGTTGTGTCCGACTCCCTGTGACCCCATGAATCGCAGCACGCCAGGCCTCCCTATCCATCACAAACTCCCGGAGTTTACTTAAACTCATGCCCATCGAGTTGGTGATGCATCCAGCCATCTGATCCTCTGTCATCCCCTTCTCCTCCTGCCCCCAATCCCTCCCAGCATCAGGGTCTTTTCCAACAAGTCAACTCTTCACATGAGGTGACCAAAGTATTGGAGTTTCAGCTTCAGCATCAGTCCTTCCAATGAACACCCAGGACTGATCTCCTTTAGGATAGACTGGTTGGATCTCCTTGCAGTCCAAGGGACTCTCAAGAGTCTTCTCCAACACCACAGTTCAAAATCATCAATTTTTTGGCGCTCAGCTTTCTTCACAGTCCAACTCTCACATCCATACATGACCACTGGAAAAACCATAGCCTTGACCAGACAGACCTTTGTTGCCAAAGTAATGTCTCTGCTTTTTAATATGCTATCTAGGTTGGTCATAACTTTCCTTCCAAGGAGTAAACGTCTTTTAATTTAATGGCTGCAGTCACCATCTGCAGTGATTTTGGAGCACAAAAAAATAAAGTCTGACACTGTTTCCACTGTTTCCCCATCTATTTCCCATGAGGTGATAGGACCAAATGCCATGATCTTAGTTTTCTGAATGTTAAGCTTTAAGCCAACTTTTTCACTCTCCTCTTTAGTAGCCATCATCAAAATATCTGCAAGCAGTTCTTGAAAGAGATTGGAGACAAGAGAACCTTTCTATACTCTGGTGAGAATGTAAATTGATACAGCCACTATGGAGGAAAGTGTGAAGGTTGCTTAGAAAACTAAAAATAGAGTTACCATATGATTCAGTCATCCCATTCCTGGGCATACATTGGCAGGAAATCATGGTTTGAAAGGATGTATACACCCCAATGTTCATTGAAGCACAGTTTACAATTGCCAAGACATGGAAGCAACCTAAATTTCTATCACAGGGGAGTGAATTAAGAAGATGTAATATGTATATACAAGTGAATAGTATTCAGCCGTTAAAAATAATGAAATAATGCCATCAGCATTACCATGGATGGACCTGGAAATTATCATACTAAGTGAATAAAGTCAGACAGAGAAAGACAAGCCTCATTTGATTGCTTATATGCTGAATCTTATAAAAAAGATGATGCAAATGAATTTAATTCCAAAAAGGAACAATCTTACAGACCCAGCAAACAAATTTATGGCTACCAAAGGAAAGGTGGGAAGTGGCATAAATTGGGAGTTTGGGAATAACATATACACATTTCTATATTTAGGTAACCAATAAGGACCTACTGTATAGCACAGGAAACTCTGCTAAATATTTTCAAATAACCTAAATGGGAGAAGAATTTGAAAAAGAATAGCTATATGTACATGTTGAACTGAATCACTGATAGATACATGTACATGTTGCTGTAACCTGAAAGTAACACAGCATTGCTATTCAACTATACACCAATATAAAATTAAAAAAAAATAAACTTAAGAAAAGATACACGTGAATTATATTGTTTCTCTTTCTTCTTTGTTTTTTATAATTTTTTTATTGTTCTTATGTGATAAAAGCAGCATTGTCAAACTGCATTGACAGAACTTGAGAGCACTGCTACAACAGCCTAAGAATACAAATTTTTAGGGAGCTTATTCTCATTAACGTTGGGCTGGCAGAACATCAACTGTAACTTGTGTAGGAAACAACAAACCATACCTGCATAGAATATTGGCAAATAGCTCTGATAATAAAAAGGTCAGTTAATTCACTGTAACGCTGCCATGTACTTGGGAACCACTAAAAAAACAACCAGGAATGTAAAATGCTACTATTATTAACATAATAATAAATTAAGTGTTCTTTCAGGTAAGACTCAGGCTTGATTGGAGGTTTGGAAATATGACATTTAATATCACATTTTCCATTCATTTCTGTTTGAATGATCAGCTAAATAATCTATGAATTTCTACAATCTTAAAAAAAATCTCAAAAATAGGTTTGATTTTCAGTTGATCAGAAATAATTATGTAAATATTGAGAGTCCATGGAATTTTAAAGCTTAGTTATGATCAAGATGATTATCTTATTTTATAGATGAATAAATAGATTAAAGATAAACCTAGATAATGATTTTCTGATTCTCAAACTAATGTTTTTGAATGTAGGGTACTGCTTCTCAAATCAGAGATATTTAGACAAAATGAAAGAATAAAAGGCATATGGATGAGCAAAATTTTCTCAGTATGTAATTCTACTTTTCTCTCATTTTTTTAATTCTAATTTTGTCATTATTAGTTAGTCATATTGACATTTAATTAAACATAATTTACTTGAACTCTTTATTTGGATTTCATTACTATCTATCAGTATCCATTACACCTTGTAATTTATATAATCTATTTTTATTTTTTTTAAACTTGTGGATTAGAACTTTGAATTGAAACTGATCCAGCCACTGACCTCTTCAAAAGAAAATACATGAAAATATCTTAATGTTGTCATGTAAAGTGGGATAGTTAGATTACATAATCTCTAAGATTCTACCAGTTTTTAAATTTCTGATTATATGTTTTAAGTCAAAGTCATATAGGAGCAGCAATAAGAGGTTTGTACTATAAAAAGAGAGACATTTTGTATTCACATAAAAGTTATTTTTAGAGAATCAGAGAGGTTTTTTCTTCCCACATAAGTGTGTTATATGTAAAAAAGCTATTACCATATATAACTGTAGAACTCTTGAGAATAAATTCTTACTGATGTCTCTAGCTATACTCCATTACCACATTGACCACTCTGGTTTGAATCATCAGTATGAACTTATGTTTAGTTTTATTTACACACAGATAATTTCATATAGAAAGATTTTTATGTTTGTATATAATTTCCAATATTCTTAGATAAAGGAGGCAGAGGTGAGTTTAAGACTGGGGCTGGAAATATATAAGATGATCTTGAGGTTTATTCTCATGCCAGAAAGTAAGAAAGTGCTAACACACACAAGTGATGAAATGTGTCAAAGAGACACAGGAACCAACGGAAGGAGTTTCCAGTGGCCAAGGATGGAACAATCTGAATGACAAAATAGTGTTGTTTTACAACTCACAGCATACAATAAAATATTGAGAGCCAATACTAATATAATTGATTGAATAAATAAATGGAGAAGAGGAGAAAAGACTAATCTCATGTAAGGAACAATTCCAGAAAACTTATGTAGATACTCCATCCTCAAGCACCTAGAGCATGACTCTCCATTTCTCCAGTATAGGCCGCACAAAATGGCTTCCTTCCAAAGAATACAGTATGGGAAAAGGGAGAGAAAATATAGCTTTTCAGTAGAGAACTGTCACACTTTACCTCAATAATGTAGTCAAGGTCAACACCAATATGATATGTTGACACCATGTACCTTTTACATGATGAGATGGAAATGGCACATTACTCTGATATTTCTCCAAAAAACCTGTACCCCTGGTCCAATCACTACAAAAACACTAGAAAAGTTTCAATAGGGAGGCATTCTACAAAATACCTAACCAATACTCTTTAAAACTGTCAAGGATATCAAAGAAATGGAAAATTTGAGGCAAATACACAGTTAAGAGTAGCCTAAAGAGACACATTGTTAAATGTAATGTGACATCTTATATGAGATCCCACACCAGGGGAGGAGGTTAGGTAAAATCTTAGGGAATATGAATAAAGTATAGACTTTAGTCAATAATAAATTATCAATATTGGTTCATTAACTGTGATGATTCTAAATACCCAATGTAATAAAATAACTAAGAGTAGTATATGATGGGGACAATCTATCCCACCTTTACACATTTTTCTGTATATCTAAAACTGTTCTAAAATTTAAAACTATATATCTTATCTTTATTTACACACACATAAACATAGACTTACCAAGTGTGCTATGTAAGGTCACAGATAAGATCCTTTTATCATGGGGCAAGGCACATGTCTGCTTATCCCTGACTAATGGGTTAAGGACTCAAGTACTTCATAAAAACTCATCTCAACAATGTATGTTCTTTAACAAAAGCAAAGGTTGATAGGCTTTGGAGTAAACCTACAGTTGTAGGTGCCTATAGTGAATACCGGAAAAGGAAATGGCAACCCACTCCAGTATTTTTGCCTAGAGAATCCTGTAGACAGATGACACTGGTGGGCTGTCGTCTATGGAGTCACACAGAGTCAGACATGACTGAAGCAACTCAGCAGCAGCAGCAGTAGATTGAGTACTAATAATTGAGTACTAATAATTGAGTACTAATAATTGAGTACTCCTTGCTGTTGCTGCTAAGTCACTTCAGTCTGTCCGACTCTGCACAACCCCATAGACGGCAGCCCACCAGGCTCCCCGTCCCTGGGATTCTCCAGGCAAGAACACTGGAGTGGATTGCCATTTCCTTCTCCAATGCATGAAAGTGAAAAGTGAAAGTGAAGTTGCTCAGTCGTGTCTGACTCTTAGCGACCCCATGGACTGCAGCCTACCAGGCTCCTCCGTCCATGGGATTTTCCAGGCAAGAGTACTGGAGTGGGGTGCCATTGCCTTCTCCAAATCAATCTCCTTAGGAACATAATATGTGCTAGATGTCCATATGTTTATTGATATTGAATAATATAATCAGTGTGCATTTCTGTTTTGACTGTTTTTATGAAGAAAGAGAATAAAACGGTTCAGAAACAAATATGACAAAACAGGAAAACAATACAGAGATGAATAATTTTAGCAGGTAGGAAAAGAATCACCACTACAGGTAAGGAGCATGAAGTACAATGCTATGGTTCTCTTTGCAAATTTATATGATTTGCCTGTGAAACCAGCTTGAGTTGGTGTTTTTTGTAAAGTGAAAGTAAAAGTGAAAGTCACTCAGTCGTGTCTGACTTTGCTATCCTATGGGATAGTCCATGGACTTCTCCAGGCCAGAATACTGGAGTGGGTAGCCTTTCCCTTCTCCATGGAATCTACCCAACATCAAACCCAGGTCTCCCGCATTGCAGGCAGATTCTTTACCAGCTGAGTCACCAGGGAAGCCCTTTTTTTTTTTTTTTTTTTGTAAAGGTCACGGCTTAATAACTTGATCTGTTTAAATTTTCTCTATGGGGCAAGATTTGGTGAGTTTTATCTTTCTAGAAAGTCCATATTATCCAAAATTTTAAATATATTTAGCAAATGATATATTAAATAAGAAGAAATTGCCTTGATGTAATACATTTAAAAGGAGGAAAATGGCATCCTTAAGAGTACTTACCTGACAGTCTTTAGTTAAAAGACAGGTAGTCCTTGAGATTGGTTGGGATAGGGAGACAAGGAAAATAAAGTTTTGAAATGGCTACTAATTAAAATAATACAAATGAAATAGGTTTGCCAAACAGTAATAGCTCCTCTGAGATTGGGTCAGAATGATCTCTTGTAATATCTATCTTTCACTTTTATTTATTTATTTATTTTTTAATTTTTTAAGATTCTTCTATTGTTTCAGTTATTCTTTTTTTTTTTTTTTTTAATTAGTTGGAGGCTAATTACTTTACAACATTTCAGTGGGTTTTGTCATACACTGACATGAATCAGCCATGGAGTTTCATGTATTCCCCATCCCGATCCCCCCCGCCCCCCACTTCCCTCTCCACCCGATTCCTCTGGGTCTTCCCAGTGCACCAGGTCTGAGCACTTGTCTCATGCATCCCACCTGGGCTGGTGATCTGTTTCACCATAGATAATATACCATGCTGTTCTTTCGAAACGTCCCACCCTCACCTTCTCCCACAGAGTTCAAAAGTCTGTTCTGTACTTCTGGGTCTCTTTTTCTGTTTTGCATATAGGGTTATCGTTACCATCTTTCTAAATTCCATATATATGTGTTAGTATGCTGTAATGTTCTTTATCTTTCTGGCTTACTTCACTCTGTATAATGGGCTCCAGTTTCATCCATCTCATTAGGACTGGTTCAAATGAATTCTTTTTAAGGGCTGAGTAATATTCCATGATGTATATGTACCACAGCTTCCTTATCCATTCATCTGCTGATGGGCATCTAGGTTGCTTCCATGTCCTGGCTATTATAAACAGTGCTGCGATGAACATTGGGGTGCACGTGTCTCTTTCAGATCTGGTTTCCTCAGTGTGTATGCCCAGAAGTGGGATTGCTGGGTCATATGGCAGAGATAAATCCACGAACCTATGGACACCTTATCTTTGACAAAGGAGGCAAGGATATACAATGGAAAAAAGACAACCTCTTTAACAAGTGGTGCTGGGAAAACTGGTCAACCACTTGTAAAAGAATGAAACTAGAACACTTTCTAACACCATACACAAAAATAAACTCAAAATGGATTAAAGATCTAAATGTAAGACCAGAAACTATAAAACTCCTAGAGGAGAACATAGGCAAAACACTCTCCGACATAAATCACAGCAAGATCCTCTATGACCCACCTCCCAGAATATTGGAAATAAAAGCAAAAATAAACAAATGGGACCTAATAAAACTTAAAAGCTTTTGCACTACAAAGGAAACTATAAGTAAGGTGAAAAGACAGCCCTCAGATTGGGAGAAAATAATAGCAAATGAAGAAACAGACAAAGGATTAATCTCAAAAATATACAAGCAACTCCTGCAGCTCAATTCCAGAAAAATAAATGACCCAATCAAAAAATGGGCCAAAGAACTAAACAGACATTTCTCCAAAGAAGACATACAGATGGCTAACAAACACATGAAAAGATGCTCAACATCACTCATTATTAGAGAAATGCAAATCAAAACCACAATGAGGTACCATTACACGCCAGCCAGGATGGCTGCTATCCAAAAGTCTACAAGCAATAAACGCTGGAGAGGGTGTGGAGAAAAGGGAACCCTCTTACACTGTTGGTGGGAATGCAAACTAGTACAGCCGCTATGGAAAACAGTGTGGAGATTTCTTAAAAATCTGGAAATAGAACTGCCATATGACCCAGCAATCCCACTTCTGGGCATACACACTGAGGAAACCAGATCTGAAAGAGACACGTGCACCCCAATGTTCATCGCAGCACTGTTTATAATAGCCAGGACATGGAAGCAACCTAGATGCCCATCAGCAGATGAATGGATAAGGAAGCTGTGGTACATATACACCATGGAATATTACTCAGCCATTAAAAAGAATTCATTTGAACCAGTCCTAATGAGATGGATGAAACTGGAGCCCCTTATACAGAGTGAAGTAAGCCAGAAAGATAAAGAACATTACAGCATACTAACACATATATATGGAATTTAGAAAGATGGTAACGATAACCCCATATGCAAAACAGAAAAAGAGGCACAGAAATACAGAACAGACTTTTGAACTCTGTGGGAGAATGTGAGGGTGGGATATTTCAAAAGAACAGCATGTATACTATCTATGGTGAAACAGATCACCAGCCCAGGTGGGATGCATGAGACAAGTGCTCAGACCTGGTGCACTGGGAAGACCCAGAGGAATCGGGTGGAGAGGGAGGTGGGAGGGGGGATCGGGATGGGGAATACGTGTAAATCTATGGCTGATTCATATCAATGTATGACCAAATAATAATAATAATAATAAAGAAAAAAACAAAAACAAAAACATCAATTCTTTGGTGCTCAGCTTTCTTTATATTCCAACTCTCACATCCATACATGACTACTGGAAAAACCATAGTCTTGACTAGATGGACCATCATTGGCAAAATAATGTCTCTGGTTTTTAATGAACTGTCTAGTTTGGTCATACTTTTCTTTCAAGGAGCAAGTGTCTTTTAATTTCATGGCTGCAGTCACCATCTGCAGTGATTTTGGAGCCCAAAAAACTAAAGGCTCTCACTGTTTTCCCATCTATTTACCATTAAGTGATGGGACCAGGTGCCATGATCTTAGTTTTCTGAATTTTGAGTTTTAATCCAGCTTTTTCACACTCCTTTAGTTCTTCGTTTTCTGCCATAAAGGTGGTGTCATTGGGATATCTGAGGTTATTGATATTTCTCCCAGCAATCTTGATTCCACCTTGTGCTTCATCCAGTCCAGAATTTCACATGATGTACTCTGCATATGAGTTAAATAGGAGGATGACAATATACAGCCTTGACATACACCTTCCTCGATTTGGAACCAGTCTGTTTTTCCATGTCCAGTTCTAACTGTTGCTTCTTGACCTGCAAACAGATTTCTCAGGAGGCAGGTCAGGTGGCCTGGTATTCCCATCTCTTTAAGAATTTCCCACAGTTTGTTGTGATCCGCAGAGTAAAAACCTTTAGCATAGTCAATAAAGCAGAAATAGATGTCTTTCTGGAACTCTTGCTTTTTTGATGATCCAGCGAATGTTGGTAATATGATCTCTGGTTCCTCTGCCTTTTCTAAATCCAGCTTGAACATCTGGAAGTTCATGGTTCACATACTGTTAAATACTCAACGTACTGTTGAATAATCCATTGTAAAATAAAATAATTATTAAATTAAAATAAAAATTAAAAAAACACCACAGTTGATTAAATATTATAAACTTTATTATATCATAAACTTCGTTAACATTTTTGACCCCACCAAGGACAGCAGTTCACTGACTTCTGCATTCATTTCACTGGCCTCAATACCACTTCTTCTTCACTCAACTTTGACTCTATGTTCCTTCATCACAATCATGGCTTTGCAATAATCCTCAGTAACTGTATAGCTTTCTCTGTGTCATACTCAACTGGAAAAATTCCAACTCAAGATAAACTCTCCATAGGTTCAGTTCAGTTCAGTCGCTGAGTCGTGTGTGACTCTTTGTGACTCCATGAACTGCAGCATGACAGGGCTCCCTGTCCATCACCAACCCCTGGAGTCCACCCAAACCCATGCCCATTGTGTTGGTGATGCCGTCCAACCATCTCATCCTCGGTCATCCCCTTCTCCTCCTGCCCTTAATCTTTCCCAACATCAGGGTCTTTTCAAATGAGTAAGCCCTCCGCATCAGGTGGCCAAAGTATTGGAGTTTCAGCTTCAACATCAGTCCCTCCAATGAACACCCAGGACTGATCTCCTTTAGGATGGACTGGTTGGATCTCCTTGCAGTCCAAGGAATTCTCAAGAGTCTTCTCCAACACCACAATTCAAAAGCATCAATTTTTTGGTGCACAGTTTTCTTTATAGTCCAACTCTCACATCCATACATGACTACTGGAAAAACCATAGCCTTGACTAGATGGACCTTTGTTGGCAAAATAATCTCTCTGCTTTTTAATATGCTGTCTAGGTTGGTCATAACTTTCCTTCCAAGGAGCAAGCATCTTTTAAATTCACGGCTGCAATTACCATCTGCAGTGATTTTGGAGCCCAGAAAAATAAAGTCTGACACTGTTTCCACTGTTTCCCCATCTATTTGCCATGAAGTGATGGGAACATACATGTATGAATCCACACATATGCATGCGTGCGCGCACACACACACACACCAGTAAAACTATCTATCATATTAAATTCAGGGTCAATAATATCAAGTGAAATTTTATTCATGATAGGAATTTTTCTATACTTGTCTGAAAATCCAGTGCTTCCAACCCTTATTAGTCAAAATAACTAGGTTATCTCTGTTAATAAGCACCTCCTAACCAAGAATTGAAGAAGTCTTAGCAACAAACCAACAATAACAACAAACCTTTAATACAAGCATACAAACAATAGCTTACTTCTCACTCACTCAGCTTCTGTAGCAAGACTAGGAAGCTTTCTCAGGCAGTTGTTGTCTAAATGGTGGCTCAGCAGCATACATCCTTCACAATATCTTAGGGTTCCACAATTGCAGAGCGAGAGGAAGAGTTCTTTGGGAAATCTATCTCAGACAATCAATTGTTTGCCTGAGAAACAATTGACTGCCTGAGATAGATTCCTTAGAGAAGAGAAACATATTTAAATGGCAAAATTGAGTCAAATGATAGCAAGTAAGCTCAAGAAAGAAGTAAAATTGTTCAGAATACAGGTGCCATATTTCTCAAATGAAAATGTTTTCACCAAAGAAAGAAGTAAATACGTGAGATGATGGGTGTGTTTATTAACTTGATGGAGAGAATCCTTTTACAATATAGACATATGTCAAATCATCATTTATATACTTTATCTTACTAGTTTCTGTCAGTTATCTTACTAGTTATCTGTCAGTTTTACCTCAACAAAGCTGTAAAAATGTACATTGCCAGTTAAATTTTATTTTCAGTTAAAAAGAATATTTGTTAATATATGTTTATGCAATATATTGAAAATTCTAATGTTAAAGTATTATTCACTTTTTTCTGAATTTTGAATTTCAGTGGGGATCATATATTATCATATATTATCTGGCAACCCTCTACTCAAGTGTGCAACAGGAAAACTGGAAAATATTAGAAAGCATTACTATGTATGCCATTTCAAACTTTTCATATCAGAACCCGTATATAATATCACAGTATCTGTGTTCTTTTGGAGCCCTAATTGAGTCTATTCAAGGCAATAGATAATTGGTCCTGGGGTTTTAGGTATCCCAAGTCCTGGCCTAGTCAACCTAGGAGAGAAAGTGAATAATAATATCATTAAGAAATTTCTGCCCTAAACTATTCTCTCTGACAAATCTCCTGAAAGTATTAAATACTGTGGTTACATAACAACTGGTTATTCATTCATCAGTTGATGGAAACTTTTCTGATGCTTAAAATTGTGTTGGTAGACAATGCCATATAATGAAATTCCAAGTGACTAACTTTGATAAAGTTAGTCGTCAAATATCTTCTAAGTAACCGAATAAACAAAGTGATGCGTGTGTGCAAGCTCAGTCGTGTCAGAGTCTTTGCCATCCTATGGACTGTAGCCTGCCAAGCTCCTCTGCCCATAGAAATTTCCTGGCAAGAACACTGGAGTGGGTTGCTATTTCCTTCTCCAGAGGATCTTCCTGACCCAGGGATTTAACCCAAGTCTCCTTTGACACCTGAATTGGCAGACAAATTCTTTACCACAGCGCCATTTGGAAAGCCAAATCTCTGACCTTGGGTCTGTCTCAGTGACTATAATTTATTTTTAAAGCTTCATGTCAGGCTGATAACCACTGAACTAAACAGATCTTAAAATATGTTGTTTTACATACTCTTCCACTCACCATCCTAGCTTCAGATAATGCAGAATATAACCTTTTAGGAACAAAGGTCCAAAGAAATTCTTTTGAATCATCCATTTTTCTCTCTCCTTATGAACATTAATGCTTTAAAAAAGTATTACTCTCAGTTTCAAGTGCCTGGTTGTTTTCAAGTGCCTGAACAAGATGAGCAGTTAAAGAGTTTACAGTTTAGTAAGAAGTCTAGCCTAGGAGCAGTAGCGCACTCCAGGGATTATTTGTCCTTGGTTGTAGCACCAAGAATATAGCTCAGAATTGTATATGTAACACTAATACTTTAAATGCTTGATGAAAGAATGACAGAAAGTGAAATATATCTAAATATAGCATATTCATCAATACTTACCTTGCAAAATAGATTCTCTAGGTCTTTTATTACCATTCTAGTAATTGAAGGAAACAATAGCTTCCAAACAATTCCTTTGCATTCAAATACGGTGCTTTAAGTGGAAAAAAACTCTAATATATGAATCAAGCACCCTCATATTTTACATGTCTAATACAAAATCTGGGTGCCCTATTTTCATTTCGAAATGTCAGCAATCCATTTTTTTTTATCATGTTACTGAAGGAAGATAGCAAAACAAATATTTAAAAATTTTTAAACATTTAGCTTCTGTGATGACAAACTATACAAACATGCAACAAAGTTAATACCTTTGAGTCAAATCAGGCACACATTTTATTGTCACAAAAATAGCCAACAGCCTGCCATCTATATGACAAAGTGTTGCAAAATATTTAAATTATCCCACTTCTGGCATACTCTGAATTCATATACAATTCAGTTTCACATAAATTTGTTGCCTGGAAACAAACATGTCTAAAGAAAATGAATTGGTATCTCATGGCACTTGGTATATTCAAGAATAAATCTGAGAAGAGGTTATCACAGAGCAAATAGTTATAGTGAAAAATAGATGAAAAAGATAACATTCACAGTACTGTTATTTACCTCTACTTAAACCCTTTCAATAGAAACATTTTGAGTAATCATAAATCAGTAGGAATTCTATCACTCCTAATGATTACTTTCAGAAATACACATGCACACACATACCATGCAAACTCCTTTTTGAATACCTTTTTTGATTTCTACACATAGCTATAAAGGGTAGTATGTATCATTGAGGCTGTGTAAAAATCATTTTATCAAAAATATATCAGGATGGTCATGTGAAAAAATGGTATAAATGACAGACATTTATATTGGGATCTTCCTCATTTTTATGTTACTAGAAAATAAAACCTATCACACATGCCATTTTATTGCTCATACTAATCTAAATATCCAATTTTACTCCTTACAAGTTGTAATGTGAAGAACTGGAATTAAAATCAATATAGTTTGACTAAAAAGTCCTCCTCTTTCCCATCTACCAAAACACCTAACACAAAAATGCATTATAGTTATATTAATAGGACTTGGCTTTTTAAAATGTGTGAAAAACATGCCCTCGTGCAGTTGAACATGTGTGTGTGTGTTTGTGGGCATGAATAATTATTTTCAAGATTCACAGATTTAAATTATGATAATCAGCATTCAGTTTGTCCCTTAGCTTTATTTTACCTGCAGATGTAGATTTTATTCTCCAAAATTGAATTAATTCATAATGTTTTAAACACATTGTTAAAGACTTTTAAAATAGTTTCTTCTAAGACTTCTAATACACATTAAATTTCACTTGAAACTAAGAGAGATTCAATAGTTGAATGGAACCAACCAATTACATGGTTCTAAGACTCTAGCAACCCTTCAAAAGCTTAATTTTACTGGATATTGGTGACTGGAAAATCACTGACATTTTAGCACTTTGAAAATCACTAGGGTATTATTTGGATATAGTTTGATTAGCAGAGGTCGAAGTTTGTTTTTCTTTTGCCAAAACTCTTCCAAATAATCTGGGTTTAGAAACCCTAGTTGGCATTTCAATTACTGCTAGATACGTTTACTTATCCCTTTCAGGAGTAGTGAGAACTGCCCTATGTCCAAGCAGGTGGGATGCTGCAAGTCCTTTTTCTGCTGCTTTGACCTTTCCCCAGTACAAACACACACACACACTCACACAGTATTCCTTGCTTTGTAGATACATACGATACTCTTCACTTAGAGAGTCAATAATCCCAATTATCCCTTTGAGTAGAGTCTTTGGCATCAGTTGGAATATAGTATGATGTGATCTAATTGATATGTTTCCTTTTATAATTATATACTTCATTAATGTTTTCATTTCAAGTAAACCAGTTCTATGAAAGGATTTCCAAAAAGAATCCTTCACAATAATAAATTGATTGGAAAGAATAAGGTGGTACCACACCTATAACAAATTATAAATCAAAGAATATAGGAGCAGGTCATAGTCATTTGAATGTATTTTTACAAGAGGATTTCAAAACAATATAACATGAAAAATTTAAGCATATAGCATAAACTTTATTCATATTCTTGTATCTGGTTTTATCAAATTAAAAACATTTTTTGTGTTTATTAATGTGTATTTTCTATAGGATGAATTCAGATGTACACTATTAAAATATTCAGTGTGTCTAATTAAAAATTGCTAACACTTAGTGAGTGTTTACTATGTGCTAGGCAAGAAATAGGTAGAAACAGAAAAATATTTCCTCAAAACTGACACTTACAGAAGAGCAACATGGTGTTATGCTGGTAAATGTTAAAGCAGGGATTCTAATCAAAAGTTCTTTTACTTCAAGGTCTAATGTATCAACACTGTATTATATAATATTTCAAAAATTGTTGGAACTAATAATCTGAATATTCAATATTATTTAAGAAAAAAGATAAAATTATAGGCATTATATATCTCACATTATAAACACTAACAGCTTCAACAGACATAATTTTAAAGCAAAAAAAATCTCATTTTATTTAACCCAGAAATATGTTACCTCTTTTGAGTTATATAACTCTAACTATGAATCCCTAAATCATTTAATCTATATTTTTGACAAGAATATAAATGATTTATTAAATAAAAAGTTATCTACAAGCATAATCATTGTTTATATATTTTGCAGGCTAATTAGCATTTCTAAATATTTTATTTATGATGAATTGTAAAAATATCCAGTTTGTCAAATGAATTTTTCAGATCCTTTAATATATTTTAATATTCTGAAAGGAACTCTTATTAGATCTTTCTTGTCCACCAAATAAAAATATATATATTTTAACTTATGCAGCCTGGAACATTTGTGGAAAAAATTCCATATTGTGAGGTTGAATTGATTTAATTCAATCGCACACTACTTTAAGGGAGATTTTTTTTATCCCTGGGCACCCAGTTGTCAAAATCTTCTTTTTATCCCTATTCCTTAAAGTCCGCTTCCTTTGTCCTGAAGTGGACACTTCCCCAGGCTATGCTGTCCTCTAAATGCTGTCTTGCTCCATAAAGTCCCAATATTCTATTAAATTCACTTTTACTCTCAGGGATTTACAGCAATTAACAATAGAAATCACTTTGTGATCTGATCTATTACCTAAATCCTCTTGCCAATGTCAAAGTGAGTGGTGATAGAATCTAAGTACCTAGCATCCAGTTGGTATTTACATAAACTTAGTAATCAAGTATAAATATATCAATAGCATATTCTCTTCTGTAGCCATCTCATGAATTTAAAATTTCAATAATAATGAGAGATATTAGAGGGAGAATAGTTTAGTCCAAAAATGCTATTAAGACTACCAATAGTAATGAAAAGAAAAGGAGGTACTAGGTATTTCCAACTCCCCCCATGTTCTATAAGGAAGTTATGTACCAATATTAATCAGCTCAGGCTGACAAAGCTAAATACTATGGATTGAATGGCTTAAAGGAACATACATTTCTTCTAGTTCTGGAAGGTAGAATTCTGAGAATTGTAATTCTTCTTATAAAGGCACTAGCCTCATCATGAGAACGCTACCTTCATGACCTTAACTTAATTACCTCCCAAAGGTTTTATCTCAAGATACCATGACATTGTGGGTTAGAGCTTGAACATATGGATTTGGGGGAGATGTAGTTAATCAATAGGATCCTTCTATTAAATGCACCTTTACTCAATGTCTCTCTAATTTGCTTGCACTCGTCTAACTCAATGGGACAAATTAAATAATCACTGAGCTTCATGCCCATCTGTAATTTTGATTACATCAAACCTAAGAAACTTAGTACAATTCCATTGATCAGTGGAGAATAAAGATTTATTTCAGAGGGAGAAGCTGGCCTGGGTTTCATCTATGTTGCAATGTCTACCCTACTCTTGCCTTATAACACCCAACATTTAGACATCTCCAAATCACCCAGATTTTGCCTTGGCTTCCACACTCAATTCAACCAATTCAACTTTTACCAGTCATGTATAGCTAACAAATTAACATTTTAGTAAGTTGTTTTAAATTCCATTTTTTTTAAAAAAGAGGTACTCCATGCTAGTTATATACCAAAATTTCCAACAGAATTTTGAAAAGTGAGAAAATTCAGTCTATCCCAGAGATTTTGATTCAAAAGGATTGAGGTAGCATTCAAGTATTTATGTAAATTTTAAAGGACCAGAGATGACTGTAATAACAACTAGGACTTAAAACTTTCTAATCTTTAAACTGAAGCCTCAAGCTACTTTTATTTATTTGATCTCACTAGACAATCTTGGGCTAGAGAAATATACATGCGTATGTGTATGCAAGCATGTTAAGTCGCCTCAGTCGGGTCTGACCCTTTGTTATCCTATGGACTGTAGCCCACCAGGCTCCTCTGTCCATGGGATTCTCCAGGCAAGAATACTGGAGTGGCTTACCATACCTCCTCCAGAGGATCTTCCTGACCCAGGGATCAAACCTGTGTCTCTTATGTTTCCTGTGTTGGCAGGCAGGTCTTTACCACTAGAGTCATCTGGCAATTCCCAAATATATGTATATAATTGTAATTTTGTCTTAATTGTAAATGAGAGATTGATAGTTCAGTGTTAAGAGAATAAAATTACAAATCCTTCTCTAATTCCCTGTCTGCCTCCATAATTTTTATTGTTTGGGAGACCTTGAGTTTATTTATTTATTTATTTATTTTTTCTCCTTTATTTATTTATTTATTTTTTTCAGTGGGTTTTGTCATACATTGATATGAATCAGCCATAGATTTACACGTATTCCCCATCCCGATCCCCCCTCCCACCTCCCTCTCCACCCGATTCCTCTGGGTCTTCCCAGTGCACCAGGCCCGAGCACTTGTCTCATGCATCTCACCTGGGCTGGTGATCTGTTTCACCATAGATAATATACATGCTGTTCTTTCAAAACGTCCCACCCTCACCTTCTCCCACAGAGTTCAAAAGTCTGTTCTGTACTTCTGTGTCTCTTTTTCTGTTTTGCATATAGGGTTATCGTTACCATCTTTCTAAATTCCATATATATGTGTTAGTATGCTGTAATGTTCTTTATCTTTCTGGCTTACTTCACTCTGTATAAGGGGCTCCAGTTTCATCCATCTCATTAGAACTGATTCAAATTCTAATTAATTCAAATTCAAATTCTTTTTAAGGGCTGAGTAATATTCCATGGTCTATATGTACCACAGCTTCCTTATCCATTCGTCTGCTGATGGGCATCTAGGTTGCTTCCATGTCCTGGCTATTATAAACAGTGCTGCGATGAACATTGGGGTGCACGTGTCTCTTTCAGATCTTGTTTCCTCAGTGTGTATGCCCAGAAGTGGGATTGCTGGGTCATATGGCAGTAGTTTACAACTCTTTACAAATCATTTAGCTTCTTTATTCAGATGTGGCCTTTTTTATGTGTTGGTTACCTTAAATTTCCCCTTCCTTTCCATTTTTCATCAAGAGCTATTCTTAACTATATAAGATTTTTCAGAATATCTTCTTTAATTTCTCAAATAACCAATTCCTGCCATTCTTCTTTTGGTGATGTTTTTATCTTGAAGCATGGTTTAACTTGGTTCATCACCCTGCCCTCCTCCAATAGAGTTTCAAGAACATAAATCTGTCAGCTTTTCTCACTTCTCTTTGTTGTACACACAAAGTTCTTCCAAGGAACCTTTAAGCAACTTTTCAACTTAAAAAAGAAATTAGAAATGTTTGATTCACCAGATTCAAATAAACAAATACTATAGCTTTTCCTGTGAAGTTTTCATAATAGGTAAATAACTGGGATATAGTGAAAAATAGTACACATACAAATACAAGTACTAGATTTACATTTGTGTTAAGGTTTCATTCAGTAGACTCTAAATATACAATCAAAAATAATGATTTTTCAAAAGGATGTAATTTTTATTGAGCTAATCTTTAATTGAATTATTTTACTCAATCATCTATTAAACTATTTCTTTAGTATTAAGTGAGTGTACATTCTTGGTCTGGTAAACATGCTGAGGTAGAATGTTGCACATACATATTTCCTGTCTTTAAGCAGGTTTTAGTCTTAGGAGACAAGCAATAGAGAATGCATATGTGCAAACTTGCTAAGTCATTTCAGCTGTGTCCAACTATTTGCAACCCTATGTACTGTAGCCTGCCAGGATCTTCTGTCCATAGGATTTTCCAGGCAAGGATACTAGAGTGGGTTGTCATGCCCTCCTCCAGGGGATCTTTCTACCTCAGAGATCAGACCCACATGTCCTGCATTGATGGCAGATTCTTTAATGCTGAGCCACTAGAGAAGACCCCATAAAGAGTAAAGAGCAATGCACTGCTCGTTAGAACTTTTTTAATGTGAACAAAATAATTGGGAACAATACAGAGGAGGGTAGATCATTCCCTTTGTAACTTGATGGGGGAAGAAAGGAAATGTTCTTTAGCTTCTAGATTTAAAATCTAGAGTAAATTTAAAAGGGGGAATGGGGTATTATTAAACTTGGCATCATTTAAAAAGTTGTGAATCACAGACTAAGAGCTAAACTTAGCATATAAAGAACTTGTCAAAAAAAAAAAAAAAAAAAAAAAGGAAGAACTTCTCTTAAAAATGTAAAGAAATGAATGAAATAACCTGCTACAATAATGGTCATAATTATATGATGAACAAAGCAAAACAGTATGTTCATAGATGAAGAAATGAATAGGGTTCTCAAACATATAAAATGAATCTTACTGGACTAATGACCTAGTCTATCAAACTGGCAAAAATCCAAAAGTTCAATAATATTATTTCAGCCAAAGTCCTTCAGGGAAGCAGGACCAGTAGGAGATTTTATATATATTTATATGGATATTTTATTATGAGGAATTGGTTCACACAATTATGGATGCTGAAAAGTCTTATAATCTGTAAGTCAGAAACTCAGGAAAGCAAGTGGTGTAATTTACTCCAAACCTGAAGGCCTCTAAACCAGTGTGGCTAATAGTTTAAAACACAGCTGGAGAAGATAAAATGAGGTTCCAACTCAGGCAGGCAAGCAGGCAGCAAAAATGGGCAAATTCCTCCTTCCTCTGCCTTTTGTTCTATTGAAGCACTCAATAAACTGGAAGATATTAAACCAAATTTTGGAGGGCAATATACTCTACTGATCCATCAACACAAATGCTAATCTCATCCAGAACCATTTTCACAGACACATTTCAAAAATAATGTTTAATTTGGGCACTCTGTAGCCAGAGGACACATAGAATTAATCATAGCAACTATCATTACCTAATTAGGAAGTTATGAGAGATCAGGCTCTCTGTTATAATGCTGGTGGGTATCCTATGTTAAATGAAGCCTACAAGGGGAATTTAAAATATCTAAAAGAAAGAACTGCCTAGTGATGCATTTATCCTTTGACAATCCTAATACTAAGAATCAGCAATTATATTGGCAAAATTTGAAATAATTTAGGACAAAGATTATCCATTATAGTATTTCTAGAAATAGCAAACGGTTAAAATAAATCCAATGTTCATTAATGTAGGCCTGATTCAATAAACTTTAATAATGTATCTACTGAATGGGACTGTATCATGAAATGATATAAAATGATAAATTCTTTATATCCTCTCATGAAATAACTTTCGGAATTTACTTTTAAATTAATAAAAGGTAGAGCACAGAAGAAAATAGTTATATATATTCTACCATTCTAATTGCACATATCTTTACATTTTATACAACATAATTATATACTCATGTATGTGTAAATGCGTATATATGAACATTTGCTTATATCTGTGACAGGAATCACTGATAGTAGGGAAAGTAAAGCTGGGAAGAATAGAGAACAGATAGATATGACAGAGATTAAAGACAGAGTTGTTTGAATATGTCTTATTATATATTTAAATTTGAAAACATAATTTCCAAAGATAGAGTAAAAATTAAATTAGAAAACAATGGCTGAAAATTTAAAAAAAAAACAAAAACCAAAAACCTAATTTTATATCAAGTTGGTTACATATCCAATCTGAGAATAATTATTTCAATTGATTTTAGAGAATTTAAAGTATTTTGTATATATATTAGTAGAATATATTCTACAGAAAGAAAAAAAAAAACCTGAAAAACAATCTTAAACATTACGTGCAGTCTAAATATTAACTAGTGTTGGTATTGTTATGCTAAAATGATCTTAAATATCCACGCATATTTGGATAATTGTTGTTGTTGTTCAGTCATCAAGTCACGTCCAAATTTTCACAACCACATGGACTGCAGCACGCCAGGCTTCCCTGTCCCTCACCGTCTCCCTGAGTTTGCCCAAGTTCATATTCGTTGTGTTAGTGATGCCATCCAACCATCTCATCCTCTGTCATCCTCTTCTTCTGCCTTCAATCTTTCCCAGCATCAGTGTCTTTTCTAATGAGTCAGCTATTTGCATCAGGTGGCCAAAGTATTAGAGCTTCAGCTTCAGCATCAGTCCTTCCAAAGAGTATTCAGAGTTGATTTCCTTTAAGATTGACCAGTTTGAGCTCCTTGCCTTGCAAGGGACTCTCAAGAGTTTTCTCCAACACCTCAGTTGAAAAGCATTAATTCTTTGGTGCTCTGCCTTCTTTATTGTCCAGCTCTCATGTCTGTACATGATTGCTGGAAAAACCATAACTTTGACAATACAGACGTTTGTCAGCAAAGTGATGTCTTTGCTTTTTAACACACTATCTAGCTTTGTCATAGCTTTCCTGCCATGAAGCAATTGTCTACTAATTTTATGGCTGCAGTCACCATTCACATTGGTTTTAGAGACCAAGAGGACGAAATCTGTCACTGCTTCCACCTTTTCCCCTTCTATTTGCCATTAAATGATGGGACCAGATGCCACGAATGTATTTTTTTTAAATATTGAATAGTAAGCCAGCTTTTTGTTTGTTTTTGTTTAGAAAATTGAGCATACAGATTTTTTCAAATTGCCAAATTAGTTAAAATATCCAATATTTAAATAATCTTAGTGTATACTTATATTAATGCTTAGTGTATATCTATATTAACATTAATAACATTAATTTTTCGAGTATTTGCCTCTATATTATATATTTACTAGTATTTAAGCTATAAGAGACATTTCTATTGTTTTTATTCATGTATGAAGAATAATTGTTATTTTAAGATATTGAGCCTAATTAATCTAAAGTTACATTTAGATACATGAAATTAAGTTTTGTGGAGTAGCTCTCAAAGTCAGCAAAAGAGTCCAAAATGCAGTTGCATTTGAGATTGGTTGCAATCTCAAAAATGACAGAATGATCGCTGTTCCTTTTAAGACAAACCATTCAATATAAAAGTAATTGAAGTCTATGCCCCAATCTCTAATGCTGAAGAAACTGAAGTCGAATGGTTCTATGAAGACCTTCTAGAACTAACATCAAAAAAAGATGACATTTCCATCATAGGAGACTGGAATGCAAAAGTAGGAAGTCAAGAGATACCTGGAGTAACAGGCAAGTTTGGCCTTGGAGTACAAAATGAAGCAGGGGGAAAGCTTAACAGGGCTTTGCCAAGGGAACGCACTGGTCATGGCAAACACCTGCTTGCAAAACACAAGAGAAGACTCTACTGGTAACTCTACTGGATGTTACTAGATTGTCAATACGGAAATCAGATTGATTATATTCTTTGTAGCCGAAGATGAAGAAGCTCTTTCCAGTCAGCAAAAACAAGACCAGAAGTTGACTATGGCTCAAATCATGAATTCATTATTGCAATATTCAGACTTAACTTGAAGAAAGTAGGGAAAACCACTAGGACACTCAAGTATGACCTAAATCAAATCCCATGCAATTATACAGTGGAAGACACAAATAGATTCAAGGGATCAGATCTGACAGACAGAGTGACTGAAGAACTACGGATGGAGGTTAGTTACATCATACAGGAGGAGGTGACCAAAACCATTCTGAGAAAAAGAAATGCAAGAAGGCAAAATGGTTTTCTGGAGAGGCCTTACAAATAGCTGAGAAAAGAAGAGAAGCAAAACACAGAGGAGAAAAGGAAAGATATATCCATTTGAAATCAGAGTTCCAAAGGATAACAAGGAGAGACAAGAAAGCCTTCCTAAATGAACAATGCAAAAAATAGAGGGAAACAATAGAATGGGAAAGACCAGAGATCTAGTCAAGAAAATTAGAGATACCAATGGAACATTTCATGCAAAGATAGGTACAATAAAGGACAGAATATGTATCCACCTAAGAGAAGCAGAAG
The DNA here is from genome assembly GCF_033118175.1 of Dama dama. Taxonomy (NCBI): domain Eukaryota; kingdom Metazoa; phylum Chordata; class Mammalia; order Artiodactyla; family Cervidae; genus Dama; species Dama dama. Next base: position 86,539,986 of record NC_083689.1, read on the forward strand.
ATATTAAGTAAAGGTAGCAAGAACACACAAAATAACTATACAAAAAAGATCTTAATGACCTGGATAACCACGCTGGTGCGATCACTCACCTAGATCCAGACATCTTGGAATGCTGAGTCAAGTGGGCATTAAAAGCATCACTACAAACATAGCTAGTGGAGGTGATGGAATTCCAGCTGAGCTATTTCAAATCCTAAAAGATGATGCTGTGAAAGCGCTGCACTCAATATGCCAGCAAATTTGGAAAACTCAGCAGTGGCCACAGGAACTGGAAAAGGTCAGTTTTCATTACAATCCCAAAGAAATTCAGTTCCAAGGATTGTTCAAACTACTGCACAATTGCACTCATCTCACATGCTAGCAAAGTAATGCTCAAAATTCTCCAAGCCAGGCTTCAATAGAATGTGAATTAAGAACTTCTAGCTGAATTTAGAAAAAACAGAGGAACCAGAGATCAAATTGCCATCAGTGGATCATAGAAAAAGTAAGAGAATTTCAGAAGATCTACTTCTGCTTCACTGACTATGCTAAAGCCTTTGATTATGTGGATTACAACAAACTGTGGAAAATTCTTAAAGAGATGGAAATACCAGGCCCCCTTACCTGCCTCCTGAGAAACCTGTATGCAGGACAAGAAGCAACAGTTAAAACTGGTCATGGAAAGCTGGACTAGTTCAAAATTGGGAAAGCTTTCTTGACTAAGGCTGTATATTATCACCCTGCCTATTTAACTTATATGCAGCATACATCAGGCAAAATGCCAGGCTGGCTGGAGCACAACCTGGAATTAAGATTGCTGGGAGAAATGTCAACAACCTCAGATATGTAGATGACACCATCCTTATGGCAGAAAGCAAAGAGGAACTAAAGAGTTTCATGATGAAGTTGAAAGAAAAGAGTGTGAAAAGCTGGATTAAAACTCAACATTCAGAAAACTAAGATCATGGCATCCAGTCCTATCACTTCATGGCAAATAGATGGGCTAACAATTGAAACAGACAGACTTTATTTTCTTGGGGTCCAAAATCACTGCAGATGGTTACTGCAACCATGAAATTAAACTCTACCTGCTTCTTGGAAGAAAAGGGGATGATAGGGACAAGATGGTTTGATGGCATCACTGACTTAATTGACATGAGTCTGTGCAAGCTCCGGAGATGGTGAAAGACAGGGAAGCTTGCCAAGCTGCAGTCCATGAGGTTGCAAAGAGTTGGACACTACTGAGTGACTGAACAAACAACAACAGTGTATTTCTTTACAAATAAAAATTTTGGAGTTTTATATTGGCATGTATATATGTAATATGATTATATATATTTATTATTACATTGTAATGTTAATAACAGAAATAAAGCACATTTTCAAAATGTAAATAATTTTGAATTGCATCATCTAATTTGTGTGTGTGTGTGTGTCTGTGTATTAACTGGTATATAATTACACAGTGTGAGGTGACATAACATTTACGTGTGCATATGTCCTTACAAAGAGAGAATCATTTTATTTTAATCTCCCAATGATAATTTTGATTTTTCCAAAGCTGAATTCTCTGACAGTTTTCTCTTGCTAAATATGGTTTTGGTTTTTTTTTTTTTTTTCTTTTCTCTAATATCCTGGCTCTCCTCTGTGTTGATGAGATTCTCTTTGCAAGATTCCAAGGAGACTTGGAAGAATAGTGAATCCTGTTAGTGTAAAATCCAGCAAGTGTACTATTGCTCATAAGATGGACATAGTTTGAAATATGGCATGAAAAAGCTGAATATCACTAGACATGTCTCTTCTGAATTTTCTTTTCCAAAATGTGATTTTTTCTTTAGAATTAAAAAAATAAATTTTATAAAATGATTTGACTTTCATTATTTTAATGCTTGGCCATTTATGTAATTTCTATTTTGAGTGTGATAAAAGTTTAGTCGTACAAGTGCCTCAAAATATTTTTTAAATAAAACCCCACTATTGATAAAGGACAAACATTTAAACATCTCTTAAATTTCTTTTACTTTATCGAGATAAAACACACATGTTTTTTAGGCCCCCTCAATCTATGTTCTAATTCTGTTCCATAGAAGCAATTACTTAAACTATTTTTAGACATTCCTTCTGGTATCGACACCAAATAGCACACATAGACTTATTACTAAATAACTCAATTTTAGAATTTACCAGTTTATTTTCTATTAATTAGATGGAAATTTACCCATCTTAAGATCCTGCTGGTAAACTCCCATTAAAACATCTTAAGTACTATACATGTATATATATACAAGGTATATACATATATATGCATGTGCATGTGTATTTCTATGCCTAAATATCCATTTTAGAAATGTTTTAACAGATTTCATGTAAGTTATAGTAAAATATAAGAAGTATTTTTTTAAAAAATTCAAAAACCGATACAGTTTTGACGACTTTTGAGACCTAATTTTTTCCTAAACACTTAAACATTCAGCTCAGCACACACACACACACACACACACACACACACATTCCTCTTACAAGTGACTGGCCAGATAAAGCTTCTTTAAAAAACGTTTTTTTACTAGAAATCTGTTTCAGGCAAAATGATTTTACTGACGTAAAGTTCTGAGAGGGCACCAACTCATACACAGACTTACAATCCTCTCACAGAGTCATTGTACTCTGCAAAGAGAGATTTCTAATCCCTTAATCTTTCCCTCTGTGTTCCTAAATTGCAATTTAAATCTGTCCTTGCAAATTCTAGAAAATTTATTTTGGCTTTGCATAATTCATCACTGACAAAATTACCATTTAGCATACTTAGTATGCCTCTCACAAGGAGAAAGGCTTGAAGTTTTCATGGCACTCAACTTGAGTATAACTTAGGTCAAAATTATTTTCACTTGACTTTGGTAGAGTGAGTTAAAATAACTAAAGAGACTATTTAAAGACAACACTGAAAATGCAAGTGGATAATTAAAATGAAAACATCAAAATGTGTGGGATGTTGCAAATCAGTGATTAGAGGGACTTTTTTGCTTTGAATGTATACATTAGAAATGAAGAAAAGGTTGAAATAATTTGTCTAACCATAAACACTAAGAAGCTACCCTGACTTCCTTAAGAAGTCTTCGTGTAATGCCCAGACACTTTTTCATTCTATCTCATTAAATAGAAAATGATGACATAGCCACACCTATATACAAGGAAGGTTAGGAAAAATAACATGTAGCCTGAGACAGGTCTGCTCTAGATACAACTAAGATTTCTTGGGAAAAGAGAAGAGGGGAATGCCACATGGCTTAATACAGAGATTATACCTAAGGATTTCCCTTGTAGTAACCCCATGAAGTAACCCTCCACATAAATACATCTATTTCCCCCCAGGCAGAAATAATGTTAAAATGGAAACTGGCAGCACTCCTTGAGGGATGATTTAGACCAAACTACAGTGTGCTCAAAATTCTCCAAGCCAGGCTTCAGCAATATGTGTACCATGAACTTCCAGATGTTCAAGCTGGTTTGAGAAAAGGCAGAGGAACCAGAGATCAAATTGCCAACATCCAGTGGATCATCAAAAAAGCAAAAGAGTTCCAGAAAAACATCTATTTCTGCTTTATTGCCAGGCTTTATGCTAAAGCCTTTGACTGTGTAGATCACAATAAACTGTGGAAAATTCTGAAAGAGATGGGCATACCAGACCATCTGACCTGCCTCTTGAGAAACCTATATGCAGGTCAGGAAGCAACAGTTAGAACTGGACATGGAACAACAGACTGGTTCCAAATAGGAAAAGGAGTACATCAAGGCTGTATATTGTCACCCTACTTATTTAACTTATATGCAGAGTACATCATGAGAAATGCTAGGCTAGATGAAGCACAAGCTGGAATCAAGATTGCCGGGAGAAATATCAATAACCTCAGATATGCAGATGACACCACCCTTATGGCAGAAAGTGAAGGGGAACTAAAAAGTCTCTTGATGAAAGTGAAAGAGGAGAGTGAAAAAAATGGCTTAAAGCTCAACATTCAGAAAACTAAGATTATGGCATCTGGTCCCATCACCTCATGGGAAATAGATGGGGAAACAGTGGAAACAGTGTCAGACTTTATTTTTTGGGGCTCCAAAATCACTGCAGATGGTGATTGCAACCATAAAATTAAAAGATGCTTACTCCTTGGAAGGAAAGTTATGACAAACCTAGATAGCATATTAAAAAGCAGAGACATTACTTTGCCAACAAAGGTTCGTCTAGTCAAGGCTATGGTTTTTCCAGTGGTCATGTATGGATGTGAAAGTGGGACTGTGAAGAAAGCTAAGCACCAAAGAATTGATGCTTTTGAACTGTGGTGTTGGAAAAGACTCTTGAGAATCCCTTGGACTGCAAGGAGATCCAACCAGTCCATCCTAAGGGAGATCAGTCCTGGGTGTTCATTGGAAGGACTGATGCTAAAGCTGAAGCTCCAATACTTTGGCCACCTCATGCAAAGGGTTGACTCATTGGAAAAGATCCTGATGCTGGGAGGGATTGGGGGCAGGAGGAGAAGGGGACAACAGAGAATGAGATGGCTGGATGGCATCAGCAACTTGATGGACAAGTGTTTGAGTAAACTCCGGGAGTTTGTGCTGGACAGGGAGGCCTGGCGTGCTGCGATTCATGGGGTCGCAAAGAGTCGGACAGGACTGAGCAACTGAACTGAACTGAAGTGAACAGTCTGCATAATCCGTGAAGGAAAGTAGAATCAAATGAAGATATCTATGTTGTCTTGTTTAATACTAATTCATTTAATCCATAAGTATATAGAAGGTCTCAGTTCAGTTCAGATGCTCAGTCATGTCCCACTCTTTGTGACCCCATGGACTGCAGCATGCCAGGCTTCCCTGTCCATCACCAACTCCAGAGCTTGCTCAAACTCATGTCCATCGCGTCAGTGATGCCATCCAACCATCTCATCCTCTGTCATCCCCTTCTCCTCCCGCCTTCAATCTTTCCCAGCATCAGATAGAACCCACAGAATATCTACAGTTGCCATTCATGTTTACATAGGTTGGCTTTTAATTTTATACATAGAGTGTGTATAGGCTTTTGTCTCACTAGAACTAAATAATTAATTCTTTCAGTGTAAAAAATTTTAGTTTCCATGAAAACGTAATTGAACTAGCATTGATCAGGGTCGTCTGTGATGAGTGGCTTCATTTGTGAGAGTTATGTATTCTGCTATGCACTCAAAAATTGCTAATGAGTAGAATACCTGATAAGAAAACAAAACCCACCTCCTACACTACTGAAATCTAATGTAAGATTAATGATTAAGTGTCAAAAAAACTCTTCTCCCTCAGAGGTAACTCGCTTAAGTTTGCAATGATCAGGAAAGGTTTTAGATAGGAGAAGAAATACCTCTTGAATAATAAAAGTTTAATCAAATATAAAATTTCCACCTCTATCATCTTCTATTAATATTTGGATAATATAGATACTAGACTTTCTTTCAAAGAAGACTTAATTACAAGCATTAGAGTGATAAATCATTTTCCCACCTTTGATGATACCTATAAAAACAGCTACTTTAGAATTAATAGTTTGTTTTACCACACTGAAAAATTTCTGTATAAAACTTTTGTATGAAAACTTCTGCATGGAAAGATACTTATGGTGTCTCCAGGCATTATTTAAACACATATGAGAGGTCTTAGATATAGTAATACTGACCTCTGCCAAGAATACAACTTGTATTTAAGATCACTACCTCAATTGCTTGGTGACTGTTAACAAAGGAAGCCTTGAAGTTTTTAGTTTATTCACAAACCACAATCTGAAAGGGCGTGGTGTACCTCTATCAGCAACTCTGTGTCTCTGGAAGTTTCTCTATAGTACTGCTTCACCACTCCTGACCATGAGAGCAAGGCCAGCTTCTCCTGGCCTTTGTCACACATATGCCTCATTAAAGGCGGAATTTTCTTTACTTTTTTATAAGGTCCAGCATTAGTGGTGGTGTTGCAGAAGGTGGATTTAATGACAAATTTCAGTTACTGTATCCAGCTTACAGAGAAAAGTAGGAGTATGACCATATCACCCAGAGGGGTATAGACAATTGATCCATACTATATTTGGAGTCAAAATATTAATTGCTTAAACCCTGATCACTAATGTTACTAGCAATTTTGTTTTACAAAAAAAGAAACCAATATATTCTAAAAACAAACATGGTTCAACACATAATCAAACACCCACATCACCTTTCTCATTCCAACTCAGGTTACAGTTCTGATCATACTAAGCAATTCTCCACAAAGAATTAATCTGCATTACTTCACTAACTGCAAACATACAATTTAAATGATTATTTTGTAGTAGGTCCATGAAGATTAAACAAAAATGAATTTAAATAAATAAAAATAAATAAGCTCATATATCATCTACCAGAGAAAATAAGAAATATGAAGAATTTGCAATAAAATAGTTAGGGACAACATATGCAGAGAAGACATAAGGAATAGTGGCATACAAATGCAGTTCTTATTCGTAAAAGCCATGAACTTTTGCTACAATTAGAACATGAGGAAGAGATTGCAATTGAAATCTTGAAGGTCAGTTTGCAGTCAGATAGTAGAAGATCTCGAGTGCAGTGTAAAGATATTGGATTGCAAAAGGTCTTAAAGGTTGGTAAGGGAAATAATATGATCAAACAATAGGTTTAGAAACACACTCTAACTAGCTTGTGGAACATGGTTTAGAGTGAGTAGAAAGGAGCAAAAAGGGGAGTTTTTTTGAGCTCAGGTGAGAGACAAAATTGATACAAGGGAGTAGAAATACTTTCTTTACAATAAAATGGTAGATTTTATATGCAGTAAAGTGAAAGGAAAAGAAAAGGAACAGTTCATTAAGAAGAATGTAAGAAAATGATAAGAGTTTACACATATAGGCTTTAGAATGTAAGGAAATCCAGAGGTTGAGGTGAAAATTGGAAAGGAGCAGAAAATTAAATAAAGAAAAAATAGGAAAACACAATCAATTCATACTTTCCCATCAGCAAGTAATTATTTTGGACTATATACATTTTTTTTTCTGAAACAATATACCACCAATTCTTCACCCTATAGGATGATTGCACAGTATCACAACTCATAACTCAGTTGAAAAAGAATCTGCCTGTGATTCAGGAGACCCTGGTTTGATTCCTGGGTTGGGAAGATCCACTGGAGAAGGCATAGGCTATCCACTCCAGTATTCTTGGGCTTCCCTTGTGGCTCAGCTGGTAAAGAATCTGCTGGCAATGTGGGAGACCTGGGTTCAGTCTCTGGGTTGGGATGATTCCCTGGAGAAGTGAAAGGCTACCCACTCCAATATTCTGGCCTGGAAAATTCCATGGACTAAGTCCACAGGGTCACAAAGAGTTGGACACGACTGAGAGACTTTCACTTTCACAACTCAGCAGCACTGCTTCCAGAAACTTTAAAATCCAACGTCCAGCAACTAAATTATTTTCCTGAATTCAGGCCTTTTTTTGACCTACCCATTAAGCACTACTGTAAAATAGGTTTTGTTATTAGCCTCGGGCTTCTAGTAAGCATTTTTGCTTTTTTTAAAGGGAGACTATCACAGACCCTTATGCCCTAGGGAATTGAGATATCAGTATAGCCTTAATTTTGTTCATGGAGATTTACATTCAATTTCCATTAACCGTAATAGGAAGTCATTACCTAACTGGCACAGATGATTGGTAATTCAGAATAATTCAAGATAGAGTTACTTAATTTGATATTTTCTGCTACAAATGTCAACAACTTCCTTTTAACACTAAGTGTGCATCATGTTATCTACTTCTAGGTAATTCTCTACATAGGCGAAACTATTCATTTTATAAGATATTTTAATATTGTAGATGGTTGATATCTTTAAAAAATAAAGCTATTTTAACACCCAGTTCTTAAAATTATTCAAAGAAGTATCTATTTAATAACCTTGAAAATAATCTAAAGGAAATTTTCTTCTTCATCTCTGAATATGAATTGAAACAGCAAAGTAAATATTACCAGCACATATCAAACAGAAAATTAAACATAAAGCCTTGCTGTCAGTATTAAATTTTTTAAATATCCACTTATGAAGCTATGTAATTGGACTGACTATATTATATGAACTCAAATATATAAGATGAGAAGCAGACAAATAGATCTGAATTTAAATTGCAAGAAAGTGAAAGTGTTAGTCACTCAGCCGTGTCCTACTCTTTGTCATTCCATGGACTGTAGCCTGTCAGGCTCCAGTGTCTCCTGGAATTCTCCAGGAGAAATATTAAATTATCATGTATGTGTATGATATCATAAAAGTATCAGCTCATCTTCACTAAGAATAGGGTAGTTTTAGAAAAAAATCGGTGTCACTGTTAAACTCTACCTTGATATTTAAATTTGTGTTTTTAACCAACATTTATAGTTACATGTTTTCCATGCATTTCTGGCAGAAAGAATTATTATAGAATAATTAATAATAATAATTGTTATTATAGAAACCCACATATTTAATTAAAAACTAGCTCAACTGGGGATGTGAATAAGGACTGGTCATTTTGCAATCTGAGCACCCATGGTAGTTTTATATGCCACTGGGAGAACCCAAGAGACATGAAAGGGGGCTGAAACAACGCTGGGGCAAAACCTAGAGGAGTTAAGTTCTCAAGCAGCACACTGGCCGATCACACAATCCTCACTAGCCATTTTATTTCAAGAAACCAACTTCAGAATGTGAAGTAAAGGTTTCAAAACAGAAGAAAATGAAATGACAGATTGCCAGCCTCCAACTAATACCCCAACCAGGTTTATGTATGTACAAATCTTACAAGAACTCACTTAATTGGAAGTTAAAGGAAATCTTGCCCTAGAAATAAGGGGGCTCTTTCATTGTGTACACAGTTATGGCCTAATAAAATATCTTTTTAGAATTCTGAGTTTAAATTAAGGAATTCTGGGGGGAATTTACATTTCCCTGTGTCTTTGAGATGTAAATATTCTATATGCTCTTCCTAGGACATTCTCAGTGGGTGAGTGTATATGTATGTGTTTTGAAAACTTGACCTCTGCCATGCTATTTTTGATAGTAAATTCTGGATGTTACTTAGGTTACATCTTCCCCCACTCTCTTATGGGAAAGCATCTTATTGGTTTGAATTACTATTAATATATATTTTATTAAAGGCCAAATGAGGAATCCTTTTTAATTGGAGAAATTAACATGGTGGCAAATCTATAGTGCCCTCATTATAAACAGCTATTTTATTGGTACCTATAAACACAAAAATCAAATTAAAGGTAGGAAAAAATATAATGATTAGCTTAAAAATTTCTTTAGCTTAAAAATTTCTTATTTTAAAAAAATTTCTTTAAAAATTTCTTTAGTTTTAGCTTTAAAATTTCTTTAGTTTAAAAGAAAAATTGGTTTTTGAAGCTTTATTTGTGGTTTTTGATTCCTCTCTATGGGTCTTATAGATGCTAATAAAACCATTAGAATAAATAATCCTGGCAGAAAAAAAAAAAAATGCAAGGAAGTCCAGATAGTATTTCCAACAAAGTAGAACTTTTAAAAAGAATATCTAATAAATAAAGTAATATTTAGATGACATTTAAAACAGGATAAATAAAATGGATATTTATACGGCTAAAACACAAGGTTTTTATATTGATACACTGCCTAAGGCTGAAGGGCCAAAAGGGACTCCCTACTGGTCCTTAGTATTAAAAGCCAAAGAGTGAATTCTATTTACTTCAGTTTTAAAATACATATTTAATGGGTTAGAAAAAATGTACACTGAAATACCTGACCGCAATTATTTGGGGCAACATTTATGCCAAAGAGCCTAAATTCCTCAGCTCAGCTCCCCTCTGGCAATCCCAAAGCTTTTTAAATAAAAATAAAATGGACCGGGAAGCTCCTCTGTCCATGGGATTTCCCAGACAAGAAAACTAAACCAGAAATTAGTGCCTGGAGTGGCATATCAACAAGAATTTTCAATTGATTTAGAATGAATCTCCCAGCACTGTGGGACAAAATTTGATCATAAAATGTCTCCCAAATATTGGTCAAAATCCTGACCAATAGGAAGATCTTAGAAATGGAATATTAGTAAACAAAGGATGTTCCAGCCATCAGCATTTGCAGCCACTGTTAAGAGAGCTGGTGAGCCCTGAGGGAACTAAGGGAAGGAGGGAACACAAGCCATCTAGTTGCCATCAGACTACAGCCACTCCCGACAGTGATTCTTTAACAGTAATCATTTGATGTTCCCAAATACCTGCCCCTTGTGGCAAAAACTCCTGTATATGCTATCCCCCACCCCACCCCGCCACCTTCTCTACAGTTTTCTCAGGGTTACTTGAGATGCTGCCTCCCAGGACTGACATCCTAAAAATGTCCACCAAACCAAACATAACCAAAAATAAATAAATAAATAAAATTAAACTTTTTAGGATTTTTTTTTTTAGTGCTTATCTAATTCACTGGATCTGGGATGAGGGGGTCTAAGACTATCTTTGATCAACTTCCATGATAATGCCAGTGTTGCTGGTGAAAAATCCATATTTTGGGTAGTAAGTCCATTTCTCCTAATTTTCCAAGTGATTAAGTACACAAACTTACTATACCCCTTGATTCCCAAAGGTCATTAAATCTATAATGGGTAGAACCCTAACTATATTGCTATTATTAACCTACTTGTGACTTGTCAATGTTTTTGTTTTTCTCAATATTACTTATATCATTCTCTTTGGCACATAACTTATATTTGAGTTTAATTGATTTAATTCAGAACACTAAATCACTATTAGTGATTTTCTCCAATACGTATATTGTTAGTAGAGGAGAAATGTAAGTTAGGCAGAATGCTAACAACCTTTAGGAGAACTGAGAAATTAAACTTAAACCAGTGTTTGGAGGAATAATAGTCTACAATAACACTATGATACCTTATTTGCATCTGTGCCATGGCTGGTTTAATACAGAAGTACTGCATTGTGTCTCAATTTTGACATGATGATTCAATTCAATTGGCACAAAAATTTCATCTGAATCTAATCTTTAAACCTTTGTACATATTTCCCCTTGTGCATTTAGTCAACCATGCCAAATCATTGTAGCACAGTTCCCTACTGGTATAGAGATTTTCTTTAGCATGTATAATGAAGTTCATTGTGAACTGGAGTAAGGTTAGAGCTAGGTCTGCCAGCTTGCTTTAAGTTAGAATGAAAAGGTATAGATGGTTGATTTGTATTGATGCAACCTGTAATTTAATTATGTTTCAATTTTCCAAAAGCTTTTAAAATGTGTTGTGCAGTGAAGCTGGATGATTCCACATTGTCTTCCACTAATAATAGATATAAATTCAGCACGTTTTAAAAGCTTGCATGAAACTGTCAGTTTACAAAGTGATATCGATATTATCCAGAGTAATGTATTCCAAGGAGAAAACAAAGGAAAAAAATTAAGATAAATAGAAATACAACTATCTTTTAAAAAGACTCACAGCTGAGGTAAATTTCCACTCAGATTTTCACAGTTCTCAAAGGAAAATAGTAATCTAGCAGTCAGAAACAATTGATGATCTGTAGTAGTTTGAACTATTTGTCAAGAAACGGACTTACTCATATATTGTCAAGTATTCAAGTAATGTTAACCAGGACATGACATCTCCTAAATCATTCATTTTCATCCTAGGCATGAGAGACAGAGGCACATAATTGACAATAAATAATAAGAAACAAGTGTTCCTAATGTAGCTTTCTTTACCCAGTTTTGTCTGCTTAGGGCCCTATCCTTGGTCCACTTCTCTCAGTGACACTCAAGTCCTGGACATTTCTACTCTCTTTCCCCTTTGAAATTAGGAAACTATTCTTTTCAACTGTTCTCTTGTTGACAATGTAATCTATTTCAGTGTATTAGTGGTTCACACTTATACTCATCTTTATCAATAACTCAGAGGAAATTATGGAACACACCATTTTGATTATGACACAAGTTGTTGAACTTAGAGACTATCATGTATTATTCTTTCATTCATTCAACAAATTTATGCTGTGTACTAAAGATATTTAACACATTATGTTTAACACATAAGTTTAGCAGGGCTAAACTTACAGCAATATGTATAATATTTATTACCCCTTACAACCTAGAAAGTAACAGTAAGCATGGCAATTTCAGGTACCTTTAAAATCTATTGGGGAATCCTCTAGATTTTAATTTGGGATGTCTGCACACCTATAAATTGCAACACATAATTAACTATAAGTTGTGTCTATATGTGAGGATGTTTCTGTGGAAAAGTAAACAAGTTATATGAGTCATTTTTTTTTATTCTAGGCATGTATTACAATTAAAATTGAAGTATATTTACTATGTGACTAGTACAGAACCAAATAAACATTAGTAATTTATGTAATTAAAAATGCAAGTGCAATTGTATCTCAAGGATTCATTTTATATCACTAGGATCAGAGACGACTTCAAATGTAACATTTTAACTCAAAATCAATTTAAAATCCAAAGTTAGTAGAATTTACTCAGAATTGATAATATAAGTATATATTGAGTGCATGTATGCACACACACACATACACACACACATACACACACACACACACACACAGAGACACACACATGCTCATATTCTGGTAGCTGCATGTTTGTCTCTTTATCTCCAACATCACAGTGGGCAAATTGGTAAAAAAAAAAAAAAAATGTTAAGAGTTAAAGTAGAAAAACATTTAGATAACTTGGTAGCAGATAAGACACTATGTAACAATCTGGTCCTTAAAGACAGTGAATACATTTCAAAACATTTAATAATTTAGTTCAGTTCATTTCAGTAGCTCAGTCCTGTCTGACTCTTTGGGACACCATGGACTGCAGCACGCCAGGCCTCCCTGTCCATCACCAACTCCCAGAGTTTACCCAAACTCAAGTCCATTGAGTTGGTGATGCCATCCAACCATCTCTGTCGTCCACTTCTCCTCCTGCCTTCAATCTTTCCTAGCATCAGTGTCTTTTCAAATGAGTCAGTTTTTTGCATCAGGTGGCCAAAGTATTGGAGTTTCAGCTTCAACATCAGTCCTTCCAATGAACACTTAGGACTGTTCTTTAGGATGGACTGGTTGGATCTCTAATTACACACTTGAAATTCTTTGCAGTGATCAACATGAAATTTAAGCTCACTTTAGGGCTTACTAAAATTTAAGCATAGTGAAATCTTAACTTTTTCTGCATGGTTAGGAGGAACACTGATTTACTGTATAATCTGACATCTCATCTATAATATTTTTTTTTTCATCTATAATGTTTTTACATCGATTATCTCACTAACAGTAGAGTTCATCTGTGCCTATTTCTGTTCTACTTTTGTAACAAACAGAACCATAAAACAATATTACTCCATAAATATTTGTTGACAAACCCACAGCAAGCATCACCCTCAATGGTGAAAAATTGAAAGCATTTCCCCTGAAATCAGGAACAAGACAAGGGTGCCCACTCTCACCACTACTATTCAACATAGTGTTGGAAGTTCTGGCCAGAGCAATCAGAGCAGAAAAAGAAGTAAAAGGAATCCAGATAGGGAAAGAAGAAGTAAAACTCTCACTGTTTGCAGATGACATGATCCTCTACATAGAAAACCCTAAAGACTCTACCAGAAAATTACTAGAGCTAATCAATGAATATAGTAAAGTTGCAGGATATAAAATTAACACACAGAAATCCCTTGCATTCCTATATACTAACAATGAAAAAACAGACAGAGAAATTAAGGAAACAATACCATTCACCATTGCAACAAAAAGAATAAAATACTTAGGAGTATATCTACCTAAAGAAACAAAGGACCTATACATAGAAAACTATAAAACACTGATGAAAGAAATCAAAGAGGACACAAACAGATGGAGAAACATACCGTGTTCAAGGATTGGAAGAATTAATATTGTCAAAATGGCTATTCTACCCAAAGCAGTCTATAGATTCAATGCAATCCCTATCAAGCTACCAATGGTATTTTTCACAGAACTAGACCAAAGAATTTCACAATTTGTATGGAAATACAAAAAACCTCGAATAGCCACAGTAATCTTGAGAAAGAAGAATGGAGCTGGAGGAATCAACCTGCCTGACTTCAGACTCTACTACAAAGCCACAGTCATCAAGACAGTATGGTACTGGCACAAAGACAGAAATACAGATCAATGGAACAGAATAGAAAGCCCAGAGTAAATCCACGAACCTATGGACACCTTATCTTTGACAAAGGAGGCAAGGATATACAATGGAAAAAAGACAACCTCTTTAACAAGTGGTGCTGGGAAAACTGGTCAACCACTTGTAAAAGAATGAAACTAGAACACTTTCTAACACCATACACAAAAATAAACTCAAAATGGATTAAAGATCTAAATGTAAGACCAGAAACTATAAAACTCCTAGAGGAGAACATAGGCAAAACACTCTCCGACATAAATCACAGCAAGATCCTCTATGACCCACCTCCCAGAATATTGGAAATAAAAGCAAAACTAAACAAATGGGACCTAATGAAACTTAAAAGCTTTTGCACTACAAAGGAAACTATAAGTAAGGTGAAAAGACAGCCCTCAGATTGGGAGAAAATAATAGCAAATGAAGAAACAGACAAAGGATTAATCTCAAAAATATACAAGCAACTCCTGAAGCTCAATTCCAGAAAAATAAATGACCCAATCAAAAAATGGGCCAAAGAACTAAACAGACATTTCTTCAAAGAAGACATACAGATGGCTAACAAACACATGAAAAGATGCTCAACATCACTCATTTTCAGAGAAATGCAAATCAAAACCACAATGAGGTACCATTACACACCAGTCAGGATGGCTGCTATCCAAAAGTCTACAAGCAATAAATGCTGGAGAGGGTGTGGAGAAAAGGGAACCCTCTTACACTGTTGGTGGGAATGCAAACTAGTACAGCCGCTATGGAAAACAGTGTGGAGATTTCTTAAAAAACTGGAAATAGAACTGCCATATGACCCAGCAATCCCACTTCTGGGCATACACACTGAGGAAACCAGATCTGAAAGAGACACGTGCACCCCAATGTTCATCGCAGCACTGTTTATAATAGCCAGGACATGGAAGCAACCTAGATGCCCATCAGCAGATGAATGGATAAGGAAGCTGTGGTACATATACACCATGGAATATTACTCAGCCATTAAAAAGAATTCATTTGAACCAGTCCTAATGAGATGGATGAAGCTGGAGCCCCTTATACAGAGTGAAGTAAGCCAGAAAGATAAAGAACATTACAGCATACTGACACATGTATATGGAATTTAGAAAGGTGATAACGATAACCCTATATGCAGAACAGAAAAAGAGACACAGAAATACAGAACAGACTTTTGAACTTTGTGGGAGAATGTGAGGGTGGGATATTTCAAAAGAACAGCATGTATACTATCTATGGTGAAACAGATCACCAGCCCAGGTGGGATGCATGAGACAAGTGCTCGGGCCTGGTGCACTGGGAAGACCCAGAGGAATCGGGTGGAGAGGGAGGTGGGAGGGGGGATCGGGATTGGGAATACATGTAAATCCATGGCTGATTCATATCAATGTATGACAAAACCCACTGGGAAAAAAAAATAATAATAAAAAAAAAACAAAAACAAACAAAAAAAAATATTTGTTTACTTTCTAGTTACTCTCAAAAATATTCTATATATATTTATATCATATAGTTCTAATTCCCAAATCTTTTCAATTCAATAGTTAATTCAGAAAATCTCTCTGTAGATGGATTGCCACTATTTTGATAAACATTTCTTGGCATAACAGCTTCCCATTTAGCTGCAAAACTGTGTTCTAATTAAATTCTTTCTAAGAAGTTACGCAAATTACTGGCAACCTTAATGCTCCCAGCATGTATCTTTTTTCCCATGGCAAGATTTCAGGAGTTTCATGTACAATTAATTTACTAGCTACAAAACTTTGAGTGTGTGATTCATAAAACTATATTGTTTGGAGATATCTCTTTCTTTTAAAAGAAAATATAGCGGATAGAGACACTTTTCAATTTTCATTTGTTTTCTCTCACTACAAGGTAAGGTCATTCGGAGGCTGAATCAAACTTTTAGAAAATCTTCAGTCAGTTCAGTTCAGTCGCTCAGTCACATCTGACTCTTTGCGGACCCATGGACTGCAGCATGCCAGGCTTCCCGGTCCATAATCGACTCGCAGAGCTTGCTCATCTCATGTCCATCAAGTCAGTGATGCCATCCAAACATCTCATCCTCTTTCGTACCTGTCTCCTCCTGCCTTCAATCTTTCCCAGCTTCAAGGTCATTTCCAAAGAGTCAGTTCTATACATCAGGTGGCCAAAATATTATAGCTGAAATTCAGCATCATTCCTTTCAATGAATATTCAGGACTGATTTCCTTTAGATTGACTGGTTGGATCTCCTTGCAGTCTAAGGGACTCTCAAGAGCCTTCTCCAACACCAAAGTTCAAAAGCATCAATACTTTGGTGAAAAGCTTTCTTTACAGTCCAAATCTCACATCCATACATGACTACTGGAAAACCATAGCTTTGACTAGATGGGCCTTTCAGCAAAGTAATGCCTCTACTTTTTTAATATGCTATCTAAGATGGACATAGCTTTTCTTCCAAGGAGCAAGTGTCTCTTAATTTCATGGCTGCAGTTGCCATCTGCATTGATTTTGGAGTCCAAGAAAATAAAGTCTCTCACTGTTTCCATTGTTTCCCCATCTATTTGCCATGAAGTGATGGGACCAGATGCCATGATCTTAGTGTTCAGAATGCTGAGTTTTAAGCCAACTTTTTCACTCTCCTCTTTCACTTTCATCAAGAGGCTCTTTAGTTCTTCTTTGATTTCTGTCATAAGGGTGGCGTCATTTGCATATCTGAGATTATTGATATTTCTCCCAGCAATCTTGATTCCAGCTTGCGCTTCATCCAGCCTGACGTTTTACATGATGTACTCTGCATATAAGTTAAACAGGCAGAGTGACAATATTCATCCTTGACGTACTCCTTTCCCAATTTGGAACCAGTCTATTGTTCCATGTCAGTTCTAACTATTGCTTATTGACTTGCATACAGATTTCTCAGGAGGCAGGTAAGATGGTCTGATGTTCCCACCTCTTGAAGAATTTTCCAGTTTGTTGTGATCCACATAGTCAAAAGCTATTGTGTAGTCAATAAAACAGAAATAGATATTTTTTCTGAAACTCTCTTGCTTTTTATGATCCAGTGGATGTTGGCAATTTGATCTCTGGTTCCTCTGCCTTTTCTAAATTCAACTTGAACATCTGGAAGTTCACAGTTCATGTACTGTTGAAGCCTGGCTTGGAGAATTTTGAGCATTACTTTGCTAGTGTGCGAGATGAGTACAATTGAATGGTAGTTTGAACATTCTTTGGCATTGCCTTTCTTTAATATTGGAATGAAAACTGACCTTTTCCAATCCTATGGCCACTGTTGAGTTTTCCAAATTTGCTGGCATATTGTATGCAGCACTTTCACAGCATAATCTTTTAGGATTTGAAAAAGCTCAACTAGAATTCCATCACCTCCACTAGCTTTGTTCGTAGTGATGCTTTCAAGGCCCACTTGACTTCACATTCCAGGATGTCTGGCTCTAGGTGAGTGATCACACCATCAAGGTTATCTGGGTCATGAAGATCATTTTTCTATAGTTCTGTGTATTCTTGTCACCTCTTCTTAATATCTTCTGCTTCTGTTAGGTCCATACCATTTCTGTCCTTTATTGTGCCCATCATTGCATGAAATGTTTCTTTGGTATCTCTAATTTTCTTGAAGAGATCTCTAGCCTTTCCCATTCTATTGTTTTCATCTTTTTCTTTGCACTGATCACTGAGGAAAGATTTCTTATCTCTCCTTGCTATTCTTTGGAACTCTGCCTTCAAATGGGTAAATCTTTCCTTTTCTCCTTTGCCTTTCCCTCCTCTTCTTTTCTCAGCTTTTTGTAGGGCCTCCTCAGCTCCTTGGCTCCTCAGGCAGCCATGTTGCCTTTTTGAATTTCTTTTTCTTGAGGATGGTCTTGATAATTATGTTCTGTACAATGTCATAAACCTCCATCCATAGTTCTTCAGATCTAATCCCTTGAATCAGTTTGTTACTTTCACTATATATTTGTAAGGGATTTGATTTAGTTCACACCTGAATGGTCTAGTGGTTTTCCCTAATTTCTTCAATTTAAGTCTGAACTTGGCAGTAAGGAGTTCATGATCTAAGCCCCAGTCAGCTTCTAGTCTTGTTTTTGCTGACTGTATAGAGCTTCTCTATCTTTGCCTGCAAAGAATATAATCAACCTTATTTCAGTATTTACCATCTGGTGATGTCCACGTGTAGAATCTTCACTTGTGTTATTGGAATAGGGTGTTTGCTGTGACCAGTGCACTATAGAATGGTATCATTGATGACTTTGCATCAAAGCCCAAATTTCAAATAGGCACAGACATCCTTTTCATTCATCATTGCATTATTGTGTGTTTTAGCAACCAGCAAGAATTCCTGTTTTATTTATTTCACTTTTTACCATATATAATACTTTACTCTGTAATCCAAGAGTACCTTTCCTCTTTTTTGTCCACATCAATTGCCTGTTTCCTTATTCTATTGAATAATTGATTTCTGACTGGCCAGAAATTAAGTAATTTATGTTCAGGCTTCTCAGAAATGAATTGAAATGTATTTTATTTAATTTTTCAACTCTTAAAATCTAAAAATAATTGGGACAAAATGTCTTAACAAACATTTGTTAAATGAACTTCTCTATATTTGCCTTGACAAGATGGCATTTCCCATCAAGTTTCCTAATAGATAGACTCACTGAAATTTATTGCCAATCATGATAATAAGACTGAATTACCATTGTCAATGTTATTAATCTGTCTGTGACTCAATCTCTTTGCTGTAATGTTGGGATAAAAGTACTGTTTAATTATAGAATTATTATGAGGATTATAAAATATATATTTGCATATGTATATTAATACTTATATGTATTGATATAACTATACATATGTATTACGTGTATTGTATTATATGCTTGGGTCAGCATCCTGCAGATATCACTCATCATCATCATCATTGGCTTGTCCTAAAATATGACACTCTTACTTCTTTGAAAGATAAACTGTTATAAGATAGAAAGACATGTCTACAAGACATGTGGCATGGATAAAGTGAAATTCAGAAACTCAAAATGGAGAAGGCAAAGATCAGAAATAATATTAACATTTTAACTGGTTGAGTAGAAACTAAAATAAGATTGTAGGGTTATAGAGAGAACCTGAATTTGAGTCATGTGATAACAAAATGTCAAAGGAGAAAGGGAAATTACAAGGCTGATGGGTGTTTCTCATTTGAAAAATGACATAGAATACAGCAGGATAGGAATGAGAAAATCATTATAATCACCTTCCCCCCAAAAAATATACATCAGCTTAAGCAATATCAAAACCTGTTTTACCCAAAACACCCACCTTTTAAACAGACTGATCAAGTCTTAGTATAATTCAGTTGAAGGGAAACAATATAGCACAATATAATTTTCCTTTAAGAATAACATATTTTGCTTTGTTTCTTACAAATTTAAACTGATACCACATTTTATACATTTACTCTTTATAAGTGAACTTTTATTATTGTTGAAGTTAGGCTTTACATATTACATTTACCACATATTCTGAAATTCCCATTTCAGAGTTTTCCAATCAATTCTATTATTAAAAGAGAATAGCACAACTATACATTTTAAGTACTCACATGATACCAGTAACCACTTTAAACCTGTTTTCATCCCTTTAACTCTCCTTATAGACCAATGGAATACTAATGAGAGGTGAGGACAAAAATAACTTGGTCCTAGAGCTCATGTTGCTGATGAGTGTGCTACTGTAGTAAAAAAATAAAATAGAAGCTCTGTGATGAACATAGAGACACCAACAGTATATTATTGTGGAATAACTTCTTAAACAACTCAAATAATAGTTTATTTCATTTCTGGCTATCCCTCTTAAATGTTTTCACAACATTAAATATATTTTATATAAACAATTAAATTGTCTATGACCAAGAGGCCTATGTGGGTACTTTGCAGTGAAAATTGACCCCTGGACCTCTCATTCAGCCACTTCTATCCCAAGGCAGCACATGTGCACATTCAAACATACTTCCCCTTGAAAAGAACATGGTGGACAATGGATCCAATGCCTCTGGGTGGACCAGAACTTAGATACATAAGTTAAGCCAAGCTTATTTTTACCATCAGGAGGGCAAAAAGAGTTGTGTTGTATTTCAGTGTATTATTCCAAGGAGGATAACATACCTGTACAGTGGTACGAGTTTGCAGTCAGGACACACAGCTGTGATAATGACCCCTTTCTTCCAATTCTTCACTCAGTTTCTTGATCAATGCTGATGTATCGCAAGGAAGAACTGTTCCTGATTGCTTACTTTTCTCCTGAGATTAAGTGAGAGAAATAGTAAATGTTAAATCAATTCCTTTATCTTACTTAGGGAGAAACCTCAACAAATCAAAATAATCCTTTGCCTCTCTGAGGTATGTTAGATCAGTGCAAATTAAAATTTCAGCATAAGCATATAGAGAGATTTTTCTGATCAAAGAAGACATAATTATTATATTCTATAAGAAAATGGGGCTTCGTAGGTGAGCTAGTGGTAAAGAACCAGACTGCCAACACAGAAGTTATAAGAGACATGGGTTCGACCCCTGGTTCGGGAATATCCCCTGGAGGAGGACATGGCAACCCTCTCCAGTATTCTTGCCTGGAGAATCCCATGGACAGAGGAGCCTGGTGGGCTACAGTCCATGGGGTCGTAAAGAGTTGGACATGACTGAAGAGACTTTGCACACACGTGTGCCTAACAAAATGACCAAATTCAATCTGACAATTATTTAACCCTTTTCATTTTGAATATCATTTAAATAATGGCAGACAAGGTTTTAAGATATTTCCATCAAAAGGGTTTAAATCTTAAAGCATATCACTTGAAGTATTCCATTTATAGTTGGAACAGTATCCATTCAATATTTTGATAGTTTAAAATTTTCTGTTCCTTCTCTATGTTTCTTATTCAAATTTGTCCTCCTAAATATGTTGAAATCAAAGGAATACTTTTCCACAGAGGAAATATGTAAAGAGATTAACCACTATGTATCAAGAACAACAGTGGTATACAAACTATGCCCCCTAAAGTTTAATATTGGTGTCTAATAAATATATTTTTCTGTAAAAGGTCTAGTAACATATGAAAAACTAGAAATCCATAAGAAAACCACACAAATATGAATGATACATAAATAACAAAAAGAGATTGTGAATGAGAAATAGACTTCTACATCCCTAAGGTCTGAAAAATATATTATCTGTGTAGTTGTTTAAATATATATTTTACTGATTTGTGAAATTGATACTTTATAAATCTGTCATTTTTTCCTCAATAACTATATACAGAGTTCTATAGCTTATGAGGAATAACTTAGAGCTAAATGAGGTAACTATAGGCACCCCATAATTGTACCTCTGTTGAACTCCAGGAAACAATTTGCACAGTGAGATTAATCTTTAAAGAATTGGCAATCACAATATAGATATTAAAATGACAGGTCTTTTTTTGCTTGTTTTTATCAATCATTGAACAGCTGTGTTCTTACACAACTCAAACTGCTATAAAATAATTTCAGAAAGCTGGGCAAAAGATGGTATTCCAGGTAACAAAATCATGAATCAAATATTTCTAAATTTGTTTTTCATAAAACAAAAAGCTCTGTTCTTATATTCTAACAATCTTATTCTACCCTACATAGAAAGCACAGAAAGGAAATCTTCAGTTTTGAATCATGCCTTTTGATTAGGAAAGACATTTCAAATGTCTATTACAAGTTTAACTGACTAATCAAGAAAAATATCAATATAATTTGATAGTAAAACCATTAGGAAAAAGCATCATCTGCTATTAACTTTTATAGCAGTTTTAACTAAAGTTAATTTGTATACATACCAAAGCCTTTATCTGTCAAAGTATAACAAAAAGAAGTATATACATCCTAAGTATAACAAAAAGAAGACATAAAATGTGAAGATCTCATATCAAACAGCATGTACTAATCAGATAAGTGTTGACATGCAACAATCAGAAGACAGCTTTGAAAATTTCAGGGCAATTCAGGAAGATATGACTATCAACAGAATAATTTAGGGCCTCACATAATTTCATGGAAGTAGAAACTGTGTGACCATTTTATTTGATGGTGCCAATATATTGCATGGCACCAATATATTATAGTACAGTTTCTATAAAAAAAAAAAAAACAAATTTGTTTTGTCATAATGCATTCACTGATCCTTTTTAATATAAATATTTAAGTAAGTGTATTTCATTACAATTAGCCAAATTGTGGATTATCAAATCACTGTTCTTTCTGGATAATTATCATAAAGCCATTTCACTGGTCATTGGGACTTCCTAAAATACTCAAGACTAGTATATTCATATTTATAATGAGTGAAAAGCTCTACCCTCAAAACATAAAATTTTCTTGATAAATTAAGGATAAATTATATTTTGACATGTTAAATTATATTTTATTTTTTAAATATATATTTGTATTGATAAATTAAAATTTAGCCATGTAAGAAAATATTTCAATAAAAAGCTGTATAGATTTTAAACTGCATGCATTTTGGGTTTTTTTGAGTTTACTTCTTTTTTTTTTTTTTTAATTAGTTGGAGGCTAATTACTTCACAACATTTCAGTGGGTTTTGTCATACATTGATATGAATCAGCCATGGATTTACATGTACTCCCCATCCCGATCCCCGCTCCCACCTCCCTCTCCACCCGATTCCTCTGGGTCTTCCCAGTGCACCAGGCCCGAGTGAGTTTACTTCTTATTTTTGGCAGCTAAATACAAGTTCCCTGGTGCAGAGAGTGTATTCAAGGTTTTCTTGATTTTTCTTTCTTTTTTTTTTTTTTAAATAAAAAGTGTTATTTTGGGGATATGTGCATCAGTGGATTGTATAAAACAGTATCTCATCCCTCTTTTGATTCTTCAAATCAAAGAAAGTTATTAAGGTAATTCTTTCATTTAAGTACTTTAAAATCAATAACATACAAAAGTGGTGATTTAATTCAGACTAGTAAATTACTTTGTTGACACAGTTACAATTCAGAATTGCTTAGGATAACAAAATAAGAAGACCACAGAAAGTGGTTATTAAAAAATAACAATTTTCAATTTCCAGTCTAACATACAAAGAATTTAGAAGGCATCACAAGAAAAAGTTGAACATAAAACAACTGAACATCAACAAACTGGAAATCAACTCTTCTTAGATCAGAGAATTGAAGTAACAGGGAAAACCACCTCCCTGAAAACTTGAGAGGAAGGAGGATACCAAGAACCACATCTTTCCAGAATCAAATAACTCAGAAGCAGAAACCCACCACTGGAGCCAATATAGGAATGTTTAACTATGGGGCTTTTACTATCAACAGTGAATTTCCAGAGAATGTGTGTGGACAAGCTTGAGTGTTACTATAGAGGACCAGTTTTCATAGGGTTTTGCAAGTTTTACTTTTATGAACACAATCAGTTTCTCAGGATGAAGATTTAAGAAAAATTCCTTAACCAACCTAAAGGAGATATACAATTCCAGCCCCCTCTAGCCTTTCTGCCTCATGAAAGGGTGCAGAAGGGGTCAGGAAGAGGGCTCAGAAGCACCTATTAAGGCTATAGTCTAGGGGCACAAAATCACTAAAAGAGAGACAAGCATAGGATTATAGAATACTTCTCTTCCCACATCTTACCATCACCTCAATCAGACTCCTGTAAAATAACAGTGAATCACATCTAAAAAAACTGCAAGTTTCAGACTCTATTTTAAAAAGAGTCTCTAGGGAAGCACAAGACACCAGATAAGAGTAACACAAGGATGCCAGTGGAAATTTAACTCCTAACACTAATTGCAGAAAACAGTGGACACAGCCTAACTCCTAGCCAGGAAAAAAAAAAAAAAAAACAAAACACATAAAATCTCACACTAAAGGTCTCTTTACAACAGTTCCTTTCTGTCAGGAAGCATTTAACAAGAGGCTTCCTGTGTGCTGTTTTGGATCTGTCAGGAACCCTCTGGCCCTTATTAATTCCTGAATTTTCAGGAATTAAGAGGAGAGGCATGCCTTTCCCGGGGCTGAGGAATCCAGGCATTTCTCTTTATGGTGTTAAGTACCCTCTTCCTTTTTACGAGCCATAGGGTAAAAGGTGATTGTTTGCAACTCTCTCTTTGATAGGGATTGTCTTATGTTTTGTAAGTCTGTAATTTTAATCTTTATCTTTGCTGAGAATAACCACCTTGTAAGACAGTATATACGCACACACCATGTTGATTAAAACACCTTTGCTCCATCAGAGCTTGGATCTCCGCGTCTTTCTTTCTTTTTTCTTTCTATCTTTCTCTCTTTCTCTATCTCTCTATTTCTGGCTAATTCCTTGGAGCGTGGAGGCCCGCTGAGCTCACTTTCTTGCCCGGGCATCTAAGACCCTCTCGAGAAGGCACACTGCGCCTTCACCCACTCGAGAGGGCGCCCGGTGCCCACGTGCAGCAGCGGGAGCCCTAACAACAGGACTCTATTGGCTTTCCGCGAAAACCAGGGGATACAGCCTCTTTCTCTCTCTTACTTTCTTATCGTCAACTCTGGACTACCAGGTTCCGGTCCATTAAAGGACCAACACCTTTCACAAAATAATCATATGAAACTTTCAACAAAAAAGTTACAAGTCAGTCTAAAAGGAAAATAAAAACAGTTTGAAGAGACCAAGCAGGTAATAAGACTCAGATATGGAAGAAATTTTGAAATTATCAGACTGGGAGACTTAAAATTACTATGGTTAATACAGTAAGTGCTCTAAAAGGAAAAGTGGACAACATGCTAAATCAGATGCCTAATGTTATCAGAGAGGAAAACTCAGAGAATGAACCAAAAAGTTGTAAAAATTAAAAAGATGAAGGGTGGTCAAGATGACAGAGTAGAAAGATACTGTGTTTACCTCCTTCCATGGGCATACAAAATTTACAATTATTTATAGAGAAACTATTTATGAGAAATACCAGAAGACTAGAAGAAAATATCTGAAACTAAAGATAAAAAGAAGAAACATAATGAGTTGTGTAGGAAGGGCAGACATATGCTATAGTGAAGACCCATACCTCTGGTGAAAGTGAATGAAAGTGAAAGTCGCTCAGCATGGACTATACAGTCCATGGTATTGTCCAGGCCAGAATAGTGGAGTGGGTAGCCTTTCCCATCTCCAGGGGATCTTCCCAACCTAGGGATGGAACCCAGGTCTCCCGCACTGTAGGCAAATTCTTTACCAGCTGAACCACAAGGGAAGCCCTTTCTCCTGTGGATCTTCCTGACCCAGGAACCAAACCAGAGTCTCCTGCATTGCAGGCGGATTCTTTATGGGAGGATAATTGCAATTGCAAAGATACTCCTCAAGGAGTAAGGGGTCCAAGGCCCACATTGGCCTCTCTAGCTTGAAGATCCAACACTGGAAAGATGAGACTCCAGAAAGTTTGTCTTTGAGGTCCAGAGAGATTTACTTTTGGATGAGCCACAGTGCTCTAGGGAATAGAGACTCCATCTTAAAACCTCACACTCTCTAGGATGCAGGGCAGAAGCAGCAATTTGAAAGGAGCCTGGGTCAGACCACCTGCTGATTTTAGACAGCCTCCTAAAGAGACAAGAGGCAAATGAAGCTAAACTGAGGGGTATAGACACTGATGGCAGACATTTCTGGGAGCTCATTCTACCACATGGACACCGGTGCTGGCAAGCACCATTTTAGAATCCTCCCTCTAGCTTTAATAAGGATCGACCTGGGGAAGGAAATGGCAACCTACTCCAGTACTCTTGCCTGGAAAATTCCATGGACGGAGGAGCCTGGTAGGCTACAGTCCATGGGGTCGCAAAGAGTTGGACACTACTGAGCGACTTCACTTTATTTTCTTTCTTTCACCTCCACTCACTCTCTTGCCATTAGTACTGGGATGCCTCAGACAAAGCAGTTAGCCTGAGAGGGATGCAGACACGCCTACCAGCAGACTCACTGTCTTAAGACACTGGAGACTACAGCTTCCCTGGAACTCAGTACTGTGCACCAGAGGGCTCAAAATATCACCCTGGACACCAGTGCATCATCACTTGCCCCAGAACCACTGAGGCCCTTCAGAAAGATGTCAGGATTTGGCTCTGCCTATCAGCAGACTATCATTAGCTTCAGGACCTTCCAGGGCCCTGCAGAGAGAAAACCTGGGACTCAGCCCTGCACATCAGTAGGTAGTTATTAGTCCAGGACCAGTTTCACAAACCAGTAGGCAGGCATCAGCTGCAGGATCCCTTGGTCTCTCTCCATCCACCAGAGGACGAACACCTGCCCAGGACAACTATAGCCTTGCAACCTGCCTTGTCAGGATCCAACAGTAGCTTGGTACTGAGCCTTGAAGACCAGAATGCCAACAAAAGTTCTTGAACACCTTGGGACTCTCAGTCAGCTTCCCCAAGATCCAGCTTCACCCACTAGTCAGGCAACATTAGGTTTGAAAAACCTTGAACTCACAGACAGCTGTGTCAGGAACTGGTCCTGCCCACTGTTTCTGGCCACTTCCAAACAAGGCAGGGCCTGGCAACCAACTGAACCATGAACTAGTTACATG
Organism: Dama dama; assembly: GCF_033118175.1. Lineage (NCBI taxonomy): Eukaryota > Metazoa > Chordata > Mammalia > Artiodactyla > Cervidae > Dama > Dama dama. Next base: position 86,566,760 of record NC_083689.1, read on the forward strand.
AACTTTCCAGATCATCCACATAGTTTGCCTACCATAACAGATATATCCATGCAATCCTCAGCTCTGGATTCTCAGCTCCTCTCTCTGAAAATGCAACCCTTATGAAATTATCAGTGGTATTTTTCACAGAACTAGAACAAATATTTCCAAAATGTATATAAAACTTAAAGACCCCAAATAGCCAAAACAATCTTGATAAATAAAGACTATAGTTGGAGGAATCACTCTCCCAGATTTCAAACTATACAAACTCTAGTAATCAAAATAGGACAGTACAGGTTAAAAAATGGACATAAAGATCAGTAGAATGAAATAGAAAGCTCAGAAATGAACCCACTCATATAGGCAATTCATAAATGACAAAAGGGGCAAGACCATATCATTGGGAAAAGATAGTTTCTTTAATAAATGGTATTTAGAAAACTGGACAGTGGTAGGCAAAAGAATCAAACTGGACTACGTTCTCACACCATATATAAAAATAAACTAAAAATGAATTAAAGACTTAGATGTAAGACTATAAAGAACAAAGCTGCTTTCCTAGAAGAAAACATAAGCTGTGTGCTGTGACATTGGTCTTAGTGATATTTTCTTCTGGATTTGTCTCCTCAAGAATGAGATAAAAGGGAAAAGAAGTTAAACAGGGTTACATTTAACTAATAAAAAAAACTTTTGCACAGTGAAAGAAACTATCAATAAAATAAAAAGGCACCCCACTGAATGGGAGAAGATATTTACAAAGAATCTACCCTTCATCTTCAGGTTCACCTCTTACCAAGTTGATAGCCTCATGGGGAAAGTTTTGCCAGTACAACATGTGGAAAGATGTGACTTGTGTTCTTATCAAATCCAGCTCTTCAACCAATCCTCTGGGCACATGCATAATGTATGGAGATGCTACCTCACAGACAGTCCCTCAAGACTTCAATAGGTAACTTTTCACCTAATTTTCTAGAGACAGAGAAAGTTATGCAAAATGATAAAACATTGGAATTTGTTTCCACTGAAAGAATAAGAAAAAAAAAACTGAAAAATACAATTAGTGAAACAGAAACAAGTTGCCAGCTAAAGAGTTTGAAGTATCAGTAATAAGACTACTGATTGAATTTGGAACAAGAATAGAAACACCATGGAGATTTTAACAAGGAACTAGATAAAAAAGAAGAAACAGAACAGAAGACTACAATAAGTGAAATTTAAACAGTCACAGAAATTAACAGCAGAATATGTAATACAGATGAATGCATGAGTGCTCTGAAAGATAGAATAATAATAATAATCACCAAACAAAATGGCAAAAGGAAAATAAAAGACAAAATAAAAACTGTTTAAAAGATTTCTGGGATAACAATAAACATAGTAACACTTGCATCAACACTTCCCAAAAATGAGAAGAGGGAATGGGGTCAATAATAAATTTGATGAAAAAAAAATTTAAATAATATATTTGAAAATATATATATTTGATGAAATTATTGCAGAACAATGACCAACTTGAAGAATGAAACAAATATCTAAGTACAGGAAGTACAGAGGGTCAAAGAAAAGAATTCAAAGTTACAACAAGACATATCATAAATAAAATGGCAAATTTTAGAGATAAAGAGAATTCTAAAAGCAGGAAGAATAAAAAAGTTATGTACAAGAGGACTTCTATAAGATTATCAAATAATTTGTCTGTAGAAATATTGTAGCCAGAAGAGAGCTTGGTAATAGAAAAACCTGCAACATATGATATTCTACTCCAACAAGATAATCATTTAGAATTGAAGGAAAGATAAAAATAAGCAAACACTAAAATAATTGATCAATAGGAAACCTACCCTAAAAATGTTAAGGGTCTTTCTAAGTGGTGCTCAGCCTTCTTTATGGTCCAACTCTCACATCTATACATGACCACTGGAAAAACCATAGCTTTGACTATTCAGATCTTTGTTGGCAAAGTGATGTCTATGCTTTTTAATACTCTGTCTGTCAAGGTTTGCCATAGCTTTCCTTCCAAGGAATAAGTGTCTTTTAATTTTATGGCTACAGTCACTGTCTGCAGCGATTTGGGAGACCAAGAAAAGAAAATCAGTCACTGCTTCCACTGTTTCCCCTTCTATTTGCCATGAAGTGATGAGACTGGATGCATGATCTTAGATTTTTGAATGCTGAGTTTTAGCTCAGTTTTTTCACTTTCCTCTCTCACTGTCATCAAAAGACTCTTAAGTTCCTCTTCACTTTCTGCCATTAGAGTGGTATCATCTGCCTATCTGAGGTTTTTGATATTTCTTCTGGAAATATTGATTACATCTGTGATTCATCCAGCCTGGTGTTTTTCCTGATGTACCCTGCAGATAAGTTAAATTAACAGGGTGACAATGTACAGCCTTGATGTCCTCCTTTCCCAATTTTGAACCAGTCAGTTGTTCCATGTAAGGTTCTAAATGCTGCTTCTTGACCCACATATAGATTTCTCAGGGGGCAGGTACAATATTCTGGTATTTTCATCATTTTGAGAATTTTCCACAGTTTGTTGTGACACACACAGTCACAGGCAAAGAAGCAGAAGTAGATACTTTTCTGGAATTATCTTGCTTTTTCTATGATCAAACGATGTTGGCAATTTGATCTCTGGTTCCTCTAGCTCTTCGAAACCCATCATGCATATCTGGATGTTCTCAGTTCACGTACTATTGAAGACTTGATTGAAGGATTTTGTGTATTATATAACAAGGATGTGAAATGAGCACAACTGGATGGTAGTTTGAACATTCTTTGGCATTGTCTTTCTTTGAGATTGAAATGGAACTTGACATTTTTGAATCCTGTGGCCAATGCTGAGTTTTCCAAATTTACTGACATACTGAGAATAGCACTTTACCAGAATCAATTGTTAGGATTTTAAATAGCTCAACTGAACTGGAATTTCATCAGATCCACTAACTTTGTTTGTAGTAAAGCTTCCTAAAACCCACTTGACTTCACACTCCAGGACGTATGGCTCCAGATGAGTGACCACACCATCGTGGTTAACCAGGTCATTAAGATTTTCTGTATAGTTCTGTATAGTTCTTCTGTATTCTAACCACTTCTTACTATCTTCTTCTGTTAGGTCTTTACATTTTCAGCCCATTACCATGCTTATCCGTGTACAAAATGTTACTTTGATATCTCTGTTTTCTTGAGGATATCTCAAGTCTTTCTACTGTTTCCCTCTATTTCTTTGCATTGTTCATTTAAGAAGGCCTTCTTATCTCTCCTGGCTTTCTTCTGGAACTCTGTCTTTAGGTGGGTCAATCTTTCCCTTTCTCCCTTACTACTGGCTTCTCTTCTTTCCTCAGCTATTTTTAAAGCCTCCTCAAACAACCACTTTGACTTCTTGTGTCTGTTTTTCTTTGGAGTTATTTTGTTCATTGCCTCCAATACAATGTCATGAACCTGCATCCACAGTTCTTCAGGCACTGTGTCTACCAGATCTAATCCCTTAAATCTATTCATCACCTCCAGTGTATGAATTGCCTAGAGGTTTTCTCTACTTTCTTCAATTTAAACCTGCATTTTGCAATGAGGAACTCTTGATTTGAGCCACAGTCAGCTCCAGATCTTGTTTTTGCTGACTGTATAGAGGCTTCTCCATCTTCAGCTGTAAAGAATATAATCAACCTGATCTCATTGTTGAGGATCTAGTGATGTCTATGTGCAGAATCCTATCTTGTATTGTTGGTAAAGGGTGTTTGCTATGACCAGTGTGTTCTCTTGACAAAACTCTTTGCTCTGCTTCATTTTGTACTCGATGACCAACCTTGCCTGTTACTCCAGATATGTCTTGACTTCCTATTTTTGCATTCCAATTCCCTATGAAAAAAAGGAAACCTTGTGTGTGTGTGTGTTTTAGCTCTAAAATGTCTTCTAGGACTGTATAGAACCCTTCAATTTCAGCTTCATCAGCATTTGTAATCGGGGCAAAGATTTGGATTACTATGATGTTCACTAGAGTGGCCTTGGAAACAAACAGAGACCATTCTGTCTTTTTTAAGGCTGTATCCACATAATTCATTCTGGATTATTTTGTTGACTGTGAGAGTCACTCCATTTCTTCTAAGGGCTTCTTGCCTATAGTAGTAGGCAATAATATAATGGTCATCTGAGTTAAATTCGCCCATTCACATCTATTTTAGTTCACTGATTCCTAGGATGTCAATAGTCACTCGCCATCTCCTGCTTGATCATGCCCAATTTACCTTGATTCATCGACCTAGCATATCAGGCCCCTATGTACTATTATTCTTTACAACTTCAGACTTTACCTTTGACACCAGACACACCCACAACTGAACATTGTTTCTGCTTTGGCCCAGGAATTTCATTCTTTCTGAAGCTATTAGCAACTGCACAAATTGAGGAGGAACTAAAGAACCTCTAAATGAGGGTTAGAGAGGAGAATGAAAATGCTAACTTAAAACTCAACATTCAAAAAACTAAGATCATGGCATCTGTTCCTATCACTTCACGGCAAATAGATAGGAAAAAAAAATGGAAAATTGGCAGATTTTAGCTTCTTGGGCTCTAAAGTCACTCCAACCATGAAATGAAGAGATGCATGCTCCTTGGAAGAAAAGCTTTGGCAAATTTAGACAGCATATTACAAAACAGAGACATATCTTTGCTGACGCAAGTCTGTATAGTCAAAGTTACAGTTTTTCAGTAGTCATGAACAGATGTGAGAATTGGATCAGAAAGAAAGCTGAGCACCAAAGAATCAATGCTTTTGAATTGCGGTGCTGGGGAACTCTTGAAAGTCCCTTGGGTAGCAAGGAGATCAAACCATTTAATCCTAAAGGAAATCAACCCTGGATATTCATTGAAAGGGCTGATGCTGATGCCCTGATGTTTTGCTCACCTGATGCAAAAAGCTGACTCATCGGAAAGGGCCCTGAAGCTGGGAAAGATGGAAGGCAGCAGGAGAAGTGGGTGACAGAGGATGAGATGGTTGGATGGCAACACCAACTCAATGGGCTTGAGTTTTCACAAACTCCAGAAAATAATAAAGGACAAAGACACCTGGCATGATGTCACCCATGGGGTCCACAAAGAATCAGATATGACTTCATGACTGAACAACAGCCACTTCCCCAATAGCACATTGGACACCTTCCAACCAGGGGAGCTCATCTTCCACTGTCATATCTTTTTTGCCTTTTTATACTGCTTATGGGGTTCTCAGGCAAGAATGCTGGTGTGGTTGCCATTCCCTCCTCCAGTGGACCATATTTTGTCATAAATCTTCACTGTGACCTACCTCTCTCTCTTGGTTGGGCCTGCACTGCGTGGTTCATCACTTAATTGTATTATACAAGCCCCTATGCCATGACAAATCCCTGATAAACTTTTAGCCAGGTTCATTAAGAATGAAATAGAGGACCTAAATAAATAAATCAAGAAATGAAGGAAGAGAAATAACGACTAGTATCACAGAGATATAAAATCAGAAAAGAATAGTATGAAGAATTATGTGCCAACACATTGGACAACCATAAAGAAAGGAACAAGATTTTAGAAATATACAATCTTGCAAGATTGAATCAGGAAGAAATAGACAATCTTGTGAGATAGATCACTAGTATTGAAACTAAATCTGTATTAATAGTAAAAAAAAAAAAAAAAAAAAACCTCTCAGCAAACAAAAGTGTATGAAAAGTCTTCACAGCATAATTCTAAGACATAAAGAAAACTAATACCTATTCTCTTCAAACTATTTCATAAATATGAAGAAATGTAACACCATCAAATTCATTCTGTGTGGTAAAAATTACTCTGATACCTAAACCAGAAATAGATGTTACAAAAAATGATAGGCCATATACATAAATGCAAAATATACATAATATACATAAATTAAAAATCCTTGAAAAAATATTGCCACTAAATTCAACCTTACATAAAAAGTATTATAAACCATGAACAAGTATAATTTATTTCACATATGCAGTGCTGACTTAATATCCACTCAATAAATGTGATACACCAAACTAATAAGAGGAAAAATTAAAAATCATATTAAGATATTAATGTTTTAAAAGTCGTTCAATCATGTCCTACTCTCTGCAACCCCATGGACTATACAATCTGTGGAATTCTCCAGGCCAGAATACTGGAGTGGGTAACCTTTCCCTTCTCCAGAGGATCTTCCCAACCCAAGATCGAACCCAGGTTTCCCGCATTGCAGGCAGATTCTTTACCAGCTGAGCCACAAGGGAAGTCCTAAGATCTTAAAGCATTTGACAAAAGCATTTGATAAAAGCCAAGATCCATTTGTGACAAAAACTCTTATGAATGTTGGAATAGAGGGAACATAATCCAACATAACTATTTATGACAAACCCACAACTAACATCAAACTAAATTGTGAAAAGCTGAAAACTTTTTCGTTAAATTCAGGAATAAGACAAGGATGTCCACTCTCATCACATTTGTTTAACATAGTATTGCAAGCCATAGCTACAACAATCAGATAATAAGAGTAAATAAAAGACACATAAATTGGAAGGAAAGAAGTAACATTGTCACCTTTCAGACAGCATAATACTATATATAGAAGACATTAACATTTAGACCAAAAAAACAAAGCTATTAGTGCTAATAAATGAATTCAATAACATTGCATAACACAAGATTAATACACAGAATTCTGTCACTTTTTTATACACTAATCATTAACTATTAGGGTGTAAAATGTAAAGAAAAAAATTCCTTAATCTCAAGATAAGTATCTAGGAGTAAACTAAACCAGGGAGTTGAAAGATCTATACTCTGAAAACTATAAAACATTATGAAGGAATTTGAAAGCAATACAAAGTAATAGAAAGATATCTTGTGTCTTTGATTAGAAGAATTAATATTGTTAAAATGTCCATATCACACAAAAGTATCTACAAATTTTATGCAAATCTTATCAAAATATCCATGACATTTTTCACAGAACTAGAACAAATAATCCTAAAATTTATATTTACCAAAAAGACTGCAAATTTCCATAGCAATTTTGAGCAAAAAAATAACAAAGCTGGGTGTATCACTCTCCCTGACTTCAGACAATACTGTTAAGCTACAGTAATCAAAGCAGCATGGTACCCACACAAAAACAGGCATGAAGATAAATGGAACAAAAGAGAGAGCCTAGAAATAAACATGTGTACTTATCATCAGTTAATCTTTGATAAAGGAATCATAATATTAAATGGAGAGAAGTCAGTCTCTTCAATGCATCTGTTGGGTAAACCTGATAGGTGCATGTAAAATAATGAAATTAGAGCTTTTTCTCACATCATGTTAAAACAAAACAAACAAACTAACAAACAAAAAAACTTCAAAATGGAAAAAAGAATTAAGTGTGAGCCCTGAACCCATAAAACTCCTGGAAGACAATATGAGCAGAACACTCTTTGACATAAATTGTAAAATTATTATTTTATTTGAACCTAAGACCAAAGAAACAAAAGCAAAAGTAGAAACAAACAAAAGCAAATACATATGTAACCCCCTCAAAAACAAAACAAAACAAACAAACAAACAAAAAAACCTGGAGCTTCATTAAAAGCTTTTGTACAGCAAAGGAAACCATCAACCAAAAGAAAAGAAAATCTGCAGCTTTGGAAAATATTTGTGAATGATATGACTAACAAGAGATTAATATCTAAAATGGATGAACAGCTGTTACAACTCAAAAAAAACCTGATTAAAAAAAAATGATAGGAAGTTCTGAATACACTTTTTTTCCAAAGAAGATATAGTTAATGGACAAACACAGGAAAAAAATGCTTAACATCACCGATCAACAGAGAAAATATCTCAAATCTATGATGTGATATCAGCTCACACCTGTCAAAATGGTTATCTTCAAAAAGTGTGTAGATAATAAATATTGGCAAGGATGTGGAGAAAAGGAAATTGTAGTACAGTGTTGATGAAAATGTTTATATATATACATACACACAATGGAATATTACCTAAACTTAAAAATCACTCTAATGACAGAAAGTGAAAAGGAACTAAAAAGCCTCTTGCTGAAGGAGAAAGAGGAAAGTGAAAAAAACTGGCTTAAAACTCAACATTCAAAAACTAAGATCATGGCATCTGGTCCCATCACTTCATAGCAAACAGATGGGGGAAAATTGAATCAGTGACAGACTGTATTGTCTTAGGCTCCAAAAATCACTACAGACAGTGACTGCAGCCAAGAAATTAAAAGATGCTTGCTCCTTGGAAGAAAATCTATGACAAATCTAGACAGCATATTAAAAAGCAGAGACATCACTTTTCTGACAAAGCTCCATATAGTCAAAGCTATGTTCTTTGCAATAGTCATGTATAGATGTGAGAATTGGACCATAGAGAAGGCTGAGGGTTGAAAAATTTATGCTTTTGAACTGTGGTGCTAAAGAAGACTCTTGAGTCCCTTGGACACAAGGAGATCAAACCAGTCAATCCTAAAGGAAATCAACCTGGAAGGACTGACGCTGAAGCTGAAGCTCCAGTACTTTGGGCACCTGATGTGAAAAGCCGAATCACTGGAAAAATACTGATGCTAGGAAAGATCGAGGGCAGGAGGAGAAGGGGGAAACAGAGGATGAGTTGGTTGGATGGCATCATCAACTCACTGGACATGAGTTTGTGCAAGATCCAGGAGACAGTGAAGGACAGGAAGGTCTCACAAGCTGCAGTCTGGGGGGTCGCAAAGAGTCAGACAAGACTGAGAGACTGAACAGCAACAAAAATAGCGTAATTCTGTCATTTGCAACTTGAATGGACTTTGAGGATATTATGCTTAATGAAATGTCAGACAGAAAAGCACAAACACTGTATGTTATCACTTGTATGTGAAATGTTAAAAATACAACACACAAATGAATACACCAATAGAGATACATACCCACAGATAATGAGAACAAAGTGGTGATTAGCAGTAGGGAGAGAAGGGGGAGAGGGGCAAGAGAAGGTTTTGGGATTAAGGGACACAAACTACCGTGCATAAAATAAGTAAACAACAAGGGTATATTGCACAACTTGGAGAAATATAGGCATTATTTTATAATAATTGAAATATAATCTATAAAAATTTTAATCACTATGGTATATACTTATAAATCAATTAAAAACATATATAGTTACAATGCAAATTTTTAAATCATATTTCTTGACAGCTCATAGTACAGCAGAGGTTAATAATCTGATATTCTCCTCTGTTGTTTTGATTATGACCAGTAGAAAGCAGGGAGAGACTGGAGAATGGTGCATTTCTTAGAAAATAATGAATTCTTCAAACATGATCCACTGGAGAAAGGAATGGCAAACCACCCCAGTATACTTGCCATGAGAATCTCATGAACTGCATAAGACGAAAAGATATGACACTGAAAGATGAGTCCCCCAGGTCTGATGCTCCTGGGGAAGAGCTGAGGAGAGCTACTAATAGCCAGAAAAAGTATGAAGCAGCTGGACCAAAGCAGAAACAATGCTCCATTGTGGATGTATCTGATGATGAAAGTAAAATCCAATGCTGCAAAGGATAGTTGCATAGGAACCTGGAATGTTAGGTCTACGAAGCAAGATAAATTGGATGTGGTCAAGCAGGAGATGGTAAGAATAAACATCGACATCTTAGAGATCAGTGAATTAAAATGAACAGTAATGGGTGAATTTAATTCAGAAGACCATTATATCTACTACTGTGGGCAACAATCCTATAGAAGAAAAGGAGTAGCCCTCATAATCAACAAAAGAGTCCAAAATGCAGTATTTTGATGCAACCTCAAAAATTACAGAATGATCTCAGTTCGTTTCCAGGCAAGCCATTCAACACCAGAGTAATCTAAATCTATGCCCTTACCACTGATGCCAAAGAAGCTGAGGTTGATCAGTTTTATAAAGACCAAAGATGGGTTCGATAAAGGACAGAAATGGTATGGACCAAAGAGAAGCAAAAGAGGTGACAAGAATACACAGAAGGACTGTACAAAAAAGATCTTCACGACCCAGATAATCACGATGGTGTGATCATTCACCTAGAGCCAGACATCCTGGAATGTGAAATCAGGTGGGCCTTAGAAAGCATCACCACAAACAAAGCTAGTGGAGGTGATGGAATTGCAGTTGGGCTATTTCAAATCCTGAAAGATGATGCTGTGAAAGTGCTGCACTCAATATGCCAGCAAAGTTGGAAAACTCAGCAGTGGCCACAGGACTGGAAAAGGCCAGTTTTCATCCTAAAATCAAAGAAAGGCAATCCCAAAGAGTGCTCAAACTACTGCACAACTGCACTTATCTCACACGCTAGTAAAGTAATGCTCAAAATTCTCCAAGCCAGGCTTAAGCAACACTTGAACTAAGAACTTCCAGATGTTCAAGCTGGCTTAGGCAGAGGAACCAGAGATCAAATTGCCAACATTCACTGGATCATCGAAAAAGCAAGAGAGTTCCAGAAAAATATCTATTTCTGCTTTATTGACTATGCCAAAGCCTTTGACTGTGTGGATCACAATAACCTGTGGAAAATTATGAAAGAGATGAGAATACAAGACCAGCTGACCCACCTCCTGAGAAACCTGTATGCAGGTCAGGAAGCAACAGTTAGAACTGGACATGGAACAACAGAATGGTTCTAAACAGAAAAAGTAGTACGTCAAGGCTGTATATTGTCACCCTGCTTATTTAACTTATATGCAGAGTACATCATGAGAAACACTGGGCTGGAAGAAGCACAAGCTGGAATCAAGATAGCTTGGAGAAATATCAATAACCTCAGATATGCAGATGACACCACCTTATGGCAGAAAGTGAAAAGGAACTAAAAAGCCTCTTGATGAAAGTGAAAGAGGAGAGTGAAAAAGTTGGCTTAAAGCTTAACATTCAGAAAACTAAGATCATGGCATCTGGTCCCATCACTTCATGGCAAATAGATGGTGAAAGAGTGGAAACAGTGTCAGACTTTATTTCTTTGGGCTTCAGAATCACTGCAGATGGTGATTGCAGCCATGAAATTAAAAGACACTTACTCCTTGGAAGGGAAGTTATGACCAACCTAGATAGCATATTAAAAAGCAGAGACATTACTTTGCCAACAAAGGTCCATCTGGTCAAGGCTATGGTTTTTCCAGTGGTCATGTATGGATGTGAGAGTTGGACTGTGAAGAAAGCTGAGTGCCAAAGAATTGATGCTTGTGAACTGTGGTGTTGGAGAAGACTCTTGAGAGTCCCTTGGGCTGCAAGGAGATCCAACCAGTCTATCCTAAAGGAGATCAGTCCTGGGTGTTCAGTGGAAGGACTGATGCTGAAGCTGAAACTTCAATACTTTGGCCATCTCATGCGAAGAGTTGACTCAATGGAAAAGACCCTGATGCTGGGAGGGATTGGGGGCAGGAGGAGAAGGGGATGTCAGAGGATGAGATGGATGGATGGCATCACCGACTCGATGGACATGAGATTGAGTAGACTCCGGGAGTTGGTGATGGATAGGGAGGCCTGGTGTGCTGCAAGTCATGAGGCTGCAAAGAGTCACACAGGACTGAGCGACTGAACTGAACTGAGAAGAACTTCTAGAATTAACACCAAAAAAAAAAAAAAAAAAGAAAGAAAGAAAGAAAAGAAAAAGTTCTGTTCATCATTGGGGATTGGAATGTAAAAGTAGGAAGTCAAGAGATACCTGGAGTTATAGGCAAGTTTGACCTTGGAGAGTAAAATGAAGCAAGGCAAAGGTGAAGTGAATTCTTTCAAAAGAATGCATTGGTCATAGCAAATACCCTTTCTCAAAAACACAAGAGACAACTTTATACATGGACATCACCAAATGGCCAATACCAAAATCAAATTGATTACATTCTTAGTAGCTAAAGATGAAGAAGCTATATAAAGTCAGCAAAACAAGACCTGGAGCCGACTGTGACTCAGATCATCAGCTTCTCAAATCAAAATTCAGGCTTAAACTAAAGAAAGTGGAGAAAGTCACCAGGCCAGCCAGGTATGACTTAAATCAAATCCCCTACGAATATGCAGTGGAGGTAACAGATTCAAGGGATTAGTATTTGCAGTGTGCCTGAAGAACTATGAACAGAGGCCCATAGTATTCTACAGGAGGCAGAGAATAAAACAATCCCAAAGAAAAAGAAAAGCAAGAAGGCAAAGTGGTTCTCTGACGAGGCCGTACAAAAAGCTAAAGAAAGAACAGAAGTGAAAAGCAAGGGAGAAAGGTAGAGGTATACCCAACTAAATGCAGATTTCCAAAGAACAGCACAGAGAGACAAAAAGTCCTTCTTCAATGAAGAGTGTATGTATAAAACTAGATGAAAACAACAGAAGGAGAAATACTAGAAATCTCTTTAGGAAAATTGGAGATATCAAGAGAATATTTGCCCAAAGAAGGGTGCAATAAAGGACAAAAATGGTGGAGACCTAGTAGATGCTGAAGAGATCAAGAAGAGATGGAAAGAATATGTAGAAGAGCTGTACAAAAAAGATCCAAATAAACCAGATTATGACAATGGTGTGGTCGGTCACCCAGAGCCAGACATTCTGGAGAGTGAAGTCAAGTGGGTCTTAGGAAGCACTGCTGTTAATAAAGCTAGTGGATGTGACAGAAATCCAGTAGAACTATTAAAAATCCTAAAGGATGATGCCATCAGGGTGCTGCATTCAATATGTCAGTAAATCAGGAAGACCCAGCAGTGGACACAGGACTGGAAAAGGCCAATCCTCATCCCAGTTCTCAAGAAGGGTAGTGCTAAAGAATGTGCTAACCATCAGACAATTGCACCCATCTCCCATGCTAGTAAGGTTATGCTTAAAATCTTGCAAGCTAGACTTCAGCATTATGCAAACAAAGAACATCCAGATGTCCAAACTGGGTTTAGAAAAGGATGAGGAACCAGAGATCAAATCACCAACATTTGCTGAATGATAGAGAAGGCTAGGGAATTCCAGAAAAAAACATCTACCTCTGTTTCATTGACTATGCCAAAGCCTTGACTGTGTGGATCATAATAAACTGTGGAAAGCTCTTAAAGAGATGGGAATACCAGACCATCTTACCTGTCTCCTGAGAAACCTGTATCTGGGTCAAGAAGCAACAGTTAGAACCCTGTATGAAAGAAATGATTGGTTCAAGATTGAGAAAGGAGTACGACAGGGCTGTCTGCTATCACTCTGTTTGTTTCATCTATATGCTGAGCAAATCATGAGAAATGCCGGGCTGGATGAGTTACAACCTGGAAACAATATAGATGGCAGAAACATCAACAATCACAGATATGCAGATGACACCACTCTAATTCCGGAAAGGGAAGAGGAACTAAAGAGGCTCTTGATGAGGGTGAAGGAGCTTAAAAATAAACACTAAAAAAAATAAAAATAAGATCATGGCATCCAGTCCCATTATTTCATGGTCAATAGAGGGGGGTAAGGTGGAAGCAGAAACAGATTTCCTCTTCTCGGGCTCTAAAATCACTGTGGATGGTGACCTCAGCCATGAAATCAGAAGACTTTTGCTTACTGGCAAGAAAGCTATGACAAACCTGGACAGTGTTGAAAATAAGAGACATTACTCTGCCAACAAAGGTCTGTATGGTCAAGGCTATGGTTGTCCCAGTGGTCAGGTATAGTTGTAAGAGCTGGATTGTAAAGAAGGTGGAGTACTGAAGAATTGATGCCTTTGAACTATGATGCTGGAGAAGACTCCTGAGAATCCCTTGTACAGAAAGGGAATCAAACCTGTCAATATTAAGGGAAATCAACCCTGGATATTCATTGGAAGGACTGATGCTGAAGCTGAAACTCCAGTATTTTGCTCATCTGATGAGAATAGCTGACTCATTGGAAAAGTCCCTGAATCTGGGAAATATGGAGGAAAGAAAGAGAAGAGGGTGTCAGAGGTTGAGAAGGCTGGATGGCATCACTGACATAATAGACATGAATTTGGGCAAATTTCTGGAGATGGTGAGGGACAGAGAGGCCTGGAGTGCTGCAGTCCATGGGGTCTCAAACAGTCAGACATGACTGAATAACAACAATGAGTTCTACAGAAGCCCCAGAGAAGTCTTGAAGCATTTGTATATTTGTGCTGCTCAGGCTATATAAATAGGAATGCCATTTTGTAGGGAGAAACATTAATTATTACTTTTATATATCAGCAATTTTGCACACAAATTTTCTGGAAAAGGTATAAAGGGAAATAACCTTGAAAATATCACCTCAAATATACAAAAAATTTTAACATATTAATGTATGAGTAAAGGGGAAAATCATATTCACATTCTGTTTGATCTTCTAAAATAGAATTGCAGATAACTCATTTGTAAACAGAATTATTAGTGGTTTTTCTCAGTCCACATAATTATGAAATTGTGTTATTCTTAAAATGATACCATTCATCATGCACTTAAAATATACTGCCATTCATTATCAGCTATATATAATTATAAAATAAAAAAACATTTTAGAATTTTATGAAATTTATCTCAAGATGTTGCTCTGATTGAAAATATGTTTTAATAGTATATTTTCTTTATCTTCAATATTGTAAACACTCAATTATATTTATTTTCTGCAGATTATCCTAGAACTCATATGATAAACTTAAAAATAAATTGTCTAGTATATAAACTGGTTTTGGTAAACTACAGTTCAGGGCAAAACTTGTGATGTTTGGACTTCAATTACTTTGAAATTGATCCATTCAGCCAAATCTCCCTTCATTTTTCCCAGTATTAGAAGATAACTTGGGAGATATGAGTCAGGATTGAGTCTTCTATTTTTAGATAGCTCTAAGAGATTTTATAAATGCAAAAATTACTTTTACTCATCTCTCTCTGAACACTATAGACTCAATGCATTCTGGTTTTCCCAGTTAATTTCTTTCAAATACTAAGGGGAAAACAGATTATAAATAACAATTATTTCTTATAGTCAGTTTTTAAAGGTCAGTTTTCCTAAATCCTTAAGTGCAGATGGAAATCTTTTTTTTTTTTTAATTTACTACAAAATCTGACAAAATAAAGAAAAACTAACTAAAGAGAATGATATCCCATGTTTATGATATGAAAGTGAAAGCCACTCAGTCGTGTCCAACTCTTTGTAACCCCATGGATTATACAGTCCATGGAAATTCTCCAGGCCAGAATACTGGAGTGAGTAACCATTTCCTTCTCCAAGAGATCTTCCCAACCCAGGGATCAAATGCAGGTCTCCCACATTGCAGGCAGATTCTTTACCAGCTGAGCCACTGGGAAGCCCTATCATGTTTATGATAGGCATATTTAATATTGTGAAGATGTTAGTTCTTTGCAGTTTGATTTATAGATTCAACACAATACAAACCAAAATTTTAGCAAGCAAGGATACAGACACACACACAGACACATTATTGTTATTATTTAGTCGCTAAGTCATGAATACTTTTTTGGGAACCTATGGACTTTAGCCTACCAGGACCCTCTCTCCATCAGATTTCCCAGGCCAGATTACTGGAGTGGGTTGCCATTTCCTTCTCCAGGGGATCTTCCCAGCTCAAGGATCGAACTCACATTTCCTGCCTTGGCAGGCAGATTCTTTACCACTGAGCCAACAGGGAAGCCTATATATGTGCGTGTATGTGTGTGTGTGTATAAATATATGCACATATATTTTAGGTTAGCAAAAAAGTTCATTTGAGTTTTTTGTATCATCATATGGAAAAGCCCAAGCAAACTTTTGGCCAAACATTTATATATAGTACTGGCTTATACATGTATCTCAACAAACTCATTGTTGGAGGACTGATGCTACCCAACCTCAAGACTTACTACAAAGATACAGTGCTCAGAACAGTGTTGTCTGGTAACAGAGTAGAAAAATTGATCAATAGAGCAGAATAGAAAACTTAGAAATAGGCCTGTAAATTACACTAAACCAGTAAAATTATTCTAACAAAGAAGCAAAGCTAGTAAAATGGAAAAAAGATAATTTTTCTCATAACTGATTATGAAAAAACTGGATATTCTCAAAAAAAAAGAGAAAGGAATCTATACAGAGACCTCACACTATTCAAAAAAATTAACTCAAAATAAACAACAGATATAAATGTAAATTGAAAACTGTGAAATTCCTTGAAGATAACATGATAGAAAACATAGATGATCTTAGATTTGATGACTTTTTACATAAAACTTTGAAGGCATAATTCTTGAAAGAAATCATTGAGAAGCTGGGCTTCATTAAAATTAAACATTTTTGATCTGCAAAAAAATATCTAGAGAATGAGAAGATAAACCAGAGACTAAACAGAAATATTTGGAAATTATGAATTTTGTCAGTTTCTCACAAAACTAAACATTCTCCTACCTTATGATCCAGAAATTGTGCTCAATGGTAATTATCCATAGGAATTTAAAACTTATAAACATACAAAAACTTACAGGCAAGTTTTGATAGTAGCTTTAGTCACAATATCCCAAATTTGGAAGCAACTAAACCGTCTTTCTGTCAGTGAATAGATAAATAAATGGTTCTATATCCAAATGATGGAATACAGTACTGTACAGTACTAAAAAGAAAGTGATAAAGCCATGAAAAGACATGGAGGAATTTTAAATGCATATTACTAAATGAAAGCAGCTATATCTAAAAAGGCTATATACTGTATGATAAGAACCATATTGACATTCTGGAAAAAACAAAACCATGGAAACAGTAAAAAGATCAGTGTTTGTCAGAGGCTAGTGATGTGGAGGAATAGTTAGAACACAAAGGATTTTTGAACTGAACTGAACTGAACTGAAGTCGCTCAGTCGTGTCCGACTCTTTGCCCCGCCTTGGACTGTAGCCCTCTAGGCTCCTCCATCCATGGGATTCTCCAGGCAAGAATACTGGAGTGGGTTGCCATTTCCTTCTCCAGGGGATCTTCCCAACCCAGGGATCGGACCCAGGTCTCCCGCATTGTAGGCAGACACTTTCTTTTTTTTTTTTTATTAGTTGGAGCCCAATCACTTCACAACATTTCAGTGGGTTTTGTCATACATTGATATGAATCAGCCATGGATTTACACGTATTCCCCATCCCGATCCCCCCTCCCACCTCCCTCTCCACCCGATTCCCCCGGGTCCTCCCAGTGCACCAGGCTGGAGCACTTGTCTCATGCATCCCACCTGGGCTGGTGATCTGTTTCACCATAGATAGTATACATGCTGTTCTTTTGAAATATCCCACCCTCACCTTCTCTCACAGAGTTCAAAAGTCTGTTCTGTAATTCTGTGTCTCTTTTTCTGTTTTGCATATAGGGTTATCGTTACCATCTTTCTAAATTCCATATATATGTGTTAGTATGCTGTAATGTTCTTTATCTTTCTGGCTTACTTCACTCTGTATAAGGGGCTCCAGCTTCATCCATCTCATTAGGACTGGTTCAAATGAATTCTTTTTAATGGCTGAATAATATTCCATGGTGTATATTTACCACAGCTTCCTTATCCATTCATCTGTTGATGGGCATCTAGGTTGCTTCCATGTCCTGGCTATTATAAACAGTGCTGCGATGAACATTGGGGTGCACGTGTCTCTTTCAGATCTGGTTTCCTCAGTGTGTATGCCCAGAAGTGGGATTGCTGGGTCATATGGCAGTTCTATTTCCAGTTTTTTAAGAAATCTCCACACTGTTTTCCATAGCGGCTGTACTAGTTTGCATTCCCACCAACACTGTAAGAGGGTTCCCTTCTCTCCACACCCTCTCCAGCATGTATTGCTTGTAGACTTTTGGATAGCAGCCATCCTGACTGGCATGTAATGGTATCTCATTGTGGTTTTGATTTGCATTTCTCTAATAATGAGTGATGTTGAGCATCTTTTCATGTGTTTGTTAGCCATCTGTATGTCTTCTTTGGAGAAATGTTTGTTTAGTTCTTTGGCCCATTTTTTGATTGGGTCATTTATTTTTCTGGAATTGAGCTGCAGGAGTTGCTTATATATTTTTGAGATTAATCCTTTGTCTGTTTCTTCATTTGCTGTTATTTTCTCCCAATCTGAGGGCTGTCTTTTCACCTTACTTATAGTTTCCTTTGTAGTGCAAAAGCTTTTAAGTTTCATTAGGTCCCATTTGTTTATTTTTGCTTTTATTTCCAATATTCTGGGAGGTGGGTCATAGAGGATCTTGCTGTGATTTATGTCGGAGAGTGTTTTGCCTATGTTCTCCTCTAGGAGTTTTATAGTTTCTGGTCTTACATTTAGATCTTTAATCCATTTTGAGTTTATTTTTGTGTATGGTGTTAGAAAGTGTTCTAGTTTCATTCTTTTACAAGTGGTTGACCAGTTTTCCCAGCACCACTTGTTAAAGAGGTTGTCTTTTTTCCATTGTATATCCTTGCCTTCTTTGTCAAAGATAAGGTGTCCATAGGTTCGTGGATTTATCTCTGGGCTTTCTATTCTGTTCCATTGATCTGTATTTCTGTCTTTGTGCCAGTACCATACTGTCTTGATGACTGTGGCTTTGTAGTAGAGTCTGAAGTCAGGCAGGTTGATTCCTCCAGTTCCATTCTTCTTTCTCAAGATTACTTTGGCTATTCGAGGTTTTTTGTATTTCCATACAAATTGTGAAATTCTTTGGTCTAGTTCTGTGAAAAATACCGTTGGTAGCTTGATAGGGATTGCATTGAATCTATAGACTGCTTTGGGTAGAATAGCCATTTTGACAATATTGATTCTTCCAATCCATGAACACGGTATGTTTCTCCATCTGTTTGTGTCCTCTTTGATTTCTTTCATCAGTGTTTTATAGTTTTCTATGTATAGGTCTTTTGTTTCTTTAGGTAGATATACTCCTAAGTATTTTATTCTTTTTGTTGCAATGGTGAATGGTATTGTTTCCTTAATTTCTCTTTCTGTTTTTTCATTGTTAGTATATAGGAATGCAAGGGATTTCTGTGTGTTAATTTTATATCCTGCAACTTTACTATATTCATTGATTAGCTCTAGTAATTTTCTGGAAGAATCTTTAGGGTTTTCTATGTAGAGGATCATGTCATCTGCAAACAGTGAGAGTTTCACTTCTTCTTTTCCTATCTGGATTCCTTTTACTTCTTTTTCTGCTCTGATTGCTGTGGCCAGAACTTCCAACACTATGTTGAATAGTAGTGGTGAGAGTGGGCACCCTTGTCTTGTTCCTGATTTCAGGGGAAATGCTTTCAATTTTTCACCATTGAGGGTGATGCTTGCTGTGGGTTTGTCATATATAGCTTTTATTATGTTGAGGTATGTTCCTTCTATTCCTGCTTTTTGGAGAGTTTTAATCATAAATGAGTGTTGAATTTTGTCAAAGGCTTTCTCTGCATCTATTGAGATAATCATATGGTTTTTATCTTTCAATTTGTTAATGTGATGTATTACATTGATTAACCTCTGAGCCACCAGGGAAGTCCCAAAGGATTTTTAGGGAAATGAAATTATTAATACTATGTATAATACTATAACCATGGATACATCTGTTATAAATCCATCCAAAGCTATAGAATGTAAAACACTAAGAGTGAACTCCAATGGAAACTGCGGACTTTGTGTTACAATGATGTCAACATAGGCTCCTGATTGAAAAAAAAAAAAAACAGTACCCATTGTAGGTAGGGGGAATGCTAACTGTGGAGGAGGCTATATATATTTGGGGCCAGAGTGTATATGAAAAACCTGTCTACCATCTTAGTATTCTCTGAAGCCAAAGCTATTCTAAAATGTGAAGTCTATTGAAGAAGAAAAATATTTATGTCAAGTCATGCTGTGTAGCAACAGAAATTAAACTTCAACTTTACAAGGTATAGTCATTATAATCTCAAAAGATTTGCCCTTTTCAGTCCAAAGCATACCTTATTATAGGATAATCAGCATACCAGCTTTTATTAAGAATTGATTTGTTTTTCTTATCTTACCAACTTTTGACAGATGTGTCCATAGTAAATATTTTCCTTTAGAATTTCACAGTGGCCTAGTGACTTAAAAACATTTCTAAGTTTATCATGTTAATAACGAAGTGCAAAGGACATTATAGGATTGCATTCTTCTTCATTTATAAATAGAAATATCATTGATTTACAAAAATAAAACACCATAAGAAAAAATTAAGCAAATAAAGATAGTAGATAAAATAAAGAAGGAAATATGTGAATAGAGGAGAAGAATAGAGGAAAGCTATAATTCTGAAATTTACTTCTAACTGGATTTTCAAGTAGTGTGTTCTTTCTGAATTGATACTGACATGGCAATAGGACAGGATGTTTGCAGGTAAAGATTTCTTCAGATTAATGGAACAAACTCGCAGTCTCTTCCAGATCTTTAATCTGCTAGTAAATAGTTCTGTTATCTGAGATTTATATCAATCTTTTGCTTCAAAGATCTTGGGCTTTAAATTATGTCGAGTAACTCAATTGCTGTTTGACTTTCCTGAAATTTGCTTCCTAAAGAGAGCACATATAAAAAAGGATGTAAAAGTCACCAGAAGCAGGGTTCTATGAAATTTAAAACCACCAAGTCACCTGAACAAAATGTGAAAAATAATTATTTGAAAAATAGCCTAACACACTGTGTTAATGAGGAGAAAACATAAGAAACAAATTCTTGTTTAGCTGGCATTTCTTTATGGAGTAATTTCTTCTAAATCATATCCAACTTTCTACTTATTTATCAACTGGGGTGTATGGATCAATGCATTTCTCAATAGAATAAGACAGCCATACAACTCATTATTAAGATAGGTGGGACTACAAATCAATCATTTTTTCTCCTCTTATAACCCATTGTTTATAAAATGAATAATAGTACATTCTGAGGAGGAAGTAAACACTCAAGAATAGTTTAGCAACTGTAAGATCTGTATACTCTGCATTGCCCCAGCTTGGGCTATTCCAGAAAGTTTCTTGCATTAAAGAAAAAGAAAATTGCATATTTATGATACATAAATACTTTTTATAATGTAGTAAAAATGAATTATTATAAGAATACAAAAGAATATAGAAAATATAAACTCAAAGTTATCAATAAATTCAACAATATCCCTCACAATGTTCCCTAATAAATATGATCAGAACAAACAAAACACAGAAAAATTAGAAAGGAATCAATAAAAACGTACATGTTGCTTATTGAAAGTACTCTTGTAGACAGTTAATAAAAAATAATTAACATATCATCTCAAACTTATTGTAATCCTATATTCATAAGTAAATACAAATTACAAAGTGATAATTCTCTACATAAAATGCCTATATGCACATTTTGAAAAATGTATATATAAATATTAAATTTTAAGGTGACATATCTAGCTTGTTAATTTATCTAGTACAGATCAGATTGACAGCATGATTATTATCAATATCAAAACTGTTAACAACTTTATACTAGAGAAGCCAATCTTCCTGAATTATACTTATGGAGATAAAAAATAATAATTTTCTGAAAATTCAGGATATTTATTTTTAATTTTTTATTAAAAATTTAGCAAAAGTGGTGTTCTCTTAATCATTTTTTTGGTTATATATTAGCTTGCTTAGGGAACAGTCCAGTGTTGCCCTAGAATATATAACTAGAAGCTCATGCTTCCTGTTTATTAAATATATCCATTAGACTCAAGTGTTTTTCCAATATTTTAGTGAAAGTTATCTTAGAAATGCTCATAGAAAGTTATCTATGAGAAACGCTGGGCTGGATGAAGCACAAGCTGGAATCAAGATTGCCGGGAGAAATATCAATAACCTCAGATATGCAGATGACACCACCTTATGGCAGAAAGTGAAGAGGAACTAAAAAGCCTCTTGATGAAAGTGAAAGAGGAGAGTGAAAAAGTTGCCTTAAAGCTCAACATTCAGAAAACTAAGACTATGGCATCCGGTCCCATCACTTCATGGCAAATAGATGGAGAAACAGTGGAAACAGTGGCAGATTTTATTTCCTTGGGCTCCAAAATCACTGCAGATGGTGACTGTAGCCATGATATTAAAAGATGCTTGCTCCTTAGAAGAAAAGTTATGACTGACCTAGACAGCATGTTGAAAGGCAGAGACATTACTTTGCCAACAAAGGTCTGTCTAGTCAAGGCTATGGTTTTTCCATTAGTTATGTATGGATGTGAGACATGGACTGTAAAGAAAGCTGAGCACTAAAGAATTGATGCTTTTGGACTGTGCTGTTGGAGAAGACCCTTGAGAGTCCCTTGGACTGCAAGGAGATCCAACCAGTCCATCCTAAAGGAAATCAGTCCTGAATGTTCATTGGAAGGATTGATGTTGAAGCTGAAACTCCAATACTTTGGCCACCTGATGCAAAGAACTGACTTACTGGAGAAGACCCTGATGCTGGGAAAGACTGAAGACAGGAGGAGAAGAAGACAACAGAGGCTGAGATGGTTGGATGGCATAACTGACTCAATGGACATGAGTTTGAGTAAACTCTGGGAGTTGGTGATGGACAGGGAGGCCTGGCATGCTGCAGTCCATGGGGTCGCAAAGAGACACAATTGAGCGACTGAACTGAACTGCATTGATTTTAGAAATCAATTATTCTAAACTTCTCTTTTCCAGATGAGAAATATAGAATAAGCAAGTTAATTATCATGCATAGACTGCCTGGGAAAGATTATTTTCAAATATAGATGCCATGATTTCTCACTTTTGCAATGGAATTTGTTTTTCTTCTTATCAGTAGGTGTATATCTCTCCCACACCGAATATGGCTGGCCTGTGATTTAAGTAGGATGAGATAGAATGACTTTGGAGATTAGGTTTTAAGAAGTCTTATAACTTCCTTTCTCACCTTTATAAGAAGCCTCAGGTACCATAAAAAGAAACCTAGATTGTATACTGAGGAGGCTAGATGTAAATGAATACTCTGTACAATGGAAGGTTGTAAAACCACGCAAGGAAAGAGAAGTTCTGATGAATAATGGATTATGAGTGCAAAGAAGTCTCAACATTCCAAACATCCTAGATGTAGAATCAGACATATCAAGCTATATTAAATCCTCAACCTCAATGAGGAGCAAACAAAACCCATTAGTATTAAGCCCTTCTGAATGACTGCTCACAGGAAAAAACAAAATGACTGCTGTTTTAAGTCATCAAATTTGGAATGGTTTAAGTCATTAAATTTTGAAGTAGTTTGCTATTCAGTGGGTTTTCCCGGTGGCTCAGATAGTAAAGAATCTGTCTGCAATTCAGGAGACCTGGGTTCAATCCCTGGGTCAGGTAGATGCCTTGGAGAAGGGAAGGGTGACCACTCCAGTATTCTTGCCTAGAGAATTCCATGGACAGAGAAGCCAGGTGAGCTACAGGTTGCAAACAGTCGAACATGACTGAACAACTAACACAGTTTGCTATTTAGCAATAAATGAGGCTAAGAGTGCTCATGAAATAGGCAACTAAAAATAAGAGATAGCATATAATTACAAGTATACAGTTTAGAGGTGGTTAGTGATAAATTCATACTGAATTATCTTTATTTATTTATTTTTTTTCCTTAAAGAAAGCACTTTATTTTCCCTTTAAACAACTTGGTCACAGTACATTATTTTACATGAATGGCAGTCATTTTTTAAACCTCCACTTAAAAGGCCTTGTGTCTGAGTCTGAGGTGGTAAGAGGATATGAATACAAGTATAAAAACAGTGCAAAATGTTTAGCCCACAGCCTCCAGAGCTGGCTTCAGAAATCCCTCTAACGTTGCTGAGTTATTACATTAAATATTAAATTTAATATTAAATAAATTTTCCTGGGCTTCCTCTAGTCTAACATCAGACCCAGAAATGTAATCATATGAAAAGTCTCAGAAGCCCTAACAACTCAAACCGTCAAAATCATGCAGACCATAGGATCACAACAGGATGAGTTTGTGAGTTCTGTAACACAGCATCTTGTTAGTGGCACCATCTGAAGAAACAGCGGATTTTAGTTGCATCCATAACTAGAATAGACTAGCTGTGGTTTTAAAGCTTTGCTCTTAAAAGTATGATTTTTCTATAAGTAAAAGATGCCATCAGGAAGGTTAGAGTAGTGACAAGTCACAGGCCTGACAGAAATAGTCACAACCCCTAAAGGTCTCTGTTCAACCAGTTTTTGACCTGCTGCTGATACTACAGTGAAAAGCTTTGTGCCAACTGAAGTGGGAATAACTATCCATTAGAAACAGGATTAAATGTAGCTGATTTTGCAAAAAGTTTGTATTAGTCACAACAAACATCCAGAAGAACATACTGAATTTTCTTCAGCATTAAGTGAAGCTTACTTAGTTCTCACTCACAGCCTGCATCACCTTTGTGTGAATTATCTTTAAAAACATTATAAGCACCGTATTGGCATGAATTCAAGGTGTCACCAGGACAGTAGAAAGTACATAAAGAGTAATAGATTAGCAAATATTTTACCAAAGGAGTGACAGTAGAACCAATTTTCACTCAGTCCCTCATTTACTCATCAAATATTTAATGGGCACATCACCTGCACATTGTATAATAAATGAAGTGCAGAATCTAATGTTTTGTCACAAAGGAAGTGATGTTCTAAAAACTGGCTTGAAGAATCCTATGAAGAAGAATTAGGTAGGAATTATATCACAGAAGATTATCAAATGATTCTAAAGACTTTAGGCTTCTGTCTTTGTAAAATGGGAAAATACCTCAGAGCATTTATCTTGGAACAAATCATTTGAAATCTAAAGAATGAAAAAATTAAACTCCTGGGCTCTTATGAGAAAGGATTAGCTATTATTTGGTGGTTGAATGGATCTACTAAAGGAAGAAGATTAATGAAAAGCACACAAGACTCCGTGAATTACAGACTATCATTTTAAAATTACTTATACAAAATCCAAATGCCAGATTTTAACAAATGCATCAAAATCAGTTTAGATCTAAGCTTCCTAATGCAAGTACTCCTAAGCTTGATTACCATAAAAACATGCCATTAAAATACTAATTTGTAAATCAATATTTGTGCAAAATTTCTATTGACATACAAAATTATAGAATGTCCCTTTGATGTGAAATAGAGCTTTTAATATGTTTCAGAGCAAGAAAAACTCAAAATTAATTGTACAGCTCTTTGCTTCTTTTTTTTTTTGTTTTTGCACTCCAAGGTTTATTTTAGTCAACACTTAATCATTACTTTATTTAATATAAATTAAATATTAAAAAGAATCATTTATCTTTTCCTTATACAAAAATAAGTTTCAAGTTAGATATAGAAGAATTATGACTCTAATTTTCCTTTTCACAAGTTAATACACTAAACAATGAATCATTCACAAAGGTGCTGTACTTCTAATATCACAGATTTACTTTGGTTTTGACATATAATAAACAAAGTTTGCTTTAGGAAGAGTGGCATATTGAAATTATTGAAACTCAATTTTTACTCAATATAACTTTAATTATGAAGAGAATTCTGGTTTCTGGTTGGGAAAAAAGAAACTATCCATCATTTTGAAAATTTTATCAGTTTGTAGTTTTATCAAACTAAAATACTTTCCCTACATAATATAAAAGTTTAAACATAACATAAAGTTCTAACAAAACTCCAAAGTAGATATCATCATGGATTTAGAATATACTCAGCTCAACTCACAGTCTTATCTACAATGAAAAATTTGGAACTACTAGAATATTATTTCTAGGGAAAACATTTCAGAATTTGTTCTATAAAATCTTTATTGTACAATCTATTTTTATCATTTATATTTAAATAATTAAACAAACCTATTTTTCCCCTTTTAATATTTATAGTCACATAATCATATTCCACTAAACTTATTTTCCCCTGCTTTATGGAGATATAATTGACATATAACATTGTGTAAATTTAAGCTATAAAACATGTTAATTTTACACATTTGATATTGCTAAATGGTTGTCACCATAGCACTAGCTAACACCTCTATCACTTTACATAACACCATTTTTTGTAGTGAAAACATTTAAGATCTATTCTCTTAGCAACTTTCAAGTGTACAATACAGTATTATTAAATATAGTTACCATCCTTTACATTGATCCCCAGAACTTAATTCATCTCCCAAGCGGAAGCTTATACCTTTGACCAACATCTCCCAAATCCTTCACCCACAGCCCCTAATTACCACTCTACTCTCTGTTTCTACGAGTGAAGCTTTTTTAGATTCCATGTATTAGTGAGATCATACAGTATTTGTCTTTCTCTGACACTTCATTTAGTACAATGCCCTCAGGGTTCTTCCTTTTTGTCACAAATGGCAGGATTCCCTTCTTTTTCATGACTAATAGTCCATTGTATGTGTATCACACCTTCTGATAAGAACTTACTTTTTTAGCATAGACTGAGTATAGTTCAGATAACCATTTAAGTTTGGCTCTTCAACAGATGAGTTAGCTTTGTTTCTCTTAACTAAATTGGTCTGGTAATAAACTACTTAAATATGATTTTTAACAGATTCTCTTATTAATAATGGAACACCACCTAATGTAATAAACATATAAGATGTTTTCTCACTATGTTTACAAGTAATTAGTACAGTGTATACCAAAGTAGTAAGTTAAGCTCACTGGATATAAACAAAGAGAAAAAATCTTAGTTATTCAGGTTTAGATAATGGGTAAACTTTATTTCATATGACTTATGATGAAATATGATGGATTATAAGCATTGTTACTCTGCCCTCTTGTATTATCAATACATCAGACTGGAGCAATAAACTAGTGTTTATGCAACATTCAATACAAGCAAGCAGAAGAAAGTATTACTGATGATATCAACAAGCTTTTTGAAGATTGAAACTATCTAGATTAGCAGCAGAAGCTGAGGAAGCTTAATATCAAGTGATTGCAAAAGAAAAAAAATAAGTCCTTAAACAGGTAACATGCTAAGGCTCAGGAGTTAAGGGTATCAAGTATTGTTGAAAGTGAGGGATGGGGGAGTCATAAAAACCAGTTGAAAAATATAAGAGAAATTAGGTCCCTGATTTATTCCCATATCCCATACTGTGAGACAGCTATCTTCCTTCTTTGTCACCATCACTTTCTCATATTTGTAACAAGAGGTGGAGGAATTTACTAAACTATAAATCAGCCAGATCCAGGAATAAAATGAATAACAAAGGGAAGTATGTTTTAGAAAAAATAGAGATGTTAACTAAAAGTCAACTTAGTAAATGTCTGGTGGCTAGGCAGCCCTCTTCTGCTACAAATCTCCAAGAACACTTGAATAGTTTTCAAAGTCCCACCTCAACCTCCCCCTCCCTATTGGACTCTCCTCTAACATGTACATGCACACACACACACACACACACACACACACACATTTTATCACAGAATAAATTGATGTTTTAATCTCTGGAAAATCTGAACAACACTACCTTTATATTCTGAAATTTGTCTACATTCCAAAAAATTACTGGATTCCCATCAGCATACTCCATGGAAAAACCCACCACTTCACAAGTTCCACCAATGCACACAGAGCTTACAATCAATTATTTAGCATCTCATTTAAATATGATTAGACTAGCAATAATCACCAGGCATTCTAGGAAATAATGTAATATAAAAAATAAGAAGTGGGAGAGTGGGGAGGGAGAGAGAGAGGAAGAAATCATACAGGAAGCAAAAATAATAAGGAAATATTTAAAATGTATAAATTGCATAATCAGAGAAGTAAGTTGATTCTGATCATGAAATTTGAAAAAGATTGACAATGAAGAAAAATGAGAAAATAATGATCTCTCATATATTAAATCCATGACTGAGATATAAGATGCTGAGGCCCAAATTATAAGAAATTTAAAGAATATGAAAGAAAAAGAGAAAGGAATTAAATTTTTTAAAAAATACCTATCCTATATGCTACTAATAAGAATTCTAGGAACTGAGAATAAAGAGACTAGAAGGGAGTAAATTAATAAGAAAATTTCCTAGAATTCTGAACATAAGCATCAATGTTAAAATAAGTTACTGAGTATGTGACCAATGAATTAACATATGCACATATAAAAATAAAAATAGCATGATTATGAACTTTCACAGCAACAGGGAAATTTTCAGAAAAAGAAGGAAAGAAAAAAAAAATGTCAGTGAATAAGAATTGTAATAGCATTCTCAGCAAGAAAGTTAGATGAGAGAGTAAATAAATGGACTTTAAAAGTTTGGAGGGAAACTAGTCCCAACTTTTCCCAACTGATACCTCACTTAGGTGCAAAATTTTTTGCTTGCTTATTTTTTCTTTCTAATGGAATTTTCAGGTAATCTATATCTAAAAAAAAACCAAAACAAACAAACAAAAACTTTGTGACATGTACCGTTTTTCTCTTAACAAACCAGAGACTGCTTTGTTCAAAATAAGGAATAAAATCAAGAAGAATAAGCCATGTGATACAGGATACAGAGGATCAAATAAGGAGAGTGACCAAGAAAATTCCCAGGATACTAGGCTAGATCAAATGACAAAGTATTTCAGGAGAAAGAGCTCAAGGACTGGGCGAGAAGGAGTTAGGTAACAATTACTAACTCTAGAAAACAACAAACAAATCAAAGAATATGTAGCTGCACTTGACCCTCCACTGTAGAATATTTTCATAATCAAAATTATAAAAATTCATCAATTGTGCACTAGAAGGTAAGAAACTGGGAAATAATACAGAGGTTGAGCCCAAGAGGAAAAAATGAATTACAACAGAATGCTGCTGCTTTTCTATCAGAAGCTTTAGTTTCACTGGGACAGTTACTCTAAATTAAAAAAAGAATAAATTTGCAATCATGGAAAATAAGGTATTTGGACTACCCTCTTAATGAGTAAAACTAAAAATCTGGAAAATATTTTAATAACTTTTTTAGAACAGTTTTAAGTTCACAGCAAAATTGTCTAGAAAGTACAGAGAGCTTCCATATACCTCCTGCCTTAAAAATCTGTGCTATATCTGAAAACATATATTTAAAATCTGTTTGAAGCTATCATAGAGTTAACAAGATAGTGAAAAATTACTGAGCCATGATGTAGAAAAAGAGAAACCCAGAGAAGGGACTACAGCTTTGTGGTTGCCTTACCTATAGAAATATCTTTCTGGAAGGGGCAGCTGAGAGGCTGAAAATCTGAGCAGCATTTTTTAAAGCCCCCAGGGCACTGAGCCATGGACATTCAGCCAGGGGTCTACCAAGCGGAAAATAGAGTTGAGTGTAGACCCAGGAATATCAGTGAATCAGAACTATATTAGCCCTCACAAGAACTGTACCCAATCATTAAATCAAACCTATTCAATTTCCAATCTGCTATCATTTTCTTTGTGTAAAAAAATTCTTTAAAATTGTTCAAGAGAATACTGATGGCAATAAATTCCCTCAACTCTTTTAGAATCTGAAAATGTCCTTATTTTACTTTTGAAAGATTATTTCAATAAGTGTAGAATTGATTTTTTTTTCTTTAGCACTCACAATTGTTAGTTTTATTGTTTCTGGTGTGCATGGTTTCTGATGAAAAATCTAAGGCATCATCCTCTTGAGAACTTTTTCTCAGTGCTCAATATATTATGAAGCCACTTCCCTATCATAAGAAAGCAAACTCTTTTCAGCCTGTGTAAACTCTTGGAATTATTCTATTTCCAGCTTTTTATTTGTATTTTATGAAACATGAAGAACTATATTATTTTATCCAACTATATAAATTATTACATTTGACACCCTTCCTCCTTTCTTCAAAAATTACTTAAATCTGTTTCTCTTTATACTTTCTCTCTGTGTATATTTTTTCCTCTCCTCTCCCTTCTCCTCTTCCCACACAAATCTTTCTCTAACTAGCCTCTTTATCTCTACTTGGAAGGAAACCTATCAGTCTTGTTTAAACAAAGGAATAATGACAAGGCTATCTCTGTAGTGGGCACTCTCATTGTGTTTGTTCAGTCACAAGAGTGTTTTTCTAGAGTAACATATATGTACAGAATAAAAGCTCGAAGGCAGTGCTTCATAACCTTAGTGGCTCATGGTGTTGGTACATTCAGGATCAGAAAAGAATAAATGGTACTGTTTACCCTACTGCTGAGAACTGGGCATATATTTAGTCCATGTTATGTTGCAGATGTGCTATTTAATCTGAAATAAAGGATGCTGGGCTTCTCTGGTACCTCAGCTGGTAGGGAATCCGCCTGAAATGCAGGAGACCCCAGTTCATTTCCTGGGTCAGGAACATTCCCCAGGAGAAGGGACATGCTACCCACTCCAGTATTCTTGGGCTTCCCTGGTTGCTCAGTCAGTAAAGAATCTGCCTGCAATGTGGGAGACATGGGTTCAATCCCTGGGTTGAGAAGATCCCCTGGAGGAAGGCATGGCAACCGACACTAGTATTCTTGCCTAGAGAATCCCCATGGACAGAGGAGCCTGGTGGGCTGCAGTCCATGGGTTTGCAAAGAGTTGGACATGACTGGGTGACTAAGCACAGCATAGCACATGAAGGATGCTGGATAAAAGAGTGAGTAGGAAAATCAGATTAAAACAAAAGTATAGGAAATACATATATACATAAATATAATATGCTATCTAGTTACATATATGATTTTGACATCAGCAAAAAAGGGAAAAACTGCTGTGCTAGGGAAAAGTTGAAAATGTACTACTAAAAAATGGCAAGAGCAATATATTATCTAGCTCATCCTCATTAACTGTAGCAAAATAGGAAATCGGTTGTTTAGGGGGACATAGCTTGCTACCTGTGAAGCAAAATTAACCCTAGGGACACCCAATTGAGATTTCCTGATCTACAGAGCAAAAATTGGTGAGAATTGTAAGTCTAAGAAATATTAACTTATAATATTAAAGATATTTACATAGATATTTGAATGTGTTTACATTTCCTCTTAACACATATGGTAAACTTTTTCACTGAAATTTTTTGATGGTCATTAGGACATATATACATAGAAATATGGTTTAATGTCTGCCTTTCTTTTTTATGGTCTTTTCAGGGCTTCCTTGGTAGCTTGGCTGGTAAAGAATCCACCTGCAATGCAAGAGACCCTGGTTCAATTCCTGGGTCAGGAAGATCCCCTGGAGAAAGGAACAGCTACCCACTCCAGTATTCTGGTCTGAAGAATTCCAAAGACTATATAGTTCATGTAGTCACAAGAAGTCAGACACTACTGAGCGACTTTCATTCACTGGGGGCTCAGTGGTAAAGAATCCATCTGCCAATGGAGGAGATGTGGGTTTGATCCCTGGATCAGGAAGAATTCCTGGAAAGGAAATGACAACCCTCTCCAGTACGCTTACTTGGGGAATCCTATACACAGAGAAGCCTGAAGCTACCATCCATGAGGTTGAAAAGAGTCAGACATAACTTAGCAACTAATCAACAACAAGATAATGTAGTTCTGAGCAAAACCAAGACTGGGAGATGACTGTGGCTCAGATCATGAATTCCTTACTGCCAAATTCAGGCTTAAATTGAAGAAAGTAGGGAAAACCACTAGACCATTCAGGTATGACCGAAATCAAATCCCTTACGAATATACAGTGGAAATGAGAAATAAATTCAAGGGACTAGATCTGATGGACAGACTGCTTAAAGAACTATGGACAGAGGTTTGTGACATTGTACAGGAGACAGAGATCAAAAGCATCCCCAAGAAAAAGAAATGCAAAAAAGCAAAATGGCTGTCTGAGGAGGCCTTACAGATAGCTGTGAAAAGAAGAGAAGTGAAAAGCATAGGAGAAAAGGAAAGATATGCTCATTTGATAACATAGTTCCAAAGAATAGCAAGGAGAGATAAGAAAGCCTTCCTCAGGGATCAGTGCAAAGAAATAGAGGAAAATAATAGAATGGGAAAGACTCGAGATCTCTTCAAGAAAACTAGAGATACCAAGGGAACATTTCATGCAAAGATGGGCACAATTAAGGACAGAAATGGTATGGACTTAACAGAAGCAGAAGATATTAAGGCAAGAGGTGACAAGAATACACAGAAGAAATATACAAAAATGATCTTCATGACCCAGATAATCACAATGGTGTGATAACTCACCTAGAACCAGGCATCCTAGAATGTGAAGTCAAGTGGGCCTTAGGAAGCATCACTATGAACAAAGCTAGTGGAGGTGATGGAACTCCAGTTGAGCTATTTGAAATCCTAAAAGATGATGCTGTGAAAGTGCTACACTCAATATGTCAGCAAGTTTAGAAAACTCAGCAGTGGCTACAGGACTGGAAAATGTCAGTTTTCATTCTAATCCATAAGAAAGGCAATGACAAAGAAAGCTCAAACTACTGAACAACTGCACTAAACCCACACACAAGTAAAGTAATGTACAAAATCCTCCAAGCCAGGCTTCAACAGTATATGAACTGTGAACTTCCAGATGTTCAAGCTGGTTTTAGAAATGGCAGAGGAACCAGAGATCAAATTGCTAACATTAGCTGGATCATCGAAAAAGCAAGAGAGTTCCAGAAAAACATCTATTTCTGCTTTATTGACTATGCCAAAGCCTTGACTATGTGGATCACAATAAACTGTGGAAAATTCTGAAAGAGATGGGAATACCAGACCACATGACCTGCCTCTTGAGAAACCTGTATGCAGGTCAGGAACCAACAGTTAGAACTGGACATGGAACAACGACTGGTTCCAAATAGGAAAAGGAGTACGTCAAGGCTGTATATTGTCACCCTGCTTATTTAACTTATAAGCAGAGTACATCATGAGAAATGCTGGGCTGGAAGAAGCACAAGCTGGAATCAAGATTGCTGGGAGAAATATTAATAACCTCAGATATGCAGATGACACTACCCTTATGGCAGAAAGTGAAGAAGAACTAAAACGCCTCTTGACGAAAGTGAAAGAGGAGAGTGAAAAAATTGCCTTAAAGTTCAACATTCAGAAAACTAAGATCATGGCATCTGGTCCCATAGCTTCATGGCAAGCAGATGGGGAAGCATTGGAAACAGTGTCAGACTTTATTTTTTTTGGGCTCCAAAATCACTGCAGATGTTGACTGCAACCATAAAATTAAAAGATGCTTACTCCTTGAAAGAAAAGTTATGGCCAACCTAAACAGCATAGTAGAAAAGCAGAGCCATTACTTTGCCAACAAAGGTCCATCTAGTCAAGGCTATGGCTTTTACATTAGTCATGTATGGACATGAGAGTTGGGCTACAAAGAAAGCTGAGTGCCAAAGAATTGATGCTTTTGAATTGTGATGTTGGAGAAGACTCTTGAGAGTCCCTTGGACTGCAAGGAGATCCAACCAGTCCATTCTAAATGAAAGAAGTCCTGAATATTCATTGGAAGGACTGATACTGAAGCTGAATCTCCAATACTTTGGCCACGTTATGCAAAGAGCTGACTCATTGGAAAAGACCCTGATGCTGGGAAAGACTGAGGGCAGGAGGAGAAGGGGATGACAGAGGATTAGATGGTTGGATGGCATCACTGACTCCATGGACATGAGTTTGAGTAAACTCTGGTATTTGGTGATGGACAGGGAGTCCTGGCATGCTGCAGTCCTTGGGGTCTCAAAGAGTAGGACACAACTGAGCAACTGAACTGTACTTACTGAATTGAACGAAAGCAAAGTCTATCACTGTATTTAAAAGTGTTTTTAATGAGTACAAACTGAATTTCATAGAAATATATCTCTAAATATACAGTAAGCTGTCCAAGATTTCAGATTTTACTTCTTCTATTTGAATTGTCACAGCAAATTCTGTCTAAATAAAGTTTTTTTTTTTAACACAAACATCTAGGTTTCAATTTTCATTGTTGTATATTCAGATTAATCATGAAGTTGTGTGATATTATAAGAAACAAATAACATAAAAGAAAATAGTATTATCCTTTCAGTTTCTCTGGTTTTGTCTCACCATACACTACTCCTTTGGTTGATACTTATTTCTAGAATAACTAACTTCAGGAGTAGCAGTCAGGGATCACATGCACCAATGCGTCACTATAAATTAGACCTCAATCCTGCTAAATGCTCATTATTTCTGTATAATATTGTGCAAACTAGCCAGCTTGCACAGAAGGTCAGAAAGCATTAAACCAGGTTTGATTTTTGCACAAAC
This sequence comes from Dama dama, assembly GCF_033118175.1. Lineage (NCBI taxonomy): Eukaryota > Metazoa > Chordata > Mammalia > Artiodactyla > Cervidae > Dama > Dama dama. The sequence goes on from NC_083689.1 coordinate 86,600,805, forward strand.
AGAGTGAAATGTAGAATGACATAACTCCTAACACGGTCAGCTGTGACTCAAGATAACTGATGTCCAAGGGCAAAGTTATCAACTTGCTGAAATTGAACTAGGCTAAATCACTTTACTCCCTCAGAGGCAAGGAAACCAGCAAGGAGACTATAATTCACTATCCCAAACATGGACAAAATGGACTCTACATTGAATTCTAACTTCAGACAAAATATCTGTAGGCAATAGCCAAGCATCCAAATGTCACTCTAGTGAACAAATAAAATTCAGTTTGAAAACTGAATCATGTTGTGGGGGGTGGGGTGGAAAGAGTATTTCTTATAACATTTAACCTTATAATTTTTATCTTTTAAAATCATATACTTTTGCTTTATATATTTCCATGAGTTTAACCAGGTAATTTAGGCTGAGTGTTTATAGAGTGAATTTTTTAAATATTTGATATGTATATTCTGATGAATGGAACTGAAAGAGAAATTTACCATGTAGAACAAAATGCATTTGTGTCAATATTTATTAATGCTCACTTTGACAGGTATTAGCTTATTTATATTACAGGATTATTCACTATAAATGGTTAATTTTAAGTAGACTAATAGAAGATTTTAAACTATGGGCCACCACCAAAGTATTACATCTGTGTTATTACACAGAACTCTTCAGCTTTGTGGTATTTACCCTACTGGGAATTTATTCATGATTATTAGGTAACATTTATGGATTTGAATGTTAAAATAATCAAGCTAAACAAAAATGTTACCTAAATAAGATTATTAAAATAATATTGCATAGATTCATATTAAAACAATGCAATGAAAGTCCAGTTATTTGGCTTCACCAAAAATGGAATAATTATGGTAAAATTATTGGCAGTTTATAAAATATGTTTATCTAGATTCAATCAGAGTGCCAAATTTTTGTTACTACTAATACAGAAGTTATTTCAGTGGGAAGTATATAAGATTTGCTTAAATATTATACCTCATTATTTATATGGTGGCTTTCCTGGTGGCTCAATCAGTAAAATGTCTACCTATAATTCAGGAGACTCGGGTTCGATCCCTGGGTTGGGAAGATCCTCTGGAGAAGGAAATGGCAACACACTCCAGTACTCTTGCCTGGAAAACCCCATGGACGGAGGACCCTGGCAAGCTACACTCCATGGGGTCGCAAGGAGTTGGAGTTGACTGAGCGACTTCACTTTCACTTTCATTATTAATATAAAGAGTATACTTACTCCTTGTAGGAAGACAATGCATATATCTCTCCCTCATGAGGTAAATGAGTTACCTTAGGAACTGTTCTACCTCTTTTTCTAGATTCCATTGTAGTAGTTAGGATTTGATCAAAGCAAACCTCGGCATGTCACATGTTAAGTCTTATATGAGAAAAAAATGACTAAATGACAAAGAAGCTATAAGGGTTAACCAGCAGGTACCAGCAGGTGCCAAGAGAGTATGATTGATACAGGATCTTAAAGGTGTTTGATTAAGAGGGCCAGAACACAAATCTAGCGTAGAATTTACTAAGATTTTGGGCACTCTCAGAATATGAAATTTTACACCTTGGCAAGAACCCTGTGTATGTGTGCTATTATGTCTGACTCTTTGTAACTCCATGGACTGTAGCCCTCTAAGCTCCCCTGTCCATGGGATTTTCCAGGCAAAAACACTGGAGCACATTGCCATTTCCAACTGCAGGTGATCTTCCTGACTCAGGAATTGAACTGGAGTTTTTTCTGTCTTCTGCATTGGCAGGCAGATTCTTCAACACTGTGCCACCTGGGAAGCCTGGCAAGAATGCTAGGGGATGATAAACATCCTGGTGCTAGGTTGGCTTCTAGAGATCTAAAGAAGGTAATAGCTTGTAGTGAGCAAAACCAAAAGGCCTAAAATTTCAGGTGTAGGAAGGGATTATAATAATCAGGGAAGCAACGATGCTGGAGTGGATATATTACATGAGGACAACTGTCCCACCAGATTTGTTTCATAGGAAGGTCCAGGGTACTCACCAGCCACCTAAGCAGTGGATCTGTGCTGCAGAGCAGGGCGGTTTGTAGAAGAGGGTGATGAGGAGCTTCACCTCTTGATACCGATGGGGATGAGTGGCTCCGGACCAACTGGCATCAGGTGAAAGTGAGGTGCAAGTCACTTAGTTGTGTCCGACTCTTTGCAACCCCACAGGCTATATAGTCCATGGAATTCTCCAGGCCAGAATACTGGAGTGGGTAGCTTTTCCCTTCTCCAGAGGATCTTCCTAACCCAGAGATCAAACCCAGGTCTCCCGCATTGCAGGCAGATTCTTTACCAGCTGAGCCACAAGTTTAAACTACAATAGCCAGGAGATCACAATTAGCATAATGACCAACAAGTCAGGAGTGTGAGACAGAGAGGTCTGACCTACCAAGTGTTGTAAATACATTTTATAAAAACTAGCATCCTAAAGACAAAATAAATGGGAAAAAACTAGGAATCAAAAAAGGAAGAATAGACAAGCATGAAGCTGAAGGCAATGTCTCTGTAAAAATCACAATTCCTTAGAAATTTCCCAGATATGAACCGCCTTGCGGTCACACTGACTGAAGAAAAAACTGAATCCCCAGGACAAAGAATATTACTGCTACATAACAAATACAGGCAGCAACAACCCCCCTTTTATTTCTTGAGACTGCATGTAGGTGAAAAGGGATTACTTTTTGAGGTATATTAGATACAGGATCTGAGTTGATATTGATACCTAGACAACTGGAATGTCATTACAGCTTTCCAGTTAGACTGGAGGCTAGTTAAAAACTTGCTAGTTAAAAAATCTAGGTAGCAGGAATTACATTGATTCCACAGACTTACCTGGTCTCGTTTCATCAGGCAATTAATGTATAATTTGGATTGAGGTACTTAACAATTGAGGGCTTCCCAGATGGCCTCAGTGGTAAAGAATCCCTCTGCCAAGCAGGAGACCTGGGTTTGATCCCTGAATCAGGAAAATCCCTTGGAGAAGGGCATGGCAACCCACTCCAGTATTCTTGCCTGGAGAATCCCGTGGACAGAGCATTTTGGTGGGCTACAGTCCATGGGGTCACAAAGAGTCAAACATGACTGAGCAACTTAGCAGACATGCACCTAACAACTGAAGTAAATCTCACTTACTTCATGGATCATGGTCTGTGTGAGGTGAGCTATCACAGTTAAGAAAGTAGAGTGGAAGTCTCAATGACTGATACCCCACAGAGACAAGTTAACAAATCAAAGTCAATGTTGCATCTTGGGAAGATGAGAGAGACTGTGGCTGCCTTTAAAGAGCTAAAGGATGCAGCAGTAGTAGACCCCAGTATATCTTTGTTTAATTTATCAACAGAATCCTTGCCAAAGCAGGTGGCAATCAGAGAGTGGTTATAGACCCTCAGAAACACAATGAAACAGTAAGTGCTTTCTGAGAGCATTTTACATGCTGGATATGCTACTGTTGCTGGAGATTAATGCAGCTTCTGGAACATGGTATACAAACACTGTTTCAGTACATGTGCACTTTTCTTTCACAACTGGGAAAATGGGTCAGAAAGTTACATTCATGTGAAAGAACAAAAATATACGCTTGCGAGTTTTGCCTCAGGGGTATGTTAAGGTTCCCAAACTCTATCTTGAAATAGTTAAAAGATATTAGGACCATCTGGACATCCAAAAGAATATCACATTGATTTATACATTAATGACACCATGCTGATAAATTAGGATAATCAAGAAGTATCTTGCACGCTGGAACTCTTGGTATGATACACACACTCCAGAAAGTTGGAAATAAACTCTGTAAAAATGTAAGAACTATCCACTTCAGTTAAGGTTGTAAGGGACAGTTAGTCCAGGCCACTCAGGACATACCCTCCAAAATAAAAGAGAATTTGCCTCAATTTTCATACACTTCCACAAATAAAGAAGAACAATGAACGCTGGGGCTCTTCAGATCCTGGAGGAAACACATAATGATACTAAAATTATTGCTCTTGGTATAGTGGCAGACAGTGGTAAGTGCCACTGTCTTCCGTGGTGGCTCAGATGGTAATGAATCTGCCTGCAAGGCAGGAGAACTGGGTTTGATCCCCAGGTCGGGAAGATTCCCTGGAGAAGGGAATGGCAACCCACTCCAGTATTCTCACCTGGAGAATTCCATGAACAGAGGAGGCTGTCAGGCTAAAGTCCATGGGATCACAAAGAGTCAGATGTGACTGAGCAACTAATACTCACTACTGCTATACACGGTAGGTAACACAAAAGGCTGCCCCTATTGAGTGGAGCCTGGAGAAGAGAAGGATTCTATATCAGCTCAGTGTCCCAATTCTCGCTTCTGGGGTTAAAAGAAACAACAAGCCTACTGTGATGGAGGTGTCGATGTGAAAACTGATGCCAAGTAGAATTTATAGCAAACTCCAGTAGGAGAATCACAGCATAGGGTTCTGTGTTTCAGGCATATTTGGCAGGTTTCCTTGCCGTCTAACAGTAATGTCACACTTGATACAGCTGTTTGTGCATTTTGGGTCCTGTTAAAAATGAACATGTGACCACATGGCATCAAGTGTTCATGAGTTTTGAGCTGCGCATTAAGAAAGGCATCCTTTTGGACACATCAAGGCATACATTCAATTGTGCCTGGGAGCATTCTGTAGTAGGATTGACCTCTGCCTGGCAGTATTCTGTTGTAGGATTGACCTCAAGCTAGACCAGAGGGAATATGTACGCTATATTAGCAGGTAGCCCAGATTTTCCAAAAACCACCACAGTAGAACCAGTGTCCCTCCCTCAGCTCACAACTAAAGACGCTTGGTACATCTCATACACTCTACTGGTGGAAAAGGGTACAGCTCAGACTTGATTTACAGATGGGTTGGCATACGATGTACATGAAGGTCAAAAATGGATGGTGGCTGAATTGGAGGATACTTAGTCATAGCTTTGAACAAAGTGGTGAGGAAAAAAATAAAAATCTTCCCCGTAGGTTTATCTTTGGTAAGTGTACATTTTCATTTATTTTGTATGGAAGGAGAAGCAACCCAGGCTTATGGACTATATGGCAACAGTTCTGGGCAACTGAAAGTCAAACATTTGGAAGACTGCAGATGAAGACATCTTGGATACAAAGGATAAGGATGGACATATGGTGGTTGACACAAAGGGTAAAGTCCTTTGAAACAAATATTCATACTCACTAGAAAGCATCCACCATAGAGAAGTCACTCTATAACTGAGTAGACCAAAAAGAAAAGAAAAGATTAGTTGACATCAGCCAGCATTATTTTGATCAGTGGGTAATACAATTACGACATTATGGACAAACACATTAAGTGTTACAATTAAGCTAAACACCATGGAAGACCACTTATCAAAACTGATCTAGCTGGAGTCACTCAAGTGTCCAACATGTGTTTAATAAACACCAATGCAAATATATTTATATTACATTATGACTTATGGAGAGCAATTGGGCACTTTATGGAAAGTAGATTGACTACATCAGGGTCCTCATATCCCAAAAATATCAATTATTTTTTCTCACAAGAATGAACATTTATTCCAGGTGTGGAATAATGCCCACTGAGCTTCAACCAGCAGCACTATCTGGGACAATTACCAAGTGCCGGATTCACACTCATGGAATCTCAAATAAAAGCATCCAAACAGAGATCTGTTTGAACTTGAAGGAGGTAGGTCTACCATACAGGATGCATTGGTAATATCATATAATACACCAAACAAAAACAGGCCCGACAGAGCCCTGGGATGGCATTCTCTGGATATAATTAAAGCACTAAGGACTGAATCAATATTCTGCAAACATGGGGGAAGGGCAATGTTCTCCAGATTTCAGTACATAAACTAAATCAGAAATATCTATATGATACTGTATCCTCAATAGAAAGTATCTAGAGTTCAAAGATTCAAAGCAGGAATGGCTCCACTTATAATTTCCCAAAACCTACTTAGCGATGTGTTCTCCATATCTGCCGCTCCAGGCCCTGCAGTAGTAGACAACCCAGATTCCCCAAAAGGTAACCTCTAGACAACGTAAGCTGCAATGATTCCATTTAATCCAAGCTATGTGTGCAGCCTGAGCACTTCAGACTGTATCTATAAACAGGGATAATAATTCTAAACTTGTAGTCGGAGAAGTCTTAAAAACATCACCTTAATTTAAGGTAGATTTTGAATATTATTTATTTATAATAAGGTAAAATATGAGTGACTACTGGCTTAATTTTAGTAAAAGTAGAAAGAAGAGTAATAACATTTCCCTGAGAAGCTAAAGTTGCCAGCCTCTGCCAGATGAGTGTTAGGAAGGTTGGGGAAGAAAAGCTCATAGTTTTGAACCACACTATCTGCTATGAGGCAATTCTAAGGTCTAATTTGAGAAATTAAAGACTAATTTTTATGCAAACATAAATTAATTGAAGTCTTTGGTATAGACCTAAGAAAACTACTGTAGCAAAATACTAAGAAATATGCATGAGTCAATATTTTATACTACATCTTTTTTTTCTTGTTAGAATATGTTAAAACATATTTTAATGTTAAAAAAAGGCCTTTTCAAACATATGGTGTTAATAATAAAGCATACTGAAATGGATTCTCAATCAGCAAAATATATGTTATTTTTCCACTAATTTCTTGCTTCTGATAGGTTCAACCTTCTGTATTTTTGTATTTACATGGAATTAAAAAGCTGTTTTAGCCCTCACTGTCTGCAGTGATATCGATCCTTGGAACAACAGCTACACAATGTGTCCAACCTCAGATGATTTTACCTATTATTTTTGTATTTGAAGGAGTCAGCTTTAGTGACATGATAATTATGTTAACTATTCAACAAGCTTTGCACTCTTTGACTCCATGAAGGAAGATAACAGAAATGCAAAAATGCTTGGGTTTCTCTAAAATATCCTGCTTCAAACTGGTAAAAATCTATTACAAGCTAGGAAAACAGTAAAAGTGTATTTACTTTAACATTAATTATCTTAAAACAAGGCAAACATGAGTTGGAAGACAAGAAATAACACAGATGGTATAGAATTATTTCACTAATTGTTTTGGCCTCCAATAATGTAGTACAGTTGTTTCAATTCCCACCTAAACAGAATGACTTATGGGTTTTGTTATCTTGAGAGAAGCATATTATCTGCTGTATTTGCAGCTTCATAGATTATTTAGATGAATTGAAATGTGTGTGGACTTAGGAAGCACCAATTCCTGATTTAACAATTTCACAAGATTTAGAAAGAATTCAAAGGCAACTGTTTAACCTTAGAACTCTGAGGGGGGGGGAATAGATCAAGACTAATAGAAGAAGAACCAATTAAATTTAACCACAGTGCTAGAAGCTACTCGTCCATTATTATTTCTTTACACTAATAGTGAACAATAGGAAAGAAGACAGCATCCATATTTCCATAATCCAGTGTTGATATTATGTTTATTATTGGCATAAATTTATAAGCAAATGATTTGTTCATTCTTACTGATCACAGGTAATCATATGTAAGCTTCTTATTTTTAAAGTAAATCCATAAGAATTAAAAATAATCAGTTATTATATAGCTTTTATTTTTTTAAATGTTTAATTTGTTATTATTAATATCATTTGGGTGTGCCTGCAGCATGCAGGATCTTAGTTCCCCCTTCACCCACCAGGGATTGAATCCATGCCGTCTACCATGGACGCACAGAGCTCTAACCACTGGACAGCCAGGGAATTCTCTTATATAGATTTTTAACATCACTTTTATTGTCTATTTTGTGTTTTTATAAATTAACCTTAATTTAACATTTTTGTGGAAAAAAAATTCCTGTATTGTAAATAGTTTCTGTATTTAGGAGGGATTATTCAAATTAGAATAATTATTAAAGGATATAAAAGATGATAGAGAAGCCTGGCTGGCTACAGTCTGTGGAGTCTTAAAGAGTTGGATACAATTCAGTGACTAAAACTTTCACTTTCATAAAAAGATGTTAGGTTATTAGGATACAGCAGATAACTAGTTTCCTAGAGAAATTTTGCAATTCCAAGATTAATGGAGAATTTAAATGATTTAGGTCAGTACACAGGGCTTCCCAGGTGGAGCTAATGGTAAAGAATGTGCCTGCCTATGAAAGAGACATAAGAGTAGTGGGTTTGATCCCTGGGCCAGGAGTATTCCCTGGAAGAGGAATGGCAACTTACTCCAGTATTCTTGCCTGGAGAATCCCCTAGACAGAGGAGCCTGGTGGGTTGTGGCCCATAGGGTCACAAAGAGTCAGACAGGACTGAAGCGACTTAACACACACCCAGGTCAATATATATGAACTAAGCTCACACTACAGTCCAATTTTAAGAGAGCCAGAAAAACAGCATTGAAGGGATATTGTCACAGGTAAAAAATGAGTTTTTGATATTTGATTGTTCAGATATTTGATGAGTTCCTGGTTAACTTCATATAGGTTAGGAAACAGGATACTATTAACCCATATTATACAATAAAATGAAAATTACTCAGACTATTAGAGGTTGTATCATGAAGCACAAATAGGAAGAAAAGCATTATGAGATTAAGTGGTTATGGTACTTAGTCACCATGGTGACAATCAGTGACTACAAAGACTTTGGGGATGGAGTTGTTGCCTGACTGCTTTTGAATGACTTTAAGAGTATAACTAAAGGAATTAAAAAAAAAAAAAAAAAAAAGAGGAAGAAGAAAGGAAGGAGGAGAAAAACAGAGAAACTAACTCAAAGACTTGACTTTCCAAATCAAGTTTCAAGTAAAGCAACAAATGTGTAAGAAAATAACTTAGACTTTAATTTCCAAACCAAGTCTCAAGTAAAGCATCAGATTTGTGGCTCCTTCAAAAAAGTTGCTAAAGTGGCAAGACAGACAAGCCTGAGGATCAAGCCCACAGCTTGGTGGTAGAGTGCAGAATTGCTAAATCATTTAAATGTGCAATTGTAATAGATTGCATGCTAAAATAAGTAAACTGTTTATACAAAAATAAGGCTTTGAGACTTGGGTTGGAGACATTTGGACAGACTCAGATGAGGTTGAGAGCTTTGACATCCTAATATCCCTTGAAATATGTTGAACATTGAAAAAAAAAAAATCCATCCTTACCCCTTCTAAGAGACCATAATTCTCCTGCATTAAAGTAAACAACTTTTAGTTACCCTCCTTAGTGTACTTGCCCCAAAAGGAAATCTATTTTATCACTATCCCTCATTCATATTGGGATCTAGATGCCAGCATCTCTCAAAAGTGGGGCTCCCCTGGTGGCTCGGTGGTAAAGATTTCATCCTCCTGCCAATGCGGGTTCAATCCCTGGGTTGGAAAGATCGCCTGGAGAAGACAACGACAACACACTCCAGTATCCTTGCCCAGGAAACCCCGTGGACAGAGGAGCCTAGTGGGCTCCAATTCACAGGGTTGCAACAGAGTGAGACAAGACGACTAAATAGCAACAACATCACTCAGAAGTAGAAGAGTTGGAACTTCTTGGGAAATCAGATATGTCAAAGAAGTTGTAGGCTGTTACTTACATTAGAAAAATTCTAAAAGACAAAAATGGTGATAGACTGTAACAGAATTCAATCACTATATAAAGTATAAGATTGGATCAGGCCAAATTTAATGATATGTATTTACTACCGAAGGGATTAATGATGTAATGTGTTGAGAGTCAAGTTAACAATTGGCTAGACTGGCTAATTAAGTCTGGACTTAACAGATCTGTTTCTGTGACTTTTTTCATCACTTTTTTATTCTAACAAACATAATGGCCTGCTTCAGGGAACCCTGGCCCCTCTGCCTGAAAGTGAAAGTGAAATTCCCTCAGTCATGTCCGACTCTTTGCAATCCCATGGATGATACCATCCATGGAATTCTCCAGGCCAGAATACTGGAGTGGGTAGTATCCATCCTCTGGGGGATCTTCCTGACCCAGGGATCGAACCCAGGTCCCGCACGTTGCAGGCCAATTCTTTACCAGCTGAGCCACAAGGGAAGCCTAAAAGTGTCTTTGTTTAGCTAACAGGGAGATAAACTGACTCTGCCCACCTGTGAAGGACTGTGGTGTTCTTGAGTTCCTTTTGTGGGAAATGCCACTGCTCCTCTGCTGCTTGCTGGCATGGCTCAGAAATTAACATTTTGTGGGGGCTGGAATTGCAGATAGTTGTGGCATCCTTGTTTAGTGATATGTCAGGAGATAGTCTATTTCACACCACCTGTGAAATGGCTGTAAGGAAGTGAAACTAGCACGTCCCCCTGTCTGAGGCTTGCTATTCTAGAAGAAATTTGGAAGAATTAAATGACGTTTTAACTTTGTTTCCTCACCCCCACCCCCATCTCTGATCCATAAAACAACCTGACATCCAGTTCCTGACAAGGTTAGTTTGAGACATTAGTCTACCATCTTCTTGGTCAGCTGGCTCCCTGAATAAAGTTATATTCCTTGCTTGAACACCTCATCTCCCAGATTTATTGGCCTATTGTGCAGCAAGCAGAGTAAACTTGGACTCAGTAATATATTTACAAAATTTGACTCTGCATTCTAATAAGATCCTCAAGAGATTTATATACATATTAAAATTTAAGAACCACTGACTTTTAAGTCAGTGAAACTCCCTAGTCATTTGATAGAGGAAGGAATGCTAAGAATCAGGAATCATGAGTGTTAGAGTAGGTTCACTGTACTTGTTCATATACCCTCTAAATATACCCTGCAGGAGTGTTCATGGACACTCTCTTCATTAAAACATTATGAAGTGTATGATGAGAAAGCCAGCATGCTTGAAATGTATTGACAAATCTTTGTTTTAATTTAGGTATTGCCATTCATTAGGCAGAGGACTACAGTGGGAAATGTTGCCATCGATGGTCTAAAAATATAATTACTAATTAGGTTTCAGATTGATTAGTACTTTCAATATTTATTTTTTCTCCTCTATCCCTTTACTCCTCTGCTACTTTATATAATGAATGATATTAATAGAGTGCTGTAATTTAGATTTTAATAGTGAGTGTGACTAAATGGCTGCTTTCATTCTACAACGTTAGAGTCAAGTAATTATGACAGAGACTTGTATGATCAAAAAAAATATTGGCTATCTTTAAGAAAATGAAAGAGTCAGCTTAAAGCTCAACATTCAGAAAACTAAGATCATCGCATCTGGTCCCATCACTTCATGGCAAATAGATGGAGAAACAGTGGAAACAGTGGCTGACTTTATTTTGGGGGGCTCCAAAATCACTGCAGATGGTGACTGCAGCCATGAAATAAAAAGATGCTTACTCCTTGAAAGAAAAGTTATGATCAAACTAGACAGCATGTTAAAAACCAGAGACATTACTTTGCCAACATAAGTCCATCTAGTCAAGGCTATGGTTTTTCCAGTAGTCATGTATGGATGTGAGAGTTGGACTATAAAGAAAGCTGAGTAGCGAAGAATTGATGCTTGTGAACTGTGGTGTTGGAGAAGACTCTTGAGAGTCCCTTGGACTGCAAGGAGATCCAACCAGTCCATCCTAAAGGAAATCAGTCCTGAATGTTCATTGGAAGTGTTAGGTAGTAAGAATAGGAAACAGGAGTCCAAAATGGTGGTGGCTAAAAGACAAGGAAGGAAAAAACCCGTGAAAATAGAACAAGGGAAGTTCTGAGGACATGAGTGAGGACCTTAGGTAGAACAAACAGCACTCCTGGCTAGCCCAATTTACATAGGGCAGGCCCAGTGGGGAGGAAAAACCATTCATAAAAAGAGGAGCCAAAGGGCCAGGTCTCTCTCTCCCGTGCACACACACGCTGTCTGTCTGTCTGTCTCTCTCTTCTCTTTGAGTCTTTGGGCCGGCATTCCCTCACAACTCGAGGCTGTATTTTCCTGCTATTTTCTAAGGAAAACTGAGCTGTAACACGGAGCTCTAACACTGATCTAAGAACTCTGACATGGTCTGTCCAAGAGCTGTGATGTGCCGAGGGCTTTGTCTGTCGCTTCAGATCTTTGTTGTGATGAGACAGAACCAAGGAGAATACACTCGCCTGATGAAAGGACTGATGTTGAAGCTGAAACTCCAATACTTTGGCCACCTGATGTGAAGAACTGACTCACTGGAAAAGACCCTGATACTGGGAAAGATTGAGGACAGGAGGAGAAGGGGACGATGGGGGATGAGATGGTTGGGTGGCATCACCAACTCAATGGACATGAGTTTGGGTAGGCTTCAGGAGTTGGTGATGGACAGGGAGGCCTGGCATGCTGCAGTCCATGGGGTTGCAAAGAGTCAGACACGACTGAGTGAACTGAATCCAAGCAATCCATAAGATTAGAAGTTGACTGATAAAATATTTGCCTGTGCTATTGTAACAGACAAGAGTAAAACTTAACTCTATGTTGGACCTGTCTTTTTTACTTTAATCTTTGCTTTTATTATTATAAGACTGAGCTACTAAACAACACCACAACAGTGATGACTATAAGTATACATAAAGCACTGCTTCAGGGAAACCTGCCCCTCTGCCTGAATATAAACTAAATTGCCTTGTTCAGCTCACAGATGAATGGCTGTCCAACTGTGAATGGCTACAGAAAGGAAGAAAGGAAAGCATCCTCTCCCTGATGTAGGTCAAACCCACCCAGAACCTGAAAAAGACAGTTTTGGAGGACAATAGTACACCATCTTATTGGTCTTCCAGCTTTCCAAATAAAATCACTATTCCTCGCCTCGACACCCTGTCTGCTGATTTATTGGCCTGTTGTGTAGAGAGCAAATTGAGCTTGGACTAGATAGCACTATCTAATTCCTGACGGCTCAGAGGGGAAATAATCTGCCTGCAATGCCAGAGACACAGGAGACCCTGATTCAATCCCTGGCTTAGGAAGATCCCCTGGAGAAGGAAATGGCAGCCCACTTCAGTATTCTTGCCTGAAAAGTCCCACGGACAGAGAACCCCGACAGGCTACGTCCATGGAGTCACAAAAGCGGTGAACTTAGCGACTAAACCACCACCACCAAAATCCTTATAAGTGACTTTTCAGTTCCCTTAGCCCTGATCACAATTCTGGAAAGAGTCCCTTCATTATACTTGTTTCAAACACAATTTTAAATGTATTCACCTCCTTTTGGCAAGACAAATGGATTCATAATGCTATCAGTTATTCACTGTACTGTAATTTTACTGCCTTGATATATCAATATATGATTAGGTTTATTTCTTAAAATTCTTTCCACTTCACTGGTCAATTTATTTTTTTAAATTTTCACCAGTAAGGTACTAACTTAAGAGTTCCAATTTTATAATGAAGTAGTAAGACACTAAGAGGGTAGTGCTTGGGAGAGATTGACCTTTGCATGGAGGAGAATTTTTATCACTGATACTGTTTAGAATCACCAATTGTGTTGTTAATATATATAAAATATATATATATTTCAGTTTGTTACATATCATGGACCTTTTATTGTCTGCAATGAGTACAATCAATCACCCCCTAGAGCTTTGCACATCACAATTATTAAGTATCAAAGAGTAGGAAAACTTGCCCACCTTTTTCTTCCTCAGAAGGATTTTCCTACTCTTACCATTTTAATTCCTTTTGAAAATAAATTTTAGGGCCAATTTATCATTATTTGATTTCGATTTAAATTACATTGGATTTATTGGGTTTGTTTTTTTGTCAAATTTTATATTTTTATATTATTGGGTCTTAAACTAATGAAGATGAGCTTTCTTGTGGTTAATTTTTCAATAAATTTTGTAATTTCCCATTACTCTTGAATATATCTTTTATGTTTCTTTTTAGTACATAAAGATCATTATGGTCATAACAATGTAGTCTTTTTGTAAAAAGTTATATACTCTGCTTTTGATGCTATATAAATATTAAACAATTTTTTTTGCCTACTGAGCTTATGTACAATTTATTAAACTTCCATTATTTCTAATAATATATATGTAAATTTTCTAAGAGACCTTCTAATTGGAAAACTGTCACTTTTTAATAAAGGTTTTTCTGTTTTTCCTTTCAGTCCTTATGCCTTTATTTGTTCTTTTCCTTCTTGCTATTTTCCTTGGTAAGAGGGGCAGATGATGATGAATGAAAGTGGTGATAATAGGCATTCTTGTTTTTGCTTTTCTTGATTTTAAAGGGAATGCTGCAAATGATTCCTCCTTAACAACATGCTCTGCTATTGGTTTTTGTAAAACTATTGCCAAGTTTAGGAATTTCTCTTTAATCTATTTCTAGGGTAGCTTTTATTTTCACACTAAAATTTTGAATGTGCTTTAGGTTTTATCAAAAATGTTCTTCCCATCATATAAAATTTTGCATATGTATAGTCTTATTATGGTAAACTCCAATTTTACATTTTCTATAGACAACCCCCCCTAGAGTTTTAGGATAAACCTGTAAGACTATACATATGCAAACATATGCAAGCATAATAAGACTCAGTCTATACATATGCAAAAAGAGGGTGTTTGCTAGGACCAGTGAGTTCTCTTGGCCAAATTCTGTTAGTCTTTGCCTTGCCTCATTTTGTACTGCAAACCCAAATTTGCCTGTTACTCTAGGTATCTCTTGAACTCCTACTTTTACATCCCAGTCCCCTATAATGAAAAGGACATCTTTTTGGGTGTTAGTTCTAGAAGGTCTTGTAGGTCTTCATAGAACCATTCAACATCAGCTTCTTCAGTGTTACTGCTTGGGGCATAGATTTGGATTACTGTGATACTGAATGTTTTGCCTTGGAAATGAACAGAGATCGCGTGCAGGTATAAAAACCAATCATTGTAGTCTCTAATTTGTGCTATAATGCATTTTTATCCTCATAATATTCATTTGTTTTCTCCCTCTGTGTCTCTGCCTCAATCTCTGTCTTTGTTTCTCTCTTTTACTCTCCGTGTCCTGCTCTCTCTCTCATCTCACAAAAAGTTTATTATGCTTTTCAAATTTGGATTCATTGATTCTTTTATTATGTAATCTCATTTCTTTGTAATTATATTTATTTTTCTAAAATTTTGCTTCTGTTGTTTGCTTCTTATTTTTAACTTCTGAGTTGGATGCAGCTCACTCATTTTAATTGTTTTAATTTTATTATTAATTGTAATTTATTTTCTAATTCAAGTATTTAAGTTATAAATTCCTTTTATATACCAACGTTACTTCATTCCACCAGATTCAGTAACATTAAAAATTGTTCTACTTTTTTTGAGTTTTTAAAATTTGTGTCATGATTTCTTTTTTACTCTTGAGATATTTATAAATTATTTTTAATTCTTTTCCTGATGGTGCACAGGAATATCTTGTTTAATGCACTTCATTTCATTGCACTTCATGGATATTGCATTTTTAAAAAATAAGTTGAACATTTGTGTCAATCCTGAATCATACCAGTCTACTGGTACCATTTTTTGAAGAATATTTGCTCACTTCATGCCTCTATGCCACATTTTGATGAATCTTGAAATATCTCAAGCTTTTTCATTATTATTGTATTGGTTATAGTGTTCTGTGTTCAGTGAGGCTTGATGTTACTACTGTAATTTGAGTGGGAACCCACAATGTTGTTGTTTACCCATTGAATTGTGTCCTATTCTTTGCGACCCCATGAACTACAGCACACCAGGAGATAGCAAACTCCATTATCTCCTGGAGTTTACTCGAATTCATGTCCATTGAGTCGATGATGCTGTCTAACCACTGTATTCTCTGCCACCCCCTTCTCCTTTTGCCTTCAATCTTTCCCAGCATCAGGGTCCATCCAATGAGTCAGCTCTTCACATCAGTCCTTCCAATGAATATTCAGGGTTTATTTCCTTTAGGATTGACTGGTCTGATTTCCTTGCAGTCCAAGGGACTCTCAAGAGTCTTCTCTAGTGCTGCAATTTAAAAGCATCAATTCTTCGGCTTGCAGCCTTCTTTATGATCCAACTCTCACATCCATATATGACTACTGCAAATACCATAGCTTTGACTATCCAGACATTTGTTGGCAAAGTGTTGCCCTGTTTTTTTAACATACTTTCTAGCTTTGTCATAGCTTTCCTTTCAAGGTGCAAGCAACTTTTAATTTCATAGCTGTGGAAGCCACATTTATAATGTATACAATGATGTGAGGCCTAAAGCTCGAAGTCTAGTAAATATGACAGTTTCACAGAAAGACTGGGGCTTTGTTTAAGACTTCTGTCTGTGCAGTACCTTGGGAGTGGTAGTGTCCCAAAAACTGTCTCTCTGATAGTCCCTCCATTAGACCTATCACAAGCATCCCTGGCCACCGAAACCAGGTAATCGAGTATCCACTATGTGGCAGCTATGGAAACCAGGGTATCCCATGTACAAACTGAGACATCAGTGACTTGTAAGAGCTCCTCTCAAAGACATACTTTCAGATATATCTTTTGTTCAGTTCACTATGGCATTTTAGGTTTCATGGATGTAAATCCTGATTCTTTTCAAAGCCAGATGTTTAAGGGGTCCATCAATCATTGCAAGTCTTAAGAGTTTGGGTGCCTGGTGTGGGGTACAAAGTCTTCACTCATTGGGGAGAAACTCCAGATTTGTGACATCTCTCATGATTTCTTGTGCATCATTATGCTGGTGGTGGGGTTTTGATAAGACTCTGTTTCAGCCTCTTCTACCTACCTCAACATGGCCCTTTTTTCCTCTGTTGATATAAGGAAGCTGATCGCCTAGTTTCCAGGTCTTTTTCAAGGGAAGTTATCTCATATGTAGCTGTAGATTTTTTGTGTCTGTGGGAGGAGAGTTTAAAATCTTTCTTTGTATCCATCTCTGACTGCCCAGTCCACAGCTATGTTTTAGATACTTTTCCTTTACTCTGAGTTCAGCAATGCATTAAAATTTGATTTTATCCAGAATATACTTATTTTGAAATGAAAAAACCGTTTAGAGCACATAGTCTGACTCACTATCATACAGAAATAAAACTTAATTCCTATACAGGTGTTTTCATGATTAAAATATATACAATTAGGGAAATTGGTAATATAAAGTGATAAGTATTGGCATATACAGAATACTAAAAATAGAAGTAGTAAACAAACTGGACTTGAAAACCAGGAATACCTAAAAGAGAACAAGTTAGTTGACTACTTAATCACACATGTTCATATTCCACAACTTAATTTAATTCTAGAGGAAGAACCATGCAAGTAAATTTGACAAAACTACATGAAAACTTCTCTTGGAAACACACTGCTATTTAAATTAATAAAATATATTTATAATATGTTAATTGTTAAATTTCATTATTGCTTCACTTCCTCTTTGAAATCTCTTCCTTGCTTCCTTAGTCCTCTGTCTGGGTAACCATCAATGTCTTATTTATTCATTCCAAAATGCAGAATTGCATGATCCTTGGTATAAGGTATATAGCCCTGTTGTCTGTTTCTAACAAAATCTGAAAAGTTTCCAAGCAAATTATAAGTTGACCTTATTCAGTAATTATTTTATTCACATTAATTTCATTACATAATTTCATGAAAATTAATAAACTCCAGTCCACAAACTTAATCCCATAGATTAACTCACCAACAGTCAATTTCTTCATTTAATTCATTGAGAAATTAGATAAAAATTATTTTAACTTTATTGACCATCATCTCTTCTTTGCCAAAATTTCTGTTTTTCCTTGCCCCTGTTATTTTTTATCTGTCCTTTAATCTTAACCATTCGTCCTTAATGAGACTGAGCTTTCTAGCTATGTTCACACTTGAGTCTTCTTACAACTAAACGTGAGTATTTCCTCATCAAATGCCCTTCCTTAATTTCAGTTTAAATTTCTCTTTCTCTACTGATTCCTTTACCTAAGTCTAAAAATGTGCTCATCAGTCATAGAAATAGTGTGCCAGAAATTCCTTCCCTTGTGATAAACTCAGTTTTAATATATTGAGATAGAAAATAAAGGAATGAAGTGTAGGAAGTATAATTTTCAAAGCTTTCTTATTAAAAGAAGAAAAACAAAGAAGGAAATCATATTCAAAGGTAGAAAAATTATATGTTAATAAACTAACCAAAAATCATCTTACTGACATTTATCAAGAGACATAAATCAAAAGAAAATGCAGTTTAAAAAAATTTTTATTTATGGCACTATAAAAATGTTACTATAGCCAAAGAGATGTTTAATCTATTCCTCACTCAGCATTTCAGAATGTATTTTTGTTCTATTCATTTTATAAAGTCTTTTTATTAGAGCTGTATCAGAGTATACTGTTAAGTACATTATAAAAGATTAGAATATAATTTCTTTTGGCACTCAATTTATGTTTACTACTGACTTCAAAGGACATTTAGGATGTAGAAGAGTTATTTTTCAAGAAGTACAAATGAAAAATAATCCTGTCAGCAATTCTCATAGACAAGTGATGAAGAGGCAGTTTTAGCAAAGACATAGTCTCCTTTTAACCAGAAATGATTTGTGTGTTTTCTTGAGGCAATCTCTATTTGCAGCAATGTTAACATTGACATCAGTAGCTGGAACTGACAGCAGAAGACAAATGCTTCTCAGGTGTAAAACTTAGCAAGGGAGAGCTTTAGCCTTTGCAAAAATGTCAGGATGACCATGAATCATCATACCCCAAAAGAGTCAACAACCAAAATTTTTGCTTAAATAAAGGTCATGATTCTAAAATGATCCCTGTAGAATTCAAAGAATAGCAACTAATAACTGTTACAATGGTACAATTAATATTTAGATAAGTCAAGGAGAGTAAGTAGGTGAAAATCCCTAGGCCATAGAGAAATGTTGGTGAACACTGCAAGTAGTCACAGTCACATGCAAAGTTGGGTATGATTTTGCTATTAAACTATTTATTTTTGGTGTCTGTAGCACAGCTTTTTCACTAAAGTAAATAAGTGAATGAATGAATAAAAGAAAAAAATATATAGTATTTATATTACAGCCAACAAAATATGTAAAATATGGAAGGGTATGGGAAATATGCATTTACATATCAAAGAATTAAAGCCAAGTAATTCTCTACTTTCAGAAATATATGTTTTGCAATCCTAAAACAGTATTTAAAATCTGTGTTACATGAACTCTGAGAATCACAGCTCATGTTCTAAACAGCTAAGGTCTCAAAAGGTCACAATTTCTTCTGAATTACTTATTAGTAATATTTATGTATTTAATAATACAATTGAATATAAGGCAACTATTGATTATAATAAAGGATAAAAAGCTTAATAATAGAGCAATAGTACTGGCAAAATTTGCATTCTAAATGGGATGTCTCAGTGAACCAACATTAATTTATGAGATACTTTTGCATTCTATAACCTTATGTAAGGTCACAGTAGGGCCAATAAATAGCTTATATTTATTGCTAAACAAATTTAGTTTAGACTGATTTCTAGAAACAATAAAAAATCTTGTTATATTTTAATATACTTTAATTTGATCTAGTCTGTATATCTTGAGCTTTTCAAAGTCCTTTAGTAGTATAGAAAATAAATATCAGGAAAGAAGTGACAAAGGTACAAGGAATACTTTATATGTATTTGATACAATAAGATATTTCTGCATTATGAAAGAAGTAAATATGGCTGGTTTAAATTCAAAACATTAATCCTTCAGTAAATAGTTACTGAATTTATTGTGTGAACAAAGATCTAATAATACAAAAGTGGACAATTTAGCCCAGTAAGGGAGCAAAACATGTAAACAAAAAAATGAATGTAAAATGTGGAAAAAATCATACAAAATGAGGGTAAACATTCAATTCAACTTCATAAAGATGAATCAACTGTTGAAATAAATTGAGAAATATTTTCAGTAAGGGTAGAATTTTAACTGTGTCTGGAAGGATAAGCAATAATTTGTCAGATAGAGAGAAGAGAACTTTTCTGATAAAGGGAGTAGTACTGTGAACTGCTACTGTGAATAATTTCAAATGATGAAGTTCAGTGCAAAATCAGGGACAGAGGAATTGTTCTGTGAGAGGACACCTTTATGGTCAAAGTGAGTGAAACAAATTAGACCAGAAAACTGTATGTCTTTAAAAGAACAAATTGCAAAATGCTTTATCTATGATGTCAAGTTCTGGGCACATTGACTTTTAGACAGTTCAGAATATCTAGAGAAAATAAGTCTCTGACATTTGGCATTTCTTATGATTTTCAGTATGGAGAGGATTTTTTTGTCAATCAAAAATGTATTTAATGGTCAATAAGTAGGAGTCAGGCTTCCCTGGTGGCTCAGATGGTAAGAATCTGCCTGCAATGCAGGAGGCCCAGATTTGACCTGAATTGGGAAGATTCCCTGAAGAAGGAAATGGCAACCCACTCCAGTATTCTTGCCTTGAGAGTCCTACAGACAGAGCAGTCCATGGGGTCGAACATGGCTGAGTGACTAACACACACAGACACACAGACACACAGACACACAGACACACACAGACACACACACACACACAATCACACAAGTAGGAGTCAGAGAACGAGATGATGTAGGAAAGATGTAGGTAAAGCAAAAGTCTTCTATGTTTTAGAGTAACTCACATACTGTGTTTTGGGAGAGATTACATTTTTAGTCTGACATGTGAAGACCTTGGAAGTTTTCATTTCCATCCTGACAATAAAAAATGAAAGTTGGAGAACTGAAAAGCAGTGACTACTTTTTCTGGCCCCATAAGAAAACAGTTCTCAGGGAAAACCACCACCTTGAAATCTAGAGAGACAGATGAATCCAGAGGGTTGCAACTTGAACTTAGATCAGAAGCTACTAGAGCCACAAACTGATAGGAATATTTAAACAGTAATTTTGAAGACTGAGTGTGAACTAGCATGAGCATGAAGCCAGCATCATCATGATACCAAAACCATATAAAGATATCACAAAAATGGGAAATCATAGGTCAGTATCAACTGATGAAATCCTTAACAAAATACTAACAAACTGAATCCAATAATATATTTAAAAGATCATACACTATGATTAAATAGGATTTATCCCAATATCCATGAGTCAATCAAAGTGATATTCCACATTAAAAAATTTTTAAAAAATCATATTATAATCTCAATAGATGCAAGAAAAAAAAACTTTTGATAAAATTCAACTGCTATCTATGATAAAAATCTTCTATAAAGGGGACATAGAAGGAACATTCCTAAATATAATAAAGATCATATGTGACTAAGCAACACCTAAAACACTCAACAGTGAAAAGATTAAAATTTTTAGATAACATGATATGATGCATAGACAATCCTAAAAGAACCACAAGAAAACTCCTACAGCTCATCAGCCAATTTAGTAAAGTTGCAGGATACAATCTGCTGCATCTCTATACAACTTAGTTTGTATCCTGGAACTAACAACAAAGTAGCTGAAAAAGAAATTAAGGAAAAAATCCCACTTACAATTGCATCAAAAAGAATAAAATATTTAGTGATAGACCTCCCTGTACTCTGAAAACTATAGGATGCTAATGAAAGAAATTGAAGGCAATAAAGAGAGATGGAAAGATACATTGTGTTCTTGGACTGAAAAATAATATTGTTAAAATGAATATAATACCCATGGCGAGCTGCAGATTCAATATATCCCTATGACCAATGTGAAGGGCATTTTTGGCAGAACTTGAACAAATTAAAGGAAAAATTGTACAGACAGAAATGGCCCCAAATATACAAAACAATCTTGAGAAAGAAGAACAAAGCTGAAGGACTTATGGTCCCTGATTTCAGACTATACTACAAAGTTATGGTCATCAAAGCACTATAGTACTAGCACAAAAACAGACCCATAGATCAAAGGAAGAGGATAAAAAGCCCAGAAACAAACCCACACTCTTATGGGCAATTAATCTACAAGAAAGGTGTGCAAGTATATATAATGGAGAACAGACAATCTTTCATAAGTGCTGCTGGGAAAACTGAAAAGCTACATGTAAAATAATGAGATCAGAACATTCTCTAAAACCATGTTCAAAGATAAATTCCAAATGGATTAAAGACCTAAATGTAACTCCAGAAATCATAAAAATATAGGGGAAAACATAGGTAGAATACTCTTTGCCATAAATCACAACAATATGTGTGTGTGCGCTAAGGCACTTCAGTCATGTCTGACTCATTGCGACCCTACAGACTGTAGCCTGCCATGTTCCTCTGTCCAAGGCATTCTCCAGGCAAGAATACTGGAGTGGGTTGCCATGCCCTCCTCCAGGAGTCTTCAAACCCATGTATCCTATGTCTCCTGAACTGGCAGGCAGGTTCTTTACCACCAGCATCACCTGGGAAGCCATATATATATATATATATATATATATATATATATATAAAATTAGATCTGTCTCCTAAAGTAAGCAAAATAAAACCAAAAATAAGGAAATGGGATATAATTAAGTTTAAAAGTTTTTGCATAGTAAAGGAAATCACTGACAAAGCAAAAAGTCAACCTACTGAATGGGAGAAAATATCTGCAAATGCTATGATGGATAAGGGACTAATATCCAATTTGTATAAGTAGCTTGCATAACTTCATATAAAAAACAACAAATGAAACTCACTTGATAATAAATGGGCAAAAGGCCTGAATAGATATTTTTCCAAACAGGAGTTGTAGAAGGCCAAAAGAAACATGAAAAGATGCCCAACACTACTATCATCAGGAAAACACAAATCAAAACCACGATGAGATAATGCTTCACACTGGACAGAATGGCTATCATCAAAAAGATAACAGATAATAAATGTTGTGAAGAAGGTTAAGAAAAAGGAATCCTCACACACTGCTTGTGAAAATGTAAATTAGTGCAGCCACTGTGGAAAACAGTATGAAGATTTCTAAAATAACAAAAAATAAACCTACCATATGATCCAGCAATTCCACTTCTGGCTATGTATACAAAGAAAACAAAAAAGCTCTTATTTGAAAAGACACATGCATCCTAATGTTTACAGCAATGTTACTTACAATTGACAAAATATGGAAGCAACCTGTGTGTCCACCAACAGATGAATGGATAAAGAAGATGTGGTATATATCTATAATGGAATACCACTCATCCATAAAAAATAATAAAAATTTTGCCAATGGCAGCAACATGGATGGACGTGGAAGGCATTATGCTAAGTGAAATAAGACAAAGAAAGACAAATACTCTGTAATATCACTTATATGTGGAATCTAAAAAATATATAACAAACTAGTGAACATAGCAAAATATAAACAGTCTCATAGACATAGAGAACAAACTTTGGTTACCACTTTAAGAAGAGGCAATATAGGAGTGGAGAGGTGGGACTTACGAACTACTGGGTGTGAGACAGGGTTAAGAATGCAGTGTACAACACAGGGAAGACAGCCAATATTTTTTAATAACTGTGTTATAAGGGGGTTTAAAAGTTTTACAGAGTTTTTAAAATTGCATTAAAATTAAAAATGTTACCTTCATCCTGTTACCTTTGTTTCCATTACCCAATCATTCATTTTGACTTTAAGGGAAAAAAAAAAAAAATACAAGGTGCAAGAAAAGGAAAAAAAAAAAAGAAGAGACAAGTGACAAAAGCAAGCATCAGAATCAGATGTAGCATTTGCTTAGTTGGAATGCCAGTAGGAAAATAAAAAGGCAATAGAGCAAAAGAAACATTTAAGCCCTAGTGGATGAAAAATATCCAAAAGTAACAAGAGGTCCCATAACAAGTTCAGAAAGTCCAGATAACATGAAACAGGGTAAATGCCAAAAAACACAGTAAGAATATTATATTCAAACAGCAGAAAATCAAAGAAGAGAGATTATCTTGAAAGAAACCAGAAGAAATGAAACATGTTAATAACAAGGAAATAAGGAGAAGGATTACAGGTGACTTTTAAATAAAAATTCATAGAAGTTAGAAGAAAGTTGATTGAAATATTTAAATATTGATATTCAATATGTAGTAAAATTATCCTTCAAAAGTGGGAAAATAGTTTTTCCACCCCAAAAATGAAAGAATTAATAGTAGATTTACCACACATGTTGCTTTAAAAGTAGTTTTTTCGGGGAAGAGAAAATAATACACATGAGAAACTAAGAATTAAGTAAATAAAGAAAGATCATTGGGGAAAAAATGAAGCTAAAATATTTTATTTTGTTACACTTAATTGATCTAAAGGATAACTGATTAAAGTAGTAATAGTGATAACATATTGGGGATAAATGAAATAAATGGCACCAATGACCAGAAGGATGGAAAAAAATAAGTGAAAATATTCTGCCACAAATAACCTTTACTATACATGAGACAGTACAGTAATATTTGAAGATTTAAATGGATTAGGTTAAAAATATAGATTGCAATCTCTAGGGAATATATTATACTAGAATTAAAAACAAGTATTATTTATGTGCCAAATAGAAAATAATATGAATTTGCAAGACATATTCCAAGATCTTAGGAAAAAGGTCAAACCAAGTAACACATGCAAAAACAGAAAATAGTTGCAAACATGATTGATGTTAACCTAACTACATTGCTATTCAGTATAAATTGATATGATATAAATGTTGGTTAAAGAACAGAAAGTATCAGATAGGAGTAAAAAAATGTCCAACAATATATTGTTTACAAGATTCCAACTATAAATAAAGAGACTCAGATAGGTTAAGAAAAAAAAAAACATTGACTTCCCAGCCCAGGTGACACAGTGGTAAAGAATCTGCTAATAATGCAGGAGACCACTGGCAATGCAGGAGACCAGGTTCAGTCCCTGGGTCAGGAAGATCCCCTGGAGCAGGAAATGGCAACCCACAAAAGTATTCTTGCCTGGAAAAGTCCATGGACAGAGGAGCCTGGTAGGATAAAGTCCTTGGAGTCACAAAGAGTCAGACATGACTGAGCACACACATACATGCACACATCATACCACATATTAAAATTAAAGGGATATTTAATTACACCTGAATAATTCATTAAATAATTCATCTCACATACTAGTAAAGTAATGCTCAATATTCTCCAAGCCAGGCTTCAGCAATATGTGAACTGTGAACTTCCAGATGTTCAAGCTGGTTTTAGAAAAGGCAGAGGAACCAGAGATCAAATTACCAACATCCGCTGGATCATCGAAAAAGCAAGCGACTTCCAGAAAAAAATCTATTTCTGCTTTATTGACTATTCCAAAGTCTTTGACTGTGTGGATCACAATAAACTGTGAAAAATTCTGAAGGAGATGGGAATACCAGACCACCTGACCTGCCTCTTGAGAAACCTGTATGCAGGTCAGGAACCAACAGTTAGAACTGGACATGGAACAACAGAATGGTTCCAAATAGGAAAAGGAGTACGTCAAGGCTGTATATTGTCACCCTGCTTATTTAACTTATATGCAGAGTGCATCATGAGAAATGCTGGGCTGGAAGAAGCACAAGCTGGAATCAAGATTGCCAGGAGAAATATCAATAACCTCAGATATGCAGTTGACACCATCCTTATGGCAGAAAGTGAAGAGGAACTAAAAAGCCTCTTGACGAAAGTGAAAGAGGAGAGTAATAAAGTTCGCTTAAAGCTTAACATTCAGAAAACTAAGATCATGGCATCTGGTCCCATCACCTCATGGGAAATAGATGGGGAGACAGGGGAAACAGTGTCAGACTTTATTTTTTTGGGCTCCAAATCACTGCAGATGGTGACTGCAGCCATGAAATTAGAAGACGCTTACTCCTTGGAAGGAAAGTTATTACCAACCTAGATAGCATATTAAAAAGCAGAGATTACTTTGCCAACAAAGGTCCGTCTGGTCAAGGCTATGGTTTTTCCAGTGGTCACGTATGGATGTGAGAGTTGGACTATAAAGAAAGCTGAGCACGGAGGAATTGATGCTTTTGAACTGTGGTGTTGAAGACTTGAGAATCCCTTGGACTACAAGGAAATCCAACTAGTCCATGCTAAAGGAGATCAGTCCTGGGTATTCATTGGAAGGACCGATGTTGAAGCTGAAACTCCAACACTTTTGCCACCTGATGCGAAGAGCTGACTCATTTGAAAAGACCCTGATGCTGGGAATGATTGAGGGCAGGAGGAGAAGGGGACGACAGAGGATGAGATGGTTGGATGGAATCACTGACTCAATGGACATGGGTTTGGGTGGACTCCGGGAGTTGGTGATGGACAGGGAGGCCTGGCGTGTTGCAGTTCATGGGGTTGCAAAGAGTCGGACAATACTGAGTGACTGAACTGAGCTGAATTTATTAAAACAATAAATGAATAAATATTTTATCATGAGCATTAATCAGTGGACCCCTAGAGTATATATTCATATTCACACAAACTAGACTTCAGAAAACAGAAAATAATTACAGATAAAGAAAGCATAATACAAAGAAAAGAGGTCAAATTTCAGATACCATCTTTTAGCAGTCATATAGCTGAAAATGAATCATCAAACTACATTTAAAAAAGACAAAAAGAAAGACAAAAATTATAGAACATCAAGGTGGAATAGACAAATCACTATGAGCCTTAAATGATCTTCCTATGGAAACTGATAGATTAAGCAGGCAGAAAATCAGTAAGGATAAAGTCAACCTAATAAGCAGTATGAATTAACTTGATTGAATTGATCTTTATAGAATATTTTGTCAAGCAAATGTACAGTATCTATTTTTCTTAAGCTCATGTGGAACTTGCACTAAATAGATTGCTTTCTGGACTATAAAATATTTATTAACAAATTGAAAATAATATAAATGGTATAAGATGTATTGTCTTAAAGGTGGAGTTAAACTTGAAATGAATAACAGAAAAACAAATGGAAAATTACCAAACACCTGTAGGTTAAACAGCACACTTCTAAATAATATATGGGTCAAAGAATATGTCTCAGAAGATATTTGAAAAATATTTTGAACTAAGCAAACATTAAAGTCAACATCAATATTTGAGAAAAATAATGAAAACAGTGCTTAGAAATTTATAACATTAAATGCAATTATGAGTAAATTAGACAGATTAAAACAACAATCTAAGATTTCATCTTAAAAACTAGAAACATGGGAAAACAATTAGAGCAGAGGTCAATGAAATTGAAAATGAGAGAGCAACAGGAAAATATCTGCAAAGCCAAAAGTTGCTTCTTTCAAAGATCAATAAAATCGATAAATCTCTGACTAGGGTAACTAAGAAATGCAAAGTAGAAGACATGAATATATGAACTTATATAACTAAAAATACTGATACCAATAAAAAGCTTCATAAAGTATGCTTTGAAAATTACATTACCATGCATTTGAAAGTTTAGAAATAAATCAGTTCCTTAAGACAACACTAACAAAACTCATATAAGGAAAAAATAGATAATTTAAAAAGATATTGATTTGATTAGTAACAAGTTTCATAAAATGGGAAGTGTCCGTTCTGGATGGATTCACTGGTGAATTTTACCAAATTTTTAAGGAGAAATTATATCAATTTTCCATAATATTTTCCAGATAATATAAGTGAAGGGAAACTTTTCTTTTTCTTTTAAACCATTGTTACTCTAATATTAAAACTCATAATAACATAACAAGAAGGGAAAACTACAGGTGGATATTGTTCATCAATAGAAATACAAAAATCCACAACAAAATATTAGCAAAAGAAAGTCGACAATTTCTAAAATGGAATATATAGATCATTCTTAAACTACATGGGTTTGACATGCATGGGTGCATATATACATTTAAAAAATAATAAACATATAGTTGGCCTTTTTTTCTTTTTTTTTTTTTTTTATAGTTGGCCTTTGAAATCTGCAGTTTCTCCATCCTAAGATTCAAGCAATTTCAGATGATGCACTCTGTTTATGACTCCCAGTTGGTTGAATCCAGACAAAGAATCCACAGGTATAAAGGGCTGACTATGAGACCTAAGAATCTGCAAATTTTAGTGTCTGTGAAACAATTCTGAGAACAATTCGCTGTGAATACTTATGGATGACTGTATACCATGATAAATTAGGATTAGAAATCAAAGAAGATCTAAATAAATGAAGAGATAGTCATCATTCATGAAGTGGAATACTCAATATTTTTACCATGTCAGTTCTTCCCAGTTTCATCTAACAATTCTATATAATCCCAGTAACACAGCAAACTATTATAACAAACTGATTTTAAAGTTTATATAAAAGCAAAAGATCTAGGATCACCAGCACTACATTGAAGAACAATCAATTTGAAATACTTCACTGAATCAAGATTCACTATAAAGGTACAGTAATTAAGGTATCATGGTATTGGCCAAATGCTAGACACATAGATGAATGTAACAGAATACACAGATATAGACCCAATAAGTAGAAATAACTGATATATGACAAATGAGCAAAGGCAATTCAAGGGAGCAAAAACAATCTCTCGTATAAATTACTTCAAAATGTTTTATAAATGATTTTAAATGTAAAATCCCAAATTATAGAACTTCTAAATGAAAATATAGGACAAACCCTAGGTGATTTTGAATTTGGTGGTTATTTTTATATATCACCAAAAATACAACCCATAAAAGAAAAAAAATATTATATGTTGGACTTTATTAAACTGAAAGCTTTCTGTTCTGTGAAAGACACAGTTAAGAGATTCAAAAAACAATTGTTTAGGAGGTTATGAGATCTGAGGACAATATGCAGAATGAAAGACATTAACCGAATTACAAATGTAGTAAAGAAAGTGGCTGGAGAAAAAGGTGATGAACTATATAACTTTGGATATATATATAACTATATAACTTATGTATATAAATTATATATATATATAAACTATATATATATATAACCCTAACCCAGTTTTTGTAAGAGTAATTGTAAGAGTAGAGGTAAAATCAATTTTACATAAGCATTGAAAGTTAGTTAATAAAGTTATTTCTTAGTGAAGGATGAGTTAATAATTCTGATCTGCCATGTATACATACTGAAATTCTACTATAAAGTAAATGTGTGGCAGTGAGATTTCTCATTGT
The DNA here is from genome assembly GCF_033118175.1 of Dama dama. Lineage (NCBI taxonomy): Eukaryota > Metazoa > Chordata > Mammalia > Artiodactyla > Cervidae > Dama > Dama dama. Next base: position 86,629,749 of record NC_083689.1, read on the forward strand.
AGGAATGGGTAATAACTGATAAGGAAGGAAAGTAAGCTAGAATGAACCATGTAGTAATGGATTATACTTGGAGATATCGGACTGAACTCATTGAAATGATTAGTTTACAGGAAATCTAAAATCCAAGGAGAGAGAGAGTTGGCTGCTGGGAGGGATGAGATGCAAGCCCAGACTCACTAGTGCAAGAGGCAGTTGGACACCAGTAGGAAGAGCTTGCTAGAATGACTAGTAAATTGTTGGTGTACACCAAGCATGCACTGATGAAAGAAGTTGAAGCTCCTTGACTCTGCAAATATAGAATGATTTTGTGCCTTTGTAAGGTTTTGTACAGACTTTTTCTTGACGAACCCCACTGGCTCTCACAGCCAAGACTGCTCACTAATGATGCAGAACTGGGGAAGGGAAGCAGCCATCACTGTAGGAAAGCCAGGATAACCCACCAGAACTCTATCTTCCTTATTGAACAAAAGCATTAAATCATGGGAAGAAAGCCAACAAAAACTGTCACATTCATGCACCAATGAGGAAATCCATTGCAACTGGGGTAAGGGATCAAAAAACCAAACAAAACTGTCTGACTCTAAGGGAGAGGTAATGATGCATGCTGATTCAGGCTACCCACCCTGGAGAGTCTAGAACACAGGAAAGGCCATGCTTCTTAGATCCAGAGGTACAGTGTCTACTATGGACTAAGGTTTAACCAGAATAGCAGAGAATACCACCTACCCTCAATCTGAGCAACCAAAAGCTTTCAGTCAGTAACAAAGAAAACTAATAATTATTTATAGCGAGTTAATTACAGAGACAGACTATCTGAAGCACAGTGCAAAAGGAAGTCTAAAAGTTAAAGGGCAACAAGCATTAAAAAACCACTCTGGCAAAGCAGACTGTACTCTAAATATAACATATTTTTAAAGGGATTTAAAGCATGTGCTAAGGTAACATTACCAAAGAAAAAGCACCCCAACACCCCAGGGATAGCCCAAGCCTTGACTAGTAAATACAGAATCCCTTATAGAGAACTAACATTAGGAAAAGCGAATCCCTTCACAAACTGTCAGTCTCTAATGTCTTACACAGGTTTCTGGTTTTCAGCAAAAAAATTATGAAGCATATGAATAGAAAAGAAAACACACTCCCTTAAGACAAACCAATCATGAGAATCAGACTTAGATATGACATGAAAGTGAAAATGAAGTCGCTCAGTTGTGTCTGATCCTCTGTGACCCCATGGACTCTAGCCTACCATGCTCCTCTGTCCATGGAATTTTCCAGGCAAAAGTACTGGAGTGGGTTGCCATTTCCTTCTCCAGGGGATCGTCCCGACCCAGGGATCGAATCCAGGTCTCCTGCATTGCAGGCAGTTGCTTTACCATCTTAGCCACCAGGGGATATGACATAGTTTAGAAATATCTGACAGATTTTTAAAATATAGAAATATTTAAAAGGCTCAAGTATGCAAGAAAAGATGGGCGATTTCTCCAGGGAGGGGGACATTATAAGAAATTATCTAATGGAAATAGTGCAAATGAAAACCTAGAAGAATACATTGAACAGGAGTATTACTTGGCTTGTCACAATCAAGGAGCAGTGAACTTGAAGAGAGGTGTACAGAAATTATTCAAATTGAATTGTATTTTTTATCTTTCCTGTTTACTTGAGTTTATTGTTCTCCGCTTTCACTAGTATCCTAATGAGTAAACTTAGATTACTGGTCTGATACCATTGTTTAAGTCTGTATTTAGAAGTTGGTAAATACATTTCTCACAAGAATATGGGCTATAAACTCTGCAACTAGTTGATATGCATATTAGTATTGAACAGATAAACAAATATGTAATAGGAAAGGAGAGCCAGATTTCTAACTACTACATGAAAGAGAATACAAATATGATAAAGGATGAGTTCAGAATGAACCTTGTAGCTGTTGATTGGTATCACAGGCTTCAGTATGAACTCATTTATATAGATAGATAGGGAAATTAATACATAGACTACAGTGTATGTATGCATTAATACACAAATGTGCAGTTCCTTTCTGTCAGTTGTGATGCTCCAGAAGCAATGAGTACATCTAGCACCCAAATGTTAGTTCCTAAATAGTATTCTTTAGTAAAGGAATTGTGGATGCGAATTTTCAGTAATCAGTGGCCTAAACTCTAGCTTATTTTTGGAGTTTAGTCTTTAGAGGGCATCTTTTCTATGCAAATTTCTTTACTAGAAGCTCAGAATAGAGAGCAATTTGATGCAAATTTTAATAATTTTGGGATATATTTAATTTGGGAGGGTTACTTAAATTTTATAATTAATAAAAATTTTAATAAGGTACCAAGAAAATTACTTAAACTAGTGCCCACATTACACATGGAAAAAACTAGCTAAGGGCTGAAAATCAATACATTGAAATGATAATCATGGTGACAAGCATATTCAAAAATCTTGGTTATTATATAATCTATCCAAACCATTCGACTTCTTTATAAAATTGCTCCATAATCCAGCAGCCAATATTCAATTGGAAATGCTAGTGCTACTGAGTAGTATCTCATCCTTTTATATATGGTGGGGAGGATGCATTGAATATGTAGTTGGTTATGTTACTAAGAGGACTTCCCTGATAGCTCAGTTGGTGAAGAATTTGCCTGCAGTGCAGGAGACCCCGGTTTGATTCCTGGGTCAGGCAGATCCACTGGAAAAGGGATAGGCCACCCTCTCCTTGGGTTTCCCTTGTGGTTCAGCTGGTAAAGAATCTGCCTGCAGGATGGGAGACCTGGGTTCGATCCCTGGGTTGGGAAGATCTCCTGGAGAAGGGAAAAGATACCCACTCCAGTACTCTGTCCTGGAGAATTCCATGGACTGTATCGTCCATGGGGTCACAAAGAGTCAGACACGACTGAGCGACTTGCACTTTCACTTTCATGTTACTAAGATACATCTGTTCTACTCCTTTCCAGGGATTTTATTTGAGTCTGTTTTTACCTGATAGACTGTCTGTTTACTTGCAAAGTAAACACTTTTTTTTAAGGAAATGACACAGAATGTTGTAAAATATGTATTCAACACTTGTCTGCATGTTAGAATATGTCTATATGCTTGACAAATGTTGGCAGCCAAGATAAAAATGAAGTCTACCAGTCAGGTGATGAGCTGACTATATTTTTCCTAATCAATTTAGCAAATAAACTAGGTTTGGGCACCATATGAAGAAATACTTTCACTGACAGTGAGCACTGATTTAAGGTAGAATACATGACTAGTGAAATAATTTTTTAAAATAACTTCACTAATAATATAAGAAACTTTTGCTTTTAGTATAAGCAACTGAGGATAAGATAAATAGAATGATATTACAATTTTTTTAATGAGAATATATTTTGACATATATTCAAATATTTCCATAGGTTCATTATTGATGAAACACAATAATTTCATCTGTATTACTGAGTGAGAGAATTTAGCATAACATTTTAAAAAATTTAGATGCATTTGAACTAAGTGTTGAGAAATAAATGAATTTATCATAAAGACAATTAATCTTTAAGTTCAGTTTTACTAGTTAATACAGAACTAGATGATAGATAGAAACTCACATTCTTCCCTACAAATACATATATACATAATTGCATATGCATATATATCAAACCCAGATAAAATATAGTGATATTTAGTTTGTCAATGGCAAAGCAAATTGCAGATACAACATTCCCAAATTTCATATTGAGAAATTATTAAATAGAATAGAAATAAAGAGCTCAACTGAAAACTATCAGTTCATCATTCATTGGATAGTGATGCAAGTCTAGCAGAAAATAGAGGAGGATCAACAATTTAAGAGAAGAGTAGCACTAGAGATTTTAATCTAAAGGCAAGCCTGAGCCAGTGTTTCAAGTGTTACCTAGAACTGAGGAAGAAATTCAAAGATACACCAGCTAGAAAAATAAAAAGACAGAATTCACGGATACTACAGCATTTGAGAAATAAGTCCTGGAAAGGAGAGAATCATAGATTAGAACCTTAAATTCTGAATAAACACTCTGCCTAAAATTTCAAGTGACCCCTACAGTCTATACATAAGGGCAAACCACAAATAAGTGATTGATTCTCAGAGGTCAGGCACAGGAAAGGAGGAGTATATGGCTTTAAAAACTAGTTGAATTCCATATGCATGCTTTAATAGGATTTCCCAGGTGGCACAGTGGTAAAGAATCTGCATGCCAATACAGGAGATGCAAGAGACTCGGGTTAGATCTCTGGGTTGGGAATATCTCTTGCAGTAAAAAATGGCAAGCCACTCCAGTATTCTTGCCGGGAAAATTCCATGGACAGGGAGCCTGGTGGGCTACACTCCTTGGGTTTTCAAAGAGTTGGACATGACTGAGCATAAATTCATTATACAGTCGTAGTGGACATTTTTGTGGACACAGAAGGGGAAGGAGAAGGTAGGATGAGTTGAGAAAGAAGCATTTACATATATACACTTCAGTTTAGTCATTCAGTCGTGTCCGACTCTTTGTGACCCCATGAACTGCAGCATGCCAGGCCTCCCTGTCCATCACCAACTCGGGAGTCCATCCAAACCATGTCCATCGAGTTGGTGATGCCATCCAACAATCTCATCCTCTGTCGTCCCCTTCTCCTCCTGCCCTCAATCTTTCCCAGCATCAGGGTCTTTTCCAATGAGTCAGCTCTTTGCATCAGGTGGCCAAAGCATTATACACTATCATGTGTAAAATAAGTAACTATAGGGAATCTGCTATATAATACAGGGACCCCAGCCCCGTGCTCTGTAATGACCTAGAGGGGTGGGATAGGAGGCAGCAAAGGAGGCTCAAGAGGGAAGCAATGTTCATGTCTGATTTGCATTGTTGTATGGCAGAAACCAACACAGAGCTGTAAAGCAATTATTTTCCAATAAAAAAAATACTAACGAGAAAGAAAGATCTTTGATAATTGAATTGTACTCTATTTTACCTATATCAATGTGAACATCTTGATTTTTGATACAATATTATAGGCTGTAAGATGCTGTCATTTTGGGATATTGAATAAGGAATGTAAAATACCTCCACATTATTTCTTAAGCTGCATGTGAATCTATGTTTAAAAAAAGAATTTGATTGAAAATTGTAAAGGCTAGAAATGGCCATGAAAGAGCCAAAATAAATTTAAATGAAATTCTAAAAACAGAGTCTACTAACTTCAGAGTATACACTAAAGGAAAAAATGAGAAATGAAAAGAAACAGATGAGATAGTACGATACAAATTACAAAATTGCATACCAGAAATGTTTCTAAGAGTTAGGGTTAGCAATTTAGATGTGGTGGAGCAGGTGGTTTCCTCATAGATCCTAGTTATTCATAAGCAATCAATACAGCTTCAAAATAACAAAGATGTCTAATCTTTAATTTCTAGATGACACTAGGGTGATATGATTCTATAATTAACAAATCATTTTATTTTATTTTTGTGTTTTGGTACAGAAAAGATATGTAGGAGAGGGTAGTAAACCAGGAAAATAGGTGCTAAAGTATCATGGAGATTAGCACATACATTGGCTATTAGATAACAAAATGGAGGTGGCAAAGGAAAGAAATGAATTTGCTATGTGTCAGCTTCCCAAATGGACGTGTATTTACTGTTACTATCTTAATGTTAGATGTCAGGACTAAGTTTGGTTTCTCTAGCTTTAAATTGCCAAACCATTGGATTAAGTCTGTGGCTCTGTCTTAGAATCCATTTCTTTCTTTCTTTCTTTTTTTTTTTTTAAGAAACTAAGGAATTTTTGTTTCTATGTCATTAATATAATTTTATATAAGATATATCTATTTACATAATAAGACATATATTAATATTTTAAAAATTTGTTATATTTTTACTAACATTTAAGGCAAAATCAACTTATGATATGGTTACAATACATATGCATATAATTTTCATAATTATTATTATTGTAAAATTTGGACCCAAAAATGCAAAAAAAAACCCAAAACAAATCCTAAGCATTCATCTCATGTTAGCCCTCCAATAATAGGCACTAAAATCATTACAACTGATTATTTAAAAATATTTAGTGGTGTTTGGATCTGTGTTTCAACTTATATCAATTATATTTTGCCTTATTTCACAGTGATTTTTTCAAAAATTTTATGCTTCTCAGATCTATCTGGGTTACTAAATGCCTATCTGTTCAATGCTTCCAACTTTTTTATAGAATTCCTATGTAAGCATCCAACCAGGTTTCCTTATCATTCATCCCATGCTGAATGCTGAACTGAATTTCTAACTTTGTCTGTTTTCTTATAAATGAACTTAAGTACACACTTTACACTTTTTTAATTTAATTTTAATTTGATTTCATATTTTTTTGTTTGTTTGTTTTAAGTGTGTGACTATTTCCCTTTTAACTGATATCAGTAGTCAGCAAACATTTTTCTGCAAATGACCAGATAAATATTTTTGGATCTGTGCGACATGTAGTCTCTGTTACAGCTATTCTACTTTTCTATTGTAGCAAGAAAGCAGCCATAAGCAACACATAAAGAAATGATTATGGCCAGATCTGACCCACTGTATGCCCTAGGCTATAGTTTGTCAATGCCCAGGTTTCAATTTAAAACTAAGTTAAACAAATTAATTAAATTAAACACCTAAGTATAGCTCCCTTACCCCCAAGGTGGATAGAAATATAACATCTTAATGCTACCTTGTTGGACAAAACATTTACAAATTTACTTAATCACCATTATTTTCCACACTTTTAAAAAGTGTTTTTGCAATAATTTCTCTTACTTTAGAAATACTTCTAAGATAATTTACATAGAAGACATTCCCAAAACTTCTAACCTAAAAGTATATTTATTGTGCCTCTATATTATGAGCTATAAAATCTAACTTTGATATTATTTTCCTTAAAACTTCGAAAAATATTATGCCACATTTTATCTGTATGTTATTGCTGGGACTTACAGTATGAATTTTATTTTTTTATTATATCTTTTGATATGTTGCTATTAACCTGTGTAGTAAGCAGAATAATACCCCCTACCCCTCCACAACCGTACATAGAACAACTGACTGGTTCCAGACCTTACATATGCAGATAACACCATCCTAATGTCAGAAGCAGTGAGGAACTAAAGAGGCTCTTGACGAAGGTGAAAGAGGAGAGTGAAAAAGCTGGCTTAAAACTCAACATTCAAAAAACGAAGATCATGGCTTCTAGTCCCATCACTTCATGGCATATACAAAATATAAACAGTGGCAGATTTTATTTTCTTGGGCTCCAACGTCACTGCAGACGGTGACTGTAGCCATGAACGCTTGCTCCCTGGAAGAAAAGCTATGACAAACCTTAATACAAACCTAGACAGCATATTAAAAAGCAGAGACATCACTTTGCTAACAAAGGCCCATATAGTCAAAGCTATATTTTTTCAGTAGTCATGTATAAAGGTGAGAGCTGGACCAGATTACACCAGTCAATCCTAAAGTAAATAAACCCTGAACATTCATAGGAATGACTGATGCTAAAGCTGAAGGTCCAATACTTTGGCCACCTGATATGAAGAGCTGACTCACTGGAAAATACCTTGATGCTGGGGAAGACTGAGGGCAAGAGAAGAAGGGGGTGACGTAGGATGTGGTGGTTGGATGGCATCACCACCTCAGTAGACATGACTTTGAGAAAACTCTGGGACATAGCGACTGAACAACAAAACAAACTCTCAAAAAATGTTCACAGTCTAATTCTTAGAACTCACAAATTTAGGCACATGGGCAAAGGTAATTAAGGTTGTAGACAACAAAGCTTTCTAATCATCTAAATTCGAGATGGGGAGATTATCTTGGATTATATGACCATGGTTTAGGTCTTTAGACCTAAGATCGCAAAGTTCCTTAGAAATGGAAGGGAGGCAGAAGAGCAGGTCAGATGATAAAGTGTGTGAACAGTTCAACCTGCCATTTGGGCATTAAAAATGGAAGAAGGGGGCCACAAGTCAAGAAATGCAAGTAAATTCTAGAAAGGCACAGGAGTTCATGATCTCCAATAGTCTTCAAATAAACACACAGCCTTGCTAACAATCTGATTTCAGCCCAGTTATATTTGTATCAGACTTCTGAACTCTAGAACTATAGGATAATAAATCTGTGTTGTTTTATGCCACTAATTTTATAAATTGTTATAGCAGCAGCAGAAAACTAATATGCTTTTGGGTGCTTTAGCAATTTCTCTGTCACTGTTTGAAATTTTTATTACAATACTCCTATATGTGTCACTTCTTGCTTAGCAGACAACTGGTCCTTCTGTCCAAAATGTCCATAAGACTTTGTTCCACACTAAAAAGTCCTTATTTGAACCTGTCTAAAACCATTTGGCGTGGTCCAAATGTGTTCATGGATGTTTTGGACAGTATCAAATTTTGAGGACTTTTGACATGGACCAACCAAATGGTTCTGCAAGGTTTTTTCTTATATATCAAAGTTGGCAATATACAATTATTTTTATATCAATATTTTTCCAAAGGTTATTAGCTTTGCAAGTGCAGTGATGGAAGAGTGCACAAAAAATTGGATTGACCAGACTAAACAAATCTCTTCTCATCCACTCCTTTCTATAGCTGGATATTTATTACATGATAATATGTCTCAGCTAATCATAGGCAGATTAGAATGGAGTTGTTATTTTTCCATCTTTTCCTAGAATCTCAGTGGTCTTCTAACATTATAATGGGGCACAGAAAACAGCCCCGCAGGGAAAATGTAAAGCAAATTCGTAGGATTTGTCCTATGAAGATATAAAGCAAGGGAGAATGAGTAAGCAAAGAACAATCCAGGTTTTAGAAATGGTTGAGAAGTTCAAGCTTGATGAATAAGCTAGAAGAAATCATTTGACTTGAATCCTTTTGTTCTTAATCCAAGAACATCACTTTTCTAGTAAGACTTACAAATAATTTACATCATAAAATGTTATTTTTAGAATTTTCCTTATGGAGAATGCCAGCACACTTTCCAAATGAGCTTAGAATCAAATTAAAGGCAAATACATCAGTATTGCTCATATATCCAAGATACAATCAATAACATCTGTGCAGTATTGAATTTTCTTATTTTAATAAACAGGTATTCACATAAACTTTTTGTCTTTGTTCATGTATAAATCCAAACGTCTCCTTTATTTACTGTTTTATTGACTAGTTAAATGGCACTTTGTGCTTAGTTTCTCAGTCATATCCAACTCTTTACAACCCCAGGAACGGTAGCCCACCAGGCTTCCCTGTCCATGGGGATTCTCACAGCAAGAATACTGGAGCGGGTTGCCGTGTCCTCCTTCAGGGGATCTTCCCAACCCAGGCATCAAACCCAGGACTTCTGCATTTCAGGTGGATTCTTCATCGTCTGAGACGCCACTAAAGTGAATGGCACTTTGGGTGCCATTATTAATGTGATAAAGTCTCTTGTAGAATGTTTGTGTCACATACTGCCATCTCTGTGCCATAACCCAAATTGAGATTGATGAAGTCTTAGGTACTTGTCAGCTAGATGCAGTTGCAATTTAATTATTTCAGTCCTTTATCAGTAATACTCCATTTACAAGAGACAAGGTTTAAACAAGTTGACCTTTGAAAGTACTGAATGTTTGGTATTTTTTCACAGCTACAATTGATGTCATTATAATGACAAAAATCATAAAGGTAGCGACAATGCACGTGGAAATACATAATGGAGCAGGTTCATTGTAACAATGATAGAAACAGATTTGCCACTAATACTCTTTCCATCAGTCGTTCCCAGAGTCAAAGGTGATAACAGTATGTAATGTTAGTTAAGCTGCAAAAGAACTGCAGATGTGATGAGAAACATATACTTCTCTGCAGAAATGGTATAAATACAGCCTAATGTGAAGTCAGCAATTGTGGGTTGGTTTGTAGAAGCTAGGCACTTTTCAGGTTGTGTCTTTTGAACTGAGGAGTTACTTATATTAAGGCTGTTATGGGATTGGATGACAAATCTTCAAATTTTGTAAAACAGTGATCATTTGATTGTGAAAGAGGTATGGCAATAAACACTAAGAATTGAATAATCAGCAGAACTTTAGAGTTCTGTTTTTCAAAGTGGGGCTGCAATCCCTTAGGTGTACATAAAAACAATTTGAAGAGATGTTGCTAATATTTAAAAATAAAACAGCATAGAATATTAAAATACATCACAGATACTTCTAAATGAAGCTGTTACTATATGTGTCCATGAGTATGTTTGCCATTTCACATAAAATATATTGTCTACTATGGGCTGTAAGAAAAAAAATACTTGAGGCCATGAGTTAGAAAATTTAGCATGCTATTATTAACATTTAGTTATCTCTTGTGTAGGACTTTGGCATTAATTTGTTATTTGATGTCCTTATAATAGTAATTAGCATTTATTGAGCTTCTATTATATTTCAAAGGTTAATTACACACACAAATATTTAATTTATTCTCACAGAAGTCTATATGGTAGATGACTTATCTCTCTTAAGAAAGAGAGTTTAAGCTAGTTGTCTAAGGTCACACAGCAAAGAGTAGAATTGTCTTTGACTCTTTAATGGAAAAGTAGGTATACTCTGGGATTTATTAGGTTGGTACAAAAGTAATTGCAGTTTCCAATCATGAATTTTTAGTCATTATAATTAGGCTCAAACATATGTTTGTTAAAATAAGAAACATTATAATCAACACATTTCTGTCAAGGAGACATGTTTGTTTATTTCTGGAGCATAAAAATCTGCGCTTTGAGATTCGATGAACTCTTGGAAAACATTTTCTGTCTCCTGCTTATTGTGGAAGCATTTTCCCTGCAAAAAGTTGTTGAGATGCTTGAAGAAGTGGTAGTCAGTTGGCGAGAGGTCAGGTGAATATGGTGAATGAGGTAAAACTTCCTAGCTCAATTCATTCAACTTTTGAAGCATTGATTGTACAACATGAGGTTGGTGGTTGTCAGGGAGAATTGGACCCATTCTGTTGGCTAATATCAGCTACACGCATCACAGTTTTCAGAGAATCTCCTTGATTTGCTGAGCATACCTCTCAGATACAATGGTTTTTGCCAAGATTCAGAAATCTGTTGTGGATCAGACCTGAAGCAGACCACCGAACTGTGACCATGACTTTTTTTGGTGCAAGTTTGGCTTTGGGAAGTGCTTTGGAGCTTATTCTCTGTCCAACCACTAAGCTGGTCATCACCAGTTGTATAAAATTGACTTTTTTGCTACACATCACCATCCGATCAAGAAAGAGTTTGTTGCTGTTGCATAGAGTAAGAGAAGATGACATTCAAAACTACAATCTTTTTGATTTTCAGTCTGCTCTTGAGGCACCCACTTATTGAACATTTTCACCTTTCCAGTTTGCTTCAAAGGCTGAAAGACCATAGAACGGTTGACAATGAGTTCTTTGGCAGGTTCTTACATAGTTGTAAGGGGATTGGTTTTGATGATTGCTCTCAATTTTTCATCAACTTCCAATGGCCAGCCAGGATGCTCCTCATCTTCAAGGCCTCTTTTGCAAAACTTCTTGAACCAACACTGAACTGTACATTCACTAGCAGTTCGAGGGCCAAATGTGTTTTTGGTGTTGCAAGTTGTCTCCTCCCATTTTGAACTCTAATAAAAAAATTGGTCAAATTTGCTTTTTGTCTAACATCATTCCCAAAGTTTAAAAAATATATATAAAGTAAACATTAAGACTTCCCTGGTGGTTCAGATGGTAAAGCATCTGCCTACAATGCGGGAGACCTGGGTTCAATCCCTGGGTCGGGAAGATCCCCTGGAGAAGGAAATGGCAACCCACTCCAGTACTCTTGCCTGGAAGATCCCATGGATGGAGGAGCCTGGTAGGCTACAGTCCATGGGGTCGCAAAGAGTCGGACATGACTGAGCAACTTCACCTAATGTCATTGGCAAAAAATAAATAAATAAAGCAAAAAATGTGCATTAAAATGATGTATAACATAAACACACTTATTTAAGAATATATTCCAATATCAAATGGCAAATTTCAACAATGCAAAGCCACAAGTACTTTTACACCAATCTAAATATCATTCAACTTTTTTGGCAATTATCTGTAGCACATAATAAAAGTAAAATGGAAGAAATCATTCAGGATATACTAAGATGATAGCACTGTATTAGTTAGAAATATTTTTGCAAGTGATGCCAATTTTAAATAGGCTTTAGTCTAGTTCTGTGAAAAATACCGTTGGTAGCTTGATAGGGATTGCATTGAATCTATAGACTGCTTTGGGTAGAATAGCCATTTTGACAATATTAATTCTTCCAATCCATGAACACGGTATGTTTCTCCATCTGTTTGTGTCCTCTTTGATTTCTTTCATCACTCATTATTAGAGAAATGCAAATCAAAACCACAATGAGGTACCATTACACGCCAGTCAGGATGGCTGCTATCCAAAAGTCTACAAGCAATAAATGCTGGAGAGGGTGTGGAGAAAAGGGAACCCTCTTACACTGTTGGTGGGAATGCAAACTAGTACAGCCGCTATGGAAAACAGTGTGGAGATTTCTTAAAAAACTGGACATAGAACTGCCATATGACCCAGCAATCCCACTTCTGGGCATACACACTGAGGAAACCAGATCTGAAAGAGACATGTGCACCCCAATGTTCATCGCAGCACTGTTTATAATAGCCAGGACATGGAAGCAACCTAGATGCCCATCAGCAGATGAATGGATAAGGAAGCTGTGGTACATATACACCATGGAATATTACTCAGCCATTAAAAAGAATTCATTTGAACCAGTCCTAATGAGATGGATGAAGCTGGAGCCCCTTATACAGAGTGAAGTAAGCCAGAAAGATAAAGAACATTACAGCATACTGACACATGTATATGGAATTTAGAAAGGTGATAACGATAACCCTATATGCAGAACAGAAAAAGAGACACAGAAATACAGAACAGACTTTTGAACTTTGTGGGAGAATGTGAGGGTGGGATATTTCAAAAGAACAGCATGTATACTATCTATGGTGAAACAGATCACCAGCCCAGGTGGGATGCACGAGACAAGTGCTCCGGCCTGGTGCACTGGGAAGACCCAGAGGAATCGGGTGGAGAGGGAGGTGGGAGGGGGTATCGGGATTGGGAATACATGTAAATCCATGGCTGATTCATATCAATGTATGACAAAACCCACTGGAAAAAAAAAAATAATAAAAAAAAAAAAAAGAAAAAAAAAATAAATAGGCTTTAATAAATAGGAATTTTATTTTTTTATTTTAGCAAGATTATTGCTAGAAACAAGACTGGGACCTGACTTTCTTAATCTGTGGATTTACCCCCTCTTAAAAATTCTGTTATTCTTTGGCTCTGTCTAACAGTTTCTGCCTTTGACCAACAATGAAATTTGGACAGGAATTGTGAGGAAAAGTTAATCTAACCCCTACGTTCAGACAGTATCCCAGTGACTCACAGTATGCAGTAGAAAAGATTATTAATTCTTATGCAAGGGATACACAGTTGGAATTGTTAGAATTCAGGGGTAGTAATCTTTCCAAAGTTTTTGCATCTATGTGCTCAGTTGCTCAGTCATGTCCAACTCTTTGGGACCCCATGGACTGTAACCCATCCAGCTCCTCTTTTCATGGGATTTTTCCAGAAAAAAATAGTGCAGTGGGTTGCCATTTCCTCTTCCAGGGGTTTTTCCAGACCTCAGGATCAAACCATTGTCTCTTGCAGCTCCTGCATTGCAGGTGGATTATTTACTGCTGAGCCAACAGGGAAGCCCACAATTAAAAAAAGAAAGAAAGAAAGAAAAGAAAATCTTACAGGTATAATCATTTTATGCTAATTTTTAATTAAGTAGATCATAATCAATGGCCACCAAGGGTTTGATGTAGAGAGAAATAAGCTCAAATCAATTTTTTTTTTTTTTTTTTTTTAGCTCATGTGTGCATTGTTTTCCTGTTTTCCACATCAAACTACTGTGATTGACTTTCCTTACCTTTTACATTAGATCAGTCAGTTACCATCTGACAGCTATGGTCTGGGGAGTTATAACTCATCAAAATGTGAGCAGAATTCTTCTCAGTGTTTGAAGGGATTCATAAAGTCAGGGCCCATTTGTGTATTAACACATGCAATTTGTATGCCTTTTAAAAAGCATTATCAGAAAATAACAGAAACGTGATTTAACATTTTACTGGCCTATAATAGTAATATTAAAATAATTCTTATTACTTGTTTTTTCATCCCTTGAACTTATTTTAGAAGACCACCATAAGCAGCATATTCCCAATGGCTCAAGAGGTAAAGAATCTGTCTGCAATGCAGGAGGCACAGGAGATGCAGATTTGATCCCTGGGTTGGGAAGATCCTCTGGAGAAGGAAATTGCAATCCACTCCAGTATTCTTGCCTGAAAAATCCCAAAGGAAGAGGAGCCTTGTGGGTTATAGCCCATAGGTTTGCAAAGAGTCACATACGAGTAAGCACACACACAATAAATAACATATTAAAATATGAGGTTGCAGTGAGTCTAAACATTAAGCAAATATTAAAAGATAATCTATCCTGCCATTAAAGTTATCCTAATTGATGCCATTTGAAAAGTAGAACATTCACATAACTTATGATAAATTCTTCCTTTGCAGTTTGGCATGAATAACCTAAAATAGCAGATATTTCAAAGATGATCCGTGATTGCACTAGAAAAATTTTATAATTTTATTTTTGTGTAATTTTTATTGGGGTATAGTTGATTTACAATGTTCCATTAGTTTCAGGTATATATCAAAGCAAATATGTTATATATATATATATATATATATATCCATTATTTTTTAGATACTGTAACCATATAGGCTATTACAAAATACTGAGAAAAGCTTCCTGCATCATACAGTAGATCCTTATTAGTTATCTAGTATATGTGTATATATATATATATATACATATATACATTTATATATATTAGCATGCACCTGTCAATCCCAATCATCCATTTTATTGAAGTAGGAAAACCTTAAGGATTCATTTTTTACATCACATTATTTTTCTTTTCTGGAATGCTTCTAATTTAATTTTCATAAGAAATCAACTTAAAAGCCTGTAAATACAGTTTCAAAACATCCTAGAATATGGTAATATAACTATGAGAGGGGAAAATTTGGAACAAGGTAATATTTGTTTCTAGCATGCCCTTTTCCTGTTTTAACATCCCTCTTTTTCTCTGTCTCATCACCTTTATCAAAACACAGCTTGGTGCGATCATGTCATATAGGTCATTTGTCTGTATCAGTCATTAAGATTACTATGTCTTGCAAAACTTCCTTGGAAGCCTGATCTCTGGTATCTGATGAGATGTACTACTCTCTGCTAAGATGTTTATAGGTCCTACTGTGTTAACACACACTACATTAAGCCATTTAGATGTACCTTTGTCACACACACACAGAAAACTACTAACAGTAGGAATTTCTGTCGGAAAAGGAAGCCTACAAAAAGTAGATTTGGGGTGAATTAGAGGATGATTCTAATTATGTGTACTTATTTTAGGAAGTGCTTTTGATTTGGGTAACAAAGGAAAATCTATCTATGAAATGGTCAAGTAGTACAAGTTATCAAGTTATCTAGAGATTTTGGTTATTAGAGTAGAAAATTTAGGAATTCAAATTGGATTCTCCTGGACTTGAATGATTGACTAGAGAATTAAAAATGTATGTTAAGTCTAAAATTCAACCTATATTACTTGTTGAAACCAAACCAAATACTCAGTCAAGAATATATTTTCATATAGTTTTCTCCTAGAAGAACAAGAATCAGAAAATTGGAATTGGACCAATTCAACATTAAATTTACAGGTAATTGGACAGAATCAAGTTTGCTTTGATTACTTAAAATACTAATAATAACAACAAAATGTGTATCTTTGGATTTATCTTACCAAATCAATGTTGATAGTGAAAAGTGCAAGGAAGGACAATACAAATTATTGAATAGTTAGCAGAATTAACTTTCAAGGTAACACCTATTTAATTTTTGAGAAGAATGTAATTCATAAGTATATATTATAAGAGAAAAATATTGATAAATATGAAAAGAATGAGTAATCTAAGAATTATTCCTCAAGTACTTATTAATTCATTTAAGCACAAACTTACCCATGAATAGAGTATGTGTACAAAATCAAAACTGACAGATCCTGTCACATATAAAAAATCCAAAGTGACTTTTATTAAAAGACTAACAGTGGCTTTACTATTAAAGAATGGAAGGTATTTCTGGTTTGAACCACATCTTACTACTCACCTGCTATTCTTTCCATGCATCTAATCTGTTAATCAAAAGAAACACCTGGCATATATCTTTTCTTTTTCTTTAATTTTTACAAGTAACTTTTATTCAATTGACTTGTGGGCATATTTTTGGCCATAATTTTTTTGATGAGATTAACACTTTTTATCGAATGATAATTACAGATTTTGTTGTTTTCTGTCAAACCTCATCGTGAATCAGCCATAGGTATATATACATCTCCTCCCTTTTGAGCCTCCCTCCCATTTGGAAACATGATTGTTTATCTCTTAGACTTTATGTTATCGATTCAAAAGGCTTTGCCTTTGAAACAACTGAAGGCCCATATCAGAGTATATGAAAATGTGATTTTATAGTATTTGTAAGACTGCCATATAACCTACATTGTTTTACAGTCTTATTTAATGTATTTAGATATATTTAGTATCTAAATGTATTTAGATAATGTATTTAGATATTTAGTATATTGAGACAACTTTGCAAGTCTTCATATTCTCATAACATTCCTTATGGTTTTCAAGCATGACAATTTTGCTTTCATAATTTCAGTAAAATTAACGGGAGATGCATTAGTTGCAATGATATTTAGATCAAAATAAAAACTGTAATGTTATTAGGAAGATACTGTTGATTATAAAAAGTCACACAGTTTTAAAGAATAATAGAGCCAAAATTTCTACAGCTGTAGGTGAAAAACAAATTATGACAACTTCTCATATAATGAATGAATGTGCACCTTTATTTTCCCCAAATATAAGCTGAAACATTCCAAAGAGAATTGTAAAATGTATACCTTAAACCTAATAGATTTCTAAAAGACACTTCTTATTCAGGAATACTGTGGGGAATTAAAAAGAATACTATGTAAAACATAAAAACGAATTCATTATTTCACCACCAGTCCTTGGATTATTGAATAAACGGCTTGCAATGCACAGCTGCTAAAAGCGTGTATCATTATTTTACTTTAAATGGGAATTGATACAAAACCTAAGAATGCACATAATTTAATTAAAGAAATTATGACCAGAAAAAAATCAATAACTATGTTTTGTATTTTATGTATAGATAATTGTATACATATTCTTGGGTGCCTGAACTTAAGTAGTATTCATCATTTTTTCCTTCAGTGTTATAGAGAAATGCAATTTAATTGTTATCTTCTGACTTTCATCTGGAGTTAGAGCAATTGGGAAAAACATATTTATATGCTGAATATACAATAACTTTTCTTTGATATCATAAATCTGTACATGTTCTTTCATTCAAAGAATAGAGCCACCTTAATTTTATTACAAGAAATTTGACTCTACAAGTACAAATAAATGCAATGTTTTAAATGATGTAGATGAAATGAGAACTGAATGAAAACTGCAAACAGTATTTCTGAAGTAAAAGTGGGTTGTTTATTAAGGAGGAAATGAGTAAATAATAGAGTCTTGCAATTCAGGAGACTTTCCTTGGCTATGCATTCTCTCTTCAGATAGGTTTGTTTCAGTATGAACTCTTTGACGAGTAACAAATACTGTTTGCTTATCTGATAATAGTTATCCTGAAGATTAGATTTTTATCATATTGATAAATTTTACTTGCTTATTATCAATTATAGAAGAGTATTTGATATGTATTAGGATTCTCCAGGAGAGTTATATATATATCAGTTCAGTTCAGTTCAGTCGCTCAGTTGTGTCTGACTTTTTGAGACCCCATGAACTGCAGCATGGCAGGCCTCCCTGTCCATCACCAACTCCTGGAGTCTACCCAAACCCATGTCCATTGAATCGGTGATGTCATCCACTGTCATCCCCTTCTCCTCCTGCCCTCAATCTTTCCCAGCATCAGGGTCTTCTCAAATGAGTCAGCTCTTCGCATCAGGTGGCCAAAGTATTGGAGTTTCAGCTTCAGCATCAGTCCTTCCAATGAACACCCAGGACTGATTTCCTTTAGGATGGACTAGTTGGATCTCCTTGCAGTCCAAGGGACTCTCAAGAGTCTTCTCCAACACCACAGTTCAAAAGCATCAATTCTTCAGCGCTCAGCTTTCTTTATAGTCCAACTCTCACATGCATACATGGCTACTGGAAAAACCATAGCTTTGACTAGATGGACCTTTGTCGGCAAAGTAATGTCTCTGCTTTTTAATATGCAGTCTAGATTGGTCATAATTTTCCTTTCAAGAAATAAGCATCTTTTAATTTCTTGGTTGCAGTCACCATCTGCAGTGATTTTGGAGCCCAAAAAAGTAAAGTCAGCCACTGTTTCCCCTTTTATTTTCCATGAAGTGATGGGACCGGATGCCATGCTCTTAGTTTTCTGAATGTTGAGCTTTAAGCCAACTTTTTCACTCTCCTCTTTTACTTTCATCCAAAGGCTCTTTAGCTCTTCTTCACTTTCTGCAATAAGGCTGGTGTCATCTGCATACATAGGCATATATATATATATATATATATATATTTTTTTTTTTTTTGAGCACACAGTTTTTGAGATGTGTGCATGCTTGCAAAGTCTCTTCAGACATGTCTCACTCTTTGCAATGACTGTAGCTCTCCAGGCTCCTCTCTCCATGGGATTTCCCTGGCAAGAATATTGGAGTGGATTGCCATTCCCTCCACTAGGGGATCTTCCTGACCCAGGGATTGAACCTGCTTCTCCCGTGGCTCCTGCATTGCAGCAGTATTCTTTACCACTGAGGAAACCCATATATTGAGAGGTATAGGTATATTTGGTGTGTACATGTTTATTTACATGATTATGTCACCTAGGCTGGCAAATACAAAATCCACAGAACCAAAGTCTCTGTTTGAGTCTGGAGGTTGGGAGCTACTGTAACTTCCAGAAAGAACCAATATTTCAGTTTGAGGACCATCATGCAGAATCCTCTCTTACTCAGGGAAAAATCCAATTTTGTTCTATTCAGGCCTTCAAGTTGTATGAGGCCCAGGATTGCCTGGTGGATCAGATAGTAAAGAATCTGCCTGCAAAGCAGGAGACCTGGATTTGATCCCTAGGTCAGGAAGATCCCCTGGAGAAGGGGATGACTACCCAATCCAGTATTCTTGCTTGGAGAATTCCAAGGATAGAGGAGCCTGGTAGGTTACAGTTTGTGGCGTTGCAAAGAGTCAGACTCGACTGAGCAACTAACACTTTCATATTATTGGGAGGGGGCAATATGCTTTACTTAGTATACTGATTAATTAAATAAATGTTAATCTCATCCAAAAGCATTCTCATAGAAACAGTCAAAATGTTTGACCAAATATCTAGGCACCTTGAGGCCCATTCAAGGTGACACATAAAATTAACTATCACAGTGTGGATATCCTTATACTTTTTACCCAGATACAAATAGTGGGAGCTAAATAAGTATTAACAAACACAGATCTCCATTTGCAGTTTGAGAAATGTCTTTGAAATAATTATACAGCTTCTCTTTTCAAAAAACTCCAAGAATATTCTGACCCTATAAAGCTTATAAATTCTAATAGGCTTTAAAAATAATAAATAATCTGATTACTACATTTTTTCAGAGCCAAATAAATTAAGATCCAAGTTGGTATTGCCTGGAGTTATGCAAGGACTACAAGCGTGTTTTTTTTTTTTTTATTGTTTTTGTTATATATAAAATGTCTATGCACATTTTCACATAAAAGATTCTATGTATAGCTGATGCTTAAATAATATGATTTAAATTGCACAGATCCATTTCTGTGCAAGATTTTCAATAATTATGTGTTACAATACTACTCAATTCCTGGTTGGTTGAAGCCACAGATGCAGAAATCCCTATACGTGGGAAGACTATAAAATTATACATGGGGCTTTCAGCTGTGCAGGGCACTGGTGTCCCTAAATCCTCAGATTGTTCAAAGATCAACTGCCACATATGTTTTTATTTCTCTTGGGTAAATACCGAAATGTAGAATGGCTGATTATATGTGAGAGCATACATTATATGCTGATTACATGTGAGAACTGGTTATTTGATAACCCCATGGTGTTGTCAATATTATTATTTTAGATATTTTAGGTAGGTGTATATTGATACCTTACTATGGCTTAAATGGCATGGGTATTTAATGAATGACGATATTGAAAATGTCTTTGCTTTCTTATTGGCCACTTATATAACTTATTCTATGAAACATCATTTCAGATTTTCTTTTATTCCCTCATTTTTCAGTTGGATGGATTGCCTCTTACCTATTTAAATATAGAAGTCACATATATTCTGAGTACAGTCATTTCTCAAACTTGTATAATGAGTCCTGCCCCTAATTTTAGTGTGTGTGTTAAGGGAGAGTGTTTCCCAGTATTAGCTGGGTGTTCTACAATCAACTAAATTCTGATACTACTTGAACAGAGATGGTATTCAGAAATGAATACCCAGAGACGGGATTCAATTCCACTATATCACAAGACTCTCCCTCCCCTTTAGCTAACAGAAGCAAGCTCAAGTTATCATGTATGCATCTAACTGACTAGCTTTAGATTGGAGGCTCCAACGATCCCCTTCTTGGGTCTGACTAATTTGCTAGAGTGACTCACAGGACTTAGAAACATTTTACTTACTAGATTACTGGTTTATTATGAAATAATATAGGTCAGGGAAAAACAAACAAACAAATGGGATAGATGCATAGCACATGTGGGAAGGAATATGGAAATTCCACACTCTTTGAGCATGCCACTTTTCCCAAATTACTATGTGTTGACCAACCCAGATGGTCTCTGAATGCTATCCTTAGGGTTTTTATGAAGGCTTTATTATGCATTCATGATTGATTAAGATCATTGGCCATTGTTGACTGGCTCAACCTCCAGGGTCTGTCCCCTCTTCAGGGGTCAGTGGGTGGAGCTGAAACTTCCAATCCTCCCTAGTCACATCATTCGGTGCCCTGGCTATTAGAGCCCAACTTAGTATCTAAGTGTTTCACAAGTCACCTCACTGACATAGCCAATGACACCCTTATTAATCTCATCACTTAGTAAATCCAAAGAGTTTATGGACTCTATACCAGAAATGGGGACAAACAAATTCTTAACATAAATCACAATATCATACAATGTACAACAATATTTTCTCCCTTTCTTTGGTTTCCTTTGTAATTATAACAATTCCACCAAACTTTATTAGGAAGAACTTCAAGTAGCCAAATTTAAATAAGTTTACAATTAGCTCATAACCACACCTAGATCCTACTTTCATATACTTGCTTTCTGTATTAATCCATTAATTCATCCTGTTTTGAATACATTTCAAAGTAAATTATATATCTCAAATGGAACACATTGAATGATAACATCATTTCTTACAACAGAAATAGAAAAATACAAATGCATCACCTGCTCATTGAAATGACTGCTCACAGAATTTTAGAAAAATTCCACTTTATGTCATGAGTAAAGCTTTAATACATAATAAAGACTCTCCTAAGTACTTCTAACATTTGCCTGTAAAGTACAATGCTTTCTTTCTAGGACAGAAATGCACAGTATGTTAATCTAGTAATTTATTTTTCAATGTATTAGTGATCATTAATCCTTTTGAAACTTTCAATAGCATGTTTATTTGGTATCAGTATTTGTTTATAAAGTGTCATTTTTTTGATAGCCCCTTAATAATATACTTCAAAGGGATCAGTCTGTAGGAATCCGAAAATGTTATTGGATCACCTTGGACATCTTTTACTCTAGTATTGCTTTAAAAAATTCAATTGCAAATTGTAGGCTTTTATTCCTTCTATATTTGTGGTGAGAAAATTTGACATTTGGGCTCAGGCTCTGAGGGAAAAAGCATCTAAATTTGAACAAAGCCTCTTGAAATTTTTACTACATTTAGAATTTTTAAGTGTTGAGCTGAAGTGTCAAGGGAACAACGTTTTGTTGACAGTGTCATAATACAATAAAATCTATTGTAAATAGCATCCTCTGCTTCTAAAATATATTATGATTCCTTGGCTGACTTCTCTGTCTTCTTGCTAGAAGATAGCTATCATTTCTCTGTTGACAATAAAAGATAACCAATCAAGCCAAACAAAGAAAACAATTTAGAATAATTGTTATTAACCATATCAGATAATATAAAATTTACTTATATATGGATAGCATATTCACAAATACAGTTTAATTTTTCTTCTTTACCTACCATGTTTTTTGAAAGGGAGTCACTACGTAAGGCCCATACTTAAGGAGTGGGAAGTTATGCTTCAATTCCTCAAGAATATTTACACAATTTATTGGAAATTCTTATAAACAAAATAGGGTTCTATCTATTCTGTTTATTTTTTCAGCCATCTATTTATATTAGAATGAACTTACAGGTAATAATTTTGTATTTTACATTACAATCCAATGCTAGTTTATTTATTTAGTTGTTCAGATCTTTAAATGGGATTCTTTTGGTTGACTTATGTGTTCCTTTGACATACCTTCACCATTTAAAAAAAATAATTTCCTTATTTTCTGACATTACAGAATGCTCCAACTTACCTTATATATTCCCTGACCAGACCAAGAGTCAAGCCCTTTCTCCAGAGACACTTTCTTCCTTTCCTTGGAGAAACAATATTAGAAATCAAAATCTGGGTACTAGCTATGCTCATTGCTACTGTGGTATCAAATGAAAGACACAGAAATATTTGTGTGTGTGTGTGCGTACTCAGTTGTATCTGACTCTTCCTGAGTCCATGACCGTAGCCTGCCAAATTCCTCTGTCCGCAGGATTTTCTCAGTAGAAATATTGGAGTGGGTTCCCATTTTCTCCTCCGGGGGATCTTTCCCACCCGGGCGTCCAGCTTGTGTCTTTTGCAACTTGTGCACTGGAAGGCGGATTCTTTACAACTGAAACAACAGGGAAGCCCCGCGTGTGTGTACACCAACCTTATACACTCAAAATTATATTGATTCCTTCAAATTTAATCCATTACTACACAGAATGGCCTCGCCTTCTCCTCATTTGTAATGCCCCTCTCCAAGAGAGAGCAATCCTTCTTTACTCTCTGCCATCCATTTGCTTAATAGTTTCATTTCCAAATATGTGTACAGTGATTTATGAAATTGTAATCAGTATTCCCCTGGTAAAGAAATTCATCAGCTAGAGTAGGGTGCTTATATAGAGAGCTATTTTTGCCAAGGAAATACAGACTCCATTTCTTTGAAAAGATACTTGGGTGAGCATCCCCACACACCTCCCCACACACCTCCCACTGCTCATGTGCGTGCGCACACACACAAACATGAACACACAGAACACACACTTCACTGATGTCTTTTCATAAATAATTAGATTATTTTGTCATAGTTCTGCATTCCACTGTGGAATTGCATTATCTCCTTAATATATGTATTTTTAAGTTTGCATGCATTAACATTCACTCTGTGGTATAAAGTTCTATGGGTTTTAACAGATTCATATTATGCATCCACCATTAGAGCATTATGAGGAATGATGTCAACATCTCCAAAACTATCAACAGATTTCTACAATCATTTATCTTTTACTGTCTCTATACTTTTGCATTTTCTAGATTGTTCCCTAAATGGAATCATACAGTATACAGCTTTTCCACTCTGGTTTCTTAAAATTAGCAGTATTTATACATGATTTTTCCAAGTTTTTACTTTATGTTACAGATTATCCTTTTTTTATTGTTGAGTAGTAGTCAGATGCATGGATGTACAATAGTTTATCTTTTTTTATTTATTTAAGGGCATCTTGTTTGCTTCCAATTTTAGTTAATATGATCAGAATTTCATGCATACCTATGTGCAGATTTTTTGTGGTCATGTTTTCACATCAATTTGGTAAAACTCTCAGATCATAATTGTGTTGGATTATTATGGATAATCACTATCCATAAGAGCTGGATAAAACATTATTCAAAATAGGAAACTATTCATTAATTCAAACAATTATATTTATAACTCAGTGTAGCATTATGTAATTTGTATTCTGACTTTGAAATTTAACACCAAAATCAAAGGTACAAAATTATATTAGTAATTATACCAGAGCTGACTTAACAGCTGTCAGTTTCTGCAAAGAGTAGCAGGACAGCAATTCCCCTGACATTCAAGATGGTGTAACTGTGGCTGTCATTGCCTATGTCTTTGCTGAGGTTGACAGTGATCATAAGACACTTTTTTGGTTCATTTACTCAGGCTGTTTATTAACATAGTTGCAATGCCAGAACAGCATTACATCAACTGAACTGCCACTGCCATTTAGATATTGACAGCATCAAGCATCCGCTTTCAGTAGAATATGTTTCAAACTATATTTTAGAACACCATATACTGCTTCAAGGTCATTAATAATAAGGCCTTTAGGTGTGAATTTGTGTTTTTTGTGTGTATGTGTACATGGTTTCCATAGCAATAAATGGTGATGTTCAGAGTCTCAAAAATTACACTCTCTGGCACCAAAGCCATATGCTCATTGGTCTCATTATTCTATGAATGTGTTTGGATGTACTGAGTAATCACTGCACATGTTTACATAATCTTGTCAGTTTTAAAAGTCCATTCCTTTCCATTATCTTGCTTGATGTTTGCTTCTATACAACGCAATGACAAAAGCAAAGTAGACACACTAAACAATTGTAGAGGTGAAAAATTCTAAAGGTTACATGATTGTTCAGTATGGAGCGTGGAAGAGATGCCATGATACCACATGTCCGTAGAACTTCTTTTTCCCATATATGCAAATAATTCTCTCCACATTTAATAAGCCATATTCTTGATAACATACGAAGAGTAAATATGAAAGCATTTCTACCATTTTCACACTGATTATATCATTTTGGATAAAGTAGTATTTGGATAAAGTACAGGCTACACTGGTCTCTCAGACAGTAAAGAATCTGACTGCAGTGCAGGAGACCCAGGGTCAATCCCCAGGTCAGGAGGATCCCCTGTAGAAGGGAATGGCAACCCACTCCAGTATTTTTTCCTGGAGAATTCCATGGACAGAGCAGCCTGGTGGGCTACTACAGTCCATGGGGTCACAAAGAGTCATACATGACTGATTGACTGAACACAAAACAGCATGATTAAAGCTTAGGAAATCACTATAATCTTTAGGTCATAGTTTGGTCCCTCAAGTATATAAACAGCAACTCATATGTGAGAGCATTTAATATGTGACCTGTAATAAATATCATACCACTTCAGAGGGTTACATCTGAGAGAAGATAAATATATTTTGAGTATTTTAATAGCACCTTTCGATCTATATAAGTAGCTTCTTGGATTTATTGTTCTTTTTCTCTCACACACCAGTTCTACAATTAAGCTCAGTAGTTTAATCAAGGAGGCCATCAGACTGAGGTGGTTCTAATGTGATGGGACCTTACTTGAACCAACCAAAAGCTAAGCAATCAAAATGCCTCAAAGTTACAAAATTGGAACAAAAGAGCAACCAATCACACTCAAGCAGCTAAGCTTTAAGCTACAGTCAAGCAAATAACTTTCTTGCTTTTCTTCTACCTATTAGGGCTTCCCTGATAGCTCAGTTGGTAAAGAATCCACCTGCAATGCAGGAGATCCCGGATTCCTGGGTTGGGAAGATCCTCTGAAGAAGCGATAAAGAAGCCATTTGCAATGTGGGAAATCTGGGTTCGATCCCTGGGTTGGGAGATCCCCTGCAGTAAGGAAGGCCTGGAGAATTCCATGGAGAGTCCATGGGATCACAAAGAGTTGGACACTACTGAATGACTTTCACTTCAACTTCTGTTGTTTATAGAAGTCTCTCCCCTGAACTACTGTTAGTGGAGTAACCCTAATCACTTCTGTTTTGGTACTGCTTAGTTAAAATTGATTTTTTTGCTCAAATAATCTCTTTAAAATTTTAATATGCCTTAGTTTATTTTTCCAACTTTTTATCAAATATTATTGTCATACTGCTGTTTCATCAGAACCTGGAAGGAGAGATAAAATGATGACTCTAAAGTTGAGGACAAAGTTCTGAATAGTCAAAGATTATTGATTCTTGAATGATAAAAATATAAACAATCCATGAACTAGAAATTCCACTTCAACTTTAAAAAGATTATTGAACACACAAAGACCTATACACAGATATTTCACAAGTTTGTTAAAATAGCATAAAGCCAGAAGCCTGAAATGTAAGCCCTGGGGGAAAAATATGTCCATGTCTGTGCTTATCAACTCTTAACAATCCTGAAGAAAATATTGTTGAGAAAATATAGCATGCTTGATAATCTCACATACAGAATACGCTCATTTATAGACATTAAAAAGTCAACAAAAATACTGCTTATGTACATACATGCTGTGTCTTTAAATGAACATTTTTAAGTAGAGCCTGGGGGTGTCAGATGGTGAACTCTTTTCAACAAAGACAGAAAAGAACAGTGACATAGAGAAGTTTACTATTCCTTGGTCCTGGAGGAGGTAAATAGGGAGGTTAACAGGGTGTGGGCAGAAACAGTCAAACTGGCAGAACCTGGGGCACGTGTCTTATTAGTGTCCCTGAAGGTAAGGCTTTGAGTGTCCTCTGGTAAACTTAGATTGGCCAATTCACACCAGAGCAAGTGAGGTTTTGGCAAGCATTTGGTTTTATCTAAGGTGCACACAGGTTGAAGAAATCATATTAAGAACATACTTGTTCTGCAGCCCATCATCTAGGGTTGATGCTGGCAGGAGGGGTTAGTGTCAGCTCAAGGCTTCTGTAGGCCACTTGACCACATAAAATGGATGTTGCGGCAACAATATTATAGTTGAGCTAAATGTTCAATGATGCCATAAGTTAGTATTAAAGTATAAAACCAGGAACACTAAATTAATGAGAGTGGTTACACCTGGGGAACAAAAGAGAGGGTTAGAGAACACTGGGAACTTCAAGTTTCATCTGACTTTATGCTATGATTAAAAAATAAAAAAGGACTTTAATCACATGCAAATTAGTTTTTCAAGTTGAGATTCTTGGCACATGAGCATTTACTTTATTTAGTCGTTATACTTTAAGAAAAAAAAGCAATAATTGAGAGCACTTGAAGGGGAAATTTTTCTCCTTACTTATTCCACTATGATTAATTAGAATTTTCTATTTATTTAAATGTAGATATTCATTCCTTCAAAAATGAAGAAAATTATTTATAAAATGAATATAAAGTTCTTTCTATAAAAATTTATGAACCACAATGATCTTAATGAAAATCATGTTCTACACTGCTATCTTATTTAACCCTGCAGCAGTTTAGCATTTTCAGAGAGTTGCAGAATTTTGTAGGTGACATACTAGGGAACTAAGCTCACTGCAAAGATACATATGTATCTTTAGCCACGCAAGTGAAACCAGTCTGTTCCATTGGTGAGGATATTGGTGAAAAGTTTCCAAAATTAAATCTGCTTCATATAAACTTATTTACATAAAGAACCAGAATCACCATTTAAATTACTTAATGGAGGACTTTGCTAATCATAAAAGTTTGAAAATATGTTGAGGTATATATATGATTTGCTTAAAAAAAAAACCAACTAACTCAAAACATCAATTATTTTTCCATCATTTTTCATAACCAAGCTATTAATTAGTTAATTTGCCAAACAATTTGTGTTAAAGAAATGACTTTAAGCATTAAAGAATTAAATAAGACAAAACAAATTATTATCATTCAAATACCTAGTACCATAAGGACCAAACTCACCAGACTGTGTGTAGGTAAAGACTAAATGAATCAGATGAACATTATGAAGGAGTGTCAAGTTGGTGGTGAAATTCAGAGCCAGATATGGCAAGACTATCACTGAAAGATATTTGATCTTTGGGATCACAGAGGTGTGAGAAACACAAGGCAGAGAAGAGGAGAAAAACAGTCATTCCTACTGAGGAAGAAGTTTCCTCTGTCAGAGAGAGGTAGGTGGAACTGAGCTGTCTGCAGATGTCTGTAACTCTTCTCCTTGCTCACCAGGTGAAAGTTGAGGCAACACAAAAGGAAGTACTAAGTGGATCACATGAACAAAAGCAAAAGTAAGTTCCTTTAGATTTTTACTGCTTGGAATAGTATAGGGGTAAGATTTACTCAAGTTTTAAAAAAATGACCATTATTATAACATATCATCTCCATGAAATATTAGTTAGTTAGTTCAGTCACTCAGTCATGTCCAACTATTTGTGACCCCATGAACCACAGCATGCCAGGCATCCCTGTCCATCACCAACTGCTGGGGTCTACCCAAACCCATGTCCATTGAGTCAGTGATGCCATCCAACCATCTCATCCTCTGTCATCCCCTTCTCCTCCTACCCTCAATCTTTCCCATCATCAGGGTCTTTTCATATGAGTCAGCTCTTCACATCAGGTGGCCAACGTATTGGAGTTTCAGCTTCAACATCAGTCCTTCCAATGAACACCTAGGACCAATCTCCTTTAGGAAGGACTGGTTGGATCTCCTTGCAGTCCAAGGGACTATCAAGAGTCTTCTCCAACACCACAGTTCAAAAGCATCAATTCTTTGGCACTGAACTTTCTTTATACTCCAACTCTCACATCCATACATGACTACTGGAAAAACCATAGCCTTGACTAGACAGATCTTTCTTGACAAAGTAATGTCTCTGCTTTTTAATATGCTGTCTAGGTTGGTCATAACTTTCCTTCCAAGGAGTAAGTGTCTTTTGATTTCATGGCTGCAATCACCATCTGCAGTGATTTTGGAGCCCCCCAAAATAAAGTCAGCCACTGTTTCCACTGTTTACATAGATAAAATCAGATAAGTAACACATTTCAATACACCAATATTGGGTGTTTGGATTACAAATGTAAAGTAAATCTTTGAGTGTATGGATGGTACTACTAAACTTGGTGAATCAAGGTTAAAGTCTTTATTCACATACATGCTTTATTGGCACAGATGAATCTAGCAATAAGAATATCTGCACTTGGAACACTTATACTGCAGATTTAAATATCAGTAAATGAAAGAATAAAAATGTGAATTTTAAGTACTCTATTGAAATATTTCTCCATTGGAAAAACCCGATGCCATCGAAATTGAGTTATTTTATATTTGCTGAATGATTCATCTTTGGTTTGGCTTACATACACAGCAAAATAAAATGAATAGTCAAAATGATAATCTGATAATTTATGCCACCAAACTTTTTTGCTGAAATCTGAATATTATGTTGACATATGTGTAAAATTTATGGGTATTTTATTGAATATTCATCTTTTTAGACATTGCATTGTTTCACAGATTTGGAAAATCATCAAAGAACCTGAAATCACTGTATCTTTCTTTTTAACATATTAAAAAATGTCAAACTTAATACATTCAGTTGGAAACTCAGTTGCAGAACTGTCTAGAAGCACCGAGTCTGCATTAACATCACTATTTCATTTTCAAACTCCCTGATACACTCTTTGTTGAGCTAATAATCAGTTCAAGAAACTAATGTGATGCATTTAAAACATAGACAATGGTTACATCATGCTGGGTGTAAGAAAGAGTCACATTTAAAAACAAAATAGTATTCAAAAAGGTAACAAATGAATTAAATATGGATCATCTTCCCTCATGTTTTAACTATTTTTCCTTGAGTTTAACCAAGTATTCCACAGTAATTAAAACAAAATAAAGTAGGCTTTAGTTAGAGTTCCCAAGTTCTGCAACATTTCCACTTAATATAATCCTGCCTAAAAACAGGTAAGTATAGGATGGTTCAGAATGACTATTTCTTTTCAGTTATACTACATCTTAGCAATTTTAACTTTGGCACTAAGAAAATCTACACACATGTACAACATCCATTCTGAAAAATTAGTTTTGTTAAGTTTTGAATTAATTATTTCAAGTATCATGTATTTTACAGCCATTTTAATGTTATCATGACACAATTTAATCTATTGTTATTGTTATAATAACAGAGACTTAAGAGTCATGTCAACCAAGTGTATAAAACATATTTGTATATTGCAATGGGTAAAAAAAGATGTCTTGGAAAATTGCAGAGAGAATGTTCACTTGATATTATGTGTTATTAAGGTTTCTTATGTTAACGTTGATTGATTATTATAGTGCCACTGTAGAATACATAGAGAAGGAGGGAGAAAGAAATAGATCTGATCTACTATAGAGGTACATACTTACATGCCAATTCATTTGTGGATTAAAATAAAAAAGCTATGACATTTGGGTTTTTCTTTAGAACACTCTAGTTAAGAGATTAATATTTGTGGGTGCAGAATTTAAATAAGATGGCCAACTATTGATAATTACTGCACTATGTCAAGAGTACACAGGAGTTTTGGTTGTAGGAAAGTATCATGATGACCTCTACTTTATCAGCCAAGAGTGATTCTAAAAGCTTTTCACATGTTGACTTCTATAAACCTCATAGCAACCCTTTAAAGTGTGGATTTTATTATCCTGTTTGCAGATTCATAACTGTTAACATCATTTTCTGACATAGAAAATAAATGTAGAATACCCCACAGCCAATCTTATCTGAGGGTTAGGATCTCTCTTCTGTTTCTATCTACTGATCTACCTATCTTGTTATTATCTTGTTGACTCCATCCTCAACCACAAGATGTATTTTGCATAAGATGACTTCACAGCATAGTACAGCATGAGGGATTTGTAAAAGCAAATGTTCATTTAACTATTAGATTAGTTAAGGAAAATAAACATTTCCAGAACTCAGAAGTCCCTATTCATTTCACAATAAAGTCCTCCCTCCACTTTAGTAGTGACCTTAGTCCTGACATACATGATAAAAAATTTATTATTTGTATTTGAATCCTAAAAGATGATGCTGTTAAAGTGCTGAATTCATTATGCCAACTAATTTGGAAAACTCAGCAGTGGCCACAGGACTGGAAAAGATTGGTTCTCATCCCAATCCCAAAAGCAATGCCAAATAATGTTCATAATTGCACTCATCTCACATGCCAGAAAAGTAATGCTCAAAATTCTTTAAGCCGGGCTTCAAAAGTATGTGAACCGTGAGCTTCCAGATGTTCAAGCTAGATTTAGAAAAGGCAGAGGAACCAGAGATCAAATTGCCAATAACCATTGGATTATCAAAAAAGCAAGAGAGTTCCAGAAAAACAATCTACTTCTGCTTTATTAACTACACCACAGCCTTTGACTCTGGATCACAACAAACTGTGGAAAATTCTTAGAGCTATGGGAATACCAGACCACCTTACCTGCCTCCTGAGAAATCTGTATACAGGTCAAGATGCAACAATTAGAACCAGACATAGAACAAGAGACTGGTTCCAAAGTGGAAAAGGAGTACATCAGGGCTGTATATTGTCACCTTGCTTATTTAACTTCTACTCAGACTACATCATGTGAAATGCCAGGCTGGATGAAGCACAAGCTGGGATCAAGATTGCTGGAACAAATAGCAATAACCTCAGATATGAAGATGACACCACCCTTACAGCAGAAAGCAAAGAACTAAAAAGTGAAAGTGAAAGAGGAGAGTGAAAATGCTGTCTTAAACTCAACATTCAAAAAACTAAGATCATGGAATCTGGTCCCATCACTTCATGGCAAATGGACAGGGAAACAACAGAAACAGTAAGAAACTTTATTTTGGGGGACTTCAAAATCACTGCAGATGGTGACTGCAGCCACAAAATTAAAAGACGCTTGCTCCTTGGAAGAAAAACTATGACCAACCTAGACAGCATATCAAAAAGCAAAGATATTACTTTGCCAACAAAGGTCCATCTAGTCAAAGCTATGTTTTTTCCAGTAATCATGTATGGATGTGAGAATTGGACTATAAAGAAAGCTGAGTGCCAAAGAATTGATGCTTTTGAACTATAGTGTTGGAAGAGACTCTTGAGAATCCCTTGGGCTGCAAGGAGATCAAACCAAGCAATCCTAGAGGAAATCAGTCCTAAATATTCATTGGAAGGACTGGTGCTGAAGCTGAAACTCCAATACTTTGGTTACCTGATGTGAAGAACTGATTCATAGGAAAAGGCCCTGATGCTGGGAAAGATTGAATGCAGGAGGAGAAGGGGATGACCGAGGAAGGGATGGTTGGATGGCATCACTGACTCGATGGACATGAGTTTGAGCAAGCTCTGGGAGTTGGTGACAGACAGGGAAACCTGGTGTGCTGCAGTCCATAGGGTCACAAAGAGTGGGACACAACTGAGTGACTGAACTGACTGAATTGTTATATAAAATATGCATTATTAAAATATAAGATTGCTTTTTAGATTTCAAATATGCAAGTGGATTTTTAGCATATTTATTGTCTTGTGATTGCTTCTTTCATTGAACTTTATGCTTGTGAAATGTATCTGTGTGTTGCTTATAGCTGCAATTAACTTATTTTCTTTTCTTTAAGAATTCCAATGTGTGATTATATGCCCTGACTTTTTATAAAAATCTCTGCTAGTGGACTGTAGGGTATTTCCAATTTATTATAATTTAATTTCAATTAAACATTTTAACATATACATTCTGATAAAAAGATTCTCAAAGTTACATCCCTAGGAATATATTTAGAAAGTCATACTGTATGCCTATGTCCTATTAAAACAGATAATGTCAAACTATTTACAAAGTAACTATAGCATTTTATACTCCCAGCTACTTTTATTCATGAAAAATTATATTCCTAATAAAATTTACATTGGACTACGGATATTTTCTATTTATTTTAATTTTACTTTAATTTAAAATTTAATAGCTTTCCATTTTGAATATGAAGTTCAATCCTTTAATACTGAATCATTTGAATAGGTGATTGCATTAATTAACTGTTCACTGTTTACTAACATATTTTGAATAATTCTGATAACATTTTTTAGCAAGTTTTGTATTTTAATCTAGGTATATACATGAGATGAATCAGATCTACTGCAATGCATGAATACATCTTTTGGCTATGTTGTTACTGCTTTCATTAAACTTTTAATGAACAAGTAATACATTTTGGGCTTCATGCCAGGGCTTGTCTTCAAAGAGTGTTCTTGCAGGAGAGTTTTTCAAGGAGGTTTTAGTTGAGCCATGTGAAATATTTACTTAAGAGGGAACACGATAAATATGATTTTGCTATCTTTTTGTCTTCACTCTTTAAACATATATTCATACTTAGTATTTGTTGCTATACCATTTCATATTTCCCTGTATAAAGCATATCCTCTTCAATTTTGTTATACATTAAATTATATATTCATTATTAATTGATCTGATACAAATATTTTAGAGTTTTTTATTAAGAAAACTAGAAAAAATATGTATAAACTTATGAATGTTAATTTTAGCAGAAGAATAGCTGCCTGTGTATTTCATGTAAACACCTTTTAAGTTAAAACAGCAATATAAACATAAAAAATTAAAGAAAATTCATCCCAATTAATCTATAACTTCAAGTTCTAAACTGTACCTTAAAGTGGTTAAGATACTTATATATTACACTTAATCTTTAACTGAAAGCAATGCTCTTGTCTATAAGGAAGATAATTAAATTTTAGTGTATTAGACAGAATACATGGTATCATCATACACTATTTTGATTCAGAAAAAATATTCGTCTACCAGTGCAGAGAGAGGGCCTGTTGCTAGATAGGACTTTATCTTTGGAGGCACTAGCTACCATATGGTGGCTGATTATATCAAATCCCTTCCACCCTGGAGGCAGTATGATACTTAATTACGATATTCATTTTACCTCTGACAGCACAGTTCTTATAAGGTTTGCAGATCATCTGATCCATCAATTTGGTATCATACACACACATACATACAGACACATGGTACCATACAATATTGCATAATTAATACACTATTTCTTGCATCAAAGGATTCCATTTATGAAAATGTCTCATGATGCCAGATTTCCCTGAAATTATCATATATCCCATCTGTCATTCAAAGCAGTTATTGTGAGAAAATAATGGACTACATCTACCAAAGATTTAGCCAAGATGCTGGTTTATGGACAATTTTGCAGAGTTGGAGAGTCACATCGCGTACAAATGGGATAAATAGCAAATATATGAGTCAAATTACAGTAGGTAGAATTCATGGGCTTGAGCCAAAGAGTGAAATTAGGACTGCTCTCTCTCAACGACAATCTTATTAATGTATTTGGGGAATTTATGCTGCCTCTATCTGTAATCCTAAGCTCTGATTGGTTTGGAATGATTTTATTTCTAACTCTGGTAACTGTAGGTTTTATCTCTCAGCAAAATCTTATTACAGAATTTTTGTTTCTATATTTATGGGAAACTGTGTGAAGACAGTAAATGTTAAACATGTGTATTTTAAAAATTTACCAGGTGAACATTGGGGTTGGATTAATGAATTGGAATTTATATCCTTAATCATTTTGATGATATTTTATAATAGGAAAGGGATTTTTTGTTAGTAAATTGTTTTAGTTTATAATGAATGAATGGTATGTTGTTTCACTCTGAACATTTTTTGATGACTCTTTGTGGTAGACATCAGATATCGTGGGGCTTCTCAGGTAGCTCAGATGG
This sequence comes from Dama dama, assembly GCF_033118175.1. Classification (NCBI taxonomy): domain Eukaryota; kingdom Metazoa; phylum Chordata; class Mammalia; order Artiodactyla; family Cervidae; genus Dama; species Dama dama. The sequence continues at coordinate 86,664,553 of NC_083689.1, forward strand.
TAAAGAATCTGCCCACGGTGAAGGAGACTCAGATTTGATCCCAGGTAGAGAAGATCCCCTGGAGAAGAGAATGGCTACCAACTCCAGGATTCTTCCCCAAAGAATTCCATGGACAGAGGAGCCTGGCGGCTATAGTCCTTGGCATTGTAAAGAGTTGGAAACGACCGAGCAACTAACACACACACTTAAGACAAGGTAACTCAGCCTACTTATTTTGTAATCGCAGCTATATTCAATTATGATATAATTTTTCTTGTCCAAAAAAATCAAAGAATCATATTTTCTTTAGTTATTTATCAGAGTTTTACTGATAACAAAATTGATAATAAAACATTCTTCAGTTCAGTTCAGTTGCTCAGTCATGTCTGACACTTTGCAACCCTACAGAATGCAGCATGCCAGGCTTCCCTGTCCATCACCAAAACATTCTTAAAATCTTTAATTTTTACCATCTGTAATTCTTAAGCTCATTAACTTTTTGTCACATCACTAATATAATGTATCACTAGTTGTATATTTAGTTATCTTTGTTGTCAATATGGTGGAGGTAATGAAGATAATGGCGACCTCCTTCTAAAGGTCCCATGCACACACTGCTACACACTCAGTGCCCTGAATCCTGCAGCAGGCCACCACCAACACATGCCTCTACCGGAGACTCCTGGACTCCCCCGGGCAAATCTGGGTCAATCTCTTGTGGGGTCACTGCTCCTTTCTCCTGGGTCTTCTTGAGCACAAGGTTCTGTTTGTGCCCTCCAAGAGTCTATTTCCCAGTCCTGTGTAAGTTCTGGAGGCTCTGTGGTGGGGTTAATGGCAACCTCCTCCAGGAGGGCTTATGCTTTACCCAAGTCTGCTGCACCCAGAGCCCTGCCCCTGTGGCAGTCCACTGCTGACCCGCAACCCACAGGAGATGCTCAAACACAATTCTGTCTCAGTCTCTGTGGGGTCTCTGGGTCCTAGTGCACACAAGGTTTGTTTGAGCCCTCTAAACATCTCTGGCAGGTATGGGGTTTGATTCTAAACATGATCTCGCCCCTCCTACCATCTTGCTGGGGCTTCTCCTTTGCCCTTGGACTTGGGGTATCTCCTCAAAGTCACTCCAGCGCCACACAGCTGCCTGCTCCCCGGAAGAAAAGTTATGACTAACGTAGACAGCATATTAAAAAGCAGAGACATTACTTTGCCAACAAAAGTCAGTCTAGTCAAAGATATGGTTTTCCTGGCAGTCATGTATGGATGTGAGATTTCGACTTTAAAGAAAGCTGAGCATGTATATTATCTATGGTGAAACAGATCACCAGCCCAGGTGGGATGCATGAGACAAGTGCTCCGGCCTGGTGCACTGGGAAGACCCAGAGGAATCGGGTGGAGAGGGAGGTGGGAGGGGGGATTGGGATGGGGAATACGTGTAACTCTATGGCTGATTCATATCAATGTATGACAAAACCCACTGAAAAAAATTACATAAATAAATAAATAAAAGAACATAAAAAAAAAATAAAGAAAGCTGAGCACTGAAGATTTGATGCTTTTGAACTGTGGTGTTGGAGAAGACCCTTGAGAGTCCCTTAGACTGCAAGGAGAGCCAACCAGTCCATCCTAAAGGAAATCAGTCCTGAATATTCATTGGAAGGACTGATGCTAAAGTTGAAATGCCAATACTTTGGCCTCTTGATGTGAAGAACTGACTCATATGAAAAGGCCATGATTCTGGGGAAGCTTCAAGGCAGGAGGAGAAGGGGACAACAGAGGATAAGATTGTTGAATGGCATCACTGACTCAATGGACATAAGTTTGAGTAAGTTCTGGGAGTTGGTGATGGACAGGGAGGCCTGGTGCGCTACAGTCCATGGGGTCCCAAAGAGTCGGATATGACTGAGCAACTGAACTGAACTTGTTGCCAATATAGCCCTTCCCAAACTCCTCCTTGGAATTTTCTTGCTAGACTCCTTGTGGAACTCCCTCTTCACTTTGGATGGAAGCTGTTTATTATATCAACCTGCACCCCATCTACCCCCAGGTAACATGTACTGATATAGTCAGAATATCTTAGATATGACAATAAACATTTCATTGAGATTTACATGAGGAAGTATACTTTTCCATATGCTAAAACTAGTAAAAGAATAAAGTCAGAAGAGAATGCACAGAGCCAAAATATGGTCAATGTTCTAGCATTGTAATTCAAGACATAGGATATAATTGTACCTAAAGTCAACTCCTCTTCACTCCTCTTCCAGAAAGACAGATATATTCTCTAGTTGGAATTGGGTTTCTCATTTTTGAATAAAAAAAAATCCTAATGTTTTCTTCTATTTCTAATCATGCCAACACTAAATACATTTATAATTGATTGGATAATTTATTAATGTTTTCAAGTGCTAGACTGATGCTAGGAGGAAAAGTTAAAAATAAATACTATAAAAATGTCTGTTATAAAAATTTTCAACTATCACATTGCTTGTACAGCTTATTATATAATTTGATATTAATATTCCTTGAAAATGTGGGTGCCATATAATAACTTGTTTCTTTATAAATACAGAATGCTTTACAACTAATATAAAGATAGTGAAGAATACAGATTGTAAGAGATGAAAGAAATATTTAAGTATATGGTGTCCTCTTCTGGAAATGAGTACATAAGGTAAAAAAGACTTGGTAGAAAGTATAAAAAGATAAAAGACATACAATCAACCTGATAACTTCTAGATGTGACAGGAGTTTATACAAATTGCTGTTGTTTAGTCTCTAAGTAGTGCTTGACTCTTTTGCAACCTTAAGGACTACAAACAGCTACTCTCCTCTGTCCATAGGATTTCTCAGGAAAGAATACTTGAGTGGGCAGCCTTTTCCTTCTCCAGGGCATTTTCCTGACCCAAGGATTGGACCCATGTCTCCTGCTTGGCAGGCAGATTCCTTCCCACTGAGCCACCTGGGAAGCTGCTTATACAAATTACAGGTATCATCTACTGAAACTTACAGATATTCAATATGTCCTTGGTAAACTCATGAAGTAAGCAATAACTATACATCTGTCTGGGTTATATAAAGTCAAATGGCCTGGTCCTCACTCTCAAAATGTTTAGATCAAACAGAATAAATTAGCAACTACCTGAGTATATCTAATGACTAGCTAAATGGTTGAATGGATAATTGAATCATATATAAATCTAAGTGGAAGCATACCATAATTAAAGAGGAAATGATAGCAATGTAAATTTATAAATGTCATATTAAATCCAACATAGAGGAATAATTGTTCTAAAGAGTGATATTTATAGATGTAGTCAAAGAAGTATACAAAGGTTGATATCATAAAAGAAGGGATACTTATCAAGCATAGGAAAATTTAGAGTACATTTGGTGTTCAAAATAAGAGTAAATGCATCTAACCTATGGGAGATAAGTAAGTAAATTACATACCAAATGAACCATGGAGAATAGTTTACTTGTATATGTACTAAAGGAAAATATGTAAAGAAGTATTAATTAAATACTAGAGAATGTGTAGCATAGATTATGGATTTGTGGCTTATCCTTTAAGTGATTCAATACAAAAATATACAGATAATCTTAAAAAAGAAATGCCAGCCATCCAAAAATATAAAAAAATCTTCTTTTTGTGGCAGGTGGAATAGGAAAATGGGGTCCAAAATGGCAGTGGCTAAAAGACAAAGAAAGGCAAAAGTCAATGGAACAAAAGAAAATCTGAGGAATGGAGTGAGAACCTCAGGTGAAACACACACCCTCCCCTTCCTGGCAAGTCCAATTTACATAGGGCAGTCTCAAGGGGAGGAGACAAAACATATAAAAAGAGGAAGCCAGATAGACTGAGGCCTCTCCTTTGGTGTCAGCCACCCTCACGCCTTGAGGTTGTATTATCCTTTGGTTGCTGAATAAAACTCTGAAGTATAACTGAGCTGTAACACTGGTCCACTGTCTCAAATCTTTGTTGTGACAATACAGAACTGAGGAAATTGTACACTCTACTCACAGTAGCATCTGCTGATTTCCAAATATAGACACTCAAACCATGGAACTATCAAACTACAAAAAATGATGTCATTGAATATGGAGTTAGGATGGAATGCACATAATCTCCTTCCAGGAATCAGTTCAGTTCAGTCACTCAGTCGTGTTTGACTCCTTGTGACCCAATGGACTACAGCAAGCTAGGCTTCCTTGTCCATCACCAACTCCCAGAGCTTGCTCAAACTCATGTCTATCAAGTCAGTGATGCCATCCAACCATCTCATCTCCTCTTATTCCTTTCTCCTCCTGCCTTCCAGGAATAGGCACTAACTGACTTCAGCATGCCATTGGTTGATGACACTGATCTAGTACAGAGATTTTTATGTCTGGTATGTGCTATGCCTAGTGAACCAGACTGAACACCAGATATAAGAAAGAAGCTCAGCTAGGAAACAATTGACATTTTCTAATCATGTGGGTAAGGGCCTATGATAGAAAGTGATATTGAGAAGGAGAAAGAAAAAAATAAATATGTCTTTGAGGATAAACAAGAAGGGAGAAATGTTCAATGATAGATTTGAGAAAGGAGTAAAGAGGAGTTGAGTGTTACGTAATGTGCAAGTAAAGAAATACAGTAATACTTTTTCACTGGGTGGGGGAGGAGGGAGGAAGTAGGGAGGTATGGAGAGAATAATATGGAAACATACATTACCATGTGTAAAATAGATAGCCAGTGGGAATGTGCTCTGTGACTCAGGGAACTGAAACCTGGGCTGTGTGACAACCTAGAAGGCCGGGATGGGGAGGAAAAAGGCAGGGGTGTTCAAGTGGGAAGGTGTTACTGAGTCCAAGTTCACTTTACTCGCCACATGATAGACCAACGAATCTGAGAGAGGAGGTGTTGAGGCAAGGAAGAGACTTTAATCGCAGAGCAGGCAGACCAAGAAGATGGAAGGCTAGTGCCTAAAATAACCATCATATTGGAGTCGGAATGCCAGGTTTTTTATCGATGAGAGAAAGAAGTAATGAGAAACTAAAGTCAAAGGCAGAATAGAGAGGGAGATATAGTATGGAAGTAAAGTGAAAGCATCTTCAGTCTTGCAAAACATCTCCAAGGGAATTCCAGCCTTTGGAAAGTGAAGTTGCTCAGTCGTGTCCGACTCTTTGCAACCCCATGGGCTGTAGCCTACCATGCTCCTCCATCCATTGGATTTTCCAGGCAAGAGTACTGGAGTGGGTTGCCATTTCCTTCTCCAGAGGATCTTTCTGACCCAGGGATTGAACCTGGGTCTCCCAGATTGTAGGCAGACGTTTTACCATATGAGCCACCAGGGAAGTCTTTTGGAAGAGGTGTGTTAATCTCTTTTATTCACAAGTTGGCAGGGACAAACTCTCTCTCCATGAGCTGAACAAAGGCACTTTAGTTCACAGTCAAGCAGAGGGGCAGGGTCCTCCAGGCAAGTCATTGAATATGCTTATAATAGTAAAAGCAAGTGAAAAAAACAATCTTCAACATGGAGTCATTCTTGGCTTCTTCCTTACAACAGGGGGACATGGATAAATCTATGGCCGATTCACACTGATGTTTGGTAGAAACCAATGCAACAGTGTAAAACAATTATCCTTCAATTGAAAATAAATAAATTTTAAAAATAGAAAGCAACCAAAAAAATTATAGTGATGCCTTTTTAATAAAATAGGGTTGGGAGGTTTATTTCTTTGTATATGATACATATCTATGTTTATGTTGCATTTATATCCTTCACACACTTTACTGTTTATGGATTTAATTCCTATATTCCCATGATCCTTTAAGCTAATATTGCAATGTGCATTTCCTTCATCCTTGAAAAATAAAATAACCCACTAAAATGATTTGAAATCTGTTAATCCTTACCTAGTCTTGCACACTAAGTTTGCCATGCCTGGAGAGAAAAATAGTTGTTTCTCACTTGCTCATTCAGATCTCTCCTTTAAAAAAATTTTATGCCCAATCTTCATTTCTTTTTATCAATTTTCCTTAAATATTTGTATGTTTATAATACTGCTTTTCCAAAGAAACTTAACAGAAGCTAGATTGACTGTATAAATTTGACATTTTTGTGATGGAATCTATTTGCTTTGGACACAAATATTTCAAACTGTTTTAATGAGTATGTCTAAAGCTCTGACCTCATACATATTCTGAAAAATTTTTACACCAAGGAATATTCTACAAGTTCACAATTGCTCACAGCAGTAATATTTGGTAGTACCAAATGTTCTGTACTTTCCTCATAGGCTATTTCACTTCATTTCCCTTAATAGAACTAATTCTGCCATTTCTGCATTGGTAAACAAGTATATGATTACTATTACTTTATTTCTTTTCAATAAAGAGTATAAAATAAGATATAGAGGTAGTAGATCAGAAACATAGAGGCATTTTTAATGACTGGTATAATATTAAAAATAAAACCAACTTTGTTCATTAGTGTCATATAAGCCCTGTGTCCTAGAAGAAAATATCTCAAGCTCTGTAACACATATTCCTATTCAAAAGTTATGTTAGGTAGTTAGAATAGAAAAAAGGAGTCCAGAATGGCAGTGGCTAAAAGACAAGGAAAGGGAAAACCCCATGAAAATGGAACAAAAGATAATCCACGGACCTGACCAGAGTGAGACCCTCAGGTGAAACAAACACGGCCCTTTCCTGGTTAGCCCAGTTGCATAGGGCAAGCTCAGGGCGGTGGAGACAAAACTTAAGAAAAGAGAAAGCCAAGATGGACTGAGGCCTCTCTTTTGCGGTCAGCCACCTTCACACTATCCTTTGCCAAATAAAACTCTGAGCTGTAACTGAACTGTTAATACTGGTCCACTGTTTCAAATCTATGTTGTGAAATATTACACACTCCCCTGACAAGTTATATTTACAGTAAAATATTTTATTCATGTATATCATATGCAGAAAAGCTCAACAGTCACAAGTTTACAAGTTGATGAATTTTTCACAAAATGAATTAACTAGTATAACTGGTACCTGGATCAAGACACAGAACTTTACTAGATGTTCTGGAACCTGTTCTCTGGGGCTCCAGATAATACTGTCCCCTAATATTATCCTAATTTTTAGCATCATAAATTAATCTCACACATTAGTTTTTGAATATTTTGTAAACAATGTATAATATGTATGTGTGTTTTCAGACTTCTTTCATTCAACATTATGTTGATGAAATGAATCCATATGGTTGTGCATGATTATGATTCACACATTCTCATTTCCATACAGTATTATTTTGTTGTACAAATATCATATACATTACTTATCTGTTCTACTTTTGATGGCATTTGTATTGCTTTCCATTTAAGCAAATATAATTAATATCACTTTTAAAATCCAAGAACATACCATTTTGTGAATAAATGGACTGTATAGTCCATGGGAGTGCAAAGAATCAGACATGACTGAGTGGTTTTCACTTTCACTTTACTTTTTACCTAGAAGTAAAATTTCTGAATTATCATATATTTATAGATCAGTTTTATTAGATACTATCTACCAGTTTTACATCCCTATCAGGCACATATAAGAGTCTAAGCTGCTGTCAATACTTGGTATTTTCCTCATTTTTTATTTTAGGGATTTTGATATGTGATATTGTAGTGTTACTTTGCATTTTCTTGATGACCAATAAATTGAATACTTTTAATATGTTCAATGGCTCTTTTGATATTCTATTTTGTAAAGACCCTATTCATCTGTCTACATATATATTGGGTTACCCATTGATTGCAGTTATACACAAGTGATTTTCAGCCACCTATAAAATTGATATAAATTCTGTTAGGTTTATGATGAATAAACACAGCACAGTGGATTCTCTAGCCTTAAAATAGAAGATTTCAACTAAAATGATGGTGTCAATGGATTGTCAGTGATTCTTTGGAGTTCTGAGCATTTCTTAATCGTGCACTAAGGAAGTAAGTGTAAGAAACATTTTTGTTTTCTGATTTTAAGATTTAAACTAATAGATACAAAAAAACCAACCTTCTACATCCCTTCTTCTCCTTCTGTTAAAGCCTGTTTCTATTTAGCTTCAAAGCCTGGAGAAAGAGATGCTCAGGGAAGATACACTTTCTTCCCAGTAAGATAAAATTCTTACATATCTTATTACATTAGTTTGTAGAAATAGATTGAAGAGAAAAATCCTATGACCAAAATCACTTGAAGCCAAGCCAAAGCCAATGAAATTCCACAGAAACTATATATTGACTAATATATATTATTAGACAAAAGACGGCTCATAGACACAAAGACAGAGCTTAAGACCAAGTCTCTGAAGAACTTGCCTGAGGATAGCTCCAGGGGCTAGAAAAGAGATGCTAATGAACACACATATCAAGGAGAAAATCACTTTCATTTTTTGTGTCACATCCTACAGGATTCCATTTCTGTCAGAGAGAACTTAGGTTTCCCAACTTAAAATAAATACTGATACTGAGTGAGGAGGAAACAACATACCTTGTTTGAACACATTTTCATGCAACTGTTAACAGGTTTTTCCACAGCAAAGCTATGTTCCTGCCACCAGAACAAGGGTTGGAGATGTGGCAGGTTGCTCTTGATTGTCAAGAAAATAAGGACAGACACCCACTACATTCCTTTCAGTGGTGGATGGAAGAACAGAACTGGACACTCAATTAGAATTCAATATTTGATACTAATTCTCTCATAGGTCTTCCCTGGAGGCTCAGATGGTAAAGAATCTGCATGCAATGTGGGAGAATCAACTTCATTCCAGGAAAATCTCCTGGAGAAGTGAATGGCAACCCACTCCATTATTACTGCCTGGAGAATTCCATGGACAGAGCAGCCTAGAGTGCGACAGTCACAGAGAGTTGGAGGACATGACTGAGTGGCACAATAAAATAATTTAGTAAGGATGAGGGAGTAGAGATGAGAAAAAGGGTATTATACTCATCATCTTATGACACTTACTATGATGCCACAATAAGGAAAATGTTGAGGAACACTTAAATGGACAAATATCTCTGATAAAATTGATCCTGGTGCAAGTTCAAATGTAGGATTCAAATTTCAATATGGAGTCAGTACTGAAATATTTTCACTTAAATGCTTTTATAAGTATATTACAACTCTCTTAGTACACCCAATATATGGTGAAGCATAAAAGATTAGAAATCATCCAATACTATATGTGTTTTTTCTAAGTTTTTACTAATCATTTGTGATGAAAAGGAGAAGGAAATGGCAACCCACTCCAGTATTCTTGCCTAGAGAAGCCTGTGGACAGAGGAGCCTGGTGGGCTGTTGTCGATAGGGTTGCACAGAATCGGACACGACCGAAGCGACTTGGCAAAGCATGCATGTGATTAAAAAAATAAAAATAAACTTTCATAGCTGTTGCCTTTTTGCTGAGCCATGAAGTTTGTTGTAAACACTAAAGAAAAAGAGTGTTTTTCCCAGAGAGTGATTCTTCTAATTATTCTCTCAGGAAACATGGCCCCCTTCTCATTAAAATGCCAAGGTTTCTTGGTGGTAAATAAACTAGTCTACCAGTAGGACTAGAGTAAAAGCACAATTGTGAATAGAAATAAATAAGGGAAGAGAGGGACATGCATCACATACTATGCAGTGGAGGAGAATGAGAAGAATAAAAGAATGTCAGAGTAAGAAAAGGAGGGAAAGAAACAGGTAGAAAGACAAAAGAAACAGGAAGAAAAGACTCAATTTAGAAGGCAGGACACAAGCTGAAGAAAAAAGATAAAATGATCAGACAGTGTTAGTACATCACACATCAACCTCAGGTCCTGCCAACTGTGATGCTCAAAGTTTGATGCTGAGATATTTCTGAAGGTAGTCCGTGAGCCATTGCAAGATGAGAAAGCCACTAGTTCAGCAAAAGAGATCAACGGTGATGTTCTGGAATACATCGAAAAGGGCAATGAAGAGAGGTTAAATGATGCACAGGTAACTCTGGTGACTGAACTATTGCCAAAAACTGTGGGAGATTGGGTAAGTCATTTAAGAAAAAAAATCAGTTTTTACACAGCTGATTTAGATATCATGGTATAATTACTTTTTAAAAATGGTCCTTGTTATGTTTAATTTAAATGTATTTTCAAGCTCAATTACCCTAATTTTCAATGATTGGCAGCCCCCCAAATTTATAGAGAATACATGTACAAGTTTCATATCAGTTTACTATTCATTGGCAACTACAGCACAACTTTTGTATTTTAATCTGAATTTCATATATCATCTAACAGAAAGTGAAAGTGTTAGTCACTCAGTCGTGTCTGACTCTTTATGACGCTATGGACTGTAACCCACCAGTCTCCTGCATCCATGGGATTTTCCAGGCAAGAATATTGGAGTGGGGTGCCATTTCCTTCTCCAGGAGATCTTCCCGACCCAAGGATTGAACCTGGGTCTCCCATATTGCAGGAAGACACTGTACCATCTGAGCCACAGAATTATATACAAATTAAGGTCCAAAAATATATTTCAGGGTTACTTTGTCACTGTTTAATCTCTAAATCATATCTAACACTGGGATTCCCACAAACTGCAAAGCACTAGGCTTCCCTGTCTGTCACTATCCCCCAAAGTGTGCTCAAACTTATGTTCATTGAGTTGGTGATGCCATCCAACAATCTCATCTTCTGTTGCACCCTTCTCTTCTTTCCCTCAATCTTTCCCAGCATCAGGGTCTTTTCCAAAGAGTCTGCTCTTGGCATCAGGTGGCTGAAATATTGGAGTTTCAGCTTCAGCATCAGCCCATCCAGGGAATAGGCAGGGTTGATTACCTTTAGGATTCACTAGTTGGATCTCCTTTCTGCCCAAGAGACTCTCAAGAGTCTTTCTCAGAAACACAGTTCAAAACCATCCATTCATCAGTGTTCAACCTTCATTTTGTCCAAATTTCAGATCTGTACATGACTACTGAAAATCCATAGCTTGGATTATACAGACCTTTGTCAGCAAAGGAATGTCTCTGCTTTTTAATAAGCTGTCTAGGTTTGTCATAGCTTTTCTTCCAAGAAGCAAGCATCTTTTAAATTTGTTCCTGCAGTAACCATCCACAGTGATTTTGGAGCCCAAGAAAATGAAATCTGTCACTGTTTCCACTTTTTCCCTTACTATTTGCCATGAATGGATGGAACCAAATGTCATGGTCTTTGTTATCTAATGCTGAGTTTTTAACCAGTTTTTTCACTCTCCTCTTTCACCTTCATCAAGAAGCTCTTTAGTTCCTCTTCACTTTCTGCCATTAAAGTGGTATCATCTGTGTATCTGAGATTGCTGATATTTCTCCTGGTTGTCTTGCTACCAGCTTGTACTTTATCCAGCCTGGCATTTCACATGATATTCTATGCATATAAGTTAAATAAGCAGGATGATAATATACAGCCTTTTTGCATTCCTCTCCCAGTTTTGAACCAGTCCATTTTTCCCATGTCTAATTGTTTTTTCTTGTCTTGCATGCAGACTTCTAGGGAGATAGGTAAGGTGGTCTGGTATTCCCATCTCTGTAAGTATTTTCCACAGTTTGTTGTGATCCACACTGTCCAGATGGTAAATAATCCACCTGCAATGTGGGAGACCTGGGTTCCATCCCTGGGTTGGGAAGATCCCTTGGATGGGAAGATCCCTTGGAGAAGGGAACAGTTACCCACTCCAATATTCTTGCTTGGAGAATTTGATGACAGAGAAGCCTGGCAGGCTACAGTTCATGGGATCGCAGAGTTGAACATGACTGAGTGTCTCGCTTTCTCTTTTCACACTTGTTAAAGGCTTTAGTATAGTCAATGAAACCGAGTAAGTGTTAGTCGCTCAGTTGTGCAGCCCACCAGGCTCCTCTGTCCATAAGATTTTCCAGGCAAAGATGCTGGAGTGGGTTGCCATTTCCTTCTCCAGAGGATCTTCCCAACCTAGGCATCGAACACAGGTCTCCTGCACTGCAGGCATATTCTTTACTGACTGAGCTACAAGGGAAGCCCAACAGATGGAAAATAAAGAATACCTTTGTGTCTTTTATCTTCCTGCTCTCAATTTACCTATTTTATACCTACCATACTACTAAATAATCTGCTTAAATGACTGGCTACAACCCTAGCATCATCCACACTACCAATCTGTGTCTATAAAAGAAAGCCACATGGATTGATATAAACAAACTGGAATTTTCATATGGCCATAGTAACAAATCTATAAAGTAATTGCTATAAATTATTTTTACACTTTCACTATATTAGTCATCCAAATTTATTCTTGATACTTATAGTCTAACTTGAAACATTGAGAGGAAAACAATAAACATTTACATTAACAATACATTGACATACACATTATCTAGCCATAAATCAACAGTCAAAACTATTATAGTACTATGACTGTTTCTTAAGCTTGATGTAGTGAAAGTTTACTATTCTTGACTTAGTTTATTAAAAAAAAAAGAACACTTAAAACTTCTCACAAGAATTATTTTTAATTTTCTTCTAAAACCCAACCTATTTATTTGAAAATTTGTGTATAAGACAAATATCATTATGGGAATCCCTTTGTGTGTTATTTGTTGTTTCTCCCTTGCTGCTTTTAATATTTGTTCTTTGTGTTTGATCTTTGTTAATTTGATTAATATGTGTCTTGGGGTGTTTTGTCTTGGGTTTATCCTGTTTGGGACTCTCTGGGTTTCTTGGATCTGTGTAACTGTTTCCTTCCCCATTTTAGGGAAGTTTTCAGCTATTATTTCCTCGAGTATTTTCTCATGGCCTTTCTTTTTGTCTTCTTCTTCTGGGACTCCTATGATTTGAATGTTGAGGAATTTCACATTGTCCCAGAGGTCCCTGAGGTTGTCCTCATTTCTTTTGATTCTTTTTTCTTTTTTCCTCTCTGCTTCATTTATTTCCACCATTTTATCTTCTACCTCACTTATCCTATCTTCTGTCTCCGGTATTCCACTCTTGGTTCCCTCCAGAGTGTTTTTGATCTCATTTATTGCATTATTCATTTTTAATTGACTCTTTTTTATTTCTTCTAGGTCCTTATTAAACATTTCTTGCATCTTCTCAATCTTTGTCTCCAGGCTATTTATCTGTAACTCCATTTTGTTTTCAAGAATTTGGATCATTTTTATTATCATTATTCTAAATTTTTTTCAGGTAGATAAGTAAAATAATGAAAAAACAGTCATGGAGCTTCACTGTACCTTAACAGAAAAAAAAAAAAAAAAAAAACAATTGTAAACCATTATTATTAGGGGAAGAAGCAGAACAACAAATAAACACTGCATTCCTCTAAAATTCTAGTCTTTACTTCAACCATTCTTTGAGGTTACTCACAAGTAAATTTAACTATTCAGATCTGTGTTTTTTAAAGTCTAATAGGAAAAGCTTGGATTTTCCTATTTAAAGCTCTTTGAAAAGCTAAATTACAGATGATCAGAACAGAATTTTGAAATTCCAGTCTCAAAGTTTATTTAGCTGTGAAAATACTTGGTTCAACTTTGGAATATCAAACAGATACATTCCTCAATGAAGCAGAAGTAGACGTTGATTTCTGGAATTCCCATGCTTTTTCTGTGATCCGATGGACATTGACAATTTGATCTCTGGTTTCTCTGCCTTTTCTAAATCCAGCTTTTCAATCTGGAAGTTCTTGGTTCATGTACCACTAAAGGCTAGCTTGAAGGTTTTGAGCATAACCTTGAAAGCATGTTAAATGAGTACAATTGTAGTGTAGTTTGAACATTCTTTGGCATTGCCTTTCTTTTGGATTGGAATGAAAACTGACTTTTTCCAGTCATGTGGCCACTAGGTCTTTGTCATTTCTGTACTTTACTGTGCCCATCTTTAATGAAATGTTCCCTTGGTATTCCAGTTTTCTTGAAGAAATTTTTAGTCTTTTCCACTCTTTGTTTTCCTTTATTTCTTTGCATTGTCCACATAAGAAGGCTTTCTTATCTCTCTTTGCTATTCTCTGGAACTCTGCATTCAGTTGTGTATATCTTTCCCTTTCTCCTTTGTCTTTCACCTCTCTTCTTAGCTATTTGTAAGATGTTCTCAGACAACCATTTTGCCTTGTTGCATTTCTTTTTCTTGGGGATGGTTTTGGTCACTGCTCCCTATACAATGTTAAGAACCTCTGTCCATAGTTAGGAAGTCTGACTTCCAGACCTAATCCCTTGATTCTACTTGCCACCTCCACTATATAATCATGGAGGGATTTGATTAAGGTCATATTTCAATGGCCTAGTGGTTTTCCCTACTTTCTTCAATTTAAGCCTTAAATTTTGCTTAAGGAGTTGATGATCTGAGCTACATTCAACCCAAAAAACCTTGTTTTTTCTGTCTGTATAGAGCTTCTGCATCTTCAGCTGCAAAGAATATAATGTATCTGATTTTGTTATTGACCATCTATTGAAGTCCACATGTCGATTCCTCTTTTGTATTGTTGGAAGTGGAAATTTGCTATAACAAGTGTGTTTTCTTCTCAAAACTCCATTAGCCTTTGCCCTGTTTCATTTTTATACTCCAAGGCCAAACTTTCCTGTTACTACAGGTATCCCAGGGTTAGTTTAAGATTTATCTGAATATTTGATTGCATTTGCCATCGCTATTTAAAAAGTTTGTGGAAAACGACAACAAAAAACTATTACAAATGATAGGAAATATAGATCATATAAAGTTATGGAACTGAAGAAAAAATAACAAGAAATCATTAAGTATACTATATTAGTTTTCATAAGCTTGGTGGGATGTAGCCATTGATGCTGTGTCCATTGAAAAGAAAATGTTGAAAGATTTGTTTATAATTCAAGAAGCATTTTTTTAATCCTCTGGAAAGAGATCTACCATGTATAATGTTAATTTTTTGCTCAAATTAGTGCCATTTAATTTTGATATAAGATTTTAAGTGATATTTTAATGAAATTAATAACATGAACATAAGAACAAATCATAATTTATTCTCAAATGTTTCCATTTCCATTCCCATGCTAAAGCTCTAGTTAATGATCCTAAATAGATTTGAATTACTTTAATTTATGGAATATTTTGTCAATTTTTTGAATGTCAAACTGATAACAAGGTTAATTTCTAGAACAAGGAGACTAGGCCTTTTGCCTTTAATCTGATTAAAACACAATTGCATGCAGACATACAATTTTAGATTTAGATACAGAAATGAAAATAATATACACAATCTATATATATATTTTATTTTGTGGGGGAGGGGGCTTCCCTTGTGGCTCAGCTGGTAAAGAATCCGCCTGCAATGTGGGAGACCTGGGTTCAGTCCCTGGGTTGGGAAGATGCCCTGGAGAAGGGAAAGGTTACCCACTCCAATATTCTGGCCTAGAGAATTCCATGGACTACAAAGAGTCGGACATGACTGGGCAACTTTCACTTCACTTCACTTCATATATTTTTTAAAAATATAGCCTATGTCAGGGTTTACTAATCTGTAGCCCATAGACTGAATCCTGCCCATGAACTATTTGTCTATGGCCCATAAACTAAGAGTGTCTTATTTATTTTCAGTCTTAAAAGCTATTTTAAACTCCATATAACTGTGTTAATATACAGTATTTGTCTTTCTCTTTCAGACTTACTTCGCTCTGTATAATAGGTTCTAGGTTCATGCAATTCATTAGAACTGACTCAAATGTATTCCTTTTATAATTGAGTAATATTCCATTGTGTATGTACAACAAATTCCTTATCCATTTATCTGCTGGTGAACATCTAAGTTGCTTCCATATCATAGCTATTGTAAACATACAGGGAAGCCAAGGAGACACAGATGTAAAAAACAGACTTTTGGACTCAGTGGGAGAAGGAGAGGGTGAGATGATCAATAGCACTGAAACGTATATGTTATCAAATGTAAACTAGCTGACAAGTTCATGTCCGATGCATGAAGCAGAGCACACAGATGTGGTACTCTGGAACAACCCAGAGAGCTGGAATGGGGAGGGAGATGGGAGGGGGTTCAGGTTAGGGGCCACACATGTATACCTATGGCTTCTTCATGCTGATGTATGGCAAAAACCATAGCAATATTGTAAAGTAATTATCCTCCAATAAAAATAAGTCAATTAAAAACAAAACAAAAGTTACTACAAAAAGTAAAGCATATGTGATAGAAACCATATGTGATTTACAAAGCCTAAAATGGTTTTCACCTGACATTTTACAGAAAAATCTGTATTGATTTCTGGTCTAGGTACAAGATGCTGCCCCCACCCCATCTTTGTTGTACAGTATACATCCTGTGTAGCTGTACATGACTGTTTTGAGAAAAGTAACTATTCTTGGGTCGCTGAAACTTCCAGAACACTAGCTTATGAGTCATTTAAAGGACTAGCTCCTCAAATGTTTCTACTCCCATTTGTAGTAGATTTGGCCTTATGTCTAAATCAAAATAATACCAATCAAGCTAAAGTCTAGAAGAAACAAAAACAAAAACATCCCCAGCAAAACCAAAATAAAAAAAATATTGGTTTAGTTTAGATCAATTCTCAATCCTTGACCTCCCTAGTTTGGTCAGGTTTGAGGAAGAGTGGGTATGTCTGGTGTTACTCAAACCTAAATAGAAGAAATTCTTTGCTTACCATTCAATAACAGCACAATCTGAAGCTGTTATCTTACTGTTTACTGACCAATGGCCATAATTATTACAGAACAAACAAGCTAAAAATAAGATCACAATAGTAAGATCTATATGTTTTTGTAAACTGTTTGTGCAGTTGTGGTCTTTTTTTCAGGTTAGCAAAGGTTAGAAGTAACAGATCTGTAGAACTCTTAAATGCAATTATCAATTTCAAAATGCCCTATAGTGAACTCTTCCTATGATATATAAGTCAACTGCAACTTGAATATATCAAAATCATATTCTGTTTCTACACAGAAAGACAATGTGAACTCCTTAGAAGTCACATAGCACACATTTAACTTTTAAGAAGAAACTAGGATAATAAGAAAATCACTAGGGAAGAAACAAGATGCAGAAAAATTCAGCTAATCTCCTATTCTATCAATATAAAAGGAGCTATGCCCAAGCTTTGTGGTTTCCCTTTTATGTGAAGATTCAAAATAAATAAATAAATAAATAAATAATCAAAATAAATAGAAAGAGTAAAAAAAAAAGTCAACTCTATTTATTGTCATATGTTTGGGTAGGTACAGGAGTTCTGTACATACTGAGTTTTATAAAAATGATTTACAAATAAGTTTGCTTCCTTGAGGAAGCTACAGGTATGCTATTTAAATAAGTATAAATAGGCTACAGTAAGCAGAGCTATTATATGTTTTCAAAAGTCTTTGAATAAGAATATGTACATAAATACTTAACCTGTGGATTAAAAATTACAGAAGCATAAATTTTGGTCTTACTGAATATTCAAGGCAAAGAATAAGATTATACAGTAAACAAGTATTTGTAAGGGATATACAATGATAAGACCCTTATGATATAATGCCTACTGTGGCTAATAAATACAGATTTTAGTTATAATGTCACTAGATATTTATATGTGTATAGATCAAATAAATAAATAGCAATGGGTGTTATTTACTTATTTGTAAATAAGTAAATAACAATTTACAAATAAGTAAATAACAACTTTTAGAACCAAGTATAGTATTATGAATTTCCTGTAATCAATTTTATTCTGAGACAGAAAAAGAAGAATATGTAAAATTTTCTTAAGTGCTTGTGGGAATTGAACACATTAGATGTTTAAGTAAGAGGAAGTAGCAACTAGATTGGAAATTAGGAGACCCAATTTCCTTGTTTACTACTAACTATGTGACCTAAGAGAATCACCTGTAGAAATTACCATTCATGGGGCATATATAGTGTATGGAACGCTTCACAACTGCTGTGAATTTTTACAGTAGTTTTATGAAATAAAAATCATCCCAGTGTTATAGATGAGACACTAAGATTCATTAAATATTCAAGGTCACACCATAAATCAATTGTAGAGCCATGGTTTGAACTGAAGTCTAACTTATAAGACTGTATATTCTTTGCAGGACTAGATGCCTACATTTCTCAGGATTTTAATTTTTGCTAAATGAGGGCTCTGAGCTATCCTATATGCAAGCACCAAGCAGGTGTTTTAAAAGGAAAATACTTTCAACAAAAATTTAACTTGGATAAGGGTGGATTAAGGATGCATCTGTCCACATCCCTTTCTATAGGTGTTTAATCATATTTATGTGAGTAAAATGTTGGAAGAATCCTTTAAGGTAATGTAAATAAAGCTAGGAACAGATGGGTAATATATGTCTTGAGAGCTATTTATAAGAAATGTAAGGATTGTTTTGCTTTCTTTATTAAACATTTAAGGTTTTTTTATTTTGAAAAAAAAACCTACCAAAGTTTTATAGTCATAATTTTGTTACTTTTTAAAAAAGTTTTCTGAAATAAATAGATGTAGCCAAATTATGTGGTTATGTTTTGCTGTTAGAATTTGAATATGTAATATGTGTGGTAATCTTCTGTTGGAAATTTATAATGGTCTAGAATATGGTTGGAGTTTTGGTAGTTTTTAAAATACTTTTTTTCCTTTAAATTATAAAGACAAATATGGATTTATATATTTTTTTTAATTTTGAATGTTAATTTTTCTATGAAGCAGTTGAAGTTGATCAGTTTTTTTCTAGGTAGAAAACTCAAAACTTGTTAACCCTGTACTTTAATAAAATTGAAGACTTAACACTGAAAAGAAAACTAAACAAACTAACACTATCAATTTCTATATTATTTTTTTTACTACTGGATACATTTTTATGTATTTATTTCTAAATATATTTATTTATTTACTCTAAATTTATTTATTTCTCTCAGAACACTTTTTTTTTTCTGATCACTACTCTTCTTCCTCTTATTCTTATCTACAAGAATTAAAATTTCTCAACATTCTTTCCTTGGCATTCTTTTATACTAATTCTACATATCTTATTTCTGGATTTGATTTATTTTTATTTTAAAAGTAATTCATGCTCATGGCAATATTTTGTCAAATGATATTGCTATACAATTCACAATATTACCCAAAGAGAAGAGAGATTTAAAAAATAAGTCATGACTGGAGAGCATAAATATTATCTGATAGCTTTTTCAATGTTTCTTCATATCTTAAAATCAAATGTCATAATTTTAAAGTACACATCAAGAATCACTATGATCTGAAAGTACATATAGGAATATGTACACATACATGTTTGTTCTTAACAGTAATGCTACTTACTTATTCTATTTCTAAAACAGTGATTTATTTTTAATGCTATCTGGAGAGTTTTCTTTACACTGATGTAAGAAGCTCCTAAATAATTGTTACCTCATCAGATTCAGTTCTGAAACCTAAATTACAAACATGTCTGAAAAATTTTTTTTAAATGTTATATCAACTTTATAGGGCAAAGTTCTATGAAATTTCCACTTAAAAACTGTACACAAAAATAAACTTCATACTAATGTCGCTGAAGCCTCTATCTAGATGAAAAAATGCCTGTGTGCGTTAGCCACTCAGTCGTTTCCGACTCTATGGGGCCCCATGGACTATAACCCACCAGGCTTCTCTGTCCATGGGATTCTCCAGGCATCCATGGAGTGGATTGCCGTGCACTGCTCCAGACGATCTCCCCGAACCAGGGATCAAACTCAGGTCACCTGCATTGCAGGCAGACTCTTTACCATCTGAGCCACGCCTGAAAGAATGTCTAGGAAGACTAAAAAACAAACAATTGAATAATCTAACATCTGCCAATATACCTTCCAGAAAATATTAGTATAAACGTCACTACAACATTTTAGTTTTCAACTTCTTTCACATGCCCCAAATTTCTATATCAATTTGTTGGATTTGTGGCACTTTATTAGAAAAAACAGGCAAACAAAAGAGCTGGAAATCTTCTGACTATGGAAATCAATTGGCACATTTTTAACCATCAATGTGAAGTTTGTGTGCTCAGTCGCTCAGCCTGTCCAACTGTTTGTGGCCTCAGAGCAGCCCACCAAGCTCCTCCATCCATGGAATTTCCAGGCAAGAGACTGGAGCAGCTTGTTATTTACTACTTCAGGGAATCTTCCCAACCCAGGGGTTGAACCTGCATCTCTCTGTCTCCTGCATTAGCAGGTGGGTTCTTTACCACTAGTGCCACCAATGTGAAGTTTACATCTCTTTAATGAAAGAAGTAGATTTAGAAAATGCGAGTTTGGTCCAACTCCACTTACACACCTATGCAGCCCTATGAAAGTCCTGTTCTTTTTTTTTTTTTTTAGTTTATTGAGATACATTTTCCATACCATATACCCATTTCAAATGTAAAATTCAATTACTTTTACTGGCTTTACTGAGTGGTACAATCATCACAATAAATAAGTTCTAGAACATTTTCTTTCCACCAATAAGATCTCCTATAATCATGTACAGTAAAGTTTCATTCTCATCTCTACACCAAGCAAGCCCTAATCTGCTTTCTGTCTTTCTATGTTTGTCTTTTCTGGATATTTTGTATAAATGGAATCATAAAATGCATGGTCTCTTGCGTCTGGCTTCTTTCAATTAGTAGAACCTTCATTAGGCATAAAATGTCCCCACAGATGTCCATATCCTCATCCCATGTGAATTTTACCTTACATTTCAAAAGACTATGCAAGTGGGGTCAGGGGTCTAGACCTTGAGATGAGATTACCCTGAATTATTCTTGACCCCATCAATGCATTTGGATCCTTAAAAGTGGAAAATCTTGCCTGAGAAAAAGGTGTAGCTACTTAAGAATGGTCTAATAGGTGCAAAGTGTGTGACTAAAGATGGAGAGAAGGGCTGTGAGTCAAGGAATGCAGGCAACCTTTAGAAGGTGGAAAAGGCATGGAGATATATATTCCACTAGAGCCTCTGTTGGCATCTTGATTTTAGCCCATGAGACCCACGTCAAACTTCTAACCTACAACATTATAAGATCAAGTTCTATTGTTTAAGACTCTGAATTTGCAGTAATTAGTTAATGCATCAGTAGAAAACTAACACAGTATTTTTTATTTTCATCCATAATGCAAGCATGTGTCAGTAGTTAGCTCATTTTTGTTGCTGAATATTGTTTTATTTCTTGATATGAAAATGCCAAATGATCTTTCAAAGTAGCTGAGTAATATATGAGAGCCCCTTCTTCCCATACTTGCTGACATGTTATCATTTCTCTTCTTTATAACAGCAATTATAGAGAGTGTGAAATGGCATCTCGTTTTGTACTTAATTTGTATTTATTTAATGTCTAATAATTTTGAACATCTTTTTTCATGCTTATTAGGCATTTGTATCTCTTATTTGGTTAAATGTGTTTTCATATCTTTTGCCCATTTTTGATTGAATCCTTTGTTTCTTATTCTTAAGTTCTAAGAGTTTTTTTTTTTTAACAAATTCTAAACAAAAATCCTTTATCTGATAAGTATTTTCCCTGATTATATATTTTTTATTAATGGTATCTTTTGAAGTGGAAAATTTTGAATTTTAATGAAACCTAATTTATCATTTTTTTTGTCTTTTATGGATGCTGAATATGATGTCTGCATTAGTATATGCCTAGATCTATATTTGCCAATTCATATACTTTTCTGTTTCTGTGTAAGAAACATGGATGTCTTATCATGTCCAAAGATTATCATAGGCACTGTGTGGAGTAAGTTAGGATGTTTGGATCTTTTCTGCTGCCTTATCTAAATAATAAGTAGAAATGAAAGTTGAGATAACTGTCCCTTTAGAAGTTAATATGCATGCTGTCTGTACATGGGCTTCCCTGGCAGTTCAGCTGGTAAAGAATCCACCTGCAATGCAGGAGACTCTGGTTCAGTTCCTGGGTTGGGAAATTACCAGAGAAGGGATAGGCTACTCACTCCAGTATTCTTGGTTTCCCCTGGTGGCTCAGATGGTAAGCATCTGCCTGCGATGCAGGAAACCTGGCTTGATCCCTGTGTTGGGAAGATCCCCTAGAGGAGGGTGTGGCAACCCAACCCAGTATTCCTGCCTTGAGAATCCCCACGGACAGAGGAGCCTGGTGGGCTACAGATCTCGGGGTCACAGAGTTGGGCATGACTGAGTGACTAAGCACAACACTTCTGTATATCAGGGCCTCAATTCAAACACAGAGCATCATCACGTAAAAACGCGTCATATGTCCTAAAATAACCTTCCTCTCTATAGATCAGCTAACGATCTTGAAACTCCCTCTGAAACTTAAGTATGCTTCATCCAGAAAATATATGTTCCTAAAATATGTAAAATCATGCTGTTTATTATTCCCCCAAACAATATATTCAAGTTGACCATGATATGGCTGTTCCCAAATTTATCCCCATTAGGAAAAGGAGAGTGGCTAGTGATAGAGACAGGGATGGGGGAGTGACAGAGAGAGAGAGACAGAGAGAGGGACATCTTACCAACCAGGTAGTTTCTATACTGTACAAAAATTAATTGGATTATCTGTCCTGAATGCTGTCAAGTGTATCCTTCACAAACATTCATAACATTCATTGTGACGGTGTTTTTAAAATGTGTAGTCCAACTGGTTTGTTCTAAGTATCTCATTTTGAATGACAGCTCAATACATTACATATCTTTTTAAAATGGTTTGAATACTTAATTGTATGATTATTAATCCACTAAAATAATCAGACATCTTTATCATTCACTATTATATGCTCTATTCCATCATCTCATTAATTTATCCATCTTAACTTTAACAAGTATTGCTACAAGAGGTTAAATATTAGACGTGAGTTAAATTTCTAGTTTAATAGATGAGAATTTTTCTAATCCAGCTGGAAGATTTTCAATTCCTATTTGTTATGTATTATTTATAATGTCAAGTAAACACCCAAAGAGGAAAATATCTTTAGATGAGGTCACTGATGAAAAATATTGTAAGTTTACTCTTAATTCCTCTTTCTGAACATTTACGAGTGCTGTGCAATGGGATGTGTAATGTTATAACTTTGGACATTAGAAAAAACTGGGAAAGAATAAGAAATATTGTGCCATGTAAGGTAGAAGCTACAGATAGAATATTTTGTGGAAAACTATTCCTCAGAATTAGTTTTTATGTATAGCAATTTTTACTTCTATAAAATTGGTATGTGTGCCCAAACCAATAAAACCTACAATATTTTCTAAGTAAAATGATTTCTCTCTAGAAATCATATTAGCCAGGTGACATTATGAATGGCACAGCTACTGGTCAGGGCTCCTGTACCAGTAAGAATAAATGAAAAATCCTTAATAATACTCTTACTTCATGTAGTTAAATAGAAAATTTCAATTCTATTAATTGTTTTTAGACCACTTATAGAGTACCTATCATATGTTCCTGTTCTTTTGTTTTATTTTATTTTCTCCACTCCATCTCAGTTCATTTCTTTTACCTTTACACTTAAAGAAAAAAAAATATTTTGTTATTGTGATTAATATATAGCACAGTAGGATATTTTCAACATGGTTAAACAATATTAATCCAGTTGCTATTTTTACTGAAGTCGTGATACACACTAACCAGTGAAAGTTAAATGGACTATGAATTCTAAGGATCATTTGACTCAAATATCTTTCCATAACATGCCCTGGGAAAGATGTGAAATTTAAGTAGTACAATGTCTAGTTGTGAGTGTCCAGAGATGTAACTCAGGAAGCCATTATGTGAAATTGTGCTTTAGGGTCCAATATAGGCAGAGTGCAAAATACACTCATACCTTCCATTTGTTGCTGTGTGTCTCTTTGATTTAAAGAAAGGCCTTTGACTGCATCAAAGTATACATTCTTCAAGGGGTGACTTTTATCAACTGTTTATTCAAGGTTGTATCTTTTATGCCATATTGGTTTATACTTTGGTCTTTAGCTTCAAAAAGTTTCTGTCCTAATATAGATAACTGAATTAACCATATTTCAAAGACACATCTAATTAATATAAACAATAAAACTAATTGTATAATTTATATAAACAGAGCTTTGAGTATCATCTTAAGATGTTACACACAGCATTTTTCTCTATATACAACCAAAGTGGCTATATCCATATAGATTATTCTCTAAGACTGAACATAAACAATAAAAAGTATTATGCTTTTCATAGTACCAAAGTGAAGAGAAATACTATTTAATACTTATTTTGGAATCATCCTCTGAATCAAGCTAAGTAAATCAGTTCCCAAGGTGGCTATGAAATGGGCTTTAATTGATATTTGGTATGGAAATATGACAGTCAGTATAGCGCCCACATCTGTCACATCTTTGTTGGTATTCACTCACATCTCTATGCCTGAGTTTCTCTGTTTATTAGGGAAAGCCATGCTGTCCCCCTAAGAGTACATGTAACAAGTGCAACATGCCAACATTTCTGCAGGAACATTTCTCAACCAATGAACCTTTATAATTGGTGCATAATTACCCCAGCTCTCTCATATCTCAGATAGGATATTTCTGAAGTATGTGTTATGCACCTCTTCCCAAATTTTTCTAGCAGAATTATTCTCTAGTCATCCACTGTGGTAACTGTAAAATGTTATTATTTTACTTGTCCTCTGTGGCAAAAAATCTGCCTTTTTCTTAGTGGTAGAGGTTGCCAACTGTAATAATTTGTCCTTCACTTTAGAATGAATATCTTGGAATGTTCCAGATCATTGGATCCTTAACAAATGAATCAATGTAGTTGGTTTCCTGAATATCTGTATAATTATTTCCCATCCTCTGATAAACACATATCTCAGTTCATTAGGTCTAATAAATATGATGTCATCCACACACTGTACCGGTGTGGTAAGCTGGAGAATGTTATAATTTAGGCCCTCATAAAATATTATATTAGGCAGTAATTCTATCAGGCAGTTCTGTTGACATAGTGCTGAGTAACATCTCAGTGACAGGGACCAATTACCTTTTTTGTTCTCTTACCTCAGTTAATCAGGTCATATTTAGATACCTAGGTTGCACTTAGTTAACTTTATTCCTAGTGGTAGGAAAAGTTTCAGGTTGTGCCATGTGTTTTTCAGTCTTTCAAAGCCAATGGGCTTCTAGGACATATTCTATTTTGGTAATAACTGGAGTCCATACCCAACTCTGCAAACATATTTCAACACTTACATCCTATTGGCCACAGTTATATGCCAAGTCTAACATCATTGGACAAAAAGTATTTTCCTTACATAATTATAGAGGATAATAAAAGGGAAATTATTAAACAGTAATCAAATCTATTGTACACCCCAAATTCTCATTCAGTCATGGTGGCAAATTCAAGGTCAGTCTCTTATGACCTAAAATCAGGTACAGATGAGATGTTTTTTGTTCCTGACAGCTATAATGTGAAAGACAAGTTACCTGTCCTCCACATTTCCACCATATGAAGATAAACAGAAAATTATAAGCCCACAAGGG
This sequence comes from Dama dama, assembly GCF_033118175.1. Classification (NCBI taxonomy): domain Eukaryota; kingdom Metazoa; phylum Chordata; class Mammalia; order Artiodactyla; family Cervidae; genus Dama; species Dama dama. The sequence continues at coordinate 86,689,968 of NC_083689.1, forward strand.
AAGCCCCTGGGAATTAAAACTAATGGGAAAATGAGCTCTGTTTTCAATATCATCACACTTGTAATCATTTTTGTTAACTCTAGACGTCTTTGGGATTCCCTGATAGCTCAGCTGGTAAAGAATCCACCTGCAATGTAGGAGACCCCAATTTGATTCCTGAGTTGGGAAGATCTCCTGGAGAAGGGATAGGCTACCCATTTCAGTATTCTGGCCTGGAGAATTCTATGGACTGTATAGTCCATGAGGTCACAAAGAGTCAATATGATGGAGCAACTTTTATTTTCTAGAGATCTTTAAGCCAAATGAATTACAATCATCTATTTAATATAGTGATTTCCCACCCCCCCCAATTAATATTCACTTAGGAAGAATACTTGAGATGAAGGCCCAGACCCAGGCTAGCCATCTACCCCTGCCTTGGGTTTACAAATATGATCAAATTTAGCCTTCCCAGAGCTCTTCTCCAAAGGTGAAGGTGATGTTCACTGAAAGTTCTGTCTCTACCTTAACAGGATCTGTTCCAGTGAAAAACATGTTTTGTGTATGCTACAAATTGTCCTCTCCCTGTCCTACAAAACAAGGTATATTCACACAAGCCAATCAATTTCATTTTAAGCCAGGGAATATTCTTGTTTTTGCTAAATCATATGTCTGGTTATTGGAGTTGCCATCTTCCCTAGAGACAGACTCTATTACAAATATATTGTTCCCTATACTCATTTGTATCAACCCAGTTAAATAACTACAAAATCTGAGATTCTTGGGGATATAAACTGACACTGCCTTTTATTTCACAGAGTCTATAGAGTTCTCATTATTCATCCTTAAGTAAGAAAAAGTTGAATTTATGAAAGTCTCCAATTTTAAACTATAATACACATGGATATCAAGTCTATTAAACAGACATTTCCAGCAGGCCTGTTTTAAGTGTGTGTGCTTCATTGCTTAGTCGTGTGTGACTCTCTGCAGGGCTCTTTTATTCATGGGATTTCTCAAGCAAGAATGTTGGAGCAGGTTGTCATTTCCTCCTCTTTCTGACTCAGGGATCTTTCTGACTCAGGGATCGAACTCAAGTCTCTCGCATCTCCTGCCCTGGCAGGTGAACTCTTTACTGCTGTGCCACCTGCAAAGTATACACAATTAAAAAAAAACAACAACAAAACCTTGCCCTTTTGGCTGGCCCTGTTAACATTTACTCATCTCAAATCTGTTTCATTATAAAGCCCTGAATTAAAGTCACTTTATCTTCAAGAAAATCGGTTTGATGTGAGAATAAATAGGATTAAAATATAGCTCTGACCTTCATTGTCTGAGTGTCAAGTCGTTTTACTAAGTCATACTGTTCTCACCTTTATTTTTATTTTTTTTGACCAGGGAAGCCTTCTTCTCATCTTTAATTTGGAGATAATAATATAGTTTACAGAATTTGTTTTGAAAATTAAACTATATAATCACACCAGGGAGCTTCCCATGGGGCACACTGGTAAAGAATCCACCTGCCAATGCAGGAGACACAAGAGACGCAGGTTCGATCTCTGAATCAGGAAGACCCCCTGGACTAGGTAATTCTAACCTGCTCCAATATTCTTGCCTTCAAAATTCCACATCCATGGGGTCACAGAGGCGTGGACACTACTGTGTGCCTCAGCACACACCAGTTGGCAACCGTAGTGTAAAAGAAGTTTGAAGAGGAATTGTTGAGAACTGGTATAGCAGCTCGATGCTAATCTTGAACTCAGGTCTCCCTTTCTTTTTGGACCACAGTCCTTGGTGTTTTCTTTCCATACTTAGGGTTTCCTAGCCGTCCTGTATAACTGCTGCCACTCAAGCCAGCATATATGCCTTCCAGATAAGAAGAGGGAGAGGATAGAAACAGAGCAGGCATGAAAGTATTTTCTTCTCAATTGAGTCAGCTCTCTTGAGAGAGATTTGTTCAACCTCCACCTAACAACAGAGAAGGCAATGGCACCCCACTCCAGTTCTCTTGCCTGGAAAATCCCATGGACGGAGGAGCCTGGTGGGCTGCAGTCCATGGGGTCGCTAAGAGTCGGACACGACTGAAAGACTTCACTTTCATTTTTCATTTTCATGCATTGGAGAAGGAAATGGCAACCCACTCCAGTGTTCTTGCCTGGAGAATCCCAGGGACGGAGGAGCCTGTTAGGCTGCCATCTATGGGGTTGCACAGAGTCGGACACGACTGAAGCGACTTAGCAGCAGCAGCAGCAGCACATGACCACCATGAGTAAGACTAAGGTTATATTATCAAGGATAAAGATTTCAGATAATGAAATCTCTGGTAGAGACAAAGTATATTATGGATGCTTAAAATATAAAATTTTAACATATTTGAAAACAGTTAAGTTTCTTGTAACTGAAGTTTTTTGAGTTAAATTTTTCGTCAAAACCACCCAGATTTATTTTATGCATAACCTTAGTTCTAAATCTGTAGCTCAGCGGTGACAAAAATCTGCTTACTGTGGTTCTTGGTAGAGTTGTGGCAAAATGCTTCCATTGTGTGATAACGGAAAAGCCTTTGATTTGGAATCAAGAGAATATATACTGATTATATATATATATATATACTGGTCTTTGATTCTGAACACTGATTCCTTCAATCAGCTTCAGTGACTCTACAAAATGAGATAATGATACTTTCTTCAGGGATAAACAAAAATGTATAAAAGCTGATTCTTATCCAAGAAATCTTAACAGGCACAATGTAATTCACACAGGTGTATTGGACAATCCTCAACTCAGGTTTAGGAGTCCAAACAAATATCATCTGTATCAAGAGTGCATAGTTTAGTCACCTTATTCTCTCTTGAATTAACTGAAGTCTATATGCCTTAAGTAGCAAGTTGATTGGCAGTTTAATTGTAACTGAGTAGTATTCAGGAGTTAATGCTATGGTCAAAGTTGAAGGATGTCATTTACTTTAGCTCTGTATTGTGACAGAATGACCTGAGTACCAGCCTCTTCCTGAAATTTCTTTCTAGTATTGATGATGATGATGATAATAATATTGATAAAAACAGTAATAGGTAAATTTTATTGAATGCTTCTATGTGCAAGGCACTGTTATATATACTGTCTATGTTTGAGTACATTTGATTTCACACAGCCTAAGAAAATGGTAAAACATTAGCCTCATTTTATAGATGAGGAAATTGAGGCACCAAGTTCTTATGGCGCTTGCCATAAGTTCACATAGCTAGATAGTGACTGAACTGTGATTTGAACATGCAGTGGCTCTGAGCTCAGACTGTACCATCCTGCTCCAGGAAAGCGGCACACAGTGGGCCCATAAATAGGGAAAAAAACAAAAAAAAAAATCCTGATGTCTCTCTTCCCAAGGCAACTGGCATCAATAAAAAATAAATTGCTTTCTAGTAGCTGTTTTGTTACTGTTGAAATGGAGGTGGTGTTCTCCCTAGATAAGAAAATGACAGAGACTTGACAGAAAATGACAGCCTCTCTAGACAGGGACTTCTAGAAAACTCTATTCCTCTTCATTGATGTCAGCTTATTATCCAATCTGACAAGAAAAGTAAAAATTGTAATATTTTCCCTTTTAATTTTTTTTCTTTATCACTGTTTATGGGTTTTCCAAGGACAAGATCCAATATTAAACATGGATTTTGTTTTACACATACCTCAGATTGTGTTCTCTATATAAAGTCCTATTGATTTAGAAAAAAAAAGCTATCTGTTTCTGGTTTTACTTTTGGAACTAAGATGCAAGCCATTAATCAATCAGTCTTAATCCACTTCCTTTACCTTAGCACTACTGGCATTTTGGGCAGGAAAATTCTGTATTGTGGGGACTTCTCTGTGCATTGCAGGATATTTAGCAGCATTCCGTACTCTGCCCACTAGGTGTCAACATTTAGTTCCCAGTTATTACAATCAAAAGTACTCCATAGTTTGCAAAATCACTCCAGTTGAGAACCTCTAGACTCTGGCACTTTAGTTCAAACATAAAATAAGCTTGATGATGAGATAATCTCAACTATAGTGAGGATTGTTCTTCCAAAAATCAAAGTTAACCAGTTAGATAGCATTCTTCTTCTTTTATTCTCTAAATCATGACAAAATGTTTCTATATACCTCACCTCTGCATAAACCAAATATCCATATTGCTCTATTTTCTAATGATAACTCAAAAAATATGATGTCAAACAGGAAATTTATATGACTCTTGTCAGGTGCAAATCCAACAGTCACATAAACCAAACATAATAATAGATTTACTTCTGCTTCAAGATGTTACATATAACAAGATAATGAAATAAACCAAGGCAGGAAATTAGTGAAACAGTGCAGCAAGTAGAGAAGGCATTCTGAATCCAGATAGTCCTCAGAAGTTAGGAGTCCATAGAATATTAATTCAAAGTCACAGTGAGCTAAAGGCCACACATCAAGCTAGAGTAATATGATAAAGTTAGCCAAGATGCCAAGAATTTAAACCCAAGAGTGTGTCTAAAGACAAGTATATGTCAAGTCAGAGAAAAGCTCTACCTCACAAATGCAGTCTTTCAGAGCAAGACCTAGTGATTGATTTCCCAGTTCAGAATATGGTACAGTGTGGCCCGCTTAGTAGATCTTGAAAATTACTAATAACAGTTTAAGAAAAGATGAAGAAATAGTTGAATAAATATATTTCCTTAAAAACAAATAAAGTGGTGAATATGTGTCTCATAACCAGAGAAGGTTAGAACAGAAATATAACAGTATTCTAAAAGATGCACAAATTGAGGACCAAGAGAAATGAAATAATCTACAAATTAAGCAGTTTATAAGAAAAACAACTTACACTTATTAACAAAAATATAAGTCCAATTTTTTTCTCTGTTATTTCCATTGCTCAGTTCTTGTTTTAGACCAATAAAACATTTCTGATCCAGTACAGATGGGAAAACAGTTTCTTTTCACCATTTTAAAATAAAAAAAAAAGCCTAGTCACATCTCTCTATATATTGCTAAGACAGTGCATTTTATTAATGAATGAAGCTGATAGCAAGATTAAGTACAGTTTTTCAAAAACACATTGTTTCTCAATATCAGGTATTTTGTTTGGCTCATTTGAGGAATTAACTGTATAGCCATTCCTTTATTGTGACCATCTTTGCATGAAATGTTCCTTAGTATCTCCAGTTTTCTTGAAGTGATCTCTAGCCATTTCCATTCAATTGTTTTCCTCTATTTCTTTGCATTGTTCACTTAGAAAGGCTTCCTTATCTCTTCTTGCTATCTTCTGGAACTCTGCATTCAATTAGGTATATCTTTCCCTTTCTCCTTTGCCAGACAGAAACCACAAGAACCTAACAGAATCAGAAGTGATTAAGAAGAGGGGGCAAGAATACACAGAAGAACTCTGAAAAAAAAGGTCTTAATGATCCAGATAACCATGATAGTGAGGTCACTCACCTAGAGGCAGACATACTGGAGTGAGAAGTGGGCCTTAAGAAGCATTACTACAGACAAAGCTAGTGGAGGTGATGGAGTTCCAACTGAGCTATTTAAAATCCTAAAAGATGATGTTGATCAAGTGCTGCACTCAATATGCCAGAAAATTTGAAAAACTCAGAAATAGCCACAGGACTGGAAAAGGACAGTTTTCATTCTAAACCCAAAGAAAGACAATGACAAATAATGTTCAAACTACCATACAATTGTACTCATTTCACATGCCAAAAAGATAATGCTTAAAATCCTTCAAGTCTCAAGAGTATGTGACCTGAGAACTTCCAGACATGCAAGTTGGATTTTGAAAAGACAGAAAAACCAGAGATCAAATTCTCAACATCAATTCCTATAGAAGAACTGCTATACTTCTGCTTCATCGACTATGCTAAAGTTTTCGAATGTGTGGATCACAACATATTGTGGAAAATTCTTAAAGAGATGAGAAACATGTATACAGGTCAAGAAGTAACAGTTAGAACTAGACATACAACAATACACTGGTTCTAAATTGGGAAAGGAGTACGTCAAGGCTGTATATTGTCATCCTGCTTATTTAACAAATATGCAGAGTACATTATGCTTAATGCTGAGTTGGATGAATCACAAGCTGAAATCAAGATTGCCAGGAGAAATATCAACAACCTCAGATATGCAGATGATACCCTAATGGCAGAAAGTGAAGAGGAACTAAAGAGCCTCTTGATGAGGGTGAAAGAGGAGAATGAAAAAGATGGCTTAAAGCTCAGCATTCAAAAAACTAAGATCATGATATCTGTTCCCATCACTTCATGGCAAACAGAAGAGGAAAAGGTGGAAACAGGGACAGATTTTATTTTCTTGGGCTCCTATATATTGTGGAAGGTGACTGCAGCCTTGAAATTAAAAGACACTTGCTCCTTGGGAAAAAAGCTATGACAAACCTAGACAGGGTATTAAAAAGAAAAGACATGAGGGTGGGATATTTCAAAAGAACAGCATGTATACTACCTATGGTGAAACAGATCACCAGCCCAGGTGGGATGCACGAGACAAGTGCTCCAGCCTGGTGCACTGGGAAGACCCAGAGGAATCGGGTGGAGAGGGAGGTGGGAGGGGGGATCGGGATTGGGAATACATGTAAATCCATGGCTGATTCATATCAATGTATGACAAAACCCACTGGAAAAAAAAATAATAATAATAAAAATAAATTAAAAAAAAAAAAGAAAAGACATCATCTTGCCAATAAAGGTACACACAGTCAAAATGATTGTTTTTCCAGTAGTCATGTACAGATATGAGACTTGGACCATAAAGAAGGCTGAGCCCTGAAGAATTGATGCTTTCAAATTGTGGTGCTGGAGAAGACACTTGAGAGTCCCTTGGACAATGAGGAAATCAGATCAGTCAATCTTAAAGGAAATCAACCCTGAATATTCATTAGAAGGACTGATGCTGAAGGTGAAGCCCCAAAACTTTGGCAACCTGATGTGAAGAGCTGAGAAGACTCTTATGCTGGGAAAGTCTTTAATGCTAGCTAAGATTGAGGGCAGGTGGAGAAGGGAGCAACAGAGGATGAGATGGTTGAATGGCAACACTGACTCAATGGACTTGCAATTGAGCAGACTACAGGTGATAGTGAAGAATAGGGAAGCCTGGCTTGCTGCAGTCCATGGGGTTGCAAAGAATCAGATGTGACTTAGGGGCCCAACAACAATAATCTCTTCCTTGGTACTTATAACTGTAACATAGTTTGTAGATTTATCTTTTAATCTTCTCTCCAAACTTATTTGAGGATAAACTCTTTTGTACCTCCTTTGTTTTCATGAACTTTCTGAATATAAAGAAATGTTACTGAAAGCTGAAATTTTCAACTTGAAAACATCTTTGAAAAAAGTACTATTTATTATACATGTGTATATTTTCTCTCTAAATATCCCTAACAACATAGAGAAGGAATCTTATGCAAATAAATACATAGCATGTGTAAAATAAATACATCTTCTAATAAAAAATACCCTTAACATAGTGATTTCTCTGTGTCTTCATCTTATTAATAAGATGAATCAGATAAAGCTATTAATCCTTACTTTCTTGATTAAAATTGCTAATAGAAACATTTCTTTATTTTTTATAATTGATGCAAATATATCAGTTTTCCCATAAAAAGTCCCTATATTTCATTCTTTTGGAGTATTTTGTCTCCAGAATACTATTTATTAAACATCACACTAGGAACTCAAATGCATATTTAACAAATCTGCATTCAGCTTCTATGAATTGGGTTTTTTATATTAGCATAAATTTTAAAATTACAGATTTTGCCATAGAATAATGGTTTGGGGCCATAACATACTCTCAAGAGAGAAGTAGCTGTGTCTAACTCCCTGGCATTTAGGAAGCAACAGGACATATGTGTTATCAACTTTCTAAAGTAGGTTGTGGAAAGTGAGAACTGGCATGTTTTAAATTAAAATTGAACTCTTGCATTGTTAAATATTATCAAAGTAGAAAAGAAATTCATGATCCAAAACATAAATGGAATTAATCCATCAGCACTCACAGTATTAGTAGTCAAGGTGAATTTATATTCAGTGTCTTCACGGAGGCTTTTTATCATCTGTTCAGGTTTTTAAACTGATTCTCAGCTCATCATCCACACCCAGTTTTTGCCATGAAGTGATGGGATCAGAAACCATGATCTTCCTTTTCTGAATGTTGAGTTTTAAGCCAACATTTTCACTCTCCTCTTTCACTTTCATCAAGAGGCTCTTTAGTTCTTCTCCGCTTTTTAACATAAGGGTTGTGTCACCTGCATATCTGAGGTTATTGATATTTCTCCGGCAATCTTGATTCCAGCTTGTGCTTCATCCAGCCCAGCATTTCACATGATGTACACTGCATATAAGTTAAATAAGCAGGGTGACAATATACAACCGTGACTACTGCTTTCCCGATTTGGAACCAGTTGGTCGGTCCATGTCCAGTTCTAACTGTTGCTTCCTGACCTGCATACAGTTTTCTCAAGAGACAGGTCAGGTGGTCTGATATTCCCATCTCTTGAAGAATTTTCCACAGTTTATTGTGATCCACACAGTCAAAGGCTTTGGCATAGTTAATAAAGCATCAGTAGATGTTTTTCTGGAACTCTCTTGCTTTTTCAATGATCCAGTAGATGTTGGAAATTTGATCTCTGGTTTCTCTGCCTTTTCTAAATCCAGCTTGAACACTAAGAAGTTCATTTGATCCTTACATTGTTAATATTTAGACTTTTCAAATTTTTCATTAAACAAAAACCTTCTGAAAATTATTTTTATATACTAATTTTAAAAATACACATAGATGTCAGCAGTTAAAAATACTTGATGCTACTCTTTTTCCCAGTTTTATGGAGGTATAAATTGCGTATATCACTGTGTAAGTTTAAAGTTTACAGTGTAATGGATTGATGTGTATATATTTTGAAATGATTGCTAAAAAAAGTTTAGGCAGCATACATTGTCTCATAAAGACAATATAAAATGAGAAAGCAAAACAAAGGGAGAAAAAAGATTTTTTTCCCTTATGATAAGAATTCTTAGGATTTACTCTCTGAACAACTTTCTTATATATCATACAGCAGCCTTATGCATTGTCGTCATGCTGGACGTTATATCCGTAGTATTTATTCGTCTTGTAATGTGAAATTTGCAAAATTTGACTGCCATTGTCTAATTCTTCCTCCCCACAAACTCTGTCTCTGATAACTGAAAAACTGATCTTTTTTCCATGAGAAATTTTGTTTGTTTTTCTTATTTTGGTTCCATATATAAATATGATCATAAAGCATTTGTCTTTCTCTGTCTCCCTTGTTTCACTAGCATAATGCCCTCATGATTGATCCATGTTGTTGGAAGTTGAAAATAGCAGGATAATCTCTTTTATGGCTGAGTAATATTCCATTATAGACTACAACTTTATCAATTTATCTGTTGAGGGATGCTTAATTTACTTTCATGTCTTGGCTGTTGTCAATAATGCTGTTATGAACACAAGGGTATATATTCAAAGAGTAACAGTATTTTAGGTTCACCTGAAAGCACAAAACTAATAAAGACAGACCAGGGGATACAAACTAAAAAAAATAAAAAACAAAAAACAAATTACATTAAAATTTTATTCTTTATGCTATACTCAGTGTTTATGGCTAATATTGTAGTTGAAAGTGAAAGTGAAACTGCAAGTTGCTCAGTTGTGTCCGACTCTTTGCGACCCCATTGACTATACAGTCCATGGAATTCTCCAGGCCAGAATACTCGAGTGGGTAGTCTTTCCCTTCTCCAGTGGATCTTCCCAAACTAGGGATTGAACCGAAGTCTCCTGCATTGCATGCAGATTCTTTACCAGCTGAGCCACAAGGGAAGTCCAAGAATACTGGAGTGGGTAGCCTAACCCTTCTCCAGCGGATCTTCCCAATCCAGGAATCGAACTGGTGTCTCCTGAATTGCAGGCAGATTCTTTACCAACTTAGCTATCAGGGAAGCCCAATATTATAGTTACTGTTCTAATATTTCCTATTTGTCAAGCAAAACTAATCTGTAGACTATAGTTTGAACATAGTCATCAAGGAGAAAATTAAATTAAATTATGTCAATTATGTCAAATCTACATAACATGGATTTGCTAGGAAAAATATAAGGAATATACAAAATTATTCCCTATGTGATATGAAAGTTACATAGAAAGTAATGACAACTGTATTATACTAAGAAACTGTATTATTATTTTTGAGAATTTCATGTTTTATGAACTATTCAATATAAGAAAGTAAAAGTGAAAGTTGCTCAGTTGTATCTGACTCTTTGTGACCCCACTGACTGTACAAACCATGGAATTCTCCAGGCCAGAATACTGGAGTGGGTAGCCTTTCCCTTCTCCAGAGGATCTTCCCAACCCAGGGATTGAACTCGGGTCTCCTGCATTGCAGGTGGATTCTTTACCAGCTGAGCCACAAGGCAAGCCTGCAATGTGAGAATCACTCCTTTAATCAGTACAAGAAGTTTTGAACTTAATTTTCTGATTTGACCAAAAACTGTCAATGTAAGTCTTATCAGCACCCCTTCCTCCTCCCACCATGAAAATGCAGTAAAATTTACTGTTATGTACTCCCTTGTCTGAGAAACAATGGATTATGTGTCCTTCCGTTTTTCAATGTCCCCTTTAAATTTATATTTTAAAATTAACATTTTTCACAAAATCTTCAGTGTATTTTAGGAAGCTAAATTTCACATTTTTTTCTATTGATAACCAGGGTGTATTATAATAAATTCCTACAAATTCAAAAAAGCAAATTGGACAAACTTCTGTAGAACGCCTCCTAGAAAACTAATTTCACTGCTTTGTCTCAATTTAATTATCACACAGTTATTAGGCAAATGTTTTTGTCTGTTAGGTTATACTGAATCAAACTGATAAATGATTAATATCCTATGCTAAAAACATTCTAGTTTTCTAAGGTATAGCAAATGTATTTTTATATGTACTGTTTCCTCCATATGTGAATAGCTTCCATACAAGAAAAATGGAAATGGTATAGAGTCAGGTATTTGTTGCTTAGATAAAATAAGGCACACCATTTTCAATATGTCTTACAAAAGCTCTTTCTCATGACAAAACTTCACATGGAACTCCTATTTAGGAGTGATACAATCTTTGAAGTAATGAAATTATAGAGTTCATGAAATCAAATTATTATTTTTTTCTTTCATGTTCATTCACTCTATACTACATCTGAAGTCAAAACATTCCTATGTCTAGTCAGTGCTATGAAATGAAGTGAAGTGAAGTGAGAGTCGCTCAGTTGTGTCCAACTCTTTGTGACCCCATGGACTATACAGTCCATGGAATTCTCCAGGCCAGAATACTGGAGTAGGTAGCCTTTCCCTTGTCCAGGGGATCTTCCCAACTCAGGGACTGAACTCGGGTCTCCCACACTGCAGGCAGATTCTTTACCAGCTGAGCCACGAGGGAAGCCCAAGAGTATTGAACTGGGTAGCCTATTCCACTGCCAGTGCTATACTTCATCTCTAACAGGAATATGTATTAGACAGTAAGACATATACACCCTACTGTGGGTTAATGGTATCATGATTAATACAGATTTCCCTAAACTCCTGTTTCAAATAGTGTCTCTCTCTTTTTTTCTTTTTTCCCTTTGGTGCACTAAAGGCATTTACACGAGATCAAGGAAACGTAGTATCATTTGGAGTGGGAAAAAAAAAAAGTGTGTTTTTTCAGCACTGAAAATCATTTGGGGAAATGTGAAGTTTTATTCACTCCAAGACAGTATGTTTTTTCAGCATATTGAGAGGAAAATTTGGCAGTATCTACCAAAATTAAAAATAAACATTCTGTATTCTGTGGTAATATAATTTCAAAAATACTCTCACTCTATACCAAGATATTTGTATAGGATTCTTACAGTAGCAATATTTGTAATTATATACATAAAATAATTATAATCTGAATATCCACCACAAGTGCCTTTGATTCATGAAGTATGTGAAATAAATGCTTTAAAATGCTAAGTGTCCATTTAAAAATCAATTTCTTCTCTGTGGACTGATATTAGCAGCATGTTGAAAGTTGCAATATATTTATACTATTTTAAAAATATATTTGTATTATATTAATTTAATGGATATTAAATTAATTTAATGGTAGCTCAGTTGGTAAAGACTCTGCCTGCAGTGCAGGAGACCTGGGTTCAAGCCCTGGGTCAGGAAGATCCCCTGGAGAAGGAAACGGCAACCACTCCGGTATTCTTGCCTGGAAATTTCCATGGACAAAGGAGCCCGGTGGGCTAAAGTCCATGGGATTGCAAGAGTTGGTCATGACTTAGCAACTAAACCATCACCAATATATAGCATATGATTATATATTTACTATATATTTAATATTATGAATATATCTAATATATATTAAATTAATATATTTTTAATGTATTCCAGTTTTCTGTTGATGGGTGGGGCTGCGTTCCCTCCCCGTTATTTACCTGGGGTAAACCATGGTGGAGGTAATGAAGATAACGGCGGCCTTCTTCAAAAGGCCCCACGCACGCACTGCTGCACTCAGAGCCCCCAACCCTGCAATAGGCCAAGGCTGATTCATGCCTCCACTGGAGACTCCTGGACACTCATAGGCAAGTCTGGGTCAGTCTCTTATATCATTGCTCCTTTCTCTTGGGTCCTGGTTGGCACAAGGCTCTGTTTGTGCCCTCCAAGAGTCTGTTACCTCAGTCCTGTGTAACATTCTGGCAGCTCTCTGGTGGGGTTAATGGCCACCTCCTCCAAGAGGGCTTATGCCATACTGGAGTCTGCTGCACCCAGGCATACCCAAGTATGCTGAATCCAGAACCCCTGCCATTATCTTCATTACCTTCACCATAGTTTGGCTCGAGGTAAATAACAGGGAGGGAATACAGGCTCATGCATCAACAGAAAATTGGATTAAAAGTTTACTGAGCATGGCCCCACTCATCGGAACAAGACCCAGGTTCCCCCTCAGTCAGTCTCATCAGGAAGTCTCATATCTTTCCATCAAGAAGCTTCCAAAATCCTCTTACCCTACTCCATCAGAGGGCACACAGACTGAAAACCAAAATCATAGAAAACTAACCAATCTGATCACATGGACCACAGCCTTGTCTAACTCAATGAAACTATGAGCCATGCTGTGTAGGGCCACAAAGATGGATGGGTCATGGTAGAGAGTTCTGATAAAATATGGTCCCCTGGAGAAGGGAATGGCAAACCACTTCAGTATTCTTGTCTTGAGAATCCCATGAAAAGTATGAAAAGGCAAAAAGATAGGATACTGAAAGATGAACTCCCCAGGTTGGAAGGTGCCCCATATGCTACTGGAGATCAGTGGAAAATAATTCCCAAAAGATTTAAGAGATGGACCCAAAACAAAAACAACACCCAGTTGTAGATGTGACTAGTGATGGAAGTAAAGTCCAATGCTGTAAAGAACAATATTGCATAGGAACCTGGAATGTTAGGGCCATGATTCAAGGCAAATTGGAAATGATCAAACAGGAGATGGCAAGAGTGAACTTCAACGTTTTAGGAATCAGTGAATTAAAATGGACTGGAATGGGTGAATTTAAATCAGGTGACCATTATGTCTACTACTGTGGGCAAGAATCCCTTAGAAGAAATAGAGTAGCCATCATAGTCAACAAAGAGTCTGAAATACAGTACTTGGATGCAATCTCAAAATGACAGAAAGATCTCTGTTTGTTTCCAAGGCAAACCATTCAATATCACAGTAATCCAAGTCTATGCCCTGACCAACAGTGCTGAAGAAGCTGAAGTTGAAAGGTCTATGAAGACCTACGAGACCTTCTAGAACTAACATCCAAAAAAGATGTCCTTTTCATTAAAGGGGACTGGAATGCAAAAGTAGGAAGTCAGGAAACACCTGGAGTAACAGACAAATTTGTCCTTGGAGTACAGAATGAAGCAGGACAAATGCTCATAGAGTTTAGCCAAGAGAATGCTCTGGTCATAGCAAACATCCTCTTCCAACAACACAAGAGAAGACTACACATGGACATCACCAGATGGTCAATACCAAAATCAGACTGAGTATATTTTTTGCAGCCAAAGATGGAGAAGCTGTATACATTCAGCAAAAACAAGACTGGGGGCTGACTGTGACTCAGATCACAAATTCCTTACTGCCAAATTCAGACTTAAATTGAAGAAGGTAGGGAAAACCACTAGACCATTCAGGTATGACCTAAATCAAATCCCTTATGATTATACAGTGGAAGTGAGAAATAGATTCAAGTGATTAGTTCTGATAGAGAGAGTGCATGAAGAACTATGGATGGAGGTTCGTGACATTGTATAAGAGGCAGGGATCAAGACCATCCCCAAGAAAAAGAAATGCAAAAAGCCAAAATGGTTGTCTGAGGAGGCCTTACAAATAGCGAAGAAAAGAAGAGAAGTGAAAGGCAAAGGAGAAGAGGAAAGATATACCCACCTGAATGCAGAGTTCCAAAAAATACCAAGGAGAGATAAGAAAGCCTTCCTCTGTGATCAATGCAAAGAAATAGAGAAAAACAATAGAATGGGAAAGACTAGAGATCTCTTCAAGAAAATTAGAGATACCAACCACAGGAATATCTTATGCAAGGATGGGCTCAATAAAGGAAAAAAAATGGTATGGACATAACAGAAGCAGAAGATATTAAGAAGAAGTGGGAAGAACACACAGAAGAACTGTACAAAAAAGATCTTCACAACCCAGTTAATCATGATGGTATGCTCACCTAGAGCCAGACATCTTGGAATGTGAAGTCACATGGGCCCTGGGAAGCTACACTTTGAACAAGGGTAGTGGAGGTCAACCTAGACAGCACGTTAAAAAACAGAGGCATTACTTTGCCAAAAAAGGTCCATCTAGTCAAGGCTATGGTTTTTCCAGTGGTCATGTATGGATGTGAGAGTTGGACTGTGAAGAAAGCTGAGCACTGAAGAATTGATGCTTTTGAACTATGGTGTTGGAGACAAATCCTTGAGAGTCCCTTGGACTGCAAGGAGATCCAACCAGTCCATCTTAAAGGAGATCAGTCCTGGGTGTTCTTTGGAAGGACTGATGCTGAAGCTCAAACTCCAATACTTTGGCCACCTCATGCAAAGAGTTGACTCATTGGAAAAGACCCTGACACTGGGAGGGACTGGGGGCAGGTGTAGAAGGGGAGGATGGAGGATGAGATAGTTGGATGGCATCATCAACTCGTTGGACATGAGTTGAGTAGACTCCTGGAGTTGGTGATGGACAGGGAAGCCTGGCGTGCTGTGAATCGTGGGGTTGTAAAGAGTCAGATATGACTGAGCGACTGAACTGAACTGAACTGAGTGGAGGTGATGGAATTCCAGTTGAGCCATTTCAAATCCTAAAACATGATACTGTGAAAATGCTGCACTCAATATGCCAGAAAATTTGGAAAACTCGGCAGTGTCCACAGAAATGGAAAAGGTCAGTTTTCATTCCAATCCCAAAGAAAGGTAATGCCAAAGAATGTTCAAACTACCACACAATTGCACTCATGTCACATGCTAGACAAGTAATACTCAAAATTTTCCAAGCCAGGCTTCAACAATATGTGAACCATGAACATCCAGATGTTCAAGCTGGATTTAGAAAAGGCAGAGGAACCAGAGATCAAATTGCCAACATCCGTTGGATCATTGAAAAAATAAGAGTTCCAGAAAAACATCTACTTCTGCTATATTGACTATGCCAAAGGTTTCGACTGTGTGGATCACAACAAGCTGTGGAAAATTCTGAAAGAGATAATACAAAAACCACCTGACCTGCCTCCTGAGAAATCTGTATGCAGGTCAGGAAGCCACAGTTAGAACTGGACGTGGAACAACAGACTGGTTCCAAATTGGGAAAAGAGTATGTCAAGGTTGTATATTGTCACCCTGCTTATTTAACTTATATGCAGAGTACATATGTGAAATGCTGGACTGGATGAAGCACAAGCTGGAATCAAGATTGTCTGGAGAAATGTCAATAACCTCAGACACGCAGATGACACAACCCTTATGGCAGAAAGCGAAGAAGAACTAAAGAGCCTCTTGAAAGTGAAAGAGGAGATTGAAAATGTTGACTTAAGACTCAACATTCAGAAAACTAAGATCATGCCATCTGGTCCTATCACTTCATGGCAAATAGATGGGGAAATAGTCAGTGGAAACAGTGACAGGCTTTAGTTTTTTGGGTTTCAAAATCACTGCAGATAGTGACTGCAGCCATGAAATTAAAAGACACTTGCTCCTTGGAAGGAAAGTTATGACCAATCTAGACAGCACATTAACAAGTAGAGACATTACTTTGTCAACAAAGGTCTGTCTAGTCAAAGCAATGGTTTTTCCAGTAGTCATGTATGGAAGTTGGACTATAAAGAAAGCTGAGCGCCGAAGAATTGATGCTTTTGAATTGTTGTGTTTGAGAAGACTCTTGAGGGTCCCTTGGACTGCAAGGAGATAAACCCAGTCTATCCTAAAGGAAATCAGTCTTGAATATCATTGGAAGGACTGATGCTGAAGCTGAAACTCCAATACTTTGGCTACCTGCTGCGATGAAATGACAAATTTGAAAAGACCCTGATGCTGCCAAAGTTTGAAGGAGGGAGAAGAAGGGGATGATAGAAGATAGTTAGATGGCTTCACCGACTCAATGTACATGAGTTTGAATAAACACCAGGAGTTGGTGATGGACAGCGAGGCCCTGTGTGCTGCAGTCCATGGGGTCACAATGAGTCGGACGTGACTGAGCGACTGAACTGACCTGAATGTATTCCACAGATGCAGAGAGGAATCCTATAGACAACAAAGGGAGAATTCGGGGTGGGATGTATCGGGAGACTAGGATTTACAGATATCATATATAAAATAGATAACTAATCAGAACCTACTGTATAGCACAGGGAACTCTTCTCAGTGCTCAGTGGTGACCTAAGTGGGAAGGAAATCCAAGAAACAGGGGATACATGTAACATAGAGCTGATTCACTTTGCTGTACCGCAGAAACGAGCACAATGTGGTAAAGCCACTGTACTCCAATAAAAGTTTTAAAATATACATATTTATAATGCTTCCTAAGTGTTAAATATTGTTCTAAATTCTTCATAAATATTAATATTTGTCTTTTATAGCAACCTTATGAAATGGATCTATTATTATTATTCTCCCATTTTCCAGAGAAGGAAACTGAAGTATAGAGAAGTTAAATGATTTCCTCAACATCACACCACTAGTAAGCAGGAAAATTGATATTTGAACTCAAAGGTAAAGGGCATACAAATGTTGTATCATGCCACAATATTATTATTATTACTTGCTGGATTAGGAAACAATTTGCATCAGTTTCTATGATTATGAAATTCTTTCATAGAAAACTGTTGAAATGAGAATGACTGGGCTTTTGAATCTTGGGCTATTTCAAAATACAGTATACAGATTTAAATGCCAAGAGTTCTCTGAGATTAAAATAACATCACCACCAAATGTGCCTGAAATAACTTGCTATTAGTCTTATCTTTTACATTCCTGCAGACAGATATGATGTATATGCTCAACTAATTAAAAATAAATCTCTCCAGAACTTTGCATTAAAATGACTTTCTGAGAAAGGTTGCTAACCTTAATCAGAAACCCAACTACACTGTGCCCAGAGATAAAAGACTCCTTAAAGTCTACTCTTGTACTGATTTAGATTCCAGTTATTAATTTCATTTATCAATAGAAAAGTAATCATAATTTTAATTTTTAATTATTTTATTTATTTAATTTTTCAGCTTTATTGAAGTAAAATTGACAAATAAAGATGCAATATATTTAAAATGTACAACCTGATGATTTGATTTGCATGTATATTGTGAAAAGATTTATACAATCAGGTTAATTACACATCCATCATCTCACATAGTGACTTTTTTTGTTTTTCAAGGATGCTTAAGAGCTACTCTCTTAGGAGTATTCAACTATATGATATAGTATTTAACTGTAGTCATCATGCTATATATTAGATTCTCAGATTTTATTCATCTTAGAACTTAAAATGTGTACCCTGTGACCATCCTTTCCTCATTTCCCCCACCCATCAGCCTCTGTCAAAAACCGTTCTACTCTCTGCTTCCATGAGTTTGATTTTTATCTTTAAGATTCTGTATATAAGTGATATCACACAGTATTATTTGCCTGTCTTTATCTGATTGAGTTTACTTAGCATAATGCCCTCCAGTTTCATCTATGTTGTTGAAAATGGCAAGATTTCCTTTTAAGGCTGAAAAATATTCTTGTGTATGTCTGTCTGTGTGTATGTTTCCTTCCATTTACCTGTCAATGGACATTTAGATTGTTCCTGTTATTTAGATATTATGAATAATGCCACAACAAGCATGTGTATACAAATATCTCTATAAGATAGTTATTTTGTTTCCCTTCAATGTGGAAAAGCTGAGACATATGGTAGTTTTGTTATTATTTCTTTTTAGGAAATTCTATACTAGTTCCCACATTGCACCAATTTATATAACCATAAATTGCACAAGAGTTCACTTTTCTCTACATCCTTATCAATATTTGCTACTTTTGCCTTTTTAATAGTAGCTATCCCAATTGGTGTGAAGTGATACCTCATTGTGGTTTTGATTTGCATTTCCCTAATAATTAGTGATATTGAGTATCTTTTTTTATATACCTGTTGACCATTTGCTTGTGTTCTTTGGTAAACTATTTATTCAGGTTCTCTGACCATTTTTAAAAATATTTTTGTTTATTAGGCTGCATTTAATCTTAGTTGTAGCACATGGGATCTCAACTGTTTGAAGTGGGATCTCTCCTTGCAGCTCATGGACTCACTAGTGTTGTGTGGACTCTGGAGCTTGTGGGCCTCAGGATTTATAGCACACAGGCTCTCTGGTTGTGGTATATGGGCTCCAGAGCCCACAGATCCAGTCCTTGCACTACATGGGTTTAGGTGCTCCATGGCATGCGGTATCACAGTTCCTTGACTAGCGATCAAACCCACAGTTCCCGGACCAGCGATCAAACCCACATCCCCTGAATTGCAAGGTGGAAACTTGACCAATGAACCACCAGGGAAATCTGGACCATTATTTTTTAATTGAGGTTTGGGGGTGTTGTTGTTTTGCTATTGAGTTATGTGAGTTCCTCATATATTTTGAATATAAAACCCTTATCAGATACACAGTTTACAAACATTTTCTCCCCGTTCATAGGTTGTTTTTTTTTTTTTTTTAATTTTTTTGATGGTTTCCTTTACTGTGCAGAACTTTTTAGGTTGATGCCGTCATTCTTGTCTATTTTTGCTTTTATTGCCTTTGCAGTTGTCTTTGCAATGGTGTCAAATATGAAAATAACAACAGTGCCAGTACCAATATCAAAGATTTTTTCTGCCGTTTATTCCTCTAGCTTAGAAGTTTCAAAAAGTTGCAGGATATAAAATTAACACACAGAAATCCCTTGCATTCCTGTACACTAACAATGAGAAAACAGAAAGAGAAATTAAGGAAACAATAACATTCTCCATTGCAACAAAAAGAATAAAATACTTAGGAGTATATCTACCTAAAGAAACAAAAGACCTATACATAGAAAACTATAAAACACTGATGAAAGAAATCAAAGAGGACACAAACAGATGGAGAAATATACCGTGTTCATGGATTGGAAGAATCAATATTGTCAAAATGGCTATACTACCCAAAGCAGTCTATAGATTCACTGCTATCCCTATCAAGCTACCAATGGTATTTTTCACAGAACTAGAACAAATAATTTCACAATTTGTATGGAAATACAAAAAACCTCGAATAGCCAAAGTAATCTTGAGAAAGAAGAATGGAACTGGAGGAATCAACCTGCCTAACTTCAGACTCTACTACAAAGCCACAGTCATCAAGACAGTATGGTACTGGCACAAAGACAGAAATATAGATCAATGGAACAGAATAGAAAGCCCAGAGATAAATCCATGAACCCACGGACCCCTTATCTTTGAAAGGAGGCAAGACTATACAATAGAAAAAAGACAACCTCTTTAACAAGTGGTGCTGGGAAAACTGGTCAACCACTTGTAAAAGAATGAAACTAAAACACTTTCTAACACCATACACAAAAATAAACTCAAAATGGATTAAAGATCTAAATGTAAGACCAGAAACTATAAAACTCCTAGAGGAGAACATAGGCAAAACACTCTCCGACATAAATCACAGCAGGATTCTCTATGACCCACCTCCCAGAATATTGGAAATAAAAGCAAAAATAAACAAATGGGACCTAATGAAACTTAAAAGCTTTTGCACAACAAAGGAAACTATAAGCAAGGTGAAAAGACAGCCCTCAGATTGGGAGAAAATAATAGCAAATGAAGCAACAGACAAAGGATTAATCTCAAAAATATACAAGCAACTCCTGAAGCTCAATTCCAGAAAAATAAATGACCCAATCAAAAAATGGGCCAAAGATCTAAACAGACATTTCTCCAAAGAAGACATACAGATGGCTAACAAACACATGAAAAGATGCTCAACATCACTCATTATCAGAGAAATGCAAATCAAAACCACAATGAGGTACCATTACATGCCAGTCAGGATGGCTGCTATCCAAAAGTTTACAAGCAATAAATGCTGGAGAGGGTGTGGAAAAAAGGGAACCCTCTTACACAGTTGGTGGGAATGCAAACTAGAACAGCCACTTTGGAGAACAGTGTGGAGATTTCTTAAAAAACTGGAAATAGAACTGCCATATGACCCAGCAATCCCACTTCTGGGCATACACACTGAGGAAACCAGATCTGAAAGAGACACGTGCACCCCAATGTTCATCGCAGCACTGTTTATAATAGCCAGGACATGGAAGCAACCTAGATGCCCATCAGCAGATGAATGGATAAGGAAGCTGTGGTACATATACACCATGGAATATTACTCAGCCATTAAAAAGAATTCATTTGAATCAGTTCTAATGAGATGGATGAAACTGGAGCCCATTATACAGAGTGAAGTAAGCCAGAAAGATAAAGAACATTACAGTATACTAACACATATATATGGAATTTAGAAAGATGGTAATGATAACCCTATATGCAAAACAGAAAAAGAGACATAGATGTACAGAAGAGACTTTTGGACTCTGTGGGAGAAGGCGAGGGTCGGATGTTTCGAGAGAACAGCATGAACATTATCTATAGTGAAACAGATCACCAGCCCAGGGGAGATGCATGAGACAAGTGCCTGGGCCTGGTGCACTGGGAAGACCCAGAGGAATCGGGTGGAGCGGGAGGTGGGAGTGGGGATCGGGATGGGGAATACATGTAACTCCATGGCTGATTCATGTCAATGTATGACAAAACCCACTGCAATGTTGTGAAATGGTTGGCCTCCAACTAATAAAAATAAATGGAAAATAAATAAATAAATAAATAATTTAAAAAAAAAAAAAAGAAAAAAAAATTCTAAGCCTTTAATCCACTTCAAGTTGATTTTTGTACAGTGAAAAATAATGGTCTAATTTCATTTTTTACATGTGGCAATTCAGGTTTCCTAACTCCATTTATTTAAAAGGCTAT
The DNA here is from genome assembly GCF_033118175.1 of Dama dama. NCBI lineage: Eukaryota > Metazoa > Chordata > Mammalia > Artiodactyla > Cervidae > Dama > Dama dama. The sequence continues at coordinate 86,711,577 of NC_083689.1, forward strand.
CCTTTCCTCCTTGTTAAGTTTTCGTGCTTTTGTAAAATTACAAAACAATAAAACAAATATAAAAACAGTTGACTATATACCACAGGTGTATTTCTGGGCTCTCTATTCTGCCCATTAATCTACGTGTCTGTTTTTATGCTAACACCATCTTATTTTGATTACTAGAAATTTGTGATACACTTTTAAGTCAGGAAGTGTGGTACCTCCATCTTTGCTCCTCTTGCTCAAGATTGCTTTAGCTCTTTAGGGTCTTTTGCACTTCCACATAAATAGACTTCCCTTGTAACTCAGATGGTAAAGAGTCTGCCTGCCATTGAACCCAGGTTGGGAAGATCCTCTGGAGGAGGGCATAGCAACCCACTCCAGTAATTCATGCCTGGAGATTCCCATGGACAGAGAAACCTGATGGGTTACTGTCCATGGGGTCCCATAGAGTCAGACATGTCAGAGTGGCTAACACACACACACACACATGAATTTAAATATTCTTTTCTCTATTTCTGTGAAAAGTTCTATTGTGTGTGTGTGTGTGTGTGATTGTACCTTCTATTTCAGTTGCCAATCTAAAAATTTATCTTTATATGCAGGAATCAAGTATATCAAAATACTCAGGCTGCTTTCAACCTCCCTTGATATATTTCAGTATTTAAAATGCTATGCTAAATATAATACTGCAGAATGATCCCCACACTAGAAAAATGTTCAAGGATATATTGATTTTTCTGGCAAATAATGCAAATTTCATGAACTCTACAAGTGGAGTTCCATCCAAATTATCCCAGATAGCTTTCTATCAAAAATTTTAGAACCTTCTAAATAGTGTTTTAGTTTATCTTAATAGAATATATGCTACTTTTAATCTTAACAAAAATCTCAAGACTTAAATTCTGAAAGCAATAGTCTAAGTGATACCAAATAGAATTTACAATGTGATCATTGATAATTCTGTATATTTTGTAGCATGGATATTCATTTAAGAAAATAATGATAAAATAATAAATTATTGAGCCTTATTCAGGTTTTTATAGACAAAGTGTCATTGAATTATTATCAATAGACGGATTTAACATGTTTTATATTTTAGAAATACACAGTTGACTGGTTAGTGAAAAATACAGGTTCTTGTTCCTGGGACTCTACCGTTATTATCATGTTCCTTGGAGCAGCATGCTACTTCTAACTATTATGCCTATAGAAAACACAAAAATGAGTTTATCTATATGAGGATATTATGACTTTATTGTTTAAAGAAGTAGAAAACTGGACGCATATTATTTGAAAGTGTAACTTTAAATTGGCTATTCTAAAACTTTCCTTACACTTTTTGGTAGATATTGGCTTGGCTTTGGATTGACTTAAAATTAAGTTTGAAATGGCAAAGTAATTAAAACAGTACGTTGAGTTTTATAGGTAAAAATAGTAAATAACATTCAGTTCAGTTCAGTTCAGTCGCTCAGTCATGTCCGACTCTTTGTGACCCCATGAATCGCAACATGCCAGGCCTCCCTGTCCATCACCAACTCCCAGAGTTTACTCAGACTCATGTCCATCGAGTTAGTGATGCCATCCAGCCATCTCATCCTCTGTTGTCCCCTTCTCCTCCTGCCCCCAATCCCTCCCAGCATCAAAAGTATATAACATTACTTGAAGGTAAACTTTAGATAAATGCTTTCCTGAGGCATTATTAGGACTGAAATTAACATTTGGTTATACACAATAGAAAACATTACATCTTGCAGGCCAGAATTGTTGTAATTATATTCTAGAGCAGGGCTCCCCAACCCCCAGGCCAGACTGGTACCAGTTTGTGGCCTATTAGGAACTAAGCTGCATAGCAGGAGGTGAGTGGTGGGTTAGGGAGAAAAGCTTAATCTGTATTTATAGCCGCTCCCCATTGCTGAGATTAACACCTGAGTCCACTTCCTGTCAGATCAATAGGGACATTAGATTTTCATAGGAGCTTCAACTCTACTGTGAACTGCACATGCCGGGGTTCTAGGTTACAGGCTCCTTAGGAGAAAACATCCTAAAAAACCATCCCCCTTTCCCCCACCATCCATTCAAAAGCTGTCTGCCACAAAACCAGTCGCTGATGCCAGAAAAGTTGGGGACCTCTGTTCTAGAGTGCAGAACTTTCAGGCCTTCAATTCTATAAGTTCAATTTTCTTCTTTCCTTCCTCCCTCTCTTCCTCCCTTCTCTCCTGCCTTCCATCCCTCCTTTTCCTTCATCCTTCTCTCTCAAGTTCTCTCCCTTCCTCCTTACTTCCTTCCCCTCTTCTTGCTTTTCTTTTTTACTTAAGGAAAAATTTCTCTCTGATAATCATTGTTGCCATTAAATATGTATGAAAGATTATCTGTATTCTGAATACTTTCTAAAAAATAAAACCTTGAACAGACTTCTTAATTCATATCAGAAGGAGAGAAAAGACTAATAATATTCCAGATGACCTAAATATCATGTGACCATTCAGTCTTCTCAATTTTCTGTAAGTGTCATTAGATCTGTCTGGTTGATCAAATGACCTGTCCTATGTATATTATTGTTCGGGACTCTCAATATTACTTGGACTTCCCTGGTGGCTCAGTGTTAAAGAATCCACCTGCCAATGCAGGAGACATGGGTTCAATCCCTGGGATGGGAAGATCTCCTGGAGAAGGAAACAGAAACCTGCCCCAGTATTCTTGCCTGGGAAATCCCATGGACAGAGGAGCCTGATGAGCTACAGACCTTGGAGTTGCAAAGAGTCTGACATGATGTCGTGAATGAGCACACATGCTTGCAAACTATTATTTAATATTTTGTCAGTATTTTTATAATGAAGGATGTTTTAAGGATCAGTCATGAGGATAGTATCCATATACTAATTTTTTTTTTTTTTTTAGGTCATAGGTTTAGGTCCAGGGATAGAATCCCTGAGCAGTCATTTTGATTTCATATCTTTTGAATATTGCAAGCCAAAGAAGTTTATGTTTCACTCTTTACAGTGACTCCTTTAATAGTTCCCGTATTTAGAGTCTATATTTTACTGTTTTTATATAATCAAAATCATTGAAAAACAAAATGAAGACAGAAGGTTTTTATGCTTTGTCTTTACCTAAACTTTGTAGAAACCAGTTCATTGCTAAAATGTAGATTAAGTCACTCTTTATCAGAGGACATCCTATTTGCCAGTTCTTGGCCAGTACTCTTCAGCCAAAAGAATTTCAATGTCAAGGCCAAGCCAGCTAAAGTCAATTGGTTTCTAATAGCTGTAGTGTCTATTTGACCTGATTGTCAAAATGGTGGGAGGGTCTAATAGTTTTGTAATTATATTTCAGGGTCAGCAGCTACATGTCTACAATAATCAGTGCAAGATTACAATCTGGAAATTCCCTCCTTTTGCCATTCCTTAGCTTATCTTTTCCCCTTGTTTATGCTTTAGCAATTAGTAGATATTAAGCACAAAAATGTAGTTTCCAATTCATTCACAGGGAATTCCAATTCATATTCAGCTCCTTCTTGGTGTATCACAACAGAGCAAAATACATGAAATTACATTTAAAATTTCTAAAATAGTTATTCATAAACCATAAAATATATTTTGATGTATAAAACTAACCTACAAATAGAAGGATACAAATAAAATTTTATAATAAGGTGAGATTCACTCATGTGTAACACTTTGACCTCAACATAGGTCACAAGCTTGTCCATTCAGATCAAGGAGTGTCATGAAATTCTCAAAAAATAACCTTCAGAACAACTGAAATTGTGAATAAAAACTTTTCAAACTTTTGGATATTCCTAGTGGGTAAAATCACATGATAAATACTTGTATGAAGACAATAAAATTGTTTTCAGATTAATAAAAAATTAGAAAAACATACTCATTGCTTTTGATAGTCTCACTGTAAAATAAAAGTTAAGATGTACAGCATATGCTTCCAATATTCTTTGAAATTGCTTATAAACAACATATAATGTATTAAACTGAAATGATGTAAGATGGCAAACGGTAATCACAGAAAAAATAAAGTCTGTTTCCAACTAAAGATAAGTAATCCCAGAATCTCTTCAAAGACGTATGTTTATCTTAATGATTAACTCAGATATTACTTTTTTGTAAAAGACAAGAGAGAGAAAGGGGAGAAGCTCCCTGAGGAAGGGCATGCTCAGCTGCTCAGTCGTGTCTGACTCTTCCCAGTCCCGTGGACTGTAGCCCACCAGGCTCCGCTTTCTGTGGGATTCTCCAGGCAAGAATACTCGTTCAGGGAATCTGGTCAGGGTGATCCAGGGATAGAACCTGTGTCTCTTGCATTTCCTAAATTGGCAGGCAGAATATTTACCACTAGTACCACCTAGGAAGCCCAGTAGAAGACAAGTATGAAATTTAAAGCACTATTTCTAATGCTATTTTCTCCTTTCCTGGCTATATTTTAAGACCTATGTCTGGTGGCTAGAGTCAGAAGGGTCGCAGAGTCGGACATGACTGAGTGACACATTTGAAAAAAAAAAAAAGAATCATGTTATTTTTATAAATTGTTTCCAGAATGCCTGTTTCAAATAAAAGTTTATTCCAGAAATAATTTTCATTAAATAATAAACTATTTTATAATACCTCAACTCCATTCCATTCATAGCCATTGTATATTTTTGTGTTGTCCTGTCTGCCTGCTAAATACCTCAAAATGGATGCAATTCAAATAACTACATTTACATAAATTCACAAACTCACTTTTGCAGTAAACTTTGCTTTTCATCTGTAGTTTTCTTATTGTAATTTAATAAGAGCCTGCTAGGCATAGACTTTTAACATCAACATAGTTTTTTTTTTTTATTTTATTTTAGAGAAATTTAAAATAAAAATTAAAATATCTGCAAACACATGAAAACTCAGCCTTGGATAAGTTAGTACTGTGCTGTGCTTAGTCATTCAGTCATGTCCAACTCTTTGCGACCCCACTGACTGTAGCCCTCCAGGCTCTTCTGTCCATGGGAATTTCCAGGCAAGAGTGCTAGAGTGGGTTGCCACGCCCTCCTCCCGGGGATCTTGCCAACCCAGGGATCAAAACCAGGTCACCTGCTTGCAGGCGAATTCTTTAGCATCTGAGCCACCAGGTAAAAGTTGGTATTTGGTCTTACTCACAAAAGGTCCTAAAATGAATGGTAGTATTAACAATATGAAAGGTGGAATCCTTTAAGTGGTTCTAGGATTTAATGGTTAGTCACATTTCTTCCTGGAAATACAAACAAGTTGAGCAAATCTTTAGGCAAATCTTGGATAGTCCAGACAGGAAAAATGAAAATAATATAATTTTGGATAATGTATATTTAACAGTTATTAGAAGTGGCCATAAATACTTTTTATTAGTTTATTCTATGGTCAGTGTTCAGCAGAACATGTAATCTCGGGTTGCCTATATATGAAAGACTGAAGGCAATTTTCACACATCACTGGGCTGATAATTTTTGATTAAGTATAGCAATGGTGCATGGTACTTAGTAATGGCATGATCAAATATTATTTTTAAAAATAGTCCCATTGAAGAGAAGTAGAAGAGTAACATGGCTAAAAGCACAGAGTATGGCAATGATTGCCTGGTTTTAAATTCAAATATCCCTCAGTAGCTTTGTGATGTTAAGCAAGTTACCTCATCTTGGGTGGAAAAAATATCTATCTCATGGAGTTTTTATGATAATTAAATGAGCTCATGTCTGCAAAAATCACAGAAAAATATGGCATATAATAAAAGTTATATAAATGGTTGTACTTCGGACTGTTATGCTTTTGAGCAGAATAACTGTTAAAAATGATTCCATCAACCTTCCAATGTGCATTTCATTGCTGTATCTCCTTCCTGTAAAAAGACCTCTCCGGCAATCCTTTCTCATGTCTTTCCATCTCAGTACCTCTGCTTTCACATCACCTTATACTCACTGGTTTCACACAAGTAAGACCTCCATACAAGCTATAAAACACTTGCTGATTCTTATTCCTAATGTGGAGTATGCATATCCATTCTTTCCCATCAATACACTAACGAGGTTAAAAGCACACATTGACTCATGAACCATACAATGAACTTTCTTTAATTCTATCTCTTCTTCTGTATATACCATGCCACCCTCTCTATTTTGCATACATATTCTTTTGGAGCTGTTTTTAAAATTCTTTACAAAATATTCTCTGTCATTAAAGAGTATAAGTTTATTGAAAAGAATGCCTACTCTACTTTTGGTTTATTTGGTTTGTTTATTTCACAACTCCTCTGTGGTGTTTGGAACAGAGTTGTTTCGTTGTTGTTCAGTCACTCAGTCACGTCCAACTCTTTGTGACCCCATGGACTACAGCACACCAGGCTTTACTGTCCTACACCATATCCCAGAGCTTGCTCAAACACATGTCCATTGAGTCGGTGATGCCATCCAATCACCTCATCCTCTGTCGTTCCCTTCTCCTCCTCTCTTCAATCTTTCCCAGCATCAGTGACTTTGCTAATGAGTCAGCTCTTTGCATCAGTTGGCCAAAGTAATGGAGCTTCGACTTCAGCATCAGTCCTTCCAGTGAATTTTCAGGGTTGATTTCCTTTACAATTGACCAGCTTGATCTCCGTGCAGTCCAAGGAACTCGCAAGAGTCTTCTACAATGCCACAGTTTAAAAGTATCAATTCTTCAGTGCTCAGCCTTCTTTATGGTCTGACTCTCACATCCATACATGACTACTGGAAAAACCATCAGTTCAGTTTAGTCACTCAGTCATGTCCGACTTTTTGCAACCCTTACTTTTTGCGACTTTTTGCTGCAGCATGCCAGGCTTCCCTGTCCATCACGAACTCCCGGAGCCTACTCAAGCTCATGTCCATCATGTCAGTGATGCTATCCAACCATCAAACCCTCTCTCAACCCCTTCTCCTGCCTTCAATCATTCCCAGCATCAGGGTCTTTTCCAATAAGTCATTTCTTTGCATCAGGTGGCCAAACTGTTGGAGTTTCAGCCTCAGCATCAGTCTTTCAAATAAATATTCAGGACTGATTTGCTTTAGGATTGACTGGTTGGATCTCCTTGCAGTCCAAGACACGATCAAGAGTCTTCTCCAACACCACAGTTCAAAAGCATCAATTCTTCGGTGCTCAGTCTTCTTCACAGTCCAACTCTCACGTCCATACATGGCCACTGGAAAAACCATAGCTTTGACTAGATGGACCTTTGTTGGTAAAGTAATGTCTCTGTTTTTTAATATGTTGTCTAGGTTGGTCATAGAGTATCTTCCAAGGAACAAGTGCCTTTTAATTCCATGGCTGCAGTCACCATCTGCAGTGATTTTGAAGCCCCCAAAAATAAAGTTTCTGTTTCCCCATCTATTTGTCATGAAATGATGAGACTGGATGCCATGATCTTAGTTTTCTCAATGTTGAGCTTTAAGCCAACTTTTTCACTCTCCTCTTTCACTTTCATCAAGAGGATCTTTAAATCTTCGCTTTCTGACATAAGGGTGGTATCATCTGCATATCTGAGGTTATTGATATTTCTCCCAAAATCTTGATTTGAGCCTGTGCTTCATCCAGCCCAGCATTTCATATAATGTACTCTGCATATAAGTTAAATAAGCAGGGTGACAATATATAGCCTTGACATACTCCTTTCCCAATTTGGAACCAGTCTGTTGTTCCATGTCCAGTTCTAACTGTTGCTTTTTAACCTGCATATAGATTTCTTAGGAGGCAGGTCAGGTGGTCTGGTATTCCCATCTCTTGAAGAATTTTCCACAGTTTCTTGTGATCCACACAGTCAAAGACTTTGGCATACTCAATATGACAAAAGTAGATATTTTTCTGGAACTCTCTTGCTTTTTCAATGATCCAGTGGGTGTTGGCAATATGATCTCTGGTTCCTCTGCCTTTTCTAAATCCAGCTTGAACACGTACTTTTTGAAGCCTGGCTTGGAGAATTTTTAGCATTACTTTGCTAGCATGTGAGATGAGTGCAATTGTGTGGTAGTTGAGCATTCTTTGGAATTGCCTTTCTTTGGGATTGGAATGAAAACTGACCTTTTACAATCCTGTGGCCACTGGGGTGTTTTCCAGATTTGCTGGAATAATGAGTGCAGCACTTTCACAGCATCATCTTTTAGGATTTGAAAAAGCTATACTGGTATTCCATCACTAGTTTTGTTCCTAGTGTGCCTTGCTTCCTAAGATCCACTTGACTTCACATTCCAGGATGTCTGGCTCTAGTTGAGAGATCACACCATCGTGGTTATCTGGGTCATGAATGCAATTTTTGTATAGATATTCTGTGTATTCTTGCCATCTCTTCTTAATATCTTCTGCTTCTGTTAGGTCCATACCATTTCTGTCCTTCATTGTGCTCATCTTTGTACGAAATGTTCCCTTGGAGAAACCATAGCTTTGACTATGTGGACTTTTGTCAGCAAAGTAATGTCTCTGCTTTTTAATATGCTATCTAGGTTTGCCTTGGAACCAAGTAGGTGTATAATTAGACTGGTTGACTAAAATATAAAGTGGTTCAGAAGCTGGTGTCACTTCTGTTTGTTTGTTTGTTTTCATTCTTTTTAAATGGTTAACTGAGCAGAATATTTTATGTAGTACTTGGGGCTCAATTATTTGATATCCAAAAGTACAAAATTGGGAAAACGATTTGTCATAAAATTAGTATTTACTACCTACCTTGGATGTATTCATTAGATCTAATATACATTCTTATATTAGAATATTTCTTTGGAAATACAGAGAATCACGCCCAAGAAAGAAGAATATGATTGTGTAAATCAGAATCATGTCACCTAAAATTACATAAAGTCTTGTTGAAATAGAAACTTAATTCCTGTGTTTCCTACATGTATATGACACAAATGCCTCTGTAAATCTGTTTATATCATTGCCTGAAATAACCTAATGTTGAGTAAAGTTTTAAATAACCATTAACATGATTCAAGGAACAATAATGTTTGGATTTATTGTAAGACTCATCATTACTTATGATGCTGGAAGAGCTCACTAAACCTTATAGAGGTGTTCAAATATTTACTTTAAAATATTGCTTACAACAAAAGAATTTTATAGCGACATTTCTTTGGCAGGGCTGACTGATAGTATCACATGCTACATCTTATGAAGTGCTTAGTAATCAGGTCTTCAAAGGCATTTCCCTCTAGTCAACAGAAGGAAGGGTGATTTCAATGACAGTATTCATAATAAACGTTCTCCTGGGGAGTATTTACATAATCATGGAAATGGAAATTATCATTACTTGTCATTTATTATTTTACTATGTCTCCTTGAAGAGTACTATAGAGGAATCCATCCATCCATCCTCCTTCACAGATTACTCTAATAGAGCTCATCTATCCACCCTACTTTGTAATCACCATAATAAGAACAGTTTAGACTCTGAAAGAAACCTTTCATTTATGCAATTATTAAGCACATTTTAAAGATACCCATAAGAAAGGAAATGGTTCAAGAAAAATCCTGTAACAGAGTATATGTCCTTATGTGTATTCCCTCTCTTAAGTCTAAATAATCTTACAGAAGTTCCACTCCAAATACAAAATAGCATTTGCTTTTGGTTTATGGATATCTCACACTGCTGGATAGTTCTCTGAAATATGTTGTTTGAAATATGAATAAATACAAATATATAGATATGTTAATGTGAGATATAAAAGTATAACTAAAGAATCAAAGGTTATTAATTAAAAGTATTTAGTCAGTTAAGTGTTGAATGTTTCAATATGTTTAGAACAGTCTCTGAATAACTTTCTGTTTAATTTCCTCTATAGTCTTATGAAAGGTATACTATTCAGGTGACCTGCTATAGAGGTGATATCTCTTTAGGCTCTTTACTGAGACGCTTGTGCTTGTCTATGTGTGTGTGTATGTGTTTAGTTGCTCAGTCATGTCCAACTCTTTGGGACCCCATGGACTGCAGCCCACCAGGCTCCTTTGTCCATTGGATCCTCCAGGCAAGAATACTGGAGTGAGTTGCCATTTCCTTCTCCAGGGGATCTTTCCTACCCAGGGATTGAATCCAGGTGTCCTGCATTGCAGGCAGATTCTTTATCACCTGAGCCACCAAGGAATCCCTATTTTTCTCTATTCCACCCTTATATGGTGGAGAAGGAAATGGCAGGCTACTCCAGTATTCTTGCCTGGGAAATCTCACAGATGGAGAAGCTTGGTGGGCTGCCGTTTATGGAATCATAGTCAGACATAAATGAGCACACACACACCTTTATATGGACTATCATTTGGAATAATTGCAACCAACAAAACTTTCTCTCAAGGTCATATGTAATACCTCTTAAGTTTGTTCAAGCAAATTATAATCCAAGGAATTATTTAAAAGTACATATTTCACTTAGATATTTCATAACAGGCATTCAGAATTCACATTGGAACTGTAAGGAACCAAAATTCTCAGTCACCTAAAATAAGGCCTTTAAATGCATTTAACTAATTGTATATGGAGGCATTCTGCCTCTTGGAACAGAGGAGATAGGAGAGTAACACATCTTAACACATCTTTTTTTCCCTAGCTCAGAACTTATATCATATATACTTGAGTTTCTTTCATCAAAAATGTATCTATCTATCAATAGCAAGATAGCCTACATCATATACATCAAGGGGAAAAAAAAGACAAAGCAATGTGAAACATGCAGTAGAGACTATAAGACATATCTTCAACTTTAGAACATTATTTGGAAAATGGAAAATAAAAAATTAAAAAAATATATATCTTTAAGATTTTGACCAGCTCAAAAATGTTTCTAATAAACAGCTGAAATATATGCCTATAAGAAATTCAACTTTTAAGACAAAAGCCTACTATATCTGATTCTAAGGACAAGGAAAACATTTAAGTCCTTTTAAATATAATATTATGAACATCATTATGATTAAGCCTATTAATAAACAATGCATTGATTTATTTCTTTTTACCATGTTAGTCAATATATGTTGATAGTATCTCACTAAAATATACTTTATAAAAGCTGAGTTAATCATATATAACCAAATAGTCTTCCATACATGGCCCTTTGATAGTATGCTCTAATATAGCATAAATTTTATCTTGCTGAGTAGATAAACTACTCTGTGTTCTTCCTCTAATCATCATTTGCCCAAGGGCCTCAGAAAATTCAACAACTTCAGTTAGCAACTAAGAAGAGGAGAATTTCTAGGTGGGGAAAAGAAATACAAAGGACTAGCCTCATCCGGAGCAAGCAGCCAGATTGCAATATGTCCCAGCTGGGACTGAACAGATTACACACACACACACACACACACACACACACACACACACACACAGGTGAGCTTGTGTGTTTAGAGACCGAACTTATTGCTGCAGTTCTGAATTTAATATGTTCATCATTCTGTCTAATACTTCAGTTTAAATAGAGAAGTCATGGATTGTTTTTAAGTTTTTAATTTTGGAGCACATTTTATAGTTAAAGAAGGAAATAAAGTATTTTGATTAAATCATTTCCTTAGGCTCGTTAATATACCAGTCACTTCAGTTCAGGAAGTTATTACTTCTTCTTATGTATTTGCTTTGAATGCAAATTTTATGTTTGAAAACTCAGAGATTCAGATTTATATCAAAAGTCTTTATTAAGGGCCTTTATATGTGCAAATTGATAACATTACATGTTCTTTGGCTCAAAAAATCAGAATCTATTTCCATTAGTACTTATTACAAATTTTGATAATATTTTCATTCTATCTTATAGTTCTAAACACAGAGATGAATATGATTTGCTTCATTTATGAAGCCATAATACTTTTCTCCATTTGATGTGCTGTACATATACCGATCTGTGTCTCCAACCACCAGCAGCTCTGAAGAGTTCATAATGTTCCATACTAATTCAAGAAGTCAACTGGGGGAGTTTTTAGTTTGTTGGTTGGCTGGTTAGTTTTGTTTGTCTTTTACTGCTTGGTTTCTCTGAGATCCTTGAATCTCTAACTTGGTGACATTGATTTTGGAAATTTCTTGGACATTATTACTTAATATTTCGTATGTCCAACTTCCTCTTTTTTCTTCTTGTGGCATTGTATTATACCTTTTAATCATCACATTTCAATTTGTAAGGCTTCTATTGAAATATCTTCAACTCACTGATTCTTTCCTCAGCTGGCTCCAGTTTATCAATAAACCTATCACAGGTATTACTCACTCTTTTTGCAACCATTTTTAAGTATCTAATATTTTATATTTTTCTAAGTGATTTCTTCTCTCTGCCCTCATTACTCATGTATTCTTTGCATGCTGTCTACTTTTTCTACTGGACTCCTTAACATACTAATCATAATTTCCTGTTTGGTAATCTCAAAATTTGTGTCATATCTGAGTCTGGGTCTCATGCTTGCTTCATCTCTTAATTTTCTTGCTTTTTTGTATGCATTATAGTTTGTTTTTTCTGTTGTTGGAAGTCAGACCTAAAGTGTCACGTAATTAGAACTGAGGTGAATAGGACTTTAGTTTCTGGAATTACGTGAATATAGGAGGGAGCTAAACCGAGTTCATGCATGTTATGAATGCCAGAGACTTTAAATTGTCTATCTCTATTGTCCTTGTTTTTGTTAGTTGTTTTTTTTTTCCTCTCCACTTGACTTTAAACTTCCCTTTGTACTCCTTTTCAGAGTTTGCATCTTCAGAGTTTTTCAGCTGTAATCCACTGTTATTAAAAGAAAGCCCTTTTGTGTGATGGGAAGATATGTTGGGCAGGAAACATTCTATAGTCTATATAAATGTTCATCTTTCAGTGTGCCTGTGTTCCTAAGATTCAGAAGTGGTTTTACTCTCTCCCACTCACAGATGAAGCAGGAAAGCAAGATGGAACTTTAGTTAGAGAAAGGGCCTTCCCTCATGTGAGATAACACTCTGGTGATGTCTTTTGCCCAGAAGAATCAACTTTTGTTATGGAGAAGGCTCTGAGTGAATTTCACACAGATACTATCTTACTAAATATGATGTTTGGTAAAATGTTATTAATATTTTCATAAAACATTATTTAGTAAGATGTTATTAAATGGATAGTAATAATAATCCAAATTGTTCTGCTAAAGATTTTCATAAAATATTTAGTCATGTACTTAAAATTTTCCCAGACACAAGAATTAAATGTTTAGACATAAAACTTCTCTTGAAAAAATCTTACTTATGTTTCTTTCTCCAGAGTTAATTCATTTAATAAAACATGACATCAACTCAGTGCAAATACACAAAACATCTTCTGGAAGTTAGGTGGTTTTGTCATATTTCTCCTTATACTACAACAAGGGGCCTTTTTAAAAGATTCAGAATTTTCTTTCACGTTTTGCTGGTTTATCTTTCTAGAGTTGGTTTTTCCTTTTCTTTTCCCTGTTTTCTACCCCCCACCCCCACCCCCTTTTTTTTTTTACTGCAATAGGCTTTGTTCTTGAAACTTTGTTAAGGAAACAAAGGAAACTTCAGGCAATGTGTTCTTAGCATGGTTTAATAAAATAATTCAGTAGCTGCAATCTTTCCTCACTGTCAGTTTTCATGAAATTGCTGCAAAGAGGGTACACCCTAGAAGCTTATCTGGGTTAAATATGTGATTTCAGAAGTTTTGCAATGGTGTTAAAAGTAAGAGTTTGATTTTTGGAGTCAATACACTTTTACCTGTGGGGATATATTTGACATCTGTGATTGTGTAAAAGAATGCTTCTACACGAAATGCTGCAAATCAGTATAAACTTAATGAATGCTCTACACCACTGCCTTCATGTCATTGTTATTCATCTATCAGTTGATAATGCATTTTAAAGTAAGATCTAAAATTGCAGTACAGCTGGGGGAGAAGGAGGAGGTGGGAAGAATTGAGAGTAGCATTGACGTATATACATTACCATGTGTAAAAAAGATGGTTAGTGGAAAGCCGCTGTCTAGCATAGGGAGCTTGGCTCGGTGCTCCGTGACAACCTACAGAGCTGGGATTGGGGGTGGGAGGGAGGCTCAAAAGGAGGGTATATGTGTATACTTATAGCTAATTCACATTGTACGGTAGAAGTTCACATAATCTTGTAAACCAGTTATGCTCCAACTAAAAATAAATTGAAAAAAAATAAAATTACAATAAATACTATGAGTCAGGGTGAGCGTATGGCTATTGTCCAAAACTTTGAGAAACTCTGCTAATGATTTTATTGATTTTTCAATCTATCAATGTAACTTATCTGATTGTTACATCCATATATAATTGATATATAATTTTACATTCACATATAGTAAAATATAGGAATACTCTGAGTTTTAAAAATCTACATTCGAGTTATAATAATAATGAAAGCTAATATTTACTAAGTAGTTTCTTAGAACTATCCTTCCTCCTTAACAAATGTTTTATTTAATCCTCACAACAACCCTATAATTTGTTTATTATTGTAATCTCCAATTACACTTGAAGAAAGTGAGCTTTAGGTAAACTTTCTAAGAATTTCCAGAGTTCATATGAAGGAGATAAGCTTTCAAACAAGGCTGAGCTTTTAAACAACAAAATAAATTTTTACTTTCCTGTAAGAAAGAACTATGAATTATCCCTCATAAAATTCAAAATAAAACACACACATATGCGTGTGTGTGTGTGTGTGTGTGTGTGTGTGTGTGTGCACACGCATGCTAGTTGCTATCATGTCTAACTCTGCAATCCTCATGGACTGTAGCCCACCAGGCTCCTCTGTCCATGGGATTCTCCAGGCAAGAATACTGGAGTGGGTTGTCATGCCCTCCCCCAGGGGATCTTCACAACCCAACCCTTTGATGAGGATCAAACCCTCATCTCTTACGTCTGCTTCGTTGGCAGATGGGTTCTTTAACACCAGTACCACTGGGAAGCCCACACACATGCACATACACATATGAATCCAGAGGCTTTGTTTTCAAGTTATTTGTATTTCACCTGTTAAACTGAGTCCTGTATAAAACATGAAGTTCTTTTTTTGTTTTTAATGAGAATGCTAACTCCTGGTAATGTATCTACCTGATTTGCTGATTTTCTATCATTAGGCACACTTATGACTATCCCAGCACCTGGAGAAAATAGTGTTTTAAAGTAGATAATAATTAAATAATTCAATATAAATTATGATATTTCCAACTCTTTTTGATTTTTATGAAAAGCATGTGTATATTCTAATTATTGCTAATTCTCTAACAGGAGCATACATATTTTCAAATATAAAGCTTGGAAAATGATATCTCAATTATAAATATAAATATATATTTTTAGATAAAATTACAGAATAGAATTGAATAATAGTATTTTTTCTTAGTCAGTGATTGAATATTTCTCAGTGATAAATCTAAACAGTATTCTTTCAAAAATGAGATCAATGAACATTACTTCAATGACAAAATGACCTGACTTCATCTAATTTATAAGGTATTTTTCTAAAATGTTTGCATTATTTTAACTGAACTATTCATTGGAAAATATATTGGGTCAAATATCTGAAAATAATCCAAAATTAAATGTTAGCCCCTTAGATTATATTTGGAAAAGGAAGTCTGATTCATATAAACTTAGAGAAGAGAGCTTTCATATATAATACCCTTTCTTTTTTCACACAGGCTTTTCAGAAATATATTTGTTTTTAGTTTTATTTTTCTATATAATTTAGCAACAAACAAACACAGTGGACAGAGTAGGGACAATGGGTAGAAAAAATATACAAATAAGTATAGCTCTTCCTATTCTGGTGACATTGCATTTGCTTTCACTAATAAAGAAACTTCTGCTTTAATATATGTACCATATAGCACATATGGTATGATAATAGTAGCTCTTTTTCATTGCTTTGTATTGAATTGGATTAGTATTCCATTTAATATATGTAATACAATTTGTTTATCTATTTATTGGTGGAAGGAGTTTTTGATTCATCTTAGTTATTGTGAATAAAGAATAAAGTCATTAACATATTTTAAGGAGATTTTTTTTCTTGTGCACATGAATTTCGGCATATGCTGCAGTCCATGGGGTCACAAAGAGTCGGACATGATTGGGTGACTGAACAAGAACATGAATTTTTAATTCCACTTGGAAATACCTATTAGCAAAATGAGGTTTGGGTTTTACTTTTTAAGAAACTACCAAACTGTTCCAAAGTGGCTACAACTGGCTGTTGGTGCCTACAGAGGGTATTGGTTCCAGGAATCCATAGCTACCAAAAACTCTGGATACTGAAATCCCTTATATAAAATAAAGTAGTACTCCAGATCCTCAAATATGGAACCCATGGTTCCAAAGGGCCAATTGTATATGATTTTACTTTTCTACAAGCAGTATTTGAGGATTCTAATTTCTCTACTTCCTCACTAAAATGTTGGTAATGTCAGTTTTTGTTTTTTCAATAGACTTCATATAAGTGTATAGTTGTATTGTGGCTAATTTGCATTTCCTTGATGAAATAATAATAATAAAAGTGGAATAAATATATGAATGGAACAAAATGGTACTAATAATGAAGGTGGGTTTCCCAGGTTGCACTGGTGCTAAAAAACCTACCTGCCTGTGCAGGAGATTCAAGAGACGTGGGCTCCACTCCGGGCCTGTAAGATCCCCCGGAGGGCGAAATGACAACCCACTCCAGTATTCTTGCCTGAAAAATTCCATGGAACCTGGCAGGCCACAGTCCACGGGGTCACAAAGAATCGCACATGACTGAGCAACCGAGCATGCACAATAATGAAGGTACAAAGAGGTATATGAGCCTCCTTAGAACAACAAAAAAATAAAGCTTTTGAAAGCCCTGAGTTGGCATGGAGACAAGAAATTCTCCTGAGAACTTATGTTTCCTTTGTGAAGCAATCATTTATAGTATGACTTGACCAACTGATAATGTGTTAGATAAGAATAGTTTAGAGCTAGTAGCATCTCTACATCTGAAAAGAAGGAGCCCCTTGACAGATTGCTTTGATGTGTTGTAAAAACAGTTCACAAACTTATAATCATGTAAATGTGCTTTAAATTTGTTTTTAGCCTTAGTATTATCCTTACTGGAACAAAATTTTGAACTTAATTATGTCTATAAATCTGAAAGTAAATTCTGTCAATTTTGTCAATGGATAGATTGAAGAACTGTTTTTTTTTTTTTTTTTCATAAACTGTCATAGCATTTGCTTGTATCTTTGCTATAAACAAAGTAAAATAAAATAAAGGGAAATACCATTACAAGGGAGCATAAATATATCTCTCTATTGTCAAGATACAATATTAAAATTTTCATTCAAAATAGCACTAAAATGTTCATGTTGCTTCTTTAGCATTTGACAAGAAAGGACTTTTTCTCACGCTGTTATTTGCAGTCTATGTCTCCCTGATGCAAAGAGGAAAGGGGAAGAGACCTACTGACTACATAGCACAGGGAATTATATTCAATATCTTGTAAAAACCTTTAATGGAAACATATCTAAAATAGAATGTATACTATATTTATGCACGCATGTATGTACATATGTATGTATGTATCTATAACCTATCTATATGAATAAGTTTTCTTTACATCTGGAGAATAGCACAGCATTGTAAATTAAATATAGTTCAACACACATTTTAAACTTTCCTGAGGAATTGCCACCTGTAGACAGAAAAAAATTGCATTAGATTCTCTAAATATCTTATCTCTTTAATCTTCATAATAAACCTTCAAGGAAGCTATTTCTCTCTACCGTAGATCAGAGAAGTTTGTAGTTATGAGATAAAGCTAGATTTTCCCTAAAGAAATTCACTGTAAGAGAACCAGCTTTTTTCATTTAAACATCAGGGGAAAATGATTCAACAAAATGTAATTTTAATACAAGATATTTTTACACAGATGACAAACCTTTTCTTCAATTACCTTGCTATTCAAAGAAATACTGTATACTCTCTAAGAATCAATAATTTTCATAACATAAGGGTACATTTTATTAACTGTAAAATAAGGATCATTCAACAAAAGATTCAGTTTCCTCATGTCTCTCTAACTACTATACTGAGATCAATACAAATATACATAAACACATTCACATACAAGTGTGTATCTTTGTATTTCCTTTCTTAAGTTTAAATTTAAAAGACAAATTTTGCTATGTATTTTGTTGTTTTTCAATTTAGACTTTTGTGTTATTATACAGTTGACTTGGGGGTTAGGGGCAATGACCCTGAGTTGTTGAAAATCCACATGTAAATTTACAGATTATGTAGTGCTGTAGCATGTATTTATTGAAAAAACTTCACATAAAACTGGACCTGCCCAACTCAGACATGTGCTGTTCAAAAACCAAATGCATTGTTATATTAAAAATTTCTATGCTGTAAACCAAACATTCACCATAGAATTCTGTGCACATAGAATAACATCTCTTTGGTTCAGATAACTTAATAGACTCCTTCCATATATATGTATCTCCTTATTTATTTAACTTCAGTTGAAATGCAAAAATATAGACTGCTGTTACATGAGTGTATTGAACAAATAAGATAATAAATTTTCATAGACAACTATAGCTTTACCATAAACTGACTATATAATAAAACCTAGCAAAAATTTTAAAATAAACAAACCAAAAGAACATTCAGGGAAATTTAGAAATAAACAGTAGGCTAAAACAAGCCTGAATATTAAGTATGAATAGAAAAATATATAATTACATCCACTAATATATATTTTACATACTGCATATGAATCAAGTGTAAACTTAATAGTTTTTTAGTACATATTGATTCAGTATATATTTAATGACCCAAGAAAAGTTGACTCAAATTACTACTTAATATGTAGCTAGCCCTTGGCATTTAATTAACTATCTTTCTTAAATTGTATATGCCAAGAGTTATTTAGGAAGAATATTGATGGAGTATAATAAGATGTATTTAAAAGAGTTAAGAATAAATATATTCAGAAAAATGTGGATGTTCTATACAGATAACCCATGAACTGTTTCAAAATATATGAATATGATTTTTGAAATATATAATTTATATAGAAAATGAAAAATGTAGTAAAACTGTAAGACATGAAGCTCTTTTAGCCAAATATTATTATTTGTCAAATTTTTTCATAGATGTATAGAAATGCTACCAATTTCTACATGTTGATTATATATGCTGCAACTTTACTGATTTACTTGGTTAGTTCCAATAGTGTTTTGGTTGAGTTTTTAGGATTTTCTAAATCCTAGGATTTTCTTTACGTATAAAATAATATCATCTGCAAATAATAGTAATTTTACTGCTTTCTTTTTATTAGTATTTTTTTTTCTTATTTTGACTAATTAATTGCTGTACCTGGGATTCTAGTATTATGTTAAATAAGAGTGATGAGTGGTCATTCTTGCCTTGTTCTTGATATTAGAAATGAAGTTTTAATCTTTACTATTGAGCATGATGCTAGCCATGGGTTGTCCTATATAGTGTTTATTATGTTGAGGTGTGTTCCTCATACACCCAATTTGTTGAAGGTTTTTAATCACGAAAGTATGTTGTATTTTGTCAAATGTTTTTTCTGTCTCTGTGAGATAATTGCATGTTTAAAAAAAAAAAAAGAAAAACTCATTCTATTAATGTGGTGTATCACATTTATTCATCTGTATTCCAGGGATAAATCTCTCTTAGTTGTGGTTATAATCCTTCTAAGGTATTGCTCAATTTCATTAGCTAACATTTTGTTGAGAGTTTTTGCATCTATATTTATTAGATAGAATGGTCTATAGTTTTCTTTTCTAGTAGTGTCTTTTTCTGACTTTGGTATCAGGGTAATGGGCTTCTCAATGAGTTTGGGAGTGATCACTTCTCTTCAAATTTTGGAAGAGTTTGAGAAACGTAGCATTGATTCTTCCATAAATGTTTCACAGAATTCACCAGTGAAGCCATTTAGTCCTGGGTTTTTTCTGTGTTGGGAGTTTTTACTAATCATATCTCCTTACTTATTATTGGTTTGTACAGATTTTCTATTTCTTACTGATTCAGTCTTCATAGTAGTATGTTTCTACGAATATATTCACCTCTGGGTTATCCAAGATGTTGGCATAAAAATATACATAGTATTCTCTTATGATCCTATGTATTTCTGTGATATCAGTTGTAATGTCTCCTCTCTTATTTATGAATTTGAGCCTTTTTTTCTTAGTCTAGCTAAATTTTTGTAAATTTGTAAATTTTGATAATTTGTTACCGTTATCAGTGAGATTTACAGTTTATTTATATGTTTTACAATTGTTAGTTAGTGCTCCTTTTATTTCCATTCAAAGAACTCCTATTAGCATTTCTTGTAAGGCAGGTGGCAATAAACATCCTCAGCTTTGTTGAATGTACTGTTAGTTGATTGTTGTTTTCCTTCAATATTTTACAGTAAGTCTACACTCCTGACAGGTTTCTATTGAAATACCTACCCAGAATCTTAAGGGAGTCCCCCTGTATGCAATTTATCTATTTCCTCTCACTGTTCTTAAAACTATTTCTTTGTCTTTGACTTTTGGCAGCTTAATTCTGATGTGTCTTCTTCTTGTTCAGTCACTCAGTTGTGTCCAAATCATTGCAACCCCATGGACTGCAACAGGCAAGGCCTCTCTGTCCTTTACTATCTCCCAGGGTCTGCTCAAATTCATGTCCATTGAGGCAGTGATGCCATCTAACCATCTAAACCTCTGCCCCCCACCTTCTCTGCCTGCTCTGTCTCCCAACATCAGGACAGTTCCATGAATTGGCTTGTTGCATCATGTGGTCAAAGTATTAGGTCTTCAGTCTCAGCAAGAGTCCTTCCAATGCATATTGGGGGTTTATTTCCTTTAAGATGATGGTATGATTTCCATGCTGTCCAAGGGACTCTCAAGAGTCTTCTCCAGCACCACAGTTTGAAAGCATCAATTCTTCAGCACCCAGCCTTCTTTATGGTCCAACTCTCACATCCATACATGACATTAGAAAGACCATAGCTCTGACTACACAGACCTTTGTCAGCAAAGTGCTATCTCTGCTTTTTAATATGTTGTCTAGGTGACTTTTTCTTCCAAGGAGCAAGCATCTTTTAATTTCATGGCTGCAGTCACCATCCACAGTGATGTAGGAGTCACAGAAAATAAAGTCTGTCACTGTTTCCATTATTTTCCCACCTATTTGCCATGAAGTGATGGGACCAGGCATCATGATCTTTGTTTTTTGAATATTGAGTTTTAAGCTAGCTTTTTCACTCTCTTCTTTCACCATTATCAAGAGGCTCTTTAATTCCTCTTTTCTTTCTGCCATTATGGTGCTGTCATCTGCATATCTGAGGTTGATGATATTTCTCCCAGCAATCTTGATTCCAGCTTGTGCTTCATCCAACCCAGCATTTTGCATGATGTACTCTGCATTTAAGTTAAACAGGTAGGGTGAAAATATACAGCCTTGATGTACTCCTTTACCAATTTTGAACCAGTCCATTGTTGCATGTCTGGTTCTAACTCTTGCTTCTTGACATGCATACAGGTTTCTAAGGAGAGGAGGTAAGGGGGTCTGGTATTCACATCACTTTAAGAATTTTCCACAATATGTTGTGATCCACACAGTCAAAGGCTTTAGTGTAGTAAATTAAGCAGAAGTAGATGCTTTTTGTGGAATACTCTTGCTTTTTCTATGATTCAACAGATGTTGGCAATTTGATCTCTGGTTCCTCTGCCCTTCCTGAATCCAGCTTGTACATTTGGAACCTCTCAGTTCATGTACTGCTGAAGCTTGGTTTGAATGATTTTGAACATTACCTAGCTAGCATGTAAAATGTGAACAATTGTTTGGTAGTTTGAACATTCTTTGGTGTTAGCTTTTTTAGGATTGAAATGAAAACTGAACTTTTCCAATCCTGTGGCCATTGTTGACTTTTCAAAATTTGCTGGCATATTGAGTGCAGCACTTTGACAGCATCATCTTTCAAGATTTTAAATACCTCAGCTGGAATTCCATCACCTCCACTAGCTTTGTTCGTACTGATGCTTCCTAAATCCCACTTGACCTCTAACTCCAGGATGTCTGGCTCTAGGTGTGTGGTCACACCATCATGGATATCTGGGTCCTTAATACCTTTTGGTACAGTTTTTCTGTGTAGTCTTACCAGGTCTTCTCTGTATCTTTTGCTTCTGTTAGGTCCATATCTTTTCTGTCCTTTATTGTGCTCACCTTTGAATGAAACTTTCCATTGGTATCTCCAGTTTTCTTGAAGAGGTCTCCAGTCTATCCCATTCAATTGTTTCTATTTCTTTGCACTGTTCATTTAAGAAGACTTTCTTATCTCTTCCTTGCTATTCTTTGTAACTCTGCATTCAAATGGGTATATCTTTCCTTTTCTCTTTTGCATTTCACTTCTCTTCTTTTCTCAGCCGTTTCTAAGGCCTCTGCAGACAACCATTTTGCCCTGTTGCACTTCTTTTTCTCAGAGATGATTTTGGTCACTGCTTGTTGTGCAGTGTTACAAAGTCCCATCCATAGTTCTTCAGGCACTCTGTCTATCAGATCTAATCCCTTGAATCTATTTGTCACTTCCACTGTATAATCATAAGTGATTTCATTTAGGTTGTACGTCAATGGCTAGTGGTTTTCCCTACATTCTTCAATTTAAGTCTGAATTTTGCAATAAGGAGCTCATGATCCGAGCCACAGTCTTGTTTTTGGTGACTGTATAGAGCTTCTGCATCAGTCTATGGGATTTTACAGGCAAGGATATTAGAATGGTTTGCCATTTCCTACTCCAGGGATCTTCCCAATCCAGGCATTGAAACTGCATCTCTTTTATCTTTTGCATTGGCAGGTGGGTTATTTACAACAAGTGCTACACAGGAAGCCCATAATGTGCCTTGGTACAGTCCTATTAAGATTCAACTTATTTGAGATCCTTTGGGCCTCATGTATCCATATGCCCATTTCTCCTCCCAGATTCAAGAAGTTTCCAGTCACTACTGCTTTAAATATACTTAATGTCCCTTTTTCTTCTCCTTCTGGAATTCCCATAGAGCAAATATTATTCATTTTTACTGTGTTCCATAATATCTTTGCACATTTCAGGTGGTGCTAGTGGTAAAGAGTCTGCCTGACAATGCAAGGGACACAAGAAACACTAGTTTATCTCTTATTTGGGAAGATGCCCTGAAGTAAGAAATGGCAACCCACTCCAGTATTCTTGCCTGGAAATTTCCATGGATAGAGGAGCCTGGCTAGCTACAGTCCATGGGGCCACAGAGAGTTGGATATGACTGAGCAACTGAGCACACACATGATTTGTCTTCGGACTTTCTTCAGTTTTTCATTCTTTTTGCTCCTCTGACTGGGTCATTTCCAATGTGCTATCTTCCAGGTCAGTGATTCTTCTGCGTGCTTGAATCTACTTTTGAAATTCTCTATTTTCAATGCAGTTATTATACTTTCTAACTCTAAGATTTCTTGTTTTCTTTTTTTATGATTGTCATTTCCTTATGAACTTCTCATTTTTTTCATGTATTGATTTCCTATTTTTCTTTAATCATTTGTGTTTTCTTGTAGTTCATTAAAGTTTCTTAAAATGATTGTTCTGAATTCTTTATCATAGATCTCCACTTCTATAGAGTGAAATACTGGAGCTCTATTAGTTTCCTTTGGTGGTATCATATCTCTCTGATATTTTGTGATCCTTGATTCCTTAAATTGATTTCTGTGCATTTGAGTAATCATGCCTCTCTTCCAGACTGTATATATTTGCTTTGGCAGAGGCAGATCTTCACCCTTCTGGTCAGTCTGTGGTTTCTGGGTATGTCTGCTGGTAATGTCCTTGGGCAGGTGGGGCCTGCTATTATGGTATACTTTGGGGCACAGCAACTATTTGAGCTCAGAGGATGGGGATGAGAGAGCATGCCATGGGCTAAAAAGAATTGGATAGGACTGCTAGCTTGGTTACTTAGTCAAGTGAGGCTGTAGGTTAGGATCCACAGATTGCCTGGATTATCTGGTCAGGACTACCGGAAGGCTTGGACCAGGTATTATATTCAGTAATGGACGGGGCTCTGAATTAGCTTCCTTTCCGTGGCGGGGCAGCAGGATGGGACCCAGGGCCTATACAAAATCAGGGCAGAAAGTGCACTGAATTTCCTGATTAGGCGGGACCACCAGTTTTGCTCTGCAAATGCAGAAGCCACAGGCTGTGGCCTTGTTCAAGTGCCAGTGTACATAGGCATGTTGAATGGACTGTGCGGCTTCCCATGTGTTCTGGTTAGTTTCCCTTCAGGCAGGCTGAAGGCTGTACTCAGCCATGGCCAGAGCTATAAATGAGACTTCCTGAATGGGCCTAGTGAGAGAATCAGTCCTGCAGTTGGTAAAGCCCTTTGCTGTCTGGCTCGTGTTGACCCTCACTCCAAGTCCCTCTTCCTCTGCTCTGTCAGCTGTCAGGTCTGCCCACTCACCTCTCCTGCTGCTGGGTGGCACAGCTTCCAGGAGTTATCTCCAATTCTTCTGGGCAGATGGGGCTGGAAAGTCTTCTTTACAGTGGGTGGGGCTGCGATTGAATTCACTGCCTGGGTGTGGGCACACAGGCTCTAAGGTTGGCAGAACTCCTTGACCGAGGATCCAAATCAGGCAGATCTGTGCCCAGCCAAGTTCTATGCTCAGAGTGTGGTCCTGGTTTGGTTCTGCAGATGATCAAAGCCATTGGTTAGGATTACTGTTTGGCCACTGCAGGTATGAATCAGTCAAAGATCCATATGCTGGTTATTGCAAGACCTTCCCCCTTCTTCATTACAGGCAGATTCTCAGAGTTTGAGTCCTGCAGATTCTCCTTGTGGTACAAGATCAGAGTAGAGACTCTTGGAAGGCAACCCACAATGTTGTGAGCATCGAGTTGTTCCCATTGGCCCTCTTTTCCCAGTGGAGGAATCAGAGGTTTAGGGGAAACCTCTTTATATGTTACTGCATTGTCCTGGAAGAGAGGCAGTGTGTCCAAGTGTAGCCCTCTTCTCTTTCCTGTTAAAGCAGCCTGCCTTTTATTTATTTATTTTTTTAATTCAGGATTGGGGGAAGGGACACATGTATACCCAGGGCCAATTCATATTGATGTATGGCAAAAATAATTACAATATTGTAAAGCAATTATCCTCCAATTAAAATAAAAAAATAAATTTAAAAAAAGCAGTATCTCTCTGGTGAGTGGGAGTGATTTAGCCTCAACACAATGTTCTAGAATTCTCTCAGTGGTGTCTTGTTCCTGTTAGTTATTCTGCTTGTGAGCAGGAGCAAAGTCAGAAGCAAATTATGTCACCATCTTGGTAAGGATATTCATTATAAAACTTAACAATTAGGAGAGTATATCATTGGCACAAGGGTAGACAAATACACAAATGCTTAGATGAGAGAGCCTCGAAACATATGTATGCTTGTATGGGCACTTGCTTTATAACAAAGTTAGCACGGCTAAAAGGAAGAGAAAGAACAAATTTTTCAACTATTATGTAACCGGCTATCCCTATGGGATTCAGGTGGGGATAGTTTAAGTGAATGCCTTTCTCTTTCCCACATAAAACTCAATTACAAGTGGACTATAGCTGAAAGGCAAGACATTAAAAATATTAAAATAAAATACAAGATGGTATCTTCATATGTTCAGTGAAGATAAATAATTTTTAAATAGTAAATCAATCACAGAGGGAAAGAGACATAGTTGGCTTTTTAATATTAAAAAATTTCATGAAAGGTTCTCATTGAAAATTTAGATATATTCATCAGGTAATAGTATGGAGATGATATTTGCAGCACATACATTTAGAAAAATAAAGGTACAAATGATTGAGTCGGATAGCAAAATCTAAAAAAAAGATAAAATGATTACGTCCTAAAAGAGATGTTTCACACAGAAGAAATATAAATGACCTAATGCACATACCACTTTTCACAAGTCAAACAGTTAAGACAAAATATTTGGGGTGTAGAGCAACTGGATCACTCAAACATTACAGAGAATGGGTGGGGATAAATAACCATTTAAGTTGGAGATAAACATTTTTTGTGATCCAAGATTCCATTTCTAGGTATGCATTCTATAGAAAATTGTGATTTCTCATATTTTGTCTTTCTAATATTATGTACAGTTAATCTGGGTTATCTAATTTGTTCACATACAATTATTCATAGTATTCCCTATTTTAGTCACATTGCCAAGTATTTTTTAAATGCACCTTTGATTTCTATTTTGCCTTAATGACTGCACTTTAGTATAGTGTTATTTAATTTATGGCTATCTCACTTTCTTCCTAATGTTGCTGACTCCTAATTTTATCCCATCATGGTCAGAGAACATACTTTGTATTATTTGAATATTTTAAAATTATTGGACCTATTCTTTCTCAAAAATATTCTTTCTGCTTCTGTTTCTATTTCTTCTACTTTTGGACTCTCATATGTATGTGCTGTGTTTGATGCTGTTCCACTTGTCTCTGTGGTTTTGCTTTTACCTTCATTCTTTTTTATCTTGCTGTTTTTCAGACTAAACTCATAACCTATCTCCAAGTTTGCTTATCCTTTACCTGCCTGTTGAAATATGCCTGAGGCCCTTAGGTGATAAAAATGTAAACTTTCAAAAATTCCTTGGATGTTGTGGTCTTACTCTTTCTTCTTCCTGTTTTCTCTTCTAAGTTTTGCATTCTTTCACCAAATAACTTGCCTTTTTTGCAGTAGAAAACATTTGTTATTTACTTCTGATCATCAAAAATTAGAATCCTATTTCTTAGCCGTGTTTTATTTTCCACCACAATTTATACCACTTATTGACCATCTTTTCTCTTTCACTCACCTGAGCAGCTTAACTTATATACTCTACTCCAGACAACAGTGGCATTAGTTTTTGCAGTTGAAAACTTTCTCTATTCTTTCAGTTAATTTTTGGAAAAGGGAGTTTTCAGAAACTGTATTACCTAGTAAAAAAAGATCTTTTCCCAAAAGTCAGATTCAAGATGTGATTTAATAATGCATTTAATATTTTGCCACCTATAACCTAGTGGTTATTCCTATTTTACAGATGTAAAGCTGACACCACGCTTACCACTTTTACTAAAGTGAATCATTTTGAAAAATAGCTTTAATAGATTAAAAATCAATTGTGAAGTGATGGGAAACAAGTAATTAGAAAGGAAAGCAAAAATAAAAGAAAATGTGCAGTGTTATAACTTGAAAATCTTTTAAATTTGTGAATTAAAATATTTGATATATTATTAGTGAATTTTAGTTTGATATCTAATCAGCTTTTTAAGATAGGTTATCATAAAATAATTCAGAGATTCTTAACTTGTATTGGTGAAATTGTATAGTGGGATATAGTTCTTCATAATTAAAGTACTCTATATAATTGTTTAGTTCACAAGACTTTTATAAACTTAAAAGTTGGAATTATCTAATATTGTTTAATGAAAGAAGAGACTATTCTAGTGTGAAATTATTGTGCTTAGAGTCTGAACAACTGCATTAAAATCCTGACAGCACCACTTAAAATCTATAAGCCTTAGTTTTCTCATTTGTAAAACACAGATTATACTTCTTTTTATTTGCAGCACATTGAAGATGAATATGTCATAATTCATAGGAATGCTATGAATCTCAAATGAGACACAGATGATAAAGTTGTATTACAAATTATAAAGGCCTTTAAAAGTGTAAAGCAGGGGTGGTGTATTATTTTTTCTATAAAGGGTCAGATGGTGAGTATTTTTGAGTTTGTCAGCTTTAGAAGTTCTTTCACAACTGTTCAACTCTTTGTTATAGCCCCCAAACAACTATATACTGTAAACAAAGGCCTAAATGTGTGTGTTTGTGAAAGTTGCTCAGTCTTATCTGACGCTTTGCAGCCCCATGGACTATACAGTTCAAGGAATTCTCCAGACCAGTATACTGGAGTGGGTAGCCTTTCCCTTCTCCAGGGGATCTTCCCAACCCAGGGATTGAACCTAGGTCTGCTGCATTGCAGGCAGATTCTTTACCAGCTGGACCACAAGGGAAGCCCAAGAATACTGGAGTGGGTAGCCCATCTCTTCTCCAGCGGATCTTCCCAACCCAGGAATCTCCTGTATTTCAGGTGGATTCTTTACCAACTGAACTATCAGGGAAGACTATTCCTGATGTAAAGCATTATAAATGTTGATCTACTAACTTCCTAATTGCCTTTTCATATGTTTAGAATACAGAAAAATCAAGTTTTCTGATTCAATCCAATAAATAGTTGACCCTAGCATGTGTCACACATT
The DNA here is from genome assembly GCF_033118175.1 of Dama dama. Taxonomy (NCBI): domain Eukaryota; kingdom Metazoa; phylum Chordata; class Mammalia; order Artiodactyla; family Cervidae; genus Dama; species Dama dama. The sequence goes on from NC_083689.1 coordinate 86,739,810, forward strand.
GCTTTATGATAATGGAGGTCACAAAACCAAATAAAATGATTCCTACTTTTAAAAAGAACAATGCAATTGGGAAAATAGCAGTGAAAGCAATGATGCAAAGCAGAAGATATGTTATAAGATCTGAAAGAGACACGTGCACCCCAGTGTTCATCGCAGCACTGTTTATAATAGCCAGGACATGGAAGCAACCTAGATGCCCATCAGCAGATGAATGGATAAGGAAGCTGTGGTACATATACACCATGGAATATTACTCAGCCATTAAAAAGAATTCATTTGAACCAGTCCTAATGAGATGGATGAAGCTGGAGCCCATTATACAGAGTGAAGTAAGCCAGAAAGATAAAGAACATTACAGCATACTGACACATGTATATGGAATTTAGAAAGGTGATAACGATAACCCTATATGCAAAACAGAAAAAGAGACACAGAAATACAGAACAGACTTTTGAACTTTGTGGGAGAATGTGAGGGTGGGATATTTCAAAAGAACAGCATGTATGCTATCTATGGTGAAACAGATCACCAGCCCAGGTGGGATGCACGAGACAAGTGCTCCGGCCTGGTGCACTGGGAAGACCCAGAGGAATCGGGTGGAGAGGGAGGTGGGAGGGGGGATCGGGATTGGGAATACGTGTAAATCCATGGCTGATTCATATCAATGTATGACAAAACCCACTGGAAAAAAAAAATAAAAATTAAAAAAAAAAAAAAAGAAACTAAAAAAAAAAATATAATATGTTATATTTAAAACAATAAGAATATACTGAGACAGGAACCTTTAGTTTTCATTGAATAAATTGAGAGCTAATGGCATAAAAATTGGCCTGTTTGGTCTCATCTTTTCAAATATCTCTTTAATGATTAAAGTAGTATTCATAGACTTTGACAGTCTTTTTTTCTTTTCTCAGTAAATTTCCTTTTTCAGTCTGATATTTGAAAATATCTATCAGTTCTTAATTTTACAAAATTTCAAAGCTAAATAATTTTGATTTGTTTCTGCTGTGATAGGGTGGTGTCTAGTTGTATCATTTCTGCCGTCTGTGTGATGTAAATTCTAATAGAGGTGATGAACTACTTTAGATGCAATAGAAGTAAATACTGATTTTCTACTAGAATGGGAACTATATAATTTTACACATCTGACATAAGTATTTCAAAATATTAATGGGAAATTATATGGATGACAAATATATAAATTAAGGTGAAAATATGACAAAAATTAATCACCATTTACTAGTGTTGATTTTGTTACAAAACATTTAAAATTCAAAGGCATACCACAGAAAGTATAAGTTATAGTACTGATCATAATAGAGATATTTTTCTGAAAATCTTGAAACAACATTGCTTTTAATTCTAGAATTTAAATTAATAGTGCTAGATAAAATGCTGATAGTAAATAGAAAATAAGTGAATAGTACATTTTAAAAGAGTAAATGAGAAAATTACAACTGTGTTATAGAGAAAAAAATCAATGTTTATGTTTAAAGTCAAGAGTTTGAGAATAAGCTAGTTAAGTATGCAGTCATACAGTTTATTTTTCCTTGCTTTTTGAAAATGTCAAGTAGTTAAATAAAACAGCAAAGAAATGAATGTGATTTTTAATCTATACAAGTTCTTTGTAAAAAAGTAACATGTGAAGCCTGAACCTTAATAAGAATGGTTATCATGTTGATCTCTTCAAGAAAATTAGAGATACCAAGGAAACATTTCATGCAAAGATGGACGCAATAAAGGACAGAAACAACAAAGACTTAACAGAAGCAGAAGAGATTAAGAAGAGGTGGCAAGAATACACAAAAGAACTGTACAGAAAAAGTCTTAATGATTCAAATAATCACAATGGTGTCGTCATTCACCTAGAGCCAGACATCCTAGAGTGTGAAGTCAAGGGGGCCTTTAGGAAGCATTACTACAAACAAAGTTAGTAGAGATGATGGAATTAACAGATGAACTATTTCAAATTCTAAAATATGATGCTATTAAAGTGCTGTACTCAATATGCGATCAAATTTGGAAAAGTCAGCAATGGCCACAGGACTGAAAAATGTCAGCTTTCATTCCAATATAAAAGAAAGGCAATACCAAAGAACATTCAAACTGCCATACAATTGAACTCATTTCATATGCTAGCAAGTTTTAATGTCCAAAAACCTTCAAATATGTGAACTGAGAATTTCCAAATGTACAAGTTAGGTGCAGAAAAGACAGAGGGACCAGAGATCAAATTGCCAACATCTATTGGATCATAGAAAAAGCAAGAGAATTCCAGAAAAAAAAACATCTACTTCTGCTTAATTGACCACACTGAAGACTTTGACTGTGTGGATCACAAGAAACCGTGGAAAATTCTTAGAGATGGGAATACCAGACCACATTACCTGCCTCCTCAGAAACCTGTTTGCAGGACAAGAAGCAACAATTAGCAACAATTAGAACAACCTATTGGTTCAAAATTGGGAAAGGAGTATGTCAAGGCTGTATATTGTCACCCTGCTTATTTAACTTTTATGAAGCATACATCATGCAAAATGCCAGACTGGATGAAGAACCAGATGGAAATGCTTGATGATCTTGACATTTTTGATAAACACAGAGCATTGAAATATCTGCATTATTACTATATTTATGATAATACAAGTTTCTGAAGCTAAAGCTTCAATATTTTTACCACATGATGCAAAGAACTGACTCATTAGAAAAGACGCTTAATGATTGAAGGCAGGAGGAGAAGGGGACAACAGAGTATAAGGTGGTTGGATGGCATCTCTGACTTGAAGGCCATGAGTTTGAGCAAGCTCTAGGAGTTGGTGATGGACAGTGAAGCCTGGCATGTTGCAGTCCATGGGGTCGCAAAGAGTCTGACATGACTGAGGAACTGAACTGACAATAATATAAATGAAAAAGTGTCAATTACTGAGTTTGAATAAATATACCAATTTAAACCAGGTAGTTAATGATCCATTATGCACACTAGAGTACCTTGTGTAACCCATTGCTTGTTTTAGGGCATTAGATTTCTGAAAGAATGATTTGCAACTGAAGAAGAGCCCTAGAACCTAAAATGTTTTTAAGGGGGAAAGAAAAGTTTATCCAGCACATCTATATTTTGCTGCTTAAGGCTATCTTCACCTTTCTTGAGAGGTCCAATGGGTAAGTTCAGCATTTCTTTGAAGGTATCTTCCAAAATTGTTACACAGGTTGAATCTCCAAAGACAAAAGGGTATTAAGCAAGACAAGCATCAAAAGCCATGCCTCAGAGAAATCCAGGGAGCTCGGCAAGCCTAACAGAACTTTAAGCAAGAAAATAAACTAATAGTCAATCCAATTGGATACAGCTGTAACAACTACTCTTTAAAAAGTGAAGTTAGGAAAAGAAAGATAAATACTGTATTCCAAAGCATATATATAGAATCTAGAAAAATGGTACTGAAGAATTTATTTACAGAGCAACAGTGGAGAAACAGACATAGAGAATAGACTTATGGACATGGGGAGAGGGGAGGAGAGGGTGAGATGTATGGAAAGAGTAACATGGAAGCTTACATTACCATATGTAAAATAGAGAGCCAACGGGAATTTGCTGTAAGGCCCAGGAAACTCACACAGGGGCTCTGTATCAACCTTGAGGGGTGGGATGGGGTGGGAGGTGAAGGGAGGTTCAAAAAGGAGGGGATGTATGTATACCTATGGCTGATTCAGGCTTCCTTGGTGGCTCAGAGGTTAAAGAGTCTGCCTGCAATGCGGGAGACCAGGGTTCAATCCCTGGGTCGGGAAGATCCCCTGGAGAAGGAAATGGCAACCCACTCCAGTATTCTTGCCTGGAGAATCCCATGGATGGAGGAGCTTGGTAGGCTATAGTCCACGGGGTCGCAGAGAGTCAGACACGACTGAGTGACTTCACTTTCTTTCTTTCTATGGCTGTTTCATGTTGAGGTTTAACACAAAACAGCAAAATTCTGTAAAGCAATTATCCTTCAATAAAATATAAATTTTAAAATGTGTTTTTGTCTAAAATAGAGTCTTTTTTCTGATAGTTTCCATTTTGTTCATATTCTATCAGTTGTACAAAGAGTTTTCTAAGTTGTTTCCATAAGAGTTGAATGTAATCCTGCATTTTATAAATGTTCTATAAGTCCTAATAATATTAAATATTTGTAAAGCTTGTCCTGGGTATTACCTGTCATCTTGAGAAGTTCATGGTAAAAATCTGGTTTATGATGCTGTGCAAAATCTAATATGATGTGTGAAATTATAGAAACCATAAAAAGTCTAAATATAAATAGATTTTGAATGTTACTCTTCCTAGTAACCTTCATATAAGGTTACAGCCTCTGCAATTGTACTAAAAGCTATTTTAAGGGTCTATTTATCCATGCTACATAACATGCAAATGTACATATGACATGTCACTGATCATTTGCATTAAAATTGATAATGTCCTTTTATAAGGAAAACTTGAGAAGTTCCTTTTAAAGTACAGGGGTTTGATCATATCAGTACTCTGGCTTCCTGACTTTTTGTATAGAAACATCCTATCTGATAGTGCACAGCAGTGATTTTCTAGGGAGTTTACAACCCAGTAAATGGGCATTATGAATTGGTAAAGGTAGTGCCAAGACAGCTTAATTCATTGGCAGCTTCTGATCTTGTATTACCTCTGGAGATTTGCCAACCTGTAAAATAGTTTTGAGCAAAAAGTTCCACAAACTGGATCAAATAATAGTACAAAAATTCATTCATAAGTCTTCTCTAGTTTTTATTTGATAGTATTTTATGCTGGCCTGACATTCTTTTTTCCTTGATAAGTTATTTAGCTTGCATCACCAGTTTACAAAATCAGTCTGATTAGTAAAATTAGAGAACTAGTTTTTTTTTTCCCCTTAAATATCAAGATAATCATTACTTTAAAAATAAGAAGTATTTTAAAAGCAGATAATAAATGTCCAAAAAATTTTAATTAATTTGTATTTTATTGAAGGATAATTGCTTTAGAGAATTCTGCTGATTTCTGTCAAACCTTAGCATGAATCAGCCACAGGTATACATACATCCCCTCCCTTTGAAACTCTCTCCCATCTCCCTCCCCATCCCACCCCTCTAGGTTGATCCAGAGCCCCTGTATGAGTTTCCTGAGCCTTACAGCAAATTCCCCTTGGCTATCTATTTTACATACGGTAATGTACGTTTCCATGTTTCTGTTTCCATACATTTCACCCCTCCTCCTCTCTCCCCATGTCCATAAGTCTGTTCTCTATGTCTGTTTCTCCATTGTTGCCCTGTAAGTAAATTCTTCAGTACCATTTTTCTAGATTTCATATATTTGTGTTAGAATATGGTATTTATCTTTCTCTTTCTGACTCACTTCATTCTGTATAATAGGTTCTAGGTTCATCCACCTCATTGGAACTGACTCAAATGTGTTCTTTTTTTATAGCTGAGTAATATTCCATTGTGTATATATACCACAACTTATTTATCCATTATCTGTCAGTGGACATCTAGGTTGCTTCCATGTTCTAGCTATTGTAAATAGTGCTGAAATGAACAATGGGATCCATGTGTCTCTTTCAATTTTGAGGATATCTGATGAACAGTCCGTAGTTGAGCACAGAATACAAGCTATTCAGAAAAGCAATTATTCAAAAGAAAGAAAGTGAAGTTGCTCAGTCGTGTCCAACTCTTTGAGACCCCATGGACTGTAGCCTACCAGGCTCCTCTGTCCATGGGATTTTCCAGGCAAGGGTACTGGAGGCGGTTGCCATTTCCTTCTCCAGGAGATCTTCCCAACCCAGGGTTTGAACCTGGATCTCAATTATTTAAGAGCCACTCTTAAAGACCTCCTAGACCTATTGCAATAGTTAAAATTCAAAAGATTAGATTTTTAGTTTTCCAAAGAGCATTTGAGCAACTTTTAAATGAATCACTAAATACACAAAATATACCATTCATTGTCGTTACTTAAAAAGGCATACTGTTCACAACTACATGTTCCCTTTCCCCCCTTTTTCAAGTCACTTGCACTCCTCTTCAAAAGTAGACACTCCTATATGTTTAGTAGAGATGGATAGGGTCCTCTCCTCTGCATTAGTATAATGTATGAATTGATGTGATATATATATTTCTTATATTGACATATTTTAAAAGCATAAATGAGGTCATTTTCTTTGTATCATTGTGCAACATACTGTTTTTACTTGTTTATGTAAATGCTGTATTTAATAAACATTATATATATAATAAACATTATATTATAAAAATACAGATTTTTTTTCTTTCCTTTTTTCTTAAAATATTGTTCTTTTAGGGTGAATATAACCAATAGCTTGATGATTTAGACAGGCCCAGAGCTGAACTGATCATTCTCTGGTAATAAAATATGCTTTGTTCACTTTCTCATAAAAATTGTCAATTTTGAAAATAATATATCCAGTCCTATGTGATAGTCAACATTTCTCAGTTGTTTAGCTTTAAGTCTTATCATTTGGGGTTGGCACAAGCTGAAGTTTCAGGGGAAAGGAGGAAGGATGCTTCTGTTTGCTTAATATAAATTTAAAACCTCCAAGTTCATTTTTCCCCCCACTGGCCAGCTTCAAATCCAGCCATAGCCATTTGTCAAGTAAGGGGAGGAGGGAACGAAAGGGGATCGGCAGTTCTCATTTGTTTTTGTAGATAGAACTCTCTGAGACTGACAGATAATTAAATGTGACTCTTGCCCTCCTGGGGCACTTTCCTGGGCACTTTAGAGACTCCCAGCTGGATGCCTCTCTTGCAGTACTCTTGACTAATGTGAGGCATCTTAGAGCAACTGGAATCATTTATTTTAGCCTTCCTTCAGTCAGGGATATTAAGTTGCTTACCTCCATTTCTATCCATTGAGGTCTCCCTTCAGTCAGGCCTCTTAGACAAGATGCAAGGTGGTCCCACATTCATGCTCTATCTCAAATGCCCCAGAGGTGCTCAAAACAAAAGAACTCAGGGTCCCCTTATACCTACAAGTGCTGACATTGAAAGTGCAGTAAGAAAAATGCTAAGGCTGTCATAGTGTCAGGAGTCATCTTTCAACCAGCAAAAAAAAAAAAAAAAAAATTATAAATTTCCTCCAGTGGTTCCCTTTATAGCAAACTTCAAAAGGTTGGGGGTAAAATATAGCATCATATTCCTTAAATGTGTTTGCTTCTAGACCAGCTACAGGTGGAATTGTTGGATCCTGGGATGTGTACATTATAAATTATCAGTTCAGTTCAGTTCAGATGCTCAGTCATGTCCGACTCTTTGCGACCCCATGGACTGCAGCAGGCCAGGCCTCCCTGTCCCTCACCAACTCCCGGAGCCTACTCAAACTCATGTCCATCGAGTCGGCGATACCATCCAACCATCTCATCCTCTGTTGTCCCCTTCTCCTCCTGCCCTCAATCTTTCCCAGCATCAGGGTCTTTTCCAATGAGTCAGTTCTTCGCATCAGGTGGCCAAAGTATTGGAGTTTCAGCTTCAGCATCAGTCCTTCCAATGAAAATTCAGGACTGATTTCCTTTAGGATGGAATGGTTGGATCTCCTGGCAGTCCAAGGGACTCTCAAGAGTCTTCTCCAACACCACAATTCAAAAGCATCAATTCTTCAGTGCTCATCTTTCTTTATAGTCCAAATCTCACATCCATACATGACTACTGAAAAAAAACGAGAGCTTTGACTAGACGGACCTTTGTTGGCAAAGTAATGTCTCTGCTTTTCAATATGCTGTCTAGGTTGGTCATAACTTTTCTTCCAAGGAGCAAGCGTCTTTTAATTTCATGGCTGCAGTCATCATCTGCAGTGATTTTGGAGCCCAGAAAAATAAAGTCTGTCACTGTTTCCACTGTTTGCCCACCTATTTGGCATGAAGTGATGGGACTGGATGCCATGATCTTAGTTTTCTGAATGTTGAGTTTTAAACCTACTTTTCCACTCTCCTTTTTCACTGTCATCAAGAGGCTCTTTAGTTCTTCTTTGCTTTCTGCCATATGGGTGGTGTCATCTGTGTATCTGAGGTTATTGATATTTCTCCAAGCAATCTTGATTCTACCTTGTGCTTCATCAAGCCCAGCATTCCAGCTTGTGCTGCATCCAGCCCAGTACATGCAGATGTACCTTGCATACAAGTTAAATAAGCAGGGTGACAATATACCACCTTGACCCACTCCTTTACCGATTTGGAACCAGTCTTTGCTCCATGTCCAGTTATAACTGTTGCTTCTTGACCTGCATATAGATTTCTCAAGAGGCAGGTCAGGTGGTCTGTTATTCCCATCTCTTTAAGAATTGTCCACAGTTTGTGGTGCTCCACAGAGTCAAAGGCTTTGGCGTACTCAATAAAGTAAAAGCAAACTATTTAACTAAATTATTTTGTTAACTTATACTAGCAACATTTGAGAGTATCTATTTCCTCATATTCTTTATTTATAAATTTATTTTATTTTTTCCATTTTCATTAGGATAACAATTCCAAAGTCTTCCATTGCACTTAAAATTGATATCAGTGAGAAATAAGAAATAACATTTATAGTTATCCTGTAATTTTTTTTTGTGGAGTGATAATTTGCCCTCTATATTTTGTATAATATTATATTATTAACTCTAAAATGCTACCCATCGATGTTATAGCTATTAAAAATAACTTTTAGACATTTGGTTCAATTAGACACCAGGACCACTCTCTGATCTACTGTACTTTTCTTTCTCTTGGGTTGTGTGTGTGTGTGTATATGTGTTTACTATGGTAAAGGTAAATAAAATTTAGGAAAATCACCTTGCATTCACCTCTGTGATTTATCAATGGATTAGGTATACTAACACTCTGTGTGTGCATGAGAGGAAGAGTTAGAACAAAAGTACTTAAGAGAGAAAGATGCAGAGATTCAAAGAGTAGAAAGAAAATGAAATATGTTAGGAAGATAACTGATGTATGTTAACTATAATATATATGCTTTATTATAGGAAAACATAACAGTTCTCTTCATTAAATAAATTCTGTAATAAGGGATGATACATTTTATTACATTACTTTGTATAATTTTGTTCCATTAGAAGCATATACATCCTAGACCAGATAATTCCATTATTGTTTTGCCCTCTTACATCAATAGCTTTAGAAATTTTCTTAAAAATCTCTATGAGCATCCTTTCATGTGTTTGCTACCCATCTGTATGTCTTCTTTGGAGAAATGTCTGTTTAGTTCTTTGGCCCATTTTTTGATTGGGTTGTTTAGTTTTCTGGTATTGAGCTTCATGAGTTGCTTGCATATTTTAGAGATTAATTATTTGTCAGTTGCTTTGTTTGATATTATTTTCTGACATCCTGAAGGCTGCCTTTTCACCTGCTTATAGTTTCCTTTGTTGTGCAAAAGCTCACACGGTTTAGAATGGCTGCCATCACAAAGTCTACAAACAATAAATGCTGGAGAGGGTGTGGAGAAAAGGGAAATGTCTTACAGTGCTGGTGGGAATGCAAGCTAGTACAGCCACTATGCAGAACAGAGTGGAGATTCCTTAATAAACTGGAAATAGAACTGCCATACAATGCGGCAATCCCACTGCTGGGCATACACCCTGAGGAAACCAGAATTGAAAGAGACACATGTACCCCGATGTTCATTGCAGCACTGTTTACAATAGCTAAGACATGGAAGCAACCTAGATGTCCATCAGCAGACAAATGGATAAGGAATTTGTGGTACATATACACAATGGACTATTACTCAGCCATGAAAAGGAATGCATTTGAGTCAGTTCTAATGAGGTGGATGAAACTGGACCCTATTATATGGAGTGAAGTAAGCCAGAAAGAGAAACACCAATACAGTATATTAACACATAACCTATGGAATTTAGAAAAATGGTAACAAGGACTCTGTATGCAAGACAGCAAAAGAGACGCAGATATAAAAAACAGGCTTTTGGACTGTCTGGGAGAAGGCGAGAGTGCGACAATATGAAAGAAAAGCATTGAAACACGTATATTACCATATGTAAAACAGATGACCAGTGCAAATCTGATTCACAAAGCAGGACCCCCAAAGCTGGTGCTCTGGGACAACCCAGAGGAACGGGGTGGGGAGGGAGGTGGGAGGGGGCTTCAGGATGGGGGAAAAATGTACATCCTTGGCTGATTCATATTGAAGGATGACAAAAACCACCACAAGGGGTAAAGTAATTAGCCTCCAATTAAAATAAATAAATTAATTTAAAAAATCCCTATGAACATTCTGTAACAGGAGGGTATCTGAGAGTCTTAAATCTCAGGTATCCTTAAACATATGTTAAACTTATACATAGAAAGAGAATGTACAATTGGTTAAAGCAACAGAGATCAATTTCTTGTTGTTGTTTTCTACTTCTCTTTATCTGACAAGCTTCAAGAACATTCTTTGCTGTCAGTAACCGAATTGTTTTCCAGTAGCTCTCAAATTACTTCTCCATTGTTCCCTCTTATCCTATCATTCTTTCACTAATCAAAAATAGATTTTGTAATATTTAAACAAGGAAACACTATCACATATGATGCTGCCTGTTCTGTGTGGCTGTTACTTTTTCATTTAATCATTTATTTGTTTCAAGTGCTATGGTTTAAAGGGGAAGTTGCACTGAAGTATGTGAATGTAAGAGAGTGAAGGTACAATGCAATAGCTACACAAAAAGGAAGCAAATGGGCAAAGGACATTTTACAAATACACAGAACAAGAAAAACATAATCATTTCTTAGTTTGTGTCAAGCTATTTTTTATCTAGAAATTAGACTTTATTGGGAAAAACACTTTATGACCATGAGAGTGAGTTTCTGTATTTTTTTCCATATATGAATAGAAATGGCCACAGAGAACCCATTAGGAAGTCTGTGTATCACTGTGTATATGTTTAAATATCTTTTCCCCAAATTAGTATTCTGACTTAATGACAGTACAAATATAATGTATTCTTCCCTTTCATTTGATCAGAATAAAAATAATATGAATAAATATGTTTTTATAAATAAAATATAAAGAGTTTTAGATGCATGTGTGTGTGTGTGTGTATTTATATATATATACACACGAGAAGGAAATGACAACCCACTCCAGTACTCTTGACTGGAAAATTCCATGGATGGAGGAGCCTGGTAGGCTACAGTCCATGGGGTTGCAAAGAGTCAGATATGACTGAGCGACTTCACTTTCTTTCTTTCTTTTTTGGAGAAGGAAATGGCAATCCACTCCAGTGTTCTTGCCTGAAGAATCCCATGGACAGAGGGGCCTGGTGGGCTACAGTCTATGGAGTTGCAAAGAGTGGGACATGACTAAGCAACTAACACATGCACACACATATATATGGTAGCACATGCATGCATTAATAAATAAATTAAAGCATTCAAATCTATTCTATGAATATATTATTCTGATGTCATTAAAGGCTTCCAAAGTTAACAAAATCATATTATAGTATTTCCATTTAATTCTATACCAGCTAAGTGGATCAAGCTCTTTGTAATGCTTTGAAAAGAAGAAAGTCAAAAATTAACTCTTTTTTTGAACTATTTATCCTCATTTTATATTGCAAGGCTATAGTCATAAGTAGCAGTGCTATTTTTTTTACTTTACACAATATTTGAAATCTGTTTCATCAGTGAAAAAACCCCAATAGATTACTTTTCATAGTATGATTTTGATTGAGGGGAAAAAAAAATGTTCAGCTTTTAAAAGTTGCCCAGGTATTTACGTGCTCAGATAACCACAAAAGTACTTTTGTTTAAGAGCTCCTACATGACATGCAAATGGTCTTTATAAAGCAATGCCTGATTTGCTCTATTTTAAATTAAATTCTTGTGATTTTTTTGTCAGTCTACTGGATAGAAACATGGAATCTGACATATTGAATTAGCCCATTGGTCCATCAACTAGACTCTTTTGCTTCCAGTAACGGTCTATAAAATGAGACTTGAGAGAAAAATAAAGTATTTTGCACATTGTGAATTTTCAAAGAGCTTACCTAATGTTCCTGATTTAGCCTCATGTAGGCATTTCACTGTGAACTTCAAGGTGAGAGCAATGCAAAATTTTCATATTTCCTTTACATGGAAGTAGTTCAAGTGAAATTCTTATTTCTAACTAACAGTTAATGTGGGAAACTTTTGATATTTTTATTAGATTGTATACTTAAAATGTTATAAAAGTAATAATTTAATATGGAACATATTTCTATATATTCTGTAAAAGTCTGAAGCAGTTATTTTGATGGTGATTATTATTATTATTATTTTGGAAATGTTTTTGTAGTTCTAAATATCTTGGGTTATTCTAGTTATTCTAACTGAACAGTATTCCTTTCAGCTAATCTTTTTTAATGACTAAAATGTTGGCTGCCACTTCAACATGAAGAGCATCTGCTTACCTCACTTATAAGAAAGCCTTACAATACAAGTAGGAAATTGAAGAATATAGCTATATTTAGAGCAATAGCAATGTATTTTTCTTCCAGATAAAGTTTATATATGTTTACTTCAAGAGCAGGAAACTACATTAACATAAAGTTGAAAATATTTCCAAAGTTTACACTGATACCAAGACCAATCACACCCCACTCAGCTCAAGTTGCACTGAATTGTAGATTCTGAATGCTGAAGCAAAGTGACTTCATTTATCATATTATAGTCACAAAATGAGTATTTCACAGTATCTCATCTTGAAAGACACTTCAAAGAATAACAGATACTTATATGAAATACTTACCTGAAAAACAAGAGATTATATATCACTTATTTTAGACATTTGAAAACTAGCCATGATTTTTTTTGAATAATTTATATTGGGTAAGACTTGATACTTTTTATTTTATTTCTTCCTTAATTCAGGCACAGAAACTAATTATTATGAATAGAGAATTAATTTTCACATGATAAAACAATCAGGATTTTTTTTTCCCTAGAAATTATATTGCACTATCATGCTCTGCACCACCATTCTTAAGGTCAGGGCATCGAGGAAAACATGATTGTTTCAATCATATTTGCTTGGATGAAGTGTGGTAATAACCAGATACAGATCAAGAGAGAAGGAGAGTTGGCACATTTAAAGGTTCAATATATTCACAGATCCCTGGGGAGAGAACACAGCAGGAGCCACTCAGGAAAGCACCAGATTCTGTCACAGGCAGAGAGAGGGGGGGGAACTGGGGACAAAAGTACCTTTTTAGTGTTTTCTGTTGAAAGAAAGAGGAAGCAGGGCAAACTGACTCAGAATTGATTCAGGATGCTTGAAACTAGCACACCCATGATACTCATGTTCACTGTGACTGTTAGAACATATAGTTTATAAGTACCTAAGGACTCCATATATCTATGAGTGAGTCATACTTTGGTTAAGGGTACCTAACAGTCTCTTAGGTAGATGTTTAAAGTCTCCATTTACCAAAATTAAAAGTTGATTAATACAATGATATCCCCGTCCTTAAATATAATTATTGCTCTAACAAATATGAATATAATTCACATATAAATTAGAAATGCAATGTATTCATGCATTTTAAATTAGCTTTTATCTGTTCTGTGAATTCTTGCAAATAAACCTTCCTTTCTGTTTTTACTATTCATTTTTTCAACTTGCTTTACAAAGATGAACATGGAGTTTCTGCCTACCATTAGAGAAAATATAAAGGTTAGATTAGATAACTGTGTGAAAATGTTCCAGTGTTTTTAGAAAATCTATATTATATTTATTAGCCAACTCTTCCTGGGTCCTCAATGAAAAGTGTTAGTTGCTCAGCCGTGTCCAACTCTTTGCAACCTTATAAACTGTAGCCCTCCAGGCTCTTCTGTCCATTGGATTCTCCAGGCAAGAAAACTGGAGTGGGTTGTCATGTTTTCCTCTACGGGATCTTCCTGACCCAGGGATCAAACTCATGGTCTCTTAAGTCTCCTGCACAGGCAGGCAGGTTCCTTACCACTAGTGCCACCTGGGAAGCCCTTTATAATGAGTAAATAAAATTTTGTGACTTCATTGATATTTTCAAAGAAAAAAATTAAAGTTCAGAAGACTTTTTTCTATGGTTTTCTATTCTGAATTTCATTAAATTTCACTCTAATCTTTATTATTTGCTCTCATGTGTTTAATTTAGGTCCACTATCTTAAGATAGAGTCTTAGGTTATTAACTTGCATGCATCTTATTTTTTAAAATATAGGTATTTTAGTTATTGTTAGTTTGTTTAATGAGTTTTCTGCCTAATTTTGTAAATTCTGTATGTATGTCATATGCAGTCCTTGTTTTCTATTTGATTAACTTTGTAGTCAGCTAATGATTGGACAGACATTTCCTCAAGTGCCTGAAATCTGTAAGTCTCCATGTTTTACAGAGGGACTCTGTATATTTGGGAATGCCTTCAACAGTCAGGTGGTGTGCAATTGTGTTTTACTTCTTTATTTCACATAACTTGAAGTTCATTCAAGGCTGAGGAATCAGGACATTTTTAGGTCTTTATTGAACAGGTGCACAGATATTTACACATGAGATCTCTAGATTCCCAGGAATATGTCAGTCAGTCAGTCAGTCAGTTTAGTTGCTTAGTTGTGTCCGACTCTTTGCGACCCCATGAATTGCAGCACGCCAGCCTCCCTGTCCATCACCAACTCCTGGAGTTTACCCAAACTCATGTGCATTGAGTCAGTGATGCCATCCTACCATCTCATCCTCTGTCGTCCCCTTCTCCTTCTGCCCTCAATCTTTCCCAGCATCAGAGTCTTTTCAAATGAGTCAGCTCTTCACATCAGGTGGCCAAAGTATTGGAGTTTCAGTTTCAACATCAGGTATATGCCAGAGTTTTTCAAAGTCCCTATGGTCATCTTACTCCTAAACTTACGTTCTCAGCTTATTCCTTTAGCTATAGTGCTAAAACATTTGTAAATGTACTGCACCCTCCCCTTGCATCTTCAGAAGTTTTTATCACTAGGTCAAATAATGACAGACTTTTGATTGGGGTCTTCAGAGAATTGCAAACAATCAAATAATGAATTTTGTTTGAGAATGAAGCTCTGGGGAAAAAAAAAAAAAAAGACTTCCTGCCCCATTTTTGCTCCCTCTAGTGACCAGGAATATAGCCTGTTATTTTTCAAAGCTGCTTCAGATTTAGGGCCAAAAGTGGACCTAGGGTAAATTCAATGCCACACATTTGCTATTCTTTCTGAGATTCAGTCACTTTTCTTGTCTAACTGATTCTTGGTTGATACAAGCCTTTGGTTAACTCTCAGAATTATAACAACATTTTGATTGTGATAATATTTGCCCTTTTTGGGAGTGTTTTTATAATGGGGTACATTCTCAGAGGTCCTCTCTTTGCCGTTTTCACTGCTGCTGCTGCTGCGGCTCATTTGTTTAGTCATGTCCGACTCTGCATGACCCCATGGACTGCAGCCTGCCAGGCTCCTCTGTCCATGGGCATTCTCTGGCAAGAGTACTAGAGTGGGTTGCCATGCTCTCCTCCAGGGCATCTTCCCGACCTGGGTCTCCTGCATTGCAGGCAGCTTCCTTACCACTGAGCCACCAGGGAAGCCCATCATTTTCACTGGTATTACCCAATTGTTTTCCTTTTTTTAGCTGAGAGCTTAAGGGCAACAGACCTAAATAATTTGTCCAAAAAGTAGTAAAAGTAGTGCTATTTACACAAGACCTATCCACAAAATGCGTGTGATGCACATAATTCTAAGATTATGTGCAACTACTGCCCTTCTGGCAGAAGTGTCTATGATTATTAAGAACTTTTTCTATACATATTATGTGTCAGATTCAAATTCTATAGCTTTGATATAACGTGGAATAAAACCTGCACTTTTAAAACATACCAACTTGATTATGGTTTCCCAGAAACTCAGTAAGTTTGATGAATTATGGTTATACAGATTCAAATAGTAGGTGGCTATTCTGCATTCATTTGAAATGGAATAGTCTTACAAAATAAAGGGTAAAATCTTTCTTTCAGTTTCCTTACTTCCCTGAAGTGGTGTATAGACTCCTTTCTAAATTGCTAGGCATTTCTATTAAGTGTGATATCTCACAAAGATGCGTAGTCTCTATTTCCTGAAAGAGGGAGCTGGAGTATGAATAGACGCTGACCTCATTTCATTTCTCTTTGATCGTTTTGGAGTGGCAAGCATTCTTTATTGCACCATAGGGAGAGTATGTGTGATGATTGAGACTGCACTGACAAGAAGAAAAAAACTCAAGTTGTGATTTCTCTTTTAAGTAAAGTCCTTTTCAAAAGATAGAAAGGATTAATAGTAATATTAGTTTTCTGGTTTCTAAAGCCTTAGACAATTCTTGACAGGAAAACTCTTTCTATCTATAGAAAACTTTTCTATCATTTCTGAATATGAACAAAAGGTCCTGAGTATTCCTATCATTGCCAGTTACTTTATCAGTAAAAACAATGATTGCCTAGGAATATATTTAGATAGTAAAATAATTAAGAAAATACATTACATAGTTAAGACATTTTGATGACTATAAATTATTCTTCATGCATTTACTTAATTTAAAAAAATATTATAATTTGCATATTTAAGTATACACACCAGTGTGCTAGTATTATCAAGTCATGCAACCTCTCTTATATTCTCTTAATTTCCCGCTCATATTTGAACATTAGTTGTTCTAAATTCTGTGGATAAAAGATGAATAAGCTATGTACTTTAGATTCAGGAAGTTTACATTTTAGCCTTATAGGCATCAATAATAAAATCATCAGTTTGAATCCTCTATTTATCTTTCAGGCTTCTCTATATTAGGTTCCCTACTAATAGCTCTTTTACATATATTTAATACCATAAATACATAAATGCATTCAACAAATAATCTTCACTTTCCATACTCCACTTACTGCTTTGTTTTAAATAATATTTACTGAGATTTTGTGGTATGCCAACATTGAGCTAAGACACTTAAAAATATCTTATTTTATTTAATCTTCAGAAACTCATATGAAAGTACATATATTGCAACAATTTTCTTAATGAAGCAATTGAGCCTTAAAGAGTTTAAGTAATGGAGAATACAGGAATATTTTTAGCTTTGTAACAGGAAACCCATGCAGCTTAGATTAAAACACATATTCTTAATAAGGACATGTCTTGATGTATACGGTTGTTGGAATTACTTTAGTGCTTCAACCATGTTAGGGTTTAGAGTTTCTTTCCTCAGTGTCACTATAGCTGTCCTAGCTCAATATATCTATTCTTTTTCAGGATGAATGACAAAGAGGTGAAAATAGAGATGCTTATTCCTTTTATTAGTTAAAGAAAAGTTAGAAAACCCTGAACAGTGTCTTATTTGCTTCACTTTACTAGAACTCTGTCATACTGCTTATCTTTGTTACCCTTAATTTCACAAGAGTTTGGGAAAGCACAAGTATATAGTCATAGAGGGGTTTGAAAAGGGAGAAATGATGTGGAAATGGATGATTGATCAACCAACTAAGTCAGTCATACCTAACTTCATTATCACCCACAAAACCTACATCTATAATTATCCCAACTTTCTTAGATGCAACCACAATTTTAGCATTGATGTTTATTATTCTTGCAGATATTTTAAAACCTTTGTTATAAAAGTAAGTATTCTAAAGTAATATGTAATACTATTTAAACTTTTTTTATGTTTATAACAAAATATCACACTATAGGTGAGCTTTTATAACTTGATTAACTTGATTTTGGTTTACCTTGAAATATTTTAAAAAGTGTTCCATACCTGAAACTCCAGTTCACACACTTTTACAGCTAAATAGTATTCTATAGTGTACATCTTAGCAGAATATATCAGGATGACCCATAAAAGATTGCTCTTTTTGTAGAACAAAAACATTGTATATCATCATTTCTAATAACTTAATCTGTTAACTATCCATTCTCCTTTTGACATATATTTAGATTGTTTTCAAACAGGTTGGTTATGAATATACCTGTATAAGTTTCTTACAAAACAAAAACTCATTTTAACTTTAGACAATTCTTACCAAAGATTATGTCTTGTCATTGGACACACAGAAAATTATATTATTCAAATTTGTTGTTGTTTAGTTGTAAATTCATGTCCAACTCTTTGTGACCCCATGGACTGCAGCACAACAAGGTCCTCAGCCCTTCACTATCTCTTGGATTTTGCACAAATTCATGTCCACTGAGTTGGTTATGCCATCTAACCATCTCATCCTTTGCTGCTCCCCTCTCTTTTTCCCTTCAATCTGCCCCCAGTTCAGGGCCTTTCTCAATGAGTTGGCACTTTGCATCAGGTAGCCAATGTATTGGAGCATTAGCTTCAGCATCAGTCCTTCTAGTGAATATTCAGGGTTGATTTCCTATAGGACTGTTTGGTTTAATGTCCTTGCCATCTGAGGGACTCTCAGGAGTCCTCTCCAGCACCACAATTTGAAAGCGTCAATTCTTCAGAGCTCGGCCTTCCTTATAATCTAGCTCTGACATCCGTACATGACTACTGAAAAAACATAGTTGTGACTATATGCACCTTTGTCAGCAAAGTGGTTTCTGCTTTGCATTAATAATACACTGACTAGGTTTGTCATAGTTTTCCTTCCAGGGAGTAAGCATCTTTTAATTTCATGGCTGAAGCTACTGTCCATGGTGATGGTGATTTTGGAGCCCAAGAAAACAAAATCTGTCATTGCTTCCAGTTTTTCTGCCTTCTGTTTGCCATGAACTGGTGGGACCAGATGCCATGATTTAATATTTGTAATGTTGAGTTTCAAGTCAGCCTTTTCACTCTCCTTTTTCACCCTCATTAAGAGGCTCTTTAGTTCCTCTTCACTTTCTGCCATTAGAGTGATATTATCTGCATATCTAAGGTTGTTGATATTTCTCCTGGCAATCTTGATTCCAGCTTATGATTCATCCAGTCTGGTATTTCCCTTCATGTACTCTGCATTGGTTTTGTTGGTGCTGTTTATTCACTAGGTTGTGTCCAACTGTTTGTGATCTCATTGACTGTGATTCACCAGGCTCTTCTGTCCTTGAGGTTTCCCAGGCAAGAATACTGGAGTAGGTTGCCATTTCCTTCTCTGTACTCTGCATAGAAGTCAAATAAGCAGGGCAACAATAAACAGATTTATCATACTCCTTTCCCAATTTTGAACGAGTCTGCTGTTCCAAGTCCAGTTCTAACTATTGCTTTGTGGTCCACATACAGGTTTCTCAGGAGACAGGTAAGATGGTCTGTGTTGGTGTGTGACTTTGTAGCTCCAACTGTCACAGGTGTGTTGGGTCCATTCTCTGACCTAATAGTATACCATTTTTAACACACCTGTTGGGAAGTTTTGCCTGTACATATATTAAAATATTATTTTACTGTATACCTCCTGTGGTCTTTTAACAAAACTAACTTTAAGTTCTTTTTATTTTAGTTTTATTCCTGCTCTTAAAATAATTATATAAAGTATTATATATTGGTAATTATGAAGTAGGTGCTTGCTAAGCACTATTCATTTACTTAGCCATGTAGTACAGAACCACTATGAGGTTATCTCCACTTGAGATAAGGAATTAATAAAGCATAATGAGGTTAAGAAAATTACCCAAGGTTAATCACCTAGTAAAGCTTGGTTTGAACCTAGTAAACCTAGTAAAGTCTGAATTTCAACCAAGGCAATTAGGTTCCACACACTTTGTTCTCAACTATTAAGCATTACAATCCTTCACTATTTTCTTCCTCCAGTTCTGCTTATGCACTGCTTAAGTTATGTTACATGTAACTTTTATATCCTGCCCAGATACATTACTTCCATTTTACTTTCATAAGATGGATAAATGATATTCATTTATTTCATCCTTTTCTATTTGCTATATAAGGTATCAAGAAAGAGAAAAACAGCCTCTAATGTCTAGAAGTTGGCCTGGTATTCAAGTTAAACCATAACAAACTCCTGTTAAACAAAAACAATTTCACAAAATATGTATATACATAAACAGGCAAAACTAACCTGCAATGACAGAATGAAATAGTTTGGTGTAATTATAAATTAGTTTTGTCTTTTCTAACATTTGATATAAATCAAATAATAATGCATATTTTTATAACACTCTGATTTTTTAAAGCATAAACAAAATATATAAATCAGTTAAAATGGGTGTGGTTCTGTCAGTCTGGAAGTCATGTCTGAAATCTTAAGACATATGTCAATGAACCAAGCACTGGCAACAAATTAGGAAAGAATGCATAAATGAAAAGATAAACATTAAAATTAAAAGTAATTTGCCACACGGATCAAATCAATGAGGTGAAAGGTACTAGTATTTAATATAACACCCTAAATTCAGGTTGGAAAAGCTAGCAATATGGGGGGATCTAAGCAGTGAGGTAAATCAGGTTTTGAATTTATTTCAAATTTAAATGACATAGGGAACACAAGGGAATGAATAAACTAATTAATACATATCTGAAGTAAATGTATAAATAAGTAAACCCAGTATGTACATTTATAAAGCACAAAGTTCTAGGAATTAATCCTGCTCATCAGATGATATCTCAAAGATTATGATGAATTTCAATCACAAATTCCAAGAATTCTAACCAATTAATGTTCTACAGAAAAATAACCTGCAGTTCAAGTTCCTAGAAATCATATACCATTGGTATGTTTGTCAAAAGTAGTGATAGAGAGCATAGAAATAAGGAGAAAAAAAAGATTTAATAAAGACAGAACTGAAGTCTTTAAACATTTGGAATACTTTCATGCAAAAGCAAAATTAATTTGTTGTTTTGTCTTCAAAGGTAAAATTAGGGTAAGAGAAAATTGAACACATTTTTCAGATGAACATGAGAATTGGCAGTGTAGCTTAGCTGATGAAATGTTAACTTGTGAAAGGAGAAAGAACAATGAACACATTTTTCACTGGTGGCATATTTCTAATATTAATTATAGGATAATATTTTGAAATGATGAGAAAGTGTTCAAATATCTAAGGTGAAAGCACAGCTGTAAAATGAATTGTTCTTTTATTAATGAAGAAGTTAATACCAAGTAGATTTCACCCACCAATCAAACTCCTTTCCTCCCATCACTTACAGCTAATTTACTCTTACAAAAAATGTTTATATCTTAAAACTTATAGAATACTAAAATTGAAACAGGTACATGATACGTGAAAACCAGATTAAAGTTCATGAAGGCTCTGACAGGAAAAGTAATGCCCCTTAGTTGTTTTTTTTTTAATTGTTTTATAATATAAAAAGTTTCATCCTAAGAAAAATGCAAACTTTCAATGGGACTGCTAAAGAAAGACTTAAAAACTTTAAGAATATCTAAATATTCAGTGAAAGGTCAACAAGCTTTATGTTTTGAATTGTTAGCAACAATATATATATATCATAACTTGTTAACTTTCCAAGTAAAACATGTATTCTTGATATTCTTCTTATTTTTAGGCTTCATCTTAGAAGAGATCCTTCCATAGGTTGTTAAGCTGTCCTAGTTCTTAAACATAAGCTATTCAATACAGATTAAGCTTTTCTTGATAATAGAGAATCATCACTGAATATTTACTTTTTTATTTACTTACTCACTAATTTGGGGCCATTATAATGGATTTTCTTTCAGTCATAACCCATAAACTTTTACTTCTCTTGTACATAGTGAGAATTTCTATAACAGTTTCTTTTATTTCCTCCTGCTTATCTTCTTCTGTTTGACTTGAGCAAACAAAGATACCAAAATTATAAAATAAGGACCAGTACATTTTTAATTCTGCTAAAGCAAAAGCCTGGTTCTAAAGGAGAGATTAAGGTATCAACTTTGTTGATTCAGTTATTTTACCTGTTATTTTGTATTACTGTCTATACTCAGTGAATTATTTAAAGATATATTTAAGTAGTTAGAAGTATTATTCATGAATAAATGGACTCGAAAATTTTGTTTAACTATTGCCTAGTTAAAATACTTAAATGCTTGGCTAGTTAATTCAAGTATCATAAATGATTCAAATGATTGCCTATTCTATTATGTACTATAGAAAAAAGCTTCATTTTTAATTTGAACAATAATATATGAATTTAAAATTTAGCACTGTATTATTTAACCCACTGTTACTAGGAATCTAACATTAATTGAACCATAATTATCCATGGTGCTTGTTAAAAATGCCAGTATTGCAGTGGTTTTGCCATACATTGACATGAATCAGCCATGAGGGTACATGTGTCCCCATCCTGAACCACCCCCCAAACCTCCCTCCCCATCCCATCCCTCAGGGTCGTCCCAGTGCACCAGCCCTGAGCACCCTGTCTCATGCATCGAACCTGGACTGGCGATCTATTTCACATATGGTAATACACATGTTTCAATACTAGTCTCTCAAATCATCCCACCCTCGCCTTCTTCCACAGAGTCCAACAGTCTGTTCTTTATATCTGTGTCTCTTTTGCTGTCTCGCACATAGGGTCATCATTACCATCTTTCTAAATTCCATATATATGTGTTAATATACTATATTGGTGTTTTTCTTTCTGACTTACTTCACTCTATATAATAGGCTCCAGTTTCATGCACCTCATTAGAACTGATTCAAATGCATTCTTTTAATAACCGAGTAATCTTCCATTGTGTATATGTAACACAGCTTTCTTATCCATGCATCTGCCGATGAACATCTAGGTTGCTTCCATGTCCTAGCTATTGTAAACAGTGCTGCGATGAACACTGGGGTACATGTGTCTCTTTCAATTCTGGTTTCCTCAGTGTGTGTACCCAGCAGTGGGATTGCTGGGTTGTATGGCAGTTCTATTTCCAGCTTTTTTAAGGAATCTCCACACTGTTCTCAATAGTAGCTGTACTAGTTTGCATTCCCACCAACAGTGTAAGAGGGTTCCCTTTTCTCTGCATTCTCTCCAGGATTTATTGTTTGTAGAATTTTTGATAACAGCCATTCTGACTGGCATGAGATAGTACCTCATTGTGGTTTTGATTTGCATTTCTCTGATAATGAGTGATGTTGTCAATGCTTTTTTATAAATCTAAGATTGGAGTTGCTAGGTCACATAGTAGTTATATTCCTAGTTTTTTTAAAGAACCTTCATACTTTTCTCCATAGGGGGCTACACAAATTTTCATTCCCACTAACAGTTTAGGAAGGTTCTCTTTTCTCTGCACCCTCTCTGGCATTTATTGTTTGTAGATTTTTTGATGAGGACCATTCTGAATGGTGTGAGGTGATACCTCATTATAGTTTTGATTTGCACTTCTCTTATAATTAGTGATGTTGATCATGTTTTCACATGCTTTTTGACCTTTCATATGTCTTCTATGGAGAAATGTCTATTTAGATTGATGCTCACTTTTTGATTGAGTTGTTTCCTTTTTTTTGATTGAGCCGTATAAGCTGTTTGTATATTTTGGAGATTAATCTCTTGGTGGTTACTTCATTTGCAAATATTTTCTCCCACTCTGAAGATTTTTTGTTTTGTTTATGGCTTCCTTTGTTGTGCAAAAGCTTTTAAGTGTACTTAGATCATATCTTATTTTTGTTTTTATTTTCATTATTTTAGGAGGTGGGTCAAACACACATACACACACACCCTCCCCTCCCCCCCCCAAAAAAAAACAACTACCATATGATACAGCAATCTCACTCCTGGTCATATATCCAGAGACCCCATAATCTCAAAGGATATATGCACCCAAATGTTCATGGCATTATTATTTACAATAGCCTGAACATAAAAGCAACACAAATGTCCATCAATAGAGGAATGGATATACAAGATGTGGTACATACATACAGTGGAGTATATATATACAGTGGGGTATGTATTACTCATTGTGAGTACGTACTAAGTCACTTCAGTTGTGTCCGACTCTTTGCAGCCCTATGGACTGTAGCCCACTCGACTCCTCCACCCATGGGATTCTCCAGGAAAGAATACTATCCTCCAGGGATTTTCCCAACCTAGGGTCGAACTGATGTCTCCTGCGGATCCTGGATTGCAGGTGGAATCTTTGCTGAGCCACCGGAGAAGCCCTCTATTACTCACTAGTTGGCCATTAAGTGGAACAAAACAATGCCATTTGCAGCAACATGGATGGAGCTAAAGGTTGTCATGCAGAGTGAGGTTAAGTCGGATAGAAGACAAATATCATATGATATTGTTTATATATGGACTCACTTAAAAAGTGTACAAATGAACTTTTAGAAAACAGAAGTAGAGTCATGGATATAGACAAGAAACTTATCATTACCAAGGGATAAGAAGGGAGGGACAAAATGGGAGATTGGGATTGATGTCTATACTCAACGATAGATAAAATAGATAAAATGATAAGAATCTGCTGTATAGCACAGGAAACTACTCAATACTGCATAATGTCTTACATGGGAAAAGAATCCAAAAGAGGAGTAGATATATGTATTGTTGCTATTCGGTTACAAGTCATGTCTGACTGTGACTAGATGGGATGTAGTGTGCCAGGCTCCTCTGCCCTCCACTATCTCCTGGAGTTTGCTCAAGTTCATGTCCTTTGTGTCAGTGTACTATCTAACCATCACATCCTTTTCCTCCCCCTTCTCCTTTGCCTTCAGTCTTTCCCAACATCAAGGTCTTTGCCAATAAGTTGGCTCTTCACATCAGGGGGGTCAATATATTAGAGATTCATCTTCAGCAACAGTCCTTTCAATGAATATCGAGGGCTGATTTCCTTTAGGATTGACTCGTTTGATTTCCTTGCAGTCCAAAGGACTCTCAAGAATCTTCTCCGGCACCATAATTCAAAAGCATCCATTCTTCGGAGCTTGGTCTTCTTCACAGTCCAACTCTGACATCCTACATGACTACTGGTGATACCCTTGTCAGCAAAGCGATGTCTCTGCTTTGTATTAATAATGCAATGTCTAGGTTTATCATAGTTTTCTTTCCAAGGAGCAAGTGTCTTTTAATTTAATGGCTGCAGTCACTGTCCACGGTGATTTTGGAGCCCAAGAAAATAAAATCTGTCACTGCTTCCACTTCTTACACCTCTGTTTGTCATGAAGTAATGGGACAGGATGCCGTGATCTTAGGCTTTGTAATGTTACATTTCAAGGCAGCTTTTTTACTCTCCTCTTTCACAGTCATCAAGAGGCTCTTTAGTTTCCTCTAGCTTTCTGCCATTAGAGTGGTGTTATCTGCATATCTGAGGGTGTTGATATTTCTCCCCACAATCTTGATTCCATCTTGTCCTCTGTATGTAATTCAAATAAGCATGGTGACAATATACAGCCTTAACATACTCCTTTCCCAATTTTGAACCAATCAGCTGTTACATGTCCAGTTCTAACTGTTACTTCTTAACTCGCATACAGACTTCTCAGGAGACAAGTAAGGTGATCTGGCACTCCCATCACTTTAAGAATTTTTCACAGTTTCTGGTGATCCATGTAGTCAATGGCTTTAGTGTAGTTAATGAAGCATAAATAGAGGTATTTCTGGAACTCCCTTAGTTTCTCCATGATCCAACAAATGTTGGCAATTTGATTTCTGATTTTTCTGCCTCTTTAAAACTCAGCATGTACACTTGGAAGTCCTAGGTTCCTAGGCTCCTGCTGAAGCCTGACTTGAAGGATTTTGTGCATAATTTTGTTACTATGTGCAGTAAGTGCTATCATATGGTAGCTTGAACATTCTTTGGCTTTGCTCTTCTATGTGATTAGAATGAAAACTGACCTTTTCCAGGCCTGTGGCCACTGCTGTATTTTCCATATTTGCTGACACATGGAGTGTAGCACTTTCACAGCACCATCTTTTTAGATTTGAAATAGCTCAGCTGGAGTTCTGTCTCCTCCACTAGTTTGTTCAATTTAATGCTTTCTAAGGTCCACTTGACTCCACACCCCAGGATGTTTGGCTCTAGTTGAGTGACCACACCATTGTGGTCATCTAAGCCATTAAGATAGTTTATGTACAGCTCATCTGTGTATTCTTGCGACCTCTTCTAATCTCTTTTTGCTTCTGCTAGGTCCTTGCAGTTTCTGCCCTTTATTATGCTCATCTTTACATGAAATATTCTCTTTAAATCTCTAATTTTCTAAAGGAGATCTCCAGTATTTCCCATTCTATTGTTTTCCTCTATTTCTTTGCATTGTTCACTTAAGAAGGTTTTCTTATCTCTCCTTGCTAATCTCTGGAACTCTACATTCAATTGAGTATACCTGTTCCCTTTTCACTTGCCTTTTGCTTCTCTTCTTTCCTCAGCTGTTTGTAATTCCTCAGATAACCACTTTGCCTTCTTACATTTCTTTTTCTTTAGGAGAGTTTTGGTCACTGCCTCCTGTTAATATTAGGGACTTCAGTCCATAGTTCTCAAGGCACTCTGTCTACCAGATCTAATCTCTGAATCTATCTGTCACTAGATGACAGCTTGGCGTAGATTTTTTAAATTAATTAATTAATTTTAATCGGAGAATAATTACTTTATGATATTGTGATGATTTTTGCCATACATCAACTTGAGCTGGCCAGTTATACATGTGTCCTCCCCTGTCTGGAAACCCCCTCCCACCTCCCTCTCCATCCTACTCCTCTGGGTTGTCCCAGCACCGTCTTTGGGTGACCTGCTTGTCACATAAAATTTGCACCAGTCATCTATTTTACATATGCTTTGAAAAGACCCTGATGCTGGGAAAGATTGAGGGCAGGAGGAGAAGGGGGTGACAAAGGATGAGAGGTTGGATGGCATCACCGACTCAATGGACATGGGTTTGGGTGGACCCCAGGAGCTGGTGATGGACAGGGAGGCCTGGCATGCTGTGGATCATGGGGTCACAAAGAGTCGGACACGACTGAGCAACTGAACTGAAATGAATATACATATTTCAATGGTGTTTTTTCAAATCATCCCACCTTTACCTACTCCTGCTGAGTCCAAAAGGTCCAAAAGTCTGTTCTTTACATCAGTGTCTCCTTTGCTGCCCTGCATGTAGGATGGTTGGTACCATCTTTCTAAATCCCATATATATCAGTTAATATACAGTATTTGTCTTTCTCTTTATGACTTACTTCACTCTGTATAATAGGCTCCAGGTTCATCCACCTCATTAGAACTGATTCAAATGCATTCCTTTTTATAGCTAAGTAATATTCCATTGTATCATGTATCATGAGTTCCTTACATTTGTCTGCTGATGGACATCTACCTTGCTTCCATTTCCTGGCCATTGCAATAGTGCTGTAAAGAACATTAGGGTACATGTGTCTCTTTCAATTCTGGTTTCCTCAGGATGTATGCCCACCAGTGGGATTGCTGCATCCTCTGGCGGTTCTATTGCAAGTTTTTTTTGTTTGTTTATTTTGTTTTTTAAAGAATCTCCACACTGCTCTCCATAGTGAATGTACCAGTTTGCATTTCCAACAGTGTAAGACATTTCCCTTTTTCCCACACCCTTTCCAGCATTTACTGCTTGTAGACTTTTTGATGATGGCCATTGTGACCAGTGTGAGATGACAGCTCATTGTGGGTTTGATATGTAATTCTCTAATAAGGAGTGAAGTTGAGCATTTTTTCATGTGTTTATTAGCCATCTATATGTCTTCATTAGAGAAATGTCTGTTTAGGCTTTTTTGTCCACTATTGATTGGGTTGTTCCTTTTTCTCTGGTATTAAGCTGCATGAGCTGCTTGTATATTTTGGAGATTAACTGTCAGTTTTTTCTTTTGCTATTATTTTATCCCATTCTGAGGGTTGTCTTTTCACCTTGCTTAGAGTTTCCATCATTGTGCAAAGCCTTTAATTTTTTAATTTTTTTATTTTCATCATTGTGCAAAACCTTTTAAATTCAATTAGGTCCCACTTGTTTATTTTTGTTTTTATTTCCATTTATCTGGGAGGTGGGTCATAGAGGATCTTGCTGTGATTTATGTCAGAGAGTGTTCTGCCTATGTTTTCCTCTAAGAGTTTTAAAAATTCTGGTCTTATATTTAGGTCTTTAATTCATTTTGAGTTGATTTTGTGTATGGTATTAGAAAGTGTTCTAGTTTCAATTTTTTACATGTAGTTGACCAGTTTTTACAGCACCTCTCGTTGAAGACACAGTCTTTAGATTTTTAATATGATGTGAGAACAAAGTGGAGGCTGCAAGTCAGTAAAGAAGCTAATTTTAGGTCTTGGGATTCTAAAAGAAGAAATTTATCCAACATGGAAATAGAAACAGTAGGACTTGATGACAGAAAAGAATGTGAAATATGAGGAGACTTAACAGTTTGTATCCAATAACACGAAATGCTACAATGAATTTGAGTATAATGCTGAATAAGATGGTCACTGAATTTGTTACAATATTATTTGCTACCTTGAGAGTATTCTTAGTAGACAAATTCAAAACTAGATTTTGAGAGGCTGAGAAAGGGTAAAGAATCAGCAGCAACAAAAAGGATTTATCTATCAAGTTACTGAGCAGCAATGGAAATAAAGATAAAATAGCAATTTGTAAAATTAAGCAATCAAAAGAGTTTTAGGTAAGAAGAGTTGTACCTGTGTGTTTCTGCTTTTACAGGTTAGTGATTAGACGGTTTTCCTCCAATGCAACAGGTATATTCTACAAGAGGAAACATATTCCAACAGTTAAAAATGAAATTAGGGTTAGTATCAACATTTTCAGTTCAGTTCAATTCAGTCGCTCAGTCATGTCTGACTCTTTGCGACCCCTTGGACTGTGCATATCAGGCTTCCGTGTCCATCACCAACTCCCGGAGTTTACCCAAACTCATGTCCATTGAGTTGGTGATGCCATCCAACCATCTAATCTTCTATTGTCCCCTTCTTCTCCTGCCTTCAATCTTTCCCAGCATCAGGGCCTTTTTCAATGAGTCAGCCCTTTGCATCAGGTGGCCAAAGTATTGTAGTTTCAGCTTCAGCATCAGTCTTTCCGATGAACACCCAGGGCTGATGTCCTTTAGGATGGACTGGTTGGGTCTCCTTGCAATCCAAGGGACTCTCAAGTGTCTTCTCCAACACCACAGTTCAAAAACATCAATGATTTGGCGCTCAGCTTTCTTTATGGTCCAACTCTCACATCCATACTTGAATACTGGAAAAACCATAGCTTTGACTAGCCGGATCTTTGTTGATAAAGTAATGTCTTTGCTTTTCAATATGCTGTTTAGGTTGGTCATAACTTTCCTGCCAAGGAGTAAGCATCTTTTAATTTCATGGCTGCAGTCACCATCTGCAGTGATTTTGGAGCCCAAGAAAATAAAGTCAGCCCCTGTTTCCACTGTTTCCCCATCTATTTTCCATGAAGTGATGGGATGGGACGCCATGATCTTAGTTTTCTGGATGTTGAGCTTTAAGCCAACTTGTTCACTCTCCTCTTTCACTTTCATCAAGAGGCTAAGCAAATCATGGTTCTAGTTAACAATGATACTAATTTTAATTTTTTTTCTTTGATGCCTTTGAAGTATTTGACACAAGTTATCACTTGTCTGCAAAGAAGGTCTGGCAATTTTTTTTTCATTTATTTTTATTATTTGGAGGCTAATTACTTTACAGTATTGTAGTGGTTTTTGCCACACATTGACATGAATCAGCCATGGATTTACATGTGTTCCCCATCCTGAACCCCTCTCCCACCTCCTTCCCTACCCCATCCCTCTGGGTCATCCCAGTGCACGAGCCCTGAGCACTTGTCTCATGCATCCAACCTGGACTGGCGATCTCTTTCACACTTGATAATATACATGTTTCGATGCTGTTCTCTCAGAGCATCCCACCCTTGCCTTCTCCCATATAGTCCAAAAGTCTGTTCTATACATCCGTGGCTCTTTTTCTGTCTTGCATATAGGGTTATCGTTACCATCTTTCTAAATTCCATATATATGTGTTAGTATACTGTATTGGTCTTTATCTTTCTGGCTTACTTCACTCTGTATAAGGGGCTCCAGTTTCATCCATCTCATTAGAACTGATTCAAATGAATTCTTTTTTAATGGCTGAGTAATATTCCGTGGTGTATATGTACCACAGCTTCCTTATCCATTCGTCTGCTGATGGGCATCTAGGTTGCTTCCATGTCCTGGCTATTATAAACAGTGCTGCGATGAACACTGGGGTGCACGTGTCTCTTTCAGATCTGGTTTCCTCGGTGTGTAAGCCCAGAAGTGGGATTGCTGGGCCATATGGCAGTTCTATTTCCAGTTTTTTAAGGAATCTCCACATTGTTCTCCAAAGTGGCTGTACTAGTTTGCATTCCCACCAACAGTGTAAGAGGGTTCCCTTTTCTCCACACCCTCTCCAGCATTTATTGCTTGTAGACTTTTGGATAGCAGCCATCCTGACTGGCGTGTAATGGTACCTCACTGTGGTTTTGATTTGCATTTCTCTGATAATGAGTGATGTTGAGCATCTTTTCATGTATCTGTTAGCCATCTGTATGTCTTCTTTGGAGAAATGTCTGTTTAGATCTTTGGCCCATTTTTTGATTGGGTTATTTATTTTTCTGGAATTGAACTGCAGGAGTTGCTTGTATATTTTTGAGATTAATCCTTTGTCTGTTTCTTCATTTGCTATTATTTTCTCCTATTCTGAAGGCTGTCTTTTCACCTTGCTTATAGTTTCCTTTGTTGTGCAAAAGCTTTTAAGTTTCATTAGGTCCCATTTGTTTATTTTTGCTTTTATTTCCAATATTCTGGGAGGTGGGTCATAGAGGATCTTGCTGTGATTTATGTCGGAGAGTGTTCTGCCTATGTTCTCAATTTAAAGCAAGAAAATTCCAAGAATTACCATAAGCAAATGTTTGCATCTAAGTAATATAGTTTAAGGACTTCTTTTAATTTCTAATTGCCTACATATATAATCAAATTTTCTCTAGGTAATATGGTTTTGAGATTGAAAGGTGATATTAAAGTGACAATAAATAAATGCATTGTAGTGATCTGTAAAATGCACAATGTTTCTCAAGAGTCTGTCACCTGAACAAGTATACACCATAGATTTGGAGATTGAATACCAAGATCAGTAATGCCTGTGGCAAGGTGAGATACAGAAGATATCTGTAAGAAATGGGAATAAAAGCACAGGTGAGAAACTTTTAGTCCTAGGAAAACTGATGCTGAATTCACTTCTCTTGGTACAGGAGAGAAAAAAATACATATGTTACTGATATCTGGGATTTTTCATATTGTCTAAATGACTCTGTTGCTATTACCCAGCCATCTTCTTTTTTAAGTCGTCCAAGCAAGACTCTTTGTCTCTGCCAATGGCCAGCACCTTTCTTTGTACAGCAGTGTAGTGCAGGTAGTGGTGGAGGTAGTGGATTCCCGTTGAGCTATATAAAATCCTAAAATGCGATGCTGTTAAAGTGCTTCACTCAATATGCTAGTAAATCTGCAAAAGTAAGCAATGGCCACTGGACTGGAAAAGGTCAGTTTTCATTCCAATCCCAAAGAAAGGTAACATCAAAGAATGTTCAAAC
The DNA here is from genome assembly GCF_033118175.1 of Dama dama. Lineage (NCBI taxonomy): Eukaryota > Metazoa > Chordata > Mammalia > Artiodactyla > Cervidae > Dama > Dama dama. Next base: position 86,771,254 of record NC_083689.1, read on the forward strand.
AGCAATACAACTGTGCTCATTTTACATGCTAGGAAGGTAATGGCCAAATTTCTTCAAGCTTGGCTTTGACAGTACATGAACCAAGACAGATGTACCAGCTGAATTTATAAACGGCAGAAGAACCAGGGATCACATTGCCAACATTCGTTGGATCATAGGAAAAGCAAGAGAAGTCCAGAAAAACATCTACTTCTCCTTCATTGGCTTTACTAAAGCCTCTGACCGTGTGGATCACAATAAACAGTGGGAAATGCTCAAAGATATTGGAATACCAGAACACCTACACCTTACCTGTCTCCTGAAAAACCTGTATGCAGGTCAAGAAGCAACAATTAAAACCAGACATGGAACAACAGACTGGTTCCAAATTGGGAAAGAAATACATCAAGGCTGTATATTGTCACCCTGCTTGCTTAACGTCTATCCAGAGTACCTCATGCAAAATGTCAGGCTGGATGAATCACAAGCTGGGATCAAGACTGCCAGGAGAAATAGCAACAACCTCAGATATATAGATGACACCATCCTAATGGCAGAAAGCAAAGAGAAACTAAAGAGTCTCTTGATGAAGGTGAAAAAGGAGTGTGAAAAAGCTGGCTTGAAACTCAATATACAAAAAAACTAAAATCAGGCAATGTTGCCCCATCACATCATGGCAAACAGATCAGGGAAAAATGGAAACAATGGCAGATTTCCTTTTTTGGGGCAATCCTAAAGGAAAACACCCCTGCATATTCACTGGAAGGATTGATGTTAAAGCTGAAGTTTCAGTAATTTGGCCACCTGATGTAGAGTCAACTCATTGGGAAAGACCCTAATGCTGGGAAAGATTGAGGGCAAGAGAAGAGGGTGGCAGAGGATGAGTAGGTTAGATAACATCACTGACTAAATGGACATGGGTTTAAGCAAAGTCTGGGAGATAGTGAAGGACAGGAAGACTGATATACTGAAATCCATGGGGTCACAAAGAGTCAGACACAACCAAGTGACTGAACAACAGCAAATTAATAAAATATGTAAAGCTTACACTTTTGCTCTGGGATGCAGTTTGTTTATTTATAAAATGAAAAGCTTTAAAAAATTACCTATAGGGATATTTCCAGGTCTAAAATAGTGTGATGTTAATTACAAAACACAGAATTTTCACAGTATATTATCTTAGGAAGAAAAAAAAAATTCTGATCCACTTTTAGGTGGATTAAAATCAAAATATATTTTACTAATGGTGGTAGTTTAGTTGCTAAATCCTGTCTGACTTTTGTGACCCCATGGACTGTACCCCACAGGCTCCTCTGTCCATGGGATTTCCCAGGCAAGAATACTGCAGTGGATTGCCATTTTCTTCTCCAGGGGATCTTCCCAACCCAGGGACCAAACCTGGGTCTCCTGCACTGCATGAAGACTCCTTACCTACTGAGCTACTCTGTAGGGAATTTTTTCCCCTAATAAACAATAATTTATTTGTATTTTTCTATATTAATTCCAGCACATTTAAATCATATTTTGAAATTCAATATATGACTTAAAACTAGACCTCTGCATAAACTGGATTCTCCTCATGGGCCTCACTAGAAAAAATGAATTAAAAATTAATATTTTATAACATTATTAATACACATGTATCATTTAAGGCAGAGTACCAAAGTATATTGTTTTCACTTACAAATTATCCCATTAATTTCATAAACATGAAAATGCAGTTTATAATTTGTGCACTGAACCCTTAATCCAAAGGGGGGCAAAGTCAATTTATTATCCTATCTGTGGCCTTAATTTAAATATTCATTTCAACTTTGATGCTTAGTATATATCCTCTGTATCTGGTTCCTATTACTGCTGTAACAAACCACCAAAATCTAGTGGCTTAAAGCAACAGACATTTGTTTCTTTATGATTTTGGAAACCACAGTCAAAATTGAACCTTATGAGGCAAAAATCAAAGTGCTAGAAGGATTGTTCTCACTCTAGAAGCTCTGGGGAGATCCTTCCTTGACTCCTCCAACTTCGGGCAAGTGTAGGCACTCGTTTTCAGTCCAGTCTCTGCCTCTGTTGTCACATGGTTGTCTTTTCTATCTCAAATATCCCTCTCAGTTCAGTTCAGTCACTCAGTTGTGTCTGACTCTTTGAGACCCCATGGACTGCAGTGCGCCAGCCCTCCCTGTCAGTCACCAACTCCCAGAGTTTATTCAAACTCATATCCATTGCATCAGTGATGTCATCCAACTATTGCATCCTCTGTGGCCCCCTTCTCCTCCAGCCTTCAATCTTTCCTAGCATCAGTGTCTTTTCCAATGAGTCAGTTCTTCATATCAGGTGGCCAAAGTATTAGAGTTTCAGCTTCAGCCTCAGTCATTCCAACGAATATTCAGGACTGATCTCCTTTAGGATGGACTGGTCTGGTTGGATCTCATTGCTGTCCAATGGACTCTCAAGAGTCTTCTCCAATACCACTTTTCAAAAGCATCAATTCTTCATTGCTCAGCTTTCTTTACAGTCCAACTCTCACATCTATACATGATTATTGGAAAAAAATAGTTTGACTAGACGGACCTCTGCTTGTATATTGTCACCCTACTTATTTAACTTATATGCAGGGTACATCATCCGAAATGCCAGGCTGAATGAAGCACAAGCTGGAATCAAGATTGCCGGGAGAAATATCAATAACCTCAGATAGGCAGAGGACAACACCCTTATGGCAGAAAGTGAAGAAGGACTAAAGAGCCTCTTGATGAAAGTGAAAGAGAAGAGTGAAAAAGTTGGCTTAAAACTCAACATTTGGCAAACTACGATCATGGCATCTGGTCCCATCATTTCATGGCAAAATAGATGGGGAAACAATGGAAACAGTGAGAGACTTTATTTTGAGGGGCTCCAAAATCACTGCAGATGGTGACTGCAGCCATGAAATTAAAAGACACTTGCTCCTTGGAAGAAAAGCTATGACCAACCTAGACAGCATATTAAAAGGCAGAGACATTACTTTACCAAATATCCTTCTGGGTGCCTGTTACAAGGACAGTTACTACTAGGACACAACTGGTCAATTCAGATGAGTCTCCACAGTCAAGGCCCTAACATAATATACCTGCAAAGTCTTTCCCCCCTCATATATGCTAATATTTTAGGGATTGGGACTTGGGAAGGATCATTTTCAGCATGCCACATTTACTTTCATAGAAATTAGAGTTTCTTTGATCAAGTAAAACACTAATTTACAATCCACATAATAATGAACCTGACCTCCCAGACAGCTGCCTGCTAGTTACACATGAACCTGAGCTTCTTATAAACTGAGTGAGTGTTGACAGTTTGGTATATTTTGGGTCACTATTTTATGTAGGACTTCCCTAGTGGCTCAGATGGTGGTGAATCCACCTGTAAGGCATAAAACCCGGGTTTGATCCCTGGGTTGGGAAGATTCCCGGATATGTAGTATGCATTCTTCAGATAATGAATTGAGATCAATTTTCCCTTCTGTCTTAAAGTATTGTTTAAGATTATAAATTCTTAATGGGAAGAAAAGTAGAATAATAGTGCAGTTCTAGGAGTGATTAATTCACTGTGAAGTATATGATGACATACCATACATGTATTTTTATTCTGTTTCATGGAAAATGAACCATCCATGCCTCTGAAAATAAACAAGTGTCATGTACAACAAGACTGTCTACTTATGAAACCTTTATCCTTGCTTGTAAAGTGCTCAAGGTGGGTGGGATAGGGTAAACTATTTCAGATCCTGTAACAGTAAGAAAATGTCAGAGCAAGCCATAGTACTATGTGGAAAAAACAAGTAGGTAAGAATTAGAATTATGAGTCTCAAAAAAAAAAAAAAAAAGCAAATATTTAACTTTGAAATTCCCATCCAATGGATCATTAAGAAGCCATGTGAATCCTTGCTATGATAAGGCTACTGTGAAATTTTAGCAATTCTTAGTTGACAGGAAGGTAGTTCCATACACAGAGTGACATTTTAATAGATTTAATGTGGCTTATTCTGAACTATGATAGATAGAGGGAGAGGAAGAGGCCAAAGGAAAAAAGAGAGAAAGACAGGGAAAAGAGAAACTAGAGCAGAGTTTTACTTATCTTAGGTTTATTCACTTTTAATATGGCCACTTAGAGTTAATGACCACCAATATTTATAAACACAGAATCCTTAAATACACACAGAAAGGCAAACATGAGTATTTTCCATGAACCTTCTTCTCAGAAGGGCATTTCTTTTCCTGACAACCTTACTCACATTTCAAACCCCTTTTCTCAACATTTTACACTCCCATATTTTAACTTTTGCTATGATCACTGTATAACATTCAACTCATATGACTTTAATTTTCATCTGCTAAGAGCCATTTGGGCTTCCCAGGTGGCGCTGGTGGTAAAGAACTCACGTGCCAATGCAGGAGACTTAAGAGACAAGGGTTCAACCTATGGGTTGGGAAGAGCCCTTGAAGGAGGGCATGACAACCCACTTCAATATTCTTGCTTGGAGAATCCCATGGACAGAGGAGCCTGGTGGGCTACCGTTCAAAGGGTCACAGAGTAGGACGTGACTGAAATGAATTAGCATGCATGCACAAGTAATTCAAGGTCAAAAAGCATCTACTTATGTTTTTTACTAAGCATTTTCTAGCTTAGTTCCTACATTTATGTCTGTGATCTATTTTGAAGCTAAATATCTGTATAGTATGTAAGGTAGTGCTATAACTCTATTCTCTGAATGCACAAATCCAGTCATTTTGGCCACATTTGTTTAAAAGACCATTCTTTCTGTTTGAATTATCTTGGCACCCTCACTGAAAATCAAATAATGCATGCCACAGTGTCTTAGTTACTGTGACTTTATAGTTAATTTTAAAATCAGGATGTATGAATACTTGAAATTTGTTCTTATCTTTTATTTTTTTTTATTTTATTTTTTAAATTTTTTTATTAGTTGGAGGCTAATTACTTCACAACATTTCAGTGGGTTTTGTCATACATTGATATGAATCAGCCATGGATTTACACGTCTTCCCCATCCCAATCCCCGCTCCCACCTCCCTCTCCACCCGATTGTTTTAGCTATTTTGAGTTCCTTGAATTTCCATATGAGTTTTAGGATCACATTTTCAATTTCTATGAAAACTGCCAACTTTGATTTTGATAAATATTATACTGAACCTGGAGCTCAAATTTGGGTTATTGCATCTGGACAAACTTAAGTTTTCTGACTAGTGATAATTGATTATCTCCCTATTTACTTGTAGTTTTTAGAATCTTTTACATTTTTTCTATTGATTTATTCCCAAGTATTTTATTTCCTGTTTTTATTGTTGCTGAACCTATTACAAATGGAACTGTCTTTTTCAATTTCACTTTCATATTTTTCCAATTCAAATGTGAAAGTGAAAAGTGAAAGTAAAAGTGAAGTCGCTCAGTCATGTCCTACTCTTTGAAGCCCCATGGACTGTAGCCCGCCAGGCTCCTCCAGTCGTGGGATTTCCCAGTCAAGAATACTGGAGTGCATAGCCATTTCCTACTCCAGGGGATCTTCCCAACCATGGGATTGAACCTGGGCCTCTGCATTGCAGGCAGACTCTTTACCATCGAGCCACCAGGAAATCCCTCAAGTGTAGAGATATACAATTTATTTTACATATTGATCTTATATTCTGAAAGCTTACTAAACTCACTTATTAACTGCAAGAGGATTTATTGGATTCCTAAGATTTTCTATCTATAAGTTTATATCATCTACAAATAGACAGTCTTACTTATTTCTTCCTAACATGGATTCTTTTCATTTCTTTTTTCTTGCATAATTGTTCTATTTGGAAGAATATTCAATACAATGTTCTATAGAAGAGTTGAGGATGGACAGCTTTTCCCTGTTCCTGATATTATGGAAAAGCAAATTCATAATGGCAACTGAGGCTTTAGTTTTCCTGTCAATCCTTCCTTCCACACTTCTATAATCTGGTGTTATATGAAGGTAAATAGAGAAAACAGTCAGCTTTTATAAAATGTTATAGCAATTTGACAGGTCAGTTGAATCTAATACTAAAAGATTTGTACATTGTATGCCTTTTATTTCATTTTACAAATAATTAATTTTATTGCATTTTAGATGTTTATGAGAAATTGAAAATTTAAAAAAATGAACAAATAAGCAAAAACTTTCACTTCACCATAGGTAACCTAAGAAGCACATCTCTAAATCTTTTCAACTTTTTAAAGAAACTGCTTTATAACTTCCCTTCTCTCCTCTATACTTTCAAACATTTTTCATGTTTTTGACCATCAGCTAATAATTTTGTTTCATACTTCACTGGGAAAATAGAAGGGAAAACCCATATATCTTCTAACTTTCCTTCTTCTCTCCTCCCTCATCACATTCACTAACTTTCTAGCATCTGTGTCTCTCCACTACAACTTACCTTATGATGGGTAAGCTTTTCTATGCTCCTACCTAAGGACAGCCCCTTTATGCACACCTCCTTCTAAAACATGTGTATAATCAAACAACTTCCCACCAGTTTTATAGTGAGCCATCAGAGTTTTCCTTTTAAGCATGCCTATGTCAGTATTTTGCTCAAACTTCCACAAGTTCCCAATTCCCTTTTCTACTATACCCACCTTCCTCTCTTTGCTACAATTATACTCACATATGTGTCATTCTGTCATTCTTAGAACTGTGAAACCTCAGGTCAACTTTCTATAAACTTGGCTGAATGTCATTTTCTTTCAGATCCTCCATGGCCCACCTTTTCCCCTCCTTCATGTCTTTGCTTAAATGTCACTTCTGAGAGGAATACTTCACTGACGACTCCTTTTAAAATTGAAAATCTCAGCACTCCCAGTTCCCCTTCATTGACTTATTTTCTCCACATCACCATCAGAAAGAATATGTATTTTACTTTTTTGTTTGTAAAGACTTTTTCTAGAAGCAGGAGCCTCACTGTCCAGGTACACAGCAGAACAGAGAGCATCTCTTAAATGACAATTGATGAAAAGTGATGTATAATAGCCATTCCCATTGACTCGCAGTTGATATGTTTCTGGGATCTGTGCTCTAGTGTTTTACACAGACTCCTAGATTCTGTTTCTGTTTCATGTTTGCCGAGTCGCTTTGTTTGTTTGTTTGTTTGTTTAGATTCCATATATACATCAAATCATATAGTATCTGGGTTTTTCTGCCTGACTTATTTCACTTAGTCTAATACCTTCTGGGGCTTCCCTGGTGGTGGTGGCTCAGAAGTAAAGAATCCACCTCACATTTCAGGAGACACTGGAGACTTGGGTTGGATCCCTGAGTCTGGATCACCTGGAGAAAATGCTTCAGTATATTTTCTTCCAATCTGTGACTCATTGGAAAAGACCCTGATGCTGGGAAATATTAAGGGCATAAAGAGAAGGGGACAACAGAGGGTGAGATGGCTGGATGGCATCACTGACTCAATGGACATGAGTTTGGGCAAGCTCCAAGAGATAGTAAAAGACAGGGAAGCCTGGTATGCTACAGTCCATGAGGTTGCAAAGAGTTAGGCATGACTGAGTGACTTAACAACAACTCACAATCTGAAGCTAAAGGAACTAAAGTGAGAGGACACCTGTCTCCATACACTGAAAATACTATGGAAAAAGCCATTCCATACTGATACAAGATTTTAATTTAAAAAAGAAGTTATTGATACATAGCTATTACTGCCTCATAACTATTCTGCAATCTAGGTGAAAATCTGTCATCAGTTCTAATATTAGGGCTTGTTTCAGTTTGGGAAGTGCTTCTCTGTGGCTCTGTGCTCTGCCCTATGGATTCTGAATTCCAGCTTTGAATTGGAAGGCCTTCCTTTTCCATTGGTAATGGCTCATTTTGCCACAGGGAGGCCTATACTTTTCAACTTTGCCTTAAAAAAAGGATATTTCTCACAGAGATAATTTTGTTGTAAGAAACTGGAGATGAATAAGAACTTGATGTCTGAACCTGACATTTGTAGTTTCTCTAAGATTCTTGTCCTCCTTCCTGCTTATGAAAATTTCAGACTCCAAAGAATTACTTTCATTATTTTATATATATTTTTTACTGTCCCTCTTTTAGTCCACACTAGTGGTGCTTGTATCAGTAAAATTATTTTAAATGTGTTTTGAGTTTCCTGTGAATTGTATTGGTGTTTACTCCATGAGATAAAAGCCACATCTATTAATACAAATCTCTTCCAGACTATCCTTGTCTTTGTTATTGCTTCTTTATCAGGACTCCTATTCAGCTACATCTTTAGCATTCTCAGAAACTGTATTGCTTAATGGAAAAAGATGTGACATATACTTTTGAAATCCATAAAGGTTTATTTTCTAACTTAAAAGTATAGTTTTGTTTTTGTTTTTTTTTGTAAAGTGCTAGAGAGTAAATGTTTTAAGTTTGTGAGCCATATAGTCTCTGTCACAGGTATTTAACTACTGTTGTAGCACAACAGAGGCCAAGGATAGTATGTTGGACAAATGGACATGCTATGTTATATAAAACTGTTTACAAAATTCAGGGTCAGTCCAGTTGCTGCAGGTTGCCAACTCCTGATCCAATAACCAAGTTATCTATTATCATTTTGATACCTTAAAAAGGATATTCCTTTCAGAGATTTTTCTGGGAGCAACTAGGGATTTGTAAGAGATTTATTTTTAAAACAAGTCCTGGCTCATTGTATTTTCCCAAATTCTTTTCAAAAACAGTTAGCTTGCATTACTTCATCTTTTTCTTTTCACATTTTATCATGGACAACTGGAGTACCAGTTACTACGTTATGCATTTTATTTGAAAATCTTCCCATCCAGACCCATGAGCACAATAAGTACCCTTTGTATGTTCCACAACATACAGGTGACATTAATCACAAACTCTGCACTACAATGTATGTAGAGTCCCCTTTGTTTCCTGAAAATAGTTTCCCCAGTGTCATACAAGCTATCTCCCATAATCTCTTTTAGGCCCTTCCCATTTCCCCTAATACTCTACCTAGCTTCTTACACCATTTACTAATAGTCTCCTTGAGAATCTTCCACCTTTTGTCAGCTATCTTGTCTTAAGATAAATCACATCACTTAGCTTTTTGTTATAACATTACACCACTTTCGGTATCATATTCTGACTCTGCTAGGTGTTGCTGAACAACAGACTGCCTTCAAATCTGGTGCCTTAAAGCCACCAAATATTTTAATATAGTTCATTTATTTTGTTGGGTGGAAATTGTGCCAGGATTATTTTTCAGTTCCATTTGGTGTCATCTGGTGTCACTGGGTATTAGTCAGTTGGAAACTAGATTGTTCCGAATAATATATGATGATTTAACTTACATGTCTGGCATCTTAGCATATGTTGAATTCGGTATTTTGGAAGAGGTGCCTGAAAGACTAGACTTCAGCTACTTTCTCTCTCTCCACTTAGTCTCAGGGATGCTCTACATGGCTTCTTGAGCAGGTATTCAGACTTCTTATTCAAAAGTCAGGACTCCAAGAAACCAAGGCAAAAAATGACAGTCCTTACAATTTCTAGATATGGATTTAGCTTATCACTAAATAAGTGTGTATCACTCACACTATCCTATATTTGTCAAAACAATCATGAGCCAGCCCAAATTTAAAGATGGGGAATATGGACACTGTCTCTCAAAGGAAAAGTTATTAAAGAACTTAGCAGTGATTTTTAATTCAACCCAGTACTAACATGCAGCTAGAAGAACTGTCATATCCATACAATAAAACTTCAAAATATTCTAATTAAATTATCACATGTAATCAAATTACATGTCACTTTTAAAATAATTATCACCCTTCTTTGGTATGTGGCTCTCTGATAATCTATTACAATTTGTTTTATTTATATTATGTAAAATAGAGAAAATATGCATAGACCATTTCACCATAACTGTGTTTATGAGTGGTGGTGGTGGCATAATTTAGATTTTCAGAAATTTATGTTCATTTTTATTTACATCATAAAATCTGGAAGGAGAAGAAGATCAATAATTAATATGATATTAAAATTAATTTTTGTATAAACCTCTATATATGGTACCTAGAAAACACAGTATATTTTCCAGTATCTTGTATTAGTGAATCAATGCACATACAAATATATGACTGGAGCAAACAAAGTGTTGAGAGCTAAATCACTTTATAGAGTAGACTGGTTATTATTGAATTTCTGAAAGAAGAATGAGTTGTTGTAGTCCATGAAACATGGAATAATAGGGTAGAGTGAAATGAAAACTATTTATGTAATGCCTAGGAACTTAGAATAAAAGTTATTTATAATATTCAGTTTTTGATTAATCCTTATCCTGAAATAATGACCCCATTTAGTATAAAACCTATAGTAAAATGTGCTATAGCATACTGATAAGTCAGAAAGAACTATCAAAGCATTATTTGATCATTTAAGCTGTATCCTTCCATTGTATATCTTCTGAAGACTTATTGAACTAACTTCCCTTACAAACTGTGGAAAAGTCTTAAAAAGATGGGAACATCAGACCACCTTACCTGCCTCCTGAGAAATCTGTATGCAGGTCAAGAAGCAACAGTTAGAACTGGACATGGAACAATAGACTAGTTCCAAATTGGGAAAGAAGTACGTCAAGGCTGTATACGGTCACCTTGCTTATTTAACTTATATACGGAGTACATCATGTGAAATGCTGGGCTGGATGAAGCACAAGCTAGGATCAAGATTGCCAGGAGAAATATCAACAACCTCAGATATGCAGATGACACCACCCTTATGGCAGAAAGTGAAGAAGAACTAAAGAGCCACTTGATGAAAGGGAAAGAGGTGAAAAGCTTGGCTTAAAACTCAACATTCAGAAAACTAAGATCATGGCATCCGGCCCCACTACTTCATGGCAAATAGATGGGGAAACAATGGAAGCAGTGACAGACTCTATCTTTTTGTGCTCCAAAATCATTGTAGATGGTGATTGCAGCCAAGAAATTAAAAGACGCTTGCTCTGTGGGAGGAAAGTTATGACAAACCTAGATAGCATGTTAAAAAGTAGAGACATTACTTTGCCAACAAATGTCTGTCTAGTCAAGGCTATGGTTTTTCCAGTGGTCATGTACAGATGTGACAGTTGAACTATAAAGGAAACTGAGCGCCAAGAAATTGATGCTTTTGAACTGTGGTGTTGGAGAAGACTCTTGAGAGTCCTTGGACTGCAAGGAAATCCAACCATCCACGCTAAAAGAAATTGGTCCTAAATATTCATTGGAAGGACTGCTGCTGAAGCTGAAATTCCAATACTTTGCCCACCTGATGCAAAGAACAGACTCCTTGGAAAAGACCCTGATGCTGGGAAAGATTGAAGGCAGGAGAAGGGGATGACAGAGGATGAGATGGTTGGATGGCATCACTGACTTGATGGACATGGGTTTGAGCAAACTCTGGGAAATTGTGAAGGACAGGGAATCCTGTCACGCTGCTGTTCACGGAGTTGCAAAGAGTCAACTACAACTGAGTGACTAAATTGAACGAAACTTTCTTAAAAATCTCACAAGACAGTTATTAAGTTGTTTGAAACTGATTTGGTAAAAATATTGCTTGTACATCTTTCATCCAATGAATATATGTGTTGAGAAATTAGGGATATTGTCAGACATAAGGAAGCAAAGATAAACATAATAATCATGCCACTTTAAAAAGATTTTCAGATAAGAACACAAGTGCTGAAATGAAACATTTATTTAATAAATTGCAACATTAAATTAAAATTAATAGATTCTCTATATACCTGTATCAAATTAATGTGCTACTATGATTTGTAAGGCTTACATTTGGTGCCTAAGATTCAAATTTCATCAATATGTCTTTCATATTACATAATTCAGAAAATAGAAATCTTTAAAAAAAGACTTAGCTGTTTGTCACCTTATGGAGGTTCAGCAAAAGCATACTGATTAACATGTCTGTAGAGATGCCAATAGGTGTCCTCTGATAAATCTAATTATTACCATTTTAAATAAATGGCTCATTCATCAGCCTTTGTATACCCTGGATTATTCTGTGCATGTGTTAGAGGAAGATAATCACACAGTTTTTGGAACAAACAAACTAGCTCATCTTGGCTAGCTTTATAATTAGGAAAACAACAACAACAACAACAACAAAACACTGGGTAAGAAAAATCAGAGGTTCTCGGATAAAACGAATTTCACTTCCAAATCTAGTAAAGAAAAAGCCCTGGAAATGGAATCTGTAAGGTTAGTATTACAATCAGTAGATAAAATGTATATATTTTAATTCAATCATATTTACATGCTTTGGATTAATTTTTAGATTTTTATTCAGCTCATATGCTGAATATTGTATTGCTTCAATATTATTTAATCTCATCAAAGATAGACAACCTAAATTAAAAGGTTTTATATTAAATGTGCTATGTTTCAAAGCCAGTGATTACTATCTCTTCCACCAAATGACAAATTCTAAATTTGAAGAAATAAAAGAAAATGTGTTTACATCTACATCTGTCCTTCTATCTACTATCTACCTACAGTTTGGAAGAGCTCTATTAACATAAACACTTGGTATTTTATATTTTTTTACTTCTCTACCTGATGCTGAGAAGGATTGGGGGCAGGAAGAGAAGGGGATGACAGAGATGAGATGGCTGGATGACGTCACCAACTCGATGGACATGAGTTTGAGTGAACTCCGGGAGTTGGTGATGGACAGGGAGGCCCGGCGTGCTGCAGTTCACGGGGTTGCAAAGAGTCAGACACGACTGAGCGAATGAACTGACTGACTGACTGACTCATACATGTAATAAAGCAATGTATTTTATAAAATATTTTTGACATAACTGTTGAGTATATTTAGTATTCATAAATCATGGCTGATTGAACAAACACACATATGCACGCCAAGAGTAATTTAATATTGAGTTACAACGATTTGAATCTGTCAAAATTAATGCTCCAAAATTTAAAAGTTACCTTCTATGTTAATTTCTCTCAATAAGCTCTTTCTCAGTACTTTCAAGATGAGAGAAAATAAAATACTGAAGAGGTGATATTGGGATAACCTGAGATAGCAATATAACTCAGAGAATAAAAGCTGAAAGGAGGTCATAAATTACAAAAGACATAATAAAAAGTACAACGTAACTGTAACCCAGGGAGTTGAATCTAATAACAGGTACCTAATAACACATGTCCACACTTGCCCTTATTCAGCAAACTTTTATATTCAAAATGGTGAATATATACCTCACAGGCACAGGGTTATTAATGTATGAGCATAATACAAAGTAATTGCTTTATGAAAATGTCTTCTATTAAATAATGAAAAATTTCCTTAATTTTAGGGAGAGTGAAAATTTTTCATTGATATATATACATCTGACTTTCAAATTATCCTTTTTTTTAAATATTTGCCATATTTCTCTATGAGAAAAGCTAGTGGAGGTGATGGAATTCCAGATGAGATATTTTAAATCCTAAAAGATGATGCTGTGAAAGTGCTGTACTCATATGCAAGCAAACTTGGAAAACTCAGCAGTGGCCACAGGACTGGAAAAGGTCAGTTTTCATTCCAACCCCTAAGAAAGGCAATGCCAAAGAATGCTCAAACTACTGCACAATTGCACTTATCTCACACCCTACTAAAGTAATGTTCAAAATTTCCCAAGCCAGTCTTCCAAAAAATACGTGAACTGTGAACTTCCAGATGTTCAAGCTGGTTTTAGAAAAGGCAGAGGAACCAGAGATCAAATTGCCAATATCCACTGAATCTTCGATAAAGCAAGAGAGTTCCAGAAAAACATCTATTTCTGCTTTATTGACTATGCCAAAGCCTTTGACTGTGTGGATCACAATAAACTGAAGAAAATTCTGAAAGAGACGGGAATACCAGACCACCTGACCTGCCTCCTGAGAAATCTGCCTGCAGGTCAGGAAGCAACAGTTAGAACTGGACATGGAACAACAGACTGGTTCCAAATAGGAAAAGGAGTATGTCAAGGCTGTATATTGTCACCCTGCTTATTTAACTTATATGCAGAGAACATCATGAGAAACGCTGGACTGGAAGAAGCACAAGCTGGAACCAAGATTGTTGGGAGAAATACCAATAACCTCAGATATGCAGATGACACTACCCTTATGGCAGAAAGTGAAGAGGAACTAAAAAGCCTCTTGATGAAAGTGAAAGAGGAGAGTGAAAAAGTTGGCTTAAAACTCAACTTTTGGAAAACGAAGATCGTGGCATCCAGTCCCATCACTTCATGCCAAATAGGTGGGCAAACAGTGGCAACAGTGTCAGACTTTATTTTTTTGGGCCCCAAAATCACTGCAGATGGTGACTGCAGCCATGAAATTAAAAGACACTTGCTCCTTGGAAGAAAAGCTATGACCAACCTAGACAGCATATTGAAAAGCAGAGATATTACTTTGCCAACAATGGTCTGTCTAGTCAAGATTATGTTTTTTCCAGTAGTCATGTATGGATGTGAGTTGGACTATAAAGAAAGCTTAGCACTGAAGAATTGATGCTTTTGAACTGTGGTGTTGGAGAAGACTCTTGAGTTTCCTTGGACTGCAAGGTGATCCATCCAGTCCAACCTAAAGGAAATCAGTCCTGGGTGTTCATTGGAAGGACTGATTTTGAAGCTGAATCTCCAGTACTTTGGCCACCTGATGCAACGAGTTGACTCATTTGAAAAGACCCTGATGCTAGGAAAGTTTGAAGGCAGGAGGAGAAGGGGACAACAGAGGATGAGAGGTTGGATGGCATCATCAACTCAGTGGACATGAGTTCAAGTAAACTCCGGGAGCTGGTGATGGACAGGGAGGCCTGGCGTGCTGCAGTCCATGGGGTCTCAAAGAGTCAGACATGACTGAGAGACTGAACTGAACTGAACCATATGTCTACTGTTTTGACATGAGCAATGTACTGCATAGATCAATGTCTCCTTCAGGTTTATATACTCCTTTAGTATTACACATATGTGTGTGTGTGTGTATATATGTGTGTGTGTGTGTGTGTACATGCCTATCCAGACATGGACTGGCGTGCTGCAGTCCATGGGGTCACAGAGTCAGACACGACTGAGCAATTGAACTAAACTGAACTGATGTGCCTATCATATATAACTACCTAGATACAGATACATGGCATGAGATATATAATTTCTCAAGATATAACCTAAGGACCAACCTGCTGAGAGTGGCTCCTGTTTCTGACCAAAGGATATTAGGGTAGATGAACTGAAATTTTCAAACTTTGTTTTCTAATTGTTGTTATCATTCAAATCTTGCATTATTTATATATGTCATAGAGTAAATTCTGAAAAATGTTTTTGAATGCCTAGATTTCTCATGTAGACTGCAATATGGGAATAAAAATGTGTTGCCACTTTTGTAATGTTTAAATTGAATCTATTACATTATTTTATCTCCTGTGATTCTATTATTTCACTGTTTCAGATTTTTTGATCCTTTGCTATTAGTACTATTTTTGTGTATTTTAACAGTGCCATTTGCAATTAATAAATTCCCTGCAGCCCTTTGCCTGTTGTCCTCTAACAAATCACTTTAAAGGGTTTGTAAGAGTTATTGCTACATCTCTTTCAGGAATAGACTGGTTTTTCCTTTTGTCTTTGAGTCAACTTCCTGACCCAGGGTTCTAACCCAAATCTCCTGCATTGCAAGTGAATTCTTTACCCAATGAGCCACCAGAGATGCACAATCTCATTATAAATAATCATATTTACCATGTAGCTACATTTCTAAGACTTTGAAAAAAAAAAATGAAACTTACCACTATACTTCTTTTTTTTTTAGCTCAAATAAGTATTTATAGGGTGGCTCTGTGGTAAGGAATCTGTCTGCCAAAGTAGGAGAAGCAGCTTTGATTCCTGGGTCAGAAAGATCCTCTGGAGAAGGATATGGTAACCCACTCCAGTATTCTTGCCAGGGAAAGCCCATGAACAGAGGAGTCTGGTGGGCTACAGCCCATGGGGTCACAAAATAGTTGGACATTACTTAGCGACTAAACAACAGAAGTATTTCATTTTTTTTTTTTTTATGGTGTGCACAATTGATTTTTTTTTAATTTATTTATTTATTTTTTATTAGTTGGAGGCTAATTACTTCACAACATTTCAGTGGGTTTTGTCATACATTGATATGAATCAGCCATAGATTTACACATATTCCCCATCCCGATCCCCCCTCCCACCTCCCTCTCCACCCGATTCCTCTGGGTCTTCCCAGTGCACCAGGCCGGAGCACTTGTCTCGTGCATCCCACCTGGGCTGGTGATCTGTTTCACCATAGATAGTATACATGCTGTTCTTTTGAAATATCCCACCCTCACCTTCTCCCACAGAGTTCAAAAGTCTGTTCTGTATTTCTGTGTCTCTTTTTCTGTTTTGCATATAGGGTTATCATTTCCATCTTTCTAAATTCCATATATATGTGTTAGTATGCTGTAATGTTCTTTATCTTTCTGGCTTACTTCACTCTGTATAAGGGGCTCCAGTTTCATCCATCTCATTAGGACTGATTCAAATGAATTCTTTTTAACGGCTGAGTAATATTCCATGGTGTATATGTACCACAGCTTCCTTATCCATTCATCTGCTGATGGGCATCTAGGTTGCTTCCATGTCCTGGCTATTATAAACAGTGCTGCGATGAACATTGGGGTGCACGTGTCTCTTTCAGATCTGGTTTCCTCAGTGTGTATGCCCAGAAGTGGGATTGCTGGGTCATATGGCAGTTCTATTTCCAGTTTTTTAAGAAATCTCCACACTGTTTTCCATAGCGGCTGTACTAGTTTGCATTCCCACCAACATCATTGTATGGATACACATTCACTCATTTGTTAATTAACAGTTGGGTTGTTTCCAATTTTCAGCTACTAAAATAAAACTGATATTAACATTTGGGTATATGTTTTTGTCTAAATATGTTTTATTTTCCTTTCTTTGGAAAAAATACACAGGAATGGAAAAGCTCCATCTCTAGGCAGATGGTTGCTTATGAGTTAGACTCTTTACCTATGTAGTTATAGCTGTACAATTTTTATATTCCCACTAGAAGTGTTCTAATTTTTAAATCCTTGACATTTAATATCATCAGTCTTTTCATTCTAAACTTTCTTAAAAGTATTTAATTGTATCTACTTACATTTTTAATTTGTATTTCCTGTGTAACTAATGAAGTAAGAATCCTTTTGTGGGCTTTTTACCCAATCTTATATCTTCATTGTTAAATTTTGTTAATGCCATTAACTCTATCATTTGTTAACTGTAAAAGTACATAAATTTTTTCACCTATTTCTAGAGAGTTAAGGCCCAAGTCTTTTTCCACAGAAAATTCCCAAATAATTAATTTACATATTCTTCCTTCCAGGACTTGGAGCCCATTTCCCCTTCTTTTGTTCTTTTGAACATTGGCTGGGCTTAGTAACAAACAAAAAGGTTGGGGGGATAACTAATAACAATTTTAGAGGAAAAATATGGCAAATGCAACTTTACCCAAGTAATTGAGGTTAACATAATTTGTGATAAAAAGTGTTGATGTTTCCCATAATATAATGCAGTAAGGAAAGCACTCCTCTCCTATAATATTCTTCCCCAAAGACCATAGCCCCTGTCTACTCATAGGAAAGCATCAGATAAATCTGATTGAGAGACATTCTACAAAATACCTTACACAATCTATTTATTCAAAAGTGGTAAGGTCATGAAGAATAAGGAAAAAGTAAATAAATGTCATTGATTGAAGGAGAAAAAGGAGTCAAGGAGTCATGAAACCTAAATTCAATTTGCAACCTGAATTGTATCCTGAAACAGAAATAAGGGCTTTAGTTGATTAACTGCTGCTGCTGCTGTGTCACTTCAGTCGTGTCCGACTCTGTGCGACCCCATAAACATTAGCCCACCAGGCTCCCCCATCCCTGGGATTCCCTAGGCAAGAACACTGAAGCGGGTTGCCATTTCCTTCTCCAGTGCATGAAAGTGAAAAGTGAAAGTGAAGTGGCTCAGTCGTGTCGATTCTTAGCGACCCCATGGACCGCAGCCCACCAGGCTCCTCCATCCATGGGATTTTCCAGGCAAGAGTACTGGAGTGGGGTGCCATTGCCTTCTCTGAGTTGATTTAACTAGTGAACTCCAAATAGCATGCATACTTTAGACAATAGTACCAACATTAATTTCTTAGTGTTGATAAATAAATCACTATTCAATAAGATATTAACATTAAGGGAAACTGAGGGAAGATATGCAGAAATTTTCTGTGTTGTTGCTGCTCTAAATCTAAAATTATTTCAAAATAAAAGTGCCTTAAATATGTTAAGTTTAACTGTTTTTATCCACTTATTATTAGGCTGTAATAGTTCTTTATGTAAACTTAATGAAAGTCTTTTTTCAGACATGTATATCAATGACTAAATTTTTTTATTGTAAGGTTAAAATTTGTTAGTTTTTGTCATTAAAATAAAGAGGAAACATTATTTTTAAAGATATACACTCTAACAAATCTGAAGTATTTTCATTATAAAATAAAATTATTAGTTTTTTACATATGTGTGATAGACTTTCCAAACTGCAGCAATTCATGAAAACTAATTATATACTTTAAAAGGACAAGAACAAGTTAGTTTTTAATATTAATAAATTTACTATTTTTGAATCCTTAAGTTTTTATTATTACCTGCATTCTCCACAGTATTTTAAACCATGGTAAAACATATTATGCAAGATTTTATTAAATCCTATATAATTTTCCTGCAACAAAACTAGTATCTGAATTAAAATTAAAAAAATTAATTTCCCCATTTTAGAGACTTTGATATTAAAAATTATTTTGAACTGAGATATTATAAAATCATGTATATAGATATTTGGTTTTAAATAATTATAAAATATAAAATGTAAAATTTTATTGGAAGGACATTTTGTAATGAGCTAAACAGTTTATAGGGTTCAGGATTCAGCCTTAATTTATTTACTTTTTAAAATATAAATTCTTAGACCTGAGAATAGAAGGACTTTATAACTAAATTTTTTCTGATTATTTTCTGTATGAAACAAATGACTTAAAAATTTTGAAATTTAAAGAACCATGTGTTATGTCCTATAATCCTGTGGGCTGACCAGAAAGTTCTGCTTTGTGTGTTATCAGTAAGGTGCTAGGACGGTTAGAAGGTCTGAATTCCTCATTCAGGTATTTGGCAGTCTGTGAAGACTGGCATCTGAGCTGAGATTGTCAGTTGGATTCTGTCTTCTCTTCCATGTGAGCTGCTCTATCTGGCTGCTTATACCTGCTTCCACTATGGTAGCACATGTGTGCACAACGTCCCTTCAGTCATGTCTGCCTCTTTGTTACCCTGTGGACTGTAGTCAGCCAGGCTCCTCTGTCCATGGCTTGCCATGTCTTTCTCCAGGGGATTTTCCCGACCCAGGGATCAAACCTGAATCTCCTCTGGCTCCTGCATTGCAGGCAGATTCTTTACCGCTGAGCCACTGGGGAAGCCAAGCTAAAGAAGTAAAAGCTGCATATCTCTCCGGGCTTCCCATTCTTTACTACTGGTAAAGAACCTGCCTGCCAGTGCAGGAGATATAAGAGACATGGGTTCCATCCATGGGTTGGGAAGATCCCTTGGAGGAGGGTATGGCAACCCACTCCAGTATTCTTGCTGGGAGAATCCCGCAGACAGAGGAGCCTGGCAGGCTATAGTCTATGGGGTCACCAAGAGTCAGACATGACTGAGGAACGAACACACACACACACAGAAGATATCTTATATGCTTTTATGAAATTCTTATTTTTGTACTGTATTTCATTTAACAGGATATATAAATAGTATATTCTTATCAGGGCTGGGGAAAATTTAATCCTGATAGATCTAAGGGGAGTAAGAAAGGTAATAGACACAAAAACAACAATTATATATCATCATCATGCCATTATTATAATGTCATGGACCTAATACTATACCAGTCACTTCAGATGCTACCATTTATCAAATCCTAATAATGACCTTATATAGAAGGGGATATTACTTCACTATATAGTAGATACTGAAACTAAATCTTAGTGAGAATCAACAATCTCTCTAAAATCACACAGATTGTAATGGTGGTGATGTGCCTTTGGAGTTACATATTCTCCATGGCCCAAGGACTAGAGTAAGGGAACCCTAACACAGACCTGAGGGGAATTTCAGATTCTTAGTTTAAACTCAGGTAATGGATGGTCTGATCTATCAGCAACAGTGGTGGCAGGATGGACCTGGCTCTCTTAGCCCCTGCTGCATAAGTGGGTCCTGGTAGGTGGTCTCATCTGCCTGCAGTGGCAGCAGCAAAGTGCCAGTACCTGCTTCTCCACAAGAGGATTACCTGCAGGTGATCAGATTCATAAGCAACAACACAGCATTGACATCTCTGGCTATTCCAGAATCTTTCCACAATCAGGAAAGAGGACAGCGAAGTTAAGGGTAGAGGGGTAGAATGCTGTGTCCCATATACTCATATCTACAAGAGCAGTAAAAGCCCACGTCTCCTTAAAGGACACAGTGATTTAAGGAAACCCAGACCCAATGGCTTTTGTGCCATGTACCCCAAGAAGATCACCTAGCAACAGATGATATCCCATGGAAACAGCTTCTACCCTCACAGATTGCACCAGTAGGAGCTAAGTGTGGTCTAAGAATCAAAAGCATCAGGGGAATGAAGCAGGCAATATTATAGCAAACACTCAGAAAGCCAAACTATCATTGGAAGCGATATCCACAAAAGTAGGCTAAAACTTCTAAGCTAAACCTAAACAGAATAACAACCTGTTGAAGACATTTAAGATTTAGATAGAATTGAGAGTCTCCTTCTATAATAACCAGAATGTTTAAGCTATAACTGAAAATTACCTGTTTACACCAATAACCAAGAACAGTATAATTTGAATGAGAAAAGACACCCAACAGATGTCAATACCAAAATAAAGCAGCTGCTGGAATTATCTGACAAGAATTTTAAGCAGCTGTCATTAAAATATTTCAGGGAATAGTATTCAGACATTAGAAAGAAGAAAATTATGCAATCTGTGACAACATGAATAGACCATGAGAATGTTATGCTAAGTGAAAGAAGTCAGAGAAAGACAAATATTGTAACTTTACCTGTGACTGAGGGGATAGGACAACACTGTGATTACAGTTAAAAATAACACTATTATATACTTAAAAATTGCTGAGAGTTATTCTTAAATGTTCTCATCATCAAAATGATAGCTATGTGACCTAATGGAGGTGTTGGCTAACACTACACTCTTAATCATAGTGTGATATATATTTATCAAATCCACACCTTGTTGATCTTAAAAGTTACAAACTCTATATGACAATTACAGCTCAATAACTGAAAAAGATGCTTCAACATCAATTACAAGTCCTCTTGAAAGAAACTTAAACATTAGAAAATCTCACAAATAAATTGAAATTATAAAAAGGGAACTAAACATAAAATATGTAAATTTAAACTGAATTTAAAAAATTAATACACTAATACATATGTTCAGTAATATCACAGGATTTAATATCAGCACAAAAATTAATTGAATTTTTAATTATATGTTTCACATGTGCAGTATTATAGTTCAACTTCTGTCTACACCACAGAGTGATCACTAACACAAGTCAAGTCACCACACAGTTGACTTCCTTCAACTATTTTCCTCCTCCCAACTCCCTTCCCTTATAATGGCCACCAAGCTAATCTCTGTAACTATGAGGTATTAACTGGTTTGTTTGTTCACCTGTTTTGTTTATTTTGGTTTTGCTTTTAGATTTCACTTATAGTAAAATCTATGGTGTTTGTCTTTCTCCATTCAACTTATTTCACTTAGGATGTGTGTGTTGGCCACTCAGTCATGTCCGACTCTATGGGACCCCACGGACTATAACCCACCAGACTTCTCTGTCCACAGGATTCTCCAGGCATGAATACTGGAGTGGATTGCCATGCCCTCCTCCAGAGGATCTTCCTGACTCAGGGATCGAACCCAGGTCTCCTGCATTGCAGGCTGACTCTTTACCGTCTGAGCCACAAGGGAAGCCTTAGCATAATATCCTCAAGTTCCTTCCATGTTTTAACAAATGGCAGGATTTCATTCTTCCTTGTGGCTGAGTAGTCATCCACTGTATAAACATGCAAAACATGTTATTTACCCATTGTCCATACATGGACACTGAGGTTTGCTTCCATACCTTGGCTATCATAAACAATGTTGTAATGAAGATAGGGATACATGTATATTGTCAAATCAGTATTTTTATCTTCTATGGATAAATACTCATAAGGGGAATAGCTAGGTCATATGGTAGTTCTATTCTTAGTTTTTTGGGGAAACTCCATACTGTCTTCCATAATGACTGTATAACTTATAATTCTGCCATCAACATACAAGGTTTCCCTTTAATCCACATTCATCTCAACATTTGTTATACTTTGTGTATTCCTTAATAGCTCTTACATCAGGTGAGAGGTGATATCTCATTGTAGGTTTGATTTGCATTTCCCTGATAATTAGTGACGTTGAACACTTTTTCATGAGTCTTTGGGCCACTTCTTATGTCTTCTTAGGAACAATGTGTATTTAGATTCTCTGCCCATTTTTCTTAATGGGATTGTTTGTTGTTGCTGTTCAGTTGTATGAGCTCTTTTTTTATATTTTGAATACTAACCCTTTTCTTGGATATGGGTCTTGTAAATATCTTCTCTTATTCAGTAGGTTTCTTTTTCATTTTAAAGATGGTTTCCTTTGCTATGAAGAAGCTTTTTAGTCTGATGTAGTCCCATTTGATTATTTTTTGCTTTTGTTTCTCTCATCATTGGAGTTACATCTACAAAAGTTTTGCTAAGACTGATGTCAAAGAGCTTACTGCTTATGTTTTCTTTTATGAATCTTATGATTTCAGGCTTTATATTCAAGACTTTGATCCCACTTTGAGTTAGTTTATGTGTGTAGTATAAATAGGTGTGTAGTTTCTTTTGCATGTGGCTATCTAGTTTTCCCAGCATCATTTACTGAAGACATTATTCTTTCACTATTGTATTTTCTTTACTTCTTTGTAATAGATTAGTTTTTCATATGTGTGTGGGCTTATTTCTGGGCTCTCAATTCTGTACCATTGATCTAGGTTTCTGTTGTTTTTGTGCCAGTGCCAATACCATGCTGTTTTGATTACTGTAATTTTGTAGTATAATTTGAAATCAGGGCATGTGATAACTCCATCTTTGTTATTCTTTTTTAAGATTCATTTGACTCTTCAACATCTTTTGTGGTTTCACACAAATTTTAGAATTATTTCTTCCAGTTCTGTGAAATTGACATTTGGATAGGAATTGCATTGAGTTTGTAGATTTCTTTGTGTGCTATGGATATTTTAATAATAAATCTTCCAATTAATGAACATGGGATATTTTTCAATTTTTTTTTGGAATTTAATTTCTTTTATTAATACTTCATAGTTTTTAGTGTACAGGTTTTCAACTCACTGATTAAATTTATTTACAGGTATTTTATTCTTTTGATGCAATTGTAAATAGTATTATTTTCTTAATTAATCTTTCTGGTAGATACCTATTAACTGATAGAAATGCCACATATTTTATGCATATTGATTTTGTACCCTTTAACTTTACTATATTAATTTATTCATTTTAACTATTTTTGTGGAGTCAGAATTTTCTGGATGTAGTATCATGTCCTCTATAAATAATGAGAGCTTTACTTCTTCCTTTCATATTGGATACTGTTAAATTTCCTTTTCATTCCTAATTGCTATAGCTGGAATACAAGTGTCATGAGTGGACATCCTTGTCTTGCTCTTGATCCTGGAAAGATCTTAGAGTGTGATGTTAGCTGTGTGAATATGATGGGCTTATCATATATGGCCTATATTAAGTTGAAGTATAGTCCCCCATTCCCACTTTTTATCATATATTGATGCTGAATTTTGTCAAATGATTTTTATGCATCTAGTGAGATAATCATATGATACTAATCTTTCATTTTTTGATGTGATATATCCTGTTGATTGATTTGTAGATGTTGAACAGTCCTTGCATCCTTGAATAAAATTTCAATTGTTTATGGCACATGATCCTATTAATGTACAGCCATAACTTGGAGATATTGCAGGTCTGGTTCCAGACCACTGCAATAAAGTGAATATCACAATAATGTGAGTCATACATTTTTTAAAAAATTTCCTTATGTATATACATTATATTAACCTCAGCTTCCTGATGCAAACCATCAACTCACTGGAACAGATCCTGATGCTGGGAAAAATGGAAGGCAAAAGAAGAAGCAGGCAGCAGAGGATGAGATGGTCAGATAGCATCACTGATTCAATGCACATGAATATGAACAAACTCTGGAAGATAGTGAAGGACAGAGGGGCCTAGTGTGCTGCACTCCAGGGCGTTGCAATGAGGTGGACACAGTTAGTCACTGAACAACAAAAATACATTATGCTTACTGTATATGTGGTTATTGTGTGCAATAGCATTATGTCTTTAAAAATGTACATACGTAATTTAAAAATGTTTTTTTGCTTTAAGAAATGCTAATAATCATCTGTGCCTGCAGCAAGTCATCATGTTCTGCTGGTTGAGTCTTGCCTCGGTGTTGATGTCTGCTAACTGATCAGGGTGGTAGCTGCTGAATACAGATGGCTATGACAATTTTTTAAAATAAGACAAGAATAAAGTTTGTCACATTGATTGCCTTTTTCTTTCTTGAATAACAGCATACAAAACTGTTTGATAGCAGTTTACCCACAGTATAAAGTCTTACAAAATTGGAGTCAACCCTTCAAAATCTTGCTGCTTGCTTTATCAGCTAAGTTCATGTAATAATCTAAATCTTGTATTTTCATTTCACAATTAATGATGTCTGTTGTCTTTATATGTGTGTATTACAACAGAAAATCAAAGATCACTAATCACAGATAATCATAACTGATATAATGATAATTTTAAGTTCTAAATATTATGAGAATTAACAAAATGTGACACAGACATGAAGTGAGCAAATGTTGGAAAATGATGACGACAGAATTGATACACTTGGGGTTGCCACAAAACTTCAATTTCTAAGTAACACACTATCTGCAAAGCACAATAAAGTGAAGCATAATAAAACTATGTATGCCCATATTATTATGTTTAGTTTGCTACTATTTTGTTGAGAAATTTTGCATCTATATTAATCAAGAATATGCGCCTATAATTTTATCTTTCATGGTGTCCTTGGCAGGTACAATATCAAGGTAGTACTAGTTTCTTGAAACTGTTTTGAAAGTTTCCCTTACTTTCAATTTTTTGGAAAAGTTTGAGAAGTATACATATTAAATCTTTTTTGTATATTTTGTAAAATTTAACAGTGAACTCTGTCTGGTCTGGTCCTGGTCCTGGGCTTTTGTTCATTGAGAGCTTTTTTGATAGTTGTTTCAATATCCTTATTAGTAATAAGTCTATTGAGATTTTCTACTTTTTCATCATTCAACCTTGGAAGATTGCATGTTTCTAGAGCCTGCCCATTTTTTTTCTTTTAGTGTAAGTATTCTTTTATATTAGAGTACAGTTGATTTACAGTGCTCTTTTGGTTTCAGATGTACAGCTTAGTGATTCAGTTATACATATAAATAAATGTATTCCATATATGTATGAAATTTGACATTTTAGATTCTATTGAATAGAGTTGCCTGTGCTATACAGTCGGTCCTTGTTGGTTATGTATTTTATATATTTTTATGTGTATATGTTAATCCCGAAGAACATATTTATCCCTCCTCCACATTCTTCCCTCTTTGGTAACTATAAGTTTGTTTTCTAAATCTATGAGTCTGTTTCTGTTTTATAAGTAAGTTCAGTTCAGTTCAGTTGCTCAGTCATGTCTGACTCTTTGCGACCCCATGAACCACAGCACGCCAGGCCTCCCTGTCCATCACCAACTCCCGAAGTTCATTGAGTCGGTGATGCCATCCAACCATTCCATCCTCTATCATCCCCTTCTCCACCTGCCCCCAATCCCTCCCAGCATCAAGGTCCTTTCCAATGGGTCAGCTCGTCACATCAGGTGGCCAAAGTATTGGAGTTTCAGCTTCAACATCAGTCCTTCCAATGAACACCCAGGACTGATCTCCTTTAGGATGGACTGGTTGGAACTCCCTGAAGTCCATGGACTCTCAAGAGTCTTCTCCCACACCACAGTTCAAAAGCATCAATTTTTCAGTGCTCAGCTTTCTTCACAGTCCAACTCTCACATCCATACAGGAGCACTGGAAAAACCATAGCCTTGACTAGATGGCCCTTTGTTGGCAAAGTAATGTCTCTGCTTTTTAATATTCTATCTAGATTGGTCATAATTTTCTTTCCAAGGAGTAAGCATCTTTTTTATTTTTTAATTTCATGGTTGCAATCACCATCTGCAGTGATTTTGGAGCCCAGAAAAATAAATTCAGCCACTGTTTCTACTGTTTCCCCATCTATTTGCCATGAAGTGATGGGACCAGATGCCATGATCTTAGTTTGCTGAATGTTGATCTGTAAGCCAACTTTTTCACTCTCCTCTTTCACTTTCATCAAGAGGCTTTTTAGTTCTTCTTCACTTTCTGCCAAAGGGTGATGTCATCTGCATATCTGAGGTTATTGATATTTCTCCCAGCAATCTTTATTCCAGTTTGTGCTTCATTTGTGTCATTTTTTTTTAAGATTTCACATATACATGATATTATATGATATTTATCTTTCTCTATCAGACTTATATCACTTAGTGTGATACTCGCTAGGTTCCATGTGGCTGCAAATGGTAGCACTCCATACTTTTAATTACTGGATAATACTCCATTGAATACATGGACCTAGGAATGAACTTAGGCAAAAAACCTGTACTCTGAAAACTGTAAGATGCTGATGAAAGAAACAAGATGATAAAAATGGAAAGATAGACTATGTTCTTGGATTGGAAGAATTAATACTGTAACAATGGCTATACTACCCAAAGTAATCTACAGACTCAATGCAATCCCTATCAAATTACCAAAGACATTTTTCACCAAACTACAACAAATTAAAAAAAAAAAAAGTCTGTATGCAGACACAATAGATAACCAAAGCAGTCTGGAAAAAGAAAAATGGAGCTGGAGAAATCAGACTTCCTGACTGCAGACTATATTTCAAAGCTACAGTCATCCAAACAATATGGTACTGGCACAAATACAAAAATACAGATCAATGGGACAGGATAGAAAGTCTAGAAATAAACCCATGCATCTTTGGTCAATTAATCTATAACAAAGGGGGTAAGACTATACACTGAAAATTTATCTGTTTATTCTACATTATCCAATTTATTAGCATTTAATTGTTTGTAGCATTCTCTTACATTGTTCTGTGATATCAGTTGCAACCTCTTTTCTTTCACTTTTGAGTTTTACTTATTTGAGCTCTCTCTCTTTCCCCCCCCCCCCCTTGGTTACTCTAGCTAATGACAGGTCAATTTATGTATCTTTTCAAAGGAAAAACTCAGTTTCCTTGATGTTTTCTATTTTTTTATAGTCTCTACTTAATTAATTTCTGCACTAATATTTATTATTCCTTTATTTCCATTTTTCATTGTTTTATGGCTATTTTCCTCATTCCTCTCCATTCTTTTCTTCTCTTTCTCTTTCCTTGGTTTTACTTAGCTTTCTTTAGTGTTGTATTTGAATTCCTTCTCATTTTCATTTGCCCACTTACTATATATATATATATATATATATATATATAAATTTTTCTGATTACTGTGAGGTTCACAGACATCTTATGTAAATGCAAGCTGTTTTAAGTTGGTAGAACACATTTCAAAAATCTATCTTTTTACTCCTCTCACAAAATTTTATATTTTGATTATATATTTTACATCTTTCTACTTTTTATTTCTTTTAACTAGTTACTATAATTTTAGTCAAATTTACTACTTTTGTCTTTTAACATTCATTCTTACATTGAAAATGCCTGAATCACTGTCTTTATTATATATTTACCTTTCAAGTAATATTTCCTTTCACATGTTTTCTTATTATTAACTAGTGCCATTTCAGATTAGGATTCCCTTTATGGCCATTTTAGAGGTGGTTAATTCCTTTAGCTTTTACTTAACTTGAAAACTCTTAATCTCTGCTTCATGTGAAATGGTAACCTTGCTGGGTAGAGAATTCTTTGTTGCATGTTTTTTTTCCCCCCTTTAGCACTTTGAATGTGCCACTCCCTTCAATTTGTAAGGTTGCTGCTGAAAAATCTGCTTATAGGCTGTTGGAATTTAACTTATATATAACAAATTGATTTTATTTTTCTGCTTTTAGGAATCTCTCTTTATTCTTAACTTTTACCATTTTAATTACAGCATATCTTGATATGTGTGTCATTGAATTCATCTTATTTGGAACAGGACTTTCTGGAACTAAACATTTGTTTCCTTCCTCAGATTAGGGAATTTTTCAGCCACTACTCCCTCAAATAATTTTAATGAATCTTTATCTCTCTTCTATTTCTGGGATCCCTATAATGTGAATGTTATTTCACTTAATGCTCTCTCAAAGTTTCTATAAGATTAATTTACTTTATTTATTTATTTTCATTTTGCTGCTTTGTTTGGATGAGTTTCAATGTTTTGCCTTCCAGCTTGCTGATTCATCCCTCTGCCCCATCCAGTCTACTGCTGAATGCCTCTAGTGTGTTTTTCAGCTCAGTTAAAACTTCTGTTTTGTATTTTTAAAGTGTATATATATATATAAATAGATAGATATAGATATATATAATCTGAATGGTCACTGTGCTTGCCTGTCCTTCTACCAAGCTCAGTAAGCATCTTTATGACCATTACTTTAAACTCTTTATCATTTATGCTGTTTATATCCATTTTGCTTAGCTCTTTTTCTTAGGTTTTGTCTTACTCCTCTGTTTCTCCATTTTACCTAATGCTCTTTTTCCATGTATGAGTTAAATAAGATATCTCTTCCAGTCTTGACAGAGTGGTGTAATGTAGGAGATGGCCTTTGGAGCTAGAAGCACAATCTCACCTGGCTGAAAAAGCCAAGTGTTCAGCGGTGCCATATTTGGGCTGCGTGAACCCTTCCATTCTGGCAGAGCCAGTCCCTGGAAGAGCTACAGCATCCAACCACAGTGGATTCTGAGCACTAGTGGGCAGAGTTATCACCTGGCCTGCTATGAGCTCTAGTCTAGGAACAGAGATGAAGAGGGCCATTGGTGGGGTACACCCACTGACACAAACAAGTTAGAGAGAAAACTCCAAAATAGCACCTTCTAGCATTAGCAAGGTAGTCTGAGATCGCAAAAATGGCTCCTGCATCAGTCCCTGTGGAGTGCCTGAAGAGGTTCCTGCCTCTTCAGCATATGCTTGAAGATTAGTAGGTGCGTATCCTTCAGCTATGTTCTCTATGCTTTTCAATCTAGCATTTTTGCACTGGTTTTCAGGTAATGTGAGTATGGGTGCAAGCTTTTTATTGTAAATTGCTGAACTAATTTGGGTATGGCTTCTCCTTGCTAGGTTGTGTCTTTTTTTCTCCTATTCTTTCAATGCTGTGCTTTTATCTTTTGATGTATAAACTTTGTTCATCCAGTTTTCAGGTCTCTTTCAGAGAGAATAATTGCATGTATTGTAGATTTTCTGCATCCCTGGGAGGAAGAAAGTTCATGATCTTCCTACCCTGTCTTCTTGAAACCCATCCTTAATGCATTCTATATAATGAAAACTAATTTCTTTTAAAAGTCTGAAACCATTTATAATTGCTCCAAAGTAAATAAAATATTCATATTTAAATCTACCTAAACTTGGACAGAATCTGTACTGTGAAAATTACAAAATACAGTGAACAAAATCAATAAAGACCTACATAAATGGAAAGACATATTATATTCATTGACTAGAAGAACCAAAAGAGTAAATATATATATATATATATATATATATTTGTCCCAAAATGATTGATAGGTTTAATGTAATTCCTATTAAAATCTCAGAAAAGTTTGTAGACATAGACAAACTTATTCTATAGCTTATATAAAAAGCCAAACAATTTTGAAAGAGAAATATAAAGTGAAATGGATTAGATTTCTCACTGGTAAGTCTTTCTACATAGCTGCATATTCAAGACACTATGGTACCATCAGAGTGCACACACAGGTCAGTGAAGAGCTAGACTGGATGAGGGTTTGTGGGTTCTAAATCACAGTTCATTATTCCCTTCTGCCCAACCCTGTTTCCTTCTTTTAATGATTATTGATCCTTAATAAATATCTACCCCTCTTTACCAAAAAAAAAAAAAGAAATAGCTTATATGTGAACACTGGAGTAATGGCTGCTTATAGAAAGCTCACCTTACAAAATAATGCAGTTGTGAAATTACCTAAAGTGATTTTTTAAAGATTTTAAATTACTTATTATTTATTTTATAATATTAAACAAAATCACTATAGACATTACATTTGTAAGATGAGTGAGACATATATACACCACGAAGATAAATACACAAAAATATAAATAGAACTTATCCCTAAGTAGTAGGATAAGGTATAGTTTACATATTAGTTGCTATCTTTTATGGTATTTTATTTATATTCTGTGATAATCATGGACTCTACCTATAATTATGAAAAATGTACAAGCCATCTGACCACAAATTATGTGAGAATGGCAAACTAAAAGGAAAAGATAATTTTCATTCAACTTAAAACTTAACAGGAATTCAACCTTCTTCTGTGAATTGATTTTATTTTTAGTTTTCCATTTGAATTCAATATTTCATTTTTCCCTCTGAATTCAACATTTGGACTTCCCTGCTGGCTCAGTTGGTAAAGAATCTGCCTGCAATGTGGGGAACCAAAGTTCTATCCCTAGGTCAGGAAGATCCTCCGGAGAAGGGGATGGCTATGCACTCCAGTATTCTTGCCTGGAGAATTCCATGGAGAGAGCAGGTTAGTGAGCTACAGTCTATGGGGTTGCATAGAGTCAGACAACTCAGAGACTAACATTGGGATTTCCCTGTAGCTCAGATTGTAAAGAATCTGCCTGTAATGCAGGAGACCTGGGTTTGATACGTGCATCAGAAAGATTCCCAGGAGAAGGAAATAGCCACTCACTCCAGTATTCTTGCCTGGAGAATTCCAGGTACAGAGGAACCTGGTGGGCTATAGCCAAGGTGTCACAAAGAGTCAGACAGGACTGAGCTACTCACACACACAACAGAAAAATTCTTGACAGAAAAATTTTATTGTTAAAATCATAGTACTTTAAACTAACAGGTAATAATCACATCAAAAAGTAGAGGCTATCTCAATTTTAGAGCTGTAATTTGGCATTTTTGAAATAGACATATTTCATCTGTAATTGCTAAAAGAATGAAGAATCAGTTTTAGAAAAATTTATAGGATAATCTTTGGGTCAGATATTCTAAATGGTAGATTATCATCTTTAATGATAGCTTGAAATGAAATTCAATGGTAATTTTAAGACAAGATTGCCTCATTTAGATTTACTATAAAAATTTTAAATTAAAACTAATTATATAATACAATTCCTTTACTGGATCATATAGTTTTATATCAAGTTCCTATCTTTCGATTCCATACTTTCCTAAATAACAATAAAAAAGGCAAAGCATTTAAGTACAAAATAGTAATATAATTGATTGTCATTTTTCCTACTTTCACAAACAACATTTTTTTATAAACATAAAAACTCTCACTCTGTCCTAAAATGAGGATATCAAGATGCTTGGAATAAGCATTTATCATAGATTAAAATTAAAATTGTGAGTATCTCCATATATTTAAGTGTTAAATGTTACTTCAAATATGAGATTTTTAAAAATATGGAAAATAATGGGAAATCCCATTTATCACTGCAAAGAATCCTGTGAATTTATTAATATTACCCACATTTGACAAAGAAGGCTTTGAAACACTAAAATGTTTTCATTTTCACATATGCCATGGCTAAATAAGCAGTATAACTGAAAGTTTACCTTAGAGAGGAGTTTCTGAAATTGCTGCCAATGGAGTTTGTGTATTGTAAACTAGTGTGAATGATGATCAACAAGGAACATTCTTAAATTCTACCCTTCAGTTACTGAATTAGACACTCTGAGAATAGAAATCAGATATCTGCATTTCTAACAAGTTAACTACATTATTCTGAAGGATATAAAATTTTGAGAAATTTTGTCATAGGCCTTTGCTTCCTACTCTTTAAGAAAATATATAATAATTTAAATTTGGATATATAATCTAAAAATATTAAGATATATTTTTCCTGTTCTAATACATACATTTTTCATGGCACTGTTAGAATGCTCATTGAATTTTTGATGAAATGAATTAGGATAGTACTTCATCTTAGACATGTCAAATTGCAGCTAATTTTGATAGTTTAATAATACCTACCTTAAGTATTAGTTTAAGGAAAAAATTGAGGTTGTAGCAAGATAAATGAAAAAGTGCTGTAACCTTTTATCTTAGACTTCTAAAGGCAAATGAATAGATAAATGGCTCTATGTTTGTCAAGTGTTTGCTGTCTTTGAAATAGCCTGTTATTATCATATCCACCTTGAAGTTTAACCTGCCTTGTGGCACTTCTTAACAGCAGTGTTAGTGGCAAAAGTTCTAAAATTTTGTAACCAGGAAAACCAGGATTCAAATTTTAGGTCTGATATATTTACCATGGAAGTTAGGAATAGCATTTCCAAGACTCAATTCTTAAAGCTAGGTTGATACACACACACACACACAGACACACACAACCTGCTTTAAAATATTTTAACTTTATAAAGAATATAAGAAAACCTTTTTTATAAAATGTGGGTGAAGAGTCCTGCAAATTCTGCCCCCAATGAAACAACAAAAAATTGTGAAAATTAAAAAGGTATAAAATTAAACTAAATACTAACAAAAAAATTATCTGAGCATTTTGCCTAGGAGAAGTCACTGGAAATTACCCTAGGGGCATATAACAAATGAAAAATTTTTTAAAGAATATCTACTAAATCTCAGTGAGAACAGCAAGAGTCTGGGCACATGAGCAGCAAACTACTACCTCACATTCTCAGTCTTCAGCTCAAAATGTTGGAAGAACTACACGGCATAGTTGTGATCAAGAGGACAGGGCTCCCTCTCCTTTCAACTCCATCAAGTACCATAGGACACCACTGGGAGGGACAGGCATCCAGAATTTCTTGTTCTTTCCAGGTCTGGGTTCCAGAGAATAAATGCCAGTAAATGAGGCTGAGAGTATGAGGGTTTCCTTTCTCCAGCCAAACCCCAATCATAGGGCTGAGGGTCTAACTCAAGTATGGATGGATGAAAATATGGGAAGTCCTGTCACCCTTATATCAGTTAATTCATAGATCAATGGTTACTGGCTGGAAGAGGTATGGAAACAACACCAAAGGCATTACCTCAACACAGTACTCTGGTCAGGAAGTACAATTTTCACTCCAAGAGAAGCAAGACACCAACCAAGTCCCAAGTCATGTCCCATAGCTCAGAAATTTTCCACAGGGGAAGAAAAAGTCTACAAGATCAGAGAATTTTGAAGCTCTCCTAAAGGAAACTGACATTCTTTGTAACAGAGTGTGAGAATTTCAAGCTTAGGTTATTCTAAAAAAACTTAAGAGGTTTGAGTGCTAAGCAATCGAGAGCAGGTTGATAACTCCATGACAGTAACACCATAGGTCTTCTACTTTACCAGAGACACCCAGAGAAAGAGACAGCTGAGAAGAGTCTTTCTGTGGTCAGAAGAAAACTTCAGACCCTTCCCTCAGAAACAACACAGCAAAAGGGCTCAACTTTGGAATAACTTGTGCTCCAGTCATTGATGCAAAATATAGAGCAACCAGTCAGCAATTAGTGGCTGACTGTGATACCTATAGTGGCAAACTCTTCCTCTATCTTCCACAGAGATATTAAGGAGATAGAGTCAAAGAGAACCTGTTAAGTCAGACATTACAGGGTAACTGTATCCTACCCATTGCAGTGTCCCCTGAGCAGTAACAAGAAACTTCTAATAAAGGGGGAATAGACTTCAATAATATGGTACAACTAACTGACTAAGAAGAAAAAGATAAAAAGCAATAAAAACAAGTCCTAGAATGGGGGTCAGTATATAAAGCTACTAAAATATATTATCCAAAGTACCCAATAAAAAGTTAAATGTAATCAATCTATTCAAATTTATACATGTTCAGTCTTCTTATGTTGGGTCTTTAAAGATACACAAGAGTGTAAAGTAATAATGATAGCATCATATTTTTGGTTTTGTAACATATATGGAAGAAATTAGTATAACAATAACAAAAAAAAGTGGAAAAATGGATAAAGCTATATGGAAGTAAAACTTATGTATGTCACTGGATTTACATTAGTAAAACTAAGAAGTAAATTCTGATAGAATATAATATGATCAATCCCAAAGCAACTATTAGGATAATAACTAAACAGATGAGACATTATTTAAGGAATTTAAAATTCCACTAGAATATACTCAACTCAGTTCAGTTCAGGCACTCAGTCGGGTCTCACTCTTCGTGATGCCATGAATCGCAGCACGCCAGGCCTCCCTGTCCATCACCAACTCCCAGGGTTTACTCAAACTCATATCCATCGAGTCTGTGATGCCATCCATCCAGCCATCTCATCCTCTGTCATCCCCTTCTCCTTCTGTCCCCGATCCTTCCCAGCATCAGGGTCTTTTCCAATGAGTCAACTCTTCGCATGAGGTGGCCAAAGTATTGGAGTTTCAGCTTCAACATCAGTCCTTCCAATGAACACCCAGGACTGATCTCCT
This sequence comes from Dama dama, assembly GCF_033118175.1. Lineage (NCBI taxonomy): Eukaryota > Metazoa > Chordata > Mammalia > Artiodactyla > Cervidae > Dama > Dama dama. Next base: position 86,806,144 of record NC_083689.1, read on the forward strand.
TTAGGACGGACTGGTTGGATCTCCTTGCAGTCCAAGGGACTCTCAAGTGTCTTCTCCAACACCACAGTTCAAAAGCATCCATTCTTTGGTGCTCAGCTTTCATCACAGTCCAAATCTCACATCCATACATGACCACTGGAAAAACCATAGCCTTGACTAGATGGATCTTTGTTGGCAAAGTATTGCCTCTGCTTTTTAATGCTAGCTAGGTTGGTCATAACTTTCCTTCCAAAGAGTAAGCATCTTTTAATCTCATGGCTGTAATCACCATCTGCAGTGATTTTGGAGCCCCGAAAAATAAGTCTGACACTGTTTACACTGTTTCCCCATCTATTTGTCATGAAGTGATGGGACCAGATGCCATGATCTTAGTTTTCTGAATGTTGAGCTTTAAGCCAACTTTCTCACTCTCCTCTTTCACTTTCATCAAGAGGCCCTTTAATTCCTCTTCACTTTCTGCCATAAGGGTGGTGTCATCTGCATATCTGAGGTTATTGATTTTCTCCCAGCAATCTTGATTCCAGCTTGTGCTTCTTCCAGCCCAGTGTCTCTCATGATGTACTCTGCATATAAGTTAAATAAGCAGGGTGACAATATACAACCTCGATGTACTCCTTTTCCTATTTGGAACCAGTCTGTTCTATGTCCAGTTCTAACTGTTGCTTCCTGACCTGCATATAGGTTTTTCAAGAGGCAGGTCAGGTGGTCTGGTATTACCATTTCTTTCAGAATTTTACACAGTTTATTGTGATCCACACAGTTGAAGGCTTTGGCATAGTCAATAAAGCAGAAATAGATGTTTTTCTGGAACTCTCTTGCTTTATCGAAGATCCAGCAGATGTTGGCAATTTGATCTCTGGTTCCTCTGCCTTTTCTAAAACCAGCTTGAACATCTGGAAGTTCATGGTTCAAGTGTTGCTAGAGCCTGGCTTGGAGAATTTTGAGCATTACTTTACTAGTGTATGCTAAGTCACTTCAATTGTGTCTGATTCTTTGTGATCCCATGGACTGTAGCCCACCAGGCTCTCTGTTCGTGGGATTCTCCAGGCGAGAATACTGGAGGGGGTTGCCATTACCTCTTCCATACTAGTGTATGAGATGAGTGCAATTGTGCGGTAGTTTGCGCATTCTTTGGGATTGCCTTTCTTTGGGATTGGAATGAAAACTGACCTTTTCCAGTCCTGTGGCCACTGCTGAGTTTTCCAAATTTGCTGGCATATTGAGTGCAGCACTTTCACAGCATCATCTTTCAGGATTTGAAATAGCTCAACTGGAATTCCATCACTTCCACTAGCTTTGTTCATAATGATGCTTCCTAAGGCCCACTTGACTTCACATTCCATGATGTCTGGCTCTAGGTGAATGCTTACACCATCATGATTATCTGGGTTGTGAAGATCTTTTTTGTATAGTTCTTCTGTGTAGGTCCATACCATTTCTGCCCTTTATCGAGTCCATCTTTGCATGAAATATTCCCTTGGTATCTCTAATTTTCTTGAAGAGAGCTCTAGTCTTTCCCATTCTGTTGTTTTCCTCTATTTCTTTGCATTGATCACTGAGGAAGACTTTCTTATCTCTCCTAGTGCCTCCCAAAAAGCAGTAAAGGGGAACTGAAGTATCAAATATATGTGAAGATTGTAGAAAATTAGAAGTAAATTACAGCATAAATTCAACTACATAAAAATACCATTAAATGTAAGATGATTAACAATTCAATTAAAAGGGAAAGATTATCAGAAAGGATTTTTAACAACCCAACTGTTGTTATATATGAGACATATTTTAGATTCAAAGATATAAATAGGTAGAACATGAAGAATGAAAAATATCTACCATGCAACGAGTATTCATAAGAAGATTGGAGTGGATAAACTAATGCCATACCAAATATACTTGAGTAGAACATTATCAGCAAAAAGAAGGATATTTTATAATGTCAATCTCATTATCAATGTACCTGCACTTTAGAACAGATTCCTAAAATACATGAAGCAAAAACTAACATAACTGAAGTGAAAAGATCACTCATCTAACTTTCTATTAAAGTTTCTAGTCAGAAAATTTGGGCAAGAAAAAGAAATAACAGGCATACTTGTGGAAGATAAGAAGTAAAACAATCTTCGTTTGTCTGGTATATAAAAAATTTCTATGAAACTTACTAACAAAAGTACTAGAACTGATAAATGGAGGGGGGCAACATAAAGGATACAAGATCAATATTCAGGGAGCAATTGTATTTCTGTACACTAGTAATGAGTTTAAAAAAATGAAACAAAAATTCTTTTATATTAATATCAAAAGGAATAAAATAATTCAGAGTGGATTTAACACAAGAATTGTAATCCTGTATACTAAAAATGTATTTCCCCACAATAGATGTTTTATAATTTACTTCATTATTCCCTTATTATTAGACATGCTATTCATTTAACTAACTTTATTATAAAACAATGCCATAATGACTAATGCCCTCAATAGACCTTTATCTATTTGCTCAATTATCTCAAACACATAAGTATAATTGCTGCTTTGGGAACTATATACAAATAACCTACATAAAACCAAATTGTCCTCTAAAGAATATAGAATTTTACACATCTATCAATAGTGTGTGAAAACAATTTTCCATAACTAGGCTAACACTGACTGTTATAATATTTTTATTAACAGTAAACCAATGGACTGTTTTTAATTTTTTTTTATAATTTGCAATTCCCGTTTAAAGATAATTTTATATGTTTCATACTAGATTATTTGTCTCTCCCAGTTCCCTGTGCTTAGAGAATTTTCAAAATATTTGCTTTCATTTTTAAATTTACATTTCTTTAGGACTTCCCTGGTGGGGTTGTGGATACAAGTCCACCTGGCAGTGCAAGGGACAAGCATCCGATTCCTGGTCTGAGAAGATCTCTCATCTTCTTGGTTGCCACGGAGCAACTAAGCCCATGTACCACAACCACTATGCCCACGTTCTAGAGCCTGTGCTTCACAGCTGCTGAAGCCCATGTGTCTAGAATCTGTGCTCCACAACAAGAGTAGCCACTGCAATGAGAAGCTTGCACACACACCACAAGGAAGAGTAGCCCCTACACACCACAACTATGCAAAGCCCATGCAAAGCAATGAAGACCCAACAAAGGCAAAAATAAATAAATAAATAAAAATTACAAAAAAAATGTTTCTTTGTATTTCCTCATTCTGCAAGTACTGTAATGAGTGCCTATTACAGGCCTAGCACCATTCTAGTTACTGGGTTACTGTAGTTTTCTGGTGATAGACTTCACCAAACTTAGCAATTTTGCCTCAAATCAGGTTGGATAAAGAATCCAGAATTTAGGTGGTTAAAAAAAAAAAAAAAAATCTTAAAGTTGTTTTCATGGTTTTCCTTGTTGTATTTGTTGTTACTATTTAATGTATTGCTTATATTCTTGAATAAAATACACACTTTAATATCCTTTTAATGAATTAAAATTTCCAATGGCTTACTTTAAACATCTTCACAACTAAACACATAGAGAGGGCTTCCCGGATAGCTCAGCTGGTAAAGAATCCGCCTGCAATGCAGGAAACTCTGGTTCAGTTCCTGAATTGGGAAGTTCCTCTGGAGACAGGATAGGCTACCCACTCTGGTATTCTTGGGCTTCCCTGGTGACTCAGATGGTAAAGAATCTGCCTGCAATGAAGGAGAACTGGGTTTGATCCCTGGGTTGGGAAGATCCCCAGGATGAGAGACTGGCAACCCTTTCCAGGATTCTTGCCTGGAGAATCCCCATGGATGGAGGAACCTGATGGGCTGCAGTCCATGGGTAGGACACGACTGAGCGACTAAGCACAGCACAGAGGAGAGAATGGCTTCTAGTTTAATGCTTCATGTCTTTCCTTTCTTGCTATGTTAGGGGTCATTTATGCTCTAGGCTTCCCTTGTGGCTCAGCTAGTAAAGAATTCGTCTGCATGAAGGAGACCCCAGTTCAATTCCTGGGTCTGAAAGATCCCCCGGAGAAGGGATAGGCAACCCACTCCAGTATTCTTGGGCTTCCTTGTGGCTCAGCTGGTAAAGAATCCGCCTGCAATGTGGGAGACCTGGGTTCGATCCCTGGGTTTGGAAGATCCCCTGGAGGATGGCAGGGCCACCCACTCCAGTATTCTTGCCTGGAGAATCCCATGGACATAGGAGCCTGGCAGTCTACAGTTTATGGAGTAGCCGAGTTAGACATGACTGAGCTACTAAGCACAGCACATGAGAGTTCATGCTCAAAGCAAATTTTTTTCAGAAAGTACATGATAGTTATATATATATTTTTCTTTCTTGTCTAATGAAATGTTTTTGTTCTCTCAACTTATTATTATCTGAGCTTAGAATTAAAATTTTAATACCACTTTTGCTAAGATATTTAAGTCAAAACTTAACTATTGCCAGTAATTCCATAGTAAGGAGAAAGCAGCTGTCAATCTTTGTTTTCATTTATTTGAACATAGAGCAAAATATCTCTCTGTTTGTCTGCATGTGTGTGTTGGGGGCTACTTCTTAATTTTATGTAGTGTTGCATATGATTTAGCCTCAGCCAAGATGAAAGGTCACAGTGCTAAATCTCTCAGTTATGTCTGACTCTTTGTGAACCTACAGACTGCAGCACACCAGGCTTCCTGTCCGTCTGCAACTCCTGGAGCTTACTCAAACTCATGTACACTGAGTCGGTGATGCCATCCAACCATCTCACCCTCTGTCGTCCCCTTCTCCTCCTCCCTTCAATCTATCCTAGATCAGGGTCTTTTCCAATAAGTCAGTTCTTCCCAACAGATGGCCAAAGTATTGGAGCTTCAGCTTCAGCCTCAGTCCTTCCACCGTTTCCCCATTTATTTGCCATAAAGTGATGGGACCAGATGCCATGATCTTGGCTTTTTGAATCTTGAGTTTTAAGCCAGCTTTTTCACCCTCCTCTTTCACCTTTATCAAGAGGCTCTTTAGTTCCTCTTCTCTTTTTGTCATAAGGGTGGTGTCATATGCATATCTGAGGTTATTGATATTTCTCCCAGCAATCTTGATTCCAGCTTGTGCTTCATCCAGTCCAGCATTTCTTATGATCTACTCACCATATAAGTTAAATAAGCAGGGTGACAATACTGTACTTGACTTTCTCCTTTCCAAATTTTGATCAGTCTGTTGTTCCATGTCCAGTTCTAACTGTTGCTCTTGACCTGCATACAGGTTTTGCAGGAGGCAGGTTAGGTGGCCTGGTATTCTCATCTAAGAACTTTCCACAGTTTGCTATGATCCACATAAACAAAAAATGACGTTCATGAAAAATAATCTTTGGTTCTTTTGGAATTTTACTGTAAAATATGCTAAAAACTTTTTAAAAATCCTATTAAAATAATGTTTTAAAATATTCTATAAATCATATTTTAAAAACACATTAAAATATTTCCATAAAGCTTTGTCATTATCGAAGTTCAGCTTGAAACTAGTTAGCTCTACTCAGAAAGTCAATAAGTTTTTCTCTATGAGCAGAATTGGTTTGAGGGTTTAGTAGGAAAGGCAAATATCACACTGTACACTGGCCACAGGAAAATGATGTTAATATATTTCAGCACAAACATTTAAAAAATCTTTGTGTTGTAAATTCATTGAAAATTAGAATTATTTAAGAAGTATTATAGGATGTTAGGATTATACAAATGCTACAGACATAATCACACTTACAAACATACATACTATATATATATATTTTTTCCCAGAACAGTTCTCCACAATGTACATTTAAAAAAGTTTAAAGAAGGAAATCAAAGGTTAACTTTATGTATAAATCAAAATCACCAAATGCAAACGCATAAACATTTATAAATGTTCTTTTGTTTACAACTAATTTATTAGCTCTGTTAACACAGACTAAGAAATTTGAAAACTTAAAGTTAAAGTTTATCTATTTCAGGTTAGAAGACAGAAGATAAAAACATCATTGTATACACTTATCTGACTGAAATAATTAGCTCAGGTACTTCATCTCTCTCATTTTGAATTTATATATTTAGACATTAAAGGTATAAGGATTGTCTTCTATTTTCAAACTTTCAGTGGATGAGTTTATTTGTTATAAATTAATTACAGATTCAGAAGGAATTCTGTACAACAATTAAGGTAATTGGCACATTAATCAGATATTTTAAAAATAAGGAAACAAAAACATTATCAAAATAATGTAAAAAAAAAAGAAAAAAATTTTCCATCATCAGATTGTGTAGCAAAGGTTTGAAATTAAATGCAGAATAAACCAAACTAGGTAGTTCTTACTGAAAAAAAAAAAATTGAATCTAATTTTCTGGATCATACATAAGGCAAAAATCCCATTACTCTGAATATTTGAGTGGATTTAATGTTTTGGTTAGAAATAAAATATGGAAACACCTGAGTTTAGAAAAGCACAAAATTACCTTTGTGTTACGGAGGCACACCACTGAGTGTTTACTTGTGCTTAAGTTTGCCCTTAATTTGTCTGATAGATTTCTCATTTTACTTTAAGCAACAAATGAAACAGTAGGGAACTCCATTCTCTTCATTTTATCCATGATTTTGTACTGCCGCTTTGTTTACTGACTTTGTAATGAGCTAAGTTAAATCAATATCAATCAAAATAGAACCTTCATATGTGTCAGCCTCCAAACATAAAACATACATTGTTGTTTAATTTAACCCACTGTGCCAGTTGGGTTAATCTAAGAATTTGTAGTGAGGACTGAGGAGGAACTGGATAGTAGTGAGACTCACTGGCTACAGGAATCAAATTTAATTCAAGCTGTTGAAAATTAGTACACATTGAACTATGTGTCTGAGAAGAAAGAGGACACTTTTGTGTCAGAAAATTTAGCGTGTAGGAAGTTTGGGGATTGTTATCAATCATGGACTCTCTCCCTCTGAGAGGTATCTGCTGATGTAGGGAGAGAAAATGGATAAGAGGTAACTTTGTAATCAAACCCAAAATAGAATCCCAGGAATAGGTTATAAAGTAGGTGGATAGTGCTACTCTATATAATTTGGTGGTGGTTTTGTCACTAAATTGAGTCCGACTCTTGCGATCCCATGGATTGTAGCCTGCTAGGCTCCTCTGTTCCTGGGATTCTCCAGGTGAGAATACTGGAGTGGGTTGCCATTTCCTTCTCCAGAGGATCTTCCCCACCCAGAAATCAACCCTGGGTCTCCAGTACTGCAGGCAAATTCTTTACCGACTGAGCTATGATGGAAATCCTGGTGGAGGTGCTCAGTTAGAAATTAATTTGGAGATCAATATGGAATTTGTAAACGGAAACTTGTTCTTTTTCCTGATGAATGAAATAGATACTTTAAGATCTAAGGAAAGGGTATTAGTCTAGCTCTTGAGTATATACTATTGCAGAGTCTCAAGGCCAGGAACAGAATTAATCCCTGCACCAGGATGCATGTAACCTGCAGTGACTTCCCAAGTGCAGAATAGAGTAGTTCACCTCAGTCAACCCTCTGCCCAAATTGCTGCATCTAGAAATGATGCAGAAATTAGAGAGAGTGCTAATTAGAGGGAGTCAACTACAGGGAGTGCTGTTAAGGATGATATAAATATCCTCAGAACTTGATGCTTGCCATTAAAAAATAAAATTATTATGCAAATGAACTTACTAGGGAATTATTAAATGATATTAGTTTAAAGTTTCAGCTTAGAACCTCATAGAAAGACATTATGTTTTCTAATTTTGGATAATATAAAAACATGCATCCATCCAAAGGATAGTTGTATGTTATTGGGAGAAAGCATAGAGTTATTTGTTCTTGTTAATGAATTCAATTATAAGCATATGGAATATATGAAAGCTGAATAGTCAAAAGGATAAACTATGCCAGTTGCTAAACTGTTTCTCATAGTTCCAAACTACTCTGTTTTGTGATGCTGGGCAGAGATTCTGCAAACTGCATTTCTGCTTTGGCAACTGATTCCATATTAGACTTTGACAATTGTATACACTAAGAAATGGGGTGTTTAGAGGAAAAGAAAAGGGCATGATCCTTTCTATTGTTACTTGTTCCTGTTATCTTCATCACAGCAGCATTTCCTCACTTAAGTACCTGAACTATTCTCTAGAAACTAATTCTTTACGTAGAAATTTTTGCTAACAGTCCCACAACCAGTGGCATCATACACCCCTCAGAGACATCAGAACTGACCACCTGGTTTGCACTCCCTCCACAGATATGTGGCTGCCATCTATACAAAGTCCTTATTCTGATTTCATTATTACACCAGTGTTACAAACTGTGGCAGAACTGAAGTTTTGCTGACCTGCAAACTAGTTTATGTTACCCTGCCACAGGTGCATGGATGTTAGGAGAAGACATGGGAGTTTGCCTTTAGAAACAAAACACACTTTAATACACACAGTAATTGCAGTAGATATTTGCACCACTTTTCTGAGTCACATTTTCCACTGAGAACAAGGAAGAAGGTATTGTGTTACAGCAGAGAAATGTCAAGACTTAGAAACATGCACATTTTATCATGAGTAATGAGAAAACATGTCTAGCCTTTGCTTCAGAGGCATTCTCCTCTGTACTTGACAGTCAAGAAAGCTGTCCTCTGACCCAACTGGAAACATTGTCTCTTCCTTGCAAGATGTGCAAAAATGCAAAAGATACTTCGATGACTGTGTCCCAAAAACATCCACCACTCATTTCTACTGAACTCTGGTTCCTTGCTAAATTTTCCCAGTTCTATCCCACTCCATTGGCCATTCTGATTAATTTGATGAAAAATACTGGGAAAAAACTTAGTTATTTTGTCTCACACAGCATTTAACTAAGGCTACTATTAACAGAATTCTGAAAAGCAGATTGAGGAGACTAACCTCATATTTTCCTGCATATTTTCCTCAACCATGTTCTGTTTCTAAGCCTTAGTCAACTGAACACATTCCATAAATTCCTGGGTTTACCTTTGTAAATCAAATGTCTTTCTCCAAGTACTTACCTTTCCACTTGACCTGAAGCATTAAATCAGGGAAAGCAGCATAATTAGCAATTGTAGCTAATTATTAATGGCTTCCCTGCTAGCTCAGCTGATAAGGAACCCACCTGCAATGCAGGAGATCCTGGTTTGATTCCTGGGTAGGGAAGATTCCATGGAGAAAGAATAGGCTAACCACTGCAGTATTCATGGGCTTCCCTGGTGGTGGTTGGATCCCTGGTTTGGGAAGATCCGCTGGAGGAGGGCATGGCAACCCACTCCAGTACTCTTGCCTGGAGAATCCCCATGGACAGAGGAGCCTGGCAGGCTACAGTCCATAAAGTCGCAGGGTTGGACATGACTGAACAACACAGCACAGCTAATTATTATAACATAATATTATATATGATATATTTATATATCAAACAAATATAGTATAATATTATATAATATATAATTATAATGTGTGGAGATGATCATATTATCTTTATCCTTTATCTTGTTAATGTGATATATCATGTTGATTGGTCATCCCTGGAATAAATCTCACTTGATTGTACACTTTTACTGTATTGTCTTTGTTTTGCTAATATTTTATTGAGGATTTTGTCTTCTATGTTCATCATGGCTATGATGGCCAGTAATCTGAGTTTTTTGTAGTGTCTTTTTCTGGTTTTGAAGGTTGGTTCATAAAACAGTTTGAAAGTTTTCCTTCCTCTTCAATTTTTTGGAAGAGTTTAAAAAAACATTTAATCTAGTTTGAATACTTGCTAGAATTTGATACCAGCATAAGTCGATTTGAATTTTGAGGAAATTAGTTTTGCGATATGAACCATAATTTTAATAAGGACAGTATATGTACTCATAATTAATCTTTTAAAGATTTATGTCATGTTGAAAATGTCAGATGATTAAATATATATGTACAAGAATGTTCATCAAAACCTTATAATAGTGTAACCTGGGAGATGACATAAATATCCATCAACCGGGAGTTTTTAACACACATTTATGGGAGAGGACCACAATGGAACATCTTTTCACAACAAGAAATATTAACATGAGTAAAGGATCATTATGTAGCAAATAAGAATGTGGTAAGTGTGTAATATGGACAGGGGTTTATGATCGGACAAAGATCATACTCAGGCTACAATTCTCTATGAAACTCAAAGTCCACCAAATAATAAAACACTTCTTTGTTTTCTATTTTCCTATGCATATACATTTCTTTCAATAACCTCTTAGGAATAGGTAGTTGTGATCAGGACATTATTCATGACTATATAAATACACTGCAACTGTTTGCTCTCAAATGCTATAATTCTGTCTTTATCTGCCCATGATCTATCTACCTACCTACCTATGCATGTAAACAATAACCAAATAAATAAATAAAAGGCCATGGAAATCTTAAAGTGCTTGTCTATAGATGGTGGGATTGTTTGTGACTTTCTCTCTTAATTGTTAATATTGAGCATATACGTTTTATAATAACTTAAAAAACAATATTTAAAAAAAACTAAATTATCCTGCCTCAAGACAGAATAAAGTAATTTACCTTGTCTTGGGATTTTCAGGATAGCAATCCTTTTAACATTATTAGCAGAGAAAACAGGTGAAAATGCAAGCATTATATGTGACAGATGTGCTCATATGAATTAATTCATCAAAAACATTTTTATAGGACACAGAAGTGTGGGTACAGCACTATTACAGATGTTCTGATTATCCCGAAGGAATGTAACTTACTCTGTCTTGGAAGATCCTGCAAGTTAAGTTGGAATTCAGAATTATGTATACTCACATAACTTGTTTTCAACAGAGAGTTATTTATAAGTACAAAAGCTGTACAGTGCAACATAATTTCAAATTATTTTTTGGTCTTGTGATTCCTGGAGCCATTTTGAATTATAACTTATATCCTATTTTCTGAAGTTCCTCTGAACCACTGATTTCACACTTACAGTTTTTGAGCATCTACTTTAAGCCCTTTCTCTTCCCCACCTCCATCCCAAGCCAAGCTTCTTGGATCTGCAGCTTTGATTAAGTGTTGGTCTCACAAATATTCCTTATTTAATACAGTTCATTGGACAGGGTACCTGGTTTTATTTTTGCCCTGAAAATATCTTACTGAATTTTCTTGTCTCTCAGAATTATTTCCACACTTTCTAGATTTGACCAAACGCTTAAATTGAAATGTGGTTTAGTGTAAGAAAGTAAAATTAAAATGTCGGAATACTAAGTAAGATGAGCTTTAAAAAAGACTCCAGGGTGTCACATCATTCAAGTAGACTTTTTTCACTATAACATACCATTTATATCATTGAAATGAGCAATTATGAAGTAATTATTTCTTTACTTCAGAGGTCTTTCAGTATTACTTCTTCCATTCTTATTAAGTGTTAGTAATGTGATTCAAATTAATTCTTTTTGCTACCATTTCAAGTTTCAATTCAGTGTTCTTAACAATGTCAATTTATAATTATTGTGCTTGTGAATCATTTGGCATAACGTAAAGGATGGAGTTGGCACCAGATTGAATTTTTCTTTCAGTTAAAAGTGACACAGCATGTCTTTTTGCCCATATGTGGAAAAATATTGTTTTTGAGGAAACTTTATATTTCCATGGACTGCACTAAATGAAAAGTAAAAAACTCTTTAAGATTCCAGCAAGACATATTGACTATCATTAGTCAAATAATCATTCTCTATACCTTCATGTTTCATTAAATGCTTTTATATTAAAAAGCTATTTTTTAAAGCAAAGGTATATATTCAAATTTTTAAATGCCTGGGGAAATATTAGATGGATTATTCCCAAGAATATAAAGAGAAAGCAAAGGGGAGTGAAATCAGTAGTACAAAAAGAGCAGAAGTCTTTGCAAAGCAACTGTAAGCAAAGACAAAGTAAGCTAAATCAAAGATAATTGGACACTAGAATCACTAGAATAATTTATTGTTTGGCATTTCATCATTGGTATAATGATTCTTTATATGCTAAATAATACTAAAAAATAAATGGAAGTGATCCTAAATCATCTGAGGAAAACAAATTATTTATTCTTATTGATATTTTTACTTACATTAATTATCAAAGTTTTATACTAAGAAAACACAAAAAAATATTTCAGAGAATTGTGGAAAAATATTACAAGTCATACAAGTCAAAAAATATTTCAGAGAATTGTGGAAAAATATTACAAGTCAAAAATATTACAAGTCAATTACAAGTCATTACAGTATGAAAAATCTAAACACAATTGCTACAAAAAGAGAGAAGGAGGAAAGTTAGATTATAGTTCTCATAGGTCTTGTGTGCATGCTTAGTTGCTCAGTCATGTCCAACTCTTTGCAATCCCATGGACTGTAGCCCACCAGGCTTCTCTGTCCATGAGGTGTCTCCAGGCAAGAATACTGGAATGGGTTGTCATTCTCTCTTCCAGGGGATCTTCCCAACCCAGGGATGGAATCCAGGTCTCCTGCATTGCAGGTGGAGTTTTCATCAGCTGAGCCACCAGAAAAGTCCATTATAGGTCTCAGTAAGACCTATCATAGACATTTAAAGGTCTTTGTTTTGTTTGTTTGGGGAGTTTGTGTTTTCATCTTATTTAATTTTTCTATTGCAAAATCAGTTTCCTTTCCTAATGGCAATCATACACATATTCCATGCATTTTCTAGAAACTAGGCTCCAACCAAAACCCCAGGCATGAAGCAAGTTTGCTAAGTCAATTAACCTACTCTATCATCGTCACAGAGATAGTACAGTGAGAAGCAGATGACTCAAGACAGATCAATGAAGAAAAAGAAAACTAAATCCTGATGTTACTTTTTCTCTCATTGCTTAGCTGGAAGTTTCTGGGATCACCACTCAGAGCTTAAGAGTAGAAGCAACAGTATGGAAAGAAAGCCAAGAAACGCACCCAATGACACTGATTTGGCCCTGTACCACATCATGTCTGAAGTCATGATTACTGATTGACTTTTTTATGTGAACCAATAGACTGTATTTTTGTTTAAGCCATTGGATTGAATTTTTTGTGCCTGTAATAAAATGGGTTCTGTGACTCTTGGTGAGGCAAAACAACGTGCTGAATACTATCAGTAATATACTTCTGATTAGCTAAAACTCAGTCATCTCCACCTTATTTTGGTGCTTAAAAAAAATCCCAAAATGGGCTTCCCTGGGGACTCAGTGGTAAAGAATCTGTCTGTCAATGCAGGAGACACAGGTTCGAACCCTGATCCAGAAAAATCCCATACAGTGCAGAGCACCTAAAGCCATGCCTCACAACTATTGAGTCTGTGCTCTAGAGCTCCAGGAGCCGCATCTACGGAGCCCACATGCCACAACTACTGAAGCCCGGTTGCCCTAGGACCTGTGCTCCCACAACCAGAGAAGTCACTACAGTGAGAAGCCCGCACACCTCAGCTAGAGACTAGCACCCATGTGCCACAACTAGAGAAAAGCCCACGCAGCAACAAAAATCAACTCCTGTCAGTAAATAAATAAAGAAACAAAATTATAATAATTCTTTTCAAAAAAGATAACAATTGTTAGTATTACATATAGCTTTAAAGGAATCCAAATAAAATTAAAAATTTCCCATTCATTAAAGTAAAATGCACTGACAATTTAGATCATCCGATTGGTTACATCGATCATAATGCAATTAAAAAATTCACATATTTAGTTTCCACTTTTTGCACATGCTATACATTTTAAAGGGCTTCCCTTGTGGTTCAGCAGGTAAAGAATCTGCCTGCAACGTGAAACTCTTAAAATACATTGTGATTTTAACAGTCTTAAACAATAAAAGGCATTTGTTCTGCAATTCATCTCACAGGACATACCATTAGCTTCAAATTCTGTCGCTGGTATGATGTATCAATACTTTGTTCTTATGCAGTCACCAAATCGTGTCTGATTCTTTGTGACTCCATGGACTGCAGCATGACATTCTTCTCCATCCTTCACTATCTCCTGGAGTTTCTCAAATTCACATCAATTGAGTCAGTGATGCTATTTAACCATCACAGGCCCTTCCGTTCCCTTCTCCTTTGCCTGCAATCTTTCCCACCATCAGGGTCTTTTCCAATGAGTCAACTCTTCACATCAGGTGGCCAAAATATTGGAGTTTCAGCTTCAGCATCAGTCCTTCCATTGAACATACAGGGTTAATTTCCTTTAGATTTGACTGACTTGATCTTGCAGTCCAAGGGACTCTCAAAAGTCTTCTCCCACACCACAGTTCAAAAGCATAATTCATCAGTGCTCAGCCTCTTTTATGATCCAAATCTCACATCCACACACGACCACTGGAAAAGCCATAGCTTTGACTTGACATACCTTTGTCGGCAAAGTAATGCCTCTGCTTTTCAATATGCTGTCTAGGTTTGTCATAGCTTTTTTCCCAAAGAGCAAGCGTCTTTTAATTTCATGGTTGCATTCACTATCTGCAAGGATTTTGGAGCCACAAAAAATAGTCTCTCACTGCTTCCACTGTTTCCCCATCTATTTGCCATGAAGTGATGATACTAGAGGCCAGTATATTAGTTTTCTGAATATTGAGTTTTAAGCCAACATTTTACTCTCCTCTTTGACCCTCATCAAGAGGCTCTTTAGTTCCCCTTCAATTTCTGACATTAAAGTGGTATCATCTATATATCTGAGGTTGTCGATATTTTTCCCAGCAACTGATTTCAGCTTGTGATTCACCCAGCCCATCATTTCACATGATTATTAATACCCAAGGACCCTCGAGTTTAGTAGTCATACATGACTTGCAATAGTACCATAAACATCTTAGGTATGAGCCTTAGTGAAAATGTTACAGATGTCAGTATAAGTAATGAACACTGTTTATTGAGATTCCTAAAGCATTATACTAAAATCCTAGTTAAGAAGATGCAATTAGAACAGAGTTTTAACTCTCAAGAGTTTCTCTTGAGAGAAGATTGCTTAAGAAAGGAAAGTTGAGTTAAAGAATAAGACAAAGTAAAAAGCAAGTAGATATATATATGAAAATCACCACAATGGTTTACATCCACTGATTTGAGCAAGACTTAGGTGACACATCCTATTTTCTTGAAGAAGTACTTAAAGAAATATATGCTAAAGCATAGCAAAGTTAAACTAAGCTGTATTCAAATTCCTGGTCCACTACTCAACTGACCCTATTGATTGAAAAATAACTAAGTTTATTCACACAAAAGGTGAGTACCTACATTGCAAAGTACCCAGCCTTTGCTTACAAGATGGTGGTGGTGGATTAGTCTCTAAGTCATGTCTGACTTTTGTGACACCATGGACTGTAACCCTCAAGCTCCACTGTCCATTGGATTTCCCAAGAAAGAATACTGGAGTGGGCCACCATTTCCTTCTCCATGGGATCTTCTCTACCCAGGGATCAAAATGCACCTCTTAAATTGGCAGGCAGATTCCTTACTGCTGAGCCACCAGAGAAGCCCTTGATTGCATCTTTTCAGTTCAGTTCAGTCGCTCAGTTGTGTCCGACTCTTTGCAACCCATGAATCGCAGCATGCCAGGCCTCCCTGTCCATCACCAACTCCCGGAATTTACTCAGACTCATGTCCATCAAGTCGGTGGTGCCATCCAGCCATATCATCCTCTGTCATCCCCTTCTCCTCCTGCTCCCAATTCCTCCCAGCATCAGGGTCTTTTCCAATGAGTCAACTCTTCACATCAGGTGGCCAAAGTATTGGAGTTTCAGCTTCAGCATCAGTCCTTCTAATGAACACCCAGGACTGATTTCCTTTAGGATGGACTGATTGGATCTCCCTGCAGTCCAAGGGACTCTCAAGAGTCTTCTCCAGCACCCCAGTTCAAAAGCATCAATTTTTTGGTGCTCAGCTTTCTTTATAGTCCAACTATCATATCCATACACGACTATTGGAAAAACCATAGCCTTGACTAGCTGGACCTTTGTTGGCAAAGTAATGTCTCTGCTTTTTAATATGCTGTCAAGGGTGGTCATGACTTTCCTTCTAAGGAGTAAGCGTTTTTTTAATTCCATGGCTGCAATCACCATCTGCAGTGATTTTGGAGCCCCCAAAAAATAAAGTTTGACACTGTTTCCACTATTTCCCCATCTGTTTGTCATGAAGTGATGGGACCAGATGCCATGATCTTAGTTTTCTGAATGTTGAGCTTTAAGCCAACTTTCTCACTCTCCTCTTTCACTTTCATCAAGAGGTTTTTTTAGTTCCTCTTCACTTTCTGCCATAAGGGTGGTGTCATCTGCATATCTGAGATTATTGATATTTCTCCCAGCAATCTTGATTCCAGCTTGTGCTTCTTCCAGCCCAGAGTCTCTCATGATGCACTCTGCATATAAGTTAAATAAGCAGGGTGACAATATACAGCCTTGATGTACTCCTTTTCCTATTTGAAAACAGTCTGTTGCTCCATGTCCAGTTCTAACTGTTGCTTCCTGACCTGCATACAGGTTTCTCAAGAGGCAGGTCAGGTAGTCTGGTATTCCCATCTCTTTCAGAATTTTCCACAGTTTAGTGTGATCCACACAGTTGAAGGCTTTGGCATAGTCAATAAAGCAGAAATAGATGTTTTTCTGGAACTCTCTTGCTTTTTCGATGATCCAGTGGATGTTGGCAATTTGATCTCTGGTTCCTCGGCCTTTTCTAAAACCAGCTTGAACATCTGGAAGTTCATGGTTCAAGTGTTGCTAAAGCCTGGCTTGGAGAATTTAACATTACTTTGAGCATGTGAGATGAGTGCAATTGTGTGGTAGTTTGAGCATTCTTTGGGATTGCCTTTCTTTGGGATTGGAATGAAAACTGACCTTTTCCAGTCCTGTGGCCACTACTGAGTTTTCCAAATTTGCTGGCATATTGAGTGCAGCACTTTCACTGCATCATCTCTCAGGATTTGAAATAGCTCAACTGGAATTCCACCACCTTCACTAGCTTTGCTCATAGTGATGCTTTCTAAGGCACACTTGACTTCACATTCCATGATGTCTGGCTCTAGGGGAATGATCACACCATCGTAATTATCTGGGTCATGAAAAATCTTTTTTGTACAGTTCTTCTGTGTATTCTTGCCACCTCTTCTTAATATCTTCTGCTTCTCTTAGGTCCATACCATTTCTGTCCTTTATTGAGTCCATTTTTGCATGAAATGTTCCCTTGGTATCTCTGATTTTCTTAAAGAGATCTCTAGTCTTTCCCATTCTGTTGTTTTCCTCTATTTCTGTGCATTGATCATTGAGGAAGTCTTTCTTATCTCTCCTGGCTATTCTTTGGAACTCTGCATTCAAATGAGAATATCTTTCCTTTTCTCCTTTGCTTTTCACTTCTCTTCTTTTCACAGCTATTTGCAAAGCCTCCTCAGACAACCATTTTGCCTTTTTGCATTTCTTTTCCATGGGGATGGTCTTGATCCCTGTCTCCTGTACAATGTCACAAACCTCTGTCCATAGTTCATCTGGCACTCTGTCTATCAGATCTAGTCCATTAAATCTATATCTCACTTCCACTGTATAGTCATAAGGGATTTGATTTAGGTCATACCTGAATGGTCTAGTGGTTTTCCCTACTTTCTTCAATTTAAGTCTGAATTTGGCAATAAGGAGTTCATGATCTGAGCCACAGTCAGCTCCTGATCTTGCTTTTGCTGACTGTATCGAGCTTCTCCATCTTTGGCTACAAAGAATATAATCAATCTGATTTGCATATCAGTCATCAATTAATATGTTGCTATTTCAATGATTAATGTTTTGCAGAAAGTTGTTTTGACAGAAATTGCTATGAATCTTTATGAGAATCTTGAAATAACAAACAATCTGTTGGCTTAGAGGATGTTCATCTTTGTGGGGCAGTAGAGAGAGAAGGTTCAGTTTATATAAAAGAAGATGTTCTAGAAAAATGATGCATTATTTAACAGCTATTTGGTATTGGCTTTATAAGTTGATGAAAGTAGTTTTAATATTAATTTGTAGTTTGAGAACAGTTTATTATCAACTTTTGATAAGGTAATTGAAAAATTTGAATCTGAATATGTACTGTCTAGAACCAATAAATCCACTGAAGATTACAGGAATTACATACCTCAAAACTGAAGATCTAGAAATATGCATTTGATGAATAGAATAGCATGACTGGAACAAGAAGGAAGAAGCCATTTAGTAAGTGAAATAAATCACTGTATGACTATCATATATCCCCACCAAAGTGGTATTTTGGTTATAGATAGGTGACAGTTCTTTAACAAAAGCTATGACGATGATGACTCCTGAAATGCCTTAGCAAGCATTCACATATTTTGGGGGCTTCCCAGGTGGCTATAGTGGTAAGGAATCTGACTGCCAATGGAGGAGACACAAGAGACACAGGTTTGATCCCTGGGTCCTGAAGATCCCATGGAGTGGAAAAAGGAAACCTACTCCAATATTCTTGTCTGGAAAATTCCATGCACAGAGCAGTCTGGCAAACTGCAGTCCATGGGGCCACAGAGAACCAGACATGATTGAGCGACTAAGCACACACACAAATACACACACACACATACACACACATACTTTGAATTTATTTTCCTTTGTTTTAATGCACAGGTTTGTAAGTCATTTACTCTCTCCTTTGAATAAAGTAACCAAAGAGTAGGCATATATATAGTTACAAATCCTTTGTACTTCTTGGATAACAAGATACAAAATCTAAGACTTTACTGGTCATATAAAGAAAAGGAATCTTTGATAATTGTACTTTTTTTCTGTTTCTATTTCTTTTCTTGCTTAGCAAATAATATAGTCACTGCAATATCATATAATTATTTCATTAATCTACCAAGTATCTTTTGTTGTATCAATACTATTTACAATTATTCTAATACAAAAAACTTTTAATTACATATGTCAATTTTTTTTCAATTTTCGTCTCACCATTAGAATCACTGAGTATGAGAAAATACTAATACAATACTTTATATGATAATTCTATTTCATATTATTTTGGGGCCCAAATTTCCAAAATAACAATAAATAATAAAAATATGGGGTGTGTGTGTGTATGTGTGTGTGTGTGTATGTATGCAGAGGTTAATCTAATATTTTAGGGACTATCTCTACCATTTCATATTCAGATAATGTGACCATGAAGTTGAAATAGATATTTAGTGACTTTCTAAAGAATAAAAGAGGTGACAGTTGTTTTATGGGATTAAATACAAATTTCATTAAATATAAAACGATCTCAAATTATAATCACTGAACTTGGAAAGAAGCTTAGAATTAGTTTATATTATGTCATCATCTAATAAATGAATATACCAGCCGGAGCAGTTCATAATTTAATGACTTGACATTTTTTGCAGTCAAAATTTTGAGATTTTACAATTTTATATTAGTAATCAGTATGAAAATGAAGTTCAAAGCATCTAATATATTTGATTTATTATTCTGCTGAGTCTGAAGCCAAATAAATATGTTGCCTAACCACTTGGCAATATAAATATTCATCACCATCAGAGTGAGATGGATTCATCACCATCATGTGTCTTTTAGCCAGTAATGCTATTTAGTAGAAAGTTCTCAGAATACTACAGTGGCTACCTTTGTCATAAAATGTCTTTACAGTTAAAGCACAGAGGCCTGGTTTTGGCTATTCTGTTTCAATTTTCTGGGAAAACCACGTGTCTATGTTCTATGAGAAGCAGAAAAGAGTAAGAAAGTACACATTTTCAATAATTTTCCATACAGACTTAACTTTTATATACTGGATTATATTTTTAAAGATAATATATATGTGTGTATATATATATATCATCATATAAAAAAGACTTTTTAATTGAATAGTTTATCTTACTTTTTTTTTCTTATATACTTTGTAGTGATTTCATGTCATTGTTATTTCACATAAGCAAGAACTATAGCTCAGAATGTAGTGACAGAAAAATTCTTACCAGGCCCAAGGATGAGAAAACTTATTTTAAGCTAATATGCATAAATGAAAGGATTTTATGTTGTGGTCAGTCACCAAGACCCAGAAATCCTGGTGTGTGAAATCAAGGTGGGTCTCAGGAAGTATTGCTATGAACACAGCCAGTGGAGGTCCATATAAGATCTCCTGGGAGGTAGTTGGCTGAGGTCGGGGGAAGGGGTATTAGAATCTACTAGCAAAATCTAAAAGTCAAGGTACAATCAAATATCATATACCTGTTTCAGTAAACATTCAAATGGTATACTCTAGGTATAAACTTCAGAGAAATTCTTATTCTAAATTTTAACTTCTTATTCTTGTCCTTACATTTTATTTTTAGATAGGTTTCTCAATCAAAGTCCAACTGTAAAATTCCCTTCATACTAAGAAAATGCAAATCTTTGAACACTTTCCAAGAAAATACATGTAAAAGTAATAGCTTAGGGCGAAATGATTTCTGATCCTAAAATACCATAGAAAACAAGGATCAATCTGTGATATAATTAGAGTAAAAATGACCACATATTTTTAACTTAGAATGCCAGGAACAAGTCATCTTGAAAGGCAGAATGGAATAAATAACAACACAGCTGGAAAGGAATGAAAATGTTTTGGTGGGAAAGGAAGTGTTCATACTCTTGTTTTCCCTTTATCCTTCTCTTCTATTTATTTGAATAGAGGGTGTAAATTATACAATGAAAGAAACATCAACATTGACACAATAATAAGATAATTCTATGCTGTGGGGAATTTGAAGCTGGAAATGTGGCAGATGCTTCCAGATAACAGAGCAAGTTTTTATAGCTGCAGCGGCTTTGAAACAATGTATTTAAACATTTAGGATTGTATGTTTTTCCTGAAAACATCTGAGTTTTCCAATAAACAATCTTAAATATATACATATAATGATTTTTACCAGCCCTTCTCATTCTCCTTCCTTCCACAGATACTTCTAACTTGACCCACTTTTTCCCCTCTTCCTAGTCACTCAGGAAAGGTTGTTCTGTTTCTTAGCCAGTTATTTATACTTTTTTGATATCTGGGTACTAGGAAGAAAGTTAATCTGAGAGCTAAAAGTAGTATTAAAGCTAGAACTTTTATAGAATGAATTCTGAGACTGTTTTGGAAAGAGTTCTAAAAGTAGTTTTAAGTATGAGAAAGTATATGACAGATAAATTATTGTGGTAGATTGTATGTATCACTTTCTTTTTTTGTTGTTTTTTGTTTTTTTGCTAAATTGACTTTTGAAGATAGATGGAATTTGTTTTTAAAAAAGCACTGTTTCACAGAAGACCAAAGCATGTGGCTTTTATTTTCAATAGGAAATATATTTCTGCATTTATGTTTCTTGCTATGTCAATGTTCATCTTTATATTTGTACACATTCACATGCTTATATCTATTTATGTATTTTTGAAAGTAGTGTTTATAGACATCATATTTTATTGAATTATAACTATAAATGAATTATCTCCAGTTAGTGACAATTAAAAATGTAATCCACACTTCTAAAGTTTCCACAATAAATTAGGTCCTTTACTTAGATTGGAGAAGGAAATGGCAACCTACTCCAGTATTCTTGCCTGGAGAATCCCGTGGACAGAGGGGCCTCATGGGCTACAGTCTATGGCGTTGCAGAGAGTCGGACATGACTAAGCAACTAACACACACACACTTAGATTACTTTTAATTTTTACAATGATGCTGCTGCTGCTAAGTCACGATGATAAATAAGAATATTACACCCATTTAACTTGCTTACTATGAGACAACAAATACTTTATTGAATGAGGATTTGAGGTAATATATTTTCTGTTTGGTGTTTATTTATGTAATATTTGACTTCCTTGAGTAAAACAGAATACCACTAAACACAGTGTTCTTTTCTTCAATAATTGTATATTTTCTTAAATATACAACTAATTATATTGTAAAAATATACTTAACAGCCCAAATAAAATATCATTTCCTTGAAAGAAGATCATAAACTGAATGGAGTTTCACTATAGGTAACATCTAGGCAAACAAAAATAGGATGAGTAATTGATTAAGTCACTGTTAGAATTCCTAACCAAAAAAAAAAAAAAAAAAAGAAAATACTCTGTAGTTATATTAATTTATTACTCAGAGATCCTTTTATTTTTATTGAAGCAGAGTTGATTTACAATATTGTGTTAGTTTCAAGGGTATTAAGAGTTTTTTGATTCATAACTAGCACAACTTTAAATTCTATTTAAAAGGAGAAAGATGAGAAAATTTTAATATATTTTATGTATACTTTTAAAATGAATCGTCAATACTTCATTTTTCCTAAAAAATCTATGATTTGCAAATTTTAAGTAACCACCATTTCTTTGCTACTACAAAAAATGACTAAAAAGATAGTATTTTTGACCTTTTAAAATATCAAATCATACCAATACAGTTTTTCTAACCTTTCAAAAACCAAATTTGTCACACTAGATTCAAAAGATAACAGCTATAATTTCAGTTGCATTTATTGTGCTCTCTGAATTTGAAGAGAAAATTAACTAATGTAGAAGTAAACACTGCCTAATAACACCCTAATTTTAACCTCTTTTCATATATTCATCAATCTGTTAATTATTATTCATCAAAAGTTCTGCATGATTAGAGATGAGAAAAATAGGGTCAGAGGACTCATGATAGTAGCAATAGAGACAATAACAGTTAAGCTCACCAGCTGTTGCTATCCCTGCATACTTGATATTTATGATTCTGAAAATAACAGAGCAGCTTATAAAACAGTAAAAAGATGTAACTATGGTGAAAATTTTTGAAGGAAAGGATTTTGGTCTTAAATGAGGGTTGGTTTACTTAGATTCAGTTCAGTTCAGTTCAGTCTCTCAGTCCTGTCTGACTCTTTATGACACAATGAATCGCAGCACGTCAGGCCTCCCTGTCCATCAACAACTCCCAGAGTTTACCCAAACTCATGTCCATTGAGTCGGTGATGCCATCCAACCATCTCATCCTCTGTCATCCCCTTCTCCTCCTGCCCTCAATCTTTCCCAGCATCAGGGTCTTTTCAAATGAATCAGCTCTTCCCATAAGGTGGCCAAAGTATTGGAGTTTCAGCTTCAACACCAGTCCTTCCAATGAGCACCCAGGACTGATCTCCTTTAGGATGGACTGGTTGGATCTCCTTGCAGTCCAAGGGACTCTCAAGAGTCTTCTCCAACACTACAGTTCAAAAGCATCAATTCTTTGGCCCTCAGCTTTCTTTATAGTCCAATTCTCACATCCATATTAGATTAAAAGGAGAAAACAAATGGAAAATGGGCAAACATGGATGAAACATAGAGAAAGAACAAGTTATTAGGGGATCATCTTAATTTAAAGACAATTTTTAGGGTGTTGCTTCCCTCATAGTTCAGTCAGTAAAGAATCTGTCTGCAAAGCAGGAGACCTGGGTTTGATCCTGGGTCATGAAGATCCTCTGGAGAAGGAAATGGCAACATACTCCAGTATTCTTGCCTGGAAAATCCCATAGACAGAGGAGCCTGGCTATAGTCCATGGGATCGCAAGAGTCAGACATTACTTAGAGACTAAACAACCAGTCACCATTAGGATGTTTGCCTCTGTTACTCCAGAACCAAGTCCTAGGGACATCAAAATGTTAATATATTCTAATAATTATAGCAAATGCTCTTATTTTATCAATATAACATGCATTAACTGATGTCTCATTTTAAATCAGCAGGATTATTTTGAAGCTTAGATTTAAACATTTTTAAGATACTAGATTTAGAGTGGTCCTTACCTTAGGAATAGTGGAGCCCCTCTATCATGACAGAAACCTTTGAAAGTATCTAATAAAGTGCCCATATATGTAAATATCTTTCTCTACTCTGAGTAGCAAATTTGAATGATTCACAGATCTGAGGGAGTTCAGAGAATTTTCCAGCTTACAATTTCCCATTAATTGTCATTTCTTTGGTAGTCTTTTTTTTTTTGCCTAGCTTCCTGATGTTCAATCTAGTGCATTTTGAGTTTGATATTCAGTCAAATATTATGTGTCTCTTAAGTAGAATTAAGAAGCTATTTTCCTGCAGAGACCCCTCTTCTCCAGACTCTACTTAGCAAATTGTAGTTCCCATGTTGTTGCTCAGTTGCTCAGTTGTGCCCAACTCTTTGCAACCCCATGGATTGCAGCATGCTAGGCCTCCCTGTCCCTCACCATCTCCCAGAGTTTGCTCATGCTCATGTCCATTGATTTGGAGATGCCATCTAGACATCTCATCCTCTGTCATTCCCCTCTCCTGCCTTCAATCTTTACCAGTATCAGGGGCTTTTCTAATGAGTCAGCTCTTCCCATCTGGGGTCCAAAGTATTGGAGTTTCAGCTTCAGCATCAGTCCTTCCAATGAATATTCAGGGTTGATTTCCTTTAGTATTGACTGGTTTTATCTCCTTGCTGTCCAAGGTACTCTCAAGTCTTCTCCACAGTTCAAAAACTTCAATTCTTTGGCACTCAGACTTCTTTATGGTCCTACTCTTTCATCCATACAAGACTACTGGAAAAAAATCACAACTTTGACAACACGGACCTTTGTTGGAAAAGAATGTGCCTGTTTCTAACACACTGTCTCTGTTTAACACTGCTTTTCTTCCAAGGAGCAAGAATCCTTTAATTTCATGGCTGCAGTCACTGTCCACAGTGATTTTGGAGCCCAAGAAAATAAAGTCTCTCATTGTTTCCATTGTTTCCCCGTCTATTTGCCATGAAGTAATGGGACCAGATGCCATGGTCTTTGTTTTTTGAATGTTGAGTTTTAAGCCAGATTTTTCACTCTCCACTTTCAACTTGATTCCAGCTTGTGCTTTATTCAGTCCAGCATTTCCCATGATGTACTCTGAATATTAGTTAAATAAGCAGGGTGACAATATACAGCCTTGAGGGACTCCTTTCCCAATTTTGAACCTGTCTGTTGTTCCAAGTCTAGTTCTTTTTTTTTTTTCCAAGTCCAGTTCTAACTGTTGCTTCTTTATCTGCATACAAGTTTCATAGGAAGCAGGTATGGTGGTCTAGTATTC
The DNA here is from genome assembly GCF_033118175.1 of Dama dama. Lineage (NCBI taxonomy): Eukaryota > Metazoa > Chordata > Mammalia > Artiodactyla > Cervidae > Dama > Dama dama. The sequence goes on from NC_083689.1 coordinate 86,831,123, forward strand.
CCTTCTCTTTAAAAAGTTTTCACAGTTTGTTGTGAGCTATACAGTCAAAGGTTTTAGCATAGTCAATGAAGCAGAGGTTTTTATGGAGTTCTCTAGCTTTTTCTGTAATCCAATGAATGTTGTTTGGTTCTAGGTGAGTGATCACACGATTATGGTTATCCAGGTCATTAAGATCTTTTTGTATAGTTCTTCTGTGTATTCTTCCCACATCTTCTTAATATCTTCTGCTTTGGTTAAGTCCATACAAGTTCTGTTCTTTATTGTGCCTATTTTTGCATGAAATATCCCCTTGGTATCTCTCCTTTTCTTGAAGAGATCTCTAGTCTTTCCCATTCCATTCTTTTCCTGTATTTCCTTGCATTGTTCAGTTAAAAAGTGTTTCTTATCTCTCCTTGCTATTCTCTGGAACTCTGCATTCAACTGGGTATATCTTTCCTTTTGTCCTTTGCCTTTCACTTCTCTTCTTTTCTCAACTATTTGTAAGGCCTACTCAGACAACATTTTTGTATTTCTTTTTCTTGGGGATGGTCTTACTCTCTGACTGCTGTACACTGTCACAAACCTCCATCCACAGTTCATCAGGCACTCTGTCTATCAGTCTAGTCCCTTAAATCTATTTCTCACTTTCACTATATAATCATAAGGGATTTGATTTAGGTCATACCTGAATGGCCTACTGTTTTTCCCTATATTCAAATTAAGTTCTAAACTTCACCAATAAGGGGTTCATGATCAGAGCCACAGTGAGTTCCTGGTCCTATTTTTTATGACTGTATAGAGCTTTTCCATCTTTGGCTACAAAGAATATAATTAATCTAATTTGATATTGGTCATGTGGTGATGTCCACGTATAGACTGTTGTTGGAAGAGGGTGTTTGCTATGGCCAGCATGTTTTGAAAAACTCTGATAGCCTTTGTCCTGCTTTATTTTGTACTCCCAGGCCAAACTTGCCTGTTACTCCAGGTATCTCTTGACTTCCTTCTTTGCATTCCAGTCCCCTGTGATGAAAAGAATATCTTTTTTTTTTTTTTTTGGTGTTAGTTCTAGAAGGTCTTGTAAGTCATCATAGAACCTTTCAACTTAATCTTCTTCATCATTAGTGGTTGGAGCCATGATTTAGATTACTGTAATATTGAATGGTTTGCCTTAGAAATAAACTGAGATCATTCTGTTGCTTTTGAGATTGCAACCAAATACTGCATTTTGAACCCTTTTGTTGACCATGGGGCTACTCCATTTCTTCTAAGGGATTCTTGTCCACAGTAGTATATATAATGGTCATATGAATTAAATTTCCCTATTTCCATTCATTTTAGTTCACTGATTCTTAAAATGCTGATGTTCACTCTTGCCATCCCCTGTTTGACCACTTTCAATTTACCTCTATTCACAGACATAACACTCCAGGTTCCTATGTGATATTGTTCTTACAGCATCTGACTTTCACTGCCAGACACATCCACAACTGGATGTTTCCACTTTGGCTCAGCCTCTTCATTCCTTCACCCACTCCAGTGTTCTTGCCTGGAGAATCCCAGGGACAGGGAAGCCTGGTGGGCTGCCGTCTATGGGGTCGCACAGAGTCGGACACAACTGAAGCGACTTAGCAGCAGCAGCTTCATTCCTTATGGATATATTTCTCTGCTCTTCTCCAGAAGCATATTGAAAACCTACTGACATGGGGGGTTCATCTTTCAGTCATGCCTTTCTGCCTTTTCTTACCATTCATGGGGTTCTCAAGGCAAGAATGCTGAAGTGGTTTGCCAATCCACTCTCCAATAGCTGCCATACTCTCCCTTGAAACAAATTTACATCTTTTCACCTTACCCAGATTAGTGGATTCTGTTCAGGTTGTCCTCCCTTTGCTATGGCCAGTAAACTATCTCCAAGCAGAAAAACAGTATTATGGTAGGGCTCATCTCATTGATTTTTTTCTCTTCTCAGAGATCACAATCCTGTACTATATGTTGCCAAATATCTAAATGCAATGGTTGTATATATATATTTTACCCAGTTCTCAAGTCATTTAATGTGGAAGGCTGAGTCTCATACAATTATTCTTTCATAGATAGAAATCACATAGGATTTTACTCCCTGGCCTTATCAACTAAAGAATCTAGCAATTGTTATTGGAGGGAACCCTGGCCACAGCCTTGGACTCTGTGTGTCCATATGAAACTCCTGTTTCTTTATTCTTAGCAACTATTATTCATGGCTTTTATAGTCCCAAAGAATTAGCCTTCCTCCAGCACTTTGAACTGTCATATTTGCAGAAAGTAAAAGGAGCTGAATCAGATAAACTCTTGAATGTTTTCCTTTCTTCAGTGTCTTAATCCTTGGAGTTCTCATTACCTCCATAACTCTACAGCTTCAAATGCCTAACTTTTATGCAAATGTTGTAGTTGTTCTGCTCTAAGCAATGGTACTGCTTTAGCTGCTCTATGCCACTGGGAAACAGATTTTCTCACATGCATTTTCAAACTAGTTTCTCTTCCTCGAGAATTATTAAACCGAATCATTCTTCCTCAAACTACTAAACTTATATTCTAAATGCTTATTACTGTTTCATAATCTATCTTTTTAAATGATTCTAACAAAATATCATGTTAAAGAGCAACACCCACAGACATATGGACACACATAAACACACAACATAATATGATTTATTTAAATCTAAGGAAAACATTGTGTATATATTTGAATGGATATTAAAAATGGTAAGAAGAATAATCTATATTATTTTTATATTTCTGTGGATTGGGAAAATGAAAGAAATTACTTAATATTGTATATGTGGGCTATATCTTTTTTATTATTTATGTTTTACAAGAAAACCATTATTTAGTTCAGTTCATCTGTTCAGTCGTATCCGACTCTTTGCGACCCCATGAACAGCAGCACACCAGGCCTCGCTGTCCATCACCAACTACTGGAGTTTACCCAAACTCATGTCCATTGAGTCAGCGATGCCATCTAACCACCTCATCCTCTGTCATCCCCTTCTCCTCCTGCCTTCAATCTTTCCCAACCTCAGGGTCTTTTCAAATGAGTCAGCTCTTCTCATCAGGTGGCCAAAATACTAGAGTTTCAGCTTTAATATCAGTCCTTCCAATGAACACCCAGGACTAATCTCCTTTAGGATGGACTGGTTGGATCTCCTTGCAATCCAAGGGACTCTCAAGAGTCTTCTCCAACACCACAGTTCAAAAGCATCAATTCTTCGGCACTCAGCTTTCATCACAGTCCAAATCTCACATCCATACATGACCATACATGATCCATACATTATTTTATTAAATATATGCTTTTAAAAACACAATAAAATAAATGTAATTTCAGAAATAGGTAGCATTTTATTATCAGTAGATTATTTTTGACCTTCATAAAATACTGCCCAATGACTGCCTTGTGCCTGGGTAGTCTCTTCCAGTTTCACCTGTGACTATTCTCTGTCCTCCATTTTGCACTATGGCCATGTGGAAATGGAAATGATTCGAAAGTCTTGCACATAATGTGTGGATTACTTGCTACTCCTTGTGCTGTGTAAGATTTTATGTATATTGAAAATCCATTGTTGCTTAGACTAAAGTCTCTCTCTCATGGTACAAAGTCTGGGTCACCTTTAGAAAACTTATCACTGTCAAAAAAATCAGATTGTTTTCTTGTATGTGTTTAATCCACCAAATGTGAGTAACAATGAAGTATTTTTCTTTCTCACATTTGAAAATCACTGGGCCTATCCCTTGCATATATTAGGGGGGATTAGTATATGGAATTTAGTTAATTTATAACACTAGTAATTCCCATGTAAATAATATCCTGTTCAGATGGTAAAAGAAATACCTATACATAGAAAAAATTAAGAAGCACTGGAGTGAAGGTTGAGTCCTGAATCCATTTTACTTGCCAGAAGAACAACCTCTGATATACAAAATTACATTGATATGTGGTAATTTGTTTTCCTAATCCCTAATTTCCCCCCCCAGATATGATCTAGAAACTGTGAAGAATATAGTCTCAAGAGTATACTAAACATGGACTATAATAGAATCATACCTTTCTTAAAAATAGCACTCAAATATAGTTATGGTAAAAATTGGAAAATTGAAAAAGTAATTAGACTAACATAATTACTTTGAACATGATAACATCACATTTGAGAACATATGGACTCTATGAAATAATAATTTGTATGCTGTGTTTATTTTTCTGGAGATTATTAGTATATACAGAATAGATATTATTTATGCCATCAACATGGCCTATATAGTCCCCTAAACAGGAGTAACATTATGCAATTTTAAATAAATTGTGGTTTAATTAAGTTTTTGCCTAGCTAAGGATTTAGTTTAGAAAATATCTTGCTCTAGTCATGGCCAAAAATCTTGATAATATCAATTGCATATTATCTCAAGACACTTGAAATTTTTAAGATTGATGGCTTCTGTTCATAAATGTCCAAATTATTTGCAATAATACACAATTAAAATACTATTTTAACATACCCCACCTTAAGAAGCTAGCTGTGTTTGGAAGAACATTGAAATAATAATGTGCTTTCATTGCCTTTTAAAACATGTTTAAGTGGTCTAGGCATATATAATAATTAGAAAACAATTCAATTTCTTCACTTCATTAAGGAAAATACAGGCAAAATTAATAAAAGCAAGTGTTTTATTGTAAATAAGATGCAACTTATTAAAATTATATTACAAATTTGAAAATTAGACTACACTTTCTGAACACATATTAGCATTTACTGTATAATATATTGTATATAAGTATTTTATATATTGATCTATATGGATATAGGCATGGAGGCAGAAATAAAATGTATGCTGTTGGAATTATAGACAGATTTGTGCTAATTCCTAAATGCATAAGTGAAAGTGTTTTTCAGTCAGTCATGTAGGACTCTACGACACCATGGACTGTAGCCCACCAGACTCCTCTGTCCATGGAATTCTGCAGGCAAGAATAATGGGGTGGGTTGCCATTCACTTTTCCAGGGGATCTTCTTGGCCCAGAGATGAAACCCAGGTCTCCTGCATTGCAGGCAGATTCTTTACCATCTGAGCCATCAGGGACATCTCCAAGATGTAAGAGTAACAGCTAAAACTAATTTGCATATACTGAGTAATTTTTTTCCTAAATACTTTATCTATATAAATTATTCTATCCTCAGGCAACCTTACAGGACTGATACTATTATTTACCTCTATTTTACATAAAGAAAATAAGACAGAGATTAAGGATATGCCCAATTTACATAGCTGAGAAAGGCAAAACTAGAATTAAAAACCCTAGTATGCTGGTTCCAGTATTCATAAATTATAAGTTATGTTATTTTCATACTGCTTTACTGTCTTATCTTTTGTTAATTGCATCTTCAACATCAACTTTCTAGGAATAATAATAATGTCAGATGTTGAAACTTCATATTATGAATCCATTTATATTTGGCAAACAAAAGATTGCCTATGTTTGGTAATTATTTTTGTTAAACTCAGTGATTTCTCTTTAATATTTTTGTCAGGAGCAGTTATGAAAGAATAAGATTTCAATAAAAATTTTAAGACTTCTGTAAAGAATCACTAACTTTTATGAAAACACAATAGGCAAAGGAAAATTATAAGCTCCATCATCTGTATCATTATATATTTATTTTGTAGGTGTATTTTGTTTAACTAGTTGCTAGTTGGCACCACCTCAATTTATCCTTATTGTTATGTTCCTAACATTGGAGTGTCTCAGAATTCACTACTTGAAACTCATCTATTTTTATTTTTACTTAGTCCCCAGAGGTCTCATTAAATTTAAGCTTTAAATATCATTTGTATTATTTAATCAGTTGTATTAAGTTCCAGTTCAAAGGGCCCAATACAACAAACTCTTATTTTTCTTTCTCATCCAACACATGCAATGGGGGGTTATAAATCAACTCTGCTTATGGTAGATACTCAAAAATATAGGTAGATAGAGGTTCACCATCATAAGGAGTCACCACTTCAGAATGAAATCCTAAGTATGCATAAATGTGGGACGGTGACTTGGAGAATCATTTCCTGACCCTTGAATGCTTCTAACTAAAGGTTACATGCATAATTTGTATTCATGTTTTTTTTTGGCTGATGAAAGTCATGTCAGTCAGTCAGTCAGTTCAGTCGCTCAGTCATGTCTGACTCTTTGCGACCCCATGAATCACAGCATGCCAGGCCTCCCTGTCCATCACCAACTCCTGGAGTTTACTCAAACTCATGCCCATCGAGTCGGTGATACCATTCAGCCATTTCATCCTCATCATCATCGTCCCCTTCTCCTCCTGCCCCCAATCCCTCCCAGCATCAGGGTCTTTTCAAATGAGTCAATTCTTCGCACAAGGTGGCCAAAGTACTGGAGTTTCAGCTTTGGCATCAGTCCTTCCAATGAACACCCAGGACTGATCTCCTTTAGGATGGACTGGTTGGGTCTCCTTGCAGTCCAAGGAACTCTCAAGAGTCTTCTCCCACACCACAGTTCAAAAGCATCAAATTTTCGGTGCTCAGCTTTCTTCACAGTCCAACTCTCACATCCATACAGGAGCACTGGAAAAACCAGAGCCTTGACTAGACAGCCCTTTGTTGGCAAAGTAATGTGTCTGCTTTAGAATATGCTATCTAGGGTGGTCAAACTTTCCTTCCAAGGAGTAACTGTCTTTTAATTTCATGGCTGCAATCACCATCTGCAGTGATTTTGGAGACCCCAAAAATAAAGTTTGACACTGTTTCCACTGTTTCCCCATCTATTTCCCATGAAGTGATGGGACCAGATGCCATGATCTTAGTTTTCTGAATGTTGAGCTTTCAGCCAACTTTTTCACTGTCCTCTTTTACTTTCATCAAGAGGCTTTTTAGTTCCTCTTCACTTTCTGCCATAAGGGTGGTGTCATCTGCATATCTGAGATTATTGATATTTCTCCAAGCAATCTTGGTTCCAGCTTGTGCTTCTTCCAGCCCAGCTTTTCTCCTGATGTACTCTGCATATAAGTTAAATAAGCAGGGTGAAAATATATAGCCTTGACATACTCCTTTTCCTATTTGGAACCAGTCTGTTGTTCCATGTCCAGTTCTAACTGTTGCTTCCTGACCTGCATATAGGTTTCTCAAGAGGCAGGTCAGGTGGTCTGGTATTCCCATCTCTTTCAGAATTTTCCACAGTTTATTGTGATCCACACAGTCAAAGGGTTTGGCATAGTCAAGAAAACAGAAATAGATGTTTTTCTGGAACTCTCTTGCTTTTTCAATGATCCAGCGGATGTTGGCAATTTGATCTCTGGTTCCTCGGCCTTTTCTAAAACCAGCTTGAACATCTGGAAGTTCACGGTTCATGTATTGCTGAAGCCTGGCTTGGAGAATTTTGAGCATTACTTTACTAGTGTGTGAGATGAGTGCAATTGTGCGGTAGTTTGCGCCTTCTTTGGGATTGGAATGAAAACAGACATTTTCTAGTTCTGTGGCCACTGCTGAGTTTTCCAAATTTGCTGGCATATTGAGTGCAGCACTTTCACAGCATTATCTTTCAGGATTTGAAATAGCTCAACTGGAATTCCATCACCTCCATTAGCACTAGAAAGTCATGTGGACATATCCAAAGTTGAAGTCAGTATGGGTGTTTTTATCCCATGTATTGGGATAGGAGGAGAACTGAAAATGTTGATGAACATTAGTAATATTTATCTTAAGCAGATGAATAATAATAACATTAATTTTTGTCATTGATCTTGACTTCTGCAACTCTTATATTCAATTACCAACACAAGATCTCCTCTTCTGTGTTTTATCGGCAGCTGAGCCTTAACATACCCCAAACCAAATGCTTGATCAAGCCTATCACATCAGCTAAACCCGTAGTCTGCTGTCTCCATTCTTCCTATTGCTCAGACCAAAAATATCTTGTACTCAAATGATCTTATTTCCCCCATATATTACATAGGAGTTGCCTATATTGCAGGATAATTGGAACATTGTAACTTGATTTTGACAGTTGAAGGTCAAATAATATTAAAATATTTATGGTATTTTTGTATAGTGAATACAAGATTCATAAAATAATCTTATTTTATGGAGTGTGGAGAATGCCTGAGAACAAGATGAACATACTATCTATTATTTAGTGCATTACAATTAACAAAGTGCAAAGTGAGTGCTTCATCTCACTCTCACCCTCATGAGGCAGAAAAGACCAAAAAAGTAGGACTATGTGAACACAGCTCCCACCAACAACTCTGAACTCATTTTCTAAAATTCTACACTTCTCCTCCTACAGTGCGTGCATGCTAAGTTGCTTCAGTCGTGTCTGACTCTTTGTGACCCAATAGACTGTAGCCCCGGAGAAGGCAATGGCACCCCACTCCAGTACTCTTGCCTGGAAAATCCCCTGGAAGGAGGAGTCTGGTAGGCTGTAGTCCATGGGGTCGCGAAGAGTTGGACACGACTCAACGACTTCACTTTCACTTTTCACTTTCATGCATTGGAGAAGAAAATGGCAACCCACTCCAGTGTTCTTGCCTGGAGAATCCCAGGGACGGGGCAGCCTTGTGGGCTGCCGTCTATGGGATTGCACAGAGTCGGACACGACTGAAGTGACTTAGCAGCAGCAGCAGCAGACTATAGCCCACCAGGCTCTTCTGTCCCTGGGATTCTGCAGGCAAGAATACTGAAGTGGGTTGCCATTTTCTTCCCCAGGGGATCTTCCTGACCCAGGGTTCAAATTGATGTCTCAGGCAGCTACTACATTGCAGGCAGACTATTTACCATTAAGCCTTCCCTCTAGAATAGCCTACAAAAATGATATTAAATAACATATCTAATCAATATCTTCTTGGAATCTAAGCTTTACTTTTCTCACATATCATTGTCTTCCACATATACCAAAGTTATTGTCTCAAAACCTAAAGTCTTTCTGTCCTCATTTTTAGTTTATATCTTTCTCAGAAAATACACTGTGGTATAGAATAACAAAGACAGGATAATGTTTCACCACTAACTTTTATTAAAGGCAGCTGTCGATATCAATTTAACTTTCCTGTCTTTGCTTCAGTGATTCTTCATAAAGAAGTTAATGTAGAGAATAGGAGGAAAGTGATTTCCTATGTGACATGTTTCATATTAAACACTTCCTTTTAAAACCAAGCAATAAATATTCTTAAAGTGGTAAATGTAAGCAAGGAGAGTGACTTTCATGTATGTGTTAATTTCTGCTAGCTTGTGCTATTTAGATTATAAATGAAAAAAGCAGAGAAAAAAATCAACTTAACATATTGTCACTCTGCTTATTCAACTTATATGCAGAGTACATCATGAGAAATGCTAGACTGGATGAAGCACAAGCTGGAATCAAGACTGCTGGGAGAAATACCAATAACTTCAGAAATGGCAGACACCACGCTTATGGCAGAAAGCAAAGAAGAACTAAAGAGCCTCTTGATGAAAGTGAAAGAGGAGAGTGAAAAAGTTGGCTTAAAGTTGAACATTCAGAAAACTAAATCATCGGGTGGAGAGGGAGGTGGGAGGGGGGATCGGGATGGGGAATATGTGTAAATCTATGGCTGATTCATATCAATGTATGACAAAACCCACTGAAATGTTGTGAATTAATTAGCCTCCAACTAATAAAAAAAAAGAGAACTAAATCATGGCATCTGATCCTATCACTTCATGGCAAATAGATGGGGAAACAATGGAAACAGTGACAGACTTTACTTTCTTGGGCTCCATAATCACTGCAGATGGTGACTGCAGTCATGAAATTAAAAGACGCTTGCTCCTTGGAAGAAAACTTATGACCTACCTAGACAACATATTAAAAAGCAGAGACATTACTTTGCCAACAAAGGTCCATCTAGTCAAAGCTATGGTTTTTCCAATGGTCATGTATGGATGTGAGAGTTGGACTATAAAGAAAGCTGAGTGCTGAAGAATTGATGCTTTTGCACTGTGGTGTTGGAGAAGACTCTCAAGAGTCCCTTGAATAGCAAGATCCACTCAGTCCATGCTAAAGGTAATCAGTCCTGAATATTCATTGGAAGAACTGATGTTGAAACTGAAACTCCAATACTTTGGCCCCCAGATGGGAAGAGCTGACTTATTTGAAAAGACCCTGATGCTGGGAAAGATTGAAGGTGGGAGGAGAAGGGGATATCAGAGGATGAGATGGTTGGATGGTATCACTGACTCAATGCACATGAGTTTGAGTAAACTCTGGGAGCTGGTTATGAAAAGGAGGCCTGGCATGCTGCAGTCCATGGGGTTGCAAGCAGTAGGACACGACTGAGTGACTGAACTGAACTGAACAGAAGTTTGTTGTTTTATTTTTAGGTTCCACTTATAAGTGATATTATGTGGTATTTGTTTTTTTTCTAACTTATTTTACTTAACATAATGCCCTCAAGGTTCATCTATATTGTCACAAATGACAGAGTTTCCTTCCTTTTTAAGGTTAAATAATGCTCATTTGTGTGTGAGTTTGTATATCTTTATCCATTTATCCATCAAGACACTTAGAGCTTTTTGTTTAAGTTGTGACAAAAAGCAAATAAAAATTGTTTGCCGCCTTAACCGTTAAGTAAACAGTTCAGTAGTGTTAAGTGTGCTTCCATTGTTGTGCAACTGATCTCTAAAATGTTTAAATATTGAAAAACTGGAACTCTATCCTCAAGGCTTTTGAAATCAGTGGTGAACTGAAAAGAAAAAGAAAAAAAACAAACAAACCCTATATCTGTGATGCAGAACAGCTTTAGTTAGCCCAAGACCTCACTGAATCAAAGTGATCTACCCTCTGGCATAGCCACCTGTCATAATAAAAAGTGTGCATTATTTGGGTAAATAAAAAAGTAATAGTGCCAATGTATTTACATCAGGAAGCAGCAACCAGGGACTGTTGGGGGAATAAAGAAAATATTTAGAATTATTAAACTTTAGAAAATTTGAGGAGGAAGCTCACAGAGAGAAAAAAAGAAAAAGATAGCTCACTGACTTCAGGGGGAGAGGGCACTGCTCAGCAAATAATGGCACCTTTGCATTTCAAGGAAGGCCCGAAAGGCCCAGGTACAGGGAAGTAAAATTTTTCTGGTATCCTAGTGCTTCTTAGACTCCTGACATACAGAAACCTGTTCAACATATAGATGAATAATGTTCTTTCACGTACCCTAGAAACAATTTTCTCTTCATATAACATAAGAATTAGATCTAGTGCCATTTTTCTAGCCAAATCCCCTGATCTGAGAAGATCACATGGTTACAGCATAGACTGGGTCCCTAGGTTAAATCTCACGATATCAGGAAGACTGGAGGGCTATATCCTTGATATTCATATTGCAAGAAACATGAGATCCAGACCATGAAAGCTTTTCTGTGTCACCAAAGCCAGAGACCCACAGGGCTTATCTGACCCTTGGAAAAATATATTTACTTATTTTCATTCTAAAGTGACAGTCTGGACCCAGAATCCTTTTCAACTCATAGTTAAAGAGCAAAAGTTGTCTGTCTTTCTCTTTTTCTCTCTGTTTGAAGCTATATGTGTATGTAAACATATAATTTATTTATGTCAATATTTTATGTATGCATGCATTTGTTTTCCAGAAAGGAATGAGCTTTCTCTCTCCTGCTTATAAATGGAGAAGTTTTATAATATTATACCCCTTCCCTTTCTTATGAAGTGACTGGATACTCTTGCAACTTTTCATCCAACCTGGCTTTTACTGCATTTCCCCCTGGATAAGGTGAATGGAAAGAGGGAGTCAACATACTCATCATTTGCTGTAAGGGAATCAAAAAGACATTTGTGTCTAACCCAAAATACTTCATCTGTGCCTTCAGGATAAAATGAATAACCATGATATTTAAAAATTTAATACTGGGCTGCCAGCTGTCTGATGCTAGTGCCTCTGAAAGGACACAACAAATTGGTGCTTCCACTGTTGCAAGATTTGTAAACCGGAATGCTGTTACCACAGAAAAGGAACTAACAGGGTAAGGAAGCGCCCTTAGAGTGATGCTCACAAGAAGAGAAAGAGACAAAAATATCATAAGAATGTCCTAGGAATGGTCAAAACCCTTCTTCCTCCAAGCTGATAGTCTCTTTTAGTCCATGGGATGGACTCCTAAAGGAGATCAGTCCTGGGTGTTCTTTGGAAGGACTGATGCTGAAGCTGACACTCCAATATTTGGCCACCTCATGCGAAGAGTTGACTCACTGGAAAAGACCCCAATGCTGGGAGGGATTGGGGGTAGGGGGAGAAGGGGACGACAGAGGATGAGATGGCTGGATGGCATCACTGACTTGATGGGCATGAGTGTGAGTAAACTCCGGGAGTTGGTGATGGACAGGGAGGCCTGGCATGCTGTGATTCATGGGGTCACAAAGAGTCGGACATGACTGAGCAACTGAACTGAACTGAACTGATAGTGTTGGGAGCATGGGAAAACAGCCAGTGTGACATATTTCAAGAGACAGGATATAAAAAGAACCATTAGAAACATTTATGCCTAAATTTCAAGCTGAATATTTGAGTGTTTTGTGAGCATTCAGGATAAGGTGGATGGATTCCCTCCAAAATATGATTCAGATGTCACAGTAGATAACACACCTTAGGAAAAGGAAAGAGTACAACTAACCCGAGCAGATCTGGACTGGCAAGGGCAAAGCAAAGGGAGTGAATTAAGCTTTAATACTAGCTAGAGAGCCAGACAGGAGAAAAGTTCTAATGCTGGCTGGAGATCTGCAATTGTTAAATTTCCCATTGGTGCCAAAGTTCTATGTATACTTTCTTAGTGACATGTCTAGGCATGTAGATCAAGGGTTGGAAAGAAAAGTGAAGCTTAGAAAAAAATTCTGTAGCCAAACATCAGAAAAAGGAATACTATTTTTATTACAGAGTTGCTATATATTTCCTCTGTAAACTCCAAATGCTTAATGGATTCTACCAAATCAATGGGTTAAATATATTAGATTTATGTTTATTGTGTTTTTATTCATTTTGATGGAATTCAAGAAACATGTTAATAGTACAAGCAACAATATTTAATGTCATAAATGATGTGATTATATAAACTCCATTATCCAGTAACTGGCAATGGTATCCTTGAGGAATTTAGATAAAACCAATGTGCAAGAATGGCGTTCGAGAATCATCTTATATTTGAAGTGGGAAAGAAAATCAATTAGCAAAAAGAAATTTTAACAGCACTTCCAAAACTATCTGGAAGTATTTAAATAAACTATATTTGTTTAAATCTTAAAGAATAATTATTTAGGTCTGAAGATTTCTTAATCTGTCATTTATGTTTTATTTAAACTTTAATATAATAATGAACTGACCAAAGTTTGTAGTTCTTTCTTTTATCTTCTCTCTGGGCTTTAATATTCTTCTACAAGCTGTTACCAACTATTGGGATACTGTGAGGACAAAAGAAGATGTATAAAACCCTCAAATGTATGTAATTATTCATTTTTTTCCAAATTCACTAAATATATAAGAAATATAATTGAGGAAATATACCACAGTATAGCCAAAAATACATCTACATAATACAATTTCTGTCTTGAAGCTAATTACTGAATAATTACATTACTTTCCAAGGTTTCAGAATTTTAAAATAAACATAACTGATTATTAACTCTGGAGCTTCTCATTTAGTTTTCATTTCAGCTAATGTATTAATATTCAATAAAAAACTACAATTATTTTGATATTTAAATAAAATATTATCAAAACAGAAATGCAAATAATTGTCAATGACTTAAGTAAAAGAAATCAGTGGAAATATAGATACTTTCAATCTATCACAAAATACTGTTAATGATATTAAATCACAAGGTTATCTGGGATTGCATATTCTTTTCAGTACTTAAAACTCCTAGAAGGAATTGGAATGCCTGTGTGTGCGCTAAGCTTCTTGGTTGTGTCCTACTCTTTGTTATGCTATGAACTGTAGCTCGCCAGGCTCCTCTGTCCATGGGATTCTCCAGGCAAGAATACTGGAGTGGGTTGCCCTGCTCACGTTCAGACTTCAGAATTGATACCCATGACCTAGTGTGATTAGAACACTAAGAAATATACAAGTGGAAATATTTGGGAATCTTCTAAAAGTCACACTCTGCCATGTTTGGATATGACTGTTACAGAACAGAGGGATAACTATAGGTCTGCAGGATTGTCAAGTGAGGAAAAAACCTGATCTTGAATCAGGGGAAGTAATAACAAATAGAAATTCATTAGAACAAGTTGGAACCTAGGAAGACAATAATCCATGTCTTTTTCTCATTGATGAAAACCTTGACAATGCAAGTGATCTATCAAGGAAGATGGTACCCTTTGCTATAAAACGGAACATATACCTAGCTAAGGGCTCAGTGACAATGAAAAGAAATAAATCTGACAGAAGCCAGAGAAGCTGCAGGCTTGGCTGCTGTCCTGCATCGATTGTGTGAGCCAGCAGATTAGTGACAAGGCACACAGGCTGCAGTGGTGCCTGGCACACCATGTCAACATTCAGAGCATAATGACCACGTTCCTTCTTTGCTTCAAATCTCACACAAATTTCTCTTGGGGCCGAATCTAACTAAAAATCATACAAGGAAAGTGCCTTTGGAAAACAGTTTCAGCTTAGCTATGTTGACACAATATAAAACCACTATAAGCTTTATCATCTTCAGGCCAGAAAGGATTGAAAGTGCCTATGACAGATAGGAATGATCTATGAGATACTGGCAAACTTCAACTGGATAATCGCAGCCCAAATACCTAATGTTTTATTACTTCTCCTGTTAACAACTATTCTCCATTTGAAGAGCAGCCTTTGGCTTGTGACTAGATGCTGGTAGTTCTTGAATGTCCGACTGTGGGATACCATGAGACTAGAACTACTCATCATAAATTGATCCTGAAGCAAAGTTAGGCCTGCACCAAAATCTTTCATTATAAATGGAAATTATATATCTGAGATAATGTCTACTAACAGGTACAGAGGCAAAAGTTTATATAAAATACAATCAGCTCAGATACCTATAAAGTCTGCTCTTATTGCTTTGTTGCAACTCTTCAACCAACACCGAAGTCCTCATAGAGAGTTCCTGTGTCCAGTTTAAAAAGGAAGGAAAAACACAGTTGTGGTTTATAATTGGGTCTTCATAGTATACTGACTTCAGTCCAAGGTGCAAGGCTACTCCATCACAGCATAGTTTCAAGACTGGCTATGAAAGATATGGGCCATGAGGGACAGACGTTTTGGTCCTTACATCTAGGTTTTCTCTTCATATGGAAGGAAAAATAGTCTGAGTCATGAATCTACCCTAATTAACCAACAGGAGCTAAAGACTTTGTTGGCTGGTTAGGACTTTGAAAGAATAAAACTAGAAAATCACTGAAAGATAAACTATAAAAGAGCTACTTATATGGACCTTTCAGAATGGTCAAAAAAAAAAAAAAAATGTATGATATCTTTATATCACATAGAGACCTACCAAAGAGAATTCAAGAGAGGAGAGAGGTAGACTTTCAATAATAAGGTGAAATAAGATCACCTTTCCTATGGATCTTAATGAGTCTCATTCTCCATCTATCTTGCTGTTTGCTCAATGAACTTATTTACAAGCTCTCCATAGTAGCAGGAATGGAAACTGTACACTGGCTCAATAATAGGCATTTCCCCTAATTAAGGCTAATCTGGTCACCTACTGCGACTGCTACATGATAACTAGCACCAGTAGTGTCCAATGCCCAGTCATCCTCTGGTGACCGGTTGATTATATTAGACCACTTTCATCATGGAGAAGATTGCATTTGGTTTTGTGGTAGTAGATGCATAGCTCAGATGAAGTTTCTCTTATCTGATCAAAAAGCTTCTTCTAGATTCTCATTCAGAGACTTAAAAAATAAGTTATTTTTTTACATTTTGTGGCACCCCACAAAGCATCAATTCTGACCAGAATTGACTCCACTTATGGTGAAGGAAGTACAGGAGTACATTCATACCTCAGAATGAATTGTGGTAGCTTAATAAAATAGTAAAATATTTGTTGATTAGTTGAAGTGTCACTTGGGAATCAATAAAAAACCTTCAGTGCTTGAGTTTGTGAAATGGAGCATTTCCTGCCATATCAATAAACAAGGATGTCACAGCCATCAGGGATTCCGGTCCATGAAATGTGAATTTATGAGCCCAGGAAGAACAATACCTGCTATCTGGCAGCCATCAAGCTGCCACCAAGAGCTGCTGCCACTCCCTATAGTGGTGAGCAAGGAACTAAGGATGTGAAAAATCAAATCACATGAAGTTGGCCCTAGAGAGCTGAGATGCATATGAAAGAATTAATGTCAGTAAGTCCAGACTCTTCCCATGCATAGAGAAGCACTAAACTTAACTTGAAATATCTGGTCTTCCTCAATTAACAATAATCTTTTAACGTTCAGACTACCTGCCCCTTATTTCAAGTTTCTATATAATCTGGCTCCTCTCTCCTCCTCCTCCTTGAAACAGCTCTTTCAAGGTTACTTGAAATGCTGTCTCTTGGGCTTGAAGTCCTAAAACTTCCCACAAAATAAAACATAATTCTCAACTTCTAGGTTGTGATTATTTTTAAGTCAATGAATTCTATCCTATCGAATGTAGAATATACCATAGATAAGATGCCAATCTACATGCCTTTTTGTCTTATACACAGTGTATACTGGCCAAGCCACCAGACTTTAGTTGTGAGTAGATGATTTTATAACCATACCTAATAATGGGGTACCCATAATATGGTAGATTAATTACCAGAAGTCCCTGACATTCATGTAAATATACATATTTGCTACATGGCTTTACTTTTATCCTATCCAGAAGTGAACATTTTTTTCTCTAAACTTGAATCTTGCCTAACGTTTTGTATAAACTATATACTCAACACTTATCTATAATCTACTAGGACTTCACCAATGCACTCTTATATTCAATATATGTAGTCCTAAACAGGAAGGAATAAACATTGAAAAAATTATCTGTGTGGTTTTTTATATACATACATTTTGTAAAACCACACATGAGTTGCACTTGAACCTATAAAAAAAAGTAAAAGAGATTTATAAATGGGATGTCAATCTGAGGGCTATTCCAAGGTTAATTTAGAGGCAAAGTTGAGTCATACAAATCATAGCATATAGAAAAGAAAAACTGTAGAGATATTTTTAAATTTCAAAATAAAAAAAATAACTTTGAAGATTAGCCAAAAAAAGAAAAATTGATGCCCAGTGATAAGTTGTTAACACGTATAACTCTACTCCTGAATATATAATGTTATCTGTGGTAGAGCAAAAACACACAGTAACGGATATATTTTGGTAGGCGTTATTGGTCAGGAAATAAGAAAAATCATGTATATGCTTGTGAACATGTTGATCCTGAGGTGTCTGTAGGAAATGACAAAGTGACAGATGGAAGTTGCAGGAAAGAGAAAGGATAGGAAATACATATTTGTGAGGTATAAATTGCTAACAGTGAAAGAATTGAAAGAACTGTGATCTCCAAATGGTATGCATTTAGAGAAAAAAAAAATGCACTATAACACTACTACTGGTAGGTCAGCTGGTAAAGAATCTACCTGCAATGCAGGAGACCCAGGTTCAATTCCTGGGTCAGGAAGATCCCCTGGAGAAGGGATAGGCTGCCCTTCCAGTATTTTGGGGCATCCGTGCTGGCTCAGCTGGTAAAAAAACCAACTGCAATGTGGGAGACAAAGATTTGATCCCTGTGTTGGGAAGATCCCCTGGAGAAGAGAATAGCTACCTACTCCAGCATTCTGCAAATTGATGGGAAAACAGTGGCTGAATTTTTTTTTTTTGGGGGGGGGGGTTGGGGGGCTCCAAAATCACTGCAGATGGTGACCACAGCCATGAAATTAAAAGATGCTTACTCCTTGGAAGGAAAGTTATGACCAACCTAGACAGCATATGAAAAAGTAGAGACATTACTTTGCCAACAAAGGTCCATCTAGTCAAGGCTACGGTTTTTCCAGTAGTTATGTATGGATGTGAGAGTTGGACTCTAAAGAAAGCTGAGCACTGAAAAATTGATGCTTTTGAACTGCATGCTGGAGAAGACTCTTGACAGTTACTTGGACTGCAAGGAGATTCAATCAATCCATCCTAAAGGAGATCAGTCCCGCGTGTTTATTGGAAGGACTGATGTGGAAGCTGAACTCCAATACTTTGGCCACCTGATAAAAAGAACCACTCCTTTGAAAAGACCCTGATGCTGGGAAAGATTGAAGGCTGGAGGAGAAGGGGATGACAGAGGATGAGATGGTTGGATAGCATCAATGACGCGATGGACAAGAGTTTGAGCAAGCTCCAGGAGTTGGTGATGGACAGGGAATCCTGGCTGCTGCAATCCATGTGGTTGCAAAGAGTCAAACACGACTGAAAAACTTAACCAAACTACACTAAACTAAATGAAAACAAAAAAAATTTTTACACTGTTTCTACTTTATAATGTACATAAAATAAACAAGGGACATAATACATGAATGAATCTTTCACTTATCTTTACAATATCACTTTGTTTCTACTTTTATCACAGTACTAGTATTCTATACACATTGCAGTTATCTGTGCATCTGCCTCTCTTCCCCAATATATTTAGACTTCTGAGAATCAGGCACTGTTTGAACCATATATTTATATTGCAAATTTCTAACAGCATGGTTGACATAGTAATCACTCAGGCTTGTTGAATTTATACTCCCCATGTATCATATATATATTTGCATGATATAATAAATTAATGTATTGAATATAACACAAAGGTGTGATCACTCACCTAGAGCCAGACATCCTGGTATGTAAAGTCACGTGGGTCTTAGGAGGCATCACTATGAACAAAGCTAGTGGAGGTGATGGAATTCCAGTTGAGCTATTTCAAATCCTAAAAGATGATGCTGTGAAAATGTTGCATTCAATATGCCAGCAAATTTAAAAAACTTAGCAGTGGCCACAGGACTGGAAAAAGTCAGTTTTCATTCCAATCCCAAAGAAAGGCAATGCCAAAGAATGTTCAAACTACTGCACAATTGCACTTATCTCACATGCTAGCAAAGTAATGCTCAAAATTCTCCAAGCGGGCCTTCAACAGTACGTGAACTGTGAACTTCCAGATGTTTAAGCTGGATTTAGAAAAGGCAGAGGAACCAGAGATCAAATTGCCAACATCTGTTGGATCATTGAAAAAGCTAGAGAATTCCAGAAAAACATCTATTTCTGCTTTATTGACTATGTAAAAGCCTGTGACTGTGTGGATCACAATAAACTGTGGACAATTGTGAAAGAGATGGGAATACCAAACCTGCCTCCTGAGAAATCTGTTTGCAGGTCAAGAAACAACAGTTAGAATTGGACACAGGACAACACACTGGTCCCAAAAGGGAAAGGAGTACACCAAGACTGTATATTTTCACCCTGCTTATTTAACATATGCAGAGTACATCATGTGAAATGCCAGGCTGGATGAAGCACATGTTGCAATCAATATTTCAGAAAGAAATATCAATAACCTCAGATATGTGGATGACACCATCTTTATAGCAGAAAACACAGAAGAAATAAAGAGCCTCTTGAGGAAAGTGAAAAAGGAGAGTGAAAGAGTTGGCTTAAAACTCAACATTCAGAAAACTAAGATCTGGTTGCATCACTTTATGGCAAACAGATGGGGAAACAGTGGAAATAGTGACAGACTTTATTTTGGGGGGGGCTCCAAAATCACTGCAGATTGTGACTGCAGCTGTGAAATGAAAAGATGCTTTCTCCTTGGAAGAAAAGCTATGATCAAACTAGACAACATATTAAAAAGCAGAGACATCACTCTACCAACAAAGGTCCATCTAGTCAAAGCTATGGTTTTTCCAGTTTTCATGTATGGATGTGAGAGTTGGACTATAAAGAAATCTGAGCATGGAATAATTAATGCTTTTGAACTGTGGTGTTGGAGAGTTGGGACTCTTGAGAGTCTCTTGGACTGCAAGGAGATCCAATCAGTCAATCCTAAAAGAAATCAGTCCTGAATATTCATTGGAAGGACTGATGCTGAAGCTGAACTCTAGTACTTTGGACACATGATGCAAAGACCTGACTCTTTTGAAAAGACCCTGATGCTGGGAATGATTGAGGGTAGGAGGAGAAGGGGATGACAGAGGATGAGATTGTTGGATGACATCACCAACTCAAGTGACATGAGTTTGAGCAAGTTCTGGGAGTTGGTGATGGACAGGGAATCCTGGTGTGCTGCAGTCCATGGGGTCGCAAAGACTCAGACATGACTGAGCGACTGAACTGACTGATAGACACCTTAGTGATATAGAATATAAATGATCTTCAAACTCTAAGAAAGTAAAGTTTAAAACAATGGGCCAAAAATAACATATTATATTTTTTAAATAATGTTAGCTATTTCCATATACCTATTCTCCAAGTAATAATTTACAACTTTTTGTACTCTAGAAGTAATAAACAGCTGCTTCATTATAAAATTTTTTCTCAATTCAAGCTATAGTAAATTTTTAATATTTACAAAAATACATTAAGCATACAAATGTCTGTGGAACCATATATTAAAATTGTCAGAGTGACTCAAGTAAATTAGATTTTAGTATATAATTAATTAGCTGAATTTTAACCCTTCTATTTTCTCCTCTTTCTATTATTGTTATTTCTTAATCCTCATCCTTTATTTTATCCATAGCACTGTTAATTAATAGTATAGTCAAGAGAACCCAAGTGAAGATACTTTACAATAATAAAGCTGTTTTACTATCCAGAAGAAAAATTGATGTTTGTGGAAGGCACTAAATTTTTAACAGAGAAAAAAATGCAAAAAAAAAAAAAGATATATATCACCACAATAGGTGATATATAATAGGTAGTGATATTTAAGAAATACATTTCATTCATAGAGATTTTCATACATATATTACAATTCTAATATTTTGTCATATGTCGCTATTATATGCTCTAGTATATTATCCCATATATTTGAAATTCATGGTCTTCTGTAATATTATACAATATTATTGTAAAGGCCAGTCTTCCAAGTCTGTAAGAAGAGAACAGCCATGTTTTCTTTTTCACATTTCTGCTGGTATGTTCTTCAACTCAAGGTTTCCATATGCCTTTGAGGAGAGAATGAAATGTGGAGAAAACACAGTGCTAATGACTTTTGTAGCATTAGCACAAATGTAAATATAAAGCTACCATTCAGCTTCTGAAATTTCAAAATGAATTATGGTATATTTTCAAGCCAGGCATAGGAAGAGAGAATATTTGTTTTAATTGAATCAGTTCTAGTGAGATGGATGAAACTGGAGCCCATTATACAGAGTGAAGTAAGCCAGAAATATAAGCACCAATACAGTATACTAATGCATATATATGGAATTTAAAAAGATGGTAACAATAACCCTATATGCAAATCAGAAAAAGACACAGATGTACAGAACAGACTTTTGGACTCTGTGGGAGAAGGCAAGGGTGGGATGATCTGAGAGAACAGCATTGAAACAAGTATACTATCAAGGGTGAAACAGATCACCAGCCCAGGTTGGATGCATGAGACAAGTGCTCAGGGCTTGTGCACTGGAAAGACCCAGAGGGATGGGATGGGAGGGAGGTGGGAGGTGGGATCAGGATGGGGAACACATGTAAATCCATGGCTGATTCATGTCAATGTATGGCAAAAACCACTACAATATTGTAAAGTAATTAGCCTCCAACTAATAAAAATAAATGGAAAAAAAAATTCCGTTACAGTCTCATTTAGCCAATTAAGAAGTGAATATTATGGATTAGATTATAGAGGACCACTAAAAGTTGAATCAGATAAGAGAAGAATGGATGGAAAATTTACTTTTCTTAAACTTTAGTTTATGAGAAATTGAGAAAGGTGACAGAGGAAACAATGACAAAATTCTCATTTTCTTCCTCCATTTCCCTGCCTTGGTATTGAGCCTAGACAGGAGAATGACAATCAAGATAGCTTGAGAGATCTCAAAACTGTGGACATTTTCATGACATTATAATACTTGAGCTCTAATCACAGTAAAATAAGCCTCATAGCATCTATTATTAATAATCAGAAAGAAGACAACACTTATATTTCAAGTAGTCCTTAATGTTCTTTTGGTATGGGTGAGTCTCAAAAGCACTGAGATGCTACTCAAAGCAGTTTCCAGGATAGAGTTGCCAATAGAGAATCCTCAGAACTAAGAGATATTCCACTTGTCTAGTTGAAGAGCAAATGGAAACCAAAATAAGACACTGGCTACATGTGCAAAAGATTCTCTGTATGCCTAGAGAAACTGGGGAAAAGACAAAGCAGCCAAGCAGATCTGCTGGATACTGGCAAGCACAAAGAGAGACAGCAGTTTACCCCAAACCACTATCTTTAGAGCAAGTGCCAGTTTATTAGGGAGTGATCAAGCAGACAGTGGATGTGGCTCTGAAAACATAAGAGCCATCAAGAGGATACCTTGAGATATGATAACTCATTATTTCCAATGATATGGCAGCCTATTATTTCTTCTTGCTCCCTCCTTACCATTTACTGTGTATTCTGGGAAGGACATGAAATTTAAGAACTGGAGCCTTATTACTTATAAACCTGAGTATTGGGAAAGGAATTGTTTGTATTATTACAACTATCTTAGGTTACTCCTTCCCAGGGGGTAAATGGTTTCTGAGTAAGACAAGATCAACTTAAACAAAATGTAGAGACTACATTTTTTGAGGACATTTATTAGTAAATTTTCTACTCTATTATAGAAGAAATTTTTATTTCTTTTGGTTGCATCAGCAGTAACTAGTATTGAAAGAACAATATACCTGGAGCTCAGATATGATTTGGATTGGTATCTCTCCCATTTACTAGCTCAGTGATTTGGGATATACCAGCTAATTTACATTGCCATCTCTGCTACATTAGCCATTGTTGAAAACTCAATATAAATAACCTGTAAAAATTATTTATTGCAATGCAAAACAAAAAGTAAAGAAATGTTATAAATGCCCTTACATCTACTGTCTCAATTTTCCCCTATTTTTCCACCAAATTTTTTTTTATCATAGGTATTCATAATTAGTCCAATTTAACTCCTCTTACTAGCAAGAGACTGCAGTCATAGTGTAGGCTGAAAAAAAATGTTTAGATCTTTTATTTTAGACTTCAGAGACATCACTTAACTTTGGAAATTCTTCCACTTAGCCTTCATTTCTATGCAATCATGACACTGCTTTTACAATATTTATTTTGGGTACCAACAATATTATTAAACAATATGCCACCTAACATCAGCTTCATTGTTTTACTCACCTTTCTCCCTTACTGTATCTGCTATTTCATTGAATATTCAGACATTTCAGTTCAGTTCAGCTGCTCAGTCGTGTCCGACTCTTTGCGACCCTATGAATCGCAGCACACCAGGCCTCCCTGTCCATCAACAACTCTCGGAGTCCACCCAAACCCATGTCCGTTGAGTCGGTGATGCCATCCAACCATCTCATCCTCTGTCATCCCCTTCTCCTCCTGCCTTCAATCTTTCCCAGCATCAGGGTCTTTTCAAATGAGTCAACTCTTCGCATCAGGTGGTCGAAGTATTGGAGTTTCAGCTTCAACATCAGTCCTTCCAATGAACACCCAGGACTGATCTCCTTTAGGATGGACTGGTTGAATCTCCTTGCAGTCCAAGGGACTCTCAAGAGTCTTCTCCAACACCACAGTTTCAAGGTATTGATTCTTCAGTGCTCAGCTTTCTTTATAGTCCAACTCTCACATCCATACATGACCACTGGAAAAACCATAGCCTTGACTAGACGGACCTTTGTTGACAAAGTAATGTCTCTGCTTTTTAATAAACTGGATTAATATGTATGAACAAAGCTAGTGGAGGTAATGGAATTCCAGTTGAGCTATTTGAAATCCTAAAAGATGATGCTCTGAAAGTGCTGCACTCAATATGTCAGCAAATTTGGAAAACTCAGCAGTGGCCACAGGACTGGAAAAGGTCAGTTTTCAGAGAATCCTAAAGAAAGACAATGCCAAAGAATGCTCAAACTACTGCACAATTGCACTCATCTCACACGCTAGTAAAATAATGCTCAAAATTCTCCAAGCCAGGCTTCAGCAATACTTGAACCATGAACTTCCAGATGTTCAAGATGGTTTTAGAAAAGGCAGAGGAACCAGAGATCAAATTGCCAACATCTGCTGGATCATTGAAAAAGCAAGAGAGTTCCAGAAAAACATCTATTTCTGCCTTATTGACTATGACAAAGCCTTTGACTATCTGGATCACAATAAATTGTGGAATATTCTGAAAGAGATAGGACTACCAGACCACCTGACCTGCCTCTTGAGAAACCTGTATGCAGGTCAGGAAGCAACAGTTAGAACTGGACATGGAACAATAGACTGGTTCCAAATAGGAAAAGTAGTATGTCGAGGTTGTATATTGTCACCCTGCTTATTTAACTTACGTGCAGAGTACATCATGAGAAACACGGGGCTGGAAGAAGCACAAGCTGGAATCAGGATTGTTGGGAGAAATATCAATAACCTCAGATATACAGATGACACCACCCTTATGGCAGAAAGTGAAGAAGTAAAGAGCTTCTTGATGAAAGTGAAAGAGGAGAGTGAAAAAAAAAAAAAATGGCTGAAAGCTCAACATTCAGAAAACTAAGATCATGGCATCCAGTCCCATCACTTCATGGCAAATAGATGGGGAAAAAGTGGCTGACTTTATTTTGGGGGGCTCCAAAATACTGCAGATGGTCATTGCAGCCATGAAATTAAAAGACGCTTACTTCTTTGAAGGAAAGTTATGACCAACCTAGACAGCATATTAAAAAGCAGAGACATTACTTTGTCAACAAAGGTCCATCTAGTTAAGGCTATTGTTTTTCCAGTGGTCATGTCTGGATGTGAGAATTGTACTATAAAGAAAGCTGAGTGCCAAAGAATTGATGCTTTTGAACTGTGGTGTTGGAGAAGACTCTTGAGAGTCCCTTGGACTGCAAAGAGATCCAACCAGTCCATCCTTAAGGAGATCATTCCTGGGTGTTCACTGGAAGGACTGATGTTGAAGCTGAAACTCCAATACTTTGGCCACCTGATGCAAAGAGCTGACTTACTTGAAAAGACCCTGATGCTGGGAATGATTAAGGGCAGGAGGAGAAGGGGATGATAGAGGATGAGACAGTTGGATGGCATCACTGGCTCAATAGATATGGGTTTGAGTAGGCTCTGGCAGTTGGTGATGGACAGGGAGGCCTGGCATGCTGTGGCTCATGGAGTCGCAGAGTCGGATACGACTGAGCGAATGAACTGAACTGACCTAAACACAAGATAGTTATAATTACAGGAAGATTAAGCAGTTTATTATAACAATTTTAAGTAGATTTTTAGAAGTTTTCATTAATGGACATTCATTCTATTGTTTTCAATTAAAATTATATTTTCTTTGATTATGTAGCCCATAATTCATAACTCATAATTCTATAGTTATAAATAATGTAACCCATAATTTAGTTCCTCTTACTCCCACAAATATGTCAAATATTATAGGTATATATGCATTGATTTATATAATCTCAGACAGATTAAGAATTTCTAGACAAGTTTATTGACAAATGACAAGTACTGAACCAAAAATCAAAGCAGTTTTATTCCACTTCCTTAAACAACATGCTTGTTTGTTTTCCTGAGCACATGTATGCTTTCTCTTTTTCCTTTCAGGATATCTAAGAACGAACCCCCTTCATTCACAGTATTTGGGAACAGATCATAATTTTTATTCAGCTCAGTTTCAATATAGCTCTTATCCATGACTTGACGTAAAGTGAAGGCACACAGAACTGCTACTTGCCACGAGACTTGCACTGCATTTTGCTTCCAACAGCACTGAATAGTCTAGTGATGCTTCTGGCTTTTATATATCAAAGTCAAAGGAAAGATTATTTACTGCACTTGATGCTGTTGTGAACAAAATACTATGAAGAAGTCGGTGCCATGGAGGCTCACTATATGGTTAGTGGCAGCACAAGTGAAACTGAATGAAACATAGAGCACAATTTACACTGGTGAAAGAAGTTCAGTAAGATGCTCAAAGATAAGGAATAAATCACAGATACATAAAAATAAGTGAAAATAATTTTAATCTTATAAGTAAAATATTTAATTACATCTATACCAAAAAAGATACCAATATAGTAATTTCTAACATGAAATGTTTTGAGATAATATTAAAAGCTCTAACATAAAAATATACTTTTGTTTTATTTATTATTTGATTTAAAAAAATAAAATCATCCATAGCACACGTATTTTGTCACTAGCAAGCCATAATTTTTAATGTAACTTTTATAAGTATGTCCAAGACAGATGCCTTCACAAACATGACTATCTTTCTGTGTACATTCACATATTTGAATTTTTAGAATTTTATTTTTTGAGGAAGATTTCAGGGTAGCTTCAGGGTCTTAGCAAGATATATATATTTTTTACTATTTAATAATGTATCTGTAAGATTATAAACTTAATTTAGCATTCAAAAGGACTGTTCTCCTAATATTGGAAATGTTTGTTTTTGGTGACATACTGTAATTTTTAGTTCCTATTCTTAGATACTTAATTTTGTGTTTTATAAATTTTTCATGATTTATTAGCTTTCAAAGAATTTACTATTAGTAAAACTCCTTGCTGGAATATATTGTAGAACATACACTTTCCACAGAAAATTTAAAAAACATTTCACATATTTTGAACCTTGAAAAACCATTCAAAATGTTATTAAACACTTACAGTAACTAATTCATAGTCCCTAATAAAATTGCCCACAGTTTCAGTCCTCCCATTGAGATAATTATAAATTGATAAGACAGTATTGTCACTCATAGCATCTAATGGCAAATATTACTTCTTCCAGTTAAAAAAGAATTGAGTGCTGCCTTATATGGAGTTCTGGAGATGCAACCATATGTAAAACTGACTATATATAGAATTATGCAGACAAATATATATTAATCTACTTAGTCCTAGAGGAGAAATATATTATATTATGAAAGTTAATGGAAAGAATCACCAGTCCAAATTTTATATTCATACACAAGTTATAGGCTTGAGCTTTAAACACAGGCAAATTCATTTTGAACTTTCTTACAATTCTTGTGTTTGCTGCAATTTCTTCTCCTCATCACTCCTTCCATTCTCCATTCTCTTTATTTCTCTGCCAGCAGATGATAAGTTCTCAAGGTGAGAGATGGAGAGATTGTAAATTTAAATAGTTCAATAAAGCTAGAACATTGAATAAGTGTTGGAAGGGGAAAATGGTTGTAAATGTACTTTGCCTATTAGACCAAGTATGAAAATTAAAATATGCGTGCTAATTTAAACAATAACTTACAGTAGTGGGCCTAGTGTTCAACAGTTTAAATTTTTTTTTGTCTTGAGAAAACAAAACATTTTACATATTTAATTATTTCCCAAATTAATAAATAAAATCATAAAACCTTCTTGGAACAGCTATATATACAGGAGAAGAGGTAAAATAAAAGCTGCTTTGTGCTCAAGTTGAAATGTAGTGGAGGGCTAGGTTTCTGTCCTTTTTAGACTTTCCACCTGAAACATTCCACCCAACATCCCCAGTAAAATCAACTTCAGACCATTTTATTTCTGTTCTTTACAAAGTCACAGGCTCTCTTTAGGTACTTCATGTGCTTATCTGTGAAAAAGGCAATCAATAAATATGTTCTGAATGCATGAATATGAAGGATTGAAGGATTTAAGTGATATTATGGTTCCAGGGTACACTATTTTAAAGACATTTCTCCTACCCCTTCTATTTAAGTAAAATTTTTATACTGTGAAATTCAAACCTTAAATATAAATCTGATGACATTTGACAAAAGAATATTTCCAAGTAACCAACAACAAATAGAAAACCAACTCAGATTTCTATTAACACAAAGTTTCTTGGTGCCCTGTTCCTACTGAATCACCATCCAGAAAAAGGTAATTATATTCTGACTTCTATCATCATCAGTTAACTTTTGCAGTTCTTGAAAACAGTTTTAAAAGCAACCACAGTATAATTGGAGTAAGATTCATTTTACTTGAAATGAGAGTAAAATTTCTGTAACATATTGGCACTGATTATTGTA
Source organism: Dama dama (assembly GCF_033118175.1). Taxonomy (NCBI): domain Eukaryota; kingdom Metazoa; phylum Chordata; class Mammalia; order Artiodactyla; family Cervidae; genus Dama; species Dama dama. The sequence goes on from NC_083689.1 coordinate 86,859,343, forward strand.
ATGATGAATGAAGTATAGAATTTGCCTTATAAAACGTATTTTCTAATAACAGAAACATATTAAACTATATCAGAGTGGATAAATACAATATTGTATGCTTACATGTTGATAACTTAAAGTACTGAAAAAATGTTTGTGTGAATGTTTAACAAATAACTCAGCTAACATAGATAATAATGTACATAATGATAATTACTATAGTTTGAAAGCTACAGTTAAAAAAAAAAACACACACACACCAGACAAAATCATTAAAGTTATATTAAAAATTTGTTTGTTTTTTATTAAATACAATTAGAAGTCACAGAGGAGGTTTCTTTTTTCTTTTCCTTTTTTTTTTTTTTGAGCCTGTAACATTTTTCTTTCTTTTTAGCTCCCACTCCTCTACCCCTGTATCACCCCCACCTCCCATTGGTAACGAACCATGAGTTTGGTCTCTAAGTCTGCTTCTTTTTTGGTTATATTCACTAGTTTGTTATACTTTTAGCTTGTACATATAAGTGATATCATACAGTATTTGTCTTTCTCTGGCTGACTTATTTTACTTAGCACAATGACCTTCAAGTCTATTTACATTACTGCAGATGTTAAAATTTCATTCTTTTTTTATGGCTGGGTAGCATTCCAGTGTGTGTGTGTGTGTGTGTGTGTGTGTGTGTGTGTATCACATCTTATTTATTATCCATTGGTTGATACTTAGGTTGTTTCCATATCTTGGAAATTGTAAATAATGCTCCTTTGAACATTAGGGTGCAAGTATCTTTTCAAATTAGTGTTTTTGCCACAGAAGAGATAAAAAAAGAAAATGACATGTTCAGATTTTCATTTCAGATTGTCCTACACAAAGAAAACTTCTAGCATCTGCCTTCTTGTTTAATCTTTTTAATAATTTTTTCTGAGGTAAGTTTCACACTACTATTTGTTCATCCTTTCCACCAGTTCCATAATTGCTTTATCTTTCTTTGCTTTCTTTCCTTTTGAGCTTATTCCTATAGTCTTTTTCTAAAATATTTATTTAACATTTTTGAGTATGATAGACTTTTTCCATTTCACTAATATGGATAAACAATGTTATTATAAAATGTTGGTTTTCTAAACATTACAAACTCAATCTCTTGATAAGCCAAAACTAAGTTTACTCCTTACTGTGGGAAGGGAAAAAATACTTCACAAAAATTTTATAGTGTCTGGGAGAGGGCAAGGTGAAGTCAGAATTTTTTGAAGATTAGATGCTTGATTTAAAGCAGGATTTTTAAAGAGGAGAGATTTATTAGGATTGGGTAAGGATCATGATACAATAGCCCAGGACTCAGAAACAAGACAAGGATTTTGAGAAGACAAGAGACAAGAGATTCAAAGAATCTTTTGTTGTTTTCCAGTCACTCAGTCATGTCTGACTCTTTGCGACCCCACGAATTGCAATGCACCAGGCCTCCCTGTCCCTCACCATTCCCCAAAGTTTGCCCAAGGTCACATCCGTTGCATCAGTGATACCATCCAGCCATCCCTTCCTCTGATGCCCTCTTCTCCTACCGCCCTCAATCTTTCCCAGCATCAAGGATTTTTCCAATGAGCTGTATGTTTGCATCAGATGACCAAAATACTGGAGCTTTGGTTTGAACATCAGTCCTTCCAACAAATATTCAGGGTTGATTTTTCCTTAGGATTGACTGCTTTGATCTCCTTGCTGTCCAGAGGACTTTCAGGAGTCTTCTACAGCATCACAGTTTGAAGGCCTCAGTTCTTTGGTGTGCTGTCTTCTTTATGACCCAGCTCTCACAATTACAAGTGACTGCTGGGAAGACCATAGCCTGGACTATGTGGACCTTTGTCAGCCAAGCAATGTCTTTGCTTTTCAGTACATTGTCTAAGTTTGTCATTGCTTTCCTGCCAAGAAGCAATCGCCTTCTGATTTCATGGCAGCAGTCACCATCTGCAGTGATTTTAGAGCCCAAGAAGAGGAAATCTGTCATTACTTCCACTTTTTCCCCTTTTATTTGCCATGAAGTAATGGGCCAGATGCCATGATCTTATTATTATTATTTAGTTTTAAGTCAGCTCTTTCACTCTCCTCTTTTGCCCTCATAAGACACTCTTTAGTTCCTCTTCACTTTCTGCCATCAGAGTGGTATCATCAGCATATCTGAGGTTGTTGATGTTTCTCCGGCATATCGCAATTCCAGCTTGTAACTCATCCATTCAGGCATTTCTCATGATGTACTCAGCATATAGATTAAACAAACAGGGTGACAACAGACAGCCCTGTCATACTTCTTTCTCAATCTTGAACCAATTAGCTGTTCCATACAGGGTTCTAACTGTTGCTTCTTGACCTGCTTACAGGTTTCACAGGAGACAGGTAAGATGCTCTGGCATTCCCATCTCTTTAAGAGCCTTCCACAGTTTGTTATGATCCACACAATCAAAGGCTTTAGCATAGTCAATGAAACAGAGGTAGATGTTTTTCTGGAATTCCATTGTTTTCTCTATGATTCAGTGAATGTTCAAATTTGATCTCTGGTTCCTCTTCCTTTTCTAAACTGAGGTTGGATATCTGGAAGTTCTTGGTTGGCATAATGCTGAAGCCTAGCATGGGAGATGAGCGCAATTGTCTGCTAGTTAGAACATTCTTCAGTACTACTCATCTTGGGAATTGGTATGAGGATTGACCTTTTCCTGTCCTGTGGCCACTGCTGGGTCTTCCTTAGGATAGAATAAATTTCCTGTTGATATTTTCCATTGAAAGTTTGGTTCATATGGTTTTCTGGAAGTTCCTACAATGGATAATCAAAATAATTTGGCAGGGTAGTTGATTCCTGGAATAAAATAATACTAATGAAAACAGAAAAATAGTATATTCATGCTAATGAAGAAAGAAAAAAAAAGTTACATTGATATAGACAAAACGTGTAATTTTGGTTCTCAGTGTCCAGTTTTGTCCAGGCTGAAAGTTTTTCTCGCTGTTTTTTTTTCTTTCCTTCTCTCCTCTCTCTCCCTCTTCCCACAGCTCACCTCTCCATAAATACAGAATTCTACTAAAAATAACTCAAGCTTCAGAATTTAGCTCCCAAAGGCAATGAATTCATATGTGGTTTCCAGTCTCTTCATAATCTAAATTAGTTCTGTGATTCAGTTCATATTAGGAGATTGTACAACATCCTAATCAGGTGCTGAGTAATATTACTTTTTCTTTCTCTAAGTTTCCAGAACACTTAAGATTAAATATAGGCATTAAAATTTATGTTATTAAAAATATAACTATTTTCAATATATATATTTAGAATTATTTACTCAAAGGACAAAAAAGAGAGAAATTTGAGGGAATCTGATTTAATATTAGGTTTCAAGTGTTGTGACATAGAACAATATATACTTACAGACTCTAGGATCTCTTCAGTGTCCTAACTTTATATACATATATATATACAAGTAGCTTATCCTTATATTATGGTCACTCTAATACAAACACTGATTTTTAGTACTTTGATCTTTATAATAAATTTTGAAATTACACTAACTTTTTTGTCAGACTACTCAGGTGTAAAATATATGGCACTATTGTTGTTTAGATGAAGTAAAAGATAATGTGAAATTATATGGTTATTATGTAAACAAAGTTATTTTAGTCACAGCAGGACATTTTCTAAGTCAGTATAGTATTTAATCAGTAGTTTTAAATATAAGAATAACTGAGCAGCAAAATAACACTAATTATCCTGAAAATTAACAGTATTTTGGTAAAGCCTAAAGGTTGAATATTATAGCAATCAAGAAAGAATTACATTTGGATTTATTAACTAAATTCCTACCATGATTAAAATTATTTACATTACAAAAATATGTATGTTTTCTGAAATAATGGTTTTGCTAGACAAACTCAAAGGTCTATTTAGGTAAGACTTGATAAGACAGTAATCTTTACTACTTTTCTAAGCACCCACATTTTTATACCACATCTGGTGCTTTGATGTGTATTATTTATGCTAACAATAGAATTCTTACACAACATAATAAGTCTTTTAGTTTGCTCATTGCAGTAGCAATACACCTAATGATCTGGAAAAATTAGTGTTTTCTTTCACATTCTTTAGTTAAGTAATTATACACACCAGAGATTGTAAGCTCAATATTTTATATTTTAGAGCTTGAAATGCTTTGGCAGTTGCTAGATTATTTGTGAACAGATGATATTACTCTGAATGTGATATATAGATGATAATTGCATTTTTCAAGCGAATGCCTTTTGTCAAAGAGGCCTAAGAGAAGGAGAATTAGAAGAGATGTTCTTGAAGAGAGTGTCTGAAAAATTTGAATTATAACTTTAAGTTGTGTTGACAGGTGCTTGAAGCATTTAGAATGCAATAAAATATGGATTATAGGGAAGTATGAATATATCTAATTTGGTAATTGAAGAGAAGGGGGCCTACAATTTAGTATTGTTATGAAAGAGAGAGAAAAAGAATCCACAATGTAGCATATTTTAACAGTGATGACAGCAGAAAACAGTCAAGGAAGAGGCAATGGACTAACATTTCTAGATAAAATGTATCAACAGTCAAAACACTACTTTTCCAATTTAAGGCAAGATAAAATTTACATATAGGAAACAGCACATAGTTGTCCATTAGAGACTGCTACAAGGACTGAGACTCCAAGATATTAGTTGAAAATAAATCCATGGGTCAAGAAAGTTATCCAGTTTACTACAACTTTCCTTTAGTCAATTATTCAACAAATTTTAAATTAGTAAGTATCATGTTCCTAGTCTAGCTCAAAATGTTGGAGATTAGTTTTGCCCAAATTTATGTACTACAAATTCAATTCTGGCATTAACCACTCAGAGTTAAAGTTCATTCCCCAAATTAAGGACTTGATACCAGACCACCTGACCTGCCTCCTAAGAAATCTGTATGCAGGTCAAGAAGCTTTAGAACTGGACATGGTTCCAAATCGGGAAAAAAGTACATCAAGGCTGTATATTGTCACCCTGCTTATTTAACTTATATGCAGGGTACATCACAAGAAATGCTGGACTGGATGAAGCACAAGCTGGAATCAAAATTGCCTGGAGAAATATCCATAACCTCAGATATGCAGATGATACCACCCTTATGGCAGAAAGCGAAGAACAAAAGAACCTCTTGATGAAAGTGAAGGAGGAGAGTGAAAAAGTTGGCTTAAAACTCAACATTAAAAAAAAAAAAAAAACTCAACATTCAGAAAACTAAGATCATGGCATCTGGCCCTATCACTTCATTGCAAATAGATGGGGAAACAATGGAAACTGAGAGACTTTATTTTCTTGGGCTCCAAAATTACTGCAGATGGTGATTGCAGCCATGAAATTAAAAGGATTACTCTTTTTAAATTAAAAAAATTACTCCCTTGAAGGAAAGTTGTAACCAAACTAGACAGCATATTAAAAAGCAGAGACATTACTTTTCAACAAAGGCCCATCTAGTCAAGACTATGATTTTTCCAGTAGTCATGTATGGATGCGAGAGTTGGACTGGGAAGAAAGCTGAGCGCCAAAGGATTGATGCTTTTGATCTGTGGTGTTGAAGAAGACTCTTGAGAGTCTCTTGGACTGCAAGGAAATCAGTCGTGAATGTTCACTGGAAGGACTGATGTTGAAGCTGAAGCTCCAATACTTGGCCACCTGATGCAAATAACTGACTCATTTGAAAAGAGCCTGATGCTGGGAAAGATTGAAGGTTGGAGGAGAAGGGTATGACAGAGGATGAGATGTTTGGATGGCATCACCTACTCAATGGACATGAGTTTGAGTAAACTCCGAGAGTTGGTGATGGATAGGGAGGCCTGGCATGCTGCAGTCCATGGGACTGCAGAGCCGGACACGACTGAGCAACTGAACTGAACTGCCACACAAGACTGCCTTTATTTCAGATGCTAGTCACAAAGAGGGTTGCAAGTCCACCTACTTCTCACTCCAAATGGCTAAAAATTTTGAAGATTCCAAGAACTCCCTAAGTAATAATTCCCTTTCTCTTCAACAACCAAATTAGATACACTTACATTTGGAAGATGATGAGGGACAGTGAGGCTGGAATGCTAGAGCCCATGAGGTCACAAAGAGTCAGACACGACTTGGTGACTGAACAACAACAACATTTTCCTGTAAGCTATATTTCCTTGAATCCCAAGTGCTTCAAACATAAGTTAACAAAGTTTAAAACTGTAAGTTGGAAAAATTATAAATCTGAGGTTTCCCACAGCTCCCCTCACATTTAAAAACTTGCTTGAATGACTCACAGATCTCAGGGAAGTAAAATACTTTTACAGTTTTATTATAAAGGATACATGTTAGATCAGCCAAATGAAGACACAGGGCAATGGCTGGGAGGGTTTGAAGAACAGAGCTTTCAACCCTCTTTCAGTGGAATCAAGGTGCCTCACCCTTCTGTAGTCATCTTTTTAGCATTAAGTCAGATGTGATCTGCAGGGCTCATAAATAACAAACTACTCATGTCATGTGGATATTCCAAGGGTTTTAGAAGCTCTGTGCCAGGAGATAGAGACAAAAAATCAGACACATTGTTTGTAATAAAGTAAGAATAGCAAAAAGAACTAGGAGGACAAGGTTTCTATCCTCCAGGAATTTATATCTGAATCTGATAATTCAGAATATAAATAAATAGATAACTACATAGATATAAACAAACAGATGAGTACATACTAGTGGATAGTTATTTTATTTAAATGCTAAGTTCTAGGAAGGCATCTCTGAAAAGAAACCTATAAGCTGAGATCTGAATAATAATGAGGAGATTGGTCAAGGGAGGATCTAAGAATATTCTAGATCAAAAACAAACAAAAAAGCAAAAAGTGCAGAAAAAGGCCCTAAGTCAGAGAGAAATTGATTTTTCTCACTATTCTTTCAACTTACAGGGTCTCTAACTACCTCTCTAGGCAACAACAGTTGAACGGTTGAACTTCTCTAGAACGAAACAGTTATAAGTGTGGGATGTGGAATCTGTGTAGAACTAGGTTCTATCATATTCTGTGACTTAGGCAAAATAATGCAGTTTTTGGCCTTATTTCCTCATGTGTAAATTGGAAATAATGATAGCATGGACTTCAAAATATTCAAGAATACCTTGAAGAAAGGAGACAAACATTTACAGAGAGAACAGAACTGTAATCCCATAGTTGTAACCTGCCGATAAGGTAAACAAAAACATTTGCAGACATGTAAGCATTTGAAAACTCCAGGAACAGCATAATTTATCCACAAAAACTTTGATAGAAAAAAAAAAAAAAACTCTGATCAAGTAACATTAACAAGACAAAGATCTTATAATCGAAAAATATGGAATAGTTATGAGCAATGACTGACAATGTAAGTATAAAAATAGTCTGTATTATACAAAAAAAAAAAAAAGCAGATTTCAACTCTTGAGACAGAATAGGTATACTGAAAGGAAAACTTTAGTAAGACAGGTACATGTGAAATTTGGAGATGTATGTTGACAACAGGAAAGAAAGTGTTTCACAGTTTACTCAGGATAGGAGTAAGGCAAAGATGAGAGGAGAGATCAAAATCTCCCTCAAAAGAGCTCACTGTGGGCATTAAAGACAGTGAGAAGTTCAGCATCTTGGTAGGAAATATATTTTAAATTAAAATTCTTAGTCTGTCTTGGCTGCTGTAATAAAATATCATGAACTATGTGGCTTATAAACAGCATAAGTTTATTGCTAATTGTTCTAGAGGCTGGGTGTTCAAGAACAAGGTGTGAAGGTGAACATTGTGACGTTCTAGTGAAGGCCCTCTCCTGGGTTTCTGACAGTTGACTTCTCACTGTGTCCTCCCTTGGTGAATGAGGAAAGGGAGTGTTTTCAAATCTCTTTGATAAGGACATTAATCTCAGAAAAGGGAAATAAACTCATTTTTTAATAACTGGAGGAATGCAAAATAGTTATTCCACTTTAGTTATAACAAAGGCCCTACCTCCTAATACATATTGCACATTAGAATTTCAATATATGAATTTTGGTGGAACACAAACATTCAACTACCATAGAAAATAAATTGAACCTAATTATATTGAGCTCCATGGGGGGAGGTTTTTTATTGCTCCCCCCTCTATTTTATTTATATCTTCTTTCTGGAACAGTGCCTTGCATGTAGAAAATATTAAACTCTCCAAATAAGTGATTGAAAGTCCAAGTATATAGAATACACCACAAATAATATAAGAAAAAAAAAAGAAAAAATAATATGAAGATACATAAAAAGATTCAAGAAATAAAATAACAGGACATTTGTTGCAGCTAAAGTAGAATAACTTTTTTTCTTTTTCCATTAGTTAAAAAATGAGTTTGTCTTTGTGAAAAAAAGAAAAAAAAAAACCTAACTCAGCTGGGTTTTATAAGAAAAAGGAAAAAAAAAAAAAAGAGCCCTCTTAAAAGAAAAGTAAAAACCTTGACTAGCCAAAGCAATCTTGAGAAAGAAGAATGGAACTGGAGGAATCAACCTGCCTGACTTCAGGCTCTACTACAAAGCCACAGTCATCAAGACATTATGGTAATGGCACAAAGACAGAGATATAGATCAATGGAACAGAATAGAAAGCCCAGAGATAAATCCACGAACCTATGGACACCTTATCTTCGAAGGGAGGCAAGACTATACAATAGAAAAAAGACAACCTCTTTAACAAGTGGTGCTGGGAAAACTGGTCAACCACTTGTAAAAGAATGAAACTAGAACACTTTCTAACACCATACACAAAAATAAACTCAAAATGGATTAAAGATCTAAATGTAAGACCAGAAACTATAAAACTCCTAGAGGAGAACATAGGCAAAACACTCTCCGACATAAATCACAGCAAGATCCTCTATGACCCACCTCCCAGAATATTGGAAATAAAAGCAAAACTAAACAAATGGGACCTAATGAAACTTAAAAGCTTTTGCACTACAAAGGAAACTATAAGCAAGGTGAAAAGACAGCCCTCAGATTGGGAGAAAATAATAGCAAATGAAGAAACAGATAAAGGATTAATCTCAAAAATATACAAGCAACTCCTGAAGCTCAATTCCAGAAAAATAAACGACCCAATCAAAAATGGGCCAAAGGTCTAAACAGACATTTCTCCAAAGAAGACATACAGATGGCTAACAAACACATGAAAAGATGCTTAACATCACTCATTATCAAAGAAATGCTAATCAAAACCACAATAAGTTACCATTACACGCCAGTCAGAATGGCTGCTATCCAAAAGTTTACAAGCAATAAATGCTGGAGAGGGTGTGGAGAAAAGGGAACCCACTTACACTGTTGGTGGGAATGCAAACTAGTACAGGCACTATGGAGAACAGTGTGGAGACTCCTTGAAAAACTGGAAATAGAACTGCCATATGACACAGCAATCCCACTCCTGGGTATACACACCGAGGAAACCAGATCTGAAAGAGACACATGTATGCCAATGTTCATTGCAGCACTGTTTATAATAGCCAGGACATGGAAGCAACCTAGATGCCCATCAGCAGATGAATGTATAAGAAAGCTGTGGTACATATACACAATGGAATATTATTCAGCCATTAAAAAGAATGCATTTGAATCAGTTCTAATGAGATGGATAAAACTGAAGCCCATTATACAGAGTGAAGTAAGCCAGAAAGATAAATACCAATACAGTATACTAACGCATATATATGGAATTTAGAAAGATGGTAACGAAAACCCTACATGCAAGACAGAAAAAGAGATACAGATGTATAGAGCAGACTTTTGGACTCTATGGGAGAAGGCAAGGGTGGGATGATCTGAGAGAATAGCATTAAAACATGTATATTATCAAATGTGTAAAAGATCACTAGCCCAGATTGGATGCATGAGACAAGTGCTTAGGGCTGGTGCCCTGGGAGGACCCAGAGGGATGGGACGGGGAGGGAGGTGGGACAAGGGTTCAGGACCGGGAACACATGTAAATCCATGGCTGATTCATGTCAATGTATGGCAAAAACCACTACAATATTGTAAAGAATTAGCCTCCAACTAATAAAAATAAATGAAAAAAAAAAAGGAAATAAATGTTTTAAATGAAAAAGTGGGCAAAGGGACAACAAGCAAATGCAAATAAAAATAAATCAGAGGTAATCATATTCACATCATATTGGTTGAAATTTAAGAATAAAATTAAGTGGGATTAAAAAAAAACTTATATACTGATTGAAGTTACAAATGACTAAGAAACATATGATTAAAATACCCATATGCACACAGAAATGTAGCCACTAAATATACAAACCAAAATATGTTGGAAATCCAGGGAGACTAAACAGATCTAGTTGACAAAAATAAATAAGAGCAGAGAGAAACTGAGTAACAAAATAAAAAACATTTGACTTAACATTACTAGTCAAAATATTTGTCTATACAACATATGTGTCTGTGTGTATATGTGTATGCAGTAAGTCACATCAGTCATGTCCGACTCTGGGACCTCAAGGACTGTAGTCCATCGGACTCCTCTGTCCATGAAATTCCCCAGGCAAGAATATTGGAGTAGGTTGCCATTTCCTCCTCCAGGGGATTTTCCTGACCCAGATATTGAGCCCTCCCTTGTCTCCAGCATCTCCTGCATTGGCAAGCAGACTCATTATAACTGAGTGACCTAGGAAGCTATATATATATATATATATATATGTGTGTATATATATATATATATATTATATATATGTGATCTATATATATATATTCACATATATATTCATATATATGACAAAAATGTTGCACATTCTTAGACAAAAAGAGCAATTATGTCATTACTGTAATCACAACTGCCATCATCACCACTACCAGCAGCATGACAATAACAGCAAGAACATTTTCCAGATCACAGATTTTGAACACAGTGTTATTTCTAAAATAGTGACTAAAGCATGACACAAATGCCTTGGACATTAAGAGTGATGACAATTATTAATTCCCAAGATGACTGAAATTAGCTCAAAAGAGAAATAAATTTATACAGAAAAGTTTAATAATGACCATATTCATTCTAAAACTAACCAACAGTAATTGTTACATTCACAATATTGTACATAAGATGCTGACCAAAGCCATTCCCAGAAATGCAAGAAGGCAAAGTGTCTATCTGAAGAGGCCTTACAAATAGCTGAGAAAAGAAGAGAAGGGAAAGACAAAGAAAGGGAAAGATATACACATCTGACTGCGGAGTTCCAGAGAAGATCAAGGAGAGATAAGAAAGCTTTTTTTAGTGAACAATGCAAAGAAATAGCAGAAAACAATAGAATGGGAAAGACTAGAGATCTCATCAAGAAAATTGGAGATACCAAGGGAACATTTAATGCAAAGATGAGCACAATAAAGACAGAAATAGCAAGGACCTAACAGAAGGTGAAGATATTAAGAAGAGGTAGCAAAAAAAAAAAAAAAAAAAGAAGAGGTAGCAAGAATACACAGAAGGACTGTACAAAAAAAATCTTCACTACCCAGATATTCACAATGGTGTGATCACTCACCTAGAGCCAGACATCCTGGAATGTGAAGACAGGTGGGCCTTAGAAAGCAACACTACCAACAAAGCTAGTGGAGGTGATGGAATTCCAGTTGAGCTATTTCAAATCCTGAAAGATGATGCTGTGAAAGTGCTCCACTCAATATGCCAGCAAATTTGGAAAACTCAGCAGTGGCCACAGGACTGGAAAAGGTCAGTTTCATTCCAATCCCAAAGAAAGGCAATCCCAAAGGATGTGCAAACTACCACACAATTGCACTCATCTCACACGCTAGTAAAGTAATGCTCAAAATTCTCCAAGCCAGGCTTCAGCAATACATGAACTATGAACTTCCAGATGTTTAAGCTGGTTTTAGAAAAGGCAGAGGAACCAATATCAAACTGCCAACATCTGCTGGATCATTGAAAAATCATTACAGACAGTGACTGCAACCAAGAAATTAAAAGATGCTTGCTTCTTGAAAGAAAACCTATGGCAAACCTAGACAGAGCATTAAAAAGCAGAGACATCACTTTGCCGACAAAGGTCCATATAGTCAAAGGTGTAGTTTTTCCAGTAGTCATGTACGGATATGAGAGTTGGACAATAAAGAAGGCTGAGCACTGAAGAATTGATGCTTTTGAACTGTGGTGCTAGAGAACAGTCTTGAGAGTCCCTTGGACAGCAAGGAGATCAAACTAGTCGATCCTAGAAGAAATCAACTCTGAATATCCACTAGGGAAGACTGATGCTGAAGCTGAAGCTCCAATACTCTGGCCACCTGATGTGAAGAGATGACTCATTGGAAAAAACCCTGATGCTGGCAAAGATTGAGGGTAGGAGGAGAAAAGGACAACAGAGGATGAGATGGTTGGATGGCAATCAGTGCCTCAAATAGACATGAGCTTGAGCAAACTCAGGGAGACAGTGAAAGACAGGGAAGCCTGGAGTGCTGCAGTTCATGGGATCACAAAGAGTCTGACCTGACTTCGTAAATGAGCAACAACAGATCTTCATTATTAATACATAAAAAATAAACTAGAACTTACTACTCATCTATGATATACTTTCTTATTTTATTTCCTGAATACTTATTTACAATCCCTTTCTTACTAGCCCATATTCAGTTCAGAGGCTAGAAATGCAATATGCTAGTTCTTCTCACCTTCCCTGCTGCTAAGGGTGATGTGTTCAAGTAGTGATCACTGACATATGAGCAGATATCTCTGAGATGGATGCTGAAAAATACTTCACAGTTCTGATAAAATGAATATGTTTTGTTGGGACTTCCCCCTTCTCAAGTTACTTCAGCCTTAAATGCAGACTGATGGCAAGATGACAGACACAGCTATCATGTAAACATATGAATATTAGACATGAACATGCGGCAGAGAAAATAGTAAGTGAAAACATAGGCTGCTAAACCTTGAGATGCACACAGGATGTGTGTCAGCTGAGACTTTGGTGTTAGCACAAATGGTAGGAACATTTAGAACATTAGTGTATAATGTCTACCTCTAGCTGACTTCAGCCAGCTCTCCAAAAAGAGGGATGAACTCAAAGTTTGAAAGCAGTCTACAGCAGAGAAAAAAGAAAATAATGCTTTGCTAAGAGATATGCTCTCTACATGTAGCCTGCAATCTAAGTGATTTAGAGTCCCATAATTTGTTGGCCTGCTGGGTTTGAAAAGACAATGTATATCCCAAATTGCAACTAGTCCAAGAAGCAGGAAAATAGCTGCCACAGCAGGAGATAAGATTGATAAAAATTAGACAGCAGGTAGCAAAGGGAGGATTCAGGATAGTGCCTCTTCACCTAAGGCTATCATTTCCAACTGCCTCAGGGCAACAGTCATTATGGGAAGAGTAAGGGGCACGGATAGAACAAAGAGGTCAGTAAGTTAAAAGATAAGAAACTTTAAAGACTATGTTCAGGCAAAATCTTTGGCTATGGTAACTTTTAGGTAACTGGAAGAAAGTATCCTTAAAATATAATGTTTTCAAAGGAAATATTTTGCAAAAATAACAGATTTTCTGTACTATAATAACATAATGTTTTATCACCTACTACAAAATCTGAGCATTTGCCAGGAAAGACTTTCTTTTCAAAGTTTATATCATATGGCCAAGTAAGAAAAAGGATCAGAAAGATTATCCCAAAATTACAAGTAGTAGCAAAGGACAATGAATAATAGATTCCTAGATGGCAAGAATGGTTGCCATTTGAGGAGGGTGGTTGGGAGGGGAAGGAAGTATACCTATCACATGAGCTTTCATGAACAGAAAATTCTATTTTTTTTTTTTTTCTATCATGAGTGTGCAGAAGCTAGGCATCATTGGCTGCCATATAGTTCTCATTATTCCTTCTCCAGAATGAATTTTTTCAATTATCCTATTCCTCTCCAAATATTGCATTGTCAGCATATTAAACAAAAATAATATGTCTTTGGTTATGGATCACTAGAATCTGAGAAGCTACATATAGACCACAATGATAGGAGTGCAACTTGCCAAGATGAACTTTAATTTTGTACAGAAACTAAATGAAGGTTGGCTGTGTTAAAGATAACTTTAATGCTATCCTCAGCTTAACTAAAATTTCCAGAGATTTCCTCATGACTGGAGGCTTCTCATATCCAATTTTGTAGAAAGAGCAAACAACCCAATCATAAAATGGGCAGAAAACCTAAACAGGCATTTCTCCAAAGAAGATACAGAGATTACCAATAAACACATGGGAAAAATTTTCCACATTGCTTACTATTAGAGAAATGCAAGTCAAAACTATAATGAGGTATCACTTAACACCAGTCAGAGTGGCCATTACCAAAAAATCTACAAATAATAACTACGGAGAGAATCTGGATAAAAGGAAATCCTCTTGCACAGTTGGTGGGAAGGTAAATTGATATAGCCACTAAAGAGAACAGTATGGTAATTTCTTCAAAAACTAGAAATAAAATTACCATATGACATAGCAATCCCACTACTGGGCATATACCCTGAGAAAACCACAATTCTAAAAGACACATGCACCCCAATGTTAATTGCAGCATTATTTACAATAGATAGGACATGGAGGCAAACTAGGTGACCACTGATAGATGGATGGATAAAGAACTTGTGGTATACATATACAATGAAATATTACTTATCCATAAAAAGGAACAAGTTTGAGTCAGTTCTACTGAGGTGAATGAACCTAGAGCCTGATATACAGAGAGAAGAGAAAAACAAATACCGCATATTAATGCATATATTTGGAATTCTAGAAAGGCAGTACTGATGAACATATTTTCAGGACAGCAATAGAAACACAGACATAGAGAACAGATTTGTTCTCTGTTACAACAGGGGAAGGAGAGGATGAGACAAATTGAGAGAATAGCATTGAAACATACACAACTGTATGTAAAACATATAGCCAGTGAGAATTTGCTGTATGACACAGGGAGTTCAACCCAGAACTCTGTTATAACCTAGAGGGGTCAGATGGGGTGGGAGGTGAGAGGTAGTTTCAAGAGGGAGTGGGCATATATATATATCTATATATATCTATGGCCAATTCATATTGATGTGTGGCAGAAATCAGCAGAGCATTGTAAAGCAATTATTCTCCATTTAAAAATAAGTAAATTACAAAAAAGAACAAACAAAACCAAAGTTAACAGAAGGAAATAAATCATAAAGACCACAGCAGAAATAAATGAAATAGAAATGAAGGAAATAATAGCAAAGATCAATGACACTAACGGCTGGTTCTTTGGGAAGATAAACAAAATTGATAAGCTTCTAGCCAGACTCATCAATTAAAAAAAAAAAAAAAAGCAAGAGGTCTCAAATTAATAAGCTTAGAAAAGGAAAAGAAGTTACAATGGGCACCATAGAAATACAAAGGATCATAAGATATTACTATAAGCAGCAATACACCAATAAAATGAACCACCTAGTAGAAATGGACATATGTTTAGAAGGGTGAAACCTTCAAAAACTGAACCAGGAAGAAATTGAAAATAAAAACAGACCAATCACAAGTACTGAAATTGAAACTGTGATTAAGAATCTTCCAACAAACAAAAGCCCAGAACCAGAATCTATCAAACATTTAAAGAGTTAACACCCACACTTCCGGAACTCTTGAAAAAAGTTGCAGAGGAAGGGGCATCCCCAAGCTCATTTACAAGGCCATTATCACCCTGATACCTAAACCTGACAAAGATATCATAAAGAAAGAAAACTATATGTCAAATATAGTTAATAGTATACCACTTCCTATAACACTGATGATACTCACTTATGAATATAAACACAAAGATTCTCAACAAAATACTAACAGATTACATCTAACAATACATTAAAAGGATAATACACCATGATCAAGTAGAATTTATCCCAGATATGTAAGGTTTCTTCAGTATTCACAAATCAATCAATGTGATACACCATATTAACAAATTGAAGAATATTAACCATATGATCTTCTTAGTATATGCAGCAAAAGCTTTTGAAAAAATTCAAGACTCATATATGATTAAAAAAAAAATCTCCAGAAAGAGGACATAAAGGGAACATAAACCTGCCTAAGGAGGCAAAAGATCTGAGCACATAAAACTATAAAATACTGATGAAACAAATCAAAGATAACACAAATAGATAGAGAGTTTATACCATCTTCTTGGATTGGAAGAATCAGTATTTTGAAAATGGACTATATTGCCCAAAACAATCTACAGATTCAATGTAATCCCAATCAAAGAATGAATAGCATTTTTCACAGAATTAGAACAAAAATATTTATAATTTGAATGGAAACATGAAAGCCTATGAATAGCCAATATAATCTTGATTTTTAAAAAAATTAATGGAGCTGGAGGAATCAGGTTCCCTGGGTTTAGTCTATCTGACAAAGCTACAGTAATCAAAACAGTATGGTACTGGCACAAAAGCAGAAATACAGATTAATGGAATAGGATAGAAAGTCCAGAGATGAACCAAAGAAGATATGGTCACTTAATATGGGACAAATGAAGCAAGAATATACAATAGAGAAATGACTGTCTCTTCAATAAGTGGTGCTGGGAAAACTGGAAAGCTACATATAAAAGAATGGAATTAGAACACACTACTCTCTAACACCATACACAAATATAAAATCAAACTGGATGAAATACTTAAAAGTAAGGCCAGACACTAAAAAACTCATAGAGGAAAACATAGGCAGAAAACTCTTTGAAATATCACAGCAAGATTTTTTTGATCCACCTCCTAGAGTAAAGAAAATAAAAACAAAAATAAATAAATGGGACCTAATTAAACTTAAAAAAATTTGCACAGCAAAGAATATCATAAACAAAACAAAATGGCAACCCTCAGTATGGGAGAAAATAATTTCAAAGGAACCAACAGAATATTAAACTCTGAAAAGTACAAAAGCTCATGCATTTCAATAAAATAACAACAACAAAAAACTCAGTGGAAAAAAATATAGGTGAAAGATTTAAATAGGCATTTCTCCAAAGAACACATGTAGATTACTTAAAAAGTACATGAAAAGATTCTACACACTAATTATTAGAGAAATGCAAATCAAAACTATAATGAAGGGTCACCTCATATGGGTCAGAATGTGTGTCATGCAAAAGTATACAAACAATAAATACTGGGGAGCATGTAAAGAAAAGGGAACCCTCCTACACTGTTGTGTATAAATCCTTACAGCCACTATAGAGAACTCTGTGTAGGTTCCTTAAAAAATGAAAAGTAAAGCTACCATTCGATCCAGCAATCTTGCTCCTGGACATGTATCTGGAGAAAATAATAATTTGAAAATATACAAGCATACCAATGTTTACTGAAGCACTATATACAATAGCCAGGACAAGGAAGCCACAGAAATGTCAATCAACAGAGGAATGCATAAAGAAGATAAGGTACATATATACAATGGAATATTACTCAGCTATAAAAATGTCATAATTCTATCTACAGAAACATGAATTGACCTAGAGATTGTCATACTGAGTGAAGTCACACAGAGAAAGATAAATATATTATATTGCTTATATGTGGAACCTAAAAAAAGGCACAGATGAACTTATCTATAAAACAGAAACAGAGGTATAGAATTAGAAAATAAAAATATGGTTACCTGGTGGCTCAGATGGTAAAGAATCTCCCTGAAATGCAGGAGACTCGGGTTCATTCTCTGGGTGGAGAAGTTCCCCTGGAGAAGGGAATGGCTGCCCATTCCAGTATTCTTGCCTGGAGAATTCCATGGACAGAAGGGCCTGGTGGGCCATAGTCCATGGGGTCGTTTGCAAAGGGTTGGACACAATTGAGTGACTAATAATTATGGTTACCAGGGTGTAAGTGAGGGAAGGGATAAGTTCAGAGACTGAGACTGACAGGTCCCAGTCACACTATGCTACGACACTACACTACTATATGTAAAATCTATAACTGATACTGACCTATTGTATAACACAGGGAAATTTATTCAATAACCTGTAATGGTCTATATGGGAAAAAAATCTAAAAAAAGATCAGCATATGTACACAGCTGCAATCTCAAAAACGACAGATTGTCACTCCTTTCCAAGGCAAACCATTCAATATCACAGTAATCCAGGTCTATGCCCCAACCAATAATGATGGAGAAGCTGAAATTGAATGGTTCTATGAAGACATACAAGACCTTCAAGAACTAATACCTAAAAAAGGTGTCCTTTTCATTAAAGGGGACTTGAATGCAAAAGTAGGAATCCAGACATACGTGGAGTAACAGGCAAACTTGGTCTTGGAGTACAAAATGAAGCAGAGCAAAGGATAACAGAGTTACGCTGAGAACGCACAGGTCATAGCAAACACCCTCTTCAAATAACACAAGAGAGGACTGTACACATGGACATCACCAGATGGTCAACACCGAAATCAGCTTGATTATATTGTTTGCAGCCAAAGATGGAGAAGCTCTATATAGTCACCAAAAACAAGACTGGGAGCTGATGTGGCTCAGATCATGAACAAATTATTGCATAATTCAGACTTAAATTGAAGAAGTCAGGGAAAACCACTTGACCATTCAGGTATGACCTAAATTAAATCCCTTATGATTGTACAGTGGGAGTGACAAAGAGATTCAAGGGACTAGATATGATCAACAGAGTACCTGAAGAACTATGGACGGAGGTTCATGACATTGTACAGGAGACAGGGATCAAGATCATCCCCAAGAAAAGCAAATTCAATAGAGTAAAATGGCTGTCTGAGGAGGCCTTACAAATAGCTGTGAAAAGAAGAGAAGCTAAAGGCACAGGAGAAAAAGAAAGATATACTCATTGAATTCGGAGTTCCAAACAATAGCAAGGAGAGATAAGAAAGCCTTCCTCAGTGATCAATGCAAATAAATAGAGGAAGAAAATAAAATTGAAAGACTAGAGATCTCTTCAGGAAAATTAGAGATACCAAGGGAACATTTCAAGCAAAGATGTACAAAATAAAGGACAGAAGCGGTATGGACCTCACAAAAGCAGAAGATAATAAGAGATGGCAAGAGTACACAGAAAAACTATACAAAAAAATCTTCATGAACCAGAAAACCATGATGGTATGATCATTCATTAGAGCCAGACATCCTAGAATATGAAGTCAAGTGGGCCTTAGGTATAATTATCATGAACAAAACTAGTGGAGGTGATGGAATTCCAGTTAAGCTATTTCAAATCCTAAAAGATGATACTGTGCTGCACTCAATATGAAAATGCTGCATTCAATATGCCAGAAGATTTGGAAAATGAGGCCCTGGCCACAGGACTGGAAAAGTTCAGTTTTCATTCCAATCCTAAAGAAAGGCAATCCCAAAGAATGTTCAAACTACAGTACAACTGCACTCGTCTCACAAGCTAGCAAAGTAATTCTCAAAATTCTCCAAGCCAGTCTTCAACAATCTGTGAACCGTGAACTTCTGGATGTTCCAGCTGGTTTTAGAAAAGGCAGAGGAACCAGAGATCAAATTGCCAACATCCACTAAATCATCAAAAAAGCAAGAGAGTTCCAGAAAAACATCTATTTCTGCTTTATTAACTATGTGAGTCTTTGACTGTGTAGATCACAAAAAACTGTGGAAAATTCTTAAAGAGATGGGAACACCAGATCATCTTACCTGCCTCTTGAGAAACCTATATGCAGGTCAGGAAGCAACAGTTAGAACTGGACATGGAAAAAACAGACTGGTTCCAAATTGGACATGGAGTATGTCAAGGCTGTGTATTGTCACCCTGCTTATTTAACTTATATGCAGAATACATCATGAGAAACGCCAGGCTGGATGAAGCACAAGCTGGAATCAAGATTGCCAGGAGAAATATCAATAACCTCAGATATGCAGATGACACCACCCTTATGGCAGAAAGTGAAGTGAAAAAGCCTCCTGATGAAAGTGAAGGAGGAGAGTGAAAAAGTTGGCTTAAAACTAAACATTCAGAAAACTAATATCATGGCATCTGGTCCCATCATTTCATGGCAAATAGTTGGGGAAACAATGGAAACAGTGAGAGACTTTATTTTTGGGCTTCAAAATCACTGCAGATGGTAACTGAAGCCATGAAATTAAAAGATGCTTGACCCTTGGAAGAAAAGTTATGACCAAACCTAGACAGCATATTAAAAAGCAGAGATAATACTTTGTCAATAAAGGTCTGTATAGTCAAAGCTATGGTTTTTCAGTAGTCACATATGAATGTGAGAGTTTGACTACAAAGAAAGTTGAGTGCCAAAGAATGATGCTTTTGAACTGTGGTGTTGAAGAAGACTCTTGAGAATCCCTTGGACTGCAAGGAGATCCAACCAGTCCATCCTAAAGGAAATCAGTCCTGAATCTTCATTGTAAGGACTGATGTTGAACCTGAAACTCCAGTATGCAAGGAACCTGATGCAAGGAACTGACTCATTGGAAAAGACCCTGATGCTGGGAAAGATTGAAGGCAAGAGAAGAGGATGGCAGAGAATGAGATGGTTCGATGGCATCACCGACTTGATGGACAATGAGTTTGAGTGAGCTCTGGGAATTCATGATGAGCAGGAAGCCTGGAGTGCTGCAGTCCATGGCGTCTCAAAGAGTTGGACATGACTGAGCAACTGAACTGAACTAATGTTTAAATACAACTGATTCACTTTGCTGGACACCTGAAACTGACATAATGTCATAAACCAACTATATGCCAATAAAATTAATAAAAATTAGAGCAAATTAAATCTAGGCAGTATTTTTTCATCCATGATAGTCTTTCCAGTTCCAAAATTCTATATATCTAATTAGCTTTTAGAAGCAAGTTGGCCAAAGTCACGGCTTCCATAAAATTCTGAAGATATATTGCTAATCAAAAATGAATGAATCATTATATTTACTGGCATATTTCCTGCTCTTGTGAATATTCATCAAAATTTCATGCTTTCATTTTGCTGAGATACGCATTGTTCAAGTATTCATTTTACACTGTCTTAAATTGCTCACTTTTACTCATAATCTTTTCACTGCTAAACAATGGCAACTGATTTTATTCAAGGTCAGTATTTTAATGGAAGGTGATATTCATATCTCATAACTCAGTCTGGCTTAACAAGGTTATGGTAACTCACACCCATATTTATGACTTCTTTTAAAATACTTCACACAGAGAAATCCTGGATCTTTCTGCATCTATGTTGGGCAGACCTTTTTCAAAGTTAAAATGTAGCATAAAAGCAGTTGCACTGTAAAGCAGACTCTCAAGTCAGATATAAGTTTCAAGAGTTAGCCTTAAAGAACTACACTAAGGAAAACAGTTTTTACTATTTGCCTTAGTATTGCTAAGAGGCACATCATAAATTCTTGACTTCTGCCAAACACAAAGAATTTCCCTACGGCCACTCTCAAGAAATATGCCAAGGCCAGGAACCTTACAGTACAATGGAAAAATGAATGTTACAATAATGAATAGTATACTTAACATTTTGCTGATTACTTGACTAAAAATATAGCTAGCCATTTTGGTTAGCTGAATTGCTAAATCAAAATCCAATTTTCCCTATTTATTGGAAAAAGCAACATGGCAAAGGCTAAGTACTATCAATCCCCATACGCCCTTCTAGGCCTCTGACACTCTTTAAATGATCACTGAAAAGAGATTAAATAAACCTCTCTTGTGGAGCTTTATTCTCAAATTATTATAGGAAACTAAAGTTTGAAAGATATAAATATAAATCACTTTATTGATTAGACTGAGATTAAATAGATGAGAGAAAAGGTATAGATATTTTCACTGCTTAATAGAGTGTCTTAATATACTGTCAAATTCACATTTTACACAGACATTTACTTTGTAATAATAGTACATATCAGAGCCACCTTTTGGTCCATTTAAATAAGAAGCTTGTCTTTGACAGAAGAGCTCTCATTAAAGGCAATATTTATCAGCCTACTGCATTCCGCCTTTAAAATTTAAGATAAATCTAATAATTTTTCATCAGACAGTATAGCTGAAAATACATTAGTGACACTTCAATCCTAATAAGAAAAACATTTAAATTGCTTAAATGTCATTCCTTAAATAGTATTTTTTCCAATATCATTTTATTTTTGAAAAAAATTATAATAAACAAGTCTTATTTTCTTATCAGACTTTTTATAATTTAATGTACAGAACTTTGTCACATCATTCTTCTGAATAGGGTACCCTACTTAGGAATTCACTTGTATGACCACTGAGGATGAATATGAAAGTCACTCAGTCATGTCCTACCCTTTGTGACCCCATGGACTGTAGCCCGCCAGGATGCTCTTCCATGGGGATTCTCCAGGCAAGAATACTGGAGTGGGTTGCCATGCCCTCCTCCAGCAGATCTTCCCGACCCAGGAATCAAACCAGGGTCTCCTGCATTGCACGCAGATTCTTTACCAGTTGAGCTACCAGAGAAGTCCTGTATGGCCATTAGTTCAGTTCAGTTCAGTCGCTCAGTCGTGTCCAACTCTTTGCGACCCCATGAATCGCAGCATGCCAGGCCTCCCTGTCCATCACAAACTCCTGGAGTTTACTCAAACTCATGCCCATTGAGTCGGTGATGCCATCCAGCAATCTCATCCTCTGTCGTCCCCTTCCCCTCCTGCCCCCAATCCCTCCCAGAATCAGGGTCTTTTCCAACGAGTCAACTCTTTGTATGAGGTGGCCAAAGTATTAGAGTTTCAGCTTCAACATCAGTCCTTCCAATGAACACCCAGGACTGATCTCCTTTAGGATGGACTGGTTTGATCTCCTACAGTCCAAGGGACTCTCAAGAGTCTTCTCCAACACCACAGTTCAAATGCATCAATTCTTTGGCACTCAGCTTTCATCACAGTCCAACTCTCACATCCATACATGACCACTGGAAAAACCATAGCCTTGACTAGATGGATCTTTGTTGGCAAAGTAATGTCTCTGCTTTTTAATATGCTATCTAGGTTGGTCATAACTTTCCTTCCAAGGAGTAAGCGTCTTTTAATTGCATGGCTGCAGTCACCATCTGCAGTGATTTTGGAGCCCCCAAAAATAAAGTCTGACACTTTTCTTCTGTCTCCCCATCTATTTCCCATGAGGTGATGGGACCAGATGTCATGATCTTAGTTTTCTGAATGTTGAGCTTTAAGCCAACTTTTTCACTCTCCTCTTTCACTTTCATCAAGAGGCTTTTTAGTTCCTCTTCACTCTCAGCCATAAAGATGGTGTCATCTGCATATGTGAGGTTACTGATATTTCTCCCGGCAATCTTACTTCCAGTTTGTGCTTCTTCCAGCCCAGTGTTTCTCATGATGTATTCTGCATATAAGTTAAATAAGCAGGGTGACAGTATACAGCCTTGACATACTCCTTATCCTATTTGGAACTAGTCTGTTGTTCCATGTCCATTCTAACTGTTGCTTCCTGACCTGCATACAGGTTTCTCAAGAGGCAGGTCAGGTGGTCTGGTATTCCCATCTCCTTCAGAATTTTTCAGTTTATTGTGATCCACACAGTTGAAGGCTTTGGCTTAGCCAATAAAGCAGAAATAGATGTTTTTCTGGAACTCTCTTGCTTTTTTGATGATCCAGCGGATATTGGCAATTTGATCTCTGGCTCCTCTGCCTTTTCTAAAACCAGCTTGAACATCTGGAAGTCCTCGGTATGTATTGCTGAAGCCTGGCTTGGAGAATTTTGAGCATTACTTTACTAGCGTGTGAGATGAGTGCAATTGTGTGGTAGTTTGCGCATTCTTTGGGATTGCCTTTCTTTGGGATTGGAATGAAAACTGACCTTTTCCAGTCCTGTGGCCACTGCTGAGTTTTCCAAATTTGCTGGCATATTGAGTGCAGCACTTTCACAGCATCATCTTTCAGGATTTGAAATAGCTCAACTGGAATTCCATCACCTCCACTAGCTTTGTTGGTAGTGTTGCTTTCTAAGGCCCATCTGTCTTCACATTCCAGGATGTCTGGCTCTAGGTGAGTGATCACACCATTGTGATTATCTGGGTCGTGAAGATCTTTTTTGTACAGTTCTTCTGTGTATTCTTGCCACCTCTTCCTGATATCTTCTGCTTCTGTTAGGTCCATACCATTTCTGTCCTTTATTGAGCCCATTTTTGCATGAAATGTTCCCTTGGTATCTCTTATTTTCTTGAAGAGATCTCTAGTCTTTCCCATTCTGTTGTTTTCCTCTGTTTCTTTGCATTGATCACTGAGGAAGGCTTTCTTATCTCTCCTGGCTATTCTTTGGAAATCTGCATTCAAATGGGAATATCTTTCCTTTTCTCCTTTGCTCTTCTCTTCTTTTCATTTCACAGTTATTTGTAAGGCCTCCTCAGACAACCATTTTGCCTTTTTGCCTTTCTTTTCCATTGGGGTGGTCTTGATCCCTGTCTCCTGTACAGTGTCACGAACCTTCGTCCATAGTTCATCAGGCTCTCTATCTATCAGATCTAGTCCCTTAAATCTATTTCTCACTTCCACTGTATGGCCATTACCCATCATTTAATATACTATAAGTCTACTTCACCTGTTAAGCTTTACCAATCCCAGCAATGCACAGTGAAAATTATTTAACTATAAAATTGTCAAATAAACAAATTATTTTATTTTAAATAAGCTATGCTATGTAAGCATAAATGTAGCTATGTGAGAATAAGACTGATTCTCACTTTACTTGACTATAATTTCAAGCCTAATTATTTAAATGGCATCAGTATATATTTTAATATGAACAAATTGAAGATATATGTTAACTATGATGTCTGTAAGTTGTACAAAATATGTATTCATAAAATATAGTGTAGCTGCGGACTAAATCATACTTTTAGAAATACATACATACAAATACTACATACAAACTTATCTCATTTGATAATCTATTTACCCAATTACTATTAAGTCTGCTCTAATTCCTCTCAGCAGAAGTACTGTTGACCTTTTCCTCCACTTCTTAAGCTCTTCTATCCTTTAGTTTCTGTCCACATTGCAGTCCTGGTTTTACACCTACCTCTGTAGTCACCAGTTCTCAGGCTACTTTATATATCTTATTCTGAATACTGCATGGTGTCACAACTTCATCCTCAGTCCTGGTTTCTTTTCTCTCTACCTTCCCCTGAGGTAGATTTCATTTAAGTAAAGTTTAAACAACATGATTACTATCCCATGCAAATCTTAATCAGATGGTTATTAGGCATATCAAACATAGCAAATCCAATGCTATTATTGTCCTCTTCCCATCATTTTTCCTTTTATTATCTTCCTATCTTGGAAGATAATAAAATAAAAATCCATAATTTATACTCTTTAGATAAATAGATTCCAGAAGAACTTATCACACAAGCTACATTAAGTGAGTTTGTACTACTGCCTCTAGAACTATAAGATTAAATTTGTGTTGTTTTCAGCAGTAAAGACTGTGGTAATTGATTACAGCAGCAAGAGAAAAATTAATACAGATATTTTAAGGAAAAACACCTCAACATAGCAAAGGAAATACATTAAAATATATTCTCTGATTCATCTAATTTGCATTCATTAATGTGAATTTTCACCTAATATTCCCCAGTAACTTGAGTAAAATATGAAAGAGAAGCTTCAAGAAAAACAAATTGAAAAAAAAAAAAAGAAAAAAAATTGGTTCTCTGACTTTGAAGAAAATAGAGGTAATATAGGACACTAGTAACAGATGAAAAAATGTGAATATTTTAATAAAGAAATGAGAAACTATTTTATTCATACAATAAGAAGAGTCTGGATTATCTTCCAATAAAGCATTTGGGAAAAGATGCTGTTGGACAGAGAAGAAGAAAATCAGAAATTATATAATAGCTTATGAAATTAAAAATCAGAAATTCTCAGTGTAAGTTCTAGTTATTAGCATGAGTGCATATAAAGACTAAAGTATGACATTAACTAAAAAATTAAGAAAACAT
Organism: Dama dama; assembly: GCF_033118175.1. Taxonomy (NCBI): domain Eukaryota; kingdom Metazoa; phylum Chordata; class Mammalia; order Artiodactyla; family Cervidae; genus Dama; species Dama dama. Next base: position 86,885,292 of record NC_083689.1, read on the forward strand.
TTTGGAAAGGATTTAGTAATTTATAGTGAACTCTGGCATCAGATTGTCAGTATACAAAATTGGATCCAACATTACTGTATGTATGAATTTGGACAAGTTATTAAATTTTATAATTATTATTTCCTTACATTTACACTGGGGGTACTAGTGTTAACACAGTCAGAGACATATTTTGAGGATTTTAAAGCTATTGAATAAAGAACAATTAGTGCAATCCTTGGGAAATAATATAAAAGATCTAACAGAGGTTGTAATATGTGCCAGTTGACTCATGGTATGATTTAGCAATATGAAATTTATTGTTTTAAATTTATTATCCACTTGCAAAGAACTTGCATACAATGTCTATATTTTGGCATAAGACCTATACAAATCTCAGCTGACAGAATGTCAAAACTTTCATATTAAAAAGTATATTGCATTCTTAAACCTAAAGGAACAAGTAGGTACCACTAGACTTTTGAATACAATCAGTACTACATAGCAGAGAATCAAAATGTGCTAAAAGATCAACTGGCTCAGAAGGAAAGAAGTACTGTATAGGAAAAGAAAGTTGAATTTTTCCAATAAGAATTTCTGAAGACTGAAACTATGTCACATCAATTACAATAAAAAGTGTTACAATGAAAAATCTCAATCTAAAAGCAAAATAAATTCCTTGGAAATTAACATAGTGTTGCTTAAACAAAATATTTAACAGATAGATCATAAGAAAAAATGCTGAGAAATTTTGAAGCATGTATACAATGAAAGGAGACAAAAATTTGCAGTTACACATAATTTATAAAAGTCATCCATTTGAAAGAAATTTGAGAAAAGAACAGATAAAAGAGAGGCAGAAAAATAATGATGAAACTACCATTTTCAAAACTCCAGAATAGCTCAATTGGCTTCCGTCTACCTAAAAGTGATAAATTTTGCTGAATAATGTATAGACTTCTAAGTTTTAAATATAAAATCTCTATCAAGACAAATAATACAGTAATTTTATAAAAATATTTCCATGTTATATGATTTAGAGAATAAGACAAAAGTATGATGGCATCTTCCTTATTTAGATATAGAGCAAAAATCAATTTATACTTTAAAGTTGAAGTATCATAAAAATAAATTTAAGAGTAATATTTAAAACTATAGCTAACAAATGGAAGTATTAAACATATTCCCCAAAATGGGGGGATCAACGGTTTCAAACAATATGAGTAAAGGAAATTTCTCATTTTTTGTAGTGGATAATCAACAGACTCAGTTTAAAGTTGACAAATCAAGAAGAGATGAAACGCAGAGTGTTGAGAACCGTCAAACCAGGAATATTTCCAAAGTTTAATAAATGAGGTTTTCCTTAATTTAATGTGCCTCTTTCTTTCAGGAATCTTTGTATTCTTCCTCTAATTTTTTTTAATCATCTCTTCTACAACACAGAGGTATACTTCTACTCAAAATACTCATTCAAAAGCCTTTTGTTGTTGTTGTTATGTACTCTTTAGTGAGACAGCCTTCTTTTACCAAGTTATAGTTATATACATATATACATATATATACATATAAACACATGTATTAATATTAATATTGATATTTATTATATTAATAATATTAATTAATAATATTAATAAAATTGATATTTATGGAACTTTAAAATTATTTTCTCAATTGCAGAGGAGTTTTTCATGAGTCCTAATTAACTTCCAACAATTGAAAAACTACTGAATCCCTACTATATGTCTGGAAATTTTCTAAGCAGTGGAAACGAAAAAAAGAGCCACAATTTCTATTCTCGTGACACATTCAAATGAGGGAGATAGAAGATAGAGACGAATATACATTTTCTGAGGATTATAACATGGAGTTATAAGAGTTATTACGAAGTGTGAATGGGATCAGGGTCTCCATTAAGTAGGATATTACTAAAGTCCTCTTTGAGGTAGTGGCTGTATAATAAAAATCTAAGTAGCAAAAAAGAATCAGCTATTCAAAAGCTGCAGGCAGAGGATTCAATGCAGGGAATAGTAGATGCAAAACCCATGGGCTCTGAAAGTGGAAGTGTTAGTCGTTCAGTCCTGTACAATTCTTTGAGACCCCATGGGTTGTAACCTGGCAGGCTCCTCTGTCCATGGAATTCTCTAGGCAAGAATACTAGAGTGGGTAGCTATTCCCTTCTTCAGGGAATCTTCCTGACCCAGGGATTAAACTTGGTCTTCTGCATTGCAGCAGATTTTTTACTGCCTGAGATACCAGGGATGCTCCACACATGATAAGTGTAAAATTAAACTCTAGAAGGTAACTTGTTGACTATGAAGACTTTCCACAGTGAATGTATATTTGCTTTATTCTCTCTTTAATATATTAATTTTTCTAAAAAGTGGAAATTCTTTAAATTAAAACATCATCAACCATAACAAAGAGATAATTGTTAAGAGATTACAAGAAATTGAATTATCAAGGGTATAAGTACCCTAACAAATTCCCAATTGGTTTATTGATATATGCAGTAATTACTAATAAATCAAATAGCAAAATAATATTGTCTTGCTATAAACCCACATTGTCATCTTATAAAAAGGCTGTTTTCTAATTTTTGTGGGAGATGATTGCTATGAATGTAGAACACATTTTTTTGTACTATGATACAACCCAGGTCAGCATGTAAAAGGCTTTTTAAAAAATTCATGAATATATTTTAAATGAAATAGTAAGAAATTCATACAGCTAATTTAGAATATCTTGTACCTTCCTGTGAACTTGATAAGGGTAATTTTATCTTGTGTTATATCAGCATAGTCTGAGAGAATCTACTGTAAAAACTGAACTGCATTTGTTAAAAAGAAATGAATCAAAAATACATAGTCATTGTTCATTACCCTGTAAGTTTTAGTAAATATATTCCAAGTTCTAACTATTTAATGACAAAGCTACCCACCTGTCTTTGCTTTCTTAGTCTTTCTCAGCTTATTCAGGCACTAAAACTTGTCAATTCTAAACACCAGTTGAATTAAATTAGACTGAACTAGGCAATATTCTAAGAACTTCAGATTTACAATAGAATTTAAGCACATCCTTCATGTAAATATTCTATATAGTTACCTAAGGATCTCCTGAAAGTCTATGCAGTCTTTAAACAACCTACTTTTTCCACTGTTTTATTTTTTACAGTTGGCCTAATCCACACAATCATGCATTATAGGTTTCAAAATGCTGTAACAATATGTCATATATCATTCTATCCTCCATAATTAGAGGACAAGAACTATGTCCTGGGTTCTGTTTTACTTGATGTTGTCTCATATCACCTAGTTTTGACTATATAGAGTTTTGTACCACATAGAGGACCAGAGCATTTAGTTCTGAGCATTACTACTTGCTTTGATATATTTGGATATTGTTGTTGACCTTTACTGATCTTGACCATATTTTATGGGGTACTGGGAATTGGACAGTTAACATGTCACACTCCTTGTGGTTCTATAATTCCTAAATTCTTGATTTTCCACAAAGTAATATATTTTAAACATTTATGTCTGTAAGTATATATATATACCAATGACAGTAATCTCAGAGAAAGCATTTGTTCCAGATCTGAGTGATAGAGAATTTGACATAAGCATGAATGAATAGATATGTATTCATCATATATCATGCAGGTACAAAATCTTAGGTAAATAATTTTAATGTGTATAAGATTCAATAGTGGTGCTAATTAAAATGGAGTACCAGATCCACTCCCCAGAGATAATGATGAATTAGAATAGTTCAGTCCAAGAGTCTGCATTTTTGTAATACCCCAAAGTTTCTATACAAGTGACCATCGCCATAAATAAAGATACACTAAATCTGTAGGTATTGACTGGGGAACTTACTTCAGTCACTACTACTTGGAGAGTGGAAATCTGAATTCTGATTACTCCAGTGCCCTCCCTTACATCAGATCCTTTAAGTTCTAAGTATATTTCTTATCCAGTAACATCTGTCCACAAACCAAACCAATAAGCTAAACAAATGTGTCCACAATTTAAGAAAAACACATTAAGAAAAATCTGATTTTCTTTCTTGCCCATGAATATTGTAATATTTATAGAATGTTGGGTATTTTGCATGCTTGTGATAAATTATAACTTATTAAAAAATGAGCAAACTTGAAATCTGAGCCAATAGATGCTATTATCTGAACAACTGATAAATTAACCTGTGTACTCATTAGTTCCCATCCCAGTGTGATTCATAGTCTTTCAAGAGGAAACAATCAAACTTGCTATTCTTCCAAGCCAACATATACTATTAGTATAATGCATTATCATTTTCACACACGGTATCACTAGAAATATGAATCATTTTTTAATCATATGAACAAGTAACCACATGCATAAGTAATGGAGAAATGAAAAAAAAAGCCCAGCAGTACCACTACCACCAAAAAAAATCTGTTATTTTGCCTTAAATTGCTTGATTAAGGATTGTTTTTGGAAACACCTTTATCAAACATTGATGCTGAAGTGAATATAATCTCTGGATTCAAAGAGTTTAGATAGAAAGTAGTACTGTTACTTTCAAAAGAGTTTAGATAAACTTACTCTTAAGTTGCTATTGATATATGTTCTGTCATTTACATCTAAATAGTTCCATGCATACTTATTTTAAGTCAATATGCTTATTCTGAGATGTTCCCAAAACACCAATTGTAGGCATAATTTAGTATAGATAATCTGAAAATTTTCACCCACAAGATCTACCTGTTCCTGTTATTGGAATGTAAGAACCTAGATATATTGCCATAAGTAGGAGTAGGATATTAGAAGAGGACAAAAAGGAACATAAATGCCTACTCTGTTTTGCAAGTTTCATTATGTTGATTGTCAATTCATATACTACAATTAAGAACAGTTTTCTTATAATTAATAATCAAAACATGTGATTCTATAATTTTCTGACTTTTTCCCCTAGTTCCTAAACATTGTACCAATCCTAAAATCCATCACTGCTTGCAAGGGAAGAAAGCATCTGGCAATAATATTTTTACGGTTGAAAAGTTATTTTACGTATTTCAATTTAAGTCTGTTAGTTTTCCACTTGAACTTAGATACTCTTATAAAAACAGTTAATTTCTTAAAATACATAATTAGAAATTAATGACACAGAAAATAGCTTTGACATTTGAGTGCTCCTCCTTTGGAATTTAAGATCAATATTTCTTTAGTATCTGATTTAATGCATTTATGCTTTACCAAGAGACACACTAACCAACAGTAAAAGTTATGAACCAGATGTCAGCTTGCTGGCAATGAAATACATAATGTGTCTTAGGTGACATACTCTGCAGTATGGTGCTACATGAATGCCAATTCAATGTTTTCAACAGGGGATCAATTTTTACAGACTTTTTATTATAAAATATCACACATTTTAAAAAATGAACTTAAATTCCATTGTAGTCCATCAAAAATACTAGTGATAAATGAGAACCTTAGTCATTCTTCAGTATATTAAGAATATTGGGTATTTATGCATGAAAGTAGAGCTTCCCAGGTGGCACTGTGGTAAGGAATCTGCCCCTCAAGGCAGGAGACTCAAGAGATACAGGTTCAGTCCCTGGGTCATGAAGATACCCTGGAGAAGGAAATGGCAACCCACCTGGTGTGTTTGCCTAGGAAATTACATGGACAGAGGAGCCTGGTGGACTATAGTCTATGGGGTTACAGTCAGACATGACTGAGCTACTGAGCACACCACAGAATACATGAAAGTTGTTAAGAGAATAAAACTCCCAAGAGTTCTCATTACAAGGAAAAATATATTCTTTTTCTTTTATTTTGCATCTATATGAGCTGATACATGGTCAATAAATTTATTATGGTAATCATTTTATGATGTATGTAAGTCAAATAATTATGCTGTCTACCTTAAACTTAGACAGTGCTGTGTGTAAATTATACCTCAACTAAACTGGAAGAAATAAAAAGAATGATAAAGATGCAAAAATCATCCAAAATCAAGTGGTAGAATATTTATTCAAAAAGTATTAATATATATTTTTTTTTACTATACCTGCAACTGTGTAAAATCTTCTAAAGAAAGCCAAAACCAATATTAAAAATAAAACTATTACTATGGAATTTGCTTCTGAGTTTCATAGCAAATAACAAGGGTCAGACGTGAATTTTAAAATACTAAGACCTTTTCCTTCCCAAAATTCAGGGAGATCAACCATCTCCGTGGTAAGGCACTACATTTGTTACCTAGGAATTACGAGTGTATATAAAGAAAAACAAATAAAGAAACTATGAATAAATAATTATGAACATAATTTGTCAGAGATCTTGGTTGTAAGCAACATAAACCTACTTTGGCTACCCTAAGTTTGAGTAGGAATTTATGTTTACACACATACTTACATAACATCCCCCTTTACACATAGACTTACACTACAAATTTAATGAAGAACTTAGGAGACTTGTGGATTTGAATAGAGGAAGAAATACTAAATTTGTAAGAAATTTATAAATAAGGGCAATTTTAAAATAAGGGGGTAGAAAAACATCCATAGTTTACTAGAAATATGCCTACCTAAATGTTGTCCTCACTACTATAAAAATGCAACATTAATTGACACTGTCACCAATGATCATAACTGAATACCAGTATTTCTTTTGATCTTTACTACACTATAGCAATATTCAGACTTCAAGGTAGACCACCCAATTGGATGAACATCTGTTATGTACACAGCCCCATACTACTGGAGATTTGAGGAAGGTGTTTCCCCCACTTTCATACACAAGATGGTAGGCAGAGTACTATTTCTCACAATCACAAAGGAAATGGAGAAGCTGCCTAAGTACAATTGGTGGTGGATTCAGACAGCCAAGGAAAACATTCAAATGCTCAAATTCATATAATAGGGACTAGTTAGGGAACAGAAAGGGGGGGGTGCAAAATAGATGATTTCTAAAAATGTAAGTGAAATTCACTTAACATAAAATTAACCATTTTTATTGTAAAAGGTACACTTAAAATAAGTGTACCTACCATCTTAAAATAAGACCTACCATTCTTAAAATATTAAGTGCACAATACAGTATTCTTAACCATAGGCACCATACTGTACACCAGATCTCTAGAACTTATGCCCATTTTAAACTATTTCAACGTGTGTTGTTTCATGGAATTTAGTATGTTTAGAGTGTTGTATAATTACCATCTCTGTCTAGTCTCAAACTATTTTCATCATTCTAAATAAAAAAATAAAATGCTATATTCACTAATTAGTCACATCCCATTCTCTTTTCTCAGGCCTTGATAACAGCCAATCTGCTTTCTATCTCTACAGATTTACTTATTCTGAAAAAGTCATATAACTGAAATTATAAACTTTGTGCCTGACTTCTTTCACTTATTTGTTTTTTTCAAGGATTAACCATGCCACAACATGTACTAGAATGACATCCTTTTTATGAATAAGTAATATTCCACTGTATGTATAAGCCATCATTTTTTTATCCATTCATTCCTTGATGGACATTTGGATTGTTTCCTAATTTTGGCCTTTGGAACTATTGTTTCTATGAACAATTATGTAGAAACATTTGATTATTCACATTCCATTCCTTAAAGTATGTACCTAACAGTAGAATTTATGAGTTATTTGTTGTTCTTCTTCAGTTGCTAAGTCATGTCCAACTCTTTTGCAACCCCATGGACTGCAATATGCCAGACTTCCCTGTCCCTCAGCATCTCCCAGAGTTCATCCAAACTTACGTCCATTGAGTCGGTAATTCAGCCAACTATCTGATCCTCTGTCATCCGCTTCTTTTCCTGAGCTCAATCTACCCCAGCATCAGGGTCTTTTCCAATGTGTCAGCTCTTCCCAACAGGTGCCCAAAGTATTGGAGCTTCAGCATCAGTCCTTCCAATGAATACTCAGGACTGATTTCATTTAAGATTGACTAGTTTGATCTCCTTGCTGTCCAAGGGACTCTCAAGAGTCTTCTCCAGTCAGTGCTCAGCCTTCTATATGGTCCAACTCTCAAATCCATACATGACTATTGGAAAAACCATAGTTTTGATTTATATGGACCTCTATCGGCAAAGAGATATCTCTGTTTTTTAGCATGCTCCCTCCCTAAGTTTGTCATAGCTTTTATTCCAAGGAGCAAGCATCTTATAATTTCATGATGGCAGTCACAGTTCACAGTGATTTTTGGAGCCCAAGAAAATAAAATCTGTCATTGTTTCCACTTTTTCCCTACCTATTTGCCATGGAGTGATGAGACAGGATGCCATGATCTTAGTTTTTTGAATGTTGAGTTTTAAGTCAGCTTTTTCATTCTTCTCTCCCTGTCATCAAGAGGCTCCTTAGTTCTTCTTTGTTTTTTGCCATTAGAATGTTATCACCTGCCTATTTGAGGTTGCTGATATTGCTACCAGCATTCCTGTTTCTAGCTTGCTCTTCATCACCCTGGCATTTCACATGATGTACTCTGGCTAGAAGTTAAATAAGCAGGGTGGCAAATACAGCCTTAAGGTACACCTTTCCCAATTTTGAACCAGTCCTTTGTTCCATGTCCAGTTCTGTTACTTCTTGATCTGCATTATAGGTTTCTTTGTAGGGAGGTAAGGTGGTCTGGTATTCCTGTCTCTTTAAGAATTTTTGACAGTTTGTTGTGATTCATACAGTCAAAGGTCACATGGGATTCCCTGGTGGCTCAGACAGTAAAGCGTCTGCCCACAATGCAGGAGACCCAGGTTCGATCCCTGGCTCGGGAAGGTCCCCTGGAGAAGGAAATGGCAACCCACTCCAGTACTCTTGCCTAGAAAATTCCATGGATGGAGGAGCCTGGTGGGCTATAGTCCATGGGGTTGCAAAGAGTCAGACAAGACTGACTGAGCAACTTCACTTTCTTTATACAGTCAAAGGCTTTAGCATAGTCAGTGAAGCAGAAGATGTTTTTCCGGAATTCCTTTGCTTTTTCTATGATCCAATGGATGCTGCCACTTTGGTCTCTGGTTATATGTGTTCTATGTTTTACTTCACGTAAAACTGCCAAGATATCTCCCACAACAATGGTTGAAAGAGTTAACTTCATCACTGGCAAAGTAGGAAGGCACTATTTTCTCCACATCTTCATTAATACTCATTTTATGCTTTCTATTTTTTTAATTCAAATTATATTGATCCTTGTGGGTATAAAGTGGTATATCATCATGGCTTTAATTTTCATTCTCCAATGACTACTAATAATAAGCACCTTTTTCATGTGCTTGTTAGCAAATGTATATCTTCTTTAGAGAAAGGTCTATTCATGAACTTCATGCCCATCTTCGAAACTGAATTGTTTGTCTTTTTATATTGACTTGTAAGATTTTTTTCATATATTCTAGGTACTGGACCCTTATCAGATATATGGGTTGTATATTATCTCCCATCCATGTAGGTTGTCTATTTTTTTGATACTTGCTTTGAAATAAAAACTCTTAAATTTTGATGAGGTCCAATATATTTCCTTTTAGTGTCATATCCAATATACGATTATGAACTCCAATGTCATGAAAATTTCCATTATGTTTTCTTCTATGGGTCTTATAATTTTAGAATGTATTTTTACATTTTTTATTCTATTAGTGTTAGTTTTTATATTTGGTGTAAGGTAAGAATCCAGCATTATTTTTTTCAATCACTTGTTGAACAGATTATATTTTCCCCACTGAATTATCTTGCCTAAATAAATTTTTCATTGATAAATGTGGTCATTTCTGAATTCTCAGTTCTGTTCTAACTATCTGTATGTCCAAACTTATAGATTGCTTTGATTATTATATGTTTTGTAGAAAGTTTGAAAATTGAGAAGTTGAATTTAGAGATTGCATTCACTTTATAGATTGTCTTGGGTAGTATTGTTGTTGTTCAGTTGCCCAGCTGTGTCCCATTACAACATGCCAGTCCTTCCTATCCCTCACCATCTTCCAGAGTTTGCCCAAGTTCATGTCCAAGGCATCGGTAATGCCTTCCAGCCATCTCATCCTCTGTTGCCCTCTTCCCCTTCTGCCTTCAATCTTTCCCAGCATCAGGGTCTTTTCCAATGAGTCCACTATTCACAAGCTTCTTTGGTTGGTGACCAAAGTATTGGAGCTTCAGCTTCAGCATCAGTCCTTCCAATGAGTAGTCAGGGTTGATTTCCTTTAAGATTGACTGGTTTGATCTCCTTGTTGTCCAAGTTACTCTCAAGCATCTTCTCTAACACCACAGTTTGAAAGCATCAGTTCTTCAACACTCTGACTTCTTTATGGCCCAGCTCTCACAACTGTATGTGACTACTGGAAAGACCATCACCTTGACTATACAGAACTTTGTTGGCAAAAGGATATCTTTGCTTTTTAACACAGTCTAGGTCTGTCATAGCTTTCCTTCCAAGAAGCAATTATCTTCTGATTTCATGGCTGCAGGCACCATCCATAGTGATTTCAGGGCCCAAGAAGAGGACATCTGTCATTGTTTTCACCTTTACCCCTTCTATTTGCCATGAAGTTATGGGGCCAGATGCCATGATCTTACGTTTTCTAATATGTAGTTTTAAGTCAGCTTTTTTACTCTCCTCCTTCACCCTAATCAAAAGATTCTCTAGTTAATCTTCGCTTTCTGCCACTAGAGTGGTTATCATACACATATCTGTGGTTGTTGATGTTTCTTCTAGCCATCTTGATCCCAGCCTGGCATTTATCATGTGTTCTGTGTCTGTGGATAAGTTAAAAAAATAGGGTGACAATAATTAGTCCTTCCTCAATCCTGAGCCAGTCAGTTGTTCCATACAGGGTTCTAACTCTTGCTTCTTGACCAGCATACAGGTTTCTCAGGCAATGGGGAGTACTGTCATCTGAATAATAGTCTTGCAATTCATGGAAGGGGATTTTTTTTTCCATTTATGTAAGTTTTTTTTACATTGCTTTCAGCAATCTTTTGTGATTATCCATCCTAATTCTTCTTAAATCAATTTTGTAATTCTGTGTATTTCTAGGAATTTCTCCATTACTTCTAAGTTATTTAATATGTTAACATAAAATTGGTAATAGTATTTTCTTATAATCAGTATTTATTTATATAGGGTCAATGGTAATATCCTCACTTTTCTTCTGGTAGTAATCATTTGTATTGTCTCTATTTTTTCCCTCAGTCACGATAGCTAAAATTTATTGATCTTTTCAAAAAACTAACATTTACCTGCGAGAACAAGATGGTGGAGATGTAGGTGGACATGGAGTATATCTCTCTCCATTTATACATCAGGAATACACCTTCAGACACGGAAGTGCATGCAGAACACCAGCTGAGAATGGACAGGAGTACTTGCCCAGAGGAAAGAATATATAGAACCACGTAAAACTCAATAGGATGAAGGAATTAGGAAGAAAAACTGGAATCTTAATAGGACTAGTCCTGCCCTCAGTGGGTGGGGGAACTGAAGCAGGGGTCCATTCCCCACATCAGGGCAATTGTCTGAGTGAGAGGAGAAACATTTAGGGCTGGGAGTGAAACAGCTGATCTGTGGCCGCCTAAATGGAAAGAGAATCAGACAGTGCTTTCTGCAGCCATACATGCCCCGGACAGGGACACATGTCCCCTGGAAGGCGTAGTGGCTAGGAGCTGGAATTTAGGGATTGTGGAGCAATCCCAGGGCAAGGGCTGCTGTTGACTGTGGAGAGAGATCAAGGGGATGTGAGGGAGGAGACTGTGGTGTGAAATGCCTGTGGAGGAAAGCTGGGCAGCCATGGAAGTAAGGCAGTACTGCTCTCATTCATAGGGGGTGGGTCCTTCACCATAGCCTCTCCTTCCTCATATACCAGAATGGACAGCTGAACAATAGAGAGGCCGGCCATCAAACGCCTGGTGCACTGGACTACAGACTAGGCCCCCACCCAAGGTGCCCCTTGATGTGCCTGATGCGCCAATCTACAAGTAGGACCCTAATCAGGGTGCCCCTTTAAGTGTCTGACGTGCTGATCTACAGAGTAGAACCCCAGCCAGGGGGTTCCCTCTATATGCCCAACACACCAAACAACAGAGAAGGAATCAAGGCAAGGGCACCCTCTAAGTGCCTGAAGGGGTGGAGCTACAGAGAAAGATAGTCAGCTAAAAGAGACTCAAAAAGACTCAGACAGGGCCATAACTCCTGGGAGAAGGCAGTCCGTGTCCTTGCACACTGTGCCGCCAGGGTCCCCAGAAGCCAAGTAGCTATGCCAGCTTTACACTCAACTCTGACTGGGGCAGAGCTGCCACAGACAAAAAAAGAAAAAAATCTTGCATCTATACACATAGAGTTGCTTCAGTCGTGTCCAACCATTTGCGACCCTGTAGACTGTGGCCTGCCAGGGTTCTCTGTTAGAGAGAGGGGTTCTCCAGGCAAGAATACTGGATTATATTGGCCAATAGTGGTTGTCATACCCTTTTAGAGCAGTATATTTCCTGCTTCCCTAGCCACCAACTCCCCTGAATATCTGGTGCTGCCAGAACCCCTGTGACCCATCTGTTGACACCACCGCCACACCTGGCCCTCCCAGGGGCAAACCCAAGCCCTCCAGGGCAGCCTCAGGAGCAAACCCCAGTGGACAATCCACATGCAGAGGTGTAAATAAAACCACAATTGAGACCCAGGGGCAGTGTGGTGAAGGAAGAAGACCCCAAACCTTCCCACCAGTTGTACAAGCTGCAGATTAAATCCACAGGACCAACTAGGCAGGCTCTGTGTCTATGGAATATATAAAAGGTCATTGAGAGCTCCCAGAAAAGAAAAAGCACTAGTTCTGATAGCTGTGGACATTGGAGGCAAGAACACATAGGAGTAGGGTCAGATTAGAAACTGAGCTGCCTCCACAGCAGGTCCAGAGATCAGCACAGTGTTGGAGGGCATCCTAGGGAGGTGAGGTGGACTGAGACTCCCAGCAAGGGAAAGGACTCTGACAGCAGTGAAATTTCTTATTCTTATGCTTTCACTTGTTCTGTAGATTCTTTTGGATATTTTTTTTTCTTCCCCCCCCACCGTCTGTTGTATTGTTGATTTTACTGGCACTATGAAATATAATTAAGCTTATGAGCATTTTTTTTCCTCTGTCACATTTTTTATTGTCATGAACCTCTGCCTCTATTTTGGGCTTTTGCAGTTCTGTGGAGTTTTACTTTACTTTTTTTTTTTTTTTTCTATTTTTTCATTTAATTTTAATATTTAATTTTGTTAACTATTATTATTTTTCTACATTTATTCCTTGTTTGCTTTTCCTACTGTTCTTTTCCTCTTGCAGTTAACCTTTAATGTATATAAATCATCTTTATTTACCTCTTGACAGAGGATGGGATGGTTTGATGGCATCACCAAGGCAATGGACATGAGTTTGAGTAGGCTTGGGGAGTTGGTGATGAACAGGAAAGCCTTGGCTTGCTGCAATCCATGAGGTTGCAAAGAGTTGGAAGCAATTGAGTGACTGAATTGACTATCTACCTCTATTTAAATTTGCATATCTATTCTCTTTTCTTTACTTTCTCTCCTCTCAACATATTTGTTAGTTTTGTTTTCATTGCTTTTTTCCCCAATTGGCTTTTCCCCTTGCTTTAGTTTTGTTTTCCAGTTTGTGCCTTAGTTAGACTTGTCCTTAACTGGTAGATAGAATTTTTGGTTTCATTTGTTCTCCTGGTCAATCTATTGTACTTTATTTTTATTGGACTGTTTTGACTTTGCTTATGGGTATATATGCATATGTGTGTATTTCATTATTTTAATTATTATTTGCCTAATTTTGTAACTGCCATTTGTCTGGGGTTCGTCTTTGGTTTCTGTATTGGGGTATTTGCTTTAATCTCTCTTAATGCCATAACAAACCACTTGTGGAATCTTCATTCCTGACAGGATCAAACCCTGAACATTCGGAGTGGGAACACTGACTCCAAAACCCTAGACTACCAGAGAACTAACCCTAGGGAGTATCAAATAGTGTGAGAACTCACAGAAATAAAACCACTTGAATACAAGACCCAGCATTATCCAACCAGCAGCAGCACACCACACAAAACACCTAATCTAAACAACAAGCAAAACTAAAATACAAACCTAATTATCAGCAGACCGGATTACAACCTACTCAGCCTTGCCCATCAGAGGAAAGCAAGCAAACAAACAAAAAACTCAGCACAAATTTCACTCAGTATGAAGATTATTACCACTGGACCAACCTTAGTAGGGCAGAAATCAAAAGAAAGAATTTAAACTTGAAGACTGGGAAAAAGGGAACTCAAACACAATAAGCTAAAAAAAAAGAAAGAAAGAAAAGAAAAGGCAGAGAAATACTATACAAATGAAGGAACAAATCAGAAACACAGACATCCAAATAAATGAAGAGGAAATATGCAAACTACCTGAAAAACAATTCAGAATAATGATAGTAAAGATAATCAAAAACCTTGAAAATGGAGAAAATGCAAGAATCAATTAGCAAAGACCTAGAAGAATTAAAGAATAAATACACAAAGACAAACAACACAATTACTAAAATAAAAAATACTTTAGAAGGAATCAACAGCAGAATATCTGAAGTAGAAGAATGAATCAGTGAGCTGGAAGATAAAATGATGGAAATAACTTCTGAAGAGCAGAATAAAGTAAAAAGAATGAAAAGAACTGAGGATAGTCTCAGAGACCTCTGGGACAATATCAAACACACCAACATTTGAATTATAGTGCTCCCAAAAGAAGATGAGAAAAAGAAAGGGTATGAGAAAATTTTTGATGAGATTATAGTTGAAAATTTCCTCAACATGGAAAAGGAAATAGTCAATCAGGTCCAAGAGGTGCAAAGAGTCCCATACAGGATAAACCAAAGGAGAAACACACCAAGACACATACTAATCAAACTAACAAAGACTGAACACAAACAAAGAATATTAAAAGCAGCAAGGGAAAAACAACAGGTAACATACAAGGGAAGCCCCATACGTTTAACAGCTGATTTTTCAGCAGAAACTCTTCAGGCCAGAAGGGAATGGTAGGATATATTTAAAGTACTGAAAAGGAAAAACTACAAGCAAAATTGTTGTACACAGCAGGGATCTCATTCAAAACTGATAGAGAAATAAAAAGCTTTTCAGACAAGCAAAGTTAAGAAGACTCAGTACCACCAACCCAGCTTTACAACAAATCTTAAAGGGATGTACATGGTCAAAAAATACAAAAGAAGGAAAAAGATCTACAAAATCAATCCCAAACAATTAAGAAAATGGTAATAGGATCAGAAATATCAATAATTACTTTAAGTGTAAAAGGAATAAATTCTCCAACCAAAAGACACAGACTGGCTGAATGAATAAAAAACAAGACCCATATATAGCCTGTCTACAAGAAATCCACTTCAGACCTAAAGACACATATGGACTGAACGTGAGAGGAAGGAAAAATATATTTCATGCAAATGGGAAGCAAAAGAAAGCTGGAGTAGGAATCCTCATATCAGAAAAAATAGACCTTAAAATAAATACCAAAATAAGAAATAAGGAAGGACACTATAAAATGATCAAGGGATCAACCCAAGAGGAAAAACATAACAATTGTAAATATCGATGCACCAAACATAAGAGCACCTCTATACATAAGACAAATACTAACAGACATTAAAGGAGAAGTACAGTAACATATTGATAGTAGGAGACTTTAACACCTCACTCACACCAATGGACAGATCATCAAAACAAAAAATTAATAAGGAAACACAAGTCTTAAATGATACATTAGATGAGATGGATCTCATTGATATTTTCAGGATGTTTCATCCAAATGCAGAAGAATACACCTACTTCTTAAGTGAACATGGAACATTCTCCAGGATAGACCACATCTTGGGTCACGAATAAAATCTCAGTAATTTTAAGAAAATTAAAACAATATCAAGCATCTTCTCCAACCAGAAAGCTATGAGGCTCGATATCAATTATACGGGAAAAAAAAAAAAAAACAAAACTGCAAGTAACACAAACACATGAAGATAAAACGTTTCTAAATAACCAACAGGTTAGAAGAAATTAAAAAAAATCAACAAACAAATGACAATGAAAACAGGAAAAATGAAAACCTATGGGATGCAACAAAAGCAGTTCTAAGAGGGAAGTTTAGAGCGATACAATCCTACATCAAGAACCAAGAAAAACATGGAATAGACAACCTAACTTTACACCTAAAATAACTGGAAGAAGAATAATAAAGAAATAGTAGACAGAAAGAAATCATAAAGATCCTACCAGTTCAATTCAGTTCAGTTCAGTCACTCAGTCATGTCCGACTCTTTGCAACCCCATGAACCGCAGCATGCCAGGCCTCCCTGTCCATCACCAACTCCCAGAGTTTACCCAAACTCATGTCCATTGAGTCAGAGATGCCATCCAGCCATCTCATACTCTGCCGTCCTCTTCTCTTCCTGCCCTCAATCTTTCCCAGCATCAGGGTCTTTTCAAATGAGCCAGCTTGTTCATGAGGTGGCCAAAGTATTGGAGTTTCAGATTCAGCATCAGTCATTCCAATGAACATCCAGGACTGATGTCCTTTAGGATGGACTGGTTGGATCCCCTTGCAGTCCAAGGGACTCTAAAGAGTCCTCTCCAACCCCATAGTTCAAAAGCATCAATTCTTTGGTGCGCAGCTTTCTTTGTAGTCCAACTCTCACATCCATGCATGACTACTGGAAGAACCATAGCCTTGACGAGACAGATCTTTGTTAGCAAAGTAATGTCTCAGCTTTTTAATATGCTGTCTAGGTTGGTCATAACTTTCCTTCAAAGGAGTAAGTGTATTTTAATTTCATGGCTCAGTCACCATCTGCAGTGATTTTGGAGCCCCGCCACCCCCGCCCCAAAATAAAGTAAGTCACTGTTTCCACTGGTTCCCCATCTATTGGCCATGAAGTGATGGGACCGGATGCCATGATATTAGTTTTCTGAAGGTTGAGCTTTTAGCCAACATTTTCACTCTCCTCTTTCACTTTCATCAAGAGGCTCTTTACTTCTTCACTTTCTGCCATACAGATGGTGTCATCTGCATATCTGAAGTTATTGATATTTCTCCTGGAAATCTTGACTTCAGCTTGTGCTTCATCCAGCCCAACATTTCTCATGATGTACTCTGCATATAAGTTAAGTAAGCAGGGTAACAATATACAGCCTTGATGTACTCCTTTTCTGACTGGGAACCAGTCTGTTGTTCCATGTCCAGTTCTAACTGTTGCTTTCTGACCTGCATACAGGTTTCTCAAGAAGCAGGTCAAGTGGTTTGGTATTTCCATTTATTTCAGAATTTTCCACAGTTTATTGTGATCCACACAGTCAAAGGCTTTGGCATAGTCAATTAAGCAGAAATAGATGTTTTTCTGGAACTCTTGCTTTTTTGATGATCCAGTGGATGTTGGCAATTTGATCTCTGGTTCCTCTTCTTTTTCCTAAAACCAGCTTGGACATCTGGAAGTTCATGGTTCATGTATTGCTGAAGTCTGGCTTGGACAATTTTGAGCATTACTTTACTAGCCTGTGAGGTGAGTGCAACTGTATGGTATTTTGAACTTTCTTTGGCATTCCATTTTTTAGGGATTGGAATGAAAGCTGACCTTTTCCAGTCCTGTGGCCACTGCTGAGTTTTCCAAATTTGCCGGCATGTTGAGTGCAGCACTTTCACAGCATCATCTTTTAGGATTTGAAATAGCTCAACTGGAGTTCCATCACCTCCACTAGCTTTTCTCGTAGTGATGGTTCCAAAGGCCCAATTGAATTCACATTCCAGGATGTCTGGCTCTAGGTGAGTGATCACACCATCGTGATTATCTAGGTTATGAAGATCTTTTTTGTACAGTTCTGTGTATTCTTGACACCTCTTCTTAATATCTTCTGCTTCTGTTATGTCCCTACCAATTCTGTCCTTTATTGAGCCCATCTTTGCATGAAATATACCCTTGTGTCTCTAATTTTGTTGACGAGATCTCTAGTCTTTCCCATTCTGTTGTTTTTCTCTATTTCTTTGCACTGATCACTGAGGAAGGCTTTCTTATCTCTCCTTGCTCTTCTTTGGAACTCTGCATTCAAATGGGTATATCTTTCCTTTTCTCCTTTGCTTTTTGTTTCTCTTCTCTTCACAGCTGTTTGTAAGGCTACTTCAGACAGCCATTTGCTTTTTTGCATTTGTTTTTCTTGGGGGTGTTTTTGATCCCTGTCTCCTTACAATGTCACAAACCTCTGTCTGTAGTTCATCAGACACTCTATCAGATCTAGTCCCTTAATTCTATTTCTCACTTCCACTGTATAATTGCAAGAGATTTGATTTATGTCATACCTGAATGGTCTAGTGGTTTTCCCTAATTTCTTCAGTATAAGTCTGAATTTGGCAATAAAGAGTTCATGATCTGTGCCACAGTCAGCTCCTGGTCTTCTTTTTGCTGACTGTTGAGCTTCTCCATCTTTGGCTGCAAAGAATATAATCAATCTGATTTCGGTGTTGGCCATCTGGTGATGTCCATGTATAGAGTCTTCTCTTGTGTTGTTGGAAGAGGGTGTTTTCTATGACCAGTGCACGTTCTCTTGAGGAAATTAAATTACTATAATTAAAACATCTGAAAATATCTTTATTACTTGACAGATTATTTGGCTAGATATGGATTTCAACATTAAAAAAAATTTCTTTCAAAATAAGGACAGTCAACTGTCAAATAGATCAACATGAGGAATCATATTTAAAAGAAAGTCTCTTTGATTATTTCGTTCTTTACAGGTTATATCTGCTTCTATATATAACACAAAGAATTAAAGAAGTGTATTATTTTTATGAAATACTTAATTTCTTCATCTCATTTCTTTTCACTCTGTACCTCTATAAAAATAGCTAATCAGAAGAGAACACATCTACCTATTCAGAGTTAAATATAATTTACTTATTTGAGAATTTTCATGTGCTTCAAACATGATAGAGATTAGAATATCTGAGGTCATGCTGTAATTACAAATTTCTGCTTCTATTTCCAAATTTTAGACTTTATTTTCCCCCTGTGGAAAAACAATTTTTAACTGAATAGTTAGCCACATGAATAAAACTAAATTTTCCTGACTCCCCAGTGACTAAGTGTGGTGAAGTTCTGATAAGTAGAGATATAATTTTAGATGTCTATGTGAAAGCAGCTGGGAAATATATTTATTGGACAGCTTGTATGAATCTTTTGCCCATCCTGACCTCGTCTCCATTCGCCCAAGAATTTAGATGTTATAGATGAATATATATGTTGGACATCATTTGAAAATGAGAGCCATGCCCTTGCTACGTAGGCCCAGAATCCTAGAATCTGAAACACTAAGAATTATGTGTAACAGCTCTGTCACCTTAAGCATGGGAATATCACTTCCATATTTTTACAACAAAAAGAAGCAATCTTTGATCTTGGTTAATCCACTAATATCTGAAGTCTCTACTGCATGTAGCTAAACCTAACTCTGACTTTCAAATCTTCTCTAGTTATAACAACACAAAACCATCTGTCCTCTTTGTTTTATTTCCTATCATTTTATCTCTGACGGGCATGGTACAAGTTACCGTTTTTGTAACAAGTTACCATAATTTGTAAAGATCCAAATTTGTATTTTATCGGTGGGATAGTATGTATCTATAGTAATAAAATACAGCTATACTTAATATACAATTGGGGGGATGAGTTATTCATCACAGATAAAGTGAGTATATTTTACAAATAATGAGAAAAGTCAATATCCTATGCTTCCTGCTTCAGTGAATTGCATATATGAAGATGGATGAGAATAGTACCTCCAACCAAATATTGTATGTCAGAAATTTCATACAACAAAGAAACCGTGCTTTAAATAATGGGAAGTTTTGTCAAGATAATGGCCTAAGCGGCCATTTGTACTAAGATTAGATTTGCATTTTGTATAGGCAAGAGTTTCTCATCAAGTGTTTGCAAAGTCATTTCCATAGCAAAATGTCTTTAGGTACAAGAGTTAAATTGAAGGTATATCCATAAACTTAATTCCTATTAAGCATTCCAAGGGGTAAGAGAAAAAGTAATTCATGACCAAATAAGAAACCATTGCTCTGAGATGGAAAGAATGTTTCCACTAAAGAAAGCAAAATTTAAAATAAACTGGAAAAAGCTTTTCATTTAAAATAAACTTATCATTTTTTAACAGGATACAAGTTTAAGATTAGGATTACTATTTTTCCAGTTAAGCTGATTGTTTATTGGTGATAAGTCAGAACTGATAAGCAAGAAGTGGCAACTGTTCAGACTTTCTGATAAGATAAATGCATGTCTGAGGTGGGAGATTAAACCCTTAACTATCCAGAGGCCTGTGATGTTAATGTTCAGTCACAAAGTCATGTCCTCTTTGTGACCCCATGAACTGCAGCACACCAGGCTTCCCTGTACTTCTCTCCCAGAGTCTGCTCAAACTCATGTCCATTGAGTAGGTGATGCAAACCAACTATCTCATCCTCTGTCATCCTATCTCCTATTGGCCTCAATCTTTCCCAGCATCAGGATCTTTCCCAATGTGACATTTGTGAGGGCTGTAGTTGTCTAATGTCAGGTGGCATACAGGACTGTTTCATTCAAGAAAAAGAACAAGTCATGAACATCCTACACTTTCTCTGCTCAAAAAGTAGCACAGGGCTTTGAAGGCCTCTACATATTTTAGATTTAGCACACAACTCAGGAATACTGGTCAGTTTGTATATCAGGTGTCTCAAATGCTTAAAAGAGCAAGATAGGTCTCTGAGCCAAATTTAGTATAATATATCCTGCTACTTAGACTATATACAGTAAAAGTTCCATAGCTCTAGAATTATCTGTAAATATAAGGATAATCTAGGTAATTGATAGCTCAATAAAAATGGTTAAAATAGAGAAGCATATTCAATATATAATTTATTTTGTGGAACTATTTGGAATTCCAAATGATTGAAAACTTAATGCTGATAGTTAGCTAGAAGCTAATTAGGATAACATAAAATTAGATTTAACAGCCTAATTTGATTTGTGTGTGGTAAGTTGCTCAGTTGTGTCCAGCTTTTTGCAATCCCATGAACTGGAGCCCAACAGGCTTCTTTGTCCATGGGATTCCCCAGGCAAGAATACTGCAGTGGGTTTAAAGTCATATAATTTTAGAACTGGAAACAATTAGAAATCCTCTTAACTGAATTTTTCATTTTAGAAGTATGAAAAATAAAAATATTACACTTTATACAAAATAATATATTTGCAGAGTAACAATTCTGGTTTACTTATTCCCAAAATGTAAATGTTCTTTCTTCTACTGTGTGTGTGTGTGTGTGTGTGTGTGTGTGTGTGTGTGCGTGTGAAGCCACTTCAGTGATGTCCAGCTCTTTGTGAACTCATGGACTATAGCCCATCAGGCTCCTCTGTGCATGGGATTCCCCAGGCAAGAATACTGAGGAATGGTTTGCCATGCCCTTCTCCAAGGGCTCTTCCTGATGCAGGGATCAAACCCACCCCTCTTGTGTCTCCTGTATTGTCAAGCACGTTCTTTACCACTAGCACCACCAGGGAGACTACCCAGCTTCATATCAGCAGATAATATAGTAAAATCCAGCCAATGAATATTGGAAAATCCATTTTACTTTTGCACTAAAAATAATATCTGTTGAATGATCCAAAAGGGTAAGAAATTCTGAACTCAGAGAATAAAATATAAAATACAGAAATTGACTGCACTGAACCCTATTTACACATTAATATACAGAATAATCAATGACTTTGACAAGAAATTATAAACATAAATTTGATAGAAGTTGGAAAGTAAAAAACAGGAAAATGAAGAGTCAAGTGATACTGGCTATGGGAATAATGTTAGCAAATACAGATTTACCTGTTACATGAATTTTAAAAAGTAACCTTTATGTGGCCGCAGGGAATATAAGAGACAGTAAATATGAGGGCAAACTTCATCTACTGTAGCAGAAATCAAATCTAGTATGCTGAGCCTCTGGAAATCCCTTGTGGGAGAATCTCAATACAAGACCCACTTGTGCCTTCTTGTCTACTTACACAAGAAAGTATTGAAAAGGAAACAATGGTATATCAAGTGTCTGTATCACCAGACATACATATCATGAAGAAGGTAGTGTCCGATCCACCATGTCATAAAATACGATTGATATATCTGAATTCAGGTCTAATGCAGTATAAAGAGCACAAGAAGAGCTCTAGATCTCTTTGTCACTTGTCATTCAATACTTTTATTTAGTGACCTGACACCTCTCCCTAAGTTCACATCTATAACTTTGTTGAGAGTGGAGATGATTGCTATGACCAGCTGACAGAAGAGGAAAATGTGAAGGCTTTGTTCAGAGATGATTCAGATCAATGTGTTAATGAAACAGTAACTGAAGGCTACCATAACACAGTTTGGCCTTAAAGACAGTGGTTAAAGAGAATTATTCCAATGAATGGACATTTAAGCAGTATTCAGAGTTCTAAATTTTATGTGAAAATAGGCATGGTATTATATAAGAATATACATAGAATCCTGGAAACTTTGGTTGGATTTGGAATATTGGATACAAGGTGAAAAGGCATTCATAAAAACAGATAGAAAATATATGAATCATCATGTCTCACATCCTCCACATATAAGGTACTAAACGACCAAAAATACAGAATGACTTTCTCAGTGAAAGCTAACTATTCTGTTCTCTTTTTTTCTATCACCAGTAGGATTATAAGGGACCAATGGCTATAGTAATCTGATGGCAAGATGTAGGTTCTGACAGGCCCAGTGCTAGGACTCATCTATTGCTGTTGCTTAATGAGCAGTCAAATACAGATACTGAAACTAAGCCCTTGGCATGTGGCCCAAGCTTGAGGAGACTAAGCTGCCACTTTGAACAAGTTGATTAAACTGGATAATTTCTACTCAAGAGAGGAAGCACAATACCCTTATGGAGAGATAATACATATGCCAGATATTGATATTAACCAGCAACAGGTCCTTGGCCAGAACCACTACTATATGCTCACACAATATCTGATTTATAATATGTTATCACTTACAACATCATCTTAGATCAAGGGACTCACTTTTCATAATAGGATTTGTGACATCAGATATGTAATTAAAATATCATTTGGTCATATCATATAACAAATCACCTGGAAATTGCTATCCTAACAAAGAGTTAGAATTATTCCTTTGATGCAACTAGCATTCCAGCTTAGGGATGAGCCCCAGCCAGTCTGTGTTTCTATATATAGAATATACTTTTTGTTGTTGTTTTGTTGTTGTTTGGTCACTAAGTCATGTCTGACTCTTTTTGGGACCTGTGGACTATAGCCCACCAACATCTTCTGTCCATGTGATTTCCCAGGCAAGAATACTGGAGTGGGTTGCCATTTCCTTCCCCAGGGTATCTTCCTGGCCCAGGCATCAAACCTGCATCTCCTGCATTGGTAGCAAGATTCTTTCCCATGTAGGAAGTGCATATGTTGCATTGACAGCCATCAAATAATGTGTCCCCAATGGGCAGAATGCATAGATTCAGGGAACAGAGGTTAGAAGTAGGAATGGCCTCTTTCTCCATCACTATGAAGATGCTTTTAGAGGTTTGTACTTCCCATCTCTACAACTTTAGATGGAAGGATTAGAAGCCAAATGTTTCCTGAAGGAGCGGAAATCTGCCTTGAATGGCTTGCTGCTGCTGCTGCTAAGTCGCTTCAGTCGTGTCTGACTCTGTGCGACCCCATAGACGGCAGCCCACCAGGTTCCCCCATCCCTGGGATTCTCCAGGTAAGAACATTGGAGTGGGTTGCCATTTCCTTCTCCAATGCATGAAAGTGAAAAGTGGAAGTGAAGTCACTCAGTCGTGTCTGATTCTTAGCAACCCCGTGGATGGCAGCCTACCAGGCTCCTCCATCCATGGGATTTTCCAGGCAACAGTACTGGAATGGGGTGCCATTGCCTTCTCCATTGAATGGCTTAACTATGTTTAGATCTACAGGTGCCCCTGAATAATTTAGGAGTCCCTTGTTAGGCAAATTAAAGAGTTACTTGAAATATAACTGGTCATGTCATCCTAAGTAGATCTGATCATTCTGATATAATTAGAGTATTAAATCTAGAGTACAAGTGGATTGACTGAGGCACCTCTTAGTGATTAACTGTTGTGTATAGATTATGAATATGTAATTTCAGCAACTGCAATCTACTACAAAGCAAGAAATTTACCAAATCTCTTAAAAAAAGAATATTTTCACAGAAACGGAAAGTTAAAATTCCTCAAGAATGAAGGCCTTGGTTCCCTTTTGGGCAAGTACCAACACCAACTTAAGTGATAATCTAGAAAGAAAAGTTTAGCATGAGTGCTAAGGAGGTAGATGACTATTAGGGCCTTGAGCACTGCAGCAACAATAGGAACTATAGCTTATCCCACCAATCTTTCTGTTATGAATTTTTTTTTTTAATTTTATAAAGCTGTGACACAGTACCACATTGTCTATGACAATCAAGGATGGGCATGAGTAGATGCTCAAATACTCACCAGTAGATGCTACTGGTGCTCTTCCTGTCCACCAAGAGAGTGAAAGTAAAATAAAGCCAAAGCAATCTGTGAAGGATTGCAAAATGTGTAAAAGCAATGGCTTACTCAGGTTCTAGTTTTCATTGCTTGATTAAACCCTGAGCCTATGCACATATCTTGGGGTTTTCTCTGAGAATTTATTAAAACCAAGGGCTTCAAAAGCCATTTTAAAAATCTTATCTGCTGATAAATTAATGTTTGCTGCAAAGCATGCTCTTTTATTCCCTTAAGAATCCTTTACTCAATAGGTATATAAAGGAAGAAGCAAATGATTTTGGCAGAAATTTGAATTACCCATTCGAAAACAGTCCCTATTTATAGACACTAGAGATACTATAGCAAAACAAAACAAATTCCCTTTCCTTCATGAAGCATGGCTGCTTATGGAAGAGACAAAGAATAAAAAGGAAAACATATTTTTAAATTAAAAAATATTATAATCAGTGACCCTTACATTTCTAATGGATTCCTTTTCTTTCCTTTTTGGTAGAGAACAAAATTATAAAAAATTGTTAATTTATTGCATTTAGATTTTATGAGATAGTGAAATAAGATGCTACCTGCAAAATGGAACAAAAAGCAGGATAGGTGATATAGAAAGTGCTCAGGTTTTAGAGAAAATAGCCTATTGATAAGTGAGAGGAAAATACTCGTGGAGGAAGTAAGAATTCAAATCACAGGGAGTTTGTGAAGGAGCAATCAAAGCAGAATGAACACAGTATGAAAGTTTCTGAGGCAGGAGTGGGAGTGGGATTTAAATGGCCAGGAGGGAACCCTGATGACTTTGGAAACAAAATACAGAGCAGTGGCAAGAAATGAATTCTATATTTGTGAAACGGGAAGTCATTAATAGATACATAACTTGTAAGAAACTTAGGTTTTATTCTGAGTAAGATGGAAGTAGTGGAAGACATTTAATAGATGTAATATGCAATAATTTATGTTTTAAAAATTCAAGGATAATGCTCTCTGTTTTGCAGGAAATAGACTAGTCTATTATGGGCAAGGACAGAGGTAGAGAGACAAGTAAGGAGATTTTTCAATTATTCAGATAAGACATGATGGTTTATTTACCAAAATGGTAGTGGTAAACGTCTTGAGAAATGGTCAAATTCTTAACATGGTTTGTAGTTAAAGGCCACTGATTTTGATGTTGGCTTAAATGGGAAAAAATACATGAGTCAATAATCATTCCCACATGGTTTTCCTTTTTCATAAGCACCTAGAAAAACTGAATTTTCTTTTATTGCAATGAAGAGTGATGTAAAAGAAATCAGATTGGGCATCAATCTCAAGAGTTCAGTTTGGGACACTAATTTTGAAATACCTGTTAGGAATTAAAGTGGAGATATAGAGTAGGCATGCCTGTTAGCGTGCTCAGTCATGTCCAATTTTTGTGACCTGATGGACTGCAGTTCACCACACACTTCTGTCCATGGAATTTTCCAGAAAAGAATATTGGAGCAGATTGCCATTTCCTCCTCCAGGGGAATCTTCCTGATTCAGGGATCAAACCCACGTCTCCTGAATCTCCTGCACTGGCAGGCAAATTCTTTATCTGGGGAGCCCATAGAGTAGACAGTATGATATAAATGTATGGTGTTCAGGGAGGAAGCTCAAACTGGAGATAGAAATCTAATTCAATACAAAAATCAAATGGCATGAGATAAGAATGTAAAGGTTAGAACATTGATAATCATAGTGAGCCAACTGTAATGATGTAAAAGTAAAATTAAAATTTTACACTGATGTAAAAGTAAATTAAAATTAATTGAAAAAATCCTGGACTGAGAAAATCAAGGTTC
Organism: Dama dama; assembly: GCF_033118175.1. Taxonomy (NCBI): domain Eukaryota; kingdom Metazoa; phylum Chordata; class Mammalia; order Artiodactyla; family Cervidae; genus Dama; species Dama dama. The sequence continues at coordinate 86,911,693 of NC_083689.1, forward strand.
TCAATATTATCAATAAAACAATATCAAATATTGATGACTGAATATCAATTATGCAAAATGAAACTATAGTTAAGGTAACATCACTAAGTAAGCAATCAGAAGAAAGAAAGGATTTGCAAAGATTGCTTACAAACTTCAATTTGTATTTGTTTACCTTAAGACAATTTGAAGTTAAGTGACTGGTTAATCACTTTCCAAAGTATAAGAAAACTGTGATTTACCTAAATAGAACCAGAAGTGCATTGTCTTTCCAATTCCAGAGTCTCTCATTGAGTGTCCACACAGGATAATATTTTTTTTTTTCTAAAAAATTCCAGTAGTTGAAAGGGAAATAAATGTTTGATTGCTAGACATCAGTAAGAAAAATACCTGGTACACTTCTGGGTGTCCAGGTAATAGTAATGAACAGAAAAGTCCCCAGGCACCTACTCTAGAATGTATCAGCTCTGTTTGCTGTACCTATTTTTCTCAAGCATAATAATCAAATTTCAGGAAGAAAAATTAGATTGTCTTTGAATGAGTCACAGTCTTGCCCCTTTAATAATTATCCAACGAAAGACAAAAAAGAAGCTAAGTAGGTTAAAGCAATTGATATATATTCTGTGCCTGTTTCAAGGCAATCAAGCATAGAATTATCTCATCTAAATTCAAGTAGCCAACTGATACTTTCACTAAAAGTGATACTTTCATCCTGGGATCCAACAAGTCTGTCTTGCTAATCACCAGTTGCACATTTTATCAGCGTAGCAAGAAGATACACGGTAATCAGACAGGTCTGAGGAAGGTGATGGGGAGAGATTGCCTATTATATCCTAATGCATATATTGGTAGGACTGTCATATTTAAACCACAAGCCAATATCAATACAAATAATGTGAATAGTCATGGTAGTCATGTGTTATCTGAATAGGAATATATACATGTGTGCTTCTGAGAACATATGTGTATGTTTGTATGTGAGAAGCAAGATTCCAGTAGGCCTGAGATTGAGCAGATTCCTGGGATGAGTAAATTATAGTGCTAAAACCAGGAAAATTCTGGGCAAAGCAATACAAATTAGTTACATATATATCTATCTGTGAAATTTCATGAATAATTAAAATTGAAAAATAAAATTTCAAATATTTTCACACTCTGTGCCAATCTTCTATTTCAAACAAACAAACAAAAAGCCTTCTTTCTTTAGTAATAATCTATCTCCTCTTTGCCTCTGCCATCACATTTTCTTCTTTATACCCTACCTCTACCCGTCCCCCACCTTTTTTTAAATTTAGCAGTAGGAATCTTGGAGAATGTTATCACTGACATGAATCAGATTTGCTTCCAATACACTAAATTTTCTGTTTTATTTTAAGGCTTACCAGTTTGAATTTTCTGTACATGTTTTCTAGCTCTGATTTTGTGGAGGTATTATCAAAAATAATTAAAAGAATAAGTCACATAATTATTAAATGGTGTTTAATTTGCTGGCCAATGGATGTTTAGCTACTCCGGATTCTTATACTTGAAGAAAAATTTGCTATTGATTAATCAGTGTGGTATATTGTCTTTTAAGGTGGTAGTTGCACATATGATTTTAGGCATAATATCCTCTTCACAGTCTAATTAAATATAACTATACTTGCATTTAGAGTTGGTTACAGGTTTTCTTCATTGTTTTTTTTCCAATGAGCTCCATGAGTGCTGGGAAGACTCCAAAGAGGACCTGAATATAGGTCTTGCTTATCAGATGAGTACAATCTAATTAAAGAGATAGACCAATAACTTTTTAAAATGAATATAAATAATGTGTGTTAAGCACAGAAGTTTTTAAAGTCTCTAGTCAGGTTAAATGGTTAAAGTCTCTAGTCAGGGCTCTGGGTGAAGCAGACCTGGGTATGGCATAAGCCCTTTTGGACAAAGACACCATTAACCCCACCATGGAGCTGCCAGAACTTACACAGGACTGGGGAAACAGACTCTTAGAGGGTACACACAAAATCTTGTGCATGCCAGGACCCAGGAGAAAGGAGCAGTGACCTCACAAGAGACTGACCCAGACTTGCCAGTGTGTCCAGGAGTCTCTGGCAGAGGCATGGGTCGGTGGTGGCCTGCTACAGGGTCAGGGGCACTGAGCGCAGCAGTGCCTACAGGAGACCTTTTGAAGGAAAGTTATCTCACCTTGTGGAATCTCATATTATCTTCATTACCTTGACCATACTTTGGCCTCAGGTCAAACAACAGGGAGGAAACACAACCCTGCCCATCAACAGAAAATTGGATTAAAGATTTACCATCAGAACAAGACCCAGTTTCCCCCTTAGTCCATCTCTCCCATATGGAAATTTCCATAAGCTTCTTATCCTTCTCCAACAGAGGGCAGACAAAATTAAAACTACAATCACAGAAAACTAATCAAACTTATCATGTGGACCACAGCCTTGTCTAACTCAATGAAACCATGAGCCATACTGCATAGCCCCACCAAAACTGACGGGTCATGGTGGAGGGTTCTGATAAATGTGGTCCACTGGAAAAGGGAATGGCAAACCACTTCAGTATTCTTGCCTTGAGAATCCCATGAACAGTATGAAAAGGCAAAAAGATAGGACACTGAAAGATGAACTCCCCAGTTCGGTAGGTGCCCAATATGCTACTGGAGATCAGTGGAGAAGTAACTTCAGAAAAATGAAGAGACGGGGCCAAAGCAAAAACCACATCCAAGTGTGGATGTGACTGGTGATGGAAATAAAGTCCAATGCTGTAAAGAACAACATTGCATAAGAACCTGGAATGCTAGGCCCATGATTCTGGAATGCTAGGCCCATGATTCAGGGTAAATTGGAAGTGGTCAGACAGGAGATGGCAAGAGTGAACATTGACATTTTAGGAATCAGTGCACTAAAATGGACTGGAGTGGGTGAATTTAACTCAGATGACCATTATATCTACTAATGTGGGCAGGAATCCCTTAGAAGAAATGGAGTAGCTCTCATAGTCAACAAAAGAGTCTGAAATGCAGTACTTGGGTGCAATCTCAAAAACGACAAAATGATACCAGTTCATTTCCAAGGCAAACCATTCAATATCATGGTAATCCAAGTCTACGCCCTAACCAGCAATGCTGAAGAAGCTGAAGTTGAAAGGTTCTATGAAGACCTATGAAACCTTCTAGAACTAACACCCTAAAAAGATGTCCTTTTCGTTATAGGGGACTAGAATGCAAAAGTAGGAAGTCAAGAGATACTGGAGTAACAGGAAAATTTGGCCTTGGAGTACAAAATGAAACAGGGCAAAGACTAACAGAGTTTTGCTAAGAGAACACACTGGTCATAGCAAACACCTTCTTACAAAAACACAAGAGAAGACTCTGCACATAGACATCACCAGATGGTCAATACCAAAATCAGATTGATTACATTCTTTGCAGCAAAAGATGGAGAAGCTCTACAGAGTAACCAAAAACAACTGGGAGCTGACTGTGGCTCAGAACATGAACTCCTCATTGCCATATTCAGACTTAAGTTGAAGAAAGTAGGAAAATCCACTAGACAATTTGGGTATAACCTAAATTAAATCGCTTATGATTATACAGTGGAAGTGACAAATAGATTCAAGGGAATAGATAGATTTGATAGACAGAGTACATGAGGAACTAGGGATGGAGGTTTGTGACATTGTACAGGAGACAGGGATCAAGACCGTCTCCAAGAAAAAGAAATGCAAAAAGGCAAAATAGTTGTCTGAGGAGGGCTTAAAAGTAGTTGAGAAAAGAAGAGAAGCTAAAGGCAAATGAGAAAAGGAAAGATATTCCCATTTGAATGCAGAGTTCCAAAGAATAGCAAGGAGAGATGGCAGCTCCTTTATGAAAGGAGAGATGAGAGCCTTCCTCAGCGATCAGTGCAAAGAAATAGAGTAAAACAATAGAATGGGAAAGACTAGAGATCTCTTCAAGAAAATTAGAGATACCAAGGGAACATTTCATGGAAAGATGGGCACAGTAAAGGACAGAAATATGGACATAACAGAAGCAGAAGATATTAGGAAGAGGTGGCAAGAATACACAGAAAAACTAAACAAAAAGATCTTCATGACCCAGATAACCATGATGGTGTGATCACTCACCTAGAGCCAGACATCCTGGAATGTGGGCCTTAGGAAGCATTAAGTATGAACAAAGTTAGGGGAGGCAATGGAATTCCAACTGAGCTATTTCAAATCCTAAAAGATGACACTGTGAAAGTGAGGCACTCAATATGCCAGCAAATTTGGAAAACTCAGCAGTGGCCACACGACTGGAAAAGGCCAGTTTTCATTCCAATCCCAAAGAAAGGCAATGCCAAAGAATATTCAAACTATTGCACATTTGCACTCATCTCACACCCTAGCAAAGTAATGCTCAAAGTTCTCCAAATCAGGCTTCAACAGTACGTGAACCGTGAACTTGCAGATGTTCAAGCTGGTTTTAGAAAAGGCAGAGGAACCAGAGATCAAATTGGCAACATCTGCTGGGTGATTGAAAAAGCAAGAGAATTCCAGGAAAACATCTATCTGCTTTATTGACTATGCCAAAACCTTTGACTGTGTGGATCACAGCTAACTGTGAAAAATTCTGAAAGAGATGGGAATACCAGACCACCTGACCTGCCTCCTGAGAAAACTGCATTCAGGTCAAGAAGCAATAGTTATAACTGGACATGGAACAACAGACTGGTTCCAAATCGGGAAAGGAGTACCTCAAGGCTGTAAACTGTCACACTGCTTATTTAATGTATATGTAGAGTACATCATCCAAAATGCTGGGCTGTATGAAGCACAAGCTGACATCAAGACTGCTGGGAGAAATATCAATAACCTCAGTTATGCGGATGACACCACCCTTATGGCAGAAGGCAAAGAAGAACTAAAGAGCCTCTTTATGAAAGTGAAAGAGGAGTGAAAAAGTTGGCTTAAAGCTATAAACACTCAGAAAACTAAGATCATGGCATCTGGTCCCATCACTTCATGGCAAATAGATGGGGACACAGTAGAAACAGTGACAGACTTTATTTTCTTGGGCTCCAAAATCACTGCAGATGATGACTGCAGCCATGAAATTAAGAGATGCTCGCTCCTTGGAAGAAAAGCTATGACCAACATTGACAGCATATTAAAAAGCAGAGACATTACTTTGCCAACAAAAGTCTGTCTAGTCAAAGCTATGGTTTTTCCAGTAGTCATATATGGATGTGAGAATTGGACTATAAAGAAAGCTGAACACCAAAAATTGATACTTTTGAACTGTGGTGTTGGAGAAGACTCTTGACAGTCTGTTGGACTGTAAGGAGATCCAACCTGTCCATCCTAAAGGAAATCAGTTTTGAATATTCATTAGAAGGATGATGCTGAAGCTGAAACTCCAATATTTTGGCCACTTAATGTGAAGAGTGTAGTCATTGGAAAAGACTCTGATGCTGGGAAAGATTGAGGTGGGAGGAGGAGGGAATGATAGAGGATGCAATTGTTGGATGGCATCACTGACTCTATAGACATCAATTTGAGTAAGCTCTGGAAGTTGGTCATTGACAGGGAAGCCTGGCATGCTGCATTCCATGGGGTTGCAAAGAGTCGGAACCACCTGAGTGACTGAAGTGAGTCAGGTAAAATATGTGTAACATATACTTTCCTAAAGGTAAGACAGAAAGAGTATTACACATCATGGTAATAATACAATTTTATGTATGTGTGTAGTCTATAAGTTGTGGCTGACTCTTTGCAGCCCCATGGACTGTAGCCACCAAGCTCCCCTGTCCTTGGGGTTTCCCAGGCAAGAATACTAGAGAATGCAAATGTATAGTTAAAAGTAATTTACTCGATTGAAGTTGGAGATTTTAAAAAAACTCAGTCTAGTTTAAACCTCATATAACGTTGAGATTTATTTCTGGATAGTACTGTATTCTTGTTCTAGTGTAAGATTTATTTTCTCTGCTTAATCTATTCTTCCATCCTTCCTCTCCTCTCTTCTTTCTTCTTTTTTCCTTATCTTCTTTCTTTCCTTACTTCACATCTCCTTCTTCCCCTTCCTGTTCTCCCGCTCCTTCCTTTTCCTCTTCTACCCCTTTACCTTTTCTTTCTTCTCTTACTACTCTTTGTTCTTTTTGTTGAATAACCTGCACTGTAAATTTGAGGTTTTTATATTAAAAGGTGTTGAATAATATGTAACTAAAAGTCAAGTATTATAAGAGGCTGCCAATGAATATCTGAATATTAGGAAAGCAAAAACAGGGCCAACTTTTTCTCTTATATTAGATTTCTATAACTACTGTAGCTAATTACAACATACCAAACAGTCTACTAATACTTCTATTTTCTTCCTTCCATGGACTCACATCATTATATTGGGATCTCCCTGATAATCAAGAGTTATCAAGATCCTTAACATTACTAACATCTTCAAAATCCCTTTGCCATAGTCACTGTTTCTAGGGTTTAGAAAGTGGACAGCTTTGGAGAAGTCATTATCTTGCCTGTGCATCTCTGCTCTAAAAGTCATTTTAGATAGGAGACTACCTGTTGATGTTGTTTAGTCACTCAGTCATGCCTGACTCTTTTGCGACACTGTGGACTGTAGCCTACAAGGCTCCTCTGTCCATGGGATTTTCCAGACAAGACAACTTGAGTAGGTGGTCATTTCCTTTTCCAGAGGATCTTCCCAACCCAGGGATGGAATCTGCATCTCCAGGTCTCCTGCATTGCAGGCAGATTCTTTACCACTGAGCCACCCAGGAAGCCCAGGAGACTATCTACAATATTGCTATTCAACAAAAATATAATGTGATACACAAACTGAGCCACCTGTGTAAATTTTACATATTTGTAATTTATCAAAATCATATTTATGTATGAAGCAACATTTAAAAAAACATTGATATCCATTTTAATAATAGTCAACATAACCCAATGTTTAAATACTACCTCAACATGTATGTAAAATGCACACATAAAAGAAGTATATTTATATATGTGTTTCATGAATAGATAAAATATAAACAGAAGTACTAATCACATATTTTATATATTATTTGTTCTTCACACTAAATTTTTAAATCAATATTTTCACTTAAAGGCTGTCTCAATTTACACTATTCACATTTTAAGTGTTTTATAGCCATATGTAGCTAATGCCAACCATACTGGACTAATAATTTAAATTAACCTTAAATTAAGTTCAGGTAAATTTAAATTAAGTACTTCTGAGTTAAGAGAACTTTGGGATCTTATCTGATTTCTTCATGAAAGTTATTAAATTCAAGAGTAAGCTTGACCTAATTGTGATTGTTATCTAAAATATGTTGTTTTTTTCCTTTGATTTAATTTATACTGCTATGAAACTCAACAGTGTGGGGCTTTTCACTATGCTTTAAATATCGAATTTCCATCATTTTCACCCTCATAACTTTTCTTAAACAATCAATCCACTATAATTAAGTTTCCAAAATAAAATTATATGGTAATATGCTAAACTTATTTATATAATTATAGATACATAATCCTGTACATGAATCACTAGTCAAAGTTAAGACACTAGGAAATAATTTATAAACACAAAAAATTATTTTCAAATGCACTTACTCCTAAGATGAAAATGTACATGTACACAAACATACACTACTTTAAAATCATTTTTTAAGCATTCTGCAAATCAAGTGTTAAAGTTATTTTGCAAAATTCAGTTTTTATTATCTTCTCTGGTTATTAATTTAGATATTATATTAACATATTAAAACAGATATATGGTTAAAGTAGAATGTAAATGGCATGTCCTCTTTTTTCTTTTATTCATTTTATACAACCATGTTATTAACAAATGAAAAATGAAAAGTCTATATCTCAGTGGTATACTTTATCTCTAAGAATCCAAATGGATACTCTTGGAATATATTAATATTTCTTCAGACTCAGCTCTTATTTGATCCCTGTATCAGACACCAATCTGAGAAATTTCTTATAGTTCAAATTAACAGAAACAAAATACATTTTCTGCAAGCGTTTATATTTACATTCCTAAAGCTTACATTACATATTGCTTTGATTTTTCTTTTTATTAAGAGGGCTTAGATATTTTATTTTTTATTCTGAATAAATGTTTTCCACATGATGGTAAGTGTTTATCTATCTAGACACACATCAGGTTTTGTACATATGATATACATGTGTTTATACATGTTCACAAATATGAAATATATGTAATATTTATATGTCTCTCATTTCACCATACTTTCAAATATCATGAAATTTGTGCTGAAATGAACTTTTTGTTCAAGTAAATTTCTACATCGTTTACATCTTCAAAGTTGGTTTTCACTGGTTATTTTTTTCAAATGCTATGTGTTCCAAATAAAAGAAAACTCTGCAATTGATCCAACTAGCTTGAAAGAAGTGGTATATGTGTGCATGTGTCTATTTTTACTTCATAACAATCAAATCAAAGAGTGAGTGATTAACAATTGGTATTTAAAATGTTTTCAAAGACACAAATTCTTTAGATATTTCTGTGCTATCATTTTCAGGTCACTGGACTCATCCTCAATTAAGATGCTGTTATTTTTAAACAGTGGCTACAAGAGCTCTAGGTACCACATTCTCATGTTTTAATTCTTTCCAGATGTGTTTTCATTTGATTGAAGATCCAAAGGATTCATTGTCTAAGTTTTCTTTATCAAGTATTTTTATCACCAGGTCAAAGAAAGACCTTTAGAGAAGCATTAAGTACTGACTTCACCTCACATTTCATTATCCAGAAATGTGCCATATAGCCACACTTACATTCACCAACAAGAGAAAAGGAGCAACAAAGACTGTCTTGGACCTGTCATAATTCACTGCTGAGACGGGGAGGAGAGACTAAACAAAGGAACAAACAGAATCATAATTAAATCTAGAGAAGTGATAGTTGCTTTCATTATCTTCAGAGAGAAAGACTACTAACAAAATTACTTAACTTCTTATCAGATATTTTCTCTCTAACATTTTCCACTTTAACATTTCCACATTATTTTCTCATCTCTGTTAGGGTTTATGCAGGAAAAGTGTCATTCTTGTTCTTGACCAGACTGAGTAGCCTGAAAGTTTAACTGTGTGTTTAGATCAATTCATTTTTCCTTTGTGCATTTAAAAATAATTCTGTCCTCGCTTAAAAAATTTTCATATAGAATGGTATTTTCATAATTTTAACATTAGATCCCATTAAAATTTAGTAAAATCTCTTGGAGAATTTACTTTAAATGCCTAGTTTTTATTCTTGCTGAATTTTTAGCTATATGTGATCTCATAACGCCAAATCTTGAGATGATACTTCTTATGTTCAAATTTCATGTTAATTTTATTACTCAGTGAATTATTTCCTATGATAAGACTGCATGTTTATTTTTTCAATACCTCTATTCATTTCCTTAGACACAGTTACACCTCCTCTACTATGATGGTAATAATAATTCAATGTACACAGTTACCCTTTATTCTCTCAGAGATATTAAATTAAAACCTCTCTTGAAGAGCATTCTCCAGCTGAACATATTTCTGTTGGGGAAGTCCTCTCATCCTTTGTCATGAATCAATTTTAACAATTTTAAATTACTATCCAAAAAATCAAATCTCACAATTGATAACATGATCATTTTTAATGTATTCATTCATCTATATTATTTTTGAACACCAGCAATGAGTCAGCACTATTAACTTTGCTGAGTAATATATTAATAATTAAGGCAGGTATAATCAGTCTAGAAGCTTATAGTCAACGTAAAATTATAAAAACTTTAATGGTTAGTTCATCTCTGGCTTCTCAGATATTCAGAACTAAAGTGTCAGTAGGAAAAAAGAAAGTCAAAGGTATTACAATGTATACTACAGTATAAATGAAAGAGGAAAGAGGTTTTTATGATAAATAGTGTCATTTAAAATTTTTAATGAATTTACATCAACTATAATGGCAATATTAAAAGTGTCAAAAGTTAAGATGTATTTTAAAATATTTTACTAGATTAACTGGAATCCTTTTTCAGAAGAAGAGCTACCTCCTAGATTGATTTTTCATATACATCAATTCTTGTAACATCTTCTTGAAGATGGAAAAACCAAGGGCAAAGAGTTAAATAATAGATGAGTTGAACTGAAATCATGAATATCTAGCTTTCCAAAACCCTATGTTCTTAACCACAGTAACAGATTATTTTTTGCTCCAATCCTCTTTGTTATGACAAACCCATTTTAATGCTGCAAAGTGGTACAAACCTTGGAGTGATAGCTATTATACTTCGAGTGTCTATTGATTGAGACAAATGTTCAATGTTGAAATTTTCTACAAATTTAGTAATACATTTAAAGGTGTCTATATGCATTAATCACAGTAACATAAGGATGCATTTGGAAAATAATGCCTAAACTTTGAAATGCATTCATTTGGTTAACAGAAAACTCATACCTACAGATATATAGTCTGCACAGGGTGATGTGTAAATTGATTAGTTTTTAATGTTAGAAGAGAGATATCCTACATTTGACTGCATAAAGGAAAAGATTTTCCACCCTATTCCCCAGAAGCAAGGATTCTGTGATGTAAGAACAATTTAACTTTCTCTTAGGAGTAATACACCTGATAGGTGAATTTGGGAGAAGACACTCACCATGTCACTTTAAGTTTCTTTACATTTTCATTTTCAGATGTCCTTGCTGTCTTTAAATAGAATGCATTCTCTGCTCTTAGACATATGGTAAGCTCCATATCTTCAAGAAATCCTTATATTTGTCCATCTGTGCAAGTGATAAGTGAATAAAGTTGTCTAGTTATAGACACAACAGTTAGCCCTCTTCACTACTCACAAAGTCATATCATTTAATTAGCTTTATCAGTAATACAGTGACATTTGTTCTCCACTTGTTTGGCTTATATCTTATTTCTCACTAAATTCTGACTTTTGGAAGATAAAAAGTATTGCTACCTTTCCCAAAAAGCATGTCATAATTCAATATTCTTGAAATGTTAAGACAGTCCCTTCCAAAGGTAAGCGATGAATAAATGTAGTTATTTATATAAAGTATACACCTGAGCGCTAAGAACTGTTATTGACAATCATTGATAGAGTTTTACATTTTTATCATTTAAAACACTTTCAGTATAAAAAGCTACCAATACATAGTTAAGTATAAATAGCTAAGTTTTCTATTCATAATAAGTACAGATATAATTTTAAATTCTCTAGAACTGAATATTTAGTATATTTGAATCAAATATAGGCATGCAAATTTGGTCAAGGACCACATACTTGGAGATTTCTGGGCATAATTAACCCATGAATTTGGATGAATTGAAACAAACCAAAATTTAGGCTTCTAGAAGAAAGGTCTTCTAGTTTTTTAAATTTTAAAAAACTACTTTAAATTTTAACTTTATATTCTATGGGTTAGCCACAGACTATTATATGCTTACATCATGTTTTTCAAAAAGAGTAATGCACCCTCTATCAAGGAGCTACTCAGTAGTTTCATCACACAAATATGCCACATTTTTCCTAGTTATTTTGTAAGAATAAAAAAAATTTATTTCAGCTTTCTTCTAATTAGGTTTCCTAATTTAGCTTTTCAAGCATGCAGTTCTGATGAGCATGACAGCAAATGAAATAAGGCTATTATATGTTAAACTGTTTTCTGAACATAATTTTTGTTGCTAAGGAAACAGCATTTCTTTTCCTCATAGGATACATTTTCAAATTCCCGTTTATGTTAAGAAATTCTAACTGTATTTAGGAATTAAAAAGACTTCTATGAATGAAATACATACAGCTGCAAAACAACTTAATCTTATATTTCAGCTGAATTAATATATTCACCAATCATAATTTTCAGAAGTGCACCTGAGTCTAGTTGGTTTTTGTTTAGCATAACAATTTGATGCAATTTATACCTCCATTTTTTTAAATTTTCATCACCTTCAATTATTCAATTTTAATATATTTTACTAATTTTAAGCACTTTTAGTGTTTTACGAGAATTCAGTCCTACATGCTGTAAATTTAAAACCAAGTATAGAATCATAATTTGGGCTTCCCTGGTGGTTCAATGGTAAAGAACCCACCTGCCAATGCAGGAGATATGGATTAAATCTCTTGGACAGGAAAATCCCGTTCTCTTCTGGGTCAGGAAGTAAATGGCAACCCACTCTAATATTCTTGCCTGAGAAATCCCATGGACAGAGAAGCCTGGTATGTCACAAAGTGTCAGATATGACTTAGCAACTAAACAACAGAATCAAGTTCAGGCCTTAATTAAGAATACTTTTTTAAATCTCAGTAAGAGGGACAGAAATTTCCTACAGAGGTCAGGATTCTGTTTGATATTTATTTTCCTGGACTACCAGATTTTCAAAACAGGCATGCACTGCATGAACATACATAAGGGTATTTTTTCCCAAACTTGTCAGAACATTTTCTAAATATTAGAATCTCTAATTATCACAGTTTTCTTTAAACACTGTTCTTTATGCAGTTCATCATATTCTTCCTCCTGTTTAAAGTCATACATTTATGACTTAGTCTATCACGATCATATTACCACAAATAACTTGCTTAAATTTACGAAGGACCATTAAAGCTAGCTCTATAATTTGTCTCTCATAGCTATTGTTACTACAGACAACTTAAAGAATAATACAACTGGTATTATACTACTGTTCCAAATAACAATATTCCTTGTAGACAATACGAACATAAAAAAAAACATATCTTTGCTCTGGAAGGGAGAACACAGATATTTTAAAGGTATAATATACATTAACATTTTATTGTGACAGTATATAGGGAAAATATCCCATGGATCCACTAAAATTAGTGACATTTTTATCATTTCCTGGATTTTTAGAGTGTGTGTATGTTTACCATGTATGATAAATATTTCCTTCATTTTCTAATCATAGCTAAGGCTAATTGTTTTGCAGACATATTAATTCAAACACTATTGAGTATATTTTTCTCCAACATTTTCTGTTAACTCTTCTCTTACAGAAAGTCCAAAGGGATACACGTCTTCTTTGGAGTATTAACATGTGGAAAGAGAAACCTGAGAACAGTGGTCTCATTTATAGGAATTAAATAACTTTATAGTGTCTGCAAAATATATTTTTTATTCTGGCTCACATAATAAATGGGACCTTGCCATGGGGACATAAAGGGCTAGCTTTTACTTTCTTATAATTAAATAGCCCTGGATTTTGTTTTGACCAATCAGATGAAAGTTGGCATCACTGACAGCACTTCATGCTGAATAAGGTTTAATATTATATGTGAGGTGCAGTGAAGTATGTAAGCTCAAAATAAAAGCAATCTGCTTATCATAGACAGACATTTGAAGAAGTCAGTATTTGTTTTTTATCCAAATTTTGATGTTTGAATTTAGGAAATATTGGGTTATAGTTCCAGAGTTTCTGGCAGTCTTATTTGAGTTAAACTTTCTCAAATCTGGTTTTAAACCACTCTAATCAATCAACAATTCCGTGAGCATACTTCCAAGGGAAGTCAATCAGTGACAGTCTTACACTTTGAAAGATAAGTATTAAACATTAGACTTACTATAATCAAAGCTATGATTTTTCCAGTAGTCAAGTATGATATGAGAGCTGGACCATAAATAAGGCTGAGTGCCAAATAATTGATGCTTTTGAATTGTGGTGCTGGAAAAGACTTTTGACAGTCCCTTGGACAGCAAAGAGATGAAACCAGTTAATCCTAAGGGAAATCAACTCTGAATGTTCACTGGAAGGACTAATGCTGAAGCTGAAGCTCCAATACTTTGGCCATCTGACTGGATGACAACTCACTGAAAAGACCCTGATGCTGGGAAAGACTGATGGCAGGAGAAGGGGGCTACAAAGGATGAGATGGTTGGATAGCCTCACAGACTCATTGCACACAGGTTTGAGCAAACTCCAGGAAATAAAGGACAGGGAAGCCTGAGTGCTGCCGTCCATATGGTTGTAAACAGTCGTACATGATATAGTGACTGAACAATAACACTCCAATGGTGGTGGTGGTTTAGTTGTTAATCCTGGCTGACTCTTGAGACTCCAACAGACATGGTATAAAGACTGCTGACAACTTACTCTTGTACATGATTCTAACGCTTTCCTAAACCTGTATCAGCCTCTCTAAGAAATAACCTCCCAGAAATTCTTCCCTAAAACTCAATATAAGATCAATGGTTTGTTTTACACAGTGAGACTATGTCCACCATAACTATACCTAAGGTTACATTCCAAATAATATTTTTATTAGTATAGGATTACCAGTTAACAAAGATTGAGCTTCAGAAAACATAAAATTTTTATTTAAATTTCTGAGTGCAAGGATAACTGATTTTTAATTTTGAAAATTTAATTGATGGTTTATAACTTAAAACATTATTTCCTATTTCTATAACATAATGTATTATATAGTAATAGAAAACTGCTAAAGTAATCATTATGAAAAATGTAAATCATTACCCATCATGTGGGTCTGCACTATGATGTGGATAACTTTTTTCCTTCAAATTTTATGACTTTTTTATTATGGAGAATATAAAACAGAATTTATTATTTACTTTATTAGGAGTCTCAATTTATTTTACAGAGAATATTCATTCTCAAATATTTTTCAAGAGAAGATGATTAATTAAATATATTTAACAAAATATATTTGTTTAGTCACTCAGTCATGTCCAACTCTTTATGACTCCATGTACTGCGGCATGCCAGGCTTCCCTGTCCCTCATCAGCTCCTGGAAATAAAGTATACAGGTCAAACATGATCTGAAAACATATTAAATAAAAACAAAACATTCTGAAATTAAAAAATCAAAGGAAGTTATACAAACTACTACCAGAAATACAGAGGCTTAGAGTATAACTTCATAATTCAAAAGGGCAAATTTTCCTATTCCACAATCAAAGGGACAAATGCAAGGTGTGACTATTTGCATGAGCTTGCATTTAATAGTCATTATTAAATTTATTCTTTCAGCAAAGTTTATTTTGTGTAGATCTATGGGAGCAAGCTATACTGCTAGTGAGATAATTTGGGTATAGCATTCTTAATGCTCAAGTGGATGGGTATAAACTCATGGTGAAAGGGAAGGTGTGAATGTATTAGTGGCTTAGCTGCACCTGACTCTCTGCGTCACCATGGACTGTAGCCCACCCGGCACCCTTGCCCATGGGATTCTCCAGGCAAACATACTGGAGTGGGTAGCCATTCCCATCTCCAGGGGATCTTCTTGATCCACAGACTGAACCCAGGTCTCTCTCCCGCATTGCAGGCATATTCTTTACCATCTGAGCCACCAGGGAAGCCCTAACTCATGGAAAATTCATATTATTCATGAGTGACAAAAATGTAAGATATAAGTATTTAAGTGATATGTGTCTGTGCATGCTAGGTCACTTCAGTCATGTCTGACTCTTTGCAATACTATGGATTATAGCTAGCCAGGCTCCTCTGTCCATGGGATTCTCCAGGCAAGAATCATGGAGTGGGCTGCCATGCCCCCCTCCAGAGGATCTTCCCAATCAATGACCCACAGATGAAACCCCTGTCTCTCATGTCTCCTGCATTGGCAGGTGGCTTCTAGTGCCATCTGAGAAACCCATATAAGGTATATATCTCAATCAAAATAAACTAGTTCTGGCAATACAATAACAACTGCTTTAATTATTCTGAAGAAAATGATCAACATATGTAAAAGAATTAAGAAAACATATTAAACAGAACTTAAACTTGTTCTAAAGAAGTGGTTGAATTTTAGCCAGTAAGGAAGAATGGGTGATTGTACCAAGCCAGAAGCCAAGCCTAGCAAGAGTTGCCATGCATCTAACCAAGTTTTATTTTAAAATTAAGCCATGTGAGGTTGTTCTAATGGAGACAGACAAGATGTTTCTCAGAAAAGCCACTCCTTCTGTGATGATTATGTGTGTCTCATTTTCCTACAAACAGGATCACGTCTTCTTTAACTGTGACCCCAGTGTAAAGTTCATATTGCTAGCATCGTTTTCTTTTCTTTTCTTTTTTTCCATTTATTTTTATTAGTTGGAGGCTAATTACTTTACAATATTGTACTGGTTTTTGTCATACATTGACATGAATCAGCCATGGATTTACATGTATTCCCCATCCTGATCCCCCCTCCCACCTCCCTCTCCACCCAATTCCTCTGGGTCTTCCCAGTGCACCAGGCCCGAGCACTTGTCTCATACATCCATCCTGGGCTGGTGATCTGTTTCACTATAGATAATATACATGTTTCAATGCTGTTCTCTCGAAACATCCCACCCTCACCTTCGCCCACAGAGTCCAAAATTCTGTTCTGTACACCTGTGTCTCTTTTTCTGTTTTGCATATAGGGTTATCGTTACCATCTTTCTAAATTCCATATATATGTGTTAGTATACTGTATTGGTCTTTATCTTTCTGGCTTACTTCACTCTGTATGTTGGGCTCCAGTTTCATCCATCTCATTAGAACTGATTCAAATGTATTCTTTTTAATGGCTGAGTAATATTCCGTGGTGTATATGTACCACAGCTTTCTTATACATTCATCTGCTGATGGGCATCTAGGTTGCTTCCATGTCCTGGCTATTATAAACAGTGCTGCGATGAACATTGGGGTGCATGTGTCTCTTTCAGAGCTGGTTTCCTCGGTGTGTATGCCCAGAAGTGGGATTGCTGGGTCATATGGCAGCTCTATTTCCAGTTTTTTAAGAAATCTCCACACTGTTCTCCACAGTGGCTGTTCTAGTTTGCATTCCCACCAACAGAGTAAGAGGGTTCCCTTTTCTCCACACCCTCTCCAGCATTTATTGCTTGTAGACTTTTGGATAGCAGCAATCCTGACTGGCATGTAATGGTACCTCATTGTGGTTTCGATTTGCATTCCTCTGATAATGAATAACGTTGAGCATCTTTTCATGTGTTTGTTAGCCATCTGTATGTCTTCTTTGGAGAAATGCCTGTTTAGTTCTTTGGCCCATTTTTTGATTGGGTCATTTATTTTTCTGGAATTGAGCTGCAGGAGCTGCTTGTATATTTTTGAGATTAATCCTTTGTCTGTTGCTTCATTTGCTATTATTTTCTCCCAATCTGAGGGCTGTCTTTTCACCTTGCTTATAGTTTCCTTTGTTGTGCAAAAGCTTTTAAGTTTCATTAGGTCCCATTTGTTTATTTTTGCTTTTATTTCCAATATTCTGGGAGGTGGGTCATAGAGGATCCTGCTGTGATTTATGTCCGAGAGTGTTTTGCCTATGTTCTCCTCTAGGAGTTTTATAGTTTCTGGTCTTACATTTAGATCTTTAATCCATTTTGAGTTTATTTTTGTGTATGGTGTTAGAAAGTGTTCTAGTTTCATTCTTTTACAAGTGGTTGACCAGTTTTCCCAGCACCACTTGTTAAAGAGGTTGTCTTTTTTCCATTGTATATTCTTGCCTCCTTTGTTGAAGATAGGGTGTCCATAGATTCGTGGATTTATCTCTGGGCTTTCTATTCTGTTCCATTGATCTATATTTCTGTCTTTGTGCCAGTACCATACTGTCTTGATGACTGTGGCTTTGTAGTAGAGTCTGAAGTCAGGCAGGTTGATTCCTCCAGTTCCATTCTTCTTTCTCAAGATTACTTTGGCTATTCGAGGTTTTTTGTATTTCCATACAAATTGTGAAATTATTTGTTCTAGATCTGTGAAAAATACCGTTGGTAGCTTGATAGGGATTGCATTGAATCTATAGATTGCTTTGGGTAGTATAGCATCATTTTCAAAATGCTATAGTTCCTCTACAATGCCACACAGTCACCATAATCCTCTAACCATTCAGAAACAAAGCTTTAGAAGGAGCCAAAATGGTGACGATTGATACAAGATATGAAGCTCCTTGACCAGGAATTTCAAGCAATAGCTTCATTCTTTATCTCATCTTTATAGCATCAAACAGTATGTTCCATATTTTTCTCAAATTCTATGTTTAACTTATTTGCCCGACAAAGGGATTTCTCAGTGCGAATCAGTCACCTTCCTTTTTCACCATATTTGACATGATCTAAATCTAAGCTGTATATGATCTACCTTTGGCCCTTCAAATTGTCTAAGACATCAGGCTATCTAAGAAATCAGTATTAAAGAATCTGCCTGCCAATGCAGGAGACATATGTTCGATCCCTGGGTTGCAAAGATCTCCTGGAGAAGGAAATGGGAACCCATTCCATTATTCTTGCCAGGGGAATCAAATGGAAAGAGGAATCTGGCTGGCTACAGCCCACAGGGACACAAACGTGTCAGGCATGACTTTGTGACTAAACAACAACAACAACAAGACATATATGTCATGGCAAGACTGTTTGAGACTTCCTATCAGTGATATCATTTATTTTGGTTGCTCACAATTCTACATTTTTCTATAAATATTTTGGACTTTCTGTTGGACTTCAAGTATAAACTTTACAGAAAACAAGATTTCCTGTTGTGAGAGGGAGATCAACTGCACAGCATGTAGTATTTAACAACCCTGGGCAGGTCAGATAATAGCGGTTTCTGCTATTTAAAAATGACAGCCAGCCCCTCACCTCTCAACATCATTCAATAGGAAATATCCCATACTTAGCTTGAGAAAATAATTTGTATAAATATATACTTTTGCAAAATATGTTCAAGATTCATATACTGTTATTAAAAATAAAAATAAGTCTTTAAACCATGTAATTTTCAAGCCACTGATTTTTCATAGAGTGAATCTGTATGCAAGTCTCTCATAATTTAGAAGAGAAAGATAAAACTCTTCCCTGCAAAAGTTTCAAAAGATAAATTACAACTTTAGAATAAAAGTGAGCATAATTTTTCCCACATAGATAGCTATCTTGAATTTCAATCCAAATATGCACATAAATTATATTGAGGTAATACTTCATTCAGTTCAGTTCAGTTCAATAGCTCAGTTGTGTCCGACTCTTTGTGACCCCATGAACCTCAGCACGCCAGGCCTCCCTGTCCATCACCAGCTGCTGGAGTCCACCCAAACCTGTGTCCATCGAGTCGATGATGCCATCCAACCATCTCATCCTCTGTCATCCCCTTCTCCTCCTGCCCTAAATCTTTCCCAGCATCAGGGTCTTTTCCAATGAGTCAGTTCTTAGCATCAGATGGCCAAAATATTAGAGTTTCAGCTTCAGCAACAGTCCTTCCAATGAACACCCAGGACCGATCTCCTTTAGGATGGACTGGTTGGATCTCCTTGCAGTCCAGGGACTCTCAGGAGTCTTCTCCAACACCAGTCATAGATTTCATTATCAGGCCTTTGATACGAGGTAAATATTAAAGCTAGTTAGTGTTGGTGTTCACAGTTTTACAGTGTTGATTAAACAATACCTCAAATTCATTGATTACTTACAACTATATTTCTTTATATTTGCATATTTCTTTGTATTTCTCTTTTAGCTCTGACAGCTTCTGTGTGGGTATTGATATTTTTTTTAAAGAAGGAATGTGCTCCCTAAATTATAATGATTTCATTAAGATACCACAGCTGATAAATGGTTAAGATGAGCAAAATTCAGATTCCAAATTTAGTGACAATGCTTGGACACTGAGATCTATTATAAGAAAAATATTAAGTAATGAAAAATGAGAATCTGGAAGATACCCTTAATAGATCACAAATTTTAAAGAAAATATTTCCAGGGGTAATAAAGTAACAAACAGAGTTTAAGAAATATTTGAAGAAAATTGTTTGACAATTGGAAGATTAGGAAACACCAATAATATTTTTTAAAATTAAGAGGACTAGGAAAAATAAATTAAAACACTAGAGATACAAGAATCAGAAAGCTTTCTCTTTTTTCTTCCTCTCTCTCTGTCTCTCTCTTATACACATACACACACACACACACACACACACACACACATACACACATCCAATTAGGTGCTTTGAAATAAAGCATTCATTTGTAATAACAAACTATATAGTCCTTTGAAATGTAATTATCACAAAATTTTAATGATTATATCAATGAAAATGTTAAGATTTTTGAGAGATCTCAAAGAGATCTCAGGTCATGAAAGATGACCTGAATAAATAGAAATAAAGAAAATGTCCCTAAAAGAAAAGATCAAGTACAGCAATGAAGAAAGGAAAACCAAGATCTTTGTCTGAAAATATTTCAAAAGACATTAGAAAAATTAAGAAAATAATGGGGACAATCACTATAATCAAATAATGCTCAGGAAAACTACAGGAATTTTCAGATTGAAGTTTTTAAAAGTGGGGTATATGAAGTAATCTGAAATTGTGCAAAGCATTATCAACATATTTCATTGATTTAGCCCAATATTAAATGTACCTGCTTGGTCTCTTCAATCTAATAAATCAAGTGTGTACTTCTTTTAAAAATTGAAAAGAGACATAGATATGATTTACTAGAAAGCCTTTTTTAAAAATTATCTTAAATTATGTACTTTCTTAAAATGAGGTTTATACATATTTAGATCTCTTTTACACTGAATATCAATCAAAATGTACAAAGAGGAGTCAAGGAAATATGTGTTAGAGAAAATTATCTTCTAGGAATATTTCTTAAATACATGTGGAAATATAAAGACTAGCATAAGTGAACCCTTATTATAAGTGAACTCTTAAGGGTTAATTTTGTATAGAAAAAATTTACTAATAAGTGATGATTTAATGTCATAATAACATTGAGAATAATTTTAAATGAAAAATAGAGCAACAATTGGATTCAAATGATTTGTTAAAAAATGGATAGGCTATTAATTGTTATAAATCATGTTGCTGAGAAAACCACATGAGGTAATGAGACATAATAAAATCACCAAAGTGTATCAAAAGAAAAAAATTCTCATATGTGGAGAAGTAATAAAAATAGTGAACAGGTTCAGACTCAAATATATTTGAGAAAACAAAGAAATTAAATTTGAATATACACAATACTGGTGGGAATGCAAACTAGTACAGCTACTATGGAGAACAGTGTGGAGATTCCTTAAAAAACTGGAAATAGAACTGCCATATGACCCAGCAATCTCACTCCTGGGCATACACACCGAGGAAACCAGATCTGAAAGAGACACGTGCACCCCAATGTTCATTGCAGCACTGTTTATAATAGCCAGGACATGGAAGCAACCTAGATGCCCATCAGCAGACGAATGGATAAGGAAGTTGTGGTACATATACACTATGGAATATTACTCAGCTATTAAAAAGAATACATTTGAATCAGTTCTAATGAGATGGATGAAACTGGAGCCCATTATACAGAGTGAAGTAAGCCAGAAAGATAAAGACCAATACTGTATACTAATGCATATATATGGAATTTAGAAAGATGGTAATGATAACCGTATATGCAAAACAGAAAAAGAGACACAGATGTACAGAACAGACTTTTAGACTGTGGGAGAAGGTGAGGGTGGGATATTCTGAGACAACAGCAATGAAACAAGTATACTATCAAGGGTGAAACAGATCACCAGCCCAGGTTGGATGCATGAGACAAGTGCTCAGGGCTGGTGCACTGGGAAGACCCGGACGGATGGGACGGGGAGGGAGGCGGGAGAGGGGATTGGGATGGGGAACACATGTAAATGCATGGCTGATTTATGTCAATGTATGGCAAAAACCACTATAATATTGTAAAGTAATTAGCCTCCAACTAATAAAAATACATGGAAAAAAAAAGATAAATAAAAGGACCTATTGTATCGCACAGAGAACTCTGCTCAATATTCTGTAATGGCCTCTATGGGAAAGGAATCTAAAAAACAGTGGATATGTGTATAACTGATTCACCTTGCTGCATGCCTGAAACTAATAAATGTTGGAAATCAACTATACTCCAAAAAAAAAAAGTAAAAAAAGAAATAAAAACAACAACACTAATATAGGTGGCTATACCAGTGCGCATGGCTCCATGGGATAACAGTGATAACAATGATCCTGACACTGTTCTGTCCAGCAGTCTCAGTACAACTATGAAGCCCAGACACACAATAAGCAGAGAAAAGTGTGTATGTGCTAGCCAAGCTATGAGCACAGAAAGATTGAGCTTTATAGCTTCCAGATTCACTGGAATGGGTGAAAGTTTTGTGAAACTGAACAATCAAGAGTGGGATTGGTTAAAGAAAGTTTTTAAGGAGAAGAGAGTCATGACTGTTAAAGGAGAAGAAATGCATGTCATTCCCAAGAAAAAGAAATACAAAAAAGCAAAATCGCTGTCTGAGGAGGACTTACAAATAGCTGTGAAAAGAAGAGAAGTGAAAAGCAATGGAGAAAAGGAAAGGTATACCCATTTGAATGTAGAGTTCCAAAGAATAGCAAGGAGAGATAAGAATGCCTTCCTCACTGATAAGTGCAAAGAAACAGAGGAAAACAATAGAATGGGAAAGACTAGAGATATCTTCAAGAAAATTAGAGATACCAAGGGAACATTTCATGTCAAGATGGGCACAATAAAGGACAAAAATGGTATGGACCTAACAGAAGCAGAAGATATTAAGAAGAGGTGGCAAGAATACACAGAAGAACTGTATAAAAAAGATATTTATGACCCAGAAAATCACGATGGTGTGATCACTTACCTACAGCCAGACATCCTGGAATGTGAAGTCAGGTGAGCATTAGGAAGCATCACTACAAACAAAGCTAGTGGAGGTGATGAAATTACCATTGGGCTCTTTGAAATCCTAAAAGATGATGCTGTGAAAGTGATACACTCAGCATGCCAGCAGATTTGGAAAATGTGGCCATGGCCACAGGACTAGAAATGGTCAGTTTTCATTCCAATCCCAAAGAAAGGCAATGCCAAAGATTGCTCAAACTACTGCACAATTGCACTCATGTCACATGCTAGTAAAGTATGGTTCAAAATTCTCCAAGCCAGATGTCAACAATACGGGAACCGTGAACTTCCAGATGTTCAAGCTGGTTTTACAAAAGTCAGAGGAACCAGAGATCAAATTGCCAACATCCACTGGATCATCGACAAAGAAAGAAAATTCCAGAAAAACATCTATATCTGCTTTATTGACTGTGCCAAACTTTTTGACTGTGTGGATCACAATAAACTGTGGAAAATTCTGAAAGAGATGGGAATATCAGACCATCTGACCTGCCTCTAGAGAAATCTGTATGCAGTTTAGGAAGCTACAGTTAGAACTGAACATGGAACAACAGACTGGTTCCAAATAGGTAAAGGACTATTTCAAGGTTGTATATTGTCACCCTGCTTATTTAACTCATATGCAGAGTACATCATGGGAAATGCTGGGCTGGAAGAAGCACAAGCTGGAATCAAGATTGCCAGGAGAAATATCAATAACCTCAGATATGCAGATGACACCACCCTTATGGCAGAAAGTGAAGAGGAACTAAGGAGTCTCTTGATGAAAATGAAAGAAGAGAGTGAAAAAGTTGGCTTAAAACTAAACACTCAGAAAACTAAGATCATGGCATCCGGTCCCATCACTTCATGGGATGAGTGAAAAAAGATGAGGAAACAGTGAAAATAGTGGCAAATTTTATTTTGGGGACTCCAAAATCACTGCAGATGTTGACTTCAGCCATGAAATTAAAAGATGCTTACTCCTTAGAAAGAGAGTTATGACCAACCTAGACAGCATATTAAAAAGCAGAGACATTACTTTACCAACAATGTCCGTCTAGTCAAGGCTATGGTTTTTCCCGTAATCATGTATGGATGTGAGAGTTAGACTGTGAAGAAAGCTGAGCACCGAGGAACTGATGCTTTTTTGAACTGTGGTGTTGGAGAAGACTCTTGAGAGTCCCTTGGACTGCAAGGAAATCCAATCAGTCCATCCTAAAGGAGATCAGTCCTGTGTGTTGATTGGAAGGACTGATGTTGAAGCTGAAACTCCTATATTTCGGCCACCTGATGCTAGAAAATGACTCCTTGGAAAAGACCCTGATGCTGGGAAATATTGAAGGTGGGAGGAGAAGGGGATGGCAGAGGATGAGATGGTTGGATGGCATCACCAACTCAATGGGCATGAGTTTGGGTAAACTCTGGGAGTTGGTAATGGACAGAGAGGCCTGGCGTGCTCCAGTCCATGGGGTTGCAGAGAGTTAGATTGAGCACCTCCGTGTGCCTCTTCTTTGAGCACAGTCTTGATTTGCACACTGTCCTTGCATTTTTGCCTTACCAGATATAGTCTCCTGATAAGTATGTTCCCCTCTTTGCAGAAATTCACACTGCTGACCTTGCAGTCTTTTGCCATGGAAGGGCTGCCACTGGCAGCTGTAGATTAATACCGGCTCAAACCTTGTTGTTTTTGATTAAGGTTCTGAGGTTTGAAAAATGTAATTTGTACCCTACAAGGTAGTATAGCGTACATCACAGCAATTAATCCTTTTCTTGTTGATGACAATGATAAAATACACCCTGTTGCTTCCAATATTTTTGTTAATATTCCAAAAGAGTAATTTACTTCTCCTTGTGTTTCAGATAAGTATTTTTCATAACTTCAAAGTGTCTAATACTAAAACTTTATTAAACATTTTTTAAAAATCAGGAACAATATCAACATTATTACTGTGGGAATAACTTATGAAAACTAATGATTTTAATAAAACAATTTCAATGAAATGTAAACTTCATACATAGGTATAAAGAATGGCAAATGTGGTTTTTGCTGATCTGCTGTGTATTACAAATTCAGTAACTTAAAATATTTTTAACAAAGATAAAATAAATCTGGTAAAATGAAGTCAATAGTATGCTTAGTTTAGACTTAATCATACACTTTTTCAATGTTATGTGTTTGTTATGTTAGCTTTAGTTACATATTTACTCTGAAATCTCTCCAATTCGGTTTGTAAAGTACATTATCTAAACTGCAGTAATTACTGAATGTTTTATATGACCTCTCAATAATCAGAGGAATCATTAGCATGGAAAGAATGGCACATCCCCAATTCCTCTAAACTACTTAAATGGCCCAGCCAAACTCAGTGTTTAACAATATACTCAATAGGAAAATTTAGTAAAAGTATTGGACAATTAAATATAAAGGAAGAAGAGGTACCAAGGGAAACATCACTCAGTCATCCCTTTCTTGGCAAGATAGGTGTATTCATGGGACTTAAGGGCATTCACCTTTAGGATATAAGTAACTGATGATAAAAGCTCTGTGAGTACACTCATTGGTCATAAATTTATTGTAGTTGTTGACCATCAAATTTCTTATACCGTAGAAGGTCAAACACATCATTTTGAATATCAGTATGTTTTATAAAATTGGTGTTCAGTCCACTCACTCAGTTGTATCTGACTCTTTGCAGCATGCCAGTCTTCCCTGTTCATCAGCAACTCCCGGAGCTTACTCAAACTCATGTCCATTGAATCGATGATGCCATCCAACCATCTCATCCTCTGTCATCCCCTTCTCTTCTCTATAATTGTGCAGTAGTTCAGACATTCTTTGGCATTGCCTTTCTTTGGGATTGGAATGAAAACTAACCTTTTCCAGTCCTGTAGCCACTGCTGAGTTTTCCAAATTTCCTGGCATATTGAGTGCAACACTTTGATAGCATCATCTTTTAGGATTTGAAATAGCTCAACAAGAATTTCATCACTTCCACTAGCTTTGTTCGTAGTGATGCTTCCTAAGGCCCACTTGACTTCACATTCCAGGATGTCTGGCTCTAGGTGAGTGATTGCACCTTTGTGATTAATCTGGGTCATGAAGATCTTTTTGTACAGTTCTTCTATGTATTCTTGTCATCTCTTCTTAAAATCTTCTGCTTCTGTTAGATCCATACGATTTATGTCCTTTATTGAGCCCATCTTTGCATGAAATGTTCCCTTGGTATCTCTAATTTGAAGAGATCTCTAGTCTTTCCCACTCTATTGGTTTCCTCTATTTATTTGCACTGATCACTGAGGAAGGCTTTCTTATCTCTCCTTGCTATTCTTTGGAACTCTGCATTCAAATGGGCATATCTATTGTCCAATAGCTTAAGAAGTGTCCATGATATCAAAGCACATGACAAAGTTTCTATACTCTTCCTGCTTTTGAATTGGATGGTTTGCATTGTTGTATTTCCTCTAAGATTATTGCATCAGAAGTGCAATATAATTGATTCATTAATATACAAGACTAACTTTGATGGCAAATTACAATTTAAAACATAGAAATACCCTAAAGGAGAGTCAAATCCTAACTAAAATGAAGCATTTACATACCGTTGTAGCCACATCTTCCTGTACAATCTGAGTATTTTTTCTCTTTTAGCATAGTGCTTATAATTCACAAACTAATCAATAGTGCTCTTTTCCCTCATCTACTGAAAGGAAATAACCGACTTTTGATTTATAGTAAAAATAAATGTTTAAGTAAGTTTGTGAATTTCTTTAGAAAAAAGAATACTAGGACTTGATTAGTATTGCATTGGGCATATAAGTCAATTTGAGGAAGAAATGGTATTTTAATAATATTGAGACTTTCATCCTACAAATTTTCTGAACAATATTCTAGAAGTTTTCTGTTGTTTTTTTTTCTGGGTTGTTTTATAAATATTTTTCTATATTTGTCCTAATTACTTTGTAATTTTTGTTGCATTACAAATTATTTTAATTTTAGAAATTATATATTTTTGTTACATGACTATACTATTCAGAATAACCACAAACAGGATTCTTAACAAAATTATATCAAGTTGAATGGATATATAAGTCATGGCATATTAAAATGATGGAATAAAACATAGCATAACACAAAATTAAACTATGCCTTTGTACATCACAATGTTTGGTTAACCTGTGTAAAAGGGATAAGAAAATGGAAAAATTCAAGTGGTTTTTGGTATTCTTGTAATTTTCTTTTATTGATCTAAATGTTGGTCACATAGTTTGTTCAGATGGTAAAAACTTTTGTGAGGTATCTGCACAGTCATATATAGACCTACATCTATTTTTATGTATGTGTATGTTACTTAAATTACATGTATATGTTACTTAAATAGGTTTTCATTTATATTAATCCCTCCTCTTCATGTTTTCATATATAAGTGCAAACAAATGTGCTCTTGCTTTTACCTCTTAAAAATACTTTTCCTCTATTTCCTTCCTCTCTTTTTGATGAAAAGAGAAAAGAAAACACTTCTCTTTGTTATTGTCACCATTGTTGAGCCTTCAACCTACAGATGTCTGACTTACTTTCACACCATTCCAATCAAACTGCACCCGTCAATGTCTTCCAAAATTTAGTCTTTCAAAAATACATGATCACTTCTCTGTTCTCAATTACCATCAGAATTTTTTTTTTCCTTTTGGAATTATTCTCCTATACTGGCATCTACAATTGCACTGGAAGCACACATTCAGTCTTTTTTGCTGAGTCTTTATCCTTTATCTGGCTTCCCTGATAGCTCAGTTGATAAAGAATCCGCCTGAAATGCAGGAGACCCTGGTTCAATTCCTGGGTTGGGAAGATCTGCTGGAGAAGGGAAAGGCTACCCACTCCAGTATTCTTGAGCTTCCCTTGTGGCTCAGCTGGTGAAGAATATGCCTGCAGTGTGTGAAACCTGGGTTCAATTCCTGGGTTGGGAAGATCCCCTGGAGAAGGGAAAGGTTACCCACTCCAGTATTCTGGCCTGGAGAATTCTATGGACTGTATAGTCCATGGAGTTGCAAAGAGTCAGACACAACTGAGTGACTTTCACACTTCACGGTCCTTTATCCAACTTTAAAATGCTGGAGTACCACCAAGTCTATTACTTCTCTCTTTTTCTACTTTCTCCTATATAATTTCCTGTTGTTTTAACTATCATGTGTATGCAAAAGGATCTCATAATGCATATAGCTAGCTCCGGGTCTCCTCCCTTGAATTTGTCTCATATTTTTCAAGGTTTTACACAAGATTTCTGATTACACACACACACACACACACACACACACATTTAGCAACTGGATTCAACCACTCAATTTTATAACAGTTATACTGTTCTCTGTGGCAATAGCATATCACCTGCCATCAGGTGACTTAGTCTATAATACAAGAATCATAATAAAATTCTCTCTTTTCTTAATCCTTGCAGTTGACAATAGCATAGTTAATGAAGCAAAGTAAATTGCGTTAATACATTCTGTTCCACCTTTTGAATGACAAATTAACACTACCTCAGTGATGACATCTATTTGGTTGATTCAAAATGATTCCTTCCAAATAGATGCTAGGGTCTCTCATGAATATTAGCATATTTAATTTAGCCTTTAACCCATGCTGTTCAATAAATGTTGAGTGAATGACAAATAAAGGACACAGAGGGCAAAAAATCCCATTATATTTCTTTGTTATATTCCCTTGAAAAAACTGTCCAGATTCATCATCAGTATCTTTTAAGGCTACAAAATAATCTTACATGATACTCTTTTTCTTTGTTCTGTATAAGCCTGTATCTATAGCAGGCTATACACTTACTGTTGTATACACATATGCCACATGATCCAAGTATTTCTAGGCTATGCTGTACATTAAATCCACCTTTGAGATATTTTAAGTCTTATGTAGTACTTTCAAAGAACAAAATAGCTTTATTGAATGAAATAATTGAATTATTAAATGCAATCATATATAGGACTAATCACAAAGGGATGGGCCCTGAATGGCCAGAACTATGTCTGATATGCATTAATTGGTTATTTGAATAAATTATATCATTATTTAAATAAATAAGTTTAATTTCATCTAGAATTACATTGGCAGTCCTTTAGGTATTTTATTGAACTCACACACACACACACACATATATATACATATACTGATGAAAATAGGAATTTCTTTCTATATATATATAGGATGTTAAGCTACATAATCTTAACAAGAAGCTAAATATGAAAGAAATTAAGAGGATAAGGATGTGTACTTCTGAGTACATTTAAAAAAAATCTCCTCTCTTACAGCTCAAACATTTTTTCTTAATGGGGAGAAAATGACCACATATAATTTAAAAATCTGTTCTGTGAAAGCATTAAGGTAGATTTTTCTAGGACTAGACCTGAGCATCAAGTCAGAAAGCCATGCTAATAAAGATCAGTCAACAAAGAACTCATGCAGAACAATGAATGACAAGGAAAAAGTTACTTAAGGTACTCAATAGTTAAGAATAACATAAGAAACGACAACCAAATAACTTATTTGTGCAGTGGGGTTTCAGAAATGAGGGTCAGTATTACAGACATAACATAAACTGAAAGCATATGTTTGCATTTTGACTTATACTTAGAAATATTTAATATTGATTAAACAAATATAAATATGTATTACAAATTATAAAATTATCACAGATTTCAGGCTTAAGTCTTAAAAACGACATTATAAGAGGTGATTTTATTAAAACAAAACAGAAACACGTTATTTTTGAAATGTAAAAAGTTGTTCCTAGGCAAAACCAATAAATATCCAGAAATACAGAGAAGCAACCATTAACTGTTATGATTTGTGACTGCATTGGCAGTAGATAGGAACCATGAAGAAGTGATAAATAAAGACTGTGGTACAAACTAAATAATTTGGCTCAGTAAGGGGAAAAGTTAAAGTAATCTCTGTGGGGGAAAAAAAAAAAGAAGTCTCTTCTTTAAGTCTTATTGGAAAATCAATGAAAGCAGTGTGTTGAGGCTAGTGATTACATCCAACTTACATTAGTGATTGTCTGTCATGGGATAAGGGAAAGGTATGAGTGTGGTCTTCACTGTGCTCTCCTGACTGTCTTTAAAATATATTAAACTTCAAGATAAGGAGGGAGTTCTTAAACAAGAATTAAGGGGAGAGATTAATTCATCTGCATTAAAAAATTCTCATCAGAAGATTCAGTTAATTAAACCAAGAAACACGAGCCATATAGGTATGCAAAAAAGAATACCATCCAAAAGCATCAAGAATTCCTACAAAACTTTAAAAAAATGGCACAGAAAAAAAGTGGCTTAGATATAAACAGAAACATTATAGAAGAAAATAACAAAATGATAAGTAAATATATACATATAGACTTTCCTAGTTATTCTTGGGTATTGGTTTCTCCTGGAACCAATGGGCACTGAAACCTACAGATGCTCAAGTCCTTTATAGAATATGGTGAAGCACAAGGAAGACAATGGGTCCTCCTTATCCATATGTTCACATCCATGGATGTGGAGGACTGACTATATATGATAAAATGTTAACCTCCCTACTACTTTAAATTGCAAAGTAAAACATTATTGAGATATCTCATCCATTTTACTTGAATAAATATAAAATTTAACATTACATTGTATTGGTAAGATCAATAAATAATAACTTTTTAAATATATTTTTAAAAAATTATATAATTATTAAAGGCTCACACCATTTGGTTATATATTATTACATCCATATTAATATACCCATATTGTATAATACATCTTGCATCCTATATTATACTTAGTAGTTTGAGATTTCTACTCCCCCACCATGATATTGCCATCCCTTCACTACACCACTAATTTGTTCTCTATATCAATGAGTTGGCTTTTTTGTTTTTTAATATTCACTAGTTTGTGTATTTTTTAGATGACATAAAAGTGCTATCATACATCTTTCTCAATCTGACTTATTTCACTTAACATAATGCCCTCCACTCCATCCATGCTGCTGTAAATGGCAATAAATTTTTCCTTTTTTATAGTTGAGTAATATTTTGGTGTGTGTGTGTGTACACTTGTTGCTTCCATATCTTGATGATTGCAAATAATGCTACCATGAACACTGGAGTGAATGTATCTTTTAGAATTACTGTCTTGTTTTGTTTTGTTGTTATATGTACCCAGGAGTGGAGTTGCTGGGTAATATAGTAATTCTATTTTTAGTTTTTTGAGAAACTTCTGTACTGTTTTCCACAGTGGATGCACCAAATTACATTTCCACCAACAGTGTACTAAGGTTACTCTTGCTTCACATCCTTGCCAACATTTGTTATTTATGATCTTTTTGATGATAGCCATTCTGATATGTGTGGGTGACAGATCATTGTGGTTTTGGTCTGCATTTCTCTGAAGAATGTTAAGAACGTTAAACAATAACTCATATATAATGATAGAAATTAAATTAGCATAAACACTTTGAAGAGCAAGTAATTTGAAGATGTGCCTACCCTATATTAAACAAATTTATTTATAGAGAAACATCAAATAAATACTTGTCTCAAGAGGACAAGTATACTAAAATGGTTTAAAATATAAAAATATATTTATATAATAATTCATAATTACTAAAGTAATAGTGCTATATTCATACAGTAGACAATAAAAATGAATGATCTAGGATGACACATATCAATATCAGTAAACTTCTCAGATTAAAAAGTAGTTTAAACCATTCAAAAATATTTTATATTGCTTAGTAAAAATACATATCTGGTAAATAAAGATAAATATAAACTTGATAATGGTTAATGAAGAAGATATACAAATTTCATGTCTTAAACTGGGCAATGTTTGCATAGGTGCTAGTCTTTTAATCTTAGAAAACTTTCTTACTGAAATATTTAATGATAAATTCAAACTTAGAAATAAAATTGTGTTGACATCTCATCAGAAGTAAAATGGAAATCCATCCCTCTATTTTGACCACTATTCATTTTCCCACACAAAATATTTTCATAAAATTGTTTCTTAAAATTGTAAAGGGGTATACATAGATATGAATATTGGCAATGTGTATTTCACATCAATTATGATTCCAGTAAAATTTTTAACTTTTTACTTTATATTGTCATATAGCCAGTTAACAATGTTGTGGTAAAATCAAGTGGATAGCAAAGAGATTCAGCCAAACATATGCATGTTTCCATTCTATCCCAAACTCTCCTGTCATTCAGGCTGCTATATAACATTGAGCAGAGTTCCCTGTACTATAAAAAAGGACTTTGTTGGTTATCCATTTTAAATATAGCAGTGTGTACTTGATTCAAAACTTCCTAACTACTGTCCCACCAGAATGGCAAGTTTGTTAGAACTGATGAACCTACACTGATAAATCATAATCACTCAGAGTCTACACATTACACTAAGGTTCACTCTCAGTGTTGTACATTCCATAGATTTGGACAAATATCGAATGACATGTAGCTATCATTGTAATATCAAACAGAGTATTTTGACTTCTGAAGAAATCCTTTGTGCTCCACATATTCATCCTTTGCACCCAACACCTGACAACCACTCATCATTTTAGAGTCTGTACAGTGCTGCCTTGCATGGAAAGTTACATAATTGGTGTAATATAGTATGTAGACTCTCCAGGTTGCCTTCTTTTACTCAGTAATAGGAGCTTAAGGTTCTTCCACATCGTTCCATGACCTGGTGGTTCAATTTCTTTCATTACAGAATATTATTACATTTTCTGAAATATACAGAGCTTTTATATATATATTTATTTATTTATCTACTAAAGGATACTTTGGGTGCATTCAAGTATTAGCAATTATAAATAAAGCTACCATGAATATTCATGTAAATCTAAGTTTTCAACTCCATTGGGTAAGTATGAGGGAGTAAGACTGCTGAATCATATGGTAACAGTGTGTTCAGGTCTTGTTTTTTTTTAATGAAACTGCCAAATTGTTCTCCAAAAGAGCTGCACTATTTTGCAATCCCATCAGCAATGAATAAGAGTTTCTTTTGCCCACATTCTTGCCAGTATTTCGTGTCATCAGTGTTTGGATCTGTGGCATTAAAACAGCTGTGTACTGGTATCTTACTGATTTTTGGATTTGCATTTCCCTGGTGAAAAATGATGTGGAATATTTTTTCTTATGCTTACTTGACATTTGTTTATCTTTTTTGATGAAGTGTCTGTTATGGCTTATTTCTCAATCATTTTGTTCTTATTACTGAGATTTGAGAGTTCTTTGAACATTTTAAATAACAGTCCTTCATCAGACATGTTTTTGCAAATATTTACTCCCAGTTGGGGGCCTGTCTTCTAGATCTCTTGACATTGTCAAGTCTCATTGACATTGATTTTTGTGGAGAAAAGTTGATTTTTTTTAACTTCTTTTTTTCTATTTGTATTTTTTTTAATTTATTGAAATATGCTTGATTTACAATGTTGTAATGTTGTTTTTCAGCCACTAAGTCTGAACAACAACAAGTCTGACTCTTTGCAACCCCATGAACTGCAGGACACCAGGCTTCCCTGTCCTTCACTATGTCTCAGAATTTACTCAGACTTACGTGCACTGAGTTGGTGATGCGATAAAACCATCTCATCCTCTGTCACCCCTTTCTCCTACTGCCCTCAATATTTCCCAGTGTTGGAGTTTTTTTTTCCAATGAGTCAGTTCTTCACATCAGGTGGCCAACGTATTGGAGCTTCAGCTTCAGCATCAGTCCTTTCAGGGAATAATCAGGGTTGATTCCCTTTAGGATTGACTGGTTGGATCTTGGAATGTCCAAGGAGATTTTCAAGAGTCTTTTCCAGCACCACAGTTTGAAAGCAACAATTCTTTGGTGCTCAACCTTCCTTATGGTCCAACTCTCACATCTGTACATGACTATTGGAAAAACCATAGCTTTGACTAGTTGGACCTTCGTCAGCAAAGTGATGTCTTTTCTTTTTAATATGTTGTCTTGATGTGTCATAACTTTTCTTCCGAGGGGCAAATATATTTTAGTAATGTGTGTTAGTTTCAGCTGTGCAACAAAGAGATGCAGTTAAATATGCATATATATATATATATATAAAACATGTATACAAGTATTCTTTTCTAATATTCTCTTCCATTATTAGTTATTCCAAGATAAGATATTGAGAATATTTTCCTGTGCTACACAGTATATCCTTGTTGGTTACCTATTTTACATATTGCAGAGTTCAAATTTCAACCCCACACTCCTAATTTATCCTTTCCCCCCATTTTGCCTTCTGTAACAAAGGCCTTGTGTTTTATGCTTGTGAATCTATTTCTATGTTGTAACTAAGTTCATTTGTATCATTTTTAGACTCCATATATAAGCAATATCATATGATATATATATTTCTCTTTCTAATTCACTTCACTTAGTATGATAATTTCTAACTACATACATGTAGCTGTTAATGACACTTTCATTATTTTCTATGACTCAGTAATAGTCCATTGTTAATATATACCATATTTTTATCCATTCATCTGTTGATGGACCCTTAGGTTGCTTCCATATCATGGTTATTGTAAGTAGCAGCACTATGAACTTGAGGTGAATGTATCTTTTTGAATTATAGTTTTCTCCAAATGTACAGCCAGGAGTAGGCTTGTTGGATCATTTGGTAGAAGCTCTATTTTAGCTTTTTAAGAGACTTCCATACTGTTCTCTAGAGTTGCTGTCCCAATTTATATTCACAATAGTGAAGAAGTGTTCCTTTTTCTTTACTGGGTTGGGTTCCTCTCCAACATTTATTATTTGTAAGCTTTTACATCATCAAAAAGTCTACAAATAATAAATGTTCTGAGCAGTGTGAGGTGACACCTCATTGTAGTTTTGATTTCCATTTCTCTAATAATTGCCAAAGTTGAGCATCTTTTTTATGAGATTTTGGGCCATCTGTATGTCTCCTTTGGAGAAATGTCTATTTGGATCTTCTGCCATTTTTTGATTGGGCTCTTTGTTTTTTTAATATTGAGCCATATAAACTGTATGTAAAGTTTGCCATCCATCCCTTAGCAATTGATATCTTTGCAAATATTATATTTTCAACCTTTCTAAGGGTTGTCTTTTGATTTTGTTTATGGTTTACTTTACTGTGTAAAAATTTTAAACTTACTTACACCCTACCAGTTTATTTTTATTCTTATTTCCATTATGCTAGAAGATAGAGCCAAAAAGATATTGCTGCAATTCATGTCAAAGAGTGCCCTACCTATATTTGCCTCTAGGAGCTTTATGGTATCCAGTCCTACAT
Source organism: Dama dama (assembly GCF_033118175.1). Taxonomy (NCBI): domain Eukaryota; kingdom Metazoa; phylum Chordata; class Mammalia; order Artiodactyla; family Cervidae; genus Dama; species Dama dama. The sequence continues at coordinate 86,946,651 of NC_083689.1, forward strand.
TTAGGTCTTTAATCCATTTGGACGTTATTTTTGTATATGATGTTAAAGAATGTTCTAATTTCATTCTCTTACACATAGTTGTGTCATTTTCTCAGCATCACTCATTGAAGATATGGTTTTTTATTCATTGTATAGTCTAGCCTCAATTGTTGTAGACTAATGGGTTATTTCTAAATCCAGATGTTCAAGTTGGATTTAGACAAGGCAGAGGAACCAAAGATCAAATTGCCAACATCTGTTGGGTCATTGAAAAAGCAAGAGAATTCCAGAAAAACATTTACTTTTGCATTATTGATTACGCCAAAGCCTTTGACTGTGTGGATCACAATAAACTGTGGAAAGTTCTTCAAGAGATGGGAATACAAGACCCACTTTATCTGTCTCCTGAGAAATCTCTATGCAGGTCAAGAATCAATAGTTAGAACCAGACACGGAAGAACAGGCTGGTTCTAAATTGGAAAAGGAGTATGTCAAGGCTGTATATTGTCACCCTGCTTATTTAACTTATATGCAGAGTACATCATGTGAAATGCTGGGCTGGATGAAACACTAGCTGGAGTCATGATTGCCAGGAGAAATATCAATAACTTCAGATACACAGATGACACCACCCTTATGACAGAAAGTGAAGAGGAACTAATGAGCTTCTTGATGAAAGTGAAACAGTAGAGTGAAAAAGCTAGCTTAAAGCTCAACATTCAAAAAATTAAGATTATGGCATCTGGTCCCATCACTTCAAGACAAATAGATGGGGAAACAATGGAAACAGTGAGACTATTTTCTTGGGCTCCAAAATCACTGCAGATGATGACTGCAGCCATGAAATTAAAAGATGCTTGCTCCTTGGAAGAAAAGTTGTGACCAACCTAGACAACATATTAAATAGCAGAGACATTACTTGGGCAACAAAAGTCCATCTAGTCAAAGCTATAAATTTTCCAGTAGTCATGTATGGATTTGAGAGTTGGACTATAAAGAAAACTGAGCACTGAAGAATTGATGCTTTTGAACTGTGGTGTTGGAGAAAACTCTTGAGAGTCCCTTGAATTGCAAGGAGATCCAATCAGTCCATCCTAACGGATATCAGTCCTGCGTGTTCATTGGAAGGACTGATGCTGAAGCTGAAACTTCAACACTTTGGCCACATGATGTGAAGAACAGACTCATTGGAAGACACGCTGATACTGGGAAAAATTGATGACATTAGGAGAAGGGGATGACAGAGGATGAGATTGCTGGATGGCATCACCATCTCTATATGGACATAAGTTTGAGTAAACTCCAGGAGTAGATGATGGAGAGGGAAGATTGACCTGCTGCAGTCCATGAGATCACAAAGAATCAGACATGACTGAGCAACAAAACTGAACTGAATGGGTTATTTCTGGACATTTTTTTCAGTTATATTGACCTATATTTCTCTTTTTGTCCTGGTCCATACAACTTTAATTATTGAAGCTTTGTAGTATAGTCTGAAGTCTGAGAACCTGATTTTTCCAGCTCCTTTCTTCTTTGTCAAGATTGCTTTGGCTAGTGTAGATCTTTTGCATTTCCATACTTTTTTTTTTTTTTTGGTTTTAGTTCTGTGAAAAATGCCATTGGTAATTTAATAGAATTTTTAATAAATCTGCAGATTTTCTTGGTCCTATACTCATTTTGACTCTTCCAATCTGAAGACATGGTTTATTTTTCCACCTGTTCTGTCATCTTTCATTTTTTCTTTAGCGTCTCTGAGTCTTTGGAGTACAGGTCTTTAGCCTCCTTAGGTTTATTTTTAGGTGTTTTATTCCTTTTGATGTAATGGTAAATGGAATTATTTCCTCAATTTGTCCTTCTAATTTATGTCTATTAATGCATAGGAATTCAATAGATTTCTCTGTATTAATTCTGTATCCTGAAAATTTACAAGATTCAATGATGAGTTCTAGTAGTTTCAAGTAGCATATTTAGGATTTTCTATATTATCAAGTCCTCTGCTAACAGTGACAATTTTTTCTTCTTTTCCTATTTGGATTCCTTTTATTTATTTTGCTTTTATGATTTCTGTGGCTAGTAATTCCAAACCTATGCTGAATAAAATTGGTGAGAGTGGACATCCTTGTCTTGTTCATGATTTTAAAGGAAATGCTTTCAGTTTTTTACCATTGAATATGATATTAACTCCAGCCTATCATCTACAGCCTTTATTATGTTGAGGTGGGCTCCCTCTATGCTCACTTTCTGGAGAGTTTAAATCATAAAAGATGCTGAACTTTATCAAAAGTTTGTTTTTTCATTGAAACATGTATATTATCATATGTGAAAAGAGATCGCAAGTCCAGGTTCAATGCATGAGACAGGCTGCTCACAGCTGGTGCACTGGGATGACCCAGAGGGATAGGATGGCGAGGGAGGTGGGAGGGGGGTTCAAGATGGGGAACACATGTATACCCATGGCTGATTCATGTCAGTGTATGGCACAAACCACTACAATATTGTAAAGTAATTGCTGCTGCTGCTAAGTTGCTACAGTCGTGTCCGACTCTGTGCAACCCCATAGATGGCAGCCCACCAGGCTCCCCCTTCCCTGGGATTCTCCAGGCAAGAACACTGGAGTGAGTTGCCATTAACTTCTCCAATGCATGAAAGTGAAAGGTGAAAGTGAAGTCGCTCAGTCGTGTCCAACTTGTAGCAATCCCACGGACTGCAGCCTATCAGGCTCCTCCATCCATGGGATTTTCCAGGCAAGAGTACTGGAGTGGGGTGCCATTGCCTTCTCCGTGTAAAGTAATTAGCCTCCAATTAAAATAAATAAATTCAAAAAGAAATAATAATAATAATAAAAAGTTTTATTTTTTTGCATTTAGATGATCATATGGTTTTTACATTTCAATTTATTAATGTGGTATATCATACTGATTGATTTTCAGATATTAAAATCCTCACATCCCTGGAAAAATAACCCACTTGATCATGGTATAAAATCCTCTTAATGTATTGTTGGATTTGGTTTCTAGTATTCTGTTGAAGATTTTCCCATCTGTGTTCATCAGTGATATCGGCCTGCAAACTTGCTTTTATTTCTTTCTTTTTTTTGGTAATATATTTGTATGGTTTTGATATCAAGTTGATAATGGCCTCACTGAATGAGTTTGGAAGTGCTCCTTCCTTTGAAATTTATTTTCTAAAAAAAAAAAAAAAGAAATTTATTTCCTATAATTTCAGAAGGATAGGTGTTAACTCTTCTCTGAATGTTTGATAGAATTCTCCAGAGCAGTCATCAGGTCCTGGACTTTTGTTTGTTCAGAGTTTTGAAATCACAGATTCAATTTCAGCACTTGTAATTGGCCTGTTTATATTTTCTATCTGTTCCTGGTTAAGAGAACAGGAGAGATTGTACTGTAAGAATTTGTCCATTTCTTATAGGTTTTCCATTTTATTGGCATAAAGCTGCTTGTAGTAGTCTCATCGTTCTTTGCTGATTTTTGCTCTGATCTTTATGATTTTTTTTTCCTTGTAGTAACTTTGGATTTTGTTTGTTTTTCTTTCTCTTTAGGTGTAACATTTGGTTGCCTACCTACAAGATAATGAGTTTTATTCCAAGAGCATATTTGTAAGTTCAGTTTGTTCATGAGTTCAATAAAGTTAGTCTAAGTATACAACTAACACAATTGGCTATATAGTACTGTACTGTAATAGGTTTACAATATCTTCACAGAAAACAATACATAAAAAGCAAACACAATAAATAAAGAAAACATTTGTAATTTTATAGTGCAGTACCTTGAAAACTACAGTAGCACACTATAATAGCTGGCATACAGAGGTTGACATTGACAGAACAGGCAAGGAAAGTTACTGACTAGCGGAATGAGATGAGGTGAGAGATGGTAGATCTGAAAGATCATCAGCAATAGGAGACACGAGGCAAGCTGCAATTTCACTCATGACTGATATTGATGAGACACACATTCACATCTTCAAAAGTTTACAATTTGAAGGTTCATATGTAGGGGACTTACTGCATTGCTATAACCTTCCCTCTGAGAACTGCTTTTACTGTATCCCACAGGTTTTGGGTCACTGTGTTTTTATTCTCATTTGTATCTAGGCACTAATTGATTTCTCTTTGATTTCTTAATGAGACCTTGTAGCATATTGTTTTGACCCCAGGTGTTTGTGCTTTTGAATTTGTTTTTTTCCCTTATACTCAATTCCTAATCTCACAGTGCTGTGGTCAGAAAATAGACACCTGACATAATTTCAAATTTCTTAAATTTACCAAGCCTGGCTTTGTCACACAGGATATGATCTAACCCAGAGAATGTTACATGTGCACTTGAAAAGGATGTATATTCTGTTCATTTGGGATGGAAAGTTTTGTAAATATCAATTAAGTCTATCAGATCTAATGTGTCACTTGAGGCCTGTTATTTCCTTATTGATTTTCAGTCTGGATGATCTGTCCATTGATGTATATGGTATGTTAAAGTCCCCTACTATTTCTGTTTTACTGACAATTTCTCTGTTTGTCTGTGAATATTTGTCTTATATACTGAGGTGCTCCTACGTTGGGTGCATATGTACTTACAATTGTTGTATTTCCTTAATAATTTTGCTGATTTTTTATCTCTTGCAAAGTTTTTAGTCTATTTTATATGATATGTGTATTGCTACTCCAGTTTTCTTTCCATTTGCATGGAATATCATTTTTTCATCACCTCATTTTCAGTCTATATGTCTCCAAATCTATAGTGGGTCTCTTTATTGACAGTATATATATGAGTCTTATTTTTATATACATTCAACTGGTCTATGTCTTTTGGTTGGAACACTAAATTCATTTGCACTTGAGGTAATTAACAATATGTATGTTTTTATTACCATTTTGTAAGCTGTTTTGGATTTGTTTTGTAGGTCTTTTCCTTTCTTTTGTTCTCTTTTCTTGTGATTTGAGAACTTTCTTTAGTATTGTGCTCGGATTCATTTGTGTTTGTGTGTATATCTATTATAGACTTTGTTTACGGTGACCATAAGGTTTTGATATAGCAGCCTATGTATGTGTGTATATATATACATGTATATATATACACACATATATATATACATGTATATATATACACACATGATGGTTTTAAATTGTGATCTCTTAATTTCAAATTTATTTCAAATATCTCAAATCTCTCCTCTCATAAGTTTTTAATTTTAAAGATATCTAGTTTATCAATTATTTCATTTATGGGTCATGACTTGGGTGTTGTTTCTGAAATGTCATTGCCAAACCCAAAGTCATTAGCCATTTTTAGTTTTGTATTTTACATCTAGGTGTGTGATCCATTTGGAGTTAATATTTGTTATGGGTGTAAGATATGTCCCCTTCATGGCCTTGTCACAGTGATGGGGCTTGCATAACTCAGTGAAGTTATGAGCCATTAGTGCAGGGCCACACAAGATGGATGGGCCATAGTAGAGAATTCTGACAAAACATGGTCCACTGGAGGAGGAAATGGCAAAACAATCCAGTATTCTTGCTGTGAGAATCACATGAACATTATAAAAAGGCAAAAAGATATGACACCAGAAGATGAGTCCCCCAGGTCAAAAGGTGTCAAGTATGCTACTGGGGAAGAGCAGAGTCAATTACTAATATCCCCCCAAAAAATAAAGCAGCTAGGTTGAAGTGGAAACAACATTTAGCTGTGGATGTGTCTGGTGGTGAAAGTAAAATCTGATGCTGTAAAGAACAATACTGCATAGGAACCTGGAATGTTAGGTCCATGAATCAAGGTAAATTGGATGTGATCAAGCAGGAAACGGTAAGAGTGAATATTGATATCTTAGGAATCAGTGAACTAAAATGGATAGGAACAGGCGGATTTAATTCAGATGACTGTTTTATCTACTACTGTGGGTAAGAATTCCATAGAAGAAAGGGAGTAGCCCTCATAATCAACAAAAGAGTCTGAAATACAGTACCTGGGTTCAATCTTAAAAATGACAGACTGATCTCAGTTTGAAAGATGATGACATGGTTGGGTGACATGACCGATTCAATGGATATGAACTTGGGCGAACTCCGGGAGATTGTGAGGGACAGGGAGGCCTGATATGATGCAGTCCATAAGACTGCAGAATCAGACATGACTTAGTGACTGAACAACATAGAGTATGTGTCTATGTTCATTTTTTTCATGTGTTTATACAGTTATTCAGGGATCTCCAGGTGGCCCAGTGCTAAAGAATCCACCTGCCAAGCAGGAGACTCAAGGCTGACAGTGGGTTGAAAACAATCCCTGGAGAGGGAAATGGCAACCCACTGCAGCAAAGCTGGCAGTTTTCATCTCTCTGGTAATTTTGAATTTCATCCTGGTCATTCTTATTATAAAGTTGTGGGAATTTTAGACTCCATTATTTTTTTCTAATGAGGGTATTCCTTGTTTTAGTAATCAATTAAGTATCCAGTCTTACCAGTTCAGGTTGTTTTTCAGCTGAGTTTTTTTTTTTTTTTTTTTTTCTTAAGTCGGTTTTTCATATGCTTATTTGGAGATTCGGGGAATGGTTAAGGAGAATGTAATTTCTTCCTTGACTAATTCCCTTCCATCATTCTCTACTGTCTTTATTGGCCACATTACCTAGCTTAAAATGCCTGGTTCCTCATATTTTTTTTTCCCCTCTGGTGCCCTGCTGATGTCACATACTATACTGCTTAGTCCCAAGTTTAAAATATTAGGGACTTGCTTCATTCATATTCCTTCTTTCCTTCTTTGAGTATGCAGTCCCCACAAGAATATATCTGCTTCTTTCTACTCTCCACTGCCTGCAAGTAGTTGTTTTGTTTTATTTCCAGGCCTTATTATCAGAGTTTCTGTAGGAAAGTAATCCAATAGGGTCTAGCTTAGTTACTATTAGAAACATAGCTACACTTTTTGACATGCAGAAGAATTATCATAATTACAGATGTTGGAGCCCGTACTTTTTGAATTCCAGTTGTCAAATTCAAATTATTTATCTCAGTATTACATTGAATGTACCCACCAGTATTATCTTCAGTATATGCAACAAAATATTAATATCCATCTAGAATATCATTTCTTTATAAATGATTCCAATTTTTGAAAAGAAACATTTACAGTGAGATTTTTGTGATAATTTGTTTTATAATCTTAATACATTTTGTATGGAAGCTGCCTAAGTCTAATTCAGGTTTAATTTTATTTATTAATCTACAAGAAAATTTCTTTGAGATAATTAAGAATTATTTAAAGTTAATAAATTTTAATTATAATGCATCTCTTTTTACTCTATGTTCTATTTTTATTTAATATTCCTGGCAACATGAAAGAAGTCACAAGTATTAAGATTATTCACCAAATTTATTAAAATGAATGTACTTTCTATATCTGAGATAACACCACCCTAATTTCCTTCCCTAAAATTCTAAGATAGAATTGTTGATATAAACTTTTAGATTGGAAAATAGTCTAGTAGTTTTTTCAGATTTAATCACTATGTTACAGAGAAATAATAGGTATTGACTATGACTGACAATGGCCAGTGAACTATTAATACTCTATTTTTCTGTCTTAGATAAGAGCTTTTTCCAATCTGCAGGAATAAAAATGAAAAAACGTAGACCATCAGAGGATAACAGATGACACATCTGTTTTGAAGTACAGTTGGCACAGTAGCAGAATGGCTAAGAAAATGTTATGTTCATTCCTTCCTTCACCTAAGCTTTACTTCAAGGTGCTTGCTGTGTAGCCTCTGGCTAAGTAGTTAATGTCAGGATTTTCAGTACCCCTCACTGTGGCGAAGAGGGAACAAATTGAAAGGCTTCATACATCTTAACTTAACATGATTAGACAGAGAATCCTCAAAGATGTGGACAATGATAACTTGCTTCCAGCAATAGACAGGCAATGGCAAGAATGAAGATATTAATTTGCACTAGAAATGCATGTTAGAATTAAGAGTTCCCTCATGAGGACTAGCACAATATGTACATGGTGAACTTTAAAAGAAACTGGCCTTTTTTAATAAAATGCTGCTAGCAACACTTCCTCAAGAGATTATTCTGACATTAATTTTCTGTTCCCACTAAATGAGGTCTCTGGGAGCATATACTGTGGGGAAATCTATGCATAGATTATGAGAAATAGAAGTTTCAAATTTTTCTGACCCATCTCTTTTTCTGGCTCAGTCTATTTGCCCTCTCCACAAATGCACCCCATCCTCCCAGTACAAAGCTACTAACTTATATAGTCTTAAGTCCATGTTCATTTACATATTTAATAAAGAGGCAGAGACTCATAGATGCCTTATCCCCTACCCTCATCACTCTCACTCTTAGTGTACGCTCAGCACACAGTTGCTGGTCCTGTGCTATGTCTTGGCATATTGCTAGATGTCTCTCCATGTTTGATTAAAAAAAGAATTTTCTTGTCACCATTCTCAGAAGAAATTGAAATTTTCATAACTGTTCAACCAACAAGAATACAGCAAATAAAACGATGAGGATGTATGGATTAAATGTTTAATACTTTTTACAAGAGTATATGTTCTTAATGTTTGTGGCATAGTGGGGCATGAATGAGGATTTTGTTGGGCATATTTGTAGAAAGTTAGATATGATCAGTAGGTGTAATGTCCTGGGGAAAGATTTTTGCTAATAAAGATGAAACTATCCATATCAAGGATGATATTTTGTAAAAACTATAGAAGTATCCCAGAAAGCAAAAAAATGCTTTATACTTGTGCCAGATCTACTTTTTGAAATATTACGTATGTATTTTCATCTTTGTTTTTTCTTATTTGAGCTTCCTTTCACTAAATTTCCATGAGATATTTGTTTATATAACAATAAACTAATGCAGCAGTACCCAACTTTTTTGGCACCAAGGACTGATTTCATGGAAGGCAATTCGTCCACAGACCAGGGAGTGGGAAGATGGTTTGGAGGTGATTTAAGTGCGTTACATTTATTGTGCACTTTATTTCTATTAGTATTGCTGCAGTTCCACTTCAGACCATCAGGCATTAGATCCCAGAGGTTGGGGACCACTGCTAATGGACTTAAGAGACTCAATGATGAGTAAAGATCACAGTTTAATTGTTATTTTACTCAACAGTAAAGTGTGATACTTAAATTCAACATTTCTTTTATGTCATAGTTGTCCACTCACAGAAAAAGGAAGATGCATATATGATTGTAATGGAAAAACAAGAAACACATACAATCTCAGGGATTGAGATATTTCCAATGTAATGGTGAAAATCTAAATTCCTATTAAACTAATATTAACCCAATTCCTATCTTTCTTATTGAATTTATATGAACCACAAAACAAACATATTTTGTCTATATTTTGTTCTCACACAGCAATGTCAAAATCATGCAATTTACCTCTCAAGCTGTATATATCCCTCCATCTGATTCCTACTGAACTGGAGAATACTGCCACATCTCCAAAGGGGCCATCACACACGCTTTCTTTTTGTGAGATGTATATCAGAACTCTTCTTCTTGGACTAATATATTACAAACAATGCTTCCTTTCCCAATCACATAAGCTATTTTGATTTTCTTTTTCATGTGAAGTTTTAATTACACAAATTTCCAGGTCACTGTGTCCTTTAGCCCATTAGTCCATACCAGGAACCTCTGTACTCTATTGATATGATTCCCTGCTCCTTTTTCACACTATAATAAACATTATATAAAAAGCACAGGCAATTATGTTTTTCATTAAATTTCTCATATTTTTCATTTCACAAAGCATCTGGCATATAAATACAATAAAATATTAGTTGATGAATAAAATATTCTACCACTTACCACTTAATGATTCTTACTCAAGTGAAAGCTTCTTATGAATCTATATAAAAATTATTTCAGATATTTTTGCAATCATGTGATTTTTCTTCCTGAAACAGTATTAATAACATACTATAAGAAAACTAGAGAGATACTGCAGGGTTTTGCACAGAGTGGAGTGATTTAGTTTCCATTTTAAAGTGTCACATTGGCTAGTTACTGAGAACAGACTTCGTTAAGAGTTAAGGATTGCAGTTAGATGAAGAGAAAAGGTCAAATTCTCCCTTGGACAGGGAGGATATCAAACCAGTCAATCCTAAGGTACATCAACCCTCAATATTCACTGGAAAGACTGATGCTGAAGCTGAAGCTCCAATACTTTGGCCACCTGATGGAAAGAGCTGATTCACTGGAAAAGACCCTGTTACTGGGAATGATTGCCAAAATAGATACTATAATCAAGGGATAAAAAGATATAAACATTTAATTTATATTCTCTGCTAGCATGTTTTTTCAATTCTTTCCAATTCTAAAAAGACAGCAATACCAAGAAAGACTGGACATAAATGTATATTTTAGCATATTAAATATAACAATATCTTAATAAGACTGCAAATTAATATGTGCATTATTTACTCTTTACAAAACAACACATTCTAATAATTTGTGTACTTTAAAACAAATTTGTTCAAATTCAAAGTAAAGCAATTTCCCATTACTAAAAGTACCATTGTAAGAATGGAATAAGTACTTTCAAGAAAATGAAATACTTTTCTGCTTGAGATGCATCAATTGTATGTGTTTTACTTTGCACTTCATGACAGAAATTCTGAAAGTTCTTCAAAGAGGATTCTAAAGATTACATTAGAGACTAAATATATGCATATATTTGCATAGTATACATATGTACATATATGCATATATAATGCATAATTTATTTTCTGCAAATATCCATATATGAATTTCATTTGATAGAACACAACCTCAAATAAACTTTTTAAATATTAAAAGGTAAAATACTTAATATACATTAGAAATAACAAATACGATCCCAGAATAAATGAACAAAGCAAAAAATACCTATGTGGTTCTAATATTTTGTTATGAAAAGTATTGTCCTAGTCACTTTATGATTTAACTATTGAATGTGAGGATATCAATGTAGATTAGTTGTAGTAGCATTTTAATTTAAAGTAGTCTAAGGTCCTGATATGCGTGTGTGTGTGTGTGTGTGTGTGTATGTTTTTATCCCTTGCAGGATTTGACCACTTTGCTCTTTTGTTTTTTGAATTCTCACTTATGATCATCATTTTTCCTTCCCTGATAAATAACATACCTGTCATTTTGAATATATTTTCAACAAAATTTATGTTTGTTTCCAGACTTTATTAAGTAGAAGTTTCATTATTATTATGTTTATCTCAGTTATCACATTGCCCTAATTAATTTGCTTTTCACTACTGATTATATGACGGCGCAGGAGCGCGGCAGCTGCGATGTGGAGAGCTGATTTATTTGAAAAGACCCTGATGCTGGGAAAGATTGAGGGCAGGAGAAGGGGACGACAGAGGATGAGATGGTTGGATGACATCACCGACACAATGGACATGGGTTTGGGTGGACTCCGGGAGTTAGTGATGGACAGGGAAGCCTGGCGTACTGCGATTCATGGGGTCTCAAAGAGTCGGACATGACTGAGCGACTGAACTGAACTATTTGAATGCTTTACAAGAGAGTCTACATAGTACAATAATTCCGATGAGTGGTGTCTATTTGAAGCCTAAGTGAAGAGTTATAAGCATTTTCCTATGTATGTTGGAACTTCATCAAGGATACCGATGATATAATTCTAAGCAGAACAGTTATTTGATGAGGAGGTGAAGATAGTACTGTTAAGACCTTAGATATATTTTCTGTTTTGAAGAGAATGACATAAAATAATAAACATATACTCTTTACATGTAAAGAAATATGCAAATGGTGATAGGAAATCAATTAAGTGGAAACACTTTTGCACAGAAATATTGAGTACCTTTCCTTATTTTTGTCAAGTTTGAAAAATTATACTGCCTTAATTAGGGCAACAATGAAATGAGGACTTCAGTAGCAAATGCATAAATTAATTTGTTAATGTTAATGACAGTAATAAAACTTTGCCCACTTAAAGACCAATTAGTCAATCAAATTAATGTCAACAAACTACCAATATTTCAGAAAAAATAAGATTGTATAAATAAAGTAACTTAGTCATGCAATTGATTCAAGTATTCAGGTTGCCTGCCTGCTAGTATATTCCAAAACTAGGATGCATTTTTTTTTTTTCTTCTGGTACAGACTTTGTTTTTTAGAGTTTTAGTTGGTAGAAAACTTGATATTTCACATTAATCACCTGCCCCAAACATGCACAGCTTCTGCTATTATAAACACTCCCCACCAGAGTGATTCATTAGTTATGACTTATCAATCTATATTGAAATATTATTACTTGAAATCCAAACTTTACATTACAGCTCACTGTTAGTGATTGCATATTTTATGGGTTTGAACAAATGTATAATACATGTATTCACCATTATAGAATCATACAGAGTATTCTCACAGCTTTAAAAACCTTCTGTGCTCTGCCTATTCATTCCTTTCTCCTGGCAACACCTGGAAACCTGGATATTTTTACTGTTTCAATAGCTTTGCTTTTAGCAGAATGTTACATAGTTAGAATCAGACAGTGTGTAGTTTTTCATATTAGTTTATTTCACTTCTTAACATGCATTTAAGATTCTTCTACATCTTTGCATGGCTTGGTAGCTCATTTATTTTTAGCACTAAATAATATTCCATCTTCTGAATGTACCATACTTTATTTATCCATTTGCCTCCTGAAGGATATAGGTTGTTTCCAAGTCTGGGCAAGTATGGATAAAGCTACTATAAAATGTATAAACTACATGTAGGTTTTTGTGAGGATATACATTGTCAACTTTTTTGAGTAATATCAAGGAGCACAATTGCTAGATCTTATTGTAATAATATGTTTAATATTATAAGAAACTACTAAAATCTCTCCCACCATCCATAAATGAATAATAGCTCCCATTGCTACACATGCTTGCCAGAATTTAGCATTGCTGTATTCCATAGGTTAAACATTCTAATATCTGCATATTTCATTGTCTTAATTTGCATCTCCCTGATGACAGTCAACGTGGAACAACTTTTCTAATACTATTTTTCATTTATATATATTTTTTGGTGCTGTGCTTAGTCGCTCACTTGTGTCTGACTCTTTGTGACCCCATGGACTGTAGCCTGCCAGGCTCCTATGTCCATGATATTCTCCAGGCAAGAATACTGGAGTGGGTTGCCATGCCCTCCTTCAGGTGACCTTCCCAACCCAAGGATCAAAGCCAGGTCTCCCACATTGCAGGCAGATTCTCTGCCATCTGAGACAACAGGGAGGCCCTTTTCTTTGGTGAGGTGTTTGTGAAAGTCTTTGGCCTACTTCTTAATCAGGTTGCTCATTTTCTCATTTGAGTGTTAAGAGTTCTTCATAAATTTGGATAACTGCCTTATATCAGCTATGCCTTTTGCAAATATTTTCTCCCAGTACTCTGGCTTCTCTTTTCATTCTCTTGGGAGAACATATTTTTAAAGTACTTGGATGTATATTTGGCTGTTTGACCTGATAAGATTTTTTAAGTTTATGCATTTTAAAAACTTTTCTAATATTCTTACTAGGAACAGTATGCTTTTCTTCATTTAAAATTTTAATACTATTACTATTTCTAAATAATAAAAATTAATACTTGAGAACTCCAAAATCAAAATGTCACTCAATAAATTTATGTATCCATGTTCTGAATATATTAAACAATACTTTCTTAGAATATTAAAATCTCTTTGAATGGTAAAATATCACTCAAAATAAAAATATTGATAAATTTATACAATATTATTGTGGTTGATCGCAGAACAGTAGATTGCAGAATGGCTACTGTTGTCATTGTGAAAGAGATAATCTTGAAAATTGCTCAATTAGTTATAGAAACACAGTTTTTAAAGAAATATAAAATGAATTTTGTTGAATAATAAATTTACATGACTGACTTCATTCTTTGCTCAGTTTATGCATGTAAAAGGCGTAACTACCAAAATTAGGGTCCTTATGATATTAATTTAAAATAAAAGAGAATCTGTACTTTTTTAAGGTCTACCCTGTCAACACTGCATTAATTTCAATGATGAAGAGAGTGATCACTCATGGATTTCCTAGATATAGAATACTTGAGTGTTGACTCCAGGAGAGGGATATCATTTAAATCCAGGAAGTCGCAGAGACATAGTATGATTAAAGATATTTATGAAAGAAAACACATTTTTTGGAAGAAATGATTTGAAGAGAATTTAAACTGTTCTATTTATTTGAGCAAATGTTTGAAAGGAAATGGAGTAATCCGAGAAGGTTAAAATGCTAACTATGAGAGACAACATTATTAAGTGCATTTCAAAGTTCAATAGAGACACTTAGGGATCATTTATTTTACTTTAAATTTCAAACAATCAAAAATAGTTTAGGCTATTTTTTTTAGAATTACCAAAATATAGCTGTAATTGTTGTTCAATCTCTGTCACTCCAGCTCTTTGTGACCTCATGGACTGCAGCTCACCAGGCTCCTCCGTCCTCCACTATATCTCAGAATTTGCTCTAATTCATGTCCAATGACTCGGTGATGCTATGTATCCATGCCCCCCCTCTGTCATCCTCTTCTCCTTTTGCCTGCAATCCTTCCAAGCATCAAGTATTTTCCCATGAGTTGGCTTTTCGCATTAGGTGGTCAAAGTACTAGAGTTTAAGCTTCAGCATCAGTCCTTTCAATGAATATTCAAGACTGACTTCCTTTAGGATGGACTGGTTTGATCTCTTTACAGTCCAAGGGACTCTCAAAAGTCTTCTCCAGAACCACAATTTGAAAGCATCAGTTATTCAGTGATCAGCCTTCTTTAGGACTTCCCTGATAGCTCAGCTGGTAAAGAATCCACCTGCAGTGCAGGAGAAGCCAGTTCAATTCTCTGTTTGGGAAGTTCCCATGGAGAAAGTATAGGCTACCCACTCCAGTATTCTTGGGGTTCCCTGATGGCTTAGCTGGTAAAGAATCCACTTTCAGTGTGGGAGACCTGGGTTTGATCTCTGAGTTGGGAAGATCCCCTGGAGAAGGGAAAGGCCAGTATTTTGGCCAGGAGAATAGTCCATGGGGTTGCAAAGAGTGGAACATGACTGAGCAACTTTCACTTTTTCAGCCTTCTTTATCATCCAACTCTCACATCTGTACATGACTACTGGAAAAACCATAACTTTGATTACATGGTCCTTTGTCAGCAAAGTGATGTTTTAATACGTTGTCTAGGTTTGTCATAGCTTTCCTTCCAAGGAGCAAGTGTCTTTTAATTTTATGACTGCAATCACGTCTTCAGTGATTTTGGAGCCAAAGAAAATAAAATCTGTCACTGCTTCCACTTTTTCTCTACTTGCCATGAAGTGATGGGACAAGATACTAAGATCTTAGTTTTTTGAATGCTGAGTTTCAAACCAGCTTTTTTTCTCCCTTCTTTCACCTTCATCAAGATGCTCTTTAGTTCTTCTTCACTTTCTGCCTTTAGAGAAATGTAATATTTATTTTCTAATGTAATATGAATCATTTACATATCTTAGATTGTTGATATTTCTCCCAGCAATCTTGATTCCAGCTTGTCATTCATCCAACCTGGCATTTCGCATGATGTACTCTGCATATAAGCTAAATAAGCAGGGTGACAATATACAACTTTTTCATACTCCTTTCTCAATTTTGAACCGGTCAGTTGTTCTATGTCTGGTTCTAACTATTGCTGCTCGACCTGCTTACAGGTTTCTCAGGAGACAGGTTCTTTAAGAATTTTCCACAAATTTTTGTGATCTACACTGTCAAAAGCTTTAGCTTAGTCAATGAAGCAAAGGTTTTTCTAGAACTCACTTGCTTTCTCCATGATTTAAAGAATGTTGGCAGTTTGATCTCTTGTTCCTATACCTCTTAGAAACCCAGCTTGTACATCTGGATGTTTTCGGTTCATGTATTGCTAAAGCCTATCTTGAAGGATTTTCACCATAACCTTGCTAGCATGTGAAATGAGCTCAATAGTACTGTAGTTTGAATATTTTTTTGTATCTTCTTTCTTTGGGATTGGAATGAAAACTGACCTTTTCCAGCTCTGTGGCCACTGCTGAGTTTTCCAAAGTTATTAACATACTTTTCACAGTACTTTAACAGTATCATCTTTAAGATTTTAAGTAGCTCATCTGGAATTCCATCACCTGCAATAGCTTTGTTCATACCAGTGCTTCCTAAGGTCTACTTGACCATGCATTCCTGGATGTCTGGCTCTAGATGAGTGACCACACCATTGTGGTTATCTGAGTCATTAAGACCTTTTTTGCCTAGTTCTCCTGTGTATTCTTGCCACCACTTCTTAATCTCTTCTGCCGCTGTTAGGTCCTTTATCATGCCCATCCATGCATGAAACATTCCTTTGATTTCTCCAATTTTCTTGAGTATTTCCCATTATAGTATTTCCCATTATATTTCCCATAATATCCCATTATACTATTTCTCAGTAGTATTTCCCTTTATATTGTTTTCCTCTGTTTCTTTGCATTGTTCATTTATGAAGGCCTTCCTATCTCTCCTTGCTCTTCTGTGGAACTCATTCATTTGGGTATATCATTCTCTTTATACCTTGTCTTGTACTTCTCTTCTTTCCTCAGCTATTTGTAAATTATCCCGAGACAATCACTTTGCCTTCTTGCATTTCTATTTCTATGGGATGGTTTTTGTCACTGCCTCCTATACAATGTTATGGACCTTCATCTGTAGTTCTTCAGGCAGTCTGTCTACCAGATCGAGTCCCTTGCATCTGTCCAGCACCTCCAGTGTATAATCATAAGGGGTTTGATTTAGGTCAAACCTGAATGGCCTAGTGGTTTTCTATACTTTCTTCAATTTAAGCCTGAATTTTTTAGTAAGGAACCCATGATCTGAGCCACAATCAACTTTAGGTCTTGTTTTTGCTGACTGTTATCTTTGGCTGCAAATAACGTCGTCAATCTAGTTTCAGTATTGACTATCTGGCCAGGTCCATGTGTAGAATCATCTCTTATGATGTTGAAAATTGGTGTTTGCTATGACCAGCATGTTCTTTTGACAAAACTCTGTTAGCCTTTGCCTTGCTTCATTTTTGTATTCCAACGCCAAACTTGCCTGTTACTCCAGGTATCTTTTGATTTCCTCAGTTCAGTTCAGTTCAGTCTCTCAGTTGTATCCGGCTCTTTGAGACCCCGTGAACTGCAGCACGCCAGGCCTCCCTGTCCATCACCAACTTCCATTGAGTAGATGAGGCCATCCAATCATCTCATCCTCTGTCATACCCTTCTCCTCCTGCCTCCAATCTTTTCCAGCATCAGGGTCTTTTCCAATGAGTCAGTTCTTTATTTTATAAAAAAGAAATCTTTATTTTATTTAAAAAAAAAATCATGCAAGCATTCTAAGTAACTCTATTTTTACACCTGAAAAGGAATTAAATTACCAGAGCAATGGTAGGAAGAATATACAGTTCCATGCCCTTGTCTATATTATTAGATTTAAGATAAGGTGTTTCTGTATAATAAATTTAAAGCAAAATATAATTTATTTTGTGTACCACATGATTGATGCAAAGCAGACTTATCCATGGAAATAAAGACAAAGGAAAGGTCTCAGGAATGCAACTGGGAGTCACTTTGAGTCACAATGAATTGGCAAAGAATCTGTAAAAATAAAATTAACCTTCCAGAACCCAAGTAGCCTTAGGATACACCATCTCAGAACATCTTAAATAATACAGTTATTCTGACAGAGTCTTTTAAATAAAGGAAGACTAGATCTTTCCCCATGCATTTAATATAATTCATGACACTTAAAAACATAATTATTTAAGCTTTTCCACAATGTTTTTTGCTTTTTTTTCCCCTGTGAATGGATGTAACTGAAATGTCTGTAATCACTCCATCACTCTTCAGAGAGTAGCATCCTCTAAGTTTCAATAGCAATACATCACATAGACCATGGCTTTTCTGTTCATAATCTTGGTATAAGAGAAGGCATGGAGAAGTTAGTCCTACCAATGAGAGACGAATGTGAAGTCTCTGGAGGGCCCTTTTCTCCCAATTCTGGGTATCTTAGCAAAGAACTGGGACAGCTATCTCATTAAAACTTCTTCAGAGGGAAGAGAGAAGTAGGCATCATCACAGTGCACAGTACATAGATCACTCACATATCTTCATATAAGATAAAACATAGCTTGCCAGGTGGCACAATGATAAAGAATCTGGCTGACAATACAGGAGACTCAAGAAACATGGGTTCAATCCCTGGATCAGGAAGATCCTATGGAGTAAGAAATTGCAACCCACTCCAATATTCTTGCCTGAAAAATTCCATGGACAGAGGAGCCTGGTGGGCCACAGTCCATGGGATTGCAAAGAGTCAGACATGACTGAGCAACTGAGCATGCACACATACATAGCATATTTGGAACAATATATAAAGAATAGCAAGGAGAGACAAGAAAACCTTCTCAAGTGAACAATGCAAAGAAATAGAGAAAAACAATAGCATGGGAAAGACTAGAGATCTTGTCAAGAAAATTAGAGATACCAAGGACTATTTCATGCAAATATGGGCACAATAAAGGACTGAAATAGTGTGAACCTAACAGAAGCAGATGATATTAAGAAGAGGTGGCAAGAACAGACACAGTGAAAGTCATTCAGTTGTGTCCGACTCTTTGCGACCCCAAGGAGTATACAGTCCATGGAATTCTCCAGGCCAGGATGCTGGAGTGGGTAGCCTTTCCCTTCTGCAGGGGATCTTCCTAACCCAGGGATTGAACCCAGGTCTCCCGCATTGCAGACAGATTCTTTACCAGCTGAGCCACAAGGGAAGAGCACACAAAAGAACTATACAAAAAAGATCTTAATGACCCAGATAACCATGATGGTGTGATCACTCATTAGAGCCAGGCATCCTGGAGTGTGAAGTCAAGTGGGCCTTAGGAAGCATCACTATGAACAAAGCTAGTGGAGGTGATGGAATTCCAGCTGAGTTATTTCAAATACTAAAAGATGATGCTATTAAAGTGCTGCACTCAATATGCCAGCAAATATGGAAACTCAGCAGTGGCCACAGGACTGGAAAAGATCCAATCTCAAAGAAGGGCAATGTCAAAGAATGTTAAAGCTACCAAAAATTTGCACTCATTTACATGCTAGCAAAGTGATGCTCAAAATTCTCCAAGCCAGGCTTCAACAGTACATGAACTGAGAACTTTGGTCAAGCTGGATTTAGAAAAAGAAGAGGAACCAGAAATCAAATTGCAAACATCCACTGGATCATAGAAAAACAAGAGAAGTCCAGAAAAGCATCTACTTCTGCTTCATTCATCTACTAGGGTTTCCCTGATAGCTTGGTTGGTAAAGAATCAGCCTGCCATGCAGGAAACCCTGGTTCAATTCCTGAGTCGAGAAGATCCTCTCGAGAAGGGAAAGGCTACCCACTCCAGTATTTTTGGACTTCCCTGTGGCTCAGCTGTTAAAGAATCCACCTGCAGTGTGGGAGACCTGGGTTTAATCCCTGGGTTACAAAGATCTCCTGAAGAAGGGAAAAACTACCCACTCCAGTATTCTGGGCTGGAGAATTCTATGGACTGTATAGTCAATTGGGGTGGCAAAGAGTCTGACAGGACTGAGTAACTTTCACTTTCTCTCTGCTTCATTGACTATGCTAATGCCTATGACTGTGTGGATCAAAACAAAGTGTGGAAAACTCTTAAAGAAACGGGAATACCAGATCACCTTACCTGCCTCCTGAGACACCTGTATACAAGCCAAGAAGCAACAGTTAGACCCAGACACGGAAATATGGATTGCTTCAAAATTGCAAAAGGGGTATGTAAAGGCTGTATATTGTCACTCTGCTTATTTAACATATATGCAGAGTACATCATGCAAAATGTTGGATTGGATAAAGCACAAGCTGGTATCAAGATTGCCAGGAGAAATATCAATAACCTCAGATATGCAGATGACACCACCCTTATGACAGATAGCAAACAAGAACTAAAAACCCTGTTGATAAAAGTGAAAGAGGAGAATGAAAAAGCTAGCTTAAAACTCAACATTCAAAAAGCCAAGATCATGGCATCCATTCCCGTCACTTGACGGAAAACAGATGGGGATACAATGGAAACAGTGAGAGACTGTTTTCTTGGGCTCCAAAGTCACTGCAGATGGTGATTGCAGCCATGACATTAAAAGACCCTTGTTCCTTGGAAGAAAAATTATGACCAACCTAGAAAGCGAATGTGAAGTCACTCAGTTGTGTCCGACTTTTTGTGACCCTAAGGACTATAGCCTACTAGGCTCCTCCGTCCATGGGATTTTCCAGGCAAGAATACTGGAGTGGGTTCCCATTTCCTTCTCCAGGAGATCTTCCCGACCCAGAGATCAAACCTGGGTTTCCCGCATTGTAGACAGAAACTTTACCATCTGAGCCACCAGGGAAGTCATGACCAACCTAGACAGCATGTTAAAGAGCAGACATTACTCTGCTTTCATAGATCCGTATAGTCAGAGCTATGGTTTTTCCAGTAGTCATGTATGGATGTGAGAGTTGGACCATAAAGAAGACTGAACACTGAAGAATTGATGCTTTTGAAAAGTGGTGTTGGAGAAGACTCTTGAGAGTCCCTTGGTCTGCAAGGAGATCAAACTAGTCCTGAATATTCATTGGAAGAACTTTTGCTGAAACTCAAGCTCCATTACTTTGGCCTCCTGATACAAACAGCCAAGTTATTAGAAAAGACTCTGATGCTGAGAAAGATTGAAGGCAGGAGGAGAAGGGGACAAAAGAGGATGAGATGGTTGGATGGCAACACTGATTCAATGGACATGAGTGTGAGCAAGTTCCAGGAGATGGTGATGGACAGAGAAACCTGTTATGCTGCAGTCCATGGGGTCACAAAGAATCAGACATGAATGAGTGACTGAATACCAACAAAAACAAATAAGCAGGAAATAATCAGATGAACCTAATCCATCTTAACATTAGCAGGGGGAGAAAAGGATTTGTGTTCCCAGAATCAATATGCGAGTAAGATTCTACTGGATGTTTCCACCATTATGAATAATAAGATTGCAGATATTTTTTAAACCTGTTACTGTAAACACAAGCCACTCTCACAAAAATAAATAATTTTCAGGAATATTACAGAAAGCTCATATTGAGCAAGGAATCAGTCCTTCAACTCTACTGGCTTCATTATAATATGATAAATGCAACAATATTTTTCATATAGAGTGGGAAGGGTAGGAATAAGTAGTTTATGATGCCAAATAAAGAGGCTACATAATTTCCTAGGTGACTCTCCTAATTATTTACAGGTGACCCTCCTGGTTTTTTATTCTTTCTTGATTAACATTTTAAGATTCAGCTGTATTTCTCTGGATAGGAAATTTTATTGTTTCTACCTTATCTATATAATTAACTAGAGACAAGAATTGAGCAAGTAAAAAAGAAAGTGTTTCTTTCACTTTATCTTTCTTTTACCTTTCCTGGAGCTTTATGGAGTGTTTTACATATTCTGCAAAAGAGAAAAATGCAAACTCAAATATAGTCACATTCACTTTAATATCAGTCTGCCTTAATCCTATGAATCTTATGTTCTGAAAGACAGTAAGCACTTGTGATGAACAATCAAAAGATTTGTCTACTTGGACTCTTGAGCACATCAAAGAGAAATGTAGACTGCTTCTATCTTAGCTCATTTTTATTGCCAATAAAGAAGTTATGGGCATCTGAGTACATTTAAAATGCAGTATAAAGTTAAATGTTCCACATGAAATATTTTAATCCAACATTCATATTCTTTACAAGAACAATAAAGAATGTAGCATCAGTTTCATGCAAGGAATTATTTACTTCACAGAAATTTTGTGATAAGCAAGTATAAGTTTCTAGGAATAGTTCATCAAATAAATGTGCTTTTCAGGTAGTAAAATATGATCTACCAGTGGGCTGGTGAACTTGTTGTTTAGTCGCCAAGTCCTATCTTCCTTTTTTGTGATCCCATGGACTGAGTCCACCAGCTTCCTCTGTCCTGGGATTTCCCAGGCAAGAACACTGGAGTGGGTTGCCATTTCCTTCTCCAGGGGACTTTCCAGGAATTGAACCTGTGTCTCCTGCATTGGCAGGCAGATTCTTTACCACAGGCCACCAGACCGGTGAACTGTAAGAATGCTATTAGAATCTACAGTCAATTGATTTCAATTTTTTGTGGAAATCTAAAATTTAACCAGTTCCCAGAGGATAACTTTCCTATAATTCAATAATCAATGGACAAAACATCATATGTACTGTCCTTTCACATAATATATTCTAAATAAGTGTAAGGGCCAGGAGATCCAACAGAAAGAAGAGGGAAGCTGATGTATCCCTGAATTTCACTTAACTCCTCTGAGAAATAATTCAGGTTACTGATACATAGTGTTAAATCAGATGTCCTGGTAGGTTGAATGGCAATGCCATGATAAAATGTAGCAGATGCCAGAGAATGGGCATGGGGGATTTTGAACTATACTCTTTTCCTTTCCTTATACTTTCCCAGGAAGACCCCTTGGAGGCCCAAGAGCACCAAGGAGATAAAACAAAACACGGCACAGCAGGCCTAACTCAAAACCCACCTAGGCGCAGCTCAGTTATAGTAATAATAAGAAGCCAGGCTGAGACGGGATACACAAAATAAGAGATGAAGTAAATAAGTATGTCCCTGGTAGGTCTTTTCTTATCCCTTTCCTTTTTACTCTGTGGCATAAGTGATTACATAGAGAAGAGCTTTACAGAAATAGAATTGCTTTGAGCAGTGATACAGAGATATTCCTTGAGGGCCAGAATGGCCTGATTATGTGAACCAAACAAGATTTTTCAGCCCAGATGAAATGGCAGACTTTTCCTCTGAGGATATCTCCCCCTTTTCTCAGTATGAACATAGACATCAATTCCTCAGGAGGAACACGGGGACATGCGTTTTTATCTGTCAACCAAAGTAAAAAGTTGCCTGGAGCAATATCAGATGATACCACGTTTATGGCAGAAAGCGAAGAAGAACTAAAGAGCCTCTTGATGAAAGTGAAAGAGGAGAGTGAAAAAGTTGGCTTAAAGCTCAACATTCAGAAAACTAAGGTCATGGCATCTGGTACCATCACTTCATGGGAAATAGATGGGGAAACAGCAGAAACAGTGACAGACTTTATTTTGGGGGGCTCCAAAATCACTGCATATGGTGACTGCAGCCATGAAATTGAAAGATGCTGACTCCTTGGAAGAAAAGTTATGACCAACCTAGACAGCATATTAAAATCAGAGACATTACTTTGCCAACAAAGGTCCATCTAGTCAAGGCTATGAATTTTCCAGTAGTCATGTATGGATGTGAGAGCTGGACTACAAAGAAAGCTGAGCACTGAACAATTGATGCTTTTGAACTGTGGTGTTGGAGAAGACTCTTGAGAGTCCCTTGGTCCTCAAGGAGATTCAACCAGTCCATCCTAAAGGAAATCAGTCCTGAATATTCACTGGAATGACTGATGTTGAAGCTGAAATTCCAGTACTTTGGCCACCTGATGCGAAGAGCTGACTCATTGGAAAAGACCCTGATGTTGGGAAAGATTGAGGGCAGGAGGAGAAGGGGACGACAGAGGATGAGATGGTTAGATGGTATCACTGACTCAATGGACATGAGTTTGAGTAAGCTCTGGGAGTTGGTGATGAACAGGGAGACCTGACATGGTGCAGTGCATGGGGTCGCAAAGAGTTTGACACAACTGAGCAACTGAACTGAACTGAACTGAAAGTAAAAATCATTAAACAAAGCAGATGCTTCTTTTAAAGGAATATGAACCCACACAAAAAATAATGAAATATCAAAGAGTGCAATCACCATTCTAAGAAACAATCCTAAGAAACAAGCTCAAATACCTCTTCTTTTCTGTTGGGTTACTTTTTTCTAAGAAAAAAACATTTTTAGAGACTCTTTTGCTGTTTCTCTTTATGGTGATGCACATTTTATAATCTATCTAACCTAGCCTCAAATGACTCTAGGAAGATTTATATGGCACTAATCATGTTGAAACATGAACTTTCTTAAAACACTGAAGTGGATGTAGTAAGTGCATTGGTGCAAAACCACTTATAGAAGAGAAGTAAAGGTGAAAGAACAACAACAACAAAATTAACAGCTGTGAATATAAGACCAGGAAGAAGAATAAGTATCTTACACAAAAATGAGCATAGCAGCACTCCAGAAAATGAAATAAAGTAATAAACAAGTACATTGGGTTTTAGTCTTCAATTCTGACCTTAACATAAGAGAAATGAATTGAAATGAAAACAAAGTTTTTCCAGCAATAAAAAGCACAAGTCTGTTCTTATTGATCTGACTCCAGTATTATAAATCACAGCAAAGTGGCAGACTGAATTCAGGGAAAGGGTTATTAATCATGATAATACTTAAAGAACTTAACATTGACTATGATAAAATATGATAAACTTAATGATGAGAAAGAGGAACACCTTTAGAAAAGCAAAGCAAGGCTTTTTATGCACACACAAGGCTTTAGCTGAGGTTTAAGAGTTCATACAGAGTAGTTTCCTTCAAAGATAAATACCAAGAGATAAAGACTCTCTTTTCTTACATACTGAGATTTTCTTGTACCATAGCATGCATTATTAATTGACACTGATTATAAATTTTGGTAAACAAGAATAATTTATATAAGGAGCATAATTCCAGGAATTGTGCTCACTATTGTTCTCTTAAATGCAATCACAGGTGTATGAAAGCTATTTTTCTTAAAGTAATTGTCTTTCCAGTAGAATGAGTTGAATCGGTTATTGACTTCACTTCTGGAATTCATCAGCTATTTTTTATAAGCTAAAATTTTACTATTTTATGTTCCATAGCATAACCACGAATGTATCTTTACGTTTTGTCACACATAATTTTTCTACATATGCAAAAGAGATGAATCAGGCATTTTAAGCCATTTCTTCCACTTAAAGCATTTCTCTTGACTTTATTTCATGATTAACTGTCACAATATTCTTTGAAATTTTAACACATACCATAAAATGTAATTGTATATAAAATGCATCCAATGTGATGCTGTTTATAACTTTACATAGAACTCTCTCAGGAAACAACAACATAAAAGGTGAACACTGGAAAAATACTCAAATAATTAAATATTCTTTTAGATGAATATTTGTTCAATTCTTTGCTTCAGGTAGAAGGGTATTGGGGCTTCCCTGGTGGCTCAGACAGTAAACAATCTGCATGCAATGCAGGAGACCCAGATTCAGTCCCTGGGTCAGAAAGATCCCCTGGAGAAGAGAATGAATACCCACTCCAGCATTCTTTCCTGGAGGATTCCATGGACAGAGGAGCCTTGTTGGCTATAGTCCACGGGTTGCAAAGAGTAGGACATGACTGAGCGACTAACACTTTCATACTTTCACTTTTAGAAGGGTCTTATTATTACCTAATACCCTTAAGAAAAAAATGTCTTTGTATATAAATACATTGATATTATTTAATTTATTAATTCAAATTAATTATTAGGATTTATATATTTCTTAAAACATATATATAATTCTGTAATTCCCAAACACAGTACAGAGCCATAAGATCTGGGGAAGAGTTTTCTTAATGTGCTCTACTATTTTGAAGAGAAAAGACATTAGTGATCAAATACATAACCACATTATAAATAAAAATCAATTATCTATATAAATTATCCATGTGAGTTATGAGTATGCTTTAAAATCTCTTTGTTTAAATAGATAATGTTCCAGGCATAATCAATGACAATGTCACTCATAAAATTGTTATTAGTTAATAATTTTATGTTAGAACACAATTAACAATGTCAGATTAATATCAGATTAGTAAATTTTATAAAAAATAATTTTAGACTATTTTCCTCAGTCCTATTACTAGATACAGAACTGTGATTACCTTCTGAAATATTTACAGGTGTTCTTACAATAATAGCCTCTTAGATTATCTCTCTGCTTTTATGCCTTCCCAACCCATTACAATGCAGGAAACCCCAGCTTGATTCCTGAGTCAGGAAGATCAAGCTGAAGAAGGGATAGACTACCCACTCCAGTATTCCTGGGCTTCCTTGTGGCTCAGCTGGTAAAGAATCTGCCTGCAATGCAGGAGACCTAGATTCGATCCCTGGGTTGGGAAGATCACCTGGAGAAGGGAAAGGCTACCCACTCCAGTATTCTGGCCTGGGGAATTCCAAGGACTGCATAGTCCATGGGGTCGCAAAGAGTCAGACACGACTGAGTCACTTTCACTCACAACCCCGTGCATCCTTTCCAGTGTCAATATATTCTCCCTCCAAAAAAGTTTTACCTTATCCATTCCATAGTTGAAACCTTTTTACACTACAAGACATCTTTTATCTTGTGATCATTTCTTCATGTGGCTATCCACTGGCTTTGATACTATTATCAGCATTACTCTTTTCATCACTACCAAATTACTTTTATTCCTTAAGATTGAAAAGATAGATACACATCTATTTGAGCTTTTTCTTGTTTCTTGAGGTAGGATTGCATTCCTATAAACTTCACTCTTAGAACTAATTCTGCTGCATCCCATACATTTTGGGTCACTGTTTTCGTTGTCATTAGTTTCTAGGTATTTACTTTTATTTCCACTCTGATTTCTTCAGTGATTTCTTGGTTATATAGTAGCATATTGTTTAGCCTCCATGTATTTGTTTGTTTCACAGTTTGTTTTTTTTTTTTTTCTGTACTTAATTTCTAACCTCATAGTACTGTGGTTGGGAAACAATGCTTGATACAATTTCAAATTTCTCAAATTTCTTAAATTTCTTAAATTACAGAGGCTTGCTTTGTGACTCAATATGTGATCACCTGAAAAATGTTTCATGTGCACTTGCGAAGAAAGTGCATTCTGCTGCTTTTGGATGGAATGTCCTATAAATATCAATTAGGTCCATCTGGTCTAACGTGTCATTTAAAGCTTGTGTTTCCTTATTAACTTTCTGTCTTGATGATCTGTCCATTAGTGTAAGTGGGGGTGTTAAAATACTCCACTATCATTTCCAATTTGTAACTTCCCATAAAATCTCCATTGTCCTATCACTGCAAAATTAATGAATTGTTCCTTTTGTGTTTCTGTAGTACCTTATACATATTATACATATGAATTAAGTCATTTATTACTAGTTATTATGAGTTATATTACTATTAGTTATATAACTATTACTAGTTATATTACTAGTTATGAATTACTAGTTATTCAGATATTTATTTCTCAGGTTTTATAAAACAGTAAATGTGATGGCCTTATTTGATTAATAGTTTTACCAGTAATATAGAGCACCCTGCCTCTACAAAACTAGTGCTTAATGAATGTTGAAACAGCAAATGTTACTGAATATTATTTACCATAGCAGTGGTACCTATTTAATCACTATCCCTATCCATACAGACATAAATCTACTTTTCTTCCTCCCTTGCCCACATCATAACCAAAAGTGGTTATGAACTATGATTCAAATTTTTCTTTCATTACCAGGTGTTTACAAATTAGTGAATGAATTTTTGAAATTATTTAAATGTTTATTAGGTAGAATTCAAAATCTTGCTAAGAAAATAGTTATATATTAATTTCTAGTTTTTGAACAATGTTATTCACATTGCTTGTAAAGCTCAACAAATAGATAAGATGGTTTATAATATTCTATATAATTTAAATATGGACATATCCATTAATAGCAGTTTAAAGTATTTGTGAAGCAGACACATTTTTACAAAATCACTCAAGGAGTAGAAACCTTAGCTAGCATACTGAAAAAATATTTTGAAGTCAAAGAACTTCAACTAATATATGAGTATTAGTTGTATCAGTTTCTGTCTCTTTCTGGAAATACACATTAGATAGATGCACTTTATTCAAAATCAAGTTGCTATCTGAGTGGTGGTTTATCATGAGCTTAAGGCTTTCTTCATGATATTATTAGAAATATGTTTATTCCACTAGTAATCTCTTTGTTAAATGAATCTGAGAATCTAGGAAATTAATCATATATTATCAGAATGCAGTACTCATAAACATAAGCAATATGAATACTAGTCAATGTATATTCCTGCCCAGGGATCAAAACCAGGTCTCCTGTGTTACAAGTGGATTCTTTACTGTCTGAGCCACCAGGGGAGTCCTACTGTATCCTTAGGTATTATCAAAATTAAGTACCCATAAACACTAAGATTAGTTTGTCCTGCATCTTTGAGTTTATTCCTTAAAGCAAGCATAAAATATCTGTCTAAAACATAATTTAGGAAAATATTAGCTAATTTATTAGTAGACTATAAATATGTAAGCTTCTAAGATATGAAGCTTCAGCAATTCATATAACTTAGAAAGGATAACACTATATCTGTTTCAAATAAGTTCAAGGACGATAAAGTGTTCTTGTTAAGTGTTCATAAAAATATAAATGAAATAAAAGAAATTAGTAAAGAAGATTCTAACAGGTCAAATGCATTTTATAAAATGTTAAAATACATCTACAAATATATGCGTAGACAAGCTATATATTCATAATCTATAAAATGGTTCAGTTCAGTTCAGTTCAGTCACTCAGTCAAATCCAATTCTTTGCGACCCCATGGACTGCAGCATGCCAGGCCTCCCTGTCCTTCACCAACTCCAAGAGTTACTCAAACTCATGTCCGTTGAGTCAGTGATGCCATCTAACCATCTCATCCTCTGCGGCCCCCTTATCCTCCTGCTTTCAGTCTTTCTCAGCATCAGGGTCTCTTCTAATGAGTTCAGCTCTTCTCATCCGGTGGCCAAAGTATTGGAGTTTCAGCTTCAACATCAGTCCTTCCAATGAATATTCAGGACTGATTTCATTTAGGATGGACAGGTTGGATCTCCTTGAGATCCAAGGGACTCTGAAGAGTCTTCTCCAACACCACAGTTCAAAAGCATCAATTGTTCAGCACTCAGCTTTCTTTAGAGTCCAACTCTCACATCCATACATGATAAAACTTGTATGGATATGAGAGTTGGACTATAAAACTAGATGGACCTTTGTTGGCAAAGTAATGTCTCTGCTTTTTAATATGCTATATGTTAAAATTTCAATTTCTTTTAATTCCAATGCATTAGCATAACAATATACACATACAATCACATATATGATGTTTGTAAAGTGAACAGAATAATGTGACTGTATCACATAGTTCACATAAGTTAATGCATTTATTTTGTAAATTTAAGTGGCAAATAAGATGTTTGTTTAAGACCTCCCCACACACATATTTAAAAGTAAACATTTAGATACTTGTAACAGAGAATTTTTTTTCTTTTCTAAATCTACTTATAATTAACTCTATTTTCTATATCACTTTACAAATGAACACAGACTCTGTTTCAATAATCACAAGAATATCACAGGTAAGAAAAAAATAGTTTTATATCCTTTGTCTTTGCTTTCAAGAGCACATCCCCAGCACTGATACAGCATAATTTCTGTGAGGAGAAAACAAATCTTAAATTTTCAAACGATGTTAGAACTGCTTTTTCCCCTCAATTAACTTGAAATGCATTTAAATACATTTTCTTATACCAATAATTAGACATTACTATTGTCAAGGCTACGTCTACATGAAGTAACATAGCATAATAGAGTAATGTTGAAAATAAAGTTATATTAATTTGGAGTTAATTGAGGTTTGTTTTCTAACCAACTTCTGTCAACCCTTTTAAAATTAACAGAATTCTTCTGATAAGCAAGAAATAAAAAGCCTTTCTCATTAAAACAAAAGTCTGTCCTGAAGCTGACACTCCCAGAAGAGCAATAATTAGACCTATGTCAGTTCAGTTCAGTCTCTCAGTCGTGTCCGACTCTTTGCAACCCCATAGACTGTAGCACACCAGTCTTCCCTATCCATCACCAAATCTCCAAGCTTGCTCAAACTCATGTCCAGCAAGTCTGTGATGCCAACCAACTATCTCACCCTCTGTCGTCCCCATCACCTCCTGCCTTCAATCCTTCCCAGCATCAGGGTCTTTTTCAATGAGTCAGTTCTTCGTATCAGGTGGCCAAAATACTGGAATTTCAGCTTCAGCATCAGTCCCTCCAATAAATATTCAGGACTGACTTCCCTTAGGATTGACTGGTTTGATCTCTTTGCAGTCCAAGGGACTCTCAAGAGCCACCAGGGAATCCCATATTTAATTATAATCAGGTATAAAACTGATGACCTTTGGTGTATTTGTTGATGTCCTCAGAGAATAGAATCTTTAACAAAAATGGATGCTATTTCTGACCTTGATGATCAAAGTCAGGTAAATCTTCAAATATAGCAAATATTTTTAAAGATAATTGTAAATATTTCCAAGTACCTGTAAAATAATACTCAGTTCTCAAGCATATGGATAACTTTCACCAAATCTTAATCAACCGTAATGGGGAAAAATCCTTTTTTTGTTAAAGTAATTAAAGAAGAACATTATTTACAGAAGCTGATAGTTATTTATCAGGTAATACTGAATTTGCCTGGTAACTGAGATAACCTGCAATAATTGAAAGATAAATTGGTATTTATATTTTATTTTTTTTTATATTTATATTATAAGAAATCCATGCTTCATTTAGTTTGTACATACAATCAGCTGAAGGCAACTGGAGTACAGCACATATTTTTGTATTTACATATAATTACAAATGTAATGTAATTTACTTATGGTCTTCCCTGATAGGTCAGTTGGTAAAGAATCCACCTGCAATGCAGGAGACTCCAGGTCAATTCCTGGGAAGGTAAGATCTGCTGGAGAACGGATAGGCTACCCACTTGAATATTCTTGAGCTTCCCTTATGGCTCAGCTGGTAAAGAATCCGCCTTCAATGTGAGAGACCTGCGTTCGATCCCTGGGTTGGGAAGATCCCCTGGAGAAGGGAAAGGCTACCCACTCCAGTACTCTGGCCTGGAGAATTCCATGGAGTGTATAGTCCATGGGGTCACAAAGAGTCGGACATGACTGAACAACTTTTACTTCACATAATAAATCACATTTTAGTGTTCATTAATTCAGTAATTTTGATGGCTTCATTATGAGACTAAATAACTATTCTATACCAAAATGTTTTCACTTTATATCTAGTAAAAGTAACTTATGGATTCACTTTTCCACTATACCTTTCATCGGTAGTATTACATGAAAACTCCGAATACTTGATTATATTTAAGCAGATGGGGTATCTTGTCTGACAAAATACATCATTTTATTTTGGAATTCCCTTACCCTTCCAGGACTATTCAAGGTGATATACTTGACTACTCAAGGGACAGACAACATGGACATTCAGATAACATGAAAAGTCCTTTAAAAGTCAACATGTTAATTTTTTTTTTTTTTTTTACTTTCCAAAGAAATCACTTCCTTATTAAAAGGAAGCATCATTCTAGACCTAAAATGGGAGAATGAAAACAGAAGGCTGGGGTATAAAGAATCTGTAAAGACATGAGAAAAACCACTGAAAAGGTGTGTTTCATGTTTAACAATGCAAGAAAAAGGTATCAGAGCACGTGACCGGTGTGACATACATACTAGAATGCATGGTTCTAGTGATGCACTCCACTGTGTAAATCTCGATTTTCACTTTATTCTTCAATTTTGATCTTCTGAGGATTGTTTTCAGAAATACAGCTACACATTACAAAAATCTCCTGTTAAGGTGAAGAAATAAATATTTCAAAGTTGGAATAATACTATTTACATTTTACTGTTAGGGATAAAAATTGTGATGAAAAGTCCCTTTCACAGTAAAATACATATATGCTACCTATGGCTGATTCATGTTGAGGTTCAACAGAAAACAAAAAAAATTCTGTAAAGCAGTTATCCTTCAATAAAAAGTTAATTAGTTAAAAAATAAAAGTTGCATACAATAATCTTCAGGATTTTTAAGATTTCTGTACTTTATTCTAAAGATAAATGCAATTGAGAAATATATTAAAAAGACTTCCCTGGTGGTATGGTGGCTACGAATTTGCCTGTCAGTGTAGGTGACAAGGGTTTGATCTCTTCTCTGGGAAGATTCCACATGCTGTGGAGCAACTAAGCCCACGTGCCGCAACTGCTGAGCCTGTGCTCCTCAGCCCACGAGCCGCAACTACTGAAACCTGTGCTGCAATTACTGAAGGCCACACACATAGAGCTTGTGCCCTGTAATAAAAGAAGCCACCGCAATGAGAAGCCTGTGCCCTGCAACTAGACAGTGGACCCCCCTCTCTGCAACTCCATAGAGCCCACACACAGTAATGAAGAATCAATACAAACAACAATAAAATAAATACTTAAAAAAAATAATTAAAAACAGAAAACCCATTTTTTCAATAAGAAAAACTGAATTTTCTAATATATATGTTGGACTTCCCTTGTGGTTCAGCTGGTAAAGAATCTGCCTGTAATGCAGGAGACCTGGGTTCAATCCCTGGTTTGGGAAGATCCCCTGGAGAAGGGAAAGGCTACTCACTCCAGTATTCTGGCCTAGAGAATTCCATAGAGTGTATAGTCCATGGGGTTACAAAGAGTCAGACACATCTTTCACTTCACTTCAATATATATATATATCATTTCCTTTTTAGCAACTATAAATTTGTGTTTAAAAAAAAATCACTATTCCAGCAAAGTTTAAACATATGTCCTTAACATAAAAACAGAAATTAAGAGAATAGCTTTTAAAGGGTAAATTTATATTTGATACTCAATAAATAAAAATTAAGAAGTATTATACTAAGATTTACTTCTAAAGTTAAAAGCAAATTGATGTTATCTTTACTTGTCAGGAAAATAAACAAGTAATTTAAAAATTAGTCTGCTTAATAATTGGTATGATATGCAAGAAGATATATTACTCATGAAAAATATAATAAAAGATAATATATGTTTAACATTTATTCTATTCCAAATGATTATACTATGATTCTTTTTTAATTAATACATGGAGTGTTGTGGAATAACTAGCCCAAGGTGCCCAGGAGTAAGTAAATCTAAGATGTGTAATTCTAGGCAGTCTGGCTCAGATTTCATATCCACAAACACTGGGCTAAATGTTTTAGTAACTGAAGGACTTTTATAACAAGAAGCATGGTTTTTACGAAGACAATCTCAGTGGTGAACACTTGAAGAGGTTGTTAAATTGTTCTTTATATTAAGTTAAATTTTCTGTTTGTGAACATAAAATATACTTTAAACAGCTTTCATTCTCTTAGCCTTTTCCATTTCTTTCTCATCAAAACCCCTTTACATTGTATAAAGTTGCCTGCCACACTTAGCTAAATGTAATGTTGGTGTGTTCGACATTTGGGTTTATATATACAGAACTGAGTTTATTCTGTCAAACTCACCAGGTATAGAGACTATCTATGAATTCATCTTATGGAATGAAGGCTATGTTCCTACTATTTGCATTTATATGAGAAAAAGTTAATTGGTTTCAACATTTAGTTCGAATTACTAGAAAGCCAAGTAAAATTTCAGATTCAGAAAATGAAGAGAAATGAAATGATGTGATATACTGAATGTCTTAAACTTCATTTAGAATAACCTATTTCTAACATGTCTGAATGACAATAAACAGCATGTAAAAGACAAAAGTTGATAAAAGATGGGAAAGAAGACTGAGTAAGAGATTAACATATATTTGAACAGAGAATATTTAGACCTGGTAAATTTTATTACCACCAAATTGACTCTATAAATAAATAGTAAAAAGAGTTTTGCATTCATAATTTACTCAAAAACACATACTCATGGGAATAACAGAAACCAGACATTAAATATAAAAGAAAAAATGAGGCATCTTTTGAAAGTTTTTCTTTTCCTTTTAAAGATTAATTTCCAATGGAGTAATATACACTTGAGACATGGAACCTAATATGTGCCAGAAACTGTTTTAAATAATTTGAATATCATCTGTTTTAAATCCTTGAAATTAAAAGTAGGTTGATGACCAGAATGGTGAGGCTGAGACTTTAGGTAATTGTCCCATGAAGAATTCAATTAATAGTAGTTACAGCCAGAATTTAGGCTCAGTTTTATCTGATTTAAAACCTCAAGCTTTTACCATTACTCTATGATATTTCTTGAATATCAGAGTTAATAATGCCAGAATATTCCACTTAAAAGAAGACATATATTATCATTACAAAGGAGTTTACAGCATTAATTCTTAAATCAAGAGCCTCTGTTTATCTCAGGAAGTAAAACATCACTTCTGTAATTCAAATTAATTATAATTCATAATCATGATGCTCTAAAGGTCAAACAACTTTGCAGAGAGGGAAAAACTAAGATAATTTTTTTAAAAAGGAAAATATAGCATTTTACAACTTCTAAAATAGTAAGAACCATTTCCTTTTAAAACCAAATATGATTTTAAATTCAGACACTGGAGAAGTTTCACTGCATCAATCTATATATGTCCCTTTGTGTGTGTATACATGTTTATATGTGTATATATATATATACACACACACAAAGTATATTAAATTATTTTCTGTCAGTGTGAATTTGCTTTGGATCTATTAATACACCAAAATCCAACTTGGTTGTACATTTTGAAAGACCAAAGAAAAAGTTTTATCACAAAATTATTTAATTGAAACAATAAATACTATTATGGTAAAAAAAAATTGACTAATATATGAAATATTTCTCTCTCAAATAGTTAATCAGGAATCTCTCCTTTTGGGCTGCTTCACTTGGTTAACAATACATGATACTTTAACCCTGTAAGAATTTCCAGTTTATATTCACTATTTATACTTTCATAAGTGATGGCTGAAAGAATATGTTACTTTTCTCTTTCAAATATTCTATCTGAACAAATAACTAAATGGTTGAAAAATTGCCTAGAGAATATAAGGTCTCTGATTATAAAAGTCTCAAATGATGTATTACTATAATTTTTTTTCTAATGAAATGGGGAACTGTGTAAAAGTAATGAAATGTGACTTCCCACTCTATAGAGACTAGTTTAAATGAATGGAGCTTGTAGAGTTCTTGTGTTTTTTACAGACTGAAGCATTTCAAATACACTGTCATAATTGCACTATATAATCCTCAGCTAGCTGAATGAGGGCCAGGCTAACCAATTTGATATGAAATCTTTGCTCGTGACAGTTGCTGAAGGAACTCAACAGGTTCTTCACAATGTACTTTGGCTTCATTAATTGTAAACCTGTTTTTGATTCTGCTGTCCGTGACAGTCTCCAGTCTCCAGAGGATCACTGAAATGACAAACTTCCTTGATCAGCTCATCTGAATGTTACAGCTGCTTTTCAGGGAAAGTGAAAGCCATGAATCCATCAGTCAAAGGGAAATATGCTAATCCCTATTGTTTTGTTTCTATTGACACAGAAGTGAAAAACTAAAATGTTCTATCACAAAATCATGTCCTGTGAAATATTTTCTTAAAATATATGCAGTTAATATCCATATGAAAACTGCACTAATCTATAACTGATACAAAATGAGAAAACATGTTTTAATGAGACAAAATCTAATAAATGAATGAAAGTGAAAGTGTTAGTCACTCAGTTGTGTCTCCTAGAGATCCCATGGACTATAGCCCACCAGGTTCCTCTGCCATAGAATTTTCCAGGCAAGAATGATGTAGTGGGTAGCCATTCCCTTTTCCAGGGGATCTTCCTGACCCAGGGATTAAACCCGGGTCTCCTGCATTACAAGCAGATTCTTTACCATCTGAGCCACTGGGGAATGAGTACTGATTTAAAAATAATACTCTGTATTTCATTTGCAAAAATATTTTTGGAAATGCATGTCTTTTAATATCACTTCCAATATATCTTACAGACATTTAAGAAAGAGGTTAGGTTAAGATTTTCAATTTTGGGTATTAATGCCTGAAGATATGTCTCAGTAGATACTTCAAAGTTTGGTTGTTATTCAGTCACTCAGTCCTGTCCAACTCTTTGTGACCTCATGGACTTCAGTACACCACATTTCCCTGTCCTTTACTATCTCCTGGAGTTTGCTCAAACTCATATCCATTGGGTCAATGATGCGCTCCAACCATCTCATCCTCTATAGCACCTTTCTCTTCCTGCCCTCAATCTTTCCCAGCATTGGGATCTTTTGCAATGAGTCAGCTGTTTGCATCAGGTGGCCAAAATATTGGAGCTTCACCTTCAGCATCAGTCCTTCCAATGAATATTCAGGGTTGATTTCCTTTAGGATTGACTGGTTTGATCTCTTTGTTGTCCAAGGGACTCTCAAGAGTCTTCTCCAGCACGATTTGAAAGTATCAGTTCTTCAGCATTCAGCCTTCTTTATGGTCCAATTCTCACATCCATACATGACTACTAGAAAAAGCATAGTTTTAACTACATGGACTACTGTCAGCA
Organism: Dama dama; assembly: GCF_033118175.1. NCBI lineage: Eukaryota > Metazoa > Chordata > Mammalia > Artiodactyla > Cervidae > Dama > Dama dama. Next base: position 86,983,050 of record NC_083689.1, read on the forward strand.
AAGCGATGTCTCTGCTTTTTAATATGCTGCTTAGGGTTCTCACAGGTTTTCTTCCAAGGAGCAAGTGTCTTTTAATTTCATGGCTGCAGTCACTGTCTACACTGATTTTGGAGCACAAGAAAATAAAATCTGTCATTGTTTCCGTTTTTCCCCATTGATTTGCCATGAAGTGATGGGGCCGGATGTCATGATCTTAGCTTTCTGAATGTTGAGTTTTAAGCCAGCTTTTTCATTCTCCTCTTTCACCTTCATCAGGAGGTTCTTTAGTTCCCCTTCGCTTTCTACCATTAGGGTGGTATCATCTGCATACCTGGGAATACCAGACCACCTTACCTGCCTCCTGAGAATACCTGTATTCAGGTCAAGAAGCAACAGTTAGAACCAGACATGGAAATATGGACTGGTTCCAAATTGGGGAAGGAGAACATCAAGGGTGTATATTGTCACCCTGTTTATTTAATTTATATGCAGAGTACAACATGTGAAATGCTGGGCTGGATGAAATTCACGCTAGAATCAAGATTGCTGGGAGAAATATCAATCACCTTAGTCTGTCCATATGACTTTACTTAACATGATAATCTATAGGTCCATCCATGTTGTTACAAATGGCTTTATTTCCTTCTTTTTTATTGCTGAGTAACATTCATGTCCATATACTTTGTGGTATGTATATAATTTATATTTATATTATGTACAAATTATACACCACACCCCCCCCCACACACACACACATACCCCACATATTCTTTATCCCTGATAATATGGACAGTTTCTCAAAGCAAATTTGGAAAACTCAGCAGTGGCAACAGGACTGGAAAGTCAGTTTTCATTTCACCCCAAAGAAGGGCAATGCCATGGAATGTTCAAACTATTGCAAAATTGCACTCATTTCACATGCTAGCAAGGTAATGCTCAAAATCCTTCAAGCTAGGCTTCAACAGTACATGAACTGAGAACTTCTGGAAGTACAAGCTGGGCTTAGAAAAGGCAGAGAAACTAGAGATCAAAATGCCAACATCTGTTGGATCACAGAAATAGCAAGTGAATTTCAGGAAAAAAAAAAAGATCTACTTCTGCTTTATTGACTACACCAATGCCTTTGATGGTGTGGATCATAACAAACTGTGGAAAATTATTAAAGAGATGGGAATACCAGACCACCTTACCTGCCTCCTGAGAGATCTGTATGCAGGTCAAGAAGCAACAGTTAGAACTGGACATGGAACAACAGGCTGGTTCCAAATTGGGAAAGGAGTATGCCAAGGCTGTATATCATCACGCTGTTATTTAACTTATATGCAGAGTACATCATGCAAAATGCCAGGCTGGATGAAGCACAGGCTGGAATAAAGATTGCCTGGAGAAGTATCAACAACCTCAGATATGCAGATTATACCACTCTAATGAAATAAAGTGAATAGGAACTAAAGAGCCTCTTGATGAAGGTGAAATGAGAGAAAGGAAAAACTGGCTTAAAGCTCAACATTAAAAAAAACTAGGATCATGACACCTGGTCCCATCACTTTATGGCAAATAGATGCGGGAAAAGTAGAAACAGTGGCAGATTTTATTTTGGGGGGCTCCAAAATCATTGTCAACAGTGACTACAGCCATGTAATTAAGAGACACTTGCTCCTTGGAAGAAAAGCTATCACAAACCTAGAGAGCATATTAAAAATCAGAGACATCAGTTTGCCCACAAAGGTCCCTATAGTCCAAGTCATGGTTTTTCCAGTGGTTATGTAGAGATGTGAGAGTTAGACCATAAAAAAAGCTGAACACCAAAAAAAAAAAAAAAAAAAAAAAGGCTCAACACCAAAGAATTGATACTTTCAAACTGTGGTACTGGAGAAGACTCTTGAGAATCCTTGGACAGCACGGAGATCAAAGCAGTCAATCCTAAAGGATATCAACTGGTATTATTCATTGTAAGGACTGATGCTGAAGCTGAAGGGCCATTACTTTGGCAACCTGATGCAAAAAGCTGACTCATATGAGAAGACCTTGATGCTGGGAAAGATTGAGGACAGGAGGATAAATGAGGTGACAGAGGAAATGATGGTTGGATGGCATCATTGACTCAATAGACATGAGTCTGAGTAAACTGCAGGAGGCAGTGAAGGACAGGAAAGCCTGGTATGCTATAGTCCATGGGGTCGCAAAGAGTTGGAAACAACTTAGCAACTTAACGACAACAAATGAATGGACACTTAGGCTGCTTCCATGTCCAGGCTATTGTAAATAGTGCTGCTATCAACATGAGGGTGAATGTTATCTCTTCAAACTAGAGATTTTGTCTTTTCCATATATATGCCCTGTAATAGAACTGCTGAATCATATGGTAACTCTATTTTTAAAGTTTTTCAAGGAACCTCCATATTGTTTTCCATCGTGGCTGCACTAACATACCTTGCCACCAACCGTGGAGGAGGATTCTACACCCTCTTCTGCCTCCAGCATTTATTATTTGTAATTTTTTTAAATGGCCATTCTGAGTGTGAGTTGATACCTCACTGTAATTTTGATTTTCATTTCTCTAATAATTAGCAATATTGAACATCTTTTCATTTGCCTGTTGACCATCTGTATGTCTTCTTTGGAGAAATGTCTACTTCAGTCTTCTATATTTTGAGTTATTATTTATCTAATAGTTAGCTGTATGGATTATTTGTCTATTTTGTACATTGTATTATTTGCAAATATTTTCTCCTACACCATTTTCTTTTGTTTTTTTATACAGTTTCCTTTTCAATGCAAAAACTTGTAATTTTGATTAGGTCTCATTTGCTTATTTTTGCTTTTCTTTTTTCTTGATGTTATAAACAGAGTTTTAGAAAGATAATCCTGGTAAACCAGTAAATCAAGATATTGATATCAGAGTGAAATATATATTTTTGTCATTCTTCTAATATTAATGGTTTCCAAAAAACACATTTATTTTCTAACAGAGTTTCTGTGGGTCAGGGATCTGTGAATGGCTTAAATTCATTGGCTGATTGTGACTTAAGGCCTTTCACAGAGTTGTAGTCAAGGTGTCCCCTGGGGCTCCAGTCATTTGTAAGACTGATTGATGCTGGAGGATCTACTTCCAAGGCAAATTAGTGTGTGTGTTGACAATAGATTTCTGTTCCTCACCCTGTTGATTTTCTATGATAGCTGAGCATTCTCGTAACATGGGAGCTGGCTTCACCTAAAGTGTGTGAGGAGAAGGCAAAGTCAAATGTAGCCTCACAAGTCAAACACTGCCATTTCCACAATAATCTACTGGTAAAAACAGATCATCTCTGTTTAATGTGAGAGGGAGATGCACAATGGTGTGGATATCAAGAGGTTGGAATAATTGGGGGGCGTCCCTGGTAGCTCAGTTGGTAAAGAATGCACACACAATGCAGGAGACCCTGATTTGATTTCTGGGTCAGGAAGATCTGCTGGAGAAGGGATAGGCTACCCACTTCAGTATTCTTGGGCTTCCCTGGTGGCTCAGCTGGTAAAGAATCTGTTGGCAATGTGGGGTCCTGGGCTCGATCCCTGGGTTGGGAAGATCCCCTGGAGAAGAGAAAGGCTACCCACTCCAGTGCTCTGGCCTGGAGAATTCCAAGGACTATACAGTGTTGCAAGAGTTGGACATGACTGAGTGACTTTAACTTTTAAAATGTAGAGGCTGGCTACCAATGATGAGGTCAGTTCCTTTAGTGAAATGTTAAAGAATCTAAACTAATGAATTAGAGAAGACAATAGAATATAAGCAATGGATATCATAACTAACTATTTTATAACTATTTCATAGGTGTAATAAGCAAAATTGAAGGATATTTTGGTTCAGGAATAATGGTTGTCAGGCCATGATGAGAAGAAAGATTGAATATTGCAAATTTTTGTTCTAGGTGGCAACAACAAAAACACCTGTGATAAAAGTTGATACAGGAGAAAAATGTTTTAAGCAAGTAAAGAATTGTGAGTTCATTCATTTACTTATTAACTCACTGATTCAACAAATATTTATGCATGGTACACTATGTTCAGGAAATTCGTCTAGAAAACATAGAATGGAATAAGAGACATAGAATTGAAAAAGACAAATAGCCCTTGCCTTCACAGAGCTCACATTTAATAAGGAAAGAAGTGAGCACATCTATGTTTCATTATCTATTATTTTAGGAAAAAGTCTACCCACGATTCAACATCTTTTAGATACAGACCAATTTATCTGCTTTCTATTATAGGAGCTCTCTCAAATATATCACCTATACTTACTCTATTTGCTTTCTAATCTATAGGTTTCTTTCAGTTCATTTTATTCAAATATCTGTTTCCATCTACTTGAGAGATACTTTTTTTTAAACCCAGTGACTAATAGCTCCCTCTTAGGCAAAGTCAATTGTCTTACTTTACCTCTAAACAGACTTTATTTTCTTGGGCTCCAAAATCACTGTGGATGGTGACTACAGCCATGAAATAAAAAGACACTTACTCCTTGGAAGAAAACTTATAACAAACCTAGACAGCGTATTAAAAAGCAGAGACATCACTTTGCTGATAAAGGTCAATATAGTTAAAGTTATGGTTTTTTCAATAGTCATATACAGATGTGACAGTCAGATCATAAAGAAGGCTGAGCACCAAAGCATTGATATTTTCACACTGCAGTTCTGAAGAAGACTCTTGAGAAACTGTTGGACTGCAAGGAGATCAGACTAGTCAATCCTAAAAGAAATCAACCCTGAATATTCACTGGAATGACTGATGCTGAAGTTGAAGCTGCAATACAATATACAATACTTTGGCCACCTGATGTGAAGAGCTGACTGACTGAAAAAGACCCTGATGCTGGGAAAGATTGAAGGCAAAAGAAGAGGGCAGCAGAGGATGAGGTGGTTCGATAACATCATCAACTCAATGGACATGAATTTGAGCAAACTCTGAGAGGCAGTGAAGGATGGGGAAGCCTGGGTGCTGCAGTCCCTGGGGTCACTAGGAGTCGAACATGATTTAGGGACTGAACAAAAACAACAACATTGAAGTATAGTAGATTTACTATGTGGGGTTAGTTTCCAGTGGACAGACGAGTGATGCAATTTTATATATATACATATATATATACATATATATATATATATAAATTTTTAAAATATTTTTCTCAATTTTGTTTTATTGCAGGATTTTGACTGTAGTTCCCTGTCCTATACAGTAGGTCCTTGTTGTCTATCTATTTTATATATAGCAGTTTGTATGTATTAATCACAAACACCTAATTTATCCTTCTTCCACCCCATTTCCTCTTTGGTAACCAAAAATTTGTTTAATATGTATGTGAGTTTGTTTTGTGAATAGGTTTATTTGTATCATATCTTAGAGTCCACATATACATGATATCATATGGTATTTTTTAGACTACATTTTTTGAAGTATCTATAATTAAAGCAATCATTCAGAAGGAAAATTTGTATCTGAGCATGCTTAAAGATGAAAACTGAATTTCTCAAGAATTATGCTGACTTCCTATTTCCACTTTTTTGATTAATGCTTAGTATTTTTATTAAATTTGTCATGTAATTGACTTTTCTCTATTAATCTGTATAAAATAATATAAAAAAAAAACATTGTCATGAAAACCTAATTATTTAATTAATCTTTTCACAACTTTAAATATAATTTTCAATTTTGTAGACTATAATAGAGCAGTGTATAAACATTTATATAGGAGAACAAAAATAAACTTCTAAGCAGCCACAGTGTGCTAATACCTTATTCTCAGGGGAGATAATATGTGATTATTTGCCCCAATCTGGGTGATTGCTGTACTAGAATATATAGTCAAACTCATTTACCCAGTGTCCTAGGGAGAGTGGTATTCTTTTGTTGTGTCTTTTTGATGGGTACTTAACTTCACATGTCTGACACTGAGCTGAGTAACCCCTGTTGGGGTTTGAAAGTCCTTTCACAATAGGCAGAATTTTTCTATGTGTAGGCTGGGAGAACCAGGATGGGTTCAGAGTAATAAGATTTAAGAACTGTAGGTTTGGAAAGGAATAAATTGAAGAAATAATGTTAGTATGCATTATGACTGCTTTTTGTTCAAAATTCTAATTCAATGAAAATCAGTTTGTTCATACTAAATGGATAAATGAGGTTGTAATAAGAGTAGAGTTAAAAGGCATTTTAAGGAAAATATTAATAACAAATTAATTTAGTTTACAATTCAATCATCACTTATTTCAAAGATTAAATAATATAGATAGTATAATATTAATGCCAAATCTTATAATATTCTTTATATATTGTTGATGTACATATCTTTACTTCAGGTATGCTAGCTAATCTTAGTGATCTTTACCTCCCTTCCTTAATTTATAAAGCCAGTCTTCCTCTCTGATTTATGGATAAGCCAAAAACTGTATCTACATTTTTTTCTTTAAATCAGGGGAAAGAAACTGTCTTGTTTTTTCTTCCTATTGCATCAGTACAGATTTTCCCATTGTATATTCATTTGTACCAAAATATTGTCCCTCACTTCTTTCCATGGATTATCTATATAGTAATACATTCCATCCCCCTAAACTTGGCCACTCACTTCCTTTCCAGTCACTAATGTCCATAGCCCTTTCAATCTAGGGAATCTTTTGTTTCATTTATAAACCTTTCACACAGAAAATATCAATTTATACTTTATAAAATATTTCTTTCAAAAAAATAATTTCTAAAGAGAAATATAGTAAACTATTGCAATCAGATTAAGGTTATCAGCAGGGATTATTTTGCCAGTCACATTTTTCTTCTACCTGAACATGCCAATCAATTTCCTCATAACAACCCTTGCGAATCCTGTTCTAGTCATTATTATCATTCCAGTGAGATTGTGATTCAAAAAATTTTAATGGCATGATATTAACTGACACAAATATAATCCAATTCACACAAATATAACAATGCTACAAATACTGGATAACATGACACAATGGGAATAAGAATATTTTTAGGCTTTAGGGAAAGTAAAATATGGATAGATATATGTATAGTGTTACTTGTTTTATAGAACATGGAAGGAAATATCAGTCAGTTGTTTGCCACACAAAGATATTCACCTACGTAGCACAAAACAAGATGAAACTCATGTCTGCATACTTATATGTGTCCATCTCATCTAAAATCCAGTCACAATCTGAACACAAAGCCAGGATATGAGCAATCACAATCCCTGAAAGCAAACATCTGCACAACAGGCAGGGTCAATGACCCAGGAATAAGCATGCATATGGCAATGAAATTTACACTGGACACCACTCCCTTCTTTCAGTAGCAGAATAAACAACAGGAATCTGTATGACATAAATTTTAATGGAAAAAAAAAACCAACTCTTTTAAACAATAGTCACTAAATTTATAGACTGATATTATTTCCCACCCAGGAAGAAGCAAAAGCACCTATTTATAAGCCAGAAAATTGCCCACTAAATTAGATAATGTGCACGTACTGACAGGATTTCAAGGGTTAGCACTGATTATAATTTGAAATCTTCTTAATTCTACGGTTTAACTCAGGCTCTGGTACCAAGAGTAATGAAATAAAGTATATTTAGTTCCAAAATTGAATCTTTCAAAGAGAAGAAGAAATAGAGTGATAAGTAATAGATAACATAAAAGGTAATATGGAGATGCATTAGATGCACTCAAATTTTTAACATTTCATTTTGTGGTAATTAGATATAAGATGGGCAGATATTATTTTGTCATTACATATGAAATAAGGCTTTGAAGAAAAAATAAAAGGTATTATTTAACGTACATATAATATATGTGTGTGTTTTACATATATTTTTTCAGATGCCCCCAAAATAGAAGGAAGGTATGAATTTTAAAACTATGTTGAAGTTATGGCATTTGAATAAGGTCTTTAGGGAGGTGAAGAATTCCATGTCAAGGAAATGAGAAATAATCTGTAGGACTATGACTTCTGACATCTAGAGTAATATCTTCAAACATAAAAAAGACAGTTATTCAAGCTTTCATTTATAGGAATACAGAAGAAAAGAATAACTAATTTGATAATTTATATAGTCATAATTCAAAATACTTCTTGCAGGTTGGCATACTACATAAGATGAGTGATAGAGTGTTAGAGAAATATATTCAAGCTTTGCATTTAAATTACAGTACCACTGATGGAAAGCTCACTATTTAATTGTATTATTGTAATACTTTGATAGAAAATTAAAGTGATCTAAAATCTGATTCTCTACCACTGGCTATAGATGTAAATGGAGGAGCATTGGTTTTGTTTTCAAATATTTGAAAGGAATATCATGCCTAATAAGACATGTGTTCATGTTTTATGTCTTCCAAACCCTGAAAATAAAGGCACTTGCTAAAATGGTAGAAAATAGTTATTGCTCTTTATAACTGTTTGTCAAAATCATACATTTATAAAATTTAATTGTGAGCTTTCCACTGTCATCTGCACATAGATAATTTTCCTAGAATTTATGTTGTTAACATTATGTAATTTATAACATATACTAAATTGAACAGCTTCATGAAAAAATAAACCACTTGGGTTTTCTTTGTTTTTTGTTTCTTATTTCTTACTAATCTCTCTCGCCTAGATTAATATCAAACAAAACAGATCTTGATAAGTACTAATTAAAAGAATGAATGAATAAGATAAGAAACAGTTACAAATAAATTACACAATTCTTATATATTACATATTCAATTTATGCTTACAGAATAAATGTATGATATTGAAAATGTCTTCCAAATATAACCTCCTATATTTTTCTCTTCTGTTATATTTTTTAGCTTCAAACAAATATTCCAAAAACATACTATATGAATAAAGCTTATATATAAGATACTCCATGAACAAGGATTGATTTCAGGTATTTTCCATTTTGGAAAAATATAAACTAGGGATTTCTAGATAATAGTCAAACTAGTCTTTGGTGAGTTGATTCAACTATTTAACAATAATTACTTTTATTTTCAATTTTTTTCTTATTAGGCAGTTTGAATGTGAGTAATTTCAGATATAATACATTTTAAATGAAACAAGAAAGCAGATGTTATTCATTTGAAACAGGTAATTTCAACCACAAAACAGATTGATAAGAACTGTATAAATTAACATAAAAGGGGTAAAGGAAAATACTTGTAGACCTTTGTTTCACTAAATGAGAATCTCTTAAATAACCAAAGGAATTTACTACATTAAAAAAGACTCATTATGTTATGCTTAGGGTTTCCTTGGTGGCTCAGAACATAAATACTCTGCCTGCAATGTGAGAGACCTTGGTTCAGTCTCTGGGTTGGGAAGATCCCCTGGAGGAGGGCTTGGTAACCACAGTATTCTTACCGGAGAATCCCGAAGGACAGAGGAGCCTGGCAGGCTACTACAGTTCATGGGGTCACAAAGAGTAGGACATAACTGAGTGACTAAGCACACACACACATTATGCTTTATAAAAACCACTAATTTTCACTGCTTTGTCACTCAAGTGGAAACTTGCATTAAAAACATCCAGTAGCACTGGTAACTGTAAAATTTCTTATTTATTCTTTAAGTTTTCTCCTTATCACTTTTGCAATTAAGGACATATGAAGGCTGTTCTGATACAGTTACATTTTTCTGGCTTTCTAACCATTTATTCTCTTTTTCTCTATCTTTTCAATGATGTTACTTTTCCCTTACTTCCCTAAGTCTTTTCTGTCATTCACTCATTTTACTAAACCTTATTGGGTGCAAATAACATACCACAAATGTATTAGACTTTGAAAATAAAAATAACTAATGTATGGTTTCTGAGTTCAGACGAGTATGGAATACAGAAAATAAAACCAGTGTTTAATAGGGAGCTTGTTATGAAACACTGGATGATACAGAAATACAGGATCAGAGACTAGAATAAAGATGTCTAATTAAAGAAAAAAAAAGCTTTCTGACATATAAAGATAAAAATTGAGCTACCAAAGTTAAGGAATAAATGAAAACAAATTGTCTATATGCAATTGTCAACATAAGTATTTAAGGAGACAGAGCGCAAAATCATATTGTAAAGGTTACTAGAAATCATAGTGATTACTGACAGCCCCAAGCCACAGGAGGAAAGTCATAAGACCTACACAGATAGGGGTAATCTGTTTTAACTCATTACACTAGCCAGAGAGAGAAAACAAGTTTACCTGCAGAAAAATTTGGTTTGGTCAGAAAAATGGAGAGATTTCCTGGATGATGGTCTCAATTTGTAAAGTGTACTGTAGTGTGTGTGTTGTTGGGGGGGGGGGGGCGGTGAAGAAAAAAAAGATACCTGATTGGATGAGAATGGTTGCTGATCAAGACTCCTGAGCATGATTGGGAGGTAACAGTGAATGACGACTGAAACTGGGAATAAGTACTGGTGCTTATTTGAACAACTGTATGTTTTCCTTCAGCAATGTTCAGGGGTTTAGTATCGAGGCAGAGAAATCATAAAGTTGGATTTATCTAGAGGGGTGCTTTGAAGTTGGGAATAATGCAAGTGTAGAGTATGGAGATAGGTTAGATTAATGATAGGAGTGGTCATAGGTGTACTGGGAAGGACTTAAAATACTGAATGGATTGGTTCAACGGGGTGGGGGGGGAGAAAAATGTTGATAGTCTCATAGTTGTAAAGAACAACTTCTTAATAAATAAAAACATATGGGATCTTTAAAGTGTTTCTTCATTCTCTAATATTACATTAGTCAGCAAATGCTATTTTATTTTCTTTAAAATATCTCTAGCACATCTTTACTGTCTAGAGAGTAATTTTTTATTCAATTTTTGCAAAATTGTCATGAATTTCAGGGGGCATCACTGACCACAGAACCTTTCTACTCAATACAACCCTGGGTCTACTTCCATTTCAGTGACAAATTCAAGATCAGCATGCATAATAAAATCCTAGGCTGCCACTGACCTTATCAAAACAGATCTCTATTCAAATATTGTTGTAACTTTTTCCCTAAACTCAATGGAAGATCTGAACCACATTTCCTTTAATGATAATACCTTCACCTGGGCACTGTGATCACATTTTACTGAATATTAAGGATATTCTTCTATTACGTGCCAATAACTTCATCACAAAACACTTTTTATACTCTGAAGCTCTGCTTCTACATTACATGCTAACAGGTACTTTTTTCCTAAAAATATGTCACTCCAAATCCAACTGCATTAGGCTAAATGGTTTCAGGTGCAGTTATAATTTCCCAGTATATACTATGTACCACAGTGCCTTAATGTGTTTCATAGCAAGTTTCTAATATGCCCTTGCTCTGCTCACTCTATGAAGTGAAGTGAACTCGCTTAACTGTGTCTGACTCTTTGCGACCCCATGAACTGTAGCCTGCCAGGTTCCTTCATCCACGGAATTTTCCAGGCAAGGATACTGGAGTGAGTTGCCATTTCCTTCTCCAGGGGATCTTCCTGACCCAGGGATCGAACCTGGGTCTCCCACACCGCAGGCAAACTCTCTACTGTCTAAGCCACCAGGCAAGTCCCCAAGCTCACTCTATAGTAACCAACAAATATTTAAGGGTAGTGTTACCATCTATTTGACACACCTACACAAGGAAGTGAAATGCACTTGAACAAACATGCTTTTTAGAGGGCTAGCTGGCTCCTTATTAACCAGGCTTCTTTGTGAGGCCAGTATAAATCAAGGGTCCGTGTGACATACATAAGTGCTTTAGAAGTCAGAATTGATGACTAGAGCAGGTTTAGATTTCTCAGTTATCCTATGGTAAATCTTTATTTAGCCTGAAAACATTTTTCCACAGGCCAGAACATCATTTCAGTATTGGAAAGGGATATTAACTATAGTTGCCATTAAACTATCTTTATGCTAAGTTATTAAAGTTTCTTGGATCCATTTTATTTTAAAAAATTACTTTGCTGATACATATTGTAACATGGCAAAACTTGATGACCTGTCAGAAATGACCAAAGTTTGTGTTACACAAGGACTGGAGTCTGGAAAATATTATAACTGTATAAAAGTCCCTGAATTGAATCTTGTCCCAGCTATCTTAAGTCACCAATTTATAGCATTGAGACAACACTTCAGTTCTCTGGTTCTATTTCTCTAATTGAAGAGTGAATTAATTATAAAATTAGATTTGAGATAATCATAAGGTTTTTATCATTCAATTTGTTAATATGGTGTATCACATTGATTTAGTTGTGAATATTGAAGAATCCTTGCATCCCTGGGATAAAGCCCACTTGGTCATGATGTATGATCTTTTTAATATGTCATTGGATTCTGTTTGCTAGAATTTTGTTGAGGATTGTTGCATCCATTTTCACCTGTGATACTGGCTTGTAGTTTTCTTTTTTTGTGGCATCTTTGTCTGATTTTGGTATTAGGGTGATGGTGGCCTCACAGAATGAGTTTGGGAGTTTACCTTCCTCTGAAATATTCTGGAAGAGTTTGAGTAGGATAGGTGTTAGCTCTTCACTAAATTTTTGGTAGAATTCACCTGTGAAGCCATCTGGTCCTTCGGCTTTGTTTGTTGGAAGATTTTTGATTACAGTTTTGATTTCCATGCTTGTGATAGGTCTGTTAAGATTTTCTATTTCTTTCTGGTTCAGTTTTCGAAGCTTATACTTTTCTAAGAATTCTTCCATTTTTCCCAAGTTGTCTGTTCAACTGGCATATAATTGCTCATAGTAATCTCTTATGATCTTTTGTATTTCTGTGTTGTCTGTTGTGATTTCTCCACTTTCATTTCTAATTTTATTGATTTGATTCTTCTCCCTTTTTTTCTTGATGAGTCTGGCTAACAGTTTGTTTGTCTGTTCTATTTATCTTCTCAAAGAACCAGCTTTTAGTTTTGTTGATTTTTACTATAATCTCCATTTATTTTTCATATATTTCTTCTCTGGTTTTTATGATTTCTTTCTCTCTACTAACTTTGGGGTTCTTTTTCTTTTTTCCTAGTTGCTTTAGTTGTAAAGTTAGGATGTTTATTTGATGTTTCTCTTGCTTGAGGTAGGGCTTGTATTGCTATGAACCTTCCTCTTAGCACTGCTTGTACTGAATCCCATAGGTTTTGGGTTGTCAGGTTTTCATTTGTTTCTATGCATATTTTGATTTCCTTTTTGATGTCTTCTGTGATCTGTCAGTTATTCAGAGGCGTACTGTTTAGCCTCCTTATGTTTTTTTTTTTTTGATAGGTTTTTTTTTCTTTTTGTAGTTGACATCTAATCTTACCGTATTGTGATCAGAGAAGATGCTTGAAATGATTTCATTTTTTTAAAATTTACCAAGGCTAGATTTATGGCCAAGGATGTGATCTGTCCTAGAGAATGTTCCATGTGCACTTGAGAAAAAGGTGAAATCCATTGTCTTTGGGTGAATTGCCCTGTAGATATCATTTAGGTCTAACTGGTCCATTCTATCATTTAAAGCTTGTGTTTCCTTGCTAATTTTCTGTTTGGTTGATCTATCCATAGTTGCGAGTGGGGTATTAAATTCCCCCACTATTATTGTGTTACTGTTTATTTCCCCTTTCATACCTGTTAGCATTTGCCTTATGTATTGAGGTATTCCTATGTTGGGTTCATTTATACTTATAATTGTTATATCTTCTTCTTGAATTGATCCTTTGATCATTATGTAGTATCTTTCTTTGTCTTTTATCGCAGTCTTTATTTCAAAGTCTATTTTATCTTATATGAGTATTGCTACTCCTGCTTTCTCTTGGTCCCCATTTGCATGAAATATCTTTTTCCAGCTTTTCACTTTCAGTCTGTATATGCCCCTAGATTTGAGGTGGGTCTGGTTAGAATGGCTGCCATCAAAAACTCTACAAACAAAAAATGCTGGAGAGGGAGTGGAGAAAAGGGAACCCTTTTACACTGCTGGTGGGAATGCAAACTAGTACAGCCACTATAGAAATCAGTGTGGAGATTCCTTAAAAAACTGGAAATATAACTGCCATATGACCCAGTAGTCCAACTGCTGGGCATACACACCAAGAAACCAAGAGTTGAAAAAGACACATGTACCCCAACATTCATTGCAGCACCGTTTACAATAGCTAGGACACGGAAGCAACCTAGATGTCCATTAGCAGACAAATGGATAAGGAAGTTGTGGTACATATACACCATGGAATATTACTCAGAAACAAAAAAGAACACATTTGAGTCAGTTCTAATGAGGTGGATGAAACTGGAACCTATTATACAGAGTGAAGTAAGTTAGAAAGAGAAACACCAATACAGTATATTAACAGATATATATGGAATCTAGAAAGACAGTAATAACAAACCTATATGCAAGACAGCAAAAGAGACACAGATGTAAAGAACAGACTTTTGGACTATGTGGGAGAAGGTGAGGGTGGGACGATTTGTGAGAATAGCATTGAAACATGTATATTACTATATGTAAAACAGATGACCAGTGCAAGTTTAATGCATGAAGTGGGGAACACAAAGCTGGTACTTTGGGACAACCCAAAGGGATGGGGTGGGGAGTGAGGTGTGTGAGGGTTTCAGGTTGGAGTGATACATATACACCCGTGGCTGATACATGTCAATGTATGGCAAAAACTACCACAGCATTGTAAAGTAATTAGCCTCCAATTAAAATAAACGAAATAATTTTTAAAAAATGTAGAATTGAAGACAATTCCTGTTCTCAACTTCTATCATGTCAATATTTCACAACTGTTAAACTAGTAATTATTCAGATGATAGCAATAACAGATTGCAGTTAGAAATTATTCTTTGAGTTTTCATAAAAGGCATGCTTTTGTCTGCACTTCAGGTCCTAGAGGATGAGGATCAAAAGGAATTCATATTCTCTTCTTCATACTCATGCTCAGTCATGTCCAACTCTTTGCAACACCATGGACTATACAGCCTGCCAGGCTCCTCTGTCCACGTAATTGTCCAGGCAACAGTACTGGAGCAGGTTGCCATTTCCTACTTTAGGGGATCTTCCCAATCCAGGGATCGAACCCTCGCCTGTTTTATCTCCTGCACTGGCAGGTGGGTTCTTTACCACCAGCACCACCATCCTCCCCTTAGGCTCCATTCAACACTGCAATCTAGAGTGGATAATAGTGGACCTTCTGAAAATCATATGTTACAGGGAGTGTAGCCTATACAAAATTATAACTAGCATCAAATATAGATTACTTAACACAGTTATCACCCAATGGCTTTCAAGACAGTAATAACAAGGCAGATCATGTGATAATTCAGAACAGTCTCATCTCACTTTTTACTTGTGATCTTCCAAATTAATTTCATTTGCAAGGTATATTGCTATTTTGGGATATTAATACAATGGAATCATTTAATAAAGTATCTTTCATAGTAAAACAACTGTTTAAAATGAGACTAATAGCCAGGACATGGAAGCAACCTAGATGTCCATCAGCAGATGAATGGATAAAAAAGCTGTGGTACATATACACAATGGAATATTACTCAGCCATTAAAAAGAATAGATTTGAATCAGTTCTAATGAGGTGGATGAAACTGGAGCCTATTATACAGAGTGATGTAAGCCAGAAAGAAAAACACCAATACAGTATATTAACGCATATATATGGAATTTAGAAAGATGGTAACAATGACCCTATATGCAAGACAGCAAAAGAGACACAGATGTATAGAACAGTCTTTTGGACTCTGTGGGAGATGGCAAGGGTGGGATGATTTGGGAGAATAGCATTGAAACATGTATATTAACATATGTGAAACAGATCACCAGTCCAGGTTTGATGCATGAAAGAGAGTGCTGAGGACTGGTGCATTGGGATGACCCTGAGGGATGGGATGGGGAGGGAGGTGGGAGGGGGGTTCAGGATGGGGCACACATGTACACCCATGGCAGATTCATGTCAATATATGGCCAAAAACCGCTACAGTATTATAAAGTAATTAGCCTCCAATTAAAATAAACAAATTAAAAATAAAGAAAGAAAAGAAAAAAAGAAAAACAACCATGTTTAAGACAAAAAAAAAAAAAAGACTAAAGACCTCAAATGGAGTCACTTATGCAAAGCCCCAGTCACCAAACTGAGACTTGACTTAAAAAAGTTTCATCTCTCTCCAAAACAGAAATCTTAAATCAGTCAATCAGGAATCACCATATCAGTACCAGTTAGGTATTCTGATAGCTCCCTGCCTTCCCCTAAAGGAAAGTTATCTTGAAATAACAACCCTTCTTTTCTGTCAAACAACTTTGTTTCTACTCCTTTCTGGAAGTCTTTTTTTATTTAATAAAAAAATCTTTCTAAAATATGTAATTTAACAATATTTAATATTTTTTTATTTTAAAAATTTAAAATGAACTGAAAAATTTTTTTGCTTGCCTATACTTCTAGACCTATATGTATATATGTCTAGGCTTTTGTGGTATTTCATGTTCCAAGGGATGTTGTCAACAATACTTAAGTATGTATTGCAAAAACCCATGTGCGTGAAATAAATGATCCTATTTTATAGACATAATGCAAATTTGTTGTTTCACTTCCATGGTTTCAGTCTATCTTTTATTTTCCAGGACCAGTTCAAAATTTTACTTTGCAAGACTATATGAAATTATTATTTTAATTTTTGAAATATTCTGAGACTGAGATTCCTTCACAGCAGCAAGCAAATCATAAAGGTAGCAAAGGAGACTACTGCTTCTTACCAAGGTCAAATCACTAAAATGATCACAGCCAGAGATAAATTCTGCCATTTTCTAGTTTGGAGTCTAATTTATTTATTATATTTTTCTATATAGCAATAACCCCCAATCATAAATTATAGTTAGGAAAACACGAATTCAAAACGCAATCTCCCTTTATTTAAGCAGGAGGAACTATGATCTTCTCCCCAGAAGCTCCCAGGCTATAAGATTCAGAAAGACCACAGTTCTTCACAAAAGTAAAGAATCTTTTTAGTCATTTTTCCATATTTCATCCACTGCTCAAGCTTCTGCCAAATAACTTTCTCATATACTGAGTGTGCAGTCTTTAATCCCTCTGGTTTCTTTTAAAATTCTAAGTTTGAGCTGGAGACCTCTGGAGACCTCTTAATTTTAAGCCTTGTCTAGACTGGCTCTTCAAGTGGCTTCTGGGTACTGACACCAGCAAATTACTCCCACGGTAAATGAAACTTTAAAGGACTGCTTATCACATGGGTTTGCAGATTCAACTTAGATATTGGTCTCTGTTTCTTGCTGAATTTCTTGAGAAATTAAATAAACTTTTATTCATCCTTTACCTCTGTTTGCAATGCTAAATTTTCAAAATACCTAATCTGCCATATTGCTTGACATAGCAGTGCTCACTGGTCTTTACCTCTTATATTCCATTTTTATTCTCCAACACCTTTGGACTAAGCCCAAGGAAGATCTCTTGATACCACAGTGAATGACTGGCCTCTATCAAATTTCACAATAATAACAAGTGAAGCAGTAGCCAATCCACCATTTTTGTTTTTTGGCTCCCTCATTCACTCTAGCTTTTAAAGATACTTCTGTACTATACTTTTCTCAATGACATTTCACAAAGTATGAGACACCAACTAATGTTCTGTAAATACATCTATGTCCTGACAATGACATGTCGAGCATACTTTAAAATGTCTGATTAAAACAAAATCTTCCTTGTATTCTTGTATAGTTGTTATAAAATACAACTAATAAAAATAAATGAAAAAGAAAAAATAAAACATGATTAAATATGCTTTAAAAATAAAAACAAAATAAATAAAATAAAATACATGGCAGTGACTAGTATCAGATATAGTCCATGATTAAGAGAGGATAAGAAAGAGAAATGGTGGTATGGTTGGGTACATCCAAAGTTAGAATATATAAACTAAGAATTTCAAAGTTGAGAAAATCTGAACACTAATTAAAATTGCTCTCACTATTTACTTTGCAGACATATATACACAGACACACACACACTCTTCATACTACTGTTCATGTATTCTGTTTAAATGTACAGAACTGTTATTTTCTCTCAATTTCTTTTCTTTACAACACCAAAAAGTTCAGTTTATTTCTCCCACTGCAGGTCTTTTTATATGGTGTCCCTCTGCCTAAAATTAATTTCCTATTCACCTGAATCCCCTCATTTCTTACATAACTATCTTGCCTCCCTTTTTCATGCTTTAAATTAAATATCATCTCCTCAGAAAAGCCTTACTTGGCTACCAATATAGACAATTGCCTTTATTATTCACAATTTTTTCATACTACTGTTTTCTTCATAATATTTAGGAAATACAGCATCGTGCTTTTGTTGCTTCACCTCTAATTAATTGATTTATCTGTTTAACTGTTTATTTTGTGTTACTAATACCAGGTTATAAACTCTTGTCAGAGTTTGTTCACTAATAATATACTCAGCATTCAACAGGGAATCTACTCATCTAGTAGGCTCTGAATATCATTAACTGAATAAACAAAAAAGTTAATCTAATTTTATATGGTATGCTATATTATTCATCAGAGATGTGAACTAAACTCTTTCATTTATAGAATGAATAACAATATGACTCATTGTAACATCCTCCATTCAGAAAAATCCCCAGCTGTTTGTAAGAACGTTTTACCATCTACTTTCAGAGGATTACTCACCACTGATTATTTGGAAGCAAAATATCAAACATCTGTGTCTTGTCCTTCATCTGTTCAGTGTGGTTTCCTTGTCCTTAGTTCACTTTTTAGGCTTCATGCAGAGAACTGAGGAGAGATGAAAACAAAATACATTTCACAAAGCCATAAGCAAGCTTGTAAAATCATATGTCTACATATCTACTCAATTTTATAAAAAATCAAAAAGCTTCATCTTACTGAATTTTACAAATACAATAAGGAATTCTGTGACATTTTTAACTGATTTATTTTTTCTCAATAGATTTTCTTTGTCTATGGATTTTGAAAATCTGTTGTGCCTTTAGGAAAAGGGAATTTAACATTATTTTATGAGTCATTTAGTGCATACATTTAATCAAGTGGCTCATACTGTCTGAATTATGATAATTTATTACTAATATTTCCTTATTTTTTTCTGTCTGATTGTTGAACCTACTTGGATTGGTATTTTATATCCATGAATTTTTTGTGATACTTTTCACATTATTATTATTATTATTTTTTGCCCTTGATTCAGGAAAATTTTATCAAGGTTAGCCTAAAAAACTTTAAAACTTAAAAGAATCAATCTTATGACTTTAGACTTACAGAGTTGCAAAATCATTACAGACAGTTCTATTGTATCCTCTAAATTTTCTTTTGCGAATATTTATCTTACATAATACAAGACAATTATCAAAACTAAGAAATTAACTTTGGTACAGTACTATTAATGAGACTAAGAAACTAACTTTGGTGTAATACTATGAATAAAACTAGGAAAATAACTCTGGTTCAAACTGCTAAACAGTAGAATTTGTGCACAGTACCCCCACCCCACCCCACCACTCCTGCCCCAACAACCAACTAATAGACTTTAATGCCTGAGTGACTTTCACTTTTTCACTTTCCTATTCCAGGATCCAGTCTAGAATCTCACCTTGCCTTTAGTTGTTATATCACTTATCTGTGAAAATTCGCTGGTCTTTTCATGTATTTCAAGACCTCGAAGAGTAATGGCCAGTTTATTTTTGCAAGGTTCCTCATTTTGAGTTTATCTAGTATTTTCTCAAGAGTACACTGAGGTAATACATTTTGGGGAAAGGGTACCATAGAAGTGATGGCTCTCATTACACCATATTAGGGTATATACATTATGATGACAAGTATTACTCATGTTACTTTGCCTTGATGAAGCAAGTATCTGTGAGGATTCTACATTATAAAGCCTATATTATTTCTTTTTTAATTATTAAATAATTGGGGGTAATATTTTTGACAATACAAATATGACCAGTTCTTAAATATTCACTGATTTTACCACCCACTGAGGATCTTGCCTGTAATAATCATTACTGTAGTGTTCTAATGATGATTTTCTCTATATCTCATTCCTTCTACATTTATTTTTCTATAAGTAAGAGATGTGCTTTCTCCCCATTTATTTGTTCAGTTATTTATTTATACATGTGAAACTCATGTTTATTTATTTGGAGGTTATAATTCTATTTTATCATTCATTATTTTGTTACTCAAGTTATTCCAGAAGCATTGTCCAGTGGGAGCTCTTTCAGGTTGGCTCCTGTGTTCTTTTAACACTCCCCCTTCTAGTTTTCATAAAATTTATTCATCTGATACTGCTAGATGCTCTAGACTCATCTCCTATTTTTCTTCCTACAGCCCTAAAATAAATATTTTCATGAAGGACCCCTGAATTTTTCTATTGGAAAATTATATTTAGAAACAAAGATCTGAACATGAGGTGTAATTATTGCTTCTATTTCCTCTTAGTGAAAAGATCTAAGCATATGTATTTACCAATTCCTGCATACATACACATTTATAATTATGTATGCATGTTTGTATGTAATCTGCCATCTACTTGTCTGTCACTTATCACCTATAAGTCTATGCTGATACTCCAATCCAGCACCACAGGGCTTATTCTAATTTTCTCCATTTTGTTATTTATAAACTTTCCCCCCTAAAGTCAAAAGTCATTGTGTACAAAGAATTTACTTATTTAACTTTCTTATAACAATAAAGTAGTTTTAGATTTGTTAAGCCATATCCAAGGGAGAAACACATTTACCAGAGTGTTTAGATACATTTCTTTTTACATTCACCCTTATAATATCCAATCAAAACACTACTTCCCAAAATTCTTAAAGACCAGATTCTCCTTTCTTCCATCCCCTTCAGTACGTTTTTTAATCTCAGTCGTAGTTGCTATTTTGTCACACTCCATCTATCTCACCAACCTGATTTTTTAATTTAAAATTATATATAAAAATCAGTCAGTTGTGTATGGTCCCACAGGTTTTGACAAATTCACAGAACAGTTTATTCATCACTACAGTTTCACAAAGAACAGTTCAATCCCCAAAAGAGACTCTTTATATTCAGCCTCTGCCTCTCAAAACTCAATGCATGACACCAACTGATTCAATTGATCTAATTTTCCATACTTACAGTATTATATTTAGAAACCAAGATCTGGACATTAGGTATACTTATTGTTATTGCTTCTATTGTTTCAAAAAGCATAGATTGATGGAATCATGGAAAGTGTAGTATCTGGTGTCTAACTGCATTTACTTAGCCAGTTATATTAGAGATTTGGGAATCATCTATTTGCAAGGATATACAAAAGTTTGTTCATCCATTCACTGGTTAGAAAATATTTGTTTTGTTTTCAATATTTGGTGACTGTGAATAAAGCTGTTATAAATATTCAGAGTGTGTGCATGAACATACATTTTCACTTCTCTTGGAGTAATACTGTTGGTTCATATGGCAAGCAGAATTACATTCAACTTCATAAAACACTGCCAAATGCTTTCTAATGTGGCTGTATAGTTTTGCATTTCTAAGAGAAATATATGAAACTTCTAGGGCATTGAATTATTGATATAACTTGGTATTGCCAATACTGTTATTGTTACTTTGCTTGTTTTGGCATTTTGATAGCTGTATAGTTTACCTTACTGAAGTTTTAATTTGCAACTCCCTAATGATTAATAATGTTGAGTTTCTTATTATACACTTATTTGCCACAATTCCATCTTCTTTGGTGATAGCCTCTGGTGATACCTATCTTCAGCTCTTTCTAGCATATTTTATTGGTCTTTATTGAGTTTGGGATTTAGATTTGTTTTTATATTTTGAAAGCAAGTCCTGAGATGGAAATTTTATTTGTAAATATTGTCTTTGACTGTATCTCTCTCAATTCACTTAATGGTATCATTGGCAGAAAAGTAATTTTAATTAAAAAAATTTCAATTTATCTTTATAAAAAGTTCAGTTCATCTTTTAATAGATTATACTTTTGCTGTTTGATCTAATATCTCTTTGCGTAAATCACAGTCAGGTAAATTTTCTCCTAAAATTTTTATCTAAAAAGAACATTTTTGTAGATATTATAGTTTTATATTTGTCACTTAGAGCTACAAATAGTTTTGCATTATTAAGATGTCCTGAAGAAAGAGGCTGAGAGCTGTCACTGCCTGTACAGCTTCCAGATAACTCACTCCCTGCCATGGAGGGGCTGGATCTGGGATGGTACTCTCCTCACCAGCAAGAGCCAGGACTACCCAGGTAGGAACATGAATATTTTTAGCACGGCACCCTTCTTTGAGATGTTGGACAGGAGAGTGGAGCCCTACACCACCACCTACTCAGTCCACCAGCCAGCAGAAAACATAAATGAGACCTAGTGCGTTGATAATGATTCTCTCCATTACATCTGATTCAGAACCACAAAGTTGACCTGGCCCACCTACAGTGACCTGGACCATCTGGTGTTGACCGCCATAAGTGGGGTCATTACCTGCCTGTCCTTCCTTGAACAACTCAATGCTGACCTGCCCAAGCCAGCAGGCACATGGCCCCCTGTCCCTACCTGCACGTCTTCATGCCTGCTTTGCTCTGCTAAGCAGCCAGGGCAGCCAGTCGTAGGGGCCCTGACATTGTGGAGCTCACCCGGCCGATGGCAGACACCAAGCGTGTGATGTCGCCTGTGACCTCTGCCGTGGCTGCTATCTGACTGTGGCCATCGTTTTCAGAAACTACATGAAGCAGGTGGACGAGCAGATGCTTAACTTCCAAAACAAGAACAGCAGCCGTTTAGTCAGGCGGATGACCAATATTATGAAAACAGCTGTCTGTGACATTCTGTCCCTGGGGGCCTAAAAAATGTCCGCCATCTTCATTGGCAACAGCACAGTACATAATATTTCTTATAATAGTCCAGTCAGACGGTGGAAGTTTACCGCAAGGACAGGGACGAAGCCAGCGAAGAGCAGCCAGGAGCCCTGGGTGTTGTCTTGCCCCTCTCTTCTCAGGGCTTGGCCCGAGGCAGCTCCTGTGACTGCCAAGCGACAGAACGACGACACCCGCCAGGCCTTTTCCAGCAAGCGGCTCTGAGTGGACACAGGTGAGCTCAATAAGCCCCGGGCCTTCCGAGCAGTGGAGAGCCACAGCCCCACGTGGCCTGGGGAGGGCTGACAAGGAGCAGAGAAGCGCACTTAGGAGCGGGAAGCTACTGACTGAAGTGCCCCTGAAGGCTCACTGGGTGAGAAAAGGCAGCGTCTTCAGCACCAGCGTCTCCAAGCAGGACGTGGAACTGGGCCCAGAGATGACTTCCAGTGGTTCTGAGCGAGACCGTCCGTTAAGCCCTACAACTCCGCCGCCCCCAGTATCCTCCACAAAAGCGGACTCCTGCTGGTCCTGCTCAAGGCCTGCACCCAGCTCCAGCTGATTTTTCTGGCGTTGAGGGTCAGAGGGTTGCAGATATGCCTTATCTTCAAGCGCTCCTTCTGGAACTTTTGTTGTTGCTGTTAAGTTCCTTTTCCAGCCCCAGCAGCATCCAGGACAGGACCAGCGTGACACCTTCTGCCTGGGATATCCAGTCGAGGCCCTGCAGTTACCGATGGACTGCATCCAATGGGTCAAGCAGGCCTGGTCTCGGGTCTGCCGTGGGCGGCTCACTGGGGAACCACCTGGACTGCGAGAGCCGGAAAGAAGCAGGTTAAAAAAAAAAAAAAAAAAAAAATCCGCGGTGCGCACATGCGCACCACGTCCTTCAGTCCTTGCTCTGCCGACCGGCTCTGAGGAAGCCGGTGGCGCGGCGAGTACCTCACCACAGACAGTGTATTCCGGAACCACAGCCTGGACGCCTCACACCTGGTGAGCTCCTCTAGACAGAGGAAGGTGTGGCTGACCACCACCTCACCCCAGGCCATCTCAATGTGTCGTGAAGGAGCTCTTCACCAAGCTGGTATCATTCGCTTCACGGTGGCCTACACAGAGCCCAGCAAGGAGGCGTTCAGCTACCACGAAGGCATGAAACAGTGGGTGGAGGCTGAGCGTACCGGCTCTAATGTCCCCAGATACTCCTGTCTCTGGGACTCCCCGAAAACCTCTCGGTTGTTGCCTGGGGCCTCTCTCTGGAGCACCTGACTGTGATCAACTCTGGCGTCAGTAATATCTGGGAACTGGTGAGCCCAGGATGAACCTACAGATGCTGGTAGTCTCTTGAGCCGGTTGAGTCGCTGCACGGGGATTCAGGTGTATATACTATGATTTGTTGGAGAGAGAGGGTTGATGGGGTGGAAGAAAAATGGAAGAGGAAAGAGGGGAGAAGGAGAGGCTTCTTGTAGATTTCTCTATATCTTTGTTTAAAAATGTTCTGTTGACTAAATTTGGGGAAATCTATTTTTTCGTTCCAATTCTATTCCATCAATCTATGGATATATCTTCTTTCCAATACCAGAGTAACTTGATTGGTGTAGCTTAGAGTAAACACTTAAATTGAAATATGTAAATCTTCCAAATTTGTTCTTCAGTTTTAAAATCATTTTGTGTCAATTCAAGTTTTGTTGTCTTACCATAAAATTTTTACAGTCAGCCTTCAGGTATTTACAAAAATCTTGCTAAAACTTTAATTAGAATTGCACAGAATCTTCATATCGAGTTGGGAATAATTTTTTCTAACAATATTGAGGCTTCCAGTCTCGAAAATGGTATTTCTCTTCAGTTACTTGTTGCTTAATCATTTTGTGCTTTATAGTTTTCACCATACAAATCCTGAACATATTTTTGTTAGGTATTTGCCTAATATTTCAATTTTATTTAGTGCTGTAGTAAACAAAATTTATTTTTTAAATTCCAATTGTCATTGCTTGTAGGAAGGAATAAAATTGGTATTTTTATGTTGACTTTATATACTAAGACTTGATAAAATTAATTCTAGAAAAATTCCTGAGTTTTTCAGATTTTCCACATAGAAAATCGTTTTGATCTGTGAATAGAAAATAGTTATCTCTACTTTTATATTCTGTGTTCTTTGAATTTATTTCACTTTATCAATATATTGGCTAGCATATCCAGCACAATGTTGACTATTAGGAGAGTGATTGCTCTTCCCTTGATGCTGATTTTAGAGATGAGCATACAGGCCTTCACTGTTAAGTATGATGTTAGCAGTGTTTATTTTAGATACCCTTGTCAGGTGAAGGAATCCCCTTTTATTCCCAGTTTACTGAGAGTTTATCATAAACTGATAAACTTGTCGTTTCAAATGCTTTCTCTGCATGTATTCATAGGATCTTGAGCTTGTTAAGTCTGTTAATATGAATCATGTTGATTGATACATAGATGTCTTTTGTAGAGGGCATTTGAGTTTATGTTCATGAAGATTATTAATCTGTATAATTTTTTCCTTGTAATATCTTTATATAACAGTGGTATTAGGGCAGTGCAAAGCTCATAAAAATAATTGGGAAATAGCTACCCCTACCCTATTTTCTATAAGACAGTATAAAAAGTGAATGTTTAGTAGAAATAATCAATGAAATTATTTGGGATGGGGTTTTCCTTATTCAAAGCTTTTTGAATAAATTTCAGTTTCTTAAAAAGAAATATATCTTAAAAAGACACCCAGGTTATCTATTTCTTCTTGAGTGAGGTTTCATGATTTGTATTTTTCAAAGAATTATGACAATTTCATGTAAAGTGTTAAATTTATGAGCATAAAATTGTTCCTAGTATACTTTAAACACATGTTAAATAGTATCTTTTCTCCTCTTTCATTGTTTCAGTAATTTGTATCTTCTCTGGCATTTATTTGTTTTATTTTATTTTTTGAGTTTTTGATCAGAAATTGAAAATATTTATGAATTCTATTAAAACATTCAAAACCTAGTTTTGAAATTGCTTTTCTACTCTTTTTACTGTATTCATCATCACTGTCTTCTGTATCTCACTTCCTTATATCTCAGTTTGATTTAGCTCATTTCTCTTAAGTTTCTTAAGGTTGAAACTAAGATAACTCATTTGGAGGTGTTTCTTGTCTGATACAACATTTAATGCTGTAAGTTTTACTCTATGTACTGATATTAATGCATCTTAAATTTTTTGGCGTGTTACATTTTTCTTTTAATTCAGTTCAAAATATTTTTTCTCTTGAGTATTTTGACCATAAGTTATTTAAAATTGAGTTAATTTCAAAATTATGTGGATTTTCCATACTTCTTGCTTTTACTGACTTTTAAGTTTTTTTCTGTACCAGCTATATACTTCATTTGATTTTCATTCTATCAATTTGTTGAGCTGTTTTATGATGCAGAATAAGGTCAGTATTGAAGAATGTTTCCTATATACTTGAAAAGAAACCTTGTTCTGCTTTTGTTGAGTGAAGTTTCTCTGCAGTTGTCTTATCAATTAATTATCGATAGAAAAGAGTATTGAACTCTTTAACTATAGCTTTACCTTTTCTATTTCTTTTTTCACTTGTACCTTTTTTTGAAACTTCATATTTAGACACATTCAAATTTAAGATTACTATATGTTTTGGATAATTGACCACTTCATTATTATATGATGTCTTCCTGTACCTGTGATTTTCTTTGTGTGTGTAATTTTCTTTGAACTGAAAGCTACTTTGTCTGATATTTGTATAGTAATCATCTTTAAAGATGTTGCTTTATAACAAAGTATTTATTTGATTGCTGTTTACTTGGCACATATTTCTCTTTTCCTTTTTTATTATATTTGAAATGGGATTCTTATGGACAGCACATTTTTGTTTCTTGGTTTTTATTCGGTCTTACAATCATTGTCTTACTGGTTTGGGAGATCATCTGGACTTGAAATTTATTGCAGCTATGTTTATTCTCAGGGCACCATACTCTCTAAATTTCTGTAGTAATAACTTGTATTTAAGGTTGGGTTTTTCAGAGCACTGCCTGCTTGACTCGGAGTTTTAAGTTTCCCCTTTCATCTTTGTCTCAGAGAGTCTTTTTGTATTCTCTTATTTCTCTCCAACAGTTTTCACTTTATTTCTCATTCAGCACTTGGTAACCTGGTGGTCTGAGGGACTGTGAAGATTGAGCATTCTTTGTTGTTTTAATTAAACCTCCTTTTTAGGTACGTTCCAGGTCCCTGTATCTCAGAGGCCTTGCACTCTCTGTTTTCTTGCCTCTCCCATGTTTGTATGTGGCCCAGAGCCACTTGTCCAGGAACATTTTTTACCTATTCCCTTTCTGTTCCTCAGTTACAATGAGTTTTAAATCTACGGGTGACAGTGTTTGTTGCTCTTCTCTTCACAAATTATATAGAGGAAATATAGGAGGTGTAGGAGTGAAAGTTCTGAGTGGAATCTTCTATCCTGCCTACATAGATGCAGTTTCCCTCTCCCAGGTCTATATCATATTGGATACTTGCTTAGTGGTCCTCCTCATATTTTCTGTGAATATCTAATAGGGTTTTTTTGGGAAAGAACCTACAAAAGAATGGGGATTACCCCAATTTTGTGATGCTCCAAGGACTTCACACTGCCCAACACACTGGAATTGACTTAAGTGAACCTATCAGCTATTCTGGCTAAAATCTTTCAGATGTCTGGTTTATATTCCTTGGGCATGTATGTGATCTCATCTCCTCTCTCCCAGCAGATACCTGTTTTTCCTTAGGTTTGAGGCCAGTTCTTCGCTCTGTGACCTCAGCTTTCCAATGGGTTTGAAAATGTCATGAATTTTAAAATTAATCTTGGTCTTCTACATCATAAGGATGAGAGTGACACTCCTTTTAGCCTGGGTTTCCCTTGTGGCTCAGCTAGCAAAGAATCTGCCCGCAATGCGGGAGACCTGGGTTTGATCCCTGGGTTGGGAAGACTCCCTGGAGAAGGGAAAGGCTACCCACTCCAGTATTCTGGCCTAGAGAATTCCATGAACCATACAGTCCATGGGATCACAAAGCATCAGACACTACTGAGTGATTTTTTGACTTTTGACTCCAGAGTGGAAGCCAAATGTTTTACTATCATACTTTTAATTTTCAGAAATACTTTCTTTCTCTGATTATTTTTTTCTGCCTTTGAATAAAAACCTGCTGTTACTTTAAGGATATACAATCTTCTCTAATCTAAGAATATTTATAAGAATTTTAAATATTTCCAAAATTATTTCTTCTTTCTCTGCTGTCCTCTTTTCTGTTTGTCCATTTTATACCTTCTACCTTATTGTTTTATTTTCCTCTACTGTTCATTTTTAAATTTCCATCTCTCTTTATGAATTAAGCTTAGGATAATTAATGAAAGTGACTGACCATCTTCTAGTATATTTCCCCAACAGTCTTCCCCTTGGAATGTAGGACTTGCATGTGTCTGCATGCTCAGTCACATCCAACTCTTTGTGACCCCATGGACTGCAGCCCACCAGGCTTCTCTGTCCTTGGGATTTTCCAGTCAAGAATACTAGAATGAATTGCCAGTTCCTCCTCCCCTCCAGAGGATCCTCCTGACCCAGGGATCGAATTCTCGTCTCCTGCACCTCCTGCATTGGCAGGCAGATTCTTGATCACTGAGCCACCTGGTAAGTCCATAAGACTTGCATGGAACCCCTCTACACATATTTTTGAAAAGGTTTTACTTAGGTGTGAAAATGGAATGGATGCAATAAGCTGTCACCTTCTCCATAGCCAAGTTGAGATTTATTCTGAAGCACTGATCTGTATTCTTAGAGCCCTCCTCTACTCCCTAGTGTATCTTCGCTTTTCTGAAGGAATCCCACTTTAGTTTTAATGAAAAAAAAAAAAAAAAAATCACACTCCAGTAGTTACAGTCCTTTGTACCTGCTAATTCTAAATATAGTTGAGTTCATTGAGCAGAATGTTTTATACCTATTGGAGATTTTTCTGTGTGTGAATTTTCTCCATTTTGGTTTATTTATTTCCTCAATTTCATCTACCTTAAAGTATCTAGAGATTTTTTTTTTTTTTTTTTTTTTTTTTTTGCGGGGAAATGTGTTCAGCTACTATGATCTGAATGCTTGTGTCTCCCAAGAAATCATATGTTGAAATTCAACCCCTAAATGATAGTAGTAGGAAATGAGGTCTTTGGAAGTTATTAGGTCATGAGGGCTGGGCCCTCACAAATGTGATTAGTGTCCTTATAAAAGATTAGTATCCTTTCAATATGTGAGATTATAGTGAAAAGTCAGCCCTCCTAAGCAGTGGACCCTCACTAGACACAAAGTCTGCCAGTGCCATGATCTTGTGCCATCCAGCTTCCAGAACTATGAGGAATAGATATTTACTATTTATAAGCCACCCAGTCTATGGTATTTTTGTTATAGCAGCCTGAACAGAATAAGACAGAGTGGTTTTTATAATTTTCTCTGTGTTCTTCTGGATTTATTCTTCCTTTCTATTTTTTGTATCTATTTACTGTAATTTCAGTGGAATTTTTCAGGAGGAAACAACTCTCTAAATATAAATTTTAAGACCACCATAGTGAATTTAAATTCTTACTGAACTTTTAAAGCATTTATTTCTCCCTTAAAAAGGAAGCAGACTTATTTTAATAGGAAAAGTGTGACATATTGTAATACTTCAAGTTTTGGTTTCAATTTGTAAATTAATGAAATTTATATTACATTTTTTCAAGTATAAAATAAATTTGCTGAAAAATATAGATAGTCATGAGGAAATGTTATACAGATACCATGCAGAGACTAAAATATATAGCCCCTATTTCAAACATTTTATGAGGTTTCTCTTGAAATGTACCCCTATAGAATCTTTTACTTCACCATGCGATTTTATAATCAACTTATGTTTTCATCTTCTCTGTAACAGTAGTTAGGCACTGAAG
This sequence comes from Dama dama, assembly GCF_033118175.1. Lineage (NCBI taxonomy): Eukaryota > Metazoa > Chordata > Mammalia > Artiodactyla > Cervidae > Dama > Dama dama. The sequence continues at coordinate 87,012,819 of NC_083689.1, forward strand.
GGATAAGTAGCATCCTCTGGGGGTAGTTTGAGTAAAACAGAGTTTTAAGTAAAGCTGTTAAGAATCTGTGAGTCTAAGAAGGCTTGTTACCCTAGTCAAATAAAGGCAATAAGCAGCATAACAACGGTGGAAGCAACAACTATAAGCAAACCATTATAGGTTTAAAATTTTACTTTTAAAGATATTGGAAGCTGAATAACAGCAGTACAGTATAAGAGTCTAGTATTCCAATCTGAATTTGTTTTAGGAAGTTAAATTATATTAAAAACTAAACAGTACTTTTTCTTCAATTTCACTTGTAACCATTATGTCTTTTGTTTGTCTCAGTAACAAATTATGTGATACAAAGTATACTGCTCACCTGAGATTCACTTGGCAAGCATTTCAAGAAAGTTTTCTTTTCATTTTGTTGTTATTGTTGCTTTTAATAAGATTTTATCTTTATTTTATAAGATGCAGTAATTTCAACAGGAACATTTTTCTTGGGGCGGGGGACTAAGATTTATAAGACAAGGGAGACATTCCCTTTGTAATACCTCATTCATTACTCATTTTTTTCTCCTTATAACTTCTCTGGCTGCTGTTACTTCCTTTATGAGAGAAAACAATCTGTGCAGGTTTTATACATGTATGCCCGACTTGCTCAGAAACATAAAGTGTATCAAGGATCAGAAAAGAAGAATGAAGGGAGGAAGGAAGAGAAAGAGAAGCACTTGAGGATGAATAATCAAGAAATAAATACATTCAATTTGTTAATCAAACAACTGTTCTATTGTTACTTACAGAGTTGATGGAAAAACACTCACAGGATGAGAGAGGAGACCAGATTATATCTTAAGTCAGCGAAGATGCTTATTCACTCTTTTCTCTTTCCTGCTGGTACTGTGGGTGAGAACAATTCATATATATTGAATTTAAGAATATTCAGTGACACTTTCTCTTGGAGACCCCATGGATTCTGATGTGCCCGGAGACTCAGTACTGAATGACAATGTAGAGGTGAATGTATTGAGCTGACCAAAACGTTCCTCAAAGTTTTTTTGTAAGATGTTATGGAAAAATCTAAAGGAACTCTTTGGCTAAATAATACTTACATTTCCATCAGCATCCTGTGGGCCAGGGCAGGTATGAATGTTCCCTTCTATAATTTTCAGGTAAGTAGCATATATGTAAGATTCCAAATGTTATCAATGTATAAAAACTGAACGACCTAGAGAGTCTAGGTCTGAAAGACCCAGAGTCTAATAAGATATGAAGACAGTAACAATTTGGAAAGAATGAAGAATCCTCAAGAAATTCTCATCTTTGGGGTCTTAAAAGATAATCTACTTATGATCTAAATATGTAGGCTTGATTTTTCATGAGAGAGCAGCAGAGCCAAATGTTTGCAGGGTTTTTTTTTTTTTTGTTTGTTTGTTTTTTTTAAATAATCTCCATGTGTCTCTTTTAGCTACAAACTCAAAGAAGAGCACAGTGTTACTACCCAATTTTTAATTCCCTATACTTCCTTTCATTTAGAAATGAGTTTATCATGGAGAGCAATCCAGACTTTCTGGTACTGCCTCTGAGTTGCTGGTCTGTTATTTGTGCCCTCACTTACATTTCTCTGAGTTCTCCTAAGGATGTGTTACTCCACAGCAGGCACGAATACCAGGTCTTTTATTTTAATGCATTTATGTTAAACATCTAATGAAACAAAATACACTCATGAAGTTAAAAGTTTGTTTCCTCATAGTAGTAGTACCTCACAGTAGGTTGATATGTATCTTTCTGATGAAACAAACTTTTCCTGGGGAACAGTGTTAGGAACACAACACAGATTGAAATAAAATCTGGTAGCCTCACATCTTCACATCCATTTCTGTCCAAAACCTCAGGTGCTTGTATCAAATTTCCTACAGTCTAGGATGCATCCTATCGTTTCTTCATAAACAAAGATTGTTAAAACCAGAGTGCGACCACATCAGCTTTTACCATGGCATTCCTCTTTAACCCTACCTTACTTGGATGTATGAGTGGCACCTAATATTATTTGTCGAAACAATGAATGAATAGATGAATAAGTAAATAATAAGTTATCATGTACCTGGCTTCCATAACATGACATAGATCATAACTTACCTGTTTGTGAAATATACATTATTTTCATCTCTACAGTATAGTGAGCTATTATCTTTTTATTTGCTATTCTGTTTTATCTGTGTCTAAGGAGCTAAGTAAAGCAGAAATCTTTATCTGAAGTCAGAAAGTCTAATCCACTGAGTACACAAAATGTAGCATATTTTACAACTAATGAAGAAGTGCGGGAAGTTCCATTGTAGCGTCTTTGTCAATTACCTAACTGTCGGATGGCTGTGTTTTGCCTACTTAACTTCACTGTGCAGCAACTGTTAAGTGTAGTATTTCTCTGTAGCTACCATCTTTTAGCTACTTTTAAAAATTATCTTGCACTTTCATTTGTAACTACCTGGGGTGAAATGCAATAGCGATTTTTGTGGTGGTTAGAGCAGTCCCTGAAGAGATGCATTTAAATTTGCAGAGTACTTTTGTTCCTTTTGAGACTTAAATTACTGCTCAGCAAATGCAGCATACTGCAGATACCAAGGCTCCTATAAAATAATATATTCAGACAGATTGTAGATTTGTCTAAGATTACTGTTTTTGTTTTTATACTTACTATTTCTATTTTGTATCAAGCTTCTTCTCTTTGTACTGAGTGAAAAAAAGTTAAAGGAATTTATTGTCATTCCCCATTCCAAATGCAAGCTATATAAGCAGGTAAAAATATTTGATTATCATAGAAGGTCATTTTGGAATATCAGTTCCATTTACAGTATATTCTTTCCATTTGGGAAACAATTTGTGCTTCATGGGGAAAGCAATTTTTTGTTTTAATAATTATCCAGTGAACTCAAAACAGGCAACATTATCTTAATGAGTATGTCAAATTCTCTACACATACATCATTGACATATTTGGCTTCATTTGGTTTCTTATTATTATTATTTTTTTTTCCAGTGGGTTTTGTCATACATTGATATGAATCAGCCATGGATTTACATGTATTCCCAATCCCGATCCCCCCTCCCACCTCCCTCTCCACCCGATTCCTCTGGGTCTTCCCAGTGCACCAGGCCGGAGCACTTGTCTCGTGCATCCCACCTGGGCTGGTGATCTGTTTCACCATAGATAGTATACATGCTGTTCTTTTGAAATATCCCACCCTCACATTCTCCCACAAAGTTCAAAAGTCTGTTCTGTATTTCTGTGTCTCTTTTTCTGTTCTGCATATAGGGTTATCGTTATCACCTTTCTAAATTCCATATACATGTGTCAGTATGCTGTAATGTTCTTTATCTTTCTGGCTTACTTCACTCTGTATAATGGGCTCCAGCTTTATCCATCTCATTAGGACTGGTTCAAATGAATTCTTTTTAATGGCTGAGTAATATTCCATGGTGTATATGTACCACAGCTTCCTTATCCATTCTTCTGCTGATGGGCATCTAGGTTGCTTCCATGTCCTGGCTATTATAAACAGTGCTGCGATGAACATTGGGGTGCACGTGTCTCTTTCAGATCTGGTTTCCTCAGTGTGTATGCCCAGAAGTGGGATTGCTGGGTCATATGGCAGTTCTATTTCCAGTTTTTTAAGGAATCTCCACACTGTTTTCCATAGCGGCTGTACTAGTTTGCATTCCCACCAACAGTGTAAGAGGGTTCCCTTTTCTCCACACCCTCTCCAGCATTTATTGCTTGTAGACTTTTGGATAGCAGCCAGAAAGGTTGTATAAACGTGAACCCAAAACAACAAAGTAAATGGCAACGGGACCACACCTATCAATAATTACCCTAAATGTAAATGGGTTGAATGCCCCAACCAAAAGACAAAGATTGGCTGAATGGATACAAAAACAAGACCCCTATATATGCTGTCTACAAGAGACCCACCTCAAAACAAGAGACACATACAGACTAAAAGTGAAGGGCTGGAAAAAAATATTTCATGCAAACGGAGACCAAAAGAAAGCAGGAGTCGCAATACTCATATCAGATAAAATAGACTTTCAAATAAAGGAAGTGAAAAGAGACAAAGAAGGACACTACATAATGATCAAAGGATCAATCAAAAAAGAAGATATAACAATTATAAATATATATGCACCCAACATAGGAGCACCGCAATATGTGCGGCAAACAATAACGAGTATGAAAGAGGAAATTAATAGTAACACAATAATAGTGGGAGACTTTAATACCCCACTCACAACTATGGATAGATCAACTAAACAGAAAATTAAAAAGGAAACACAAACCTTAAATGACACAATGGACCAGCTAGACCTAATTGATATCTATAGGACATTTCACCCCAAAACAATCAACTTCACCTTTTTCTCAAGTGCACACGGAACATTCTCCAGAATAGATCACATCCTGGGCCATAAATCTGGTCTTGGAAAATTCAAAAAAATTGAAATCATTCCAGTCATCTTTTCTGACCACAGTGCAGTAAGATTAGATCTCAATTACAGGGAAAAAATTGTTAAAACTTCAAACATATGGAGGCTAAATAACACGCTTCTGAATAACCAACAAATCATAGAAGAAATCAAAAAAGAAATCAAAATATGTATAGAAATGAATGAAAATGAAAACACAACAACCCAAAACCTATGGGACACTGTAAAAGCAGTGCTAAGGGGAAGGTTCATAGCATTACAGGCTTACATCAAGAAACAGGAAAAAAACCAATTAAATAACCTAACTCTACACCTAAAGCAATTAGAGAAGGAAGAAATGAAGAACCCCAGAGTTAGCAGAAGGAAAGAAATCTTAAAAATCAGGGCAGAAATAAATGCAAAAGAAACTAAAGAGACCATAGCAAAAATCAACAAAGCTAAAAGCTGGTTTTTTGAAAAAATAAACAAAATTGACAAACCATTAACAAGACTCATTTGGTTTCTTATTTTGAAATGGTTCCAAACTAAACCTGTTTTGTTTGTGGCAGTCAAAATGGTCTCTCCAGTCTACTTCATGAATTGCTCTAGTTCAGCTAAAATGCACCTATTCAACCCCATAACCTCAATTTTTGTAGCCAAGTAAGAGGGAAACAAACCAAAAGCATCAATGCAATACAGAAAAATAGTTCTGTGACAAATGCTCTATGACATTGTTAGATACTGGAGAGATAGAGTAGATTCTTCTATTATAGATGTAGGTACATACCTTCTAAAGTCTCCTGATGTGTACGTATATAAAACAGATTAAAAAAAATTTGGTTAATATTTAACCAAAATGCTTTTCTGGGAAAACTTCCCAGCTTTATCCGATTAATTCTGCTTGTTTACTTCTGCAATATTCCCTTTGCAATTAATTACTATGAAAGAATTATAGTCACTTTCTTATTTCATAACTGGCTTTATATAGACATTAATATTTCTTCAAGTATGCTATTTATGATCCTAGCTTTTTATAAAGTCTATGAAGTAAAGAGATTTGGCATCCTTCATTTCCATATTGTCTCATAACTAGTAGTCATTTATACTAAAGATATCTTCCTTACTGGCTCAGACAGTAAAGAACCTGCGTGCAATATAGGAGACCTGGGTTCGATCACTGGGTTGGGAAGGTACCCTGGAGAAGGGAATGGCTACCCACTCTAGTATTCATGCCTGGAGAATTCCATGGACAAGAAGAAGAACAGGGTTAGAATATTTCTCCAGTTTTAATTTTAGTAATTATTGATATGTATTAAAAAAGTAAATATGAGCAGTATAAAATTTGTATCACTATCAATGTTTTTCATTTGAGATAAAAAGTAGTAACATAAATACATCTTTAACACATTACATGTTTGTAATTTCACAGTAAGAAAAGCAGTCATAGAATGGTAGAAATTTAAGAATAAAATTATAATAAAATTTTATGCCTTATTTGTCATTATTTTTTTCCTATTTTCATAGTGATTTTAGTAAGTGGCACAAATTGCTTGGAATACTGAATTTGATCTTTATATATAATTAAATAATGCATTTAAAAGTGTAATTACTAACAGGTTAAAATATAATAACTTCGTGAAAACATAAAGCACATATTCTTTTCTCATTTACTAGTTTCTTTAGTAAAGCTTTTGTCCTTTAAGAGTTAGACACTCTGAATCTGAGCATCTTTCAAGTTCTGGGGAAATTGTTCTTTGTGTGCTTCAATCTTTTAATCCTTTAATGAGCCTGATAATGTGCTATGTTCTAAATATAAATTGTCTTGTAACCTAAAAATTCTACATATTTGTTGCCTTTTTCAAAAACCACTTCTTCATTTCTTTAAAATAATATTTTTGTGTTTTAACTTTCTTAATATTTATCCCACATATGATTTTTTTATTTTTCTACTTGAACATGAAACATTATGTTTCAGTCAACCACTTCTTATAGCACTACCCTAAAAGGATTTCTTCAAATTATGCCATAGATACTTCTAAGACATTAGTACTCAGTTCAGTTCAGTCACTTAGTCATATCCAACTCTTTGCGACCCCATGGTCTGTAGACCCCCAGGCTCCTCTATCCATGGAAATTCTCCAGGCAAGAATACTGAAGTGGGTTGCTATTCCCTTCTGCAGGGGATCTTCCCAACCTAGGGGTCAAACCCAGGTTTCTTGCATTGAAGGCAGAGTCTTTCCCATCTGAGCCACTGGGGAAGCCCCAACTTTTTTGTTTTATTCAAGTTTACTTAACAAAAATATAAATAAAAATAAAAGCTTGTTACTGTGTTTCAGTCTCTCTTCTAAGTTCTTTTCAGTGTATATTTTAAACATCATATCAAATTTATGTGGCTGCCCTGGTGACTAGATGGTAAAGAGTTTGCCTGCAGTGCAGGAGACCAGGTTTGATCCCTGGGTTGGGAAGATCCCCTGGAGAAGGAAGTGGCAACTCACTCCACTCTTCATGCCTAGAAAATCCCGTGGGCAAAGAAGCCTGGCAGACTACAGTACATGGGGTTTCAAAGAGTCAATATTATTTTTTCAGTCTTACATTTAATGGTCACTGAGGCTCACTAGTTAAAACATTAAGCGGACAAAGTTTATAATGGCAGATTCAGAATTTAATCTCCACAAGATCAGATGCAAAACCCATTGTAGGGAATTTACCTTATATCAGGAAAAATGGTATGCATAAATTTTACTTTTATTATGCTTCTAACCTCAAAATTGAGTGTATGTTTCCAGTTGCATCTTTGTTCAGATAAAGAGAAAAAGAATATAAATTTGAGAGACCTTTTATCAGCATAATCATATTGTCTTACCTCTCATTATCTCACATTGATATTTGCTTCATACTACAATGTGTACCTGAAAAATTATCAGTTGCTAAATATGCTTAACTCTGTAATTTCATAAACCTATTCATCAAAAACTTATGATTCCTACTTATAAGACTAGCTATATGTGATTTTTACACACTTGCAATTTACTGTTTATCTAAATAATCCTTGTATCACTCATTGTTTGGTGGGTATAGAATAGTATACTATGTAAGAAAATAATCATAAATGATAGAACTTTCTTATATATACATAAATATATATGAATGCATATATAAAATATATATAAATATGTATATATAAAATAACATATATATCAACTTATATATATATATCTACTTATATACTTCATGTATAATTAGTATGTAATAGAGGAGTTGACATTTAAGATTGCATTGTAAAAAATTTAGAGATCTTAAGCATTTTTAGGATTTTCTGCTAATTTCAAGGATGTAGGCAATCAAGTGACACAAAGAAGTTGGAAGGAGAAAGAGAAGCTCCCCAGGTCCTTCCTTCCTGTTTAGGATGTGTTCTGGGCTATAATCATACAACAGGTATGTGAGATTATTCTCCTCACATAGTAGGAAAAATTTCAGTTATAAAACATCTGCCTTATAGTCTAAAAAGTTTAGCACTTGTGCAAAAGTCTCCAGGGAGCTCTGACTAAAATCCATAGATCCTGGTTTGTTCTATTAGGTATTTTTTGTAAGCTATGATAATCAACTTTTAGTGATCCAGTTCAGAGATAGACATACCAGACCAAAAAAAAAAAAAAAAAAAAAAAAGAGGGGAACAATGTAATATATTAAATAATTATGTATATATTCATGTTTTAATATAAAAATGTGGAGTTTAATATTATGTATTAATCTATATATTTAGTTTCCTGTTAAATAAATGCTGTTATTTAAACAGTAATAATAGGGCCAGTGAACAGAGACAATTAGTTGTAATTAATAGTAGGACTAATTATACTAATAATATCTGTAAGAAAACTAGAGAAATATGTTTAAATGTTTACTTCTATTGCCTAATATAGCAATTTATTTTACCTCTTGTTTTAATCTACATTTTTTTGTACCTGGCTTATTTTACTTTGCATTATATAAGTGAGATTCATTTTTGTTGCATATACAGTTCACTCATTTTCTTGACAGAATAGTATTATATAAACACAAAAATTAGCTTATTCATTTACTATTCTGGACATTTAAATTGTTTCCAGCTTTGACCTCATATAAACATTGCTGTTACACATGTGTGTATACACAGAGAAATACATGTATGAAAATGTATGAATAAAAAAATGAATCTATTTTTATTCATTTATGCCTGTGTTACACTCAGTTGTGTTCAACTCTTTGCAACACCAAGGACTGTATGTAGCCCATCAGGCTCCTCTGCTCATGGAATTCCCCAGGCAAGAACATTAGAGTGGGTAGCCATTCCCTTCTCCAGGGGATCTTCCCGACTCAGGTATTAAACCCGGGTCTTGTGCACTGTAGGTGGATACTTTACCATCCGAGCCACCAAGGAAGCCCCACTGTGTGCCAAGGAGTGGTAAAATTCTAGGTCACAGGATACAGGATGTAGTCTGTCACCAAAGATGATTGTCAACCAGCCCTCCCATGCCTGAATGTTTTTAAACTCTTCCTAAACTCTTGCTAGGAAAGATTGAGGGCATGAGGAAAGAGGGATGACAGAGGATGAAATGGTTGGATGACATCACTGACTCAATGGACATAAGTTTGGGTAGACTCCAGGAGTTGGCGATGGACAGGGAGGCCTGGTGTGCTACAGTCCATGGGGTCGCAAAGAGTAGGACATGGCTGAGTGACTGAACTGAACTGAACTGAAACTCTTTCTTAGATAGGCTATGTTACTGTATATTTTCAAGTTGCCTTAATGTAAGATTAAAAAAAAAAAAAAATACAGAAGAGACACTAAGAAGACCAGTGGTGGGACAAAATATTTACAGAAGACACATCTCTGAAAGACTTACTTTCAAAATATGCAAAGAGCTTTTTCTGTTTGTTTGTTTTTGAGGCCTCTCTGAGATCCAAATATAGAAAGAACTCTTGAAACTCAACCATAAGAAAATGAAAAACCAGATTAGAAACTGGGCCCAAGACTTTAACACCTCCCCCTGCAAAAGATATTATATATATATATATATATATATATATATATATATATACATATATATATATATATATATACATTTCTTTGATAGATGTGTAGAGATGCCTCACATCATATATTATCAAAGAAATACAAACTAAAACAACAGTGAGATACCATTGCACATTAGTAGAATGCCCAAAATCTGGAGCATTGACAACACCAGATGCTGTGGAAGGAAGCACAACTGAAATTCTACTACTTTGCTGTTGGGAATGCAAATGGTGCAGCCACTGTGGAACACAGTTTAGCAGTTTCTTGAAAAACTAAAATACTCTTACCATACAATACAGCAACTTCCTGGTATTTGACCAAAGGAACTGAAAACTTATGTTCACACAAAAACCTGTACAAGAATATTCATAGCTTCATTATTCATAATTGCTAAAACTTGGAAGCAACCAAGATGTGTCCTTTAGTAGGTGAATGGATAAATAAACTATGATATATCCAGGCAATGGAATATTATTCAGCTATAAGACAAAATGAGTTATTAAGTCATGAAAAGGCATAGATGAAAGTTAAATGCATATTACTGAGTAAAGTAAGTCAGTCTGAAAGGTTATATACTGTATGATTCCAACTATATGACATTCTGGAAAAGAGAAAACTATGGAGACAGTAAAAAGGTAAGTAGTTGTTAGTGTTTAGTGAGGGAAGATGAATACACAGAGGATTTTTAGAGCAGTGAAAATACTCTATATGATATTATAATGATATATAAATATCATTATGCATTTGTCCAAACCCATGGAATGTACTACCCGAAAAATGAAATTGAATGCAAACTATGGACTTTGGTTGATTAGGGTGTGTTAGTATAGGTTAAAAAAAAAAGAGTACCATTCTGGTGAGGGATGTTGTCAGTGTGGAAGGCTGTGCATGTTTTAGGGCAAAGGGGTATATGGGAAATCTCTTTACTGCCCATGAATTTTGTTGTGAATTCAATGCTGCTCCAAAAACTACATGCTATTACAAAGAAAAAAGATTATTTGATACCATATGGCTAATTAAACCTGTATTACCTATATTTAATGACATATTTCTTTCTATACTGTAATACAGTAGGCTATTTTTACTCTTTCTTTCCTTTTCCAATAATATTTCTCTAAGCCACATAAAGTATTTAGGACACTCTTCTCTTATGTAGTGCTAAACCTGAATTCAGTCAAACATAAAATTCATTTTGATTTGTAGTTCAGCTCTTATCAACCTCACAGTACACTGATTTCTGATGTCAGTCCAGTGTGATGATTTCCAGCTATAGTCTCTCAACAAAATCATTTGAGAGTGCAATTCATAGGATTTTACTTACTAGCACCAGCAAGTTAGGCTTGGCGGGAATCACTTTCCATGTCACTGAAAATGTCCATACACATTATATCTACAGTCTTGTTTTGGTATACCACCTGCGTGTTGATCATGTTCTTTGTGTCTATTCATCATAGGCTATTCATGTTTTAAAATGCCCATTATTTTTCACATACTACAACACATATTGAATATTTTTATTAGCTAAACCAGTGCATTCTCTTGTTAAAACTGTATTAGCCTTTGCCCTGCTTCATTCCATACTCCAAGGCCAAATTTGCCTGTTATTCCAGGTATTTCTTGACTTGCTACTTTTGCATTCCAGTCCCCTATAATGAAAAGGACATTTTTTTTGGGTGTTAGTTCTAAAAGATCTTGTAGGTCTTCATAGAACCATTCAACTTCAGCTTCTTCAGCGTTACTGGTTGGGCATAGGCTTGGATTGTCATGATATTGAATGGTTTGCCTTGGAAACAGAGATCATTCTGTCGTTTGTGAGATTGCATCCAAGTACTGCATTTCGGACTCTTGTTGACCATGATGGCTACTGCATTATTCTAAGGGATTCCTACCCACAGTAGTAGACATAATGGTAATCTGAGTTAAATTCACCCATTTCAGTCCATCTTAGTTCTCTGATTTATAGAATGTTGACGTTTACTCTTGCCATCTCCTGTTTGACAACTTCCAATTTGCCTTGACTCATGGACTTAACATTCCAGGTTCCTATGCAATATTTCTCTTTACAGCAATGGACCTTGCTTCTATCACCAGTCACATCCACAACTGGGTATTGTTTTTGCTTTGGCTCCATCCCTTCATTCTTTCTGGAGTTATTTCTCCACTGATCTCCAGTAGCATATTGGGCACCTACTGACCTGGGGAGTTCCTCTTTCAGTAGACTATTTTGCCTTTTCATACTGCTCATGGGGTTCTCAAGGCAAGAATACTGAAGTGGTTTGCCACTGCCTTCTCCAGTGGACCACATACTGTCAGACCTCTCCACCATGACCCGTCCGTCTTGGGTGGCCCCACACGGCGTGGCTTACTTTCACTGAATTAGACAAGGCTGTGGTCCTGTGATCAGATTGGCTAGTTTTCTGTGATTATGGTTTCAGTGTGTCTGCCCTCTGATGCCCTCTCACAACAAGAGAAGACTCTACACATGGACATCAGCAGATGGTCAACACCAAATCAGATTGATTATATTCTTTGCAGCCAAACATGGAGAAGCTCTATACAGTCAGCAAAAACAAGACTGGGAGCTGACTGTGGCTAAGATCATGAACTCCTTATTGCCAATTCAGACTTACAGTGAAGAAAGTAGGGAAAACCACTAGCCCATTCAGGTATGACCTAAATCAAATCCCTTATGATTATACAGTAGAAGTGAGAAATAGATTTAAGGGACTAGATCTGATAGACAGAGTGCCTGATGAACTATGGATGGAGCTTTGTGATATTGAACAGGAAACAGGGATCAAGACCATCCCCATGGAAAAGAAATACAAAAAGGCAAAATGGCTGCCCTAGGAGGCCTTACAAATACCTGAGAAAAGAAGAGAAGCAAAAAGCAAAGAAGAAAAGGAAATATATTCCCATTTGAATGCAAAGTTCCAAAGAATAGCCAGGAGAGATAAGAAAGTCTTCCTCAGCGATCAATACAAAGAAATAGAGGAAAACAACGGAATGGGAAAGACTAGAGATGTCTTCAAGAAAGTAAGAGATACCAAGGAAATATTTCATGAAAAGATGGGTTCAATAAAGGACAGAAATGGTATGGAACTAACAGAAGCAGAAGATATTAAGAAGAGGTGGCAAGAATACACAGAAGAACTGTACAAAAAAGATCTTCACAACCCAGATAATCACGATGGTGTGATCACTCACCTAGAGCCAGACATCCTGGAATGTGAAGTCAAGTGGGCCTTGAAAGCATCACTATGAACAAAGCTAGTGGAGGTGATGGAATTCCAGTTGAGCTATTTCAAATCCTCAAAAATGATGCTGGGAAAGTGCTGCACTCAATATGCCAGCAAATTTGGAAAACTCAGTAGTGGCCACAGGACTGGAAAAGGTCAGTTTTCATTCCAATCCCAAAGAATGCTCAAACTGCCACGCAATTGCATTCATCTCACATGCTAGTAAAGTAAAGCTCAAAATTCTCCAGGCCAGGCTTCAGCAATACGTGAGCCATGAACTTCCAGATGTTCAAGCTGGTTTTAGAAAAGGCCAAGGAACCAGAGATCAAATTGCCAACATCCGCTGGATCATCAAAAAAGCAAGAGAGTTCCAGAAAAAAACATCTATTTCTGCTTTATTGACTATGCCAAAGCCTTTGACTGTGTGGATCACAATAAACTGGAAAATTTTGAAAGAGATGGGAATACCAGACCACCTGACGTGCCTCTTGAGAAACCTGTATGCAGGTTAGGAAGCAACAGTTAGAACTGGGCATGGAACAACAGACTGGTTCCAAATAGGGAAAGGAGTATGTCAAGGCTGTATATTGTCACCCTACTTATTTAACTTATATGTAGAGTACGTCATGAGAAACGCTGTGCTGTAGGAAGCACAAGCTGGAATCAAGATTGCTGGGAGAAATATCAATAACCTCAGGTATGCAGATGACACCACCCTTATGGCAGAAAATAATGAAGAACTAGAAAGCCTCTTGATGAAAGTGAGAGGAGAGTGAAAAAGTTGGCTTAAAGCTCAACATTCAGAAAACAGATCATGGCACCTGGTCCCATCATTTCATGGCAAATAGATGGGGAAACAGTGGAAACAGTGTCAGACTTTATTTTTTTGGGCTCCAAAATCACTGCAGATGGTGATTGTAGCCATGAAATTAAAAGACGCTTACTCCTTGGAAGGAAAGTTATGACCAACTTAGATAGCACATTAGAAAGTAGAGATATTATTTTGCCAGCAAAGATCTGTCTAGTCAAGGCTATCATTTTTCCAGTGGTCTTGTATGGATGTGAGAGTTGGACTGTGAAGAAAGCTGAGCACCGAAGAATTGATGCTTTTGAACAGTGGTGTTGGAGAAGACTCTTGAGAGTCCCTTAGACTGCAGGGAGATCCAAGCAGTCCATCCTAAAGGAGATCAGTCCTGGATGTTCATTGGAAGGACTGATGCTGAAGCTGAAACTCCAGTACTTTGGCCACCTCATGCGAAGAGTTGACTCATTGGAAAAGACCCTGATGCTGGGATGGCAGGGCAGGGAGGTGTTGAGGGCACAAGGAAAACGGGATGACAGAGGATGAGATGGCTGGATAGCATCACCTACTCGATAGACATGAGTTTGAGTAAACTCCAGGAGTTGGTAATGGACAGGAAGGCCTGGCATCCTGCGATTCATGGGGTCACAAATAGTTGGACACGACTGAGCGACTGAACTGAACTGTTTAGCTAAACCTCTGTTTTTCAAAGAAATTTATTTTGAGAAGGGAGATCATTTGAACTCTTATACATGAAACTGGATTTTGAGTAAGTTACAGTCTTAAGAAGTTGAGAAAGTTCTGTGTAACTTGCCTGCCCTTTTCTAGTGATATTTGTATATATGAGTTCTAAAACAGTCTTGTTACCCCCGAGTGAGTTATTTTTAGTGTATACATTATATTGTAACCTACACTAACATCAGACACCCTTGTGCAATCAATTCGTCCTTTCCTAGACTATAGCCACGTCAAAGATTATCAAATTCTTTGAAAAAACAGCATATATATATATATATATATACACACACACATATATATATGTGTATGTATATCTTTTTACTGAGTTTATTTTTCCTCCTTTCTGATTCTCAGTGCATTTTCGAATTAGAGAAGGTCATTCTTCTTTCCCCATGCTTTGAAAATTTGATTTCATGCCAGACCCACATTTTAACATCTTTATGACAAGCCACAATGATAGCAGTCTTGTAAGTACAGGTCTAGAAATTTATCTTTTGACATTTTTATAATGTACAAAATATATCAATAAGTGATTCTGCAACTTTTGAGACAACCAAAGATGTTTACTATGATATCCTAGATATCACACATAAACAAGTCACACTCCGTTTTAGCATATAGGCTATAAAGTTTGGCGAACATTTAGTAGGTATGACTTTGCATTTTCTTTGTTAAGAATTCTAGAGTTGAATGAAATTTTAGACTTTTTAGTTGCACTGTCTATTGAACATGCACATTGATCGGCAAAGTCTAGTTTGTATTTGGACATGATATCAGTAATCTTTTATGTTTTCTGTGGCTTTATTAAATGTTTGTATGAGTAGGTGGTATCAAAGTGCATTTTTCCAACCATATATGTTAGAATTGGGTCAGGTTTTGTTGTTGCTTTGATTTGACCACCACCTGATGCACAACAGAGATAATTAGGTCTGATGGAATCAGCTACATGTTGCAACAGGCCAATCCATCTCATATCAAAATGCTCTCTTCCCCAGTTTTAACTTCCAAATCAGAAAATGTTACTTAACTCAGACTCAGGATAATTAAGGAAAAATTAGGATAATGTATTTGTGTAGTATATCCAAAATAATTTAACTGTCATTATTTGTGATTGAGCATAATTGTCTATATGAAACACAAAGCTCTTTGCTTGATTTAGAGGTTCATGCCTTTGTTGTCTTAGAGCTGTGAGTTTTGGTACCTGTGTGTACTTTGGTATTTGTTTCTCTATCATGCCAATCCCAAATTCCTTCCTGTATATTGTACAATATGCTCTGTCTTGGTTACACTTCCCTAACCCAGTTGCATATGACCTTCCATAAATGTAACAGATTTACTTAGCCTTCATTTATGGTAATATCTGTATAACACTTGCATACGTATCTTTATGGTTCTTATTTTCATTATCTTATGAAACATGGTCACAATATTACAAATATTAAACTAATACTATATTTATAGCATAATATTTTATTATAGGCAAAGTCAAGGACCATTAACACTTATAGTAACAATACCCTTAAGTTGTGCAATAAGTCACATCACTCAGAGTGATACGGTAATGGATAATCCATTACCGTGTACCACAAATTATGATTGCCTACGGCAGATACTGTGGCACAAAAGAGCAACAGCTACCGTGGAAGGTGGGATTCCCAGGTGTTGCAATGGTTAAAAAAAAAAAAAAAAAAAATCCTCCTGCCAAAATAGGAGACACAAACAACTCAGGTTTGATCCCTGGGTCAGAAAGATCCCCTGGAGTAGGAAATGGCTACCCACTCTGGTATTCTTGCCTGGAAAGTTCCATGGACAGAGGAGCCTGGTGAGCTACAGTCCATGGGGTCACAAAGACTCAGACATGACTAACACAACCAGCACCACCATAGAAGGTGGATAATCTTTACCCTATCTGGTTGGATGGCATCACCAACTCAATGGACATGAGTTTGAGCAAACTTCGGGAGATGGTGAGGGACAGAGAAGCCTGGCATGCTGCAGTCCATGGGGTTGCAAAGAGTTGGACATGACTGGGCAACTGAACAATAATAATCTAGTAGTTGATGCTAAAGAGAGTGTTTCTTTTAGTCCATGTTTTTTGGCTACTTTATGAGTTTTGTATCAAGAAGAGAAAAGAAAGACTTTTTAAGTGAACAATGCAAAGAAATAAAGGAAAACAATAGAATGGGAAAGACTAGAGATCTCTCCAAGAAAGTTAGAGATACCAATGAAATGGTTCATACAAAGACAGGCACAACAAAGGACAGAAACAGTATAGACCTACCAGAAACAGAAGATATTACGAAGAGGTGGCAAGAATACACAGAAAAACTGTACAAAAAAGATCTTCATGACCCAGATAATCAAGTCAAGTGGGCCTTAGGAAGTATCACTATGAATAAAGCTAGTGGAGGTGATGGAATTCCAGCTGAACTATTTCGAATCCCAAAAGATGAAGCTTTTAAAGTGCCGGCAAATTTGGAAAACTCAGCAGTGGCCACAGGACTATTGAAAAAGGTCAGTTTTCACTTCAACCCCAAAGAAGAGCAATGCCAAAGAATGTTCAAACTACCACACAATTGCAATCCTTTCACATGCTAACAAAGTAATGCTCAAAATCCTTCAATCCTTCACATACAACAGTATGTAAACCAAGAACTTCCAGATGTAGAAGTTGGATTTATAAAAGGCAGAGGAACCAGAGATCAAATTGCCAACATCCATTGGGTCAAAGAAAACACAAAGGAATTCCAGAAAAAACATCGGCCTCAATGACCACACTAATGCCTTTGACTGTGTAGATTACAACACACTGTGGAAAATTCTTAAACAGATGGGAATACCAGACCACCTAACCTGCCTCCTGTAAAACCTGTGTGCAGGTCAAGAAGAAACAGTTAGGACTGGACATGGAACAACAGATTGCTTCCAAATAGGAAAAAGAGTAGGTCAAGGCTGTACATTGTCACCGTGCTTATTCTACTTCTCTACAGAATACATCATTTGAAATATCCATCTGGTTGAAACACAATCTAAAATCAAGATTTCTGGGAGAAACATCAACAACATCATATATTCAGATGATACCACCCTAAGGGAAGAAAGCAAAGAGGAACTAAAGAGCCTCTTGATGAGGACTCATGGGCTTGAGTTTGAGCAAACTCCAGGAGATAATAAAGGACAGGGAAGCCTGGTGTGCTGCAGTCCATGGGGTCGCAAGGAATCAGACATGATTTAGAGATTAAACAACAACACATGTAATTAAGTGAAGATAACATTAGTAGTGTGGGACCTAATCCAATAATGCCAGTGTCCTTATAAGGAATATAAATTTGAACACAGAGACAGACAAGCAGAGGAAAGAGTGAAGCAGAGATTGGAGTGATGCATATATGAGCCAAGAAACATCGAGGCTTACTAAGATGAGCCAGAAAACAGGAATAGGCAGGAAAGAATTCCTCCCATAAAACCATCAGAGAGAGTATGATCATGCCCACCTCTTGATTTTGATCTGGTCTCCAAACTTGTGAAGAGATAATTTTCTATTGTTTTAAACCATGTGATTTGTGGTACTTTGTTACAAAAACCTATGAAATGGGTATACTCACTGATTATTATCCTTCTCAGTTTGGAATACAAAAAGATTTCCTGTTTGGGCAAGTAGAAGCCCACATTACTCATGTGACTCTATATGAAAAAGAAGCTTATCTGGTAGGGCATTGTATCGTTTCCTGAGACTGTTATAACAAAAGATCACAAATGCAGTAGTGTAAAACAACAATTAATTTTTTTCCCTTAGGATTCTGGAGGCCAGAAGCTCAAAAACAAGATGTCAGCAGAGCCGTACTCCCTTTAGAGGTTCTTTAAGCTTTGACTGACTGTCAACATCCCAGGATTTATGCACACATCACTCCGAATCTCTGCCTGTGTGGTCATGCTGCCTCCTCTTTGATCTGTCTAATCTCCCATGATTCCTGTTTTATAAGTCATTGTACTTATTGCTCACCTGAATAATTAGCTCAAATTCTTTATCTCAAAATCCTTAACTTATTTTCATGTTTCGCCAGATAAAATATACTCTTTCATCATGAAAGGTAGTATTCACAAGCATTGGAGATTAGAACATGAAAATATCTTTTTTGAGACCACCATTCAGCCCACTACAAGATTATAAGGAATGTAACCCTTTGTACATCATGGTTTATAATTCCTAAATGATACTATTAAATGTCTACCATTTTTGTTTTATTGTACTCTTATCTATAGTTTAATATCGATGTTACTAGAAAGTAAAATTTTATTCAAAATACATTAATTAACATAATTTTATTAGATACTTTATTTTGCATGTTTTCTAAAATGATGAGGACATATGTATAAAACATAGTTTTATCATTTACTTTTAAAAAATCAACCAAATTCCAAAGTGTTTACCTTAGTGGTATTGTGTATCCTATGGATTTGGACAAATACATAATGAAATGTATGTATTTACCATTATAGTATAATATGCTGTAATTTTATTGCCCTAAAAATTTTCTGTGCACTGTACTTTTCCCGCCTAACCATGGGCAACCATTGATCTTTTTACTGTCTCTATAATTTTGACTTTCCAGAATGTCATATGATTGGAATCCTATATTATGTCACATTTTCACCTTGGCTTCTTTCATTTATTAATATGCGTTTGTTTCATCCATGTGTTTTCAAGACTCATGACTTGATAGCTTATTTCATGTAGCACTGAATTTTCCACTCTCTGGATGTTTATTTATCTATTCATCTCCTGAAAGACATCTTGCTTCTGAGTTTTGACAATTATGAATGAAACTATTATAAATATCAGTGTGCAGATTTTGTGTGGACATAAGTTTTCAATTTCTCTTGGTAAACCCCAGAGCATGAATGCTGGATCATAAAGTAAGATTATATTTAGTTTTATAAGAAACTTCCAAATAATCTTCCAAAGGAATTGCACCATTTTTTGTTCCCATTAGAAGTAAACGAAAGATCCTATGACTCCACATTATAGCCAGCATTTGGATATGAGAGTGTTCTAGATTTTTGGCCATTTTAATAGATGTATAGTATCTCATTGCTGTTTTATTTATTTCCCTGATGATGTATGACTTTTCATATGCTTATTTGCCTCCTGTATATCTTTTTTGACAATCTGTCTGTTCAGATCTTTTTTTTGTTAAAAAAAGTAGAAGGAATAAAAATGTAACCATTAATAACTATTTAAATATGTTTTATAATAAAATGTTTTAGTGGTTGCTCATTTTACTTTTCCTGTACAGACTAAAGGGGACAGATTCATTTGGAAAGAATGAAAAAAATTAATATAACTCTCCTTTAGACAAACTAATGAAATAAAGGGCTAAAATTTAAACTAGGATAATTATATAGAGGAAATTATCTTTAAATCCTTTAAAGTTTGTCTTGTATTATCACTGACATTTTTATTATATTTTGAAATATTATTTAAAATGTTGTGTTTTGGACATATATATATATATAAACACATATTCAGCTCATGGCACGGAATGGTCATTAACTAATAATAGATGATATATTTAATTTTATTAGTGATGCTATTAATAATAGTAGTAGCAGTAGTAGTGTCATGGGAAACTACCAAAATGTACTTGTGAGGTTACTTTTATACTGAATTTGAATATCAGTAAACCGGATGCTTTTGGTATTCACAAAATTTAAAATATAAGCATGTCTCTAAAGAGTGATCACCTGATTTGAAGAGCAGCTGGTAAACTGATCATTTTCCCATCACCCTTCCAATTGCTTTGAATTTTCTGCTGGAGAGAACATTTTTTCCAGAATGATGAAAAATAGAAGAGTTTGTCTTTTATCATAGCTAGATGTAACAAGAATGGAGTCAGGGAAGAAGATTAAGCAATGTAGTATTCTAAAAATGTATTATAAAAGTGAAATTGCACCCGTTAAACAGGCAAGGAGAATTTAATCAAAGCTCTTGCAGTAGGGAAGAGAGGCCAAGACTCAGTCTTCTCATACATACAAGAGAATTTTAAAGGTCACAGTACATGGGCCATCTGAGTTTGCTGATTGACTTTAACCAAAGAAAAAGTAAACTTTTCTATATTATCTGTGATAAGAGATGATTTTACAGCTTAGAGCTAGGTGCCCACTGGATGTAGGCAACGACACATTCCTTTCAACAGAAAGAGGAAGATGGGTTATTATCGACCTTAACTTTTCTTCTCAAAGAGATGTCTCGTCCCCCAAGTACTTGAGGATGACAGTCCTGGGTGGTAAAATTATAAGAACCTGAAAAGATTTATATGCATCTGAAAGAGGCAGAGAGAGAGAATTGACAAGTTTTTTGTGTGTGTGTGTGTGTGTGTGTGTGTTTAAGTAAATGTTCTAAGAAAGATTAAAGACTAGAGCTTAGAAGTCAGTTTAAAATACAGTCAAGGGAACACCGAGGCCTCTTGATCAGTTTTATTAGTCTCTTTCATCACAAAAAAGGCTTAAATATATGTAATATTAATGTAATACAAAGAAGGCATTATTTACTAAGAAATATCATTTATAAATATTTGCAACATGAATATATCTGAAAATCTTTTCAATTTATTTGAAATACTTCTATAATGAAAAATTAGTTTTGTTAAAACATAAAATTAATGTTCATCCTATTATTAGCTTTTTAGTTTCATTAGAGATATGTTTGTTGTATCATTGTATAAGTTTAAGGTAAACAACATATTGATTTGATATATGTGTATATTGTAAAATGATTACCAGAGTAGTCTTAGTTAATCTTCATTACCTTACACACATAGTTATTAATATAACTTTTTCATTGTAAGAACTTCCAAATGTACAATACATTGTGTTAACTATTATCATTATGTACGTTACATCCCCAGTACATATTTAGCTCATAACTGGAGGCTTTTACTCTTTGGCCATCCACCCCTTCCTCTGGCAACCAGCAATCTACTCTTTCCATAAGTTTGATTTTATTAGAGTCTACCTACCTTTCTCTGTCTGACCTATTTCACTCAAGATCCATTAATGTTGTTACAGATGACAGGATTTCCTTCTTTTTTTGGCTGGTAAAGTTCTAATATCCAAAATATACAAGGAACTCATACTTAATAGAAAAAATAGCAATCCAATTTTAAAATGGATTAAGTATTCTTTTGTGTATACACACCAAATTATCTTTATCCATCATTGTTCATTGATGGACACAGGTTGTTTCCAAGTCTTGGCTACTGTAAACAATGCTGCAATGAATGTAGGAGATGTAGTTATCTTTTGGGGATAATGATTTCATTTCCTTTAGGTATATATACAGAATGGAATTGCAAGATCATGGGGTAGTTCTAATTTTCTTTGAGGAACTTCCACACTGTTGTTCATAGTGACTATACTAGTTTGCTTTCCCAATGCCTTCCAACAGTGCACAAGGAAACCCTTTTCTCCTTGTCCATGTTTATCATCTTTTGTCTTTTTGATGATATCCATACTAAGAGGTATATAGTGACATCTCATTGTAGATTTGATTTACATTTCCCTGATAATGAGTGTTCTTGAGCACCTTTTTATTGATGGATGTAGGTCTTTTGAATATATTCTATATGCATTATCTATTCAGAACATTTGCATGTTTTAAAAAGTTATTATTTTTTCTCTTGAGTTATTTGAGTTGGTTATTTATTGTGAATAAATAACCCTGTATTTTTTGTGTGGTTTGCCAGTATTTCCTCACATATCAAGTTAACTTTTCATTTTTTTGATCATTTATTTTGCTCTGCAGAAAATTTTCAATGTAGTCCCACTTATTTATTTTTGCTTTTGTTTCTTGAGCTTTAAGAATTATATCCAAAAAAATCATTGTGGGGATTCATGATAAGCTTTTCCCTACATTTTCTTCTAGGAGTTTTATCATTTAAGGTATTACACTTAAGTATTTAAATTATTGTGAGTTAATTTTTGTGATAGGTGAAGGATAATGGATTTGTTTCATTTCATTTTCTTGCATGTGAATATCCTCTTTTCCCAGCATCATTTATTGAAGAGACTATCTTTTCTCTATTGAATATTCTTGGCTTCTTTGTCAAATATTACTTGGAAGTGCATGAAGGGGTTTCTTTCTGGGATCTTGATTCTGTTTTTATACCATTGCCCTACTGTTTTCACTACCATAGCTTTGTCTTCAGTTCAATTCAGTTTCTCAGTCATGTCCAACTCTTTTGTGTCCCCATGGACTTCAGCACACCAGGCTTCCCTGTCCATCAACAACTCCCGGAGCTTACTCAGATTCATGTCCATTGAGTCAGTGATGCCATCTGACCATCTCTTCCGCTGTCGTCCCCTTCTCCTCCTGCCTTCAATCTTTCCCAGCACCAGGGTCTTTTCCAATGACTCAGTTCTTCTCATCAGGTGGTCAAAGTATTGGAGCTTCAGCTTCAGCATCAGTCTTTCCAATGAATATTCAGGACTGATTTCCTTTAGGATGGACTGGTTGGATCTCCCTGTAGTCCAAGGGACTCTCAAGAGTCTTCTACAAAACCTCAGTTCAAAAACATAATTTCTTCAGCACTCAGCTCTCTTTATAGTCCAATTGTCACATCCATACATGACTACTGGAAAAACCATAGTTTTGACTAGACGGACTTTTTTTTGGCAGAGTAATGTCTCTGTTTTTTAATATACTCTCTAGGTTGGTCATAGCTTTTCTTCCAAAGAGCAAGTGTCTTTTAATTTCATAGCTTTGTCCTATAGTTTGCAATTAGAAACTGCTTCCAGCTTTGTTCGTTCTCAGGGTTGCTTTGGCTATTAATGATCCATTGTAATTCTATACAAATTTTAGAATTGTATTTTCTAGTTCTGTAAAACATGCCATTGAAATACTGATAGTGATTGCATTGATTTTGTAGATTGGTTTGATAAGTATGGCCGTTTTAATAGCTTTACTTTTTCTGATCATGGAATACAAGACTTTTCTTTATCAAAGTCTTATACTTTTCAGTGTAGAAATCTTTCACTTCCTTTGTTTAAATTTATTCCTATGTATTTCATTGTTTTAAATGCTATTGTAAATGAGATTGTTTCCTCTGTATTTTTCGGATAATTTACTACTGATTTTGTACCCAGCAACTGAATTCATTGATTAGCTCTAACAACTTTTGGTTGAGTCTTTGGATTTTTCTATATATAAAATTATGTCTTCTGCAAATAGAGGCAACTTTACTTCTTTCTTTCCAATTATGATGAATTTTATTTATTTATTTATTTATTTGCCTAACTGCTCTGTATCAGGGGCTCCACGGTTGCCTAGATTCTCTGTCAGGCTTTCTACTTAGGTGAAACTCCATACTATGGTCAGCAGTAGACAAGCCTATGGATTAGCTTCACTGCTTGAGCCAGGTGGTAGGACAGGCCTCAAGGCTGGTATGGCTCATAGTTTGGGGACCCCATGCAGGCAGAACTGTGCAATTGTTCCTTTGCCGATTAGGACCATTGACTTTGCTCTGCAGATGGACAAAGCCACTGACTGGGCTCTCTCCTCATTTGTCACTGTAAGTGAGGTTGTAATATGGGTTACACAGCTTTCTAGGTGATTTGGTTAGGTTTTTTAGTTGGACAGGGCTGATGCTTGCAGTCACCAGTAGGCATGTGAATCAGTTTGCTACCTGGGTAAGGCAATAGAACAAGTTCAATGTTTAGGATCTGAAATCAGGCTGAACTGCATACTGGGTACCCTGGTCAGAAATGGCTACCATCTTTGCTCTATGGATACGCAAAGCCACTGTTTAAGATTTCTGCTTGGGTGCTACTTTGTCTGCCAAGATCTGAATGTTGGTAGCTATAAGCCCCATCCCCCTTCTGCATCACAATCTGATCTCCAATTAGAACCTTGCAGATTCCTATCGTAATCCCTTTAGGGGCAGACCTGAGTGGACCTCCCAAGAAGTGACCCACAATGCTGGGGGAGCAGGATGTCCCTGTTGGGCTTTTCCCCACTGGTGAAATTAGAGAGTTCCATAGGGGACCCTTTTGCTGTGGTGTTGTGTTATCCTGAAGGAGAGGTGATGTAAGCAGAGTATAGCCACTCCTCTTACCTTTCTAATGCAGTCCTTCTTGGTCTCTGTGGTCAACTATGGATATTTGCTAGTTGATCTTCCTGTTATGGCAGTTGAAGTCAGGAATAATCTGTGTCACTATCTTGATGACTTCACTAGAAGATATAATTCCCAAATTAAAAGACATAGTTCTACTTAAAAATGAATGGAAATGAAAAGAACAAACCTAGATTTGGAAGTAGTATCTCAGTCTAAATCTTTTAAAAATATCCTTATGTTTAGATATGTATGCTTGACTCTAAATGTAGCTTTCTGAACTAAGAGGTGAATATGATCGGTAGTGACTTTTGCATTCATTGCAGAAACCTCACTGAACGTATTTTACTAGTTTCAGTTCAGTTTAGTCACTCAGTTGTGTCTGACTCTGCGACCCCATGAACTGCACCACTCCTGGCCTCCAGGTCCATTGCCAACTCCCGGAGTCTACCAAAATTCATGTACATAGAGTTGGTGATGCCGTCCACCCATCTCATCCTCTGTAGTCCACTTCTCCACCTACCCTCAATCTTTCCCAGCATCAGGGTCTTTGCAAATAAGTCAGCTCTTCGCATCAGGTGGATAAACTATTAGATTTTCAGCTTCAACGTCAGTCCTTCCAATGAACACCCAGGACTCATCTCCTTTAGGATGGACTGGTTGGATCTCCTTGCAGGCCAAGGGACTCTCAAGAGTCTTCTCCAGCACCACAGTTCAAAAGCATCAATTCTTCAGTGCTCAGCTTTCTTTATAGTCCAACTTTCACATCCATAGACAACTACTGATAAAAACATAGCTTTGACCTGATGGACCATTGTTGGGAAAGTAATGTCTCTGCTGTTTAATATGCTGCCTAGGTTGGTCATAATTTTCCTTCCAAGGAGTAAGCGTCTTTTAATTCCATGGCTGCAATCACCATCTGCAGCGATTTTGGAGCCCCCCAAAAATAAAGTTTGACACTGTTTCCACTGTTTCCCCATCTATTTGCCGTGAAGTGATGGGACTGGATGCCATGATCTTAGTTTTCAGGATGTTGAGTTTTAAGCCAACTTTTTCACTCTCCTCTTTCATTTTCATCAAGAGGTTCTTTAGTTCTTCACTTTCTGCCATAAGGGTGGTGTCATCTGCATATCTGACGTTATTGATATTTCTCCCAACAATCTTGATTCCAGCTTGTGCTTCATCAAACCCAGTGTTTCTCTAGATGTATTCTGCATATAAGTTAAATAAGCACGGTGACAATACACAGCCTTTCCATACTCCTTTTCCTATTTGGAACCAGTCGATTGTTCCATGTCCAGTTCTAACTATGCTTCCTGACCTGCATACACATTGCTCAAGAGGCAGTTCAGATGGAGTGGTATTCAAATCTCTTGAAGAATTGTCCACAGTTTGTTCTGATCCATACAGTCAAAGGCTTTGGCATATTCAATAAAGCAGAAATATATATATATATATATATATATATATATTTTTTTTTTTTTTTTTTTTTTTTCTGGAACTCTCTTGCTTTTTCAATGATCTAACAGATGTCGGCAATTTGATTTCTGGTTCCTCTGCCTTTTCTAAAACCAGCTTGAACATCTAGAAGTTCACAATTCACATGTTGCTGAAGCCTGGCTTGGAGAATTTTGAGCATTACTTGCTAGCATGTGAGATGAGTGCAATTGTGAGGTAGTTTGAGCATGCTTTGGCATTGGCTTTCTTTGGGATTGGAATGAAAACTGACCTTTTCCAGTCCTGTGGCCACTGCTGAGTTTTCCAAATTTGCTGGCAAATTGAGTGCAGCATTTTCACAGCATCATCTTTTAGGATTTGGAATAGCTCAACTGGAATTCCATCACCTCCACTAGCTTTGTTCATAGTGATGCTTTCTAAGGCCCACTTGACTTCACATTCCAGGATGTCTGGCTCTAGGTGATTGATCACACCATCATGATTATCTGGGTTGTGAAGATCTTTTTTGTACTGTTCTTCTGTGTATTCTTGCAACCTCTTCTTAATATCTTCTGCTTCATTAAGTCCATACCATTTCGGTCCTTTATTGAGTCCATCTTTGCATGAAATGTTCTCTTTGTATCTCTAATTTTCTTGACAATCTCTAGTCTTTCCTCTTCTATTATTTTCCTCTATTTCTTTGCTCTGATCACTGAGGAAGTCTTTGTTCTCTCTCCTTGCTCTTCTTTGGAACTCTGCATTCAAATGGGTATATCTTTCCTTTTCTCCTTTGCTTTTTGCTTCTCTTCTTTTCACAGCTATTCGTAAGGCCTCCTCAGACAGCCATTTTGCTTTTTTGCATTTCTTTTTCTTGGGGATGATCTTGATCCCTGTCTCCTGTACAGTGTCACAGACTTCCATTCATAGTTCATCAGGCACCCTGTCTATCAGATCTAGTCCCTTAAATTTATTTCTCAGTTCTACTGTATAATCATAAGGGATTTGATTTAGGTCATACCTGAATGGTCTAGTGATTTTCTCCACTTTCTTCACTTTAAGTCTGAATTGGCAATAAGGAGTTCATGGTCTTAGCCACAGTCAGCTCCCAGTCTTGTTTTTGCTGACTGTATAGAGCCTCTCCATCTTTGGCTGCAAAGAATATAATCAATCTGATTTTGATGTTGGCCAACTGGTGATGTCCATGTGTAAAATCTTCTCTTGTGTTGTTGGAAGAGGGTGTATGCTATGACCAGTGTGTTCTCTTGGCAGAACTTTATTAGCCTTTGCCCTGCTTCATTCTGTACTCCAAGGTCAAATTTCACTGTTACTCCAGGTGTTTCTTGACTTCCTACTTTTGCATTCCAGTCCCCTATAATGAAAATGACATCTTTTTTGGGTTTTAGTTCTAGAAGTTCTTGTAGGTCTTCATAGAACCATTCAACTTCAACTTCTTCAGCATTACTGGTCAGGACATAGACTTGGATTACCGTGATATTGAATGGTTTGCTTACTAGTTTCAGATGAACTAAAATATATGGGTTATGAATTTATCTGCAATAAAAATAAGTGACTTACAGGTCATCTACCTATAGGAATAACAATTCTCTGATTCATATAAACTGTTGAAGGGCATATAAGAGTACTCAGGAAGCTTATGTGGATCCTATAGCCTTTGTCAAATAATATTTGTGATAACAGCAGAAATATATAGATCTGATTTGCTTTGAAATACAGATAGATGTAAAAATTTAAAAATGACTTAGTTTTTAGTTCTTTGATATTTTATGGACTTAACATAGCCTCAAGTGTCATAATGTACATTGCTTCAGCAGCAAACAAGTAATATAAGGAGGTTCTTGGAAAAGCCTGATACCCCTGTTCTGAACATTAAACACTAGAACAGCTATTTTCACAAAGAAAAGATGGACTTGAAGATGTTTTCAAGATGCAATACACCTATACCTAATGTAACTTAAAACTTATTTAGTTTTTGAATGTAATTGCTTCAGAAAATCAAACACTGATCAAAACACACCATTTAAAATGTTCTATTTTATTTACTTTAGCACATTATCAAAATAAGACTGTATCCTACCTTAACCATATTGCTTTCTAATCTAATTAAATTAACATGCATGTATTCATGGGTCAGGACTGTAATTTAGTTTGACTTGCTTTTTTCTCTTTCTAGTGAGGAGAAATGTGTATTGAGCATAAGTTGCAGTTTTGGGTTTTGTGGAGTTTTTCAGTATTATTTAATTGGATGAAGCTATTTTTGAAGTTGAATGAAAGGAATTGAAGGGGGATTCTGATTATTTATTTTATATCATGTCATCCTGAGAATGCTGGAGTATACAGGAAGTAATGGATAAAAATTAAAATATCTAATTTAATCTTTCTGTAGTCTTATGTTACTTAAAAAAAATATTTGCTTATATATTCACTATCTTTCTGAAACTAAAGTAACCTCCAGTTTCCATTATATCCAGCCCCAAAATACTAAATTTAGTAGAAATTAACTAGTCAGATTTGTAAGTCCAGTGACTTGAACCTTTTTTATTGAATGAGGCTGAAGAGGTACTAAATGTATAATACTCAGACAACTGAATACATAGTAATGATGGAATGAGATGGTCTGAGATACCTGTTTTGTTTAAATGACTTTTTTTTCCAACAAATTTATTAGTTATCTGCATTTAAGACAGGGCTTTGTGTGGTACAGAAGGTGGAGTCTTTCCACAGGTAGCTGAGTATTTCTTTGTGTAATGTGAGATTGAAAACCATTGAGGAGATTATTTTCACAAGTATTCTTTACACACTTGAGTCAATATGGGCAAAAAAGATAAACACATCTAGAGAAGTCAATCAATGGCAAAATTATAAATTTGATTTATTGAAAGTATTATGGAAGTACCTTTCTTATCAAGTAACATTACTAGTATCTGTTCAATAAAAAGAACAAAAATAAATTGATATAATAATTTAATAGGCTTATTTAATTAAATTACCATCTGTACAAATAAGAGATAAGATATAGCTTTCAGAATAACTAAGGAAATCACCAGGTAACAAACTGAACACAACAGTTAAAAAAAAATTCAATCTATCTGAAAGCAAAAGGTAGCACATAGACATCTACTCTTACCTTTTCTTAAGAGCTTAATACATAGTAAGAAAGTCAGGTGACTTCAAGCTTTTGATCATATTATCTGAAGTATGAAATGAAAATAAATTTCTTCCAGAAGAAATTGATTTTTAAAAATAGCTTGATGCTCTGTTTTGTCACTTGCTTATATAAAATAAGATAAGAAATCTTAGTCTGGTGGCTGTTACATGGGAACGTATAAAACAAAAGGTGCAGGATGGCAAAAGAAAATCATTTTCCTTGCAAACTAGTAACAGAAAGTTAATGCAGTTTTTCAGATCCTTTCTTAAACGTTTCACATTCAGAGAATAGTGTGGTGTAGCCTCTGAAAAAAATGTTCTGTTTTAGGAGACTCCATTAGGGTTTTAGAGGTATTCAGTTTTTGATATGCTCTCAGTTGTGTCCTGTCCATAAGCCAAAGTTTCCCTGGTTCAAACATATCTAATATCTGTGCTCTACCACTGGCAATGTGAGAGCCTAATTCAAAAGTACTTGTGAATCATTTTGAACTACTACCATAAAAGAATCACACTGAAAAGTGTTTTGTTTTTGTGTGTTTTCCTTAAATCTTCCCTTAATTCACTGCCATAGGCAGAAAACACATCCTAATGTGAGACAATAGCTTCTATATTCTGAAAAGATATATATATGCAAAATTATAATTAACTATAAGTGATAATTATACACTTTGTATGCAACAACAGTTTTCAAGAAATAAGATTTTTGTGCATTTCTCTTTCCCACATTTATTAGTTTGTTAAATAACTTTATATCATAGCAAAATTCCTTTTATTAGCCAACAGGAGAATTGAGATTTTTAGCAATTATAAGTTGATTCAATTTCAAAACAAATGCAATTATGCAAAATTGCTTAGAAAAAGAACTGACTGCTCAAAATTCAATGGAAAAGAAAAGACTCCCTTCAACAGATAACAAGTTAGTAATTATTATTAACCTCCACAGGATACAAAGTATAATACCAAAAGGGATCAAAGTATAAAAGGGGATGTGATCTCTGTTCTGGGATATCAACATTTCTTTGAGCTTATTTTTTTTTTAAAAGGAATTTTCAAGGTTACTTACTTAACTAACTTACTAGAATGTGTTTAACATATATTTAATGTTTATTTTGTAGGTGGCAATCATGATCAGGTATGGCTTTTTAGTTATAAATATGTACAACAAAATATGTCTAAACCAATTGTTTAAGGAATATCAGTGAAAGATTGCCTTGATGACATGTATTTGTTAAATATTAGAACAGCCCAGTAAAGACATATTTCATTGGCTTTCACCCTGTGTCTATGTTCCACTGGGTTGGAAGGGTTATGATTTTGATCATGCCAGTCACAAAGGTATCTAAGCTGTCACCTCAACGACACATTGTTCTTTACTACTGATCCATTGTGCATGCTGACCCAGGGTGAAGTATTCTGACTTTGAGGACACTGCACTTGATTTGCATGTCTTCTTTCAAGATAAAATATCACAATGTGCATTTCTGAAGGGTGAGTGCAAACCAGAAAAGGTTGAACTGGACGAAAATAATATTGATGGTTCTTTATGTTATACTGATCTAAAAGGTAGCATATGATGAGAAAATAAAACTGCCCAGTAATAAATTAGGCAAATTTTATTTCCTGAAAATTAAATTGACATAAGATTGATGAAAGATAAACAAAACATGTTACATATTCACCTCTTATAATCTGAGGCAGATATTACTGTCAACTGAATGATACCTCGGAGAATGAAGATTTTGGAAATAAGGGTTCTCATTATCATCACTGCTACTGGCAGTGTAGGCTTGACAACCCTCATTTGGTGTATTTCAAATGTTCTAACTGATTGTAACCAGACCAAATCTCATATTGAATCACATCTTTGTTCCCCTTTGCTTACAGTTCTCTTGCCTGGAAAAACCCATGGAGGGAGGAGCCTGGTAGGTTGCGGTCCATGGGGTCGCTAAGAGTCGGACATGACTGAGCGACTTCACTTTAACTTTTCACTTTCAGGCATTGGAGAAGAAAATGGCAACTCACTCCAGTGTTCTTGCCTGGGGAATCCCAGGGATGGGGGAGCCTGGTGGGCTGCTGTATATGGGGTCGCACAGAGTTGGACACGACTGAAGTGACTTAGCAGCAGCAGCTTACGGTTCAGTTCAGTTCAGTCGCTCAGTTGTGTCTGACTGTTTACTCAGTCCTGTCTCTGTGGATTGCAGTACACCAGGCTTCCCTGTCTATCACCAACTCCCAGAACTTACTCAAATTCATGTCCGTCGAGTCGGTGATGCCATCCAACCATCTCATCCTCTGTCATCCCCTTCTCCTCCTGCCTTCAATCTTTCCTAGCATCAGGGTCTTTTCCAATGAGTCAATTCTTCACATCAGGTGGTCGAATTATTGGAGTTTCAGCTTCAGCATCAGTCCTTCCAATGAATATTAAGTCTGATTTCCTTTAGGATTGACTGGTTGGATCTCCTTGCAGTTCAAGGGACTCTCAAGAGTCTTCTCCAACACCACAGTTCAAAAGCATCAATTCTTCAGTGCTCAGCTTTCTTTATAGTTCAACTCTCACATCCATATATGACTACTGGAAAAACCATAGCCTTGACTAGATGGACCTTTGTTGATAAAGTAATGTCTCTGCTTTTTAATATGCTGTCTAGGTTGGTCATAACTTTTCTTCCAAGGAACAAGTGCCTTTTGATTTCATGGCTGCAGTCACCATCTGCAGTGATTTTGGATCCCCAACAAATCACTGTTTCTATTGTTTCCCCCTCTATGTGCCATGATGCAACCGGAAGCCATGATCTTAGTTTTCTGCATGTTGAGTTTTAAGCCAATTTTTTCACTCTCCTCTTTCACTTTCATCAAGGAGCCCTTTAGTTCTTCTTCACTTTCTGCCATAAGGGTGGTATCATCTGCGTATCTGAGGTTATTGATATTTCTCCTGGCAATCTTGATTCCAGCTTGTGCTTCTTCCAGCCCAGAATTTCTCATAATGTACTCTGCATATAAGTTAATTACGTAGGGTGACAATATGCAGCCTTGATGTACTCCTTTCCCTATTTGAACCAGTCTGTTGTTTCCTGTCCAGTTCTAACTGTTGTCTCTTGACCTGCATACAGATTTCTCAGGAGGCAGGTAAGGTGGTCTGGTATTCCCATCTCTTGAAGACTCTTCCAACAGTTTATTGTGATCCACACAATCAAAGGCTTTGGCATAATCAATAAAGCAGAATTAGATGTATTTCTGGAACTCTCTTGCTTTTTTGATGATCCAGCGGATATTGGTGATTTGATCTCTGGTTCCTCTGCCTTTTCTAAATCCAGCTTGAACATCTGGAAGTTCACAGTTTGCAGTCTGTTGAAGCCTGGTCCAGTGTATCATTCAGGACTTAGTATGTGTACTTATTTCTCTAATTATATACCTTGCTACACTATCCCTTTGATGCCCATTGCAAGTCATACCTCAATCTTTGAGATATATTCCTGACTTCTGAGCTAATGCTCAGAATCCTTCACACTAGGTTTCAACAGTATGTGAAACAAGAACTTCTAGAGGTCAAATTGCCAACACCATTGGATCACAGAAAAAGCAAGAGAATTACAGAAAAACATCTACTTCTGCTTCACTGACTACACTAAAACCTTTTACTGTATGGACTTGTGCTTATGCTAAGTCGTTTCAGTTGTGTCCATCTCTTTGTGACACTATGGACTCTAGCCCGCCACATTCCTCTGCCCATGGGATTCTCCAGGCAAGAATACTGGAGTGGGTTTCCAGGGGCTCTTCCTGACCCAGGGATAGAACCCACATCACAGCAAACTGGAAAATTATGCAAGAGGTGGGAATACCAGACCACCTTACCTGCCTCTTGCGAAACTTATGTGCAAGTCAAGAAGCAACATTAGAACCAGACATGGAACAACAGAATGGTTCAAAATTGGAAAAGAAGTACACCACGGCTGTATATTGTCACCCTGCTCTTTTAACTTCTATGCAGAGTACATCATGCGAAATGCCCAGCTAGATGAAGCACAAGCTGTAATCAAGACTGCCAGGAGAAATATCAGCAACCTCAGAAACACAGATGACACCACCCTAATGGCAAAAGGGGAAGAAAAAAAAGAGCCGCTTTATGAAGGTGAAAGAGGAGAGTGAAAAAGCTGGCTTCAAACTCAACATTCAAAAAAATAAGGTCATGGCATCTGGTCCCATCACTTCATTGCAAATAGAAGGGGAAACAGTGGAAATAGTGACAGACTTTATTTCATTTATCTCCAAAATCACTAATCACTACAGACAGTGACTGCAGTAATGAAATTAAAAGACATTTGCTCCTTGGAGGAAAAGCTATGACCAACCTAGAAAGTGTATTAAAAAGCAGAAACATTACTTTACTGACAAAGTTACATAGAGTCAAATTTATGGTTTTTTCAGTAGTCATGTTTGAATGTGAGTGTTGGACCATAAAGAAATCTGAGCACCAAAGAATTGATGCTTTTGAATCGTGGTGTTGGAGAGGACTCTTGAGAGTCTCTTGAACTGCAAGGAGATCAAACTAATCAATCCTAAAGGAAATCAACTCTGAATATTCATTGGAAAGACTAATGCTGAAGCTGAAGCCCCAGTACTTTGGCTACCTGATGTGAAGGGCCAAGTCATTGGAAAAGACCCTAATGCTATGAAGCTTTGAAGGCAGGAGAAGGATATGACAGAGGATGAGATCGATGGTTAGTATCACAGACTCAGTGGATATGAGTTTGAGCAAACTCCAGGAGATGGTGAAGGACCAGAAAGCCTGGCTTCCATGGTGCTGTAGTCCATGGAATCTCAAAGAGTCAGACACAACTGAGCGACTGAACAATAACATAACTTCTGAATAATTCTGTTGTATAACCTTGTGATTTTTCACACTGTTGTATTAGGCAAGAGTATACCCATATCCCTGTATTCTTACAAAGCTCCTCTCAAACTTCACTGAATAACTCCAGTATACACCTTTCTATGATGCTTTTGATGGCCACAGCAATAGAATTTAGCCCTCTCTCCTTAGACTTATCACTACACTGTTGAAATTTCCATCTTAGCATTAATCACCTTGTAGTTTTAAAAATTGCATTTCTCTTTACTGTTTTACAAACTTCTAGAAGCTCGGCTTACATATTATTTACATTTCTACCCATGATATATCATGTAGACTAGATGTTTAATATAGACAATGAATTAGTGAGACTAATCTAAGTATTATTAGATAACTAAAGGGAAAGGGAAGTGTTCCAGATGTGGGAAATGACTGATTAGCACATTATAGTTGCTCAAGCCCTTTACTCCTTTATCTTGTAAATCCCTTGGTCATATTATTTTAATGACTTACAGTATAATCCTACCTATTCAAAAAATCACTGCTTTTTTCCACATAATTTTTAAACTAAGGCATTGGTACTAGAGATTCTGATTTAGGAGTTTTTAGCCAGAGTTCAACATATTGCAGTATGTATTTAAATTAAAATAAGTCATTTTCATACATATCTATGATGGAAAAATATATTTAAAAGCCAGAGTCCCTGACCTTTAATGTTGAATGGTACCCGAACATCCAAAGTCCTTTGTTATCTGGCCTCAAACTGGCTTTATAGCAATATATCCCACTGTTGTGCCATACAAACAATTTGTCCTAATGGAGAAGGAAGAATCATTCCATGTGTCTTAAAATTTGCCTATTGTTTTAGCCACTTGACTAACTTTTAATTTTATTAGTACTGAATAAAGAATTTGTGAAAGAGAGTAAGGCATAGTACAAATATGATTTTAGGGTCAGACAAATCATGCTTTCAAGTCATTCATATGTCTATATTATCTCTGAGGTTCTCAGTTTCCTATCTTTAACTTTTACAGATTAAATAAAATGATACAAGTGAAGCATTTGATAAAGTATAAGTTTTAAATGAAAATTAGTTGTTTTTCCCATCATCTAACTATGAATATTTGTATGCTGTTCAGCAGCATTTACATGTTTGTGGATAAATCATCTTCAGCTTTAAAATGCCTTTTAAATAGAATTATAAATTGCATGACTAATTAAGACTTTGCAAGCCAAACACTTTAAAGTTCTAGGTAGCATCTTCCACAGCCTTAGAGAAAATGGTCCTTTCTATCACTTTGAAGCTGAACCATGTATTGCTACATTTGGAGCCTAGTAAGTTGTATATATAGAACATTTGGCTTTGAGGTAACAATTAAACTTTTGACTCAAATAATAAGTGATCAAAATTTTGGGAGAGAAAAAACTTCATCTTACGTGGTTTCATCTGTTAAAATTTTATATTTGTAAGATGACATCTTCCTCAGTCTGTTTTTTAGAGTTTATTACTAACCTTGCCAGGAAAAATAATGATGTAGGACAAAAGGCTTGAAGTTATTTAGGAAATAAGTGTCTTATATGAGAGTTGGTAATATGACAAATGTCTTTTGAAACAGCATGAGTACTAGTCAGCATACAAGAGCCATGTGCATTAATATCTTAGCAGACACATTTGAAATGATTATATCATTGCCTGTGACATGACTGTGATAGTACAGTGTCATGGAGGCGTTAAACTTTTATTTCTTCAAATTTTATGGCTGCTTACTCTGGGTCATGGTGGACCAATGTATTGATTGCTGGAAGACAGAAGTTAATAGAAAGGCAGTCAGTTAATATTGCCACTTTTTGATTTTCCACTTGGATAGTCAGATGCTCAAATGTTATTTAGGCATCAAGGCACCCACCAAAGAAGCCTTGGTTTGAAAAATTGCTATTGGGGTATAGTTGATTTAAAGTGTTGGGTGTGTGTGTATAAATATAGATAGATAGATATTTCCACTGTTTTAAAGATTTTTTTCCCCATATAGACCCACTGCAGCATACTAAGTACAGTTCCCCCCTCAGCTATACACTAGGTCTTCATTAATTATCTGTTTTACATATTGTAGTGTGTATACTTCAATCCCAGTCTCCCAAATTATTGCTCCTCTCCCTTTCCTGCCTAGTAGCCATAAGTTTATTTTCTGCATCCATGACTCCTTTTTATAAGTCAGTTTGTGCCATATTTTTTATAAATAGGTTCCACATATAAACAATATCATATGGTATTTGTCTTTCTCTGTCCGATTTTCCTCACTCAACTTGTTTGTATTAAATAGTTGTGCATTCATATTTTGCAGAGATAATTTAGCTATAGATCTTTGAAATATATATATATAGTTTTTTGTTTTTTCCCCTCAGTGAGACTTTGTATTTTCTCTCCTGTCCCTAATTCTCACACTCTTTCACTGCAAGGAAAGTTGAGTTTAATCAGTGTCTTAAAAGAGCAAACACTTTCTGGTTCACTGTTTTGTTGAATTTTTCAAACCTTTAAAGATGTGTTATGGTAATTTTCTAATTGAATCTGGCTTAATCGGCCACTTCAGAATGGTTTTATGCATTTTAAATGTGTGGCAAGGCTCTTATCAGTGAGCTTGTATTTAAAAATGATTTGTGTGGAGGCTAAAATGCTGAAAACAGTGCTGTTGGCCTTTGGCTGTCTATTACAAGTGCAGTATACGCTAATGGCTCAGTAAGTGTTTGTCTCTTTCAGAGATGAATCTGAGCAGAATTTTCATTTAAATTGTTAACAAGAGCCTAGAAAGCTATTTTGAAAGTGAACATGTTGAAAAATAAGTTTGTCAGCTTTCTTATGAATGAAATTTCCATTGTATGTGTTATATAGGCTACCTACACACGACTTCTGTTTTTGAAGTACCAGTGATCCGTCCCATGATAGCCTGAAAGTAGGAAAACTATTAAGAATAGGTTTTATCAGAAATTGTAAACAATCTATTTTATAGTGTGTGTGTGTGCATATCTCTTTGCGACCCCATGGATTGCACTCTGCCAGGTTCTTCTGTCCATGGAATTTTCCAGGCAAGAATACTGGAAAATGGTATTCGCATTTCTTATTCCAGGGGCTCTTCCCGACCCAGGGATCAAACTTGTGCCTCCTGCTTGGCAGGCAGATTCTTTACCACTGAGTTGCACACGGACATAATTCATCCTGTAACTAGACTTTGGTTTAAGATACAATGTTTGTAATATTCAAAATGTATCACGTTTATTCCAGAACTTTATTCCAGACTTCTCTTCAAAATTATGAGTTATGATATTTAAACTCTGCACAATAATGTTGTTCAGTTCAGTTCAGTCATTCAGTCATGTCCAACTCTTTGTGACTTCAGGGACTGCAGCAAGCCAGACATCCTGATCCATCACCAACTCCCACTCAAACTCATGTCGATCAAGTTGGTGATGCCATCCAGCCATCTCATCCTCTGTCATCCCCTTCTCCTCCTGCCCCCAATCCCTCCCAGCATCAGGGTCTTTTCCAATAAGTCAACTCTTCGCATGAGTTGGCCAAAGTATTGGAGTTTCAGCTTCAGCATCAGTCCTTCCCATGAATTTTCAGGACTGATTTCCTTTATGATTGACTGGTTGGATCTCATTGCAGTCCAAGGGACTCTCAAGAGTCTTCTCCAGCACCGTAATTCAAAAGCATCAATTCTTTAGCACTTGGCTTTCTTTATAGTTCAACTCTCACATCCATACATGACTAAAAGAAAAACCATAGCTTTGACTAGATGGACCTCTGTTGCTTTTTAATATGCTGTCTAACTTTGTCATAATATGCTGTCTAACTTTGGTCATAACTTTTCTTCCAAGGAGCAAGCACCTTTTAATTTCATGGCTGCAGTCACCATCTGCAGTGATTTGGAGCAAAAGAAAGAAAGACTGTTTCCATTGTTTCCCCATCTTTTTGCTATGAAGTGATGCAACCGGATGCCATGATCTTAGTTTTCTGCATGTTGAGTTTTAAGCCAACTTGTTCACTCTCCTCTTTCACTTTCATCAAGAGGCTCTTTAGTTCTTCTTCACTTTCTGCCATAAGGGTGGTGTCATCTGCATATCTGAGGTTATTGATATTTCTTCCGGCAATGTTGATTCTAGTTTGTGCTTCATTCAGCCTGGCATTTTGCATGATGTATTCTGCATAGAAGTTAAATAAGCAGGGTGTAAGTGTACAGCCTTGATTTACTTCTTTCCCATTTTGGAATCAGTCTGTTGTTCCATGTCTGGTTCTAGCTGTTGCTTCTTGATCTGCATACAGATTTCTCAGGAGGCAGGTCAGGTAGTCTGGTATTCCTATCTTTTGAAGAATTTTCCACAGTTTGTTGACTTCCCTGGTGGCTCAGATGGTAAAAGCGTCTATCTACAATACGGGAGACCTGGGTTCAATCCCTGGGTTGGGAATATCCCCCTGGAGAAGGAAATGGCAACCCGCTCCAGTACTCTTGCCTGGAAAATCCCATGGATGGATGGAGGGGACTGGTGGGCTACAGTCCATGTGATCACAAAGAGTTGGACACAACTGAGAGACTTCACTTCAAATAGTCAAAGGCTTTGATGTAGTCAATAAAGAAGTAAATATTTTCTGGATCACTTTTGCTTTTTCTATGATCCATTGGATGTTGCGAATTTGATCTCTGGTTCCTCTGCCTTTTCTAAATCCAGCCTTAACATCTGGAATTTCAAGGCTCATGTACTGTTCAAGCCTGGCTTGGAGAATTTTGAGCATTACTTTGCTAGTGTGTGAAATGAGTACAATTGTTCAGTAGTTCAAACATTCTCTGGCCTTTCCTTTGGGATTGGAATTAAAACTTACCTTTTCCAGTCCTGTGGCCACTGCTAAGTTTTCCAAATTTGCTGGCATATTGGGTGTGGCACTTTCCCAACATTATCTTGTAGGATTTGAAATAGCTCAACTGAAATTCCATCATCTCCACTAACTTCATTCATAGTGATGCTTCCTAAGGCACACTTGATTTCTCATTCCAGGATGTCTGGCTCTAGGTGAGTCATCTGGGTCATGAAACTATTTTTTGTACAGTTCTTCTGTGTATTCTTGCCACCTCTTCTTAATATCTTCTGCTTCTGATAGGTCCATACCATTTCTGTCCTTTATTGTGCCCATCTTTTCATGAAATGTTCCCTAGGTATCTCTCATTTTTTGAAGAGATCTCTAGTCTTTCCTAGTCTATTTGTTATCCCCTATTTCTTTGCATTGATCACTGAGGAAGGCTTTCTTATCTCTCCTTGCTATTCTATGGAACTCTGCATTCAGATGGGTATACCTTTCCTTTTCTTCTTTGCCTTTAGCTTCTCTTCTTTTCTCAGCTATTTGTAAGACCACCTCAGACAACCATTTTGCCTTTTTGCATTTCTTTTTCTTGGTGATGGTCTTGATCACTGCCTCCTGTGCAATGTCACAAACCTCTGTCCATAGTTCTTCAGGCACTCTGTCTATCAGATCTAATCCCTTGAATCTATTTGTCAATTCCACTGTATAATTGTAAGGGATATGATTTAGGTCACATCTGAATGGGCTAGTGGTTTTCCCTACTTTCTTCAACTTAAGTCTGAATTTGGAAATGAAGAGTTCATGATATGAGCCACAATCAGTTCCCACCAGTCTTATTATTGCTGACTTACAGAGCTTCTCCATGTTTGGCTGCGAAGAATATAATCAGTCTGATTTTGGTATT
Source organism: Dama dama (assembly GCF_033118175.1). Taxonomy (NCBI): domain Eukaryota; kingdom Metazoa; phylum Chordata; class Mammalia; order Artiodactyla; family Cervidae; genus Dama; species Dama dama. Next base: position 87,052,409 of record NC_083689.1, read on the forward strand.
GACCATCTGGTGTTGTCTATGTGTAGAGTCTTTTCTTGTGTTGTGGAAGAAGGTGTTTTCTATGATCAGTGCCTTCTCTTTGCAAAACTCTTAGCCTTTGCCTGGCTTCATTTTGTATGCCAAGGCTAAATTTGCCTGTTGAATTTTAATCACCCAGAAAAGAATAAAGAAAGTTATCAATCAAATATTGCTAATTATTTTCTCTAAAGGCTTTTCTAAAAAGAAAAACCTTCACATACTGTATTTTTAATTTTTTTCCATTTATTTTTATTAGTTGGAGGCTAATACTTTACAATATTGTAGTGGTTTTTGCCATACATTGACATGAATCAGCCATGCATTTACATGTGTTCCCCATCCTGAACCCCCCTCCCACTTCCCTCCCCATCCCATCCCTCTGGGTCATCCCAGTGCACCAGCCCCGAGCACTTGTCTCATGCATCCAACCTGGACTGGCGATCTGTTTCACTATAGATAATATACATGTTTTGATGCTGTTCTCTTAGATCATCCCACCCTCGCCTTCTCCCATAGAGTCCAAAAGTCTATTCTATACATCTGTGTCTCTTTTTCTGTCTTGCATATAGAGTTATCGTTACCATCTTTCTAATTTCCATATATATGCGTTAGTATACTGTATTGGTGTTTATCTTTCTGGCTTACTTCACTCTGTATAATGGGCTTCAGTTTTATCCATCTCATTAGAACTGATTCAAATGTATTCTTTTTAATGGCTGAGTAATATTCCATTGTGTATATGTACCACAACTTTCTTATCCATTCGTCTGCTGATGGGCATTTAGGTTGTTTCCATGTCCTGGCTATTATAAACAGTGCTGCGATGAACATTGGGGTACACGTGTCTCTTTCAGATCTGGATTCCTCAGTGTGTATGCCCAGGACTGGGATTGCAACTCCTGCAGCTCAATTCCAGAAAAATAAATGACCCAATCAAAAAATGCGCTAAAGATCTAAACAGACATTTCTCCAAAGAAGATATACAGATGGCTAACAAACACATGAAAAGATGCTCAACATCACTCATTATCAGAGAAATGCAAATCAAAACCTCAATGAGGTACCATTTCATGCCAGTCAGTATGGCTGCTATCCAAAATTCTACAAGCAATAAATGCTGGAGAGGGTGTGGAGAAAAGGGAACCCTCTTACACTGTTGGTGTGAATGCAACCTAATACAGCCACTATGGAGAACAGTGTGGAGATTCCTTAAAAAACTGGAAATAGAATTGCCATATGACACATATTTTATTTTTAAATTAATCATCCATTGCTGTTTCATGACTTATATGGGAACACACTATCTACATTCTATTTCACTTGTTTTTTGAGTTTTTTTTTGATTTGTTGTGCACATTAAAAGCAACAGATATTCCCATGCTGCTTATTTTTTATATATAAGCTAATTTTAAAAGAAATTATTTTTATGAGACAATTTTCTGATAATATTTACAGTTTGTATTAATCAGGGTTCTCCAGATAACCAGGACCATTAGATAGTAAATAAAGATATATTTGTTTATATTAATATTTTATTGTAGTGATTATATATAATATATAATTACAAAAGGGTATTTTTAATGAGGAATTTTCTCACACAGTTATGGAGGATGAGAAGTCCCACAGTCTACCACTGAGAAACTGAAGACCTAGGGAAACTGGTGATGTAGTTCTAGTCTGAATCTGAACACCTGAGAACCAGAGAACAATACAGTCCATGGAATTCTCCAGGCCAGTATACTGGAGTGGGTAGCCTTTCCCTTCTCCAGGGGGTATTCTCAACCCAGGGATTGGATCCAGGTCACCTGCATTGCAGGTGGATTCTTTACCAGCTGAGCCACAATGGAAGCCAAAAAAAGAAGAATGGGTATCCTATCCCTTCTCCAGGGGATCTTCCCGATCCAGGAATTAAACTAAGGTCTCCTGCATTGCAGGTGGATTCTTTACCAACTGAGCTATCAGGGAAGCCCAGTATAATGGCTAGTCAGGTCTAAAGACTGAGAATTTGAGGGCTGATAGTATATAAATTTCAATCCAAGGACAGGAAAAGACCAACATCCCAGTTCACCAGTCAGGCAGAGAAAGCGAATTATTTCCTCCTCCTTGTTGTTCTATTTTGGCTTTCAGTGGCTGGGATGATGCTTACCTACACTGGGGAGGAAATCTGTTTAACTCATCCCTCCAACCAAATATTTGGACATCTCATAATCCAGTCAGTTTGACATGTACAAGTGAATGTTGTACACTCTCGTTATTGTAGAGTTCTTGTAAGGATCAGGGGGAACAGTGAATATGAAATACTTCCTATACTCTAATATTAAGAATGCTTAAATATTGTTGCCATTTTTATAATTATCAGTCCTAGTAGCCATAATGATATCATTTTAGTTGTATAAATTCAGAGAAAAATATCATAGCAAAAAATAAGAAAGTATATTAAAAAGGAGAAAAAGGAAGATTTTTGTATACTAGAAGATTCATGCAATGATTTAAGTACCAGATATACAGAAGTCTATCAGATTTTCTTTTTTCATACTGCTGTACACTTATAAAATAATTATGTCTATGTATGTATCAGCATTTACATTAAATTATGAATTACTTGATAACATATTGAAATCCTCTATCATTTATATTTATACTCCCAGAGTATAACAGGCTAATGATATGATGCTGAGGCCTAGTGAGTATTTGTTAAGTAAATTTTATTGTTCATCCCTGGGACACAAGCATAGCACAGAATGAACTTTTGCGCCCATTAGAAGAAGGTGAACTTTCTGGGAAGACAATTAGATGAAGTGCTGTTTCCTTCAGAGCTATTATAATACTGCCAGAGTTCATTATTTGGAAAGTAGAGAGAAACCTGGATTTTATATTTCTCAGTAGATCATCTTTGTGCAGGTTTTTGCTAAATACATCTTCAAACATATGCAATAATACTGGTTGTTATTTTGCTTTGCTGTTTCCTGAAGAAAGTTTTGGCTATGTATCAATGTAGGCAGCATCAAAAAGCCATGGAAAAGAAGCCAACTTGTCACTTATTATCTTACTCATTAACGTGGTTTAATTACATAATGAATTTAGCACTATAAATTGTAACCTCTATGATTTAGCCAGGTTTATTCTTGTTGCACAATTATTGTAAACACATTCATTATACAAATTACCAAGTTAAGCCAGTACAGAAAGAATCAAGTTAAATTCATTACCACTAGTAGAAATGGAACCCAAAACATTTCCCCTACTCTTAAATGGAGTTACTTGTCCGTTAGAGAAGTACAGGTTTCTGAGTCAACAAATAATCAAAACTACTAGATAAACATGGGTTATCTTTCTGAGGAGGATCAGTATTGCTCAGAGTTTAGAAGAAGAATGTATCCAAATTTTATGCTATCATAAGATTTCATCAGACACAATCAATGCAGAATTATCAGTCAATATGCACTGGGTTGCCAGAGAAAACTTGCTTTTTATGAGTAGTTTTTATAAGAAGTAGTGTTTGAAAAGTTAGCATATTTCTGTAATATGGATCTCTGACAGCACTAATGTCAAAATTCAATTTCAGTAAAAAGTTATGTTACTGCTAATATAAAGGTGCTAATGCCATAGGCCCCATAGAAAGTCCTAGTCCAATCAAAATAAGATGGAATATCTAGCTTCTCTGCTGGCAATCAGCATGCCCCAAATCACAAACACACTTTTAAAAACAATTTTTTATTCTTTTAAAGAGGGTTTGTTACCGTATAAATCCGTATTTTTTTCTCAACTAATTCATTCTCTCTCTCCCTTCTCCTCCACAGTCCCCCTCACTCCTTTACACACACACACACACACACACACAATTTTCACACATATTGACAATGTATTCAATTATTTGAGGTCTAATGAAATTGCTGACCAGTCCATCCCAAAGATCAGTCCCGGGTGTTCATTTGGAAGGAAGCTGAAATTCCAATACTTTGGCCACCTTATGAAAAGAGTTGACTCATTTGAAAAGACCCTGATGCTGGGAAAGTTTGAGGGCAGGAGGAGAAGGGGATGACAGAGGATGAGATGGTTGGACGGCATCACTGACTCAATGGACATGGGTTTGGGTAGACTCCAGGAGTCGGTGATGGACAGGAAGGCCTGATGTGCTGTGGTTCATGGGGTTGCAAAGAGTCAGACATGACTGACTGACTGAACTGAATGAATTTGCAGCTGTAGAGTTACAGATCCACTCCAAAACATAATAATATGAGTTAATTGATTTTAGTGTTATTTTTTTTTAACTTTTAAAGAATATTAATAGTTAACATATTTTTTCTCAGGATTTTGGTGACTAAAAATAGAAAGTTTTAAAACTGAGCTTTAAGACTGTAAATTATAAAATACGTTAAGACAGATTCAGAATAACTTGATATCCATTTTTATCATAGATAAAAGGCTATGGTTTCCCTAGCCTTTAGGAAGAAAAGTGAAAGAAAGTGAAGTCACTTAGTTGTATCCGACTCTGTGCGACCCCGACTGAGCAACTGACTTCACTTCTTTAGAGAAGAAGCAGTTCCAAAATGCTAAATATGACAGATGAATCACTAGTAGACAAGATCAATCAATCTGAGAAACACAAAAAATAATTTAATTAAGCTTTTAATTTTGAGGTGATTAAAGTTTTAAATGAAGTTGTTAAAAGGAGTAATAGATGTTCCGTGTCCTCTTCACCCAGTTTCATGCAATGGAATCATCTTGCCAAACTATAGTATAATATCAAGACCAGGATATTGACCTTGATACAGAAAAATAGAATATTTTCATTACTACAAGGATCCCTCATGTTGCAGTTTTATAACCACACACACAAACATACACATAAATTTACTTACACATTTACAAGTTTTACCCTGGTCCCCAGCCCCTCCTTAAACTGTGGTAACCATTTCTATAAATTTGCAATGTCAAGAATGTCACACAGATGGAATCAAACAATACGAGACCTTTTGGGATTGGATTTTTCACTCAGCATAAATCTCTGGCATTTTAGATGAATAAATAGCTTATTCCTTTTTATTGCTGAGTTACAATTCATGACGCAATTTTTTTTCCAGTTTATTTAACCACTCACAATTGAAAAATTCTGAATTGTTTTTAGAGTGAGCAAGTTTTTATTGGCATTATTTTGTTAGCACTGTTTTGTTTCTGCTGTCAACTTCTTCTACTCTGTCTCTGAATATATGAGGCAAAAACCAGAGAACTCACTGTTATCTCGTTTCTTGAGTCTGCCTTCTGCTTTCTACTTCTCAGTCTTATGTTTGTTTTATGTCATGTCTACAGATTTTAGTTTCACTTAGAGGAGTATGGAATATATGTTTGCCACATGTTCTGGACCTGGAAGTTAAGGAAACAAATTTTAATCAGTCACAGTTGAAAGTCAACCTGAAGAAAAAGTAAACGTGTTAGTCGCTCAGTCGTGTCCAATTCTTTGCGACCCCATGGACTGTCTTCTCTGTCCTTGGGTTTTCCAGGCAAAAATACTGGAGTGGGTAGCATTTCCTTCTCCAAGGGATCTTCCCAGGGATTGAACCTGTGTCTTCTGCACTGCAGGTAGACTCTTTACCATCTGATTCACCAGGGAAACCTATCTTGTCTAGAGACAAGATTTATATGAATTTTAGATCCTTCAATTATGTTCTATGCATTTTGACATATGTTTTGTGCTCTTGCTATCAGATATCCCACATTTTATCTTTAGGAAAAGTTGGAGGAAGGAGTTTGTTGGATTACTAGTAGCATTAATTTTATTTATGGAATTTAGCATTATTATAAACTGAGTTCCGTTGTGCACTGTGTGAATTTTTTAGACCTATTACACACCAGTTTTCATTAATCACACTTAATAACACATTCTCATAAGCACAGTTTTTCAACAATTTGGAATATTTAAATTCAAATTCTCATATTACATTGTTAATGAGAAAATATGTGAAGCCATAAGGATATGCAAATTACTGATTTATCGGCAGTGGGTGTGAATAAAACACTGGGAGATGCAATAGGGATGCAGTGTGCCTCCAAAACCTCTTGATTGCTAAGTCTTGTATTTCATAGATTGTTATACAAAGTTTTGCTAATTCCCACCAGGGGTGTGATACTAGATAGACTAGGGAGGAAACATTGCTTCTAAACACTATTTTCTTCATTTGCATGTGATTTTTATCACTATAATAACATTATTATAAGGTGAGAACTTTGGCATCTGAGCAGCTGGTAATAGTTCATCAGTTATTTAGCCTTTACTAGAACATTAATTCTCTCTAAACTCTAGCATCTTTCTGGGTACATCACTCACATAGTTGAGTGTGTGCATGCTCGATCGTGTCTCACTCTTTGTAACCCCATGGGCTCTAGCCTGCCAGGCTCCTCTACCTGTAGGATTCTCCACTCAAGAATCCTGGAGTGGGTGCCATTTCCTATTCCAGGCAATCTTCCCAACCCAGGGATCAAATGTGTCTTCTGTATTTGCAGGCAGATTCTTATACCAATGAGCCACCTGGAAAGTCCCTACTCACATAGTTGATAGAGTACAAAACATTCTGTACATAAACTAGATTCTTATATTTCTCTTTCTTTAAATCTGTTTCTCCTTATAAATCTCTATAATATTTCCTAAATTTACTAACAACACATTTTTTTTACTAATATTATCTTCTCTTTTAAATAAATAGTTTATCCTCCTAAACATCACTATCCACTCAAAATTAAGAGATAAGTAAACAGATGAAAAGAATTAGCTTCAGTTGGAGGTTCTATATTTGTCTGTTTCTTTTACTTCAACAAAATGTTAAAGATGCTGATTATTTGGACTATTGTATTGCTAATAAGAAGTGAATATATACAGATTATACCTGTAAAATAATTTACATAAATAGAAGTAAACTACTCAGAAGACCACATAAATAATATTTCACTCTGAGATTGTATCCTTTATCTGGTGTTAGTCTCCTACTGAATAACTGAACCATAGCCCAGTGGAGGATACCATACACCATTGAGAGAGTTATTATTTGCCTGAGATCATAGCCATTAGGCTGCCGATGGAAGTTGAAAGATGCCACTTCTAAGATTATCACATCTCTCTGGAGAAAATCTATACTCTTATAACCTTTACAGCTTCATACAATGGCATTATTAAATGACTTAAACCATCTATACTTTATTTGAATAGTGTATTAAATTAACATTGAATTGCTATAGAATTTTTATGAAAGTATGTGTGACAGCCACATTAATTCTGGATGAATTCATTACGACTAGTGCTATTACAGTGAATATAAATGAGTTAACAATGACATGATGCTAAAAAAATCAGTTCACAAAAATGGGACACAAATACTGCTATATAGTGTCCAGACTATGTTTTTTTAATTGGAGGATACTAGCCTTACAATATTGTACAGATTTCTGCCATACATTAACATGAATCAGCCACAGGTATACATATGTCACAGCAAAATCCTCTTTGATCCACCTTCTAGATTAATGGAAATAAAAACTAAAGTAAACAAATGTGACAATGAAAAGCTTTTGCACTGCAAGTGTTAGTCACTCAATTATGTCCGACTCTTTGTGACCCCATAGACTGTAGCCTACCACAGTCCTCTGTCTGTGGAATGCTCCAGGAAAGAATACTGGAGTGGGTTGTCATTTCCCATTCAGGGGATCTTCCCAACCCAGAGATCAAACCTGGATCTCCTACATTACCACAGTTCTTTACCTCTGAGTCATTTTGCATAGCAAAGGAAACAATAAACAAGATTAAAAGACAACCCTCAGAATGGGAGAAAATAATTGCAGACTATTTTTTGTTTTATAGCAATTTTATGCACATCCCCTTAAATCCTAATGTTTCAATAAGATATAATTTTTAGTGTAAGCAAAGAATTGATAATTGATTAATCATCTTATTTAAACTCTGGTTGTTTGTTGGTTTAGTCACTAAGTCTTAATGTCCAACTCTTGTAACCCATGGAAGTTCCTCTGTCCATGGGATTTCCCAAGCAAGAACACTGGAATGGGTTGCCCTTTCCTTTTCCAAGGGATCTTCCCAACCCAAGGATTGAACCCCTGTCTCCTGAATTGCAGGCGGATACCTTACCTCACAGCCCACCAGGAAAGCCCCTCTTTAGGCCATGCAGCCATGCTTTAAGGTAATAATGTGAACACTCCCTTCACTCCACATATCTCAAACTCTTTGAGCCTTTCAATTAAATTAGTAAAAACCTTCAGTTGTTTTGCAGCTAAGAAATATTCCATCAGTAGATATCCATCCTCCAGCCACATGGTCTGGCAACAGATGAAGCAGATTAATGAGAGCTGCCATGTTTACTTTGTCACTCCTTGGAATACTGCCATGTCGACTGCTCCCCTGCAATAAAACCCCAATTCAGTATCTAGTCTGTGCTGCTTCTCAGGATTATATTCAATCCATGTATCTGTTCAGGAGCATCAGGGTCAACAATGTTGATGTCCCAGATGGCTGTACTTGCTAACAAAAAAGCAGAAATCATTGAATCAAAATGCTTTTGATGTTTCCCATAGGTCCCTTTTCTGAAAGCTTACAATATCAATCAATAAGCATACCTCAGTAACATAATGAAGTCTAATGAATGAATAGTATTTAAACTTACAAAATAGTAGCTATAAACATTCCTAGGGAAAGACAGCATTTCTCACTCATTAGGTCAATATTCTTTGAAACCTACGATGCCCTCGACCTTGTGAACTGAGCACATACTTATTGATAAGGTCAGGGCATCTTACTCATGGAGCTTGTAGCACCGTGGGGGCTCTCCTGACCTCTTTACTGTCCTTTACTCAGTTCAAATGTCACTTTTTATTAGAAGTAAAATGACTGTATAACCTTTGTGCTATTTTCACATCTTTCAGCATGGCTTTATTTATTTTTGACTTATATAATATCAATATTTTCTTAACCATATAAATTTATGTCCAATGTTATTGCTACTTAAAAGGAATTATTCATGACAAGCGGTCTAAGAAGATGGTTATTACCCAGTATAGCACCTCCATGACTGTTAATTTTTATATTTGCTTCTTATTATTCAAGAGATTTTTGTTGTTATTGTTCTTTGCCCTACATGTTTCCAAGATATGCTTAATACTTAAGCTCCCAAGAAATGAGGCCTTGGTCCACTCAGCTTCATTGCCTTTCATCCAGGTTAAAAACTGTGTAAGAGGTATGGGGAGCATGACATCTTAAGTTCCCAAATGTATACTATGGAAAACATTTTCAAGAATACTCATTTTTATTGATCACACTAATATTAATCACTCACTTATATATATGGCACTACTATGTCAGCATCTCATGTTTTGTGGTTTCAAACCACTACCTCTCTACTCATTCTTCCAGTCCCAATATCAGCAAGTTCTCTTCACTAATATAAGCAAGATCATCAGTTTTCCTGCACTGGGAGGAGGGGGGAAGAATCTAATTTGTACATCCATCAGTCCATTTACCTCTAAAGAATTCACATATTCACTCCAAAAACCTTGACTACCTGTAATCTTGGTCTTATCACTACAGCTTCTGAGACTTTCTTGAGAAGTAAACCTTATCCTGTATCCAGTCTCTTTTTCATCTCTGACATCCTAGAATTGGAAGCTTCAATAAATATAAAGCAAGTGGATAGGATAAGATGGTTGGACAGTATCACCAATTCAATGGACATGAACTTGGGCAAACTCTGGGAGATGGTCAGGGACAGGGAGGCCTGGAGTGCTGCAGTCCATGGAGTCACAAAGGGTCACACATGACTTGGCAACTGAACAATAACAGTAGCAACAGCAAAATGGACAGAGAGATGCATTAATAATACATAAAGGTAGCAAAGAGAATCCATGCATTTTAAGCTGGATTTTTTGCTATTATTACCAAGTTGAAATAAATATATAAAAATGTGGAAAGTAGCAATTATAAAATATGTAGATCTTACCATGTTGGAATTGACTATTAATATATGAATCTGATAGTGTTATTTAAAATATGCCACCAACCATGTGCTAAGGTTCATAGCAGTTATTTTTACATTATGTTAGGGAAGTTACACTTTGGGATTTTTCTAACTGTGGGCGCAAGAAAAATCAGCCCCCCTGTGAAAAGAGTGTCCAAGAGCATCAACTGTAGGACTTCTTGGACCTCTTGGTAAATGGATTCCCTTTAAAATATGGCAAATGGCATAGGATAACTTAGTCACATCACTAATGAGTCTTTAAAATGAAAATAATTGCTTAGTTGTTCCAGATTCTCAATGAATCTATAAATAAGGAAGATATTAAGATAAATTTTAAAAGCATTGTGATGAAGTAGAAATACCAATAAACTGGTTGTCTAAATTTAAATCTGTACTCCAGATTACTGCTACTGTATCTTTAAAAATATATTTATTTTTACAGCTCTGAAACTATTAGGTAAAATCTAAAATACACCTTGAATATATATTAATTCATTAGACAATATATTTTGTATAATAGTATAGAGTTTATGGGCTTCCCCAGGGGCTCAGCAGGAAATGCGAATTCAATTCCTGGGTTGGGAAGATCCCGTGGAGAAGGAAATGGCAACTCACTCCAATATTCTTGCCTGGGAAATCCCATGGGTCAAAGAGCTTGGGGGGCTACAGTCCATGGGATTGCAAGAGTCGGATATGACGTAGTGACTCCAAGAACAACTATAGAAGTTATAGACATATAGGTTATACATATGTTTGTTTATACATATATTTGGTTATAGACATGAGGTTATAGATATATTTGTAGATTATCTGATGGTTCTCAACTTTTTCTCCTATTCTCCTTGCCTTAATGTGACATACTTAAAGAACTGGTTGCCTCCTAGTGTCATGACAGAAGAATGCACCACCCAAAGCCAAATCGCAACTACATAGCAGTGATTCCAATGGACAGGGGATATTTAGCAGTGATTCCAGTGAACAGGGAAGCATGGTATGCTGCAGTCCATGGGGTGGCAAAGAGTCAGACACGACTGAGTGATTGAACTGACGGAGCGGTGATCCCAAAATTCATTAACAGTTGATGAGATACATTAGCTTCATGTTGATTAGTAAAGTTACTTGTTTAGAAAATATGTCATGTTTACCAGGCAAGACATTTTATATCCCAGATTTTTTTCACATGTTAGTATCTGTGATATGAAGGATACTTCTTTGTGGTCTTCTAAAAGATGGCGACTGCTTATGACTCTAGGGGATGAGGTACTTGTTTGAAGAAGAAAAGGGAGCATGATAAATCTAAAAACCTTAGAAGAGGAAGAGAGAACACATAATGTTTTTCTTCTCCAAATGAACAGCAGGAACAGATTTCAGCTTCTATCAAGAGAAAGGCTGAAGGCACAAGTGTCATAGGCCATTTTTCATGAACAATCTAATGAAATATGGAGCGAACATGGAGCTCTTTGTTGTTTATCATCACAAGTACTGGTAGCAGATCAGGGTGTCATTTTGAATAACTGATAGATGATTCTATGAAGGAATATATAAGATTGTGAAGGAGTCTTTTGAAATGATTGAAAGAAATCATAAATATAATTAGAGGAAACTGGATATTGAATAGAAGTTGAAGTTTTGTATCAGTAAGTCAACTTATACTGTTATCAGTTTTCTTTTTTATAATATAGAAACTACATGTATACTGACTGTTTAAATTATATTTATGAATTTCTAAATATTAATGATGGCTAAATTGTTACAGTAGTATTACGATAAAATATTAATATTATGTTATACTGTATTTTTTACTTCATTTGCAATATTTGCATATGTAGTTATAAATGGATTGATATTTAATTTTATTTATACTCTGTTTTTAAGTATTTAACCTAGGCATTGGTATGCAATCCTTAATATACTTATCTCTAAAGTATATTATGATTATTTATGAATGGACTCTAGAGTCCAAGTACCTACATTAAAGGGCTTCCCTGATAGCTCAGCTGGTAAAGGATCCACCTGCAATGCAGGAGACCCTGGTTTGATTCCTGGGTCGGGAAGATCCGCTGGAGAAGGGATAGGCTACACACTGCAGTATTCTTGGGCTTCCCAGATGGCTCAGCTGATAAAGACTTCTCCTTCAATGCAGGAGACCTGGGTTCAATCCCTGGTTTGGAAAGACCCCTTGTAGAAGGGAATGGCTACCCACAACAGATTCAGCAGAAAAAATGATTTTTCTTTAGTTCTTCTTCGCTTTCTGCCATAAGGGTGGTGTCATCTGCATATCTGACGTTTTTGGTATTTCTCCCGGCAGTCTTGATTCCAGCTTGTCCTTCATCCAGCCTGGCATTTCTCATGATGTACTCTGCATATAAGTTAGATAAGCAGGGTGACGGTATACAGCCTTGAAGTACTCCTTTCCCGATTTGGACCAGTCTGTTTTTCCATGTCCGGTTCTAAGTCTTGCTTCTTGACCTGCATTCAGATTTCTCAGGAGGCAGGTAAGGTGATCTGGTATTCCCATCTCTTTAAGAATTTTCCACAGATTGTTGTGATCTGCGGAGTTAAAGGCTTTGGCATAGTCAATAAAGCAGAAGTAGATGTTTTCCTGGAACTCTCTTGCTTTTTTGATGATTCAACAGTTTGCATTTTGATCTCTGGTTTCTCTGCCTTTTCTAAATCCAGCTTGAACAACTACCCACTCCAATATTCTGGCCTGGAGAATTCCATGGAACCCACAGTCCATGGGGTCACAAAGAGTCGGATATGACTGAGCGACTTTCAGTTTCACCTACATTAAAATCCCAAATTCCAAATGCAATAGTAGATGTGCAAAACCAACTATTCATAATATTCATGTCTATATTTCCTTATCTGCAAAATGTTGAGTATAATATTTTAATACTTTAATATAAATATTCTTATTACTTTAGCAACTTTGTACTATTCTTTAAAGCAGAGTCCTGAGGTAAAATAGTACAAAGTTACTAAAGTATTAATATTAATTACTCAGAAAACATTACAAATAAATATATAGGTTATGCTTAGATTTAAATAAATTGAAATTATTTCCATATTTTGCTATTCTAATCAATTTAAGTACTTACAAAATTTTGTATAGCACAATTTTTAAGTGATTATGAAATCAGTTCAGTTACTCAGTTATGTCTGACTCTTTGCCACCCCCTGGGCTGCAGCATGCCAGACTGAGGCAGTATCAGTAGATGCAGAAATTCCAATCAACAGCCTAGGAACCTTGCTCTCAGCAGAGATTTGATGAAATGGTTCTCTGTGACTTGGGACTCTTCAACTGAGTCATGATTTCCAGTCTCCTGCATTGCTTCTCAACTGTTTTTTTGTGTGTTTGTTTGTTTTTAGTTTTTTGAATGTTGAATTTTTTTTCTATTTATTTTTATTAGTTGGAGGCTAATGACTTTACAATATTGTAGTGGTTTTTGCCATACATTGACATGAATCAGCCATGGGTTTACACGTATTCCCCATCCTGACCCCCCCCCCCTCCCATCTCCCTCTCTACCCGATTCCTCTGGGTCTTCCCAGTGCACCAGGCCCGACTTTTATATCTGCTCAGGACTGAAGCACAGTGCTTCAGACTAAGGGCTGAGGAATGTTCTGTTTGTCACTAGGTCAAAGCTTCTTTCATTTTTTTTTTTAATTTTTATTTTTTAGCTAAGGAATTTATTATTTTTTAAAATTTATTATTTTTAAAATTTATTTATTTTAATTGGAGGCTAATTACATTACAGTACTGTATTGGTTTTGCCATACATTGACATGAATCTGCCATGGGTGTATATGTGTTCCCCATCCTGAAAACCCCTCCCACCTCCCTCCTCATCGCATCCCTCTGGGTCATCCCACTGCACCAGCCCTGAGCACCCTGTATCATGCATCGAATCTGGACTGGCGATTCGTTTCACATATGATAATATACATGATTCAATGCCATTCTCCCAAATCATCCCACCCTCACCCTCTCCCAGAGTCCACAAGACTGTTCTATACATCTGTGTCTCTTTTGCTGTCTCACACACAGGGTTATCGTCACCATCTTTCTAAATTCCATATATATGCATTAGTATACTGTATTGGTTGTTTTTCTTTCTGGCTTACATCACTCTGTATAATAGGCTCCAGTTTCATCCACCTCATTTGAACTGATTCAAATGAATTCTTTTTAATGGCTGAGTAATATTCCACGGTGTATATGTACCACAGCTTCCTTATCCATTCGTCTGCTGATGGGCATCTAGGTTGCTTCCATGTCCTGGCTATTATAAACAGTGCTGCGATGAACATTGGGGTGCACGTGTCTCTTTCAGATCTGGTTTCCTCAGTGTGTATGCCCAGAAGTGGGATTGCTGGGTCATATGGCAGTTCTATTTCCAGTTTTTTAAGGAATCTCCACACTCTTCTCCATATTGGCTGTACTAGTTTACATTCCTACCAACAGTGTAAGAGGGTTCCCTTTTCTCCACACCCTCTCCAACATTTGTTGCTTGTAGACTTTTGGATAGGAGCCATCCTGACTGGTGTGAAATGATACCTCATTGTGGTTTTGATTAGCATTTCTCTGATAATGAGTGATGCTGAGCATCTTTTCATGTGTTTGTTAGCCATCTGTATGTCTTCTTTGGAGAAATGTCTGTTTAGTTCTTTGGCCCACTTTTTGATTGGGTCATTTATTTTTCTGGAATTGAGCTGCAGGAGTTGCTTGTATATTTTTGAGATTAATTCTTGTCAGTTGCTTTGTTTGCTATTATATTCTCCCATTCTGAAGGCTGTCTTTTCACCTTGCTTATAGTTTCCTTTTTTGTGCAGAAGCTTTTAAGTTTCATTAGGTCCCATTTGTTTAGTTTTGCTTTTATTTCTAATATTCTGGGAGGTGGGTCATAGAGGATCCTGCTGTGATTTATGTTGGAGAGTGTTTTGCCTATGTTTTCCTCTAGTAATTTTATAGTTTCTGGTCTTACATTTAGATCTTTAATTCATTTTGAGTTTATTTTTGTGTATGGTGTTAGAAAGTGTTCTAGTTTCATTCTTGACAAGTGGTTGACCAGTTTTCCCAGCACCACTTGTTAGAGAGATTGTCTTTTCCCCATTGTATATTCTTGCCTCCTTGTCAAAGATAAGGTGTCCATAGGTTCGTGGATTTATCTCTGGGCTTTCTATTCTGTTCCATTGATCTATATTTCTGTCTTTGTGCCAGTACCATACTGTCTTGATGACTGTGGCTTTGTAATAAAGACTGAAGTCAGGCAGGTTCTTTCAGAAATAAATTTTTTATTCTCTTGTCTCCTAAATTTCAGCTGCTTCTTTTCTAAGTAGCCTACACCTAAACGATCAGTGATGCCCCACCTTGCTGTCAATTGCCTTTCTTTATGAATGTAAGATTAAATCTAAACACAAACTGTTGGCCGGAGTCACCTGTCAATGGATATCTAGGATGTCCTTGTCTCAGCTCTAGTGTCTTTTAATTCTGGACAGTGATGGAGAATGAAGGTTGAACTGTGTCTGAATTAGCCTGGCCAATAGAAATCTAGAGCTTAACTAGAATATGTGCTGATTGTATCACCTCCGCTGTGGGTCTCTTGTTGCACCTGGACTTCTTCTCAACATCCTCTGTGATACAGAGAGGAGCCTGTGCTTTACTACTGAGCCACAACATGAAAATGCCAAAATATCAAGTAAATTTAATTGCTTTAACTAGTATTGCCAAAGCACATGTGTTTTATAGTTATAATCTTTGATATATAATGTTTATGTAATTAAATTTTATTATACTAATAGGGCAGGTATAATTTACTGACTTGAAATAAGAAAAACAAAATAAAACTCATGCTTTCTAGAGGACAAACAGAAAATGAAACATTAGCATGCAGATGCAGCTCACTTTAATTAGTATTAGTATATGTATGTATATTTCCTCAACAAAGCCATTATCATTTTAAGTAAATTAGAAAATGACTTCACCAGTTGAAAAATAGTATATGAAGTTTTTAACACTCAATCAAATACATTTTGAAATTGACAGTTATGTATATAATGATTGAATTAAAATAGAAATTGTCCAAGAAGTTTATAAAAGAATATTATTAAATTGAATGCCAGTATGAATTTTTAATAACTTAAAATATTTTATGGTTGTAATTATCTTTCAGTGTGTATATGTGAATTTTGTTTTGCGTGGCCTCATTGTAAAATGGTTCACATTGTAAATTCTAAGAATTTGTTATATTGCATAGTCAATTTGAATATTTCTTTTTCTTCCTATTCCAAAGTAAAATGAAAATAGTCCTCAACTTTGAGAAACTATACTAACAATAATCATTGTCCACAGAAAACCTTTAGTATAGCAATGAAATAAATATTTTCTTCCAAATTAATGTATAACCTACAGTTTTAAGCTGTGTAGAATCTGTGGGTGAATTCTAGTAGTTATTCAAACTCCTTTAAACAGTATGGTGTTTTCAATGCAGGTCCATATGATAATTTTCCTGAAATACCATTGTGTTTTACAAGACGATTATAAATTTTTAAAATGAAGGACCACTGCCTTAGGGAAAATCTGGCTATTTTATAGCACCTTTCAGAATTTGAATATACAGTTATTTGCTTAAAGAATACTTTTTCCTTGGTCATTGATTCTCAAATTATATACTATCAACCTTTGAGTTGGGTGATGCCAACATGACTTGAGGCCCCAGGTTGATTGGCCCTAATCACAAGTAGTTATGCCTGAGGCTTCTTGGAGAACAAAGCTCCTTTTAAAAACATGCTTCTTAATCTTGATGTGATACAGTACCTCTGAGAATCCCTATTCTGGCCTAGGATGCTGAGTAACAAAGAGACCCCTTTATACCTATGCAGTGATAGTGAACATGCTGCTGTTCATTGTGGACAAAGGTATTTTGGTTACCTATTTTTGCATATGAAAGTGCCTCAAAATGTAGCAGCTTAGTACAACAAACACTATCTCAAGCAGTTCTGAATGTTGGGAACCCAGGAACATCTTAGTTCATTGGTTCTGGTTCAGAGTCTCTCATGAGGTTGCAGTCAACATGACAGCTAAGACTTCAGTTATCTGAAAACTTGACAAACTGAAAGAATAAACTTAAAATCTCAATCACCTGGCTGTTAGCAAGAGAATTTAGTTTCTCCCTATATGGGCCTCTTCCCAGAGCAAGTGCTTTGACAGATGCAAGAGTAATATCACACTGCCTTTATGACTTAGTCATCGAGTCACACACCACCATTTTTGTCTTATGCTACTAATTAGAAACAAGTCACCAAGTTCAGTCCACTCTTGATGGAGACTTTACATAAGGGTATGTATACCAGGATGTCGGGATCATTGAAGGCCATCAGCTCTCCCAAACCTGTGGGCCAGATTCAACACATCACTAGTTAGACTTCTGAACATGAATGCAGTTCCCTTCTGATTCCCTCCAACTGGGAACCCCAAACATGGGGAAAACTGTGAAAACACAAGTATACCAGTATCTCACATCCTCATAGGTAAAGGAGCATGCCATAACTAGAGCATTGACCCAAAATCATATATGAACACGCACAGTAGGTATGGCTCTGGTTCCTGAGTGTGTGGTTGAAATAAGTGTTACAAATATCTGACAGAATCTTTGGTTGAGAGCTATTATCATGGGGAGGACCCATGGGGAAGTCCTAGGAACATTTTCTTCCTCAAGGGTAAAATCATAGATTGCATTAGAACAAACACAGAAATCTTTATTCCTTTCACATTTTAATTTAATTATTCAGTTTTGTCAGAACCAAAATTACAAATGGACATTAATATTAGTTTATTTATAGGGATTGTTCTAAATGGTCACCTCTTTACTAAAAATAGTGAATATTCTGATATCTGCAGTACAAATATAAATTTAGTAAATTCCTTTTATTCTCCATCATGATAAGCAGAAAATACCATGTTTTTTTATCTGACAAGAACTTTAATTTGTATTGACTGCCATGCCTCCTGGAATATATAAATTATCTGACTCTGTGCCACAATAAAATCTGTGAAGAAAGTCATGCTCTCATTATATTTATGATCAAATGCTAATTTTCTACATAAATGGTGTCATCTATATTGGACTAAGGAGCAAGAAATATTTGTTAACTGTATACCTTGATGAGATACATGCATGCCAGATTATATGAGATAAATTTCATGAAAATTCACAGAGTCCTCTATAATAGATTATGCATTCTAATAGTTGGGGCATGTCAGGATATCATTTAAAGTGATGATTAATAGAACCTGTTTATTAATAGAACCTGCTGTCCAAGGGACTCACAAGATTCTTTCACCACAGCTTGAAAGCATCAATTGTTTGGCACTCAGCCTTCTTTATGGTCCAACTCTCACATCCGTACATGACTACTGTACCTTCTACTATTAAGAAATAAAATCTTTGGTGGACTTCTGATGGCTGATTGTGTGCCTCTGACTCATATACTGGCTAATACAGAATCTTCTGACTTTGTACAGAGCCAGGGCAAAGGAAAAATATTTCCAACTTTATCAGGTTACAAGTAAGACAGCCCATCATTTAGATATTTTGGAAATTGGGATTATAGTACTCTAATAGGAAACTTACTATGGAGGCCCCACAGTTTTAGAGAAAAGACATTTCCTCTTTGGAAAATATGAATTCTGCTTTTGACAAACATATTTTGGATTGTTACTGAGCCTCAATAGAGACTCAAATCATGGGACATCAGATAATAATCAACATAAAGATGCTGTGCTATTCAGTCACTCAGTTATGTCAAACTGTTTAGGATTGACCAGTTTGATCTCTTTGCTGTCCAAGGGACTCACAAGAGTGTTTCACCACAGTTTGAAAGTATCGATTGTTTGGTGCTTAGCATTCTTTATGGTCCAACTCTCACATCCATACATGATTACTGGAACGCCCATAGCTTTGACTATACACACCTTTCTTGTCAAAGATATTTTTCTACTTTTAATATGCTGTCTAGGTTTGTCATAGCTTTTCTTCTAAGAGGCAAGCATCTTTTAATTTCATGGCTGAAATCACTGTCCACAGTGATTTTGTTTTTTTTTTTTTCCTTTTTTTTTAAAATTTTTATTATTATTATTTTTTTTTCCAGTGGGTTTTGTCATACATTGATATGAATCAGCCATGGATTTACATATATTCCCAATCCCGATCCCCCCTCCCACCTCCCTCTCCACCCGATTCCTCTGGGTCTTCCCAGTGCACCAGGCCGGAGCACTTGTCTCGTGCATCCCACCTGGGCTGGTGATCTGTTTCACCATAGATAGCATACATGCTGTTCTTTTGAAATATCCCACCCTCACATTCTCCCACAAAGTTCAAAAGTCTGTTGTGTATTTCTGTGTCTCTTTTTCTGTTCTGCATATAGGGTTATCGTTATCACCTTTCTAAATTCCATATACATGTGTCAGTATGCTGTAATGTTCTTTATCTTTCTGGCTTACTTCACCCATTATCCACAGTGATTTTGAAGCCCAAGAAAATAAAGTCTGTCAGTTTTTATTTTTTCCCTATTTTCCATGTAGTGATGGAACCAGATGCCATGATCTTAATTTTTTGAATGTTGAGTTTTAAGCTATTTTCCTCTTTCACATTCATCAAGAGGTCCTTTAGTTCCTCTTTTTTTTTTTTTTTTTTTTCAGCAGTATGAAAAGTAAAGATGGTCTGAGAATTGTTTTATCATCTAATCTTAGGATTAAGTGGTAGTACTTCTTTTACAGTAACAGCTCGTCATTAACTGGACTTGATATCTAGGAGATCATGTGTTTCCCTGGTGGCTCGGAGGGCTTCCCAGGTGGATCAGATGATAAAGGATCCGTCTATAATGCAGGAGACCTGGCTTTAGTCCCTCGGTCAGGAAGATGCCCAACAGCAGAGAAAGGCTACCAACTCCAGTATTCTTGCCTGGAGATTTCCATGGACAGAGAAGCCTGACAGACTACATTTCATGGAGCTACAAAGAGTTGGACAAGACTGAGCAACTAATACACACACACACACACAGCCCTAGCATATCATACCAAGTAAAGCTCGATATACACATGTAAGTTAATGAATAACATATTCAAAACTCAGCAGTGGTGACAGGACTGGAAAAGGTCAGTTTTCATTCCAATCCCAAAGAAAGGCAATCCCAAAGAATGCTCAAACTACCGCACAATTGCACTCATCTCACACACTAGTAAAGAAATGCTCAAAATTCTCCAAGCCAGGCTTCAGCAATACGTGAACCGTGAACTTCCAGATGTTCAAGCTGGTTTTAGGAAAAGAAGAGGAACCAGAGATCAAATTGCCAACGTCTGCTGGATCATCAAAAAAGCAAGAGAGTTCCAGAAAAAAACACCTATTTCTGCTTTATTGACTATGCCAAAGACTTCAACTGTGTGGATCACAATAAACTGTGGAAAATTCTGAAAGAGATGGGAATACCAGACCGCCTGACCTGCCTCTTGAGAAACCTATATGCAAATCAGGAAGCAACAGTTAGAACTGGACGTGGAACAACAGACTGGTTCCAAATGGGAAAAGGAGTACATCAAGGCTGTATATTGTCACCCTGCTTATTTAACTTATATGCAGAGTACATCATGAGAAACGCTGGGCTGGAAGAAGCACAAGCTGGAATCAGGATTGTTGGGAGAAATATCAATAACCTCAGATATGCAGATGACACCACCCTTATGGCAGAGAGTAAGGAGGAACTAAAAAGCCTCTTGATGAAAGTGCAAGAGGAGAGTGAAAAAGTTGGCTTAAAGATGAACATTCAGAAAACTAAGATCATGGCATCCGGTCCCATCACTTCATGGGAAATAGATGGGGAGACAGTGGAAGCAGTGTCAGACTTTATTTTCTTGGGCTCCAAAATCACTGCAGATGGTGACTGCAGCCATGAAATTAAAAGACGCTTACTCCTTGGAAGGAACGTTATGACCAATCTAGATAGCATATTAAAAAGCAGAGACATTACTTTGCCAACAAAGGTCCGTTTGGTCAAGGCTATGGTTTTTCCAGTGGTCATGTATGGATGTGAGAGTTGGATTGTGAAGAAAGCTGAGTGCCAAAAAATTGATGCTTTTGAACTATGGTGATGGAGAAGAGTCTTGAGAGTCCTTTGGACTGTAAGGAGATCCAACCAGTCCATTCTAAAGGAAATTAGTCCTGGATGTTCATTGGAAGGACTGATGCTGAAGCTGAAACTCCAGTACTTTGGCCACCTCATGCGAAGAGTTGACTCATTGGAAAAGACCCTGATGCTGGGAGGAATTGGGGGCAGGAGGAGAAGGGGACGACAGAGGATGAGATGGCTGGATGGCATCACTGAATCAATGGACATGAGTTTGAGTAAACTCCGGGAGTTGGTGATGGACAGGAAGGCCTGGCGTGCTGTGATTCATGGGGTCGCAAAGAGTCAGACACGACTGAGCAACTGGACTGAACTAGATTGAACTGATACTTCAAATATCAAACTTGGCTAAATTTCTGACTGCCCAATAATTTTGCACCACTTATTTTGAGAATCTGATATACAATTCAAGTACAACTTTAAGTGGAAGGGAGAAGGAAAGAATTCACATAGGTTTCTGCAATCAGTAAATCTTATTTTTCACAATGATTTTAAAGAGAGATAAACTCTTCTTATTTCAGATTGTCTAATTTCAATAGCAGTGATCAATCCTGAATACCTTATATAGTAATATATATCTTCGTAACCAGACAAATAGTACCTTATACATTGGTAATGTTTTTGTTCGTGGAGAGATGTCTTATTTTACTGCAAAACTAGATTTCAGTTTGTTATCCTTGACTCATATTTCTACCGTACCTTTAAGTGAAGTTAAAAGTGCATCATGCTTCAATGTGGTGTGCAGAATAAGCTTTTGTTTCTGTGAAAAAAGAAACTAGTTTTGAAGCAAAAGCAAATATGTAAATTAAAATAGAATTGACTGTGAATCACAAACTATATCACTGATCTGGTCTTATATGAGAGGAATGGATTATTAAAGATATAATTTTAGATTATGTGGTCAATTAGATTATGTATTCTGATATAAGGGCTTCCCTGTTGGCTCAAGCAGTAAAGAATCTGCCTGCACTCTAATATAAAATATCAAGGATTAATGAATGAAATAAGAGAAAAGCCTTTTATATGTGTAAAGGAAGTTGTGAACCAAAGTGATAAACTGAGATCTGTATTACAGGCACCCTGGGTATATTTGACAGTCTTGGTAACCAAGACTCTAGTGTGTAAATGGTTAATATTATAAAAGCAAGCGAGAACTTGGAAACTTGCAAGGTAGGATGTTAAAATTGAGTAACCACATATGGTTCCTACTCTGGAAAGGCTACTGTCTCAATGAAACATGTATAAGAAAAAACCCTCCCTCCTCTAGCCACAATATTCATAATGAATTCTAATAGAATCATAAAAATATTCGTTTCATGTGGTGATTGCCACAAGAATTTATGTGATATTCTGTATCATTCTCATTCTCTAGTACAGAAGTCAACAAATTATGACCTATAGGTAGCTGGCTGATTTTGTAAATTAAGTTTTATTGAAACACAGCCATGACTGTTGATTTGTGTATTGTCTGGGGCTGCTTCTGGGGGACAGAGTTAAATAAATTTTTAACAGAAACTGTCTGGCCTAAAAGCCTAAAATATTTATTAGGTGGCCCTTACAGAAAACGTTTGCTGACCCCTGTTCTAGTGGTTCACCTTTACTGGCACTGCAAACCTAACTTAGACAGTAGTAACTTTAAAACAAATAAGTGTCTCATCTGTGATTTGCCATGGGAATTTTGTCTGCCTTTGAAAAATTTCTTTAAGACAGCTAAGCCTCTGTTGTACCAGCCAAGACCCACTAAAACAAGTTCAGAATAGATCTGACATTAATATAATAAACAACAAAAATGGTTTGTAAGATGGCTGAGATGTCACCACTCTTTTTAACAAACAATATAACAATATATGCTCCACTTTCTTACCATCCAAGGAAACTTGCCAAAGTTCTAATGATTCATTTTGTTACAGACCATAGAATTAATGAATTTACTTCCTTTTATGCTCAGTGTAAGTTCACATCTTCATGACTGCTGTCTGAGAGATGGTAGAAACTTCAGCCAGCTCAAGCTGACAAGGAAGTTTTCCCATCTAGAAGATAGATAGCAACTACTAGAAAATCATTCGAGTGGCTGTCTTGCAGCCTACTTCTGGTACTTAGCCTGCAACCCTCTACCAATTCTTCCTCTTTATCAGTTAATATAGTGAGGACTTTTTATTTTCCAACTGACCATAAAACTTGGTGAAACTATCCTGTACTAATTGCCATGGGCTTACCTCAAATCACATTAATCATTCCATGAGATTATTATACCTCTTGAAAGCCATTTCCCTGTCACCTTCTCATTCTTGTCACCAAAACTGTCAAGAGCCGAGAATGTTCTAAGATTTTATCCTACTTTCAAGCTAAGAAATAAACGTTCCAGTTTTATAGATGCTGCCAGAAGATAGGAAACTCCAACTTTGGGGACAAAGGATTGAGTTATTCACAGCACAACCAGCAACCTGAACTTCAGTGTATTTGATTCTGTTCCTCTCACCCCTGTGGCCCACTGGGATGATGAATTTGGACACAGAGGGGTGCTTGTATGCAGCGTAGGATGCTTTCCTGAGCTAAGGAACCCACATATTTTTATAATGGACAATAAATATTGTTACCATTTCCTCTATCTTCCCAAGTTTCTGTCTTCCAAAGTTATTCACTTACATTGCTGAAAAAAATATTCTGGAATAAAGACACTCAGTGCTTCTGGTTCCAAACACACAGAAACACAGGGAACCCATAGAAGATTGTCCCGTAACAGACAATTTCATCCCATAAGGGATGTAAACATGCAAATATAGAGTTAAACAAAAATATAGGCAGTAAGAATACACACATGCAAAGTAATCTTTTCATGTTTGGGAACTGCTTAATACTATCTGTCCCTCTAGTTAGGGACATGTTTTATCTGGATGCAGACTAGTTCATGATGTGCATATGTGCTGCCTGGAAATTAATCACCAAAATAATTTGTTTCTATTTTATTTTTGTGCATAATCATTGAGTGCAAATTTTGTTCTAAATAAACTATTTTTTTCAAATTGTCTAAACAAATGAAATATGTTTTCAGTAATTTAAATTTATATCCTTCAACATGTAAGTAGATCAATTAAATTAAATGTTACAGATTCTTATTCTTCTATTTGTTCTGGAGGGGATTAAGAGTAGAGGACAGTAATACTGTATTCTTTTCCAAAGTCAAATGTTTCATGATCCCCATGATTCCTCATATAATTTAAAGAATAGTGTCTTTCTAAAATAAGCTGTATCACACTATATTTCTGTTTTCCATCTCAAAAGGATAGGCCTCGTGCTGTGAATTCAATCCAAATATAAGTGGTATGTTGGACACTTGAGCACAGTCACATTGCTAAAGACCAGTTTCACAGTTGGAATTAAATGTTTTTTAATGGTGATGAAATATATATATGATGACTATCATTGTTGGAAGTAAAATAGAGATTTTCAGCAGGAAGGCAAAGGATACTAAGTTCAGTAGGTTTTTTGCACAAAATGAGCAATGATTTTACATTGGGTTCAGATAAAGTCTATATTTTATTCTACTAACTCAATGTTGTTAACATCCTATTCATTATTTAATACAAATTAATCATATCAATATATCCCCAAGCATAATTAACCTTCATTTATTTATTTATTCATTGAATCTTTTCTACTCTTTCCCTCGAATTATTTTTTCTGGGGTTATTAAGATATTTTCAGTATTTAGAAACAGCACATTTCAATTTATTCATTTCTAACTATCACACACATTAAAAATGAAACTTTTGAGATGTCCTTTAACTT
This sequence comes from Dama dama, assembly GCF_033118175.1. NCBI lineage: Eukaryota > Metazoa > Chordata > Mammalia > Artiodactyla > Cervidae > Dama > Dama dama. The sequence goes on from NC_083689.1 coordinate 87,077,410, forward strand.
TGAAGTAATTATTATGTTTTTAATGGTGAGGCAGACAATAAAACTTTATCTTCCTCCATGGAGTTAAAAAAACAAATAAGAATTAAGATAGTGAATAGGTGGAGACTGAAATGTTAGACTTAAGGTTAGTATAGCTTTAAATGCATGGCTGATGAGGCTTTAGTTATACAGAGGAGCATCCTAGTCACCAGAACAGTTGAACAGCTACAGGATTTTCCCATAGGTGGAAAATGGACCCTGTTCCTCTTATCATGTAGTAGAGAGCTCATCAGGCTGTGTTCTTTTTTGTGGGCAAATAATCCTGAAAAATAAGAAGTGTTGAAAGGGCTGAGCATGGGTATGTGCATGTACTCAGTCATGTCTGACTCTCTTTGTGACCCTGTGGGCTGAAGCCCAGCGTGTTCCTCTTTCAATGAGATTTCCTAGGCAAAAATACTGGTATCAGTTGTCATTTCCTCCTCCAGGGGATCTTCCTCGCCCAGGAATCGTATCTGTGTCTCTTGCATTATCAGGCAGATTCTTTTTTTTTTTTTTCTTTTTTTTATTTGTTGGAGGCTAATTACTTCACAACATTTCAGTGGGTTTTGTCATACATTGATATGAATCAGCCATAGATTTACATGTATTCCCCATCCCGATCCCCCCTCCCACCTCTCTCTCCACCTGATTCCTCTGGGTCTTCCCAGTGCACCAGGCCGGAGCACTTGTCTCATTCAAAATGGATTAAAGATCTAAATGTAAGACCAGAAACTATAAAACTCCTAGAGGAGAACATAGGCAAAACACTCTCCGACATAAATCACAGCAAGATCCTCTATGATCCACCTCCCAGAATATTAGAAATAAAAGCAAAACTAAACAAATGGGACCTAATGAAACTTAAAAGCTTTTGCACTACAAAGGAAACTATAAGTAAGGTGAAAAGACAGCCCTCAGATTGGGAGAAAATAATAGCAAATGAAGCAACAGACAAAGGATTAATCTCAAAAATATACAAGCAGCTCCTGCAGCTCAATTCCAGAAAAATAAATGACCCAATCAAAAAATGGGCCAAAGAACTAAACAGACATTTCTCCAAAGAAGACATACAGATGGCTAACAAACACATGAAAAGATGCTCAACATCACTCATTATTAGAGAAATGCAAATCAAAACCACAATGAGGTACCATTACACGCCAGTCAGGATGGCTGCTATCCAAAAGTCTACAAGCAATAAATGCTGGAGAGGGTGTGGAGAAAAGGGAACCCTCTTACACTGTTGGTGGGAATGCAAACTAGTACAGCCGCTTTGGAAAACAGTGTGGAGATTTCTTAAAAAACTGGAAATAGAACTGCCATATGACCCAGCAATCCCACTTCTGGGCATACACACTGAGGAAACCAGATCTGAAAGAGACACATGCACCCCAATGTTCATCACAGCACTGTTTATAATAGCCAGGACATGGAAGCAACCTAGATGCCCATCAGCAGACGAATGGATAAGGAAGCTGTGGTACATATACACCATGGAATATTACTCAGCCATTAAAAAGACTTCATTTGAATCAGTCCTAATGAGATGGATGAAACTGGAGCCCCTTATACAGAGTGAAGTAAGCCAGAAAGATAAAGAACATTACAGCATACTGACACATGTATATGGAATTTAGAAAGATGGTAACGATAACCCTATATGCAAAACAGAAAAAGAGACACAGAAATTCAGGCAGATTCTTAACACTGAGTCGTCTCAGAAGCCTGAGCCAAGCAGCAGCAGTTCCTTACTCCACATCCACTGTCGGGGAGGGGTAAACAAGCAATGAAGGGAGCTCTTACTCTGGGCTTTTTCCTATGGAAACATGATTAGACTGGAGGCTCACATAACAGTAAATTTATTCGTAATCCCATTTAAGTGAAGGAAAACTAGGTAAGATGTCAAAAGATATGTATTTACACATCAGTTCTATAACTGACATGTGTTTTTTCAAACTATAACTCATTATGTTAGTTTTAATCTATGAAACAGACATAATGAAGCATTCTCTAGCAATTATAGCACATGTCCTATTGAATTATTAGTAAAATTAAGCTGTATGTTCACATACAATCATAATGCATTGGTTTCTTGTTTAAGTTTTTTTGATCTAAGATCCAATCTGGGAATATTGCATAGAAATAATCATACTGAAATGGAAAATAAACTGGAAAGGAAGAACACAAGTGTGAAATATTTATAATTATATCTATATATAGATATAGATTGGGAACTTCCCCAATGTCTCAGCAAGTAAAGAGCTCACTTGTGATGCAGGAGACACAGGTCCAATCCCTGGGTCCAGAAGATCCCCTGGAGAAGGAAGTGGCAAGCCACTTCAGTATTCTTGCCTGGAGAATCCCATGGACAGAGAAGCCTGACAGGCTACAGCCCAAAGGATCTCAAAGAGTTGGACACGATCAAGCAACAGAGCAAGCATGCATAGACATGAGTATACTTGAGGGAAGAGTTGAGATCTTAGTATTGCTTTCCACTGATTTATTGATATTATGAGTAATTATTCTCACTGATATATACTTTTACCATAAGGAAATTAAATTTACCATATCTATTTACTATAAATTGTAATCATTGGAAACATGAGATTCTATTCAGCAATTTAAAAACAAAAAAGGAAATTGTGCCATTTGCAACAACATAGATAGATCTTAGGGATATCATGCTAAATGAAGTAAGTCACATAGAAGGACAAATCCTGTATGATCTCACTTATACGTGAAATCTAAACAAACCAGACTCAGAAGCTGAGAGCAGATTGGTGGTTTTCAGGGGTGGAAGTGGGAGGGATAAGGTGATAGTGGCCAAAAGGTGCAAGCTTCCAGTTAGAAAATAAATAGGTTCTGGGATGCAACATACATTATGATGGCTATAGTTAACAATATTATACTTTGTATTCGGAAATTGCTATGAGAGTGAATCTTGAAAGTTCCCATTGGATTTTTGTGTATTTGCAAAAGATACTGTATGTCTAGAACTGTAATTTCTATTTATAGTTGAAATAGACCTTATGGCTGACTTTATTTTAGGGGTTATCTCTTATCCACTCCAGCTTACATTACTGCAGTTAAAGCATCATTTCTATTTTGCATCCACTCTGAATATGTAGGGGCTTCCCTTGTGGCTCAGCTGGTAAAGAATCTGCCTGCAATGCAGGAGACCTGGATTTGATCCCTGGGTTGGGAAGACGCCCTGGAGAAGGGAAAGAATACCCACTCCAGTATTCTGGCCTGGAGAATTCCATGGACTGTATAGTCCATGGGGTTGCAAAGAGTCAGACACGACTGAACAACTTTCACTTCACTTACTTCTGAATATGTAGGAAGACTCACTTAGGAAGATAAACAACTTGCCTCTTTCTCCTTTTTTTATTTGTTCTCTTCTAAGGGAGGGAGGGAATATCATTAATCTAAAAAGTGAAAACTATTGACCTGTTTTGGTTTAGCCCTTTAAGCAAAGCCATACAATGAGTTGAGTGCAGGGAGTTTACTTGAGAGGAGATTCCAAGACACAGAAGAGATAGGAAGGAAAGTAGCAAGGGAAGAGTGAAAGTTAATAAAGTTTATATTAATAAGCTGATGGCAGCTGTGGGGATCTGAGGAGGGAAATTTGCTGAGGAGGCTCTGAAGAATCTTATAGAATATACTTCATTGAATTTCCTTTTTTTTTTTTTTTTTTTTAGAGGACAGATAAGACGGCAGTTATCATCCAGGGCTTGATCCCAGAAGGTTACTCCCCCAATTCAGTGGTGGACCTTCATGTAGGCCAGAAGCAGCAAAGCAGAGCCATCAACTATATCAGCATAGAAATCAGGCCAAGAGAATATATCCCCGTGCACAGTAAGTTTTTGTTACAGAGCACCATTTTAATAAGGGACCTGAGTAACCACTGTATTGAAAAGTCCAATTATCCTTTCTCTCCCTATTCCATATTTCTTGTTGTGTTCCAGCTGAACTCATTCAGGGTAAGTACTGGGGAGTGACTGGGAGGCCTCTGCCTAAGTCAGGCTCTCTAATATATTTTTTTTACTAATTGTCTGAGTTTGGGAAGTTATCAGGAAATTGCATAGTTGTTAATAAAGATGGTAAATTTGGATCTCATTTGCTTACTGATCCTTTTGTTTACTGAATAGGTCATAACCATATAACCCTGAGGGAAGAAAAAAGGGGTAAGACTTAAAGATGGAAACTTCCAAGATAATGACGCTTTGTATGCACAGTAGTAAATCTCAGGCTTCTGCATCTGATAAATTCTTTCATTTAGTAATTTTGACTGAGCAAGGGCACGCAACCTTGAAGAGTTAGCTATTTTGAACTTTTTTTCCCTAATTAATAAAATTCAGTCCTCAGTGCTCAGACTCTAGGTTGTGTCCAACTCTTTGTGACCCCCATGGACTATACCCCACCAGGCTCCTCTGTCCATAAGATTCTCCTGGCAAAAATACTGGAGTGGGATGCCATTTCATCTTCCAGGGGATCGCCAAACCCAGGGATCAAATCCGCATCTCTTATATCTCCTGCACTGTCAGACAGATTCTTTTCCACTAGCACCATGTATAAAATTAATACATGTGTTTAAATATACATATATTCTAAAATATAATACAAATATGATATATACAATATTTATTCATATATGTATTATACATATACATATATTTATATGAATCAAGTTTGTGTGAAAAAATTCAAAACAGTGGCTTAAAAAAGAACGTAATCTTTCTCTAAAATGAATGTCAGCAAGTCTGTTGTTCAGGACAGCTATGGCAGGTATGTCACATAAAGTACTGTCCTGGCCTTTCTCTTGTTCTTGCATTATCCTGGGCTTCCATTCACAAGATCATTTTGTGTGCTAGGATGAGTCCTCCAAATTAAGCTATCATAAATGTACTCTATGTAACAAAAAGGGGAAGAAACAAAAAGGTAGGGGCAAAGGTCCATGCTGGCTGTGATGTAAGAAAGACCCACATAATACTATTTTCATCACATTGTTCAATTTTGTCACTTGTTCATAGCTTAGCTGTAACTCAGACTGGGCAATGCAGTTCTTATTTGGGAGAACAATGTTTCCAGCAAACGTTATTGCTGTATGTCAAAAACCAACACAATACTATAAGCAATTACCCTCCAATTAAAAATAAGCAATTGTTTTAAAAAGAATCCTCTTAAAGTGGATTAGAGAAAGATGAAAAGAGAAGATTCTACACATGGACAATAACCAGATGGTCAATGCCGAAATCAGATAGATTATATTCTTTGCAGTCAAAGATGGAGAAACTCTATACAGTCAGCAAAAACACAACCAGGAGCTGACTATGGAACAGATCATGAACTCCTTATTTCAAAATTCAGACGTAAATTAAAGAAACTAGGGAAAACCACTCGCCCATTCAGATATGACCTAAATCAAATCCCTTATGAATATGCAGTGGAAGTGACAAAGAGATTCAGGGATTAGATCTGATAGACAGAGTGCTTGAAGAACTAAAGACAGAGGTTTGCGACATTGCACAGGAGGCAGTGATCAAGACCATCACCAAGAAAAAGAAATGCAAAAAGGCAAAGTGGTTGTCTGAGGAGGACTTACAAATAGCTGAGAAAAGAAGAGAAGTCTTACATTTAGATCTTTAATCCATTTTGAGTTTATTTTTGTGTATGGTGTTAGAAAGTGTTCTAGTTTCATTCTTTTACAAGTGGTTGACCAGTTTTCCCAGCACCACTTGTTAAAGAGGTTGTCTTTTTTCCATTGTATATCCTTGCCTCCTTTGTCAAAGATAAGGTGTCCATAGGTTCGTGGATTTATCTCTGGGCTTTCTATTCTGTTCCATTGATCTATATTTCTGTCTTTGTGCCAGTACCATACTGTCTTGATGACTGTGGCTTTGTAGTAGAGTCTGAAGTCAGGCAGGTTGATTCCTCCAGCTCCATTCTTCTTTCTCAAGATTACTTTGGCTATTCGAGGTTTTTTGTATTTCCATACAAATTGTGAAATTCTTTGGTCTAGTTCTGTGAAAAATACCGTTGGTAGCTTGATAGGGATTGCATTGAATCTATAGACTGCTTTGGGTAGAATAGCCATTTTGACAATATTAATTCTTCCAATCCATGAACACGGTATGTTTCTCCATCTGTTTGTGTCCTCTTTGATTTCTTTCATCAGTGTTTTATAGTTTTCTATGTATAGGTCCTTTGTTTCTTTAGGTAGATATACTCCTAAGTATTTTATTCTTTTTGTTGCAATGGTGAATGGTATTGTTTAAAGATCTAAATGTAAGACCAGAAACTATAAAACTCCTAGAGGAGAACATAGGCAAAACACTCTCCGACATAAATCAAAGCAAGATCCTCTATGACCCACCTCCCAGAATATTGGAAATAAAAGCAAAACTAAACAGATGGGACCTAATGAAACTTAAAAGCATTTGCACTACAAAGGAAACTATAAGTAAGGTGAAAAGACAGCCCTCAGATTGGGAGAAAATAATAGCAAATGAAGAAACAGACAAAGGATTAATCTCAAGAATATACAAGCAACTCCTGAAGCTCAATTCCAGAAAAATAAATGACCCAATCAAAAAATGGGCCAAAGAACTAAACAGACATGTCTCCAAAGAAGACATACAGATGGCTAACAAACACATGAAAAGATGCTCAACATCACTCATTATTAGAGAAATGCAAATCAAAACCACAATGAGGTACCATTACACGCCAGTCAGGATGGCTGCTATCCAAAAGTCTACAAGCAATAAATGCTGGAGAGGGTGTGGAGAAAAGGGAACCCTCTTACACTGTTGGTGGGAATGCAAACTAGTACAGCCGCTATGGAAAACAGTGTGGAGATTTCTTAAAAAACTGGAAATAGAACTGCCATATGACCCAGCAATCCCACTTCTGGGCATACACACTGAGGAAACCAGATCTGAAAGAGACACGTGCACCCCAATGTTCATCGCAGCACTGTTTATAATAGCCAGGACATGGAAGCAACCTAGATGCCCATCAGCAGATGAATGGATAAGGAAGCTGTGGTACATATACACCATGGAATATTACTCAGCCATTAAAAAGAATTCATTTGAACCAGTCCTAATGAGATGGATGAAGCTGGAGCCCATTATACAGAGTGAAATAAGCCAGAAAGATAAAGAACATTACAGCATACTGACACATGTATATGGAATTTAGAAAGGTGATAACGATAACCCTATATGCAGAACAGAAAAAGAGACACAGAAATACACAACAGACTTTTGAACTTTGTGGGAGAATGTGAGGGTGGGATATTTCAAAAGAACAGCATGTATGCTATCTATGGTGAAACAGATCACCAGCCCAGGTGGGATGCACGAGACAAGTGCTCCGGCCTGGTGCACTGGGAAGACCCAGAGGAATCGGGTGGAGAGGGAGGTGGGAGGGGGGATCAGGATTGGGAATACATGTAAATCCATGGCTGATTCATATCAATGTATGACAAAACCCACTGGAAAAAATAAAATAAAATAAAAAAAAATAAAAAAAAGAAAAGAAGAGAAGTGAAAGGCAAAGGAGAAAAGGAAAGATATACCCATTTGAATGCAGAGTTCCAAAGAATAGCAAGAAGAGTTAAGAAAGCCTTGCTCAGTGATCAATGCAAAGAAATAGAGGAAAACAATAGAATGGGAAAGACTAGATATCTTTTGAAGAAAATTAGAGACACCAAGGGAATGTTTCATGTAAAGATGGGCACAATAAAGGACAGAAATGGTATGGACCTAACAGAAGCAGAAGATATTAAGAAGAGGTGGCAAGAATACACAGAAGAACTATACAAAAAATATTTTCATGACCCAGATAACCACAGTGTTGTGATCACTCACCTGGATCCAGACATCCTGGAATGTGAAGTCAAGTGGGCTTTAGGAAGCATCACTGCAAACAAAGCTAGTGGAGGTGATGGAATTCCAGTTGAGCTATTTCAAATCCTACAAGGTGATTCTGTAAAAGTGCTGCACTCTATATGCCAGCAAATTTGAAAAACTCAGCAGTGGCCACAGGACTGGAAAAGGTCAGTTTTCATTCCAATTCCTAAGAAAGGTAATCCCAAATAATTCTCATACTACCACACAATTGCACTCATCTCACACACTAGTAAGGTAATGCTCAAAATTCTCCAAGCCAGGCTTCAGCAATATGTGAACTGTGAACTTCCAGATTTTCAAGCTAGGTTTAGAAAAGGCAGAGAAACCAGAGATCAAATTGCCAGGATCTAATGGACCATTGAAAAAGCAAGAGTTCCAGAAAAATATCTACTTCTGTTTTACTGACTATGCCAAAGCCTTTGACTGTGTGGATCACAAGAAACTGTGGAAAAGTCTTAAATAGATGGGAATACCAGACCACGTTACCTGCCTCCTGAGAAATTTGTATTCAGGTCAAGAGGCAACAGTTAATATTGGGCGTGGAACAACAGACTGGTTCCAAATCAGTGAAGGAGTATATCATGGCTATATAGTGTCACCCTGCTTATTTAACTTAAATGCAGAGTACATTATGTGAAATTGCGGGCTGGATGAAGCACAGGCTAGATTCAAGATTGCTGGGAGAAACATCCATAACCTCAGATATGTAGGTGACACTACCCTTATGGCCAAAAGCAAAGAAGATCTAAAGAGCCTCTTGATGATATTGAAAGAAGACAGTGAAAATGTTGACTTTAAACTCAACATTCAGAAAACTAAGATCCTGGCATCCTGTCCCATCATTTCATGGCAAATAGATGGGGAAACAATGACAGTGACAGACTTTATTTTTCTGGCCTCCAAAATCACTGCAGATGGTGACCGCAGCTTTCTCCTTGAAGAAAAGCTATGTCCAACCTAGACAGCATATTAAAAAGCAGAGACATTACTTTGCCAACGACTGTCCATCTAGTCAATGCTATGATTTTTTCAGTAGTCATGTATGGATGTAAGTTGCACTCTGAAGAAAGCCGAGTGCTGAAGAATTGATGCTTTTGAACTGTGGTGTTGGAGAAGACTTTTGAGAGTTGCTTGGACTGCAAGGCGATCCAACGAGTCAATCTTAAGGAAATCAGTCCTGAATATTCACTGGAAGGACTGATGATGAAGCTGAAACTCCATAACTTTGGCCATCTGATGTGAAGAACTGACTCATTGGAAAAGACCCTGATGCTGCAGAAGATTGAGTGCAGGAGGAGAGAGGATGGCAGAGGATGAGACGGTTAGATGGCATCACCGACTCAATGGACATGAGTTTGAGCATAGTGGTGATGAACAGGGAAGCCTGACGGGCTGCAGTCCCTGGGGTCGCAACAAGTCAGACATGATTGAGTGATTGAACTGAATTGAAAGAAAGATGACTATCCACAGTCAGCTTGATAATACTATGAAGAACAATTGGATATAAAGAACAATTGGAGAAATGCTTATGAATAGCCTACCAAAGGGCCTATTACAAGGAGGCCATTCAGCATAGTTTATTTTTAACAGTCATCATTATCTTCATCTTCATCATTGTTAATTATTAAAAGGTTTTATTTATAGAATTCTAAGTCTATATTCTTTCCAATGTATCTCTAATTCTTGAATATGTGTAGTACTGGCTTTTGCATTATCATTTCAGATAGTGGGATGAATTATAGCTGGAATGAGATAATTAAATTAATTAGAGACTTATTGCCTGCAATACATTGCTATCAAAAACCTCAAAAAAAGTTTGTTCATTAAATAGTTCATGCATTCAATCTCAGGTTTTTTTCTTGGATTACTGATACAGTTGTATATTTGTGTGTATTGTTGTATTAGTTGCTCAGTCATGTCTGACTTTCTTGGGACCCCATGGACCATAGTCTGCCAGGTTCCTCTGTCCGTGAAACTCTCTAGGAAAGAATACTGAAGTGGGCTGCCATTCCCTTCTCCAGGGGATCTTCCCAACTGAGGGACTGAACCCAAGTCTCCTGCATTGCAGGCAGATTCTGCAATTCTGTCTGAGCCACAAGGGAAACCCATATATATAGACACATCTTATTTCTTTTTTAGATATTATGATATTAAAATATTCTGCCAGCTCCTTTTTCTGTGTATAACATTTTAATAATGCAAGTTAACCAAATATATATTTTAGAAACATGCATATTAATATTCTGGTCAGATTTGTTGCTCTACTATATAAAGTAAAATAAATTTTTATCAAACCTTATTAGATTTATTCTATAGTCATAACTCTTTGTTTAAACCTTTAAAATATTTTCTTTAGTTTTTGATCTTATTTCAGATATAACTGTCCTAGACTTCAAATTTAAAGAGTAGTCACCAGACACATCCACAACTGAGTGTCATATCTCCTTTGGCCCAGCCACTTCACTCCTTCTGGCGCTATTGTTAATTTTCCTCTGCTCTTCCCCAGTAGCGTATTGGATACCCTCTTACCTGGGGGCCTCATCTTTTGGTATCATATCTTTTGGCCTTTTATATAGTTCATGAGGTTCTCACAGCAAGTATACTGGGATGGTTTGCCATTCCCTCCTCCAGTGGATCATGTTTTGTCAGAACTCTCTTTTATGTCCTGTCCATCTTGGGTGGTCCTGCATAGCATGGCTCATAGCTTCACTGAGTTATGCAAGTCCCTTCACCACAACAACGCAGATATCTTTGAAGGGGAATTTAATTCATAATGATAGTAATTATCCACATATCTTAAATTTTAAGTCAGATAACCAGCATTAGCAGATTGGACCTGTATAATCTCTGAATTTTAACACATATATATGGAATTTAGAAAGATGGTAACAATAACCCTATATGCAAAACAGAAAAAGAGACACAGAAATACAGAACAGACTTTTGAACTCTGTGGGAGAATGTGAGGGTGGGATATTTCAAAAGAACAGCATGTATACTATCTATGGTGAAACAGATCACCAGCCCAGGTGGGATGCATGAGACAAGTGCTCGGGCCTGGTGCACTGGGAAGACCCAGAGGAATCGGGTGGAGAGGGAGGTGGGAGCGGGGATCGGGATGGGGAATACGTGTAAATCTATGGCTGATTCATATCAATGTATGACAAAACCCACTGAAATGTTGTGAAGTAATTAGCCTCCAACCAATAAAAAAAAAATATATATATAGTAAATTTCTAAGATTAACATTTAAATAACATAATATTAGAATAATACTTCTGAAAATATCTTTGAGTTCTAGTTTTTTTGGGCCTTTGAACTTTTTGCTTTTTATTTTCTTTAGTTTTCTATCTTATTAATAAAAAGAGTAATGTTAGTAAAAACAAAAGGGTTACAAAGCCTTGACTTAATTTTTCTTTCAACATAAGGAAATCTTTTTAGCAGGCTACTACATTTGTGTTCATAATCATATGTAAGCTATGACAAATAGTTTAAATAGAAACTGGTTCTTTAAGTCTGAACTGGAAAAAAATATCAAGTTTCAACATCTATGGGAGAAGAGAAGTCTGCTAGCAGTTTCTAAAACCAAAACTTACAAGCCAAAAAAAAAAGCAAATCCTTAAGAGTTATTGTTAGTTACTGAGCCTTCCAAACAGAAAACAAAGAGATGTTTCCTAATTGCTACATGCATATATAAAAAAATCTATGTGCTCCCACCCTCATTTTCTCTTTTATGGCTCTTCTTAATGTAAATATTAAAGTAAATTTAGCCACATAAAATGTGTGATTTTTGAAACGTGTTAGAAGCAACTGCTTTGAGTATCACAGACTCTAAAATGCCTAAAGGAAGCTTAACATCTGGAGTGATCTTGAAAGAAAAATTATCAAACTCTTTTCCTGCTCATTCAGTTAAACTAAATATGTTATAGGTATTGATAATCTTTCTATTCACCAGACACTGTACTAAGGGTTATACAAAATAAGTCTCAATTCAGCATCTACTACTCATTCAGCCTCTTTTCCTCTATTTTTAGGCAAGTGCTGAAAAGGGTCAGTCATCTTTACTTGTTAACCCTTTGCCTCTGCCCAATCACACCTACCCCACCTGATCTATCAAATTGCCAACCCAAGCACAAAACATAAACAGGTTTTGCTGAAGTTACAATAGCCTTTCAGTTATCAAATTAAATGTGGGAAATTGGTCCTTCATTGTATCTCTCTGATGCATATATCACTGTCGATCACTAATTTTTAATTCTCTGCACCCTTGACTTTTCTGTGTATTTTTGGATCTCCTTGCCATTTTACACATTCTTTGCCTGCCTGCTAGATTCCTGGACTTTTGTGAAATGGAAATATTTGTGCTTTCCAGGAATCTAGTGAATAAGCATGATATTAATCATTTCATCTATTCTCATATTTCTCATTATCTTTCATATACTTATCATTTCAAAATTTATATTCCCAGATCACACCACTACCTTGAACTTCAGAATTAATTATATAATTAATTCCTATGTCTTTTTCAGAAACATGTATTTCAATACTGAACTTATTGGCTAAAAATAAAAGTATTGATAATGCTAAATGTTGGTAGATAAGGAACAGCTGCAACTCTAATATCATGCTGGTGAGAATTTAATATGCTGAAACTACTTTGGAAAACTTAGTAGTTTATTATGAACTTAAACATACAATAATCAGATGACTTTGCAATTTCTATCCTAAATATTTACCCAAGAGCAAATGCTCACACAAAGGTTTACATATGAATATACAAAACAGTGTAATTTTTAGTCTAAAAGCCAGAAACAACTCAAATATTGATGAATGGATTAAACAGATTGTAATATAGCCATATGATGCAATACTACTCTGCCACAAAGAAGGAATATACAGTTGATACATTCAAATATATCACTGAATATTGAAGATATTATGTTAAGAAAAATATAAGTAGTGCATACTGCATTATTCCTTTTATAAGAAATGCTAGAAAATGCAAATTTAATCTATAGTGATAAAATGCATATCAGCAGTTACCTGCTGCTGGAGGCTGGAAGAACTTGACTTGCAAACTGGTGTGAGGGAATTTTCAAAATAGGTAAATCTTACTGTATGTGATTAAGTCTCAATAAAAATTATTTAAAAAGTGAATTCATTGTCACCCCATTTCTGCTCCCCTTACACCAAAATCTTTCATTTTTCCATATTAGTCTGGTGATGATTCCACAGTCTACTCAAGTCTACTTCAAGGTAAATGCTTGTAATTGATTCATCCCTAATTCTATCCTTTCATTCTATGTCCAGTTGTCAAACTCCTCCATCTATGTCATCTGAGTATTTCCCAGATATGTCAAACCCTTTGTTTTTACTCCCTTTCTTCTAATACCTTTCCTCTCTCTTGAGGTACATGCTCAGTTGTTTCCTATGGAACTGACCCTCACCTACTATTTATTGTACTTATTGTTTACTATAATGTTTTATCCAATTAGCTTGATAATTTAGTTCTTAGGAAGGGAAATTAAAACTGAATAGATTTACCACCTTTTCCCATGTTTTATTGGAAGTATTCAAAGCACGCCTTCTTGAGATGCAATAATATGTAACTCTAGCTCTTGTGAAAAATATTAAAGGTCCAATAAATACAATTTCTTGCCTCAGATTTTAGAATTAAATGAAAAACAAGGCACTGAAGACCTTAAAATAAAGGTCAGTATTTCAAATTTATTACTAATAAGCCTGTTTGGACAATGTGACTTTTGCACTACAGTTGAATAGGCTGGCTAGTACTATCTCAAAATGTGAGATTCAACTGTAGTGCAAAAGTCACATTGTCCAAACAGGCTTATTAGTAATAAATTTGAAATACTGACCTTTATTTTAAGGTCTTCAGTGCCTTGTTTTTCATTTAATTCTAAAATCTGAGGCAAGAAGAGGTACCATTACACACCAGTCAGGATGGCTGCTATCCAAAAGTCTACAAGCAATAAATGCTGGAGAGGGTGTGGAGAAAAGGGAACCCTCTTACACTGTTGGTGGGAATGCAAACTAGTACAGCCGCTATGGAAAACAGTGTGGAGATTTCTTAAAAAACTGGAAATAGAACTGCCATATGACCCAGCAATCCCACTTCTGGGCATACACACTGAGGAAACCAGATCTGAAAGAGACACGTGCACCCCAATGTTCATCGCAGCACTGTTTATAATAGCCAGGACATGGAAGCAACCTAGATGCCCATCAGCAGATGAATGGATAAGGAAGCTGTGGTACATATACACCATGGAATATTACTCAGCCATTAAAAAGAATTCATTTGAACCAGTCCTAATGAGATGGATGAAGCTGGAGCCCCTTATACAGAGTGAAGTAAGCCAGAAAGATAAAGAACATTACAGCATACTGACACATGTATATGGAATTTAGAAAGGTGATAACGATAACCCTATATGCAGAACAGAAAAAGAGACACAGAAATACACAACAGACTTTTGAACTTTGTGGGAGAATGTGAGGGTGGGATATTTCAAAAGAACAGCATGTATGCTATCTATGGTGAAACAGATCACCAGCCCAGGTGGGATGCACGAGACAAGTGCTCCGGCCTGGTGCACTGGGAAGACCCAGAGGAATCGGGTGGAGAGGGAGGTGGGAGGGGGGATCAGGATTGGGAATACATGTAAATCCATGGCTGATTCATATCAATGTATGACAAAACCCACTGGAAAAAAAAAATAATAATAAAAAAAAAATAAAAAAAAAAAAAGCAGAGACTACCACTGTGAGATAATAACAAAATGGAAGAACAAACTAGAATGGACCTTTTCTCTGGTAGACAGATATGAAAGAGTGAGGTTAGTGAGTTAGGCATATTTAATTAATTATTTCCAGGACAATTCAGTAAGTTCCTCCTCCCCTTGGGAGAAACTTAATAGACTGTGTAGATATTATGGAAATATTCCTTCCATGTGTCACCCTCGTGGGTATTGGATAAGATACATGAAAAAGTTAAAGTATAGGAAATACATTACCCACCAGACAGCTGTCTCTGCCCCTATCCTTGACATATGGAAGAGGGGAAGGACCCGTATGCAAGTGAAGCCAACCCAGAAAAAATGTTACCGGAGAAACTGAACAAAAGAGACAGATTTGTGATGGCACTATTTGAACACCTAAACCCAGACTGAGTAGGCCTTTATGTCACTGTTCCCTGGCTCCCACAAGGAGGACAACAGGCTCTAATGTGGGCAGATAACATGGCTGAAGATCCACACAAGGACACAACTGATTTCTCCTAAATACAACCGCATGCATGCTTACTAAGTCTCCTCAGTCAGGTCCAACTCTTTGCAAACCCATGGACTGTTTGTAGCCCGCCAGGCTCCTCCGTCTATGGAATTCTCTAGGCAAGAATACTGGAATAGGTTGTTGTGCCCTTCTCCAGGGGATCTTCCCAACTCAATGATGGAACCTGCATCTATTATGTCTCCTGCATTGGCAGGCATGTTCTTTACCACTAGGACCACTTGGAAATCCCAATATATAATCACATGTCAGCCCAAATGCTCGTGAGCTCCTCTCTATGCAGAAGGCTCTACGTTTCTATCAGTTTTGAAGTGCCGCATGTTCACCACTTATCATGGCACGACAGGAGACAGAGCTGAGCTGGCCGGGGACTGGTGAGAACCCTGTGGTGTTGTGAGAAGGGCTTACCTATGGGGCGAGAGGGCTTCCCCAGTAGCTTAGCGGTAAAGAATCTGCCTACAATGCAGGAGCCAACTCCTAGGTTGTAAAGATCCACTGGAAGAAGAAATTGCAACTCACCCCAGTATTCTTGCCTGGAGAATCCCATGGACAGAGGAGGATGGTGGGCTACAGTCCATGGGGTAGCAAAGAGTCCAACATGACTGAAGCAATTTAGCACATGGGATAAGAACAGGAACTCTATACAGTTTTGGTAACCAATCAAGGTTGAAGACAGTCTTTGCAGAGGGTGAAGGATTATAGTTTTGTATTGTTTTTAATTATACAAAGTTTTAAAATTTTAAATATATATATTTTAAATTTTAAATATATATATTTTAAATTTAAAATATAAGTTGATAGATAAATCAGGTGGATGTTCATATTTGTGCATATTTTTGGAAGAAATATTCTTTGAATATTGGATTTAGTATAATAAACTGTAACATGATTTCAGTTCAGTCGCTCAGTTGTGTCCGACTCTTTGCAACCTCATGGACTGCAGTATGCCAGGCGTCCCTGTCCTTCACCAACTCCCAGAGTTTACCCAAACTTATGTCCATTGAGTCAGTGATGCCATCCAACCATCTCATCCTCTGCCGTCCCCTTCTCCTCCCACCTTCAATCTTTCCCAGCATCAGTGTCTTTGCAAATGAGTCAGTTCTTTGCATCAGGTAGCCTAAGTATTGGAGTTTCAGCTTCAACATCAGTCCTTCCAGTGAACACTCAGGACTGATTTTAGGATGGACTGGTTGGATCTCCTTGCTATCCAAGGGACCCTCAAGAGTCTTCTCCAACACTACAGTTCAAAAGCATCAATTCTTTGGTGCTCAGCTTTCTTTATAAACCAACTCTTACATCCATACATGACTACTGGAAAAAGCATAGCTTTGACTAGATAGACCTTAGTTGGCAAACTAATGTCTCTGCTTTTTAATATGCTGTCTAGGTTGGTCATAACTTTCCTTCCAAGGAGCAAGCGACTTTTAATTTCATGGCGGCAGTCACCATCTGCAGTAATTTTGGAACCCCCTGAAATAGAGTCTGCCACTGTTTCCCCATCTATGTGCCATGAAGTGATGGGACTGGATGCCATGATTTTAGTTTTCTGAATGTTTAGTTTTAAGCCCACTTTTTCACTCTCCTCTTTCACTTTCATCAAGAGGCTCTTTAGTTCCTCTTCACTTTCTGCCATAAGGGTAGTGTCATCTGCATATCTGAGGTTATTGATATTTCTCCCTGCAATCTTGATTCCAGTTTGCGATTCATCCAGCTGAGCATTTCTGATGATGTACCCTGCATATAAGTTAAATAATCAGGATGACAATATACAGCCTTGACGTACTTTTCCTATTAGGAATGAGTAACATGATTTGGAGAATAAAAATTAAGGACAAGGCAAATAAAAAATGAAACATTAAAAATACTTCTAAATTCTCATCTTGAAGAGATCTCTAGTCTTTCCCATTCTATTGTTTTCCTCTATTTCTTTGCACTGATCCTGAGGAAGGCTTTCCTATCTCTCCTTGTTATTCTTTGGAACTCTGCATTCAAATTGGTATATCTTAACTAAATAAAGACCACCTTGGATGTTTAATCTAATGAGCATATATGAAATTGTGCACTCATTATTTAGAGAATACATGTTATTTCAAGTAAAAAATGGAGCAGTTTTAACACATTATCAGGAATCATACTAGTTAAATAAGCACATTTCAATGAAATCAAACTATCAATGCCATGCAGACTATCTACACTAATAGGTCAGAAATGAACATGGCCAGCAAAAGGATATACCTCTTTTTTTCTTGGGATGGACACTTTAATAAATGGTACTGATAAAAATGGAGGCCATCTGGGTAAAAGAAAATAGATTCCCTACCTCATTATAATGTCCGGATGGATTAAGATGAAAATGTAAGCAGCAAAAATTTAACAACTTATGAAAACATAGAATGCAACATATTTCTGACCCTTTATAAGGAAGAATTGCGTAAGGATTAAATGCATATGTAAGAAAATATATTTATTCAAAGTGTTAAAATTAGAAATTTATAATAATAGAGAATGTTTTATAATAGATTTCTATATCATTTATTTAAGTTAATATATTCAAATTAAACAAAACTCTCACAGTTCAGTGAGTGAAGACAAAGAACTCAATTGAAACTGGATGAACCATACACAAACAGTTCACAGAAACTGAGCCATACCCTCCAACTTTATCCATGGCTTAGCTTTCTGCAGTTTCAGTTACCTGAGATCACCTGCAGTCTGAAAATTTTAAATGGAAAACTCCAGATATAAACATTTTGCAAGGTTTAAACCACTTGCCTTTCTGAGTGGCAGAATGAAATCTCATGCCCTCCTGCACCATCCCACCTGGGGTGTGAATCATCCCTTTGTCCAGGGGTATCCATGCTGTATGCATTACTGCCCTTTCTAACAATATAGGAAAAATAAAGTATATATAGAGTTCAGTACTGTCTGAAGTTTCAAGCATCCACTGGAGGTCTTGTTATGTATTTTCCCCACCATGAATAAGGGGGGACTGCTGTATGTACATTTTGTTTATCATGACAATTTTAATTCTAGTTAGAGTAACTCTCTCATACAGATGTACTGGAGGCAGATGGATATCTTTTATTGCTGCATTATTTGTAAGGACAAAAACTTGAAAAAAAATTAAATGTCTTTCAATTTCAATATAGTAATAAATTATGGGATGTTCATATAGTGGTACTCTATGAAATAGTTAACAAGAATGAACTACAGCTGTAAGTGTCAAAATGGCTAATCTTGAAAATATCATGCTTGTGAAAGTAGAGAATTGTAAAAGAATATATATAGGATGATAGCAGTTATGGAAATTTTATAAACACAGAATGGTACTATATATTTTAGGGTACATAAATAAGTAATGAAATATATATTCATGCATAGACAGAATAAACAACTTCAGGATAAATGGATCAAGAAGAGAAGAATAGAGTGAAATAAGGCAAGTGCTTTAACTAGTTCTGTAACATTTTTTTTTTTTTTTAAATCTTACAAGTAAAATAGTATACAAAATATTTACATCTAAATTCTGGATATATGAGATGTATTACATAAAGTAATGAACATTTTAAACAACTTTAAAAGTTGTTTCATAATTTATCAATTTAGAACTTACTGAGTTAAGCAGCATTAATTTAGAATATTTCCTGTTTCTTTTTTTTACTGGTAGTAGATCACAAATATACTATCATTGAAATATTAAGCAAGCACTTTCAGGTTTCCTATATTATTAAATGTTTTGTATTTCTATGGTGGGGGAAAACTAAATAATTTCTGTCTCTTATGCTTAATACATACTGTACTAGATTTCTATATTAGATATCCCTGCCAGAGAGCCTCATAAGACCAGAAATATTTTTACATTATTAGCATTATTAGTTCAGTACAGTAGTACTCTGACATATATATATATATATATATGTATTACCTTTTTGTATATTTTAATTTTTCTGAGAAAGTTTGTATGATATCTAATTTAATTTCATTCTGTGAGATACAACAATCAATAGTATGTAAAAGATGAGGCATATTTTACTTAGCTTTTTCTTTGAAAATAAAGAAGGGCTATTTGTAAGAAAAAAAATGAAATCATACACTTTTAATACTTTTATAGAATTTAAATTAAAATTAAGCAAATATAGTTAATTTATGTTGAGAACAATGTTTCAAAATTCCAAGAAATAATTCAAAACTGCTTCTTATATTTCAGAGTCAATTCTATGAACTTTGTAAATGTTAACTCATATAACCTCATGATGGTTCTATGAGGCAGGTATTGAGACTGTTCTCCTTTTTACATGTGTCAACACTAAGGTACAGAAAAGTAAAGAAATTACTTAATATCATAGAGCTCAAAGGTGATGGATTTAGGCTATGAACCTGATCCCAGACATGCTACTCCTCACTACTTTCTATGTCCTAATGCTGAGGCAATATATTTTTGCCTTGATGCCAGTCAGCAATTGAATATATGATTTGAGGTCACCCTATTGGGCTCCTTGTAGATACCTGCACTTATTTAGGTACACATGAACTAGTGTAAGCATAGTGATTATCAATGATAATACATCTAAATGAGGAATTCAGTGACCTAATGCATAGGTCCCCAGTCAGAGGTCAATTTTCCTTTTTGCTGAAAGAAGTAAACTAAATATAACAACGTGGAGTCAGCAATGGGATTGATCTCTTTACGACTATAATAACTCACAAAGCTTAATTAAAGCATATGACAGATCATCTTTGATTAGATCTGTGGAGATATGACAACAGCGCCTTGTTCTCCCACACTCTAGTTTTTTTTTTTTTCCCCTTTTATTTTTATTAGTTGGAGGCTAATTATTTTACAGTATTGTAGTGGTTTTTGCCATACATTGACATGAATCAGCCATGGATTTACATGTGTTCCCCATTCCGATCCCCGCTCCCACCTCCCTCTCCATCCCATCCCTCTGGGTTGTCCCAGTGCACCAGCCCTGAGCACTTGTCTCATGCATCCAACCTGGGCTGGTGATCTGTTTCAGCCTTGATAGTTTTAACACTTTCTTCTTCTTTAATAGGAATAAACTCAATGGCAAAGATCTAGGTTGTTGTTGAAACAACAGTAGTAGGTACGTCAAGTTGCCATGGTAACAGGAATCTTATTGGAAGACTTGTTTCCTATTACTGCAGTACTGACTCAGGCCAAAATTTGGCATATCTATCCATTTAGTTTGGGCTTCCCTGTGGCTCAATAGTAAATATAAAGAAAGAGAAGAAAAAAAAGGAGAAGAAAAAAAGAATGTAAGAATCTAGTTTATGTACAGATGTTTTGTACTCTATCAGTTATGTGAGTGGGAGCTTCCTAGGTGGCTCAGTGGCAAAAAGAATCTACCTGCCAATGCAAGTTCAATCCCTGGGTCGGGAAGATCCCCTGGGGAAGGAAATGGCAACCTACTCCAGTATTCTTACCTGGGAAATCCCATGAACAGAGGAGGCTGGCAGGCTACAGTCCATGGACTCTAAAAAGAGTTGGACATTTAGCAATTAAATAACAACAGTAACATCCATTTATTTTATTCAGTAAAAATTTAATTAGCTACTTACACTACCTTCTAGAAGCTTTAGGAAATGAAAGCTTTACACTATTTACAAGATCCAATACTCTAGGTTATTTCTTATTTGACCACATTTCTTGCCACAGATTCTGATTTTTTTTTTTACCTCAGGTTGGTCAATCAAGTTCTTCTATGCACAGACCTTAGGGGATCCCTGAATTCTGGGTATTTCAATCTATTTTTTTTTCTCCAACAGACCTTGATAAGAATTATATAACAATCTAAATGACTGCTTCTGTTAAAACATTCACACTATTCCTATTATAAATAACATGTGAGTATAATAGATCTAGTAACTCTTCTATAGCTGCAATTTCTTGGGATAAAGTGCTTAGTGCTCAAGAAATTGCACTTTATTTATAGTTCAGATGCATAACTCAGTATGTGTATATTTGGGGGAAGAAATGGGAAGAGTAAGATGGTTGAAGAATGATGACAAACGTTTTTATAATGTACCATGAGAATTGTACCATAATAACTACACTGAACATATTTTAGATAATATCTAGGAAAATATTTATTAAAATAATTATTAGAAAAAAGGTCATAATAATTATCTTAGCTCAGGCTACCCAATAAAATACTGTATATAAAGAAACTTGCTCTCACCATTCTGAAGGCTGGAAAGTCCAAGATCAGAGTGGCAGCATGATCAGTTTTTTTAAGAGCTCTCTTCTTGACTTGTGGATGGCAGACTTCTCATTATGTTCTCCCATGGTAGAAAGAGGGTACTCTGATATATCTTTTCTTTATAATGCTACTAGTCATTATAGATCAGAGCCCACTTTACAGACTCATTTAACTTTTATCATCTCTTGACAGACCTTATCTTCAAATACAGTCACATTGAGAGTTAGGTCTTCAGCATATTTTGGAAGTGATGTAAACATTTGGTCCGTAACACTAAGTAATGGGCTATTAACAGCAATAAGGATTCTTTGATTCTTAGAACAAAATAATAACAGAGTACTTCTAAAAACATATTAATGGATTATGTGTATTTTTGTATGTGACTGATTTTAGTGGCCATCTATATTTGAGGAAATATCAGAAAGAAATTCTAGTGACTGGCTGGGTCCTTTGGGATAATTTACAAAGATAATATAATTCTGTGAGAATGCATAAAGTCTGAATTTTGAACTGTTGCTATGTTTTAGATAAGCTAACAAGGTGAGCAAGGATGCATTCCAGATCATCAGTTTCTCTGAATTTAGAATTGTTTTAAGATGACATTACTGCCAAGGAGAAACTTGAGCCAGGATTGTTAAAGAGAATTACTGGATTTATCAGAATGGCAGGTAAATGTTTAGGGAAATAGTGTTCAATGCAGACTTATAAAGATAGCAATAAAGCATTAGTAGGAAACTGAGGTTACAAAAAATGCATAGCAGAAAATAAGTCTAAGAGATTATCCTTTGGCTCATCTTCATTGTCTTTGTTAATTTTTTTTTCCATCAAAGATTCATTTTGCTTTCTCCTAAATCTTCCTTTCAGCTTGCAGTACTTAGACTATATTGCAATTCAGTTCTAATAAGAGTCTGTGTAGATTGTTATATACTATTTTAAGGAAAAAAAATTTTTTTAAATAGAAAAATGTTTTGCTGTTTCATATTACATTTAATCTGACCTCACATCAATATTAATTTTCAAATTTCTTAAATCACTTCCATTCAACTAAATTGTAAAACTCTAGCTTTCATAGGCATGTCTGTTTTCTAAATATATATATATATTTCTATATATATATCGATATATAAATATATAAAATTATAAATTTATATAAATATTTTTATAAAATATATATTTTATATATTAATAATATATAATAATGTATAACATATATAAATATAAATATATATAAATTTATATAAACATATATTATATATAAATAATTTATATATAATTATATATAAATATATTATAATATATAATATTTATATATAATATATAATAATATATTATTATATTTATATTATTTTATATATTATATAATATATAATAAATTTATAATATATATTATAATTATATATAATATATAATTATATATATAATATATAAATAATTTATATATAATATATATTATATATAATGTAATTATAAATATATAAATTTATAAATATATATATAAATTCTAGTACAAATTAAAGCTTTTACCCTTTTTTCTTAAAAACCACTTGATTGGTCTAATTCTTTCTTACTTTCACAGGCAAGTGTCATTCACACTTCTACACAGTAGCCTAGCAACAGCAAATTTCAAGGCATTTATATAATAATATTCTCTGAAATAATTTCAAAATGATGCCACTTTTTGAAAGCCAAAAGAATACTGCTAGCAGAACTTTCCTCCTTGTTAGAAATTTAGCTAGGTAACTTCCCGATTACTCAAGAACTTAGATTTGAAATCCAAAAATATCAAATACCCATTTATAAAACTACTTTGAACAGCAACTACATAAATCAAATAATGAGGTAGCTTGCAGACTAGGGGATAGTAATACCACTTTCTGGTTTCTGTCTCTTTCAAGGAGAAGTAATGCAGTCAGTGCACTTAAATAATCAGATTAAATCAGTTGTAACTATTGAGTAATGTGCACAAAAATATAGCCAAACTAGTTAAGTGAGATTGATTTCCAAAAACCACAAAAGAGATTTGAATTTAAGTTAAGTCACCCTTAAGAATTAACTTGCATTATTATAATACAAAATGATTATAGGGTAGAGTGAAAAAGTGGTCACCACATATTTGGCAATTTTTTCATTAACTGTCTAGAAAATAGAATTGTCAGAGATAAAATCTGGACCTCCTAGTAAAATTTGAATTCCACAATAGCAACAAATAATTTTAGTGTAAGTATCTCACAAACAGTATTTAGGACAGGCTTATGCACTAAAAATTTTTTTTTTTGTTGATTACCTGAAATTCAGATTTAACTGAGTTAGCCTACAGTTTTATTTGCTAAATGTGGGAACTCTTATTACACAGTGATTTGAAGAAAAAAAAAACAACTATAAAATAAGTTAGTTAGTCACCTTTGCAGACATTAGAGACTAAATAAATGTTTAACAACCTGAGAGTACTGCTAAAGAATTTAACCTTTTTTTTAAAAAACTGAAGCACCACTATTAACTAGGTACTTTGGCTAGAAAATAATGTACTAAACAAATCTGATTTATGAGATGTTTCAGAATTATAATCATTGAAATGTCCAGTTAGCACTTATTTTCTGTTTAATCAATAAGTAATAGTCTGTCTTATGGAAATATTTAATATATGCTTCTTTTCTTAAAATCATTCTTATACTTGAATAAAACAAAAATACAATGAAAGAAAATGTCATGATGTATTATCCAATAACATAGTGGAAAGTAGCAATGCTTTCAGATTGAGGAATAGAATGAGGCTATGTCAACAGCACTAACTGACTTAATTGAAATGAAATGATGTAGTTGAATATTTAAGAAAGCATAGTAGTGGATGTAGGTTCACTCAGGGATTGAAATGAGGAAATCCTTGTTGTCATTTTTATTTCACTAGTTACAGTAAGTTTTCAACTTATAAAAAGTGGAGCACAGATCCTGGAAATTGAAGTCCTGTACTAAATCACAGCCAAGTGCAGGACAATCAATGGCAAAATCAAATTGAAGTGGATGCCTGTTAATCAATGTGACTTAACCCTGATTTGGGAAAAAGTTCTTTTGATGGTGAGAATATAAACTCTGTTCACTCCTCTGCATTTCTGCTAAAAGTGACAATCATTTCTTATCAGTGATGATTTGTACCCTTTCCAAACATAGAATGTGCAAGAATAATGACTGCTGGTGAATGGGAGAGGGATGGGAGCTGGTCGTAAACCAACTCTGCTGCTACAAACATGCTGTTTACAAACACTAAGCGAGATAACAGTTGATGTCATATATTCTTGGTATCTAATGGTAGGTGAACAGCTTACTTGTGAGACTTACATAAGTTGTTTAACCTGTCAGCTTCCTTTTTCTTAAATGAGATGAACCCTAAGTCTTACTTGTTCTTACCAGCTGTGGCCACACCAATGGTCAGGACCCTTATGAATGAGATGTGATTGCCTTACATGAATTGCTTAGACATAGAAGTATTCATAAGCATAGAAATCCTAAAATCTATTCCCTAGGGTAACATGTTGAGGGAAGATATTCTAAATATTTCTGAAGTCCCTGCTTTATCTTTTATATGAACCAAATTTCAGTCATTTGTGTGTATGTTGGACTTACCTATGTGTGTTAAAAGAGGTTGGACACTTTAAAAATATCAATAATATTTATCTGACTTAGGAATATGTGTTTTTTTCAGTAGAGCTATGCTACAAATTATATATATATAAGCATGCATTTTTATCAGTTGAATTCTTTTGAGCCAAAGCCAGGACTGAAACCATTATGCAAGGATTCCATACTATGATTTTTCTTAAACCCTCAACTTAGTGCTCTGTATTGGAATGGAGATAATGCCATGTAAATAAAACTCTGGCTAGAGTATTTCTCATTCAAGCAAGTAGACATGGAGCATAGTAGCTATGTGAGTTTGAGCAAGGTATCTTGTTCTCTTGTGCCTCTTTTTAAACATAGTATAATATCTTACCAATCTCATAGGACTGTTGTGAATGTAACTGGGAACGGCACAATACAGTCTTGTAAATGCTCAGTAAACATAAGCTATTGTTACTAACATGAAAGCTACACATATTATCAAAATAATTATTTTTAATAATCCCAATAGATATAGCAAAAGCATTTGATAAAATTTAACATCTTTTTTGATAAGACCTATCAAAAACAGTATGGAGGGAAGGAAGATACCTTAATGTAATAAAAGCCATATTTGACAAACCAACAGCTGAAAGCTTTTCCTCCAAGATCAGGAACAAGACAAGGATGCCCACTCTTGCCACTTTTATTAAACTAGTATTAGAAATCCTAGCCACACCATTTAGACAAGAAAATGAAATAAAAAGCGTCCATATTAGAAAGGAAGAAGCATAACTGTCACTATTTGCAGATGACATGATACTATACATAGAAAACTCTAAAAACACCAAAAAACTGTTAGAACTAATAAATGAATTCAGTAAAGTTATAGGAGACAAAATCATTAGATATAAATATATGGAATTTCTATATACTGATAATGAACTATCAGAAAAGGAAATTAAAAAAACAATTTCGGTTATAATTGCATCCAAAAAATAAAATATCTAGGAATAAATTTAACCAAGGAAGTGAAAGACATGTATGCTGAAAAGTATAAGAATCATATCAAAGAAATTGAAGAATGCACAAACATAAGAATAAAATAAACTGTATTCTTGGATTGGAAAAAAAGTGACATAGTATAGCAGCTAAAGTCAACATATATTTGTAGAACATTGCATCCCCCAAAATCAGAATACATTCTTTTCAAGTGCACATGAAATATTCTCCAGGATATATCACATTCTAGGCTATGAAACCAGTCTCCAAAAATTAAGTTTGAAATCATATAAAGTATCCTCACTACCTCAACACTAAGAAATCAAAATACAAGTAAGGAAAAAAACTAGGAAAAAAAGCACAAACATTTAAAACTAAACAACATACAACTAAACAATTAATATCGTTAAAATGTTACTACTAGCTAAAGCTATCTATAGATTCAGTGTAATATCTATCAAGATACAAGTGACATATTTCACAGAATTAGAATAAATAATTCTTAAATAGTATTGAAATTCAAAAGACCCCAAATAGCCAAATCAATCTTGAGAAAGAAAAACAAAGCTGGAGGTATTATGACCCCTATTTTCAAACTATACTGCAAAGCTTTAGTAATGAAAACGTTATGGCACTGGCTCAAAACCAGACACACGTATCAACAGAACAGTGCAGACAAAAACCTACACATTTATGAAAAATTAATTTACAACAAAGGAGCAAAGGACATACAGTGGAAAAGGAATACTCTCATCAATAAAGCTATACAACCACATGCAAAACTATGAAACTAGACCACCTGTCTTAGAAAAAAATGAACTGAAGATGAATTATAGACTTGAATGTAATACCTTAAACCATAAAATTCCTAGAAGAATATGTAGGTGGTAATGCCATTCACATCTTTTTGTGAATCTGGTTCCAAATCAAGGAAAATGAAAGCAAAAGTAAACAAATGGGATTACATCAAGTTGTTTAATCAGTTGCCACACTGTAAAAGACACCATTATCAAAACAAAAAGGCAGCCTACTGAATGGGAGAAATTATTTGCAAATCATATATTCAATAAGGGATGAGTGTACAAAATATAAGAACTCACACAATTCAACAACAAAAACACAAACAACTCAATTAAAAATTAGGTAAAGGATTTGAACAGATATTTCTCAAAATAAAACAGATGATCAATAGACACATGAAAAGATGTTCAATGTCACTCATTATTAGGGAAATGTAAATCAAAACTATAATGAGATATCACCTCACACCTGTTAGAATTGACTATTATCAAAAAGAGAAGAAATAACAAGTGTTGAAAAGGATATGAAGCAAAGAAAACTCTCATACACTGTTGGTGAAACTATAAATTAGTGCAGTCACTATGGAAAACATTATAGAGATTCTTCAAATTAAGAATTGAATTATCATATGATGCAGCTATTCCACTCTTGGAGCTTATCCGAAAAACACAAAAGAACACAAAATTCCAAAAGATACATGCACCTCTGTGTTCATTGCAGAAGTTTTTATGGTAGCCAAGATATGGAAACAGCCTAACTGTTCATCGATGGATGAATGGATAAATAAAGACATTTCATGTACACACACACACACACATACACACAAAGATACACACACTGGAGTATTACTCAGCCACAAAAAAAAAAAAAAAAAGAAATCCTGTCATTTGCAGCAACATGGATGGACTATGAAGATATTCTGCTAAGTGAAAAAAGTCAGATGTAGAAATACAAATACCACGTGATTTCACTAGTATGTGGAATCTAAAAAAAAGAAACAAGCAAACAAAATTAAAACAAAACAAACTCATAGATACAGAGAACAGATTAATGGTTCAGAAAAAAAAGGGCTTTGGTGGTGAGTGAAATTGGTGAAAGGGACAATTGTATGGTGATGTATGGTAACTAGACTTGTGATGGCTAAATTGCTTGTCATGTCTGACTCTGTGACACTATGGATGTTAGCCCACCGGGCTCCTCTGTCCATGGCATTCTCTAGGCAAGAATACTGGAGTGGGTTTCCATGTCCTCCTCCAGGGGATCTTCTCCACCCAGGGACTGAACCCTTGTCTCTTATATCTACTGCATTGGCAGGCAGCTTCTTTACCATTGGTAACAGTTTTTAATGGATATAATATTGAATTATAGTACCATAGTACCCCTGAAACTTACATAGTTAAAAAATTAAATAAGTAAATATATTCTTACAAATCTCAGAAGATCAGAGCTAATTCGAAGTCAATTCTGCTTTTCTTTTGCCTGGCCAGTGAATCCTCTAGACAGATATAAAAAAATTCAGGTTTAAATAACCTGGTGAAGAGAAAAGGAGAGCTTTTCACTTTATCAATATTCATGGACTATTTATAAAATACAGCAGAATGTAAGAGATGGTATGAGGACAGTTTTAAAGAAAAAGATGATTGCAGAAAGCAAATTTATTTGCCTATACCATTGCCAATCACCAGTCAGATCCACAATTGGGATGCATTCTTGCCTTGAGAACCCCATGAATAGTATGATAAGGCAAAAAGATAAGACACTGAAAGATGGACTCCCCAGGTCAGCAGGTGCCCAATATGCTACTAGAGAAGAATAGAGAAATAACTCCAGATAGTTTGAAGAGATGGAGCCACTGTGGAAACAACATCCAGTTATGAATGTGACTGGTGATGGAAGTAAAGTCTGATGCTGTAAATAACAATATTGCATAGGAACCTGGAATGTTAGGTCCATGAATCAAGGTAAATTTGAAGTTGTCAAACAGGAGACAGCAAGAATGAACATTGACAATTTAGGCATCACAAACTGGAATCAAAATTGCCTGGAGAAATATCAATAACCTCAAATATGCAGATGACACCACCCTTATGGTAGAAAGTGAAGAGGAACTAAAGAGCCTCTTGATGAAAGAGGAGAGTGAAAAAGCTGGCTTAAAACTCAGCATTCAAAAAACAAAGATCATGGCATCTAGTGCCATCACTTCATGGCAAATAGATGGAGAAACAATGGAAACAGTGACAGACTTTATTTTCTTGGGCTCCAAAATCACTGTAGATGGTGACTGAAGATCAGTCTTTTAGTTTCATTATAAGATTTGCTCCTTGGAAGAGGAAGTTATGACAAATTTAGAATATTAGAAAGCAGAGATATTACTTTGCCAATGAGGTCCATATAGTATAAGCTATGGTTTTTCCAGTACTCATGTATGGATGATTGGAGAAGTAAATGGCAACCCACTCCAGTGTTCTTGCCTGGAGAATCCCAGGGATGGGGTAGCCTGGTGGGCTGCCATCTATGGGGTCGCACAGAGTTGGACACGACTGAAGCACCTTAGCAGCAGCAGCAGAATGTATAGATGTGAGAGTTGGGCAATGAAGAAGGCTGAACAGAGCACCAAAGAATTGATGCTTTTGAACTGTGGCATTGGAGAAGACTCTTAAGAGTCCCTTGGACTACATGGAGATCCAACTAGTCAATCCTAAAGGAAATCAGTCCTGAATATTCATTGGAAGGACTAATGCTGAAGCTGAAGCTCCAATACTTAGGCCACCTGATGTGAAGAGCTGAATCATTAGAAAAGACCCTGATTCTGGAAAATACTGAAGGCAGGAGGAGAAGGGGATGACAGAGGATGAGATAGTTGGATGGCATCACCAACTCAATGGACATGAGTTTGAGCAAATTCTGGGTGATGGTGAATAACAGAGAAGTCTGAAGTGCTGCAGTTGCAAAGGGTCAGACACAACTGAGCTACTGAACAACATCTCTCCACAAGAAAATTAAGTTATACGTTGTGGAAAAAAAAAGAAAAGAAAAGATAGGGACTTCCTGAATGGTCCAGTGGTTAAAAACCTCTGTGCTCCCCATGCAGGGATGGAGAGGTGAGGGTTCAATCCCTGGTCAAGGAACTAAGATCCTACATGCTGCATGGGCTCAGCCAAAATAGTAATAATAAAGTAATCTCACATCTCTAAAAAGAAAAAATATAGCTAAAACTTCTCTAAATGATTGTGATTATCATACAACATGCTTCTAGAAAGAAGAATACATGTGTAATTTAGAAAATAATTTAATTGAATAAAATTTAAAACAACTCATCAGCTATGTAGCTAAAAATAGGACATGCATATAAAATTACAGAATTAAGGACTTAGGGGAAAAATGATAGTTCTAAAATGAATTTTTAAATTTAACAGATTTGCTTTTCCACTTATTTAATCTAATTAGAATCACATTGAATATTTTCTTTTTTTGTATCTCTGAAATGCAGAGACATCTTTGCATATTAACAGTTAATATCAATATTGAT
Organism: Dama dama; assembly: GCF_033118175.1. Classification (NCBI taxonomy): domain Eukaryota; kingdom Metazoa; phylum Chordata; class Mammalia; order Artiodactyla; family Cervidae; genus Dama; species Dama dama. The sequence continues at coordinate 87,107,799 of NC_083689.1, forward strand.
TGTCAGTCATATATTTTGGATTATCTTCTTTCTGTGGGGGGGGAAATATATTTTAACTTTTCTCATCACCATTTTATAGTGTACATGAATATTCAAAGAACTCTAATTTTCTGTATCAAATTTCCCTCCATCATTTCCTCATTTTACTTAACCTCTTTTTAACACATTTTTATTGACACTAAAGACTACCTTTAGTAATAAGGTGGGAAAACATTTCCTTCTCCTGGGAGAAGATGATGAGTGGGGGAAAAAAAGAAAAACATTTCCATGGAGCTAATACAATCAGCTGCCTCCTCAGAACTCTTCAATCCTGTCAAGAGTACAATAGACTTGAACCTTTTCTTCAGAAAGAAGACTGGCTAGAATGCTGTGGATAGCTATACCGTCTCTTCTTTTTTTGAACACTTAATCTTAAACTCTACATCAGCTCTCATGAATTATCTATTCAGCAATTTCTCATTCATGTGTTTATATTCACTTAGTCAAATAATCTGTTTTTGTATTTTTATGACCTGTGTTTTGTGAGCTGTAGGAAATGAAGGAATCCTTACATGCGCAAAAGACATTGTTAAATGCCAGGAAAAGAAAAGATGACTGTGGAAAATTCTGAAAGAGATGGGAATACCAGACCACCTGACAAACCTGTATGCAGGTCAGGAAGCAACAGTTAGAACTGGACATGCAATAACAGACTGGTTCCAAATAGGGAAAGGAGTACATCAAGGCTGTATATTGTGATCCTGCTTATTTAGCTTATATGCAGAGTACATCATGAGAAATTCTGGGCTGGAAGAAGCACAAGCTAGAATCAAGATTGCTGGGAGAAATATCAATAACCTCAGATATGCAGATGACACCACCCTTATGGCAGAAAGTGAAGAAGAATTAAAGAGCCTCTTGAAGAAAGTGAAAGAGAAGAGTGAAAAAGTTGGCTTAAAGCTCAACATTTAGAAAACTAAGATCATGCCATCCAGTCCCATCACTTCATGGCAAATAGATGGGGGAAACAGTGGCTGACTTTATTTTTCTGGGCTCCAAAATCACTGCAGATGGTGATTGCAGCCATGAAATTAAAAGACACTTACTCCTTGGAAAGAAAGTTATGATCAACCTAGACAACATATTAAAAAGCAGACATTACTTTGCCAACAAAGGTCCGTCTAGTCAAGGCTATGGTTTATCTAGTGGTCATGTATGGATGTGAGAGTTGGACTATAAAGAAAGCTGAGCACCAGAGACTGATGCTTTTGAATTGCGGTGTTGGAGAAGACTCTTGAGAGTCCCTTGGACAGCAAGGAGATCCAACCAGTCCATCCTAAAGGAGATCAGTCCTGGGTGTTCATTGGAAGGACTGATGCTGAAGCTAAAACTCCAATACTTTGTCCACCTGATGTGAAGAGCTGACTCATTTGAAAAGACCCTGATGCTGGGAAAGATTGAGGTCAGGAGGAGAAGGGGCCGACAGAGGATGAGGTGTTTGGATGGCATCACCGACTCGATGGACATGGGTTTGTGTGGGCTCCGAGAGTTGGTGATGGACAGGGAGGCCTGGCGTGCTGTGGTTCATGGGGTTGCAAAGAGTCGGACACGACTGAGCGACTGAACTGAACTGAACTGATGTGATAATTTCCTCTATGCATACTTAGTTGTGAAGGAAGAAATAAAGAAAAAAACTTTTTACAACTAATATTATTAGTATCCTCTGATCTAGCCATGTGAAATTCCTTGTAGGTAAAACACTTGTTCTTCTTTTACTCCTATTTTTTGGTACCTCCATCTTTCTACTTTACCGATTAATAGTTTTCCTTTTCATGTAATTTTTTAAAAGACTTTACTGTCTACTCAGTTTTAAAAAGAAAAAAAAAAAAGCTATTAGCATCTTCTCTAATGATTTAATGCAAGTAATTTGACAATAAAAATATCTCAGTAAGCAGTTTAGCTGAAGATTTTCAATACTGTAGTGAGATACAAGAACAGAAAAATTGGGCAAAAACAAAAGCTGAATTGATCTTGTCTTATGTACCCTTCATAAATCATCTTCCATCAAACATGTCTTACTTACTAAAAATAAAATTTCTTATAGATCCTGACATTTCATATATTTATATGACATGAGATATTCAAGTATTTCAGCTTTGTTGCTCTCTCATCTAGTGGACATTTTTGTTTTTGTCAAATTAAATACTTTAATACAGTTAGTTATCCATTGATAGATAGATAGACAAATGCCATCCCTTGTCTTCCATTAAAAAAAAAAAAAAACAGATACAATTAAATTTTTGTTATATGATATAAAATTAATTCACAACTGAGGATGAGTTTTAAATTACTTGTACTGAAATTGAGATCATTCATCATTACAAATAATTGCATCTGGCAGGAATTTACAGAAACCACTTCACACCATGACTCTTGATGAGTTCACTATTCCTAACTGTGACATATCCTTTCATCTTAACTGGAAACCTCAGGAGGTAGACTGTGTTCATAATTGAAAACATAATTGAAAACAAAATATCACACAATGTCATTTGGAAAGTCAAAGTTATGATTTACACATGTAAAATTAAACATGTACCAAAAATATAGATGTCAAATTCAAGAGTGTTTTAATAATCCATGAGCAATGGTATGTAAGAGGAATAAACATAGTTGAAATAAATTTATTTTCTTAATACATTGTTTTGGTTATTCATAAAAGACCTTTGTATCTGAAAGTGAGTCAATATTTTCTCTGGATGTTGAAAACCATTATTTCTGTCTACATTTGTATAATGTAGTCATTCAAGACACTGACTCTGAACAGAATAGACAAACTGCTGTAGTTTGAATGCTGTTTCTACTTACTAAATACATGACCTTGGACAAATATCTTAAAATCTTCAGGTCTCAGCTTCCCTATCAAAAGAAGGAGGATATCAGTATTAACCGTGGGATAAGGTGGCACAGTGTTAAAGAATCTGCTTGCCAGTGCAGAAAATGCAAGAGATGCAGGTTTGATCCATGGGTAGGGAAGATCCCCAGGAGTAGGAAATGGAAACTCACTCCAGTATTCTTGCCTGGGAAATTCCATGGACAGAGGAGCCTGGTGGACTACAGTCCATGGGGTCGCAAAGAGTCAGACATGACTGAGCAACGGAGCACACACACACACAAGAATGCTACAAAGATCATGTGTGCAAAGTGTAGAACATGGCGTTACAACTAAGTGAACACACTTAATCATGAGGTGCTCTTGCCAGCCTGGCAGTGATTGATCCACTGATAAAACATCATTTAACACCCCCTTGCTCAGTTCACTTTAGGTACCAACTGCTATAATTTAGATTTTCCAATTGTGGAAACAGGTAAAGTAAACACAGCAAATGTCTGTTAGGGATCAGCCTCAGTGAAATGAAAGCAAAAAGCAGAATTAGGTAGAGGGGACAGTGTAATAAAACCCTTGGTAAGTCTACTAGAGAGCTCCAGAGTCTATCAGAGCTATCCTCTGTCAGGTGGAAATGACCTGTCTGTTACTCCCTCCCTAGCCCCCAATCTATCATCTTCAAATGCAAGCCTGCACTGTGGAAAGGATGACCTCAGGCAAAGGAGAACCCTGCTGGCCTACCCTGAAGGGGCTGGCTGCTGCAGCAAATACTTCCTTGAAGCAGGGGCCTACATAGCACATCTCTATGCATGCTGCATTCACATCCACTGTCTTAAAATATATAGATATGTATGTCAACGTCACTCAGTTGTGTCCGACCCTTTGTGACCCCATGGACTATACAGTCCTTGGGATTCTTCAGGCCAGAATCCTGGAGTGAGTAGCCTTTCCCTTCTCCAACAGATCTTCCCAACCTAGGGATCAAACCCACATCCCCTGCATTGCAGGTGGATTCTTTACCAACTGGGCCAGGACGGAAGCCCATAGATATGTATATTTATATTTAATTATTTTAAAAGTACTCGAAATCCCAAAAGTAAATTTAACAGCTTCCTACTGTACCGTTCCCAACCATCATTTCAGTTCAGTTCAGTCTCTCAGTCGTGTCCGACTCTTTGTGACCCCATGAATCGCAGCATGCCAGGCCTCCCTGTCCATCACCAACTCCTGGAGTTTACTCAAACTCATGCCCATCGAGTCGATGATGCCATCCAGCCATCTCATCCTCTGTCGTCCCCTTCTCCTCCTGCCCCCAATCCCTCCCAGCAGCAGGGTCTTTTCTAATGAGTCAACTCTTCGCATGAGGTGACCAAAGTATTGAAGTTTCAGCTTCAGCAGCAATCCTTCCAATGAATACCCAGGACTGATTTCCTTTAGGATGGACTGGTTGGATCTCCTTGCAGTGCAAGGGACTCTAAAGAGTCTTCTCCAACACCACAGTTCAAAAGCATCAATTTTTCAGCGCTCAGCTTTCCTCAGAGTCCAACTCTCACATCCATACATGACCACTGGAAAAACCATAACCTTGACCAGATGGACCTTTGTTGGCAAAGTAATGTCTCTGCTTTTTAATATGCTATCTAGGTTGAGCACAACTGTCCTTCTAAGGAGTCAGCGTCTTTTAATTTCATGGCTGCAATCACCATCTGCAGTGACCATAATAAATTGAATAAGAAAAATAATTTGATAACATGAATAAATGAATACTCACTGACGTCTAAACTTTTAAATAAGAATTTTATTTTACTTCTAATATTTCACCTATTTTACATGTTTAATGCCCTCTCCCTGTTTTTAATACCTTATTAATTTTTCTTCAGACCTCTTTCTAGTCTTTATTTTATTCACTCCATTCTACTTTCTTAAGTTTCTCTCATCTACTGAGATCTCATTGGCATTATAAATATTCCTTGGCAAGAGTTGACTTATTTTACATTTCTCTACTATTTTCTTTCCTGAAATACTCAAAAAGCAAATGTAGTTGCACATGAATATTCTACCACAAAAGAAACAAAGAAGAAAGATGATATCTTTCATTTTCAATGGCCTTTTGCCACATTATCCTGGCTCTGGAGTTACCTAATGCTCCATGTTTTCTTTCCCACAGATCAGTAGCTACTTTTGTACAGAAATATTCATCTGGGAACCAGATGAAGATGTCTCTTCTCTGGAGACATCTCTTGCTTCCCTTCTATTGACTCAGAGACTTTCATGCTGTCCTTTCTAGCTCTTTCTGGTTTCAAAGCCTTCAAACATCTTATCTTCACTACCAAGAAATACCGCTCACCCTCTTTAGAGAATAAAATATCTACTTTTCTCACTTCTTAGTTGAAATATAACTTTATCAAAAAATCCAGCCTTGACCATCCATAGTCTGTATTCTCAGAGCTCCTTTTTCTTTTCCTTTGTAACACTGATCACAAGTACAGTAAGCACATGTTAGTGTAATTAGTTATTAATAATGATCTTACAGTATGAAGAGTTGCACATCAATAATAAGATGTTTGTTGCTATATTTTCAGTTCTTAGCACTCAGAATATACCCCAGTTCTGGAATACACTCAGTGATTAACAAAAATGTGGTTGATTAACTAATAAATGAGTGAAAAGTAAGGTGCTATTATACATAATAAAAAAGTAAACATAAGATGCTCAAGACTATTTTGCTCTTTTTCCATATCTACATAAAAATCTTATGAAGTAAGACTTCAAAAAAACAAAGAAAAACTGCATAAATGGCAAATAAAGAAATTTCTATTTTAAAATTGGCACTCATTTAGCTTTCTTTGGTACTCTCAAGAAATCTATTTGTGATTTCCTTCGCTGTGAAATTCAGGGTTATAGTCAAATCATTCTTAAGCTTCCAGTATCAAAGGGTTATGAAATCAATAGGCATACAGATTTTAATTTAAAAAAACACTTTTATGTCTATGCTTAAAGAAAAGTTGGTTTATATCCCATTACGCAATTTACTATATGCCCATCAACAATATGGATTAATGTATTTCCAAAGTATTTCTTTAGTCTATAAACATTTTTCTTTGTAAGTACTTTTCAAAATGCTTGACTTATTTTTAGTTATTTCAAAACCCCAAAAGAACAGTATATGAAACATCTATGTTCAAAGGAAAGGAGTTCGATAGATTCAGAGTGTAATTATCACTAGCTATGTTATTTAAAGCATTCTCAAAATTTAATTGCTCGCTGAACCCTTCTAATGGAAACTAGTGGAAAGTCTGGAAACTCTTCTAGTCTAAACTCATTTATTCTTTCAACAAATAGTACTTTGACACATACTGTACTACACTCACATTTTTTTCACTGTGTGAATTTGTGTGTGTGTGTGTGTATGAACATATGTTCATACACCTCAGAAAGTCATAGTCTAGGTTAGAAATAGAAAAGTTAATCTGCTATATTGATATAAAATTAAGAATCTTTAATATACTATCTCATCATGTATTAGTTTTGCTTCAGTACATGTGTGTGTTGGCAAAATCTTCATAGAGCAGGTGTCATAAGAGTTCAGCCATAATGGATCTGTAAAAGTTATCCTGTTACTCTTGTACCTTGAACATAGCAGTTATGTTGAAAAATGAAGAAAACAAGTTAGTGAGAGATAATGGAATAAGACCATGAATTGCATATTCATATTAAGCCCTTTAAACATTATTTTCTGGAAAATCGGGACCACTGGAGGATTTTTAAGCATTCAAAATTCTAAATGGAGATATATATTCAAAGTAATAGTTTCTTCTGAGTTAGTAAGAATTATACTTTATTCAATAATGTAGAAATTATTACTTTTAAATATTTAGGTCATCATTGCTCATAAATAAAGGATGTATATAAAGATAGATAAATGGAATCCCTTTGAGTGTTCAGTGTTTTGTCTGAAGTCATTTCTATGAAGACAATGAGTGGTAGTTAAGTTTGAAAATAGAGAAGTGCTAGAACTTTTCCTAGGGTGTGGTAAGACATGGCCTGAGCAAGTTTTGGAATCCTAAGCCCATTACCAAGTTGCAACGTATCTATATAAGAAAAGATAAATTGAAAGTAGGCTCTCAGATGGTAGAAAGAAATTTGCTTTAAGAGATTTAGTCTTAAAAAGAAATTCAGTTCAGTTCAGTCACTCAGTCGTGTCTGACTATTTGTGGCTCCACGGACTGCAGCAAGCCAGGCCTCCCTGTCCATCGCCAACTCCCGGAGTTTTTTCAAACTTACGTCCTTCAGTCGGTGATGCCATCCAGCCATCTCATCCTCTGTCGTCCCCTTCTCCTCCTGCCTTCAATCTTTCCCAGCATCAGGGTTTTTTCAAATGAGTAAAAAGGAATTTCCTGTCTTTTATTCAGATAACAGATCTATTATTTCCTTAATCCTCTGTGTGGGCAAAGACAGACTGTACTTTTCTCTTCAAATCAAGTAAAGGGGCCAGTAAAGACCCCCTCTGAGTCACAGGAGGTACTTTTCAGAAAGGATGCATCTTATTTCTTGATGGATTCCTACATAAACTACAGAAACTTCTTGACTACTATCAGAGCAGAGCACACATGGGTTCTTTAGATTTGAAGCTGCTCTAAATAATATGATAAAGAGGGAGGGCTGCAGTTAGAGTGAACTGCCAGCGTGAAGATTTTTTCAAGTTCGGTCTATACAATAGAGGCTAACTGGGCTAATCTTATCTTGAGAAGATCCTTCACAAAACACCTGCTTGTCAGGGTGAATAGAGCCCTGAAGTACTATGCTATAGGGAAGGAGCTGAGGCAGAGTCATGGAAATGTGGCCAGAGTGTGTAGTGCCCAAGTGTGGTTCAGAAACTTAAGGGGTGAAGGGAGTGAGGAAGGGACAGGGAAGTGTTCCAAGATTCTACAGAAATGCCCTGAGAGAGGGAAAACAAGTGGTTGGACACTTGCCATGGCAGACAGCATTGAATAGCCTTCAGTGGTCAAGCTCCTCCATCCATGGGGTTCTCCAGGCAGGAATCCTGGAGAGGGTTGCCATTTCTTTCTCCAGGGGATCTTCTTGACACAGGGATCGAACCCGGTTCTCCCCCACTGCAGGCAGACTCTTTACCATCTGAGCCACCAGGGGCTCCTTCAGTGGTCAAAGGAGGATCAAAAAACACTACTGCTTAAGTGTGCTTGCTTAGGTGCAAAGGTGACTTTGCCCCTTTACCTCTAAACACTACTTCTTGACCCGGGAGGAAATAGAAGCAACATGGTGAATAAGAAATGAGAGGTAGAAGGGTAAGGTAGGGTACCTTATCCTCTTGTGGAAACATGGATCAGTTCTGCTTACTTGGAGGAGAGAAGCTTTGGTTTAGAAAAAAGATAGACATGCTTTATTAAATAGAGAGAAAGTTGAATGCAATATAATTGTAGCATGCAAAGCAATACATGTATATGTGTATATATATACATATGTATATATTTGTACATGCATATATTTCTTTGATATAAAACATTCATGGTGACTTCAACAAAGTCAGGTACCATATGATTATGAAAATATGTAATCAAAATAATGGTATATTTTGAATAGTTTACCATGCATATTTGAGGTTGCTAATATTTCTCCTGGGTGTATTGATTCCAACTTGTGATTCATTTAGATGGACCTTTTGCATGATGTACTCTGCATATAGGTTAAATAAGCAGGATGACAATATAGACTTGTGTACTCCTTTCCGAATTTTGAACCAGTTTGTTGGTCCATGTCCTATTCTAACAATTGCTTATTGACCTGCATACAGGTTTCTCAGGAGGCAGGTAAGATAGTCTGGTATTCCCATCTCTTGAAGAATTTTCCACAGTTTGTTGTAATCCACACAGTCAAGTGTAGTCAGTGAAGCAGAAGTAGATGTTTTTCTGACATTCCCTTGCTTTTTCTATGATCCAGCTGATGTTGGCAGTTTGACCTCTGGTTCCTCTGCCTTTTCTAAATCCAGCTTGTATATCTGAAAGTTATCAGTTCACACCCTGCTGAAGCCTAGCTTGAAGCATTTTGAGCTTTACTTTGCTAACATGTGGAATGAGCACTATTGCACAGTAGTATGAGCATTCTATGGCATTTTCATTCTTTGGGATTGGAATGAAAACTGAATTTTTCCAGTCTTGTGGACACTGCTGAGTTTTCCAAATTTTCTATCATATTGAGTGCAACATTTAGCAGCAGCATCTTTTAGAATTTGAAATATCTCACCTGGAATTCCATCACCTCCTTTAGTTATGTTCAGACTGAGGCCCACTTGACTTATGCTTCCTAAGGCCCACTTGACTTCACACTCCAGAATGCCTGGTTCTAGGTGATTGACCACACCATTGTAGTTATCTTGGTCTTTAAGACCTTTTTTGTATAGTCCTTCTGTGTATTCTTGCCACCTCTTCTTAACTTCTTCTGCTTTTGTTAAGCCCTTGCTGTTTCTGTCCTTTATTATGCCCATCTTTGCATGAAATGTTCTGTTGGTGTCTCCAATTTTCTTGAAGAGATCTCTAGCCCTTCCCATTGACTGAAGAAGGCTTTCTTATCTCTCCTTGATTTTCTTAGGAAGTCTGCATTCATTTGGGTATATATTTCCCTTTCTCCTTTGCCTTTCGCTTCTCTTCTTTCAAAGCTATTTGTAAAGACTCCTCAGACAACCATATTGCCTTCTTGCATTTCTTTTTCTTGGAGATAGTTTTGGTCAACACCTCCTCTACAATGTCATGAACCTCCATCCTTAGTTCTTCAGGCACTCTGTCTACAAGATCTAGTCCCTTGAATCTATTTGTTATTTCCATTGCATAATCAAAAGGGATTTGATTTAGATCATACCTGAATGGTCTAATAATTTTTCCTACTTTCTTCAATGTAAGCCTGCATTTTGAAATAAGGAGCTCATGGTCTGAGCTACAGTCAGCTCCAGGTCTTATTTTGGAAACTGTATCTTGATCTTCAGCTATATATAATCAATCTGATTTTGGTATTGACCATCTGGTGATGTCCATGTGTAGAGTCACTCTTGTGTTGTGGGAAGAGGGTGTTTGCTGTGACCAGTGTGTTGTCTTGGGAAAACTCTGTTAACCTTTGCCTTGCTTCATTTTTTACTCTTAGTCCAAACTTGCCTGTTACTCAAGGTTTCTCTTGGCTTCCTACTTTTGCATTCCGATCCCCTCTGATAAATAAGACACTTAATTTTTTAGTGTTAGTTCTAGAAGGTCTTGTAGGTTTTCATAGAACCATTCAACTTCAGCTTCTTTGATATTATTAGTTAAGGTATAAATGGTTTGCCTTGAAAACAGACTGAGGTTATTCTGTCATTTTTGAGATTATACCCAAGTACTGCATTTGGGGAGCTTCCCCCAGGTCTCAGTAGGCAAAGAACCCACTCCACTATTCCTACCTAGAGAATCCCATGGATAGAGGAGACTGGCAGGCTACAGTCCATAGTGTCACAATGATGACTGAAGCAACTTAGCATGCATTCATGCACTACATTTTGGAATATTCTGTTGACTATGAGGGCTACTCCATTTCTTCTAAGGTATTATTGCCCATGGTAGTATATGTAATGGTCGTCTGAATTAAATTTGCCCATAATGCAAAATCAAAAATAAAATGCAGTAGTCTCATTCTATCACATTATACATGCTACAGTTATTTAATTTCATTATATTTAAATATACAAACTTTACCAAGAGCCAGATCTTTTATATTACAATTCTAAATGCCCAATATCATTTTATTTTAATTGTAGTATATGTCTAAGACCATTATTCTGCATCATACCAGACCAGAAAGAAGAATATTGAATATTATTATAAATACTAAATTTCTTGAATTAAGTAAAATACATTTTCCTCTTTTTCTTTTCTATAGTATTTATAGAAGCCCAATTTTAAGCACAAGATATACATGGAGGAAAATAATTTATCTCAAATAGATGCCTCAGTAGATCCTGAAACTTACTACTCCATTAGCTTGCACAAATTAATTTTGTTGTACCACATCACAATGTTCAGAATGGCTATCATCAAAAACTCTACAAATGTCAGATACTGTAGAGGACACAGAGAATAGGGAGCCCTCCTACACTGTTGGTGAGAATGTTAGTTGGTATACCTTCTAAGGGAAACCATAATAGCTCTGAAAGTGGAAGTCACTCAGTCATGTCTGACTCTTTGCCACCCTTTGGACTATACAGTCCATGGAATTCTCTAGGCCAGAATACTGGAGTGGGTAGCCGTTCCCTTCTCCAGGGGAGAAGTAGCTCTGAGTTTCCTCAGAAAACAGGGAAATAGAGCTACCATATGATCTAGCAATCCCACATCTGGGCATATATATAAACAAAACTCTAATTCAAAAATATACGTGCACCCTTGTGTTCATAGCAGCACTATTCAAAATAGCCAAGATATGGAAACAACCTAAATGTTCATTGACAGATGAATGGGTATGGAAGATGTCATACAGATACACAGTGAAATACTACCTAGCATAAGTAAGGATGGAATAATATCATTTGCAGCAACATGGTTAAAACTAGATATTATCATATTAAGTGAAGTGAGTTAGAAAGAGAAAGATAAATACCATGTGATATCATTTGTATCTGGAATCTAAAATATGACACCAATGAACCTATATGTGAAACAGAAACAGAGTCATGGACATAGAGAACAGACTGCTCGTTGCTAACGGGAAGAGGATGCATTTGGGGAGAGGATGTGGTGGGACATTGGTGGTTGCAGATGTAAGGTATTAAATATATAATTAATAAATAACAAGGTCCTACTGTATAACAGAGAGAACTATATTCAGTATCCTGTGAAAAGCCATAGTGGATAAAACCAAAGAAATGAATGTATTTGTATAACTGAATCTCTTCACTGCACAGCAGAAATTAACACAACACTGTAACTCAACTGTACTTCAAGAAAAAAAAAAGTCTGCTAAATCAGATACATTATACATGCTGCATATATATTTTAGGGATTTTGTTTTTTATGAAACCAAGCTTGTAGAATATAAGGACAAAATACTAAACTACTGACATACCAGAGAATAAGATGTGATTATTTATAGCAAGCCAGGAAGCTATCACTAAGCTTGTGAAAACAACTTACCTTGGTAGAACAACTGTAATTTCAAAGAGTAAACTAGGACCAAAAAAGCACATGTAGGGAGTGGTGCTTTGTTTTCCAGAAAGTCTGTCATTTAATATTCCTTTCACTGCAGACAGTTTAGCAGGTCAGATATTTCTGAGAAGGCAGCTTATACTTTACCTTTTCTTCTCAGTAGCTGAGGAGCTTCCCCGGTGACTCAGATGATAAAGTGAAGTTGTTCGGTCGTGTCCAACTCTTTGGGACCCCATAGACTATAGCCTACCAGGCTCCTCCATCCATGGGATTTTCCAGGCAAGAATGCTGGAGTGTGTTGCCATTTTCTCCAGGTGATCTTCCCGACCCAGGGATCGAACCCGAGTCTCCCACATTGTAGGCAGACGCTTTACCATCTGAGTCACCAGTGACTCAGATGGTAAAGAATCTGCTTACAATGGAGGAGACCTGGGTTCAGTCCCTGGGCTTGGAAGGTTCCCTGGAGAAGGGCATGGCAACCCACTCTAATATTCTTGCCTGGAAAATTCCATGGACAGGGGCCCTGGTGGGCTACAGTCCATGGGGCTGCACAAGAGTCAGACATGACTGAGTGAATGATTAACACACTCAGTAGCTGAGTGGCATTCCAGAAGATCACTCTAGAAATGTCAGTGTGCTTAAAGATAGGACAAACCATGAATAGATTTTATTAAAACTAAATAAGACTGGCTTTACCCAACAAAGTAACAATGAAAACATTAATAACTTCTCTTTTGTCTTCTGACTACAAAATTAGCATATAATAAAATTTTCCATGGATTCAGAAGCAAAGAAATACACAAATGCCAAGATGGTGTGTCTATATAGCTTTATTGCCATCAAAGCCTTCACTATCTGTACCTTCTTCCCCAGCCTGGCATCTGGCCCACTGGACCAAACTACATTTCCCTCTCTTTTAAAACAAATTCTCTGTTTGTAAAAATGTCTGCTTTAAGGTTCTAATTCTCTTGGTGCTTTCTGTGGTTCTTTACTTTTTTGATTCAATTTCCTGGTATACAAATAACAAGCACTAACTTATGAATAAGAGATGAACCACAGATCATTTCATAGCAATGTCTTAGATAGGTCTGGGCTCATAGCTAGCTACTCAGACAGAATCAGTCTGTGTGCCATATTTTTTGATAATCAACTTCATGAAGTTGTGCACCGCATATGCATTTACAATGTGGTAGATATGCACTTAACTTTCACTTGTCCTAATTAACACACTTATTTCCATTTTTCCTTTAAAATATACTGACTAATACCCATAGCATTTGTATGTATAAAGATACTTTAGTACATTTGTACACTTCTCCAACTAGTTGAATTTTTACCAGCAGTTAGTTCTGTGTATTTCCAGACCTGTTTATTGTCAATTGCAGTTGTTGTTGTAATCTGGAAAATTGTTTAGAATATTGTATAGGTTGATGAACTCTGAAAAAAGAGAAGATTAATTCAATGACAAATCTCTATAAGCAAGTCATATATAGGTCTTACATTTTCCAAAAGGACTCTACAGAATGAGACTGAACTGAATTTAAATTCAAACTTTAAAACTAGAGCAACATTTAAAAGTTATAAACTGATTTGTTTGTTTTGCTGATTTATCTTTGATTTCTCACATTTATTAGTGGTTTTGGTATTGCAACTAATTGGCTAATTATTAATTTCCGTAATAAAAATAAAATCAAAGGAAAGAGTTATGTTTCTGTGAAATACTAATTTTAAACCAGTAGATGAACCCTCAGGGTTATTCATTTCCTTTGCTAACTCTGTCAGATGTTCCAGTACTTTAATCTGTGATGAACATGGGGAGGTATAATTATGTATATTTAATAGCACATCTTGCTGTGCTCATGTCTGGTGAACTGGAAATTAAACTTCAACTATAGTTGTACTTTGTGGTTTTATTTGAGATACAATAATCCCATTTTAGTAAAATGCTGATTGAAAGAAGTTCACTGGAAACATTTGTTAAGTGGTTGCTAGAGTAAGTTAAGGAATTCCAGTTGAGCTATTTCAAATCCTGAAAGATAATGCAGTGAAAGTGCTACACTCAATATGCCAGCAAATTTGGAAAACTCAGCAGTGGCCACAGGACTGGAAAAGGTCAGTTTTCACTCCAATCCCAAAGAAAGGCAATGCCAAAGAATGCTCAAACTACCGCACAATTGCAGTCATCTCACACACTAGTAAGGTAATGCTCAAAATTCTCCAAGCCAGGCTTCAGCAATATGTGAACCATGAACTTCCAGATGTTAAAGCTGGTTTTAGAAAAGGCAGAGGAACCAGAGATCAATTGCCAACATCTGCTTGATCATTGAAAAAGCAAGAGAGTTTGAGAAAAACATCTATTTCTGCTTTATTGACTATGACAAAGCCTTCAACTGTGTGGATCACAATAAACTGTGGAAAATTCTGAAAGAGATGGGAATACCAGACCACCTGACCTGCCTCTTGAGAAACCTGTATGCAGGTCAGGAAGCAACAGTTAGAACTGGACATGGAGCAACAGACTGTTTCCAAATGGGAACAGGAGTACATCAAGGCTGTATGTTGTCACCCTGCTTATTTAACTTATATACAGAGTACATCATGAGAAACGCTGGGCTGGCAAAAGCACAAGCTGGAATCAGGATTGTTGGGAGAAATATCAATAACCTCAGATATGCAGATGACACTACCCTTATGGCAGAAAGTGAAGAAGAATAAAAAGCCTCTTGATGAAAGTGCAAGAGGAGAGTGAAAAAGTTGGCTTAAAGCTCAACATTCAGAAAACTAAGATCATGGCATCGGGTCTCATCACTTCATGGGAAATAGATGGGGAAACAGTGGAAGCAGTGTCAGACTTTATTTTGGGGGGCTCCAAAATCACTGCAGATGGTGATTGCAGCCATGAAATTAAAAGACACTTGCTCCTTGGAAGGAAAGTTATAACCAGCCTAGACAGCATATTAAAAAGCAGAGACATTACTTTGCCAACAAAGGTCTGTCTGGTCAAGACTATGGTTTATCCAGTGGTCATGTATGGATGTGAGAGTTGGACTGTAAAGAAAGCTGAGTGCCAAAGAATTGATGCTTTTAAACTATGGTATTGGAGAAGACTCTTGAGAGTCCCTTGGACTGCAAGGAGATCCAAGCAGTCCATCCTAAAGGAGATCAGTCCTGGATGTTCATAGGAAGGACTGATGCTGAAGCTGAAACCCCAGTACTTTGGCCACCTCATGGAAGAGTTGACTCATTGGAAAAGACCCTGATGCTGGGAGGGATTGGGGGCAGGAGGAGAAGGGGACAACAGAGGATGAGATGGCTGGATGGCATCACCAATCGATGGGCATGAGTTTGATTAAACTCCGGGAGTTGGACAGGGAGGCCTGGCGTGCTGCGATTCATGGGGTCGCAAAGAGTCAGACAGGACTGAGCGACTGAACTGAAATGAACTGATTGACAAATTTTAGGTCAAAGGAGATCTGAATCTGATGTCCCCTTCTTTAAATCTAAGCACTCTTGAGAGATCACTTTCCTGTCTGTTTAGATGAACTAAGCATGTCGAACATTTCTGGGCTCCAAAATCCTGGCAGATGGTGACTGCAGCCACGAAATTAAAAGACGCTTGCTCCTTGGAAGAAAAACTATGACCAACCTAGACAGCATATTAAAAAGCAGAGACATTACTTTGCCAACAAGGTCCATCTAGTCAAAGCTATGGTTTTTCCTGTAGTCATGTATGGATGTGTGAGTTGGACTATAAAGATAGCTGAGCTCTGAAGAATTGATGCTTTTGAACTGTGGTGTTAGAGAAGACTCTTGAGAGTCCCTTGGACTGCAAGGAGATCCTACCAGTCCATCCTAAAAGAAATCAGTCCAGAATATTCATTGGAAGGACTGATTCTAAAGCTGAAACTCCAATACTTTGGCCACTTGATGCGAACTGACTCATTTGAAAAGACCCTGATGCTGGGAAAGATTGAGGGCAGGAGGAGAAGGGCACCACAGAGGATAAGAAGGTTGGATGGCATCACTGACTCAATGGACATAAATTTGAGTAAACTTCAGAAGTAGGTGATGGTTAGGGAAGCCTGGCATGTTGCAGTCCATGGGGTCACAAAGAGTCAGACACAGCTGAGCAACTGAACTGAACTGAAACATGTTGAATTAGTTTCACTTGGACAGAAATTACAAGTAACAGAATATGTTAATTTTACAGATGGGGATACTGAGTCTGAGAAATAAAGACACAGAGTCAGGTTATTTTCTAGAAGTATAAACATAAATGCAGTGGGAAATAATCCATCTGGGAAAGACAAAAGAGGGTTCCAAGATAGATAAAAAAGAAACACAAAGACATAAAACCTGAGTTCAATACATATTTAGATAGGTGGATAAGTAAAAGCAGGTTATCGAGAGGGAGTTTTTATATAACTATATTTATTGATTTCTGCAGTGTGGATTCTCACCTGGAGATATTTCTCAGATCTTTCCCTTTTAGGTTTGACTTCTGTGAGATATTAGAAAAATTTGAACTAACTGATTAATTAAATTTGTTAATGTGCCTTGCTTAATGCCATCTTCCCAGATCAGCAATGTAAGGAGAATGAAACTGAAAGCACCATTACCCCTATATTTCTCACATCCTAGGTAAATTCTTACTTTTAACTATTATAGTCCTACTGGCTTCTAAGAAAGAAATAACATTTTTATGCAGAGCTTCCCCTCCTGTCATAGCTGAGGTAAAGATGAATATTTAAACAGGACTATAATTTCATTTTAGCCTCCACAAGACAGAGAGAACAGCATAGACTGACAACTCTCTCATGATCAGGTCCCTTTATTTTCCCATCTTCTGGCTTGCCTTGTTGTAGAAATGTATACATTTCCATCTTTATCTTTACTACCTGAACATCCACATTTTAAAATAAATCCTCAAAAGTCTGTTCCTGAGAAATCATAATCTCAAGAGTAGTTATACTTTCTTCTCAAAAGCCAAAGTTGAAATTTTATTTTCAGTTTTGTGCCTGGGAAAGTCTTCCCTAAACAACTGATACCAGGAATATCCATCTCCTTCAGATATTTCTTTAACTTATTTCTAATTTCCATGAGAAAAACTATGTAAGAATGCATATGTGGTTAACAAAGTGAAATAGCAGTTCAGTGAAATATTATTAGATAGCCATTAATTTATTTGACAGATATTGTACAGAAAAGTAGATTTAAGGAATTTAAATATATATATATATATTTAAATATAAAGTTCTTTTTAATTTGTCTGTTCACTTAAAAAAATTATTTATTTTTATTGGCATATATTTGATTTACAATGTATTAGTTTCTGTTATTTAGCAAAGTGAATCAGTCATGCATATATACTTTTTTTTAGACTCTATTCCCATATATGTCATTGTACATGTATGGTCAGTTGTGTATGACTGTGATCCTATAGACTGTAGCCTCTGACTCCTCTGTCCTTAGGACATTTCAGATGGGTAATAACTCATTGAGTAGAGTTATTGAGTAGAGTTTCCCTGTGTTATACAATAGATCCTTATTAGTTATCTACTTTATGTGTATATGTGTTTTAATCTTTTGATAATAAATTATTAAACAGAATATATCCCTGTGGCTCAGTTCAATTCGGTTCAGTCACTCAGTCGTGCCTGACTCCTTGTGACCCCATGAACCACAGCATGCCAGGGCTCCCTGTCCATCACCAACTCCTGGAGTCTACCCAAACCTATGTCCATCGAGTTGGTGATGCAATCCAACTATCTCATCCTCTGTCGTCCCCTTCTCCTCCTGCCCTCAATCTTTCCCAACATCAGGGTCTTTTCAAATGAGTCAGCTCTTCGCATCAGGTGGCCAAAGTATTGAAGTGTTAGCTTCAGCATCAGTCCTTCCAATGAACACCCAGGACTGATCTCCTTTAGGATGGACTGGTTGGATCTCTTTGCAGTCCAAGGGACTCTCAAGAGTCTTCTCCAACACCACAGTTTAAAAGCAGGAATTCTTCGGTGCTCAGCTTTCTTTATAGTCCAACTCTCACATTCATACATGACCACTGGAAAAACCATAGCCTTGACTAGATGGACCTTTGTTGGCAAAATAATGTCTCTGCTTTTTAATATGTTGTCTAGGTCAGTCATAACTTTCCTTCCAAGGAGTAAGCATCTTTTAATTCATGGCTGCAGTCACCATCTGCAGTGATTTTGGAGACCAGAAAAATAAAGTCAGCCATTGTTTTCACTGTTTCCTGCATCTATTTGCCATGAAGTGATGGGACCAGATGCCATAATATTAGTTTTCTGAATGTTGAGCTTTAAGCCAACTTGTTCACTCTCCTCCTTGTAGTTATTTATGTTTAAATCTCTGTCTACCCCTGAATTTCACTGTAGGTTATTAAAGATCATGTCTTTGCTACAAAATCATAGCTAGAATTAGTACATTTCAACTCTTAAGAGAGGAGAAATACCATGAAATGTAACCTGTTAATTCATAAAAATATTTATTAGAGCTTACTATATGGCAGGTGCTCTTTTAGTTTATGCACATCCAAAACATATAAGCAAACAAACAAAAAAAACAGGTCTTGCTTAGAAGAAACTGCTATGTTAATGGGAGAAAGGAAACTAAGGTAATTAACAGTGTTAATGTAAAGTAAAATAAACTTCTATTTGAAATATTGTTGTTGTACTTAGAAAAAATTTAAAACAAATTAAAATATTTGAAATGACAACCAGAGAGGAGTTTTTTAATATATGTATTGTTTTCAATTTTATAAATGTTTCAAATACTTTGATAATAACATGTGAATATACAACATCACAATGCATAAAATCTGGCATATTTGTTTAGTATAATTTTATTAATTGCACAAGTAGCAGACAACAGAATTAATAGATGATGTGACCAGAGTACTGAGTAATTAGAATGAGAATGTTAAAATTAGATCATTAACCGCCTGTCTTTTTGCCTAATGATTAGGTATCCACTGAAACTAGAAACAAAGGAAAGAATAATAAATTCAGTAAAGAGTTGTGTTTAATTGCACATAGTGAGTTTGTATAGTAGAAAGCTAAAAAAATGGAGGGGGACTTGGGAAAGATTATAATTTATATTGAATGCAGAGTTTATTTAGTTGGATTTACTGTCAACTGAAAAAAGATAAAATGAGCTACTGTACAAGCCTCTCTTACTTGAAACATTGCTGTTCATTGTCAACATTCTTAAAAGGATAGAATCATGTACTGTCATAGAAATCTTACTGAATATCACAAGTTTTCACTGGTGATTGCAGATGTGATGCTTATTTCTAGTTTTCCCCTCTAGATCCAATCTCCATTCTTTGCCCTCCTCTGTGCCCTGGGGAGATATGATCTTCATGAACTGCATCAGGGAGCCCCTTTACCTCTAGCTTGCTTTTGCATTTTTGACAAAAGGCATACACTTACAGTAACAAGGGAAAAGGGCAAATGAAGAGGTAGGGTATTTTGCCAGTCCCTATCCCTCCAGAGTGGACAGGAGGTAGGTCTGTTCATCCTGTGGGCCCTCCCACATTTACACTCATATTGGGGAAACAGTTAACTACTCTGTGGACTGGCAACTTCACACTTAGGAACCAGGAGTTTCTAGCCCTGGGTGCTTCCACTTCATTTGATTTTTTTATATCCTCTGTCACATCTTTGGGCTTCCCTGGTAGCTCAACTGGTAAAGAATCTTCGGCAATTCAGGAGAACTTGGTTTGATTCCTGGATTGGGAAGATACGCTGGAGAAGGGATAGGCTACCCACTCCAGTATTCTTGGGCTTCTCTGATGGCCCAGCTGGTAAAGAATCCACCTGCAGTGTGGGAGACCTGGGTTTGATCCCTGGGTTGAGAAGATCCCCTAGAGAAGGGAGCAGCTATGCACTTCAGTATTCTTGCCTGGAGAATTCTCTGGAATGTATAATCCATGTTGTCACAAAGAGTCAGACATGACTAAGCAAATTTCACTTTCATTCTATATTTTTGTTAGTTTTAGATTTATACACATATATTTTACAAAAATTTGCAAATTGTCAACAGAAAATTATAAACAGAAATTAGGTCTCATATGTAATATTTTGAATAACTGAAATATAAATTAATGTAAATATCTTAAGGGATATTGTATCTCTTTCCTTAATGGGTATATTGTTTCAAAACTTACATATATTGATTCAAAAATGGTATGGTATAAACTATGATGTATAATTAGAAGTATTTATAACTCCTACAAAAAAGATCTTCATAACCCAGATAATCATGAAGATGTGATCACTCACCTAGAGACAGACGTTCTGGAATGCAAAGTCAAGTGGGCCTTAGGAAGCATCACTACAAAGCTAGTGAAGGTGATGGAATTCCAGCTTAGCTATTTCAAATCCTCAAAGATGATGCTGTGAAACTGATGCACTCAATATGCCAGCAAATTTGGAAAGCTCAGCAGTGGCCGCAGAACTGGAAAAATGTCAGTTTCCATTCCAATCTCAAAGAAAAGCAATGTCAAAGAATGCTCAAATTATCACACAATTGTACTCATCTCACACACTAGCGAAGTAATGCTCAAAATTCTCCAAGCTAGGCTTCAACAGTATGTGAACCATGAACTTCCTGACATTCAAGCTGGATTTAGAAAAGGCAGAGAAACCAAGATCAAATTGCCAACATCCATTGGATCATCAAAAAAGGAAAAGAGAGTTCCAGAAGAACACCTACTTCTACTTTATTGACTATGCCAAAGCCTTTAACTGTGTGGATCACAATAAATTGTGGAAAATTCTAAAAGAGATGGGAATATCAACCATCTGACCTGCCTACTGAGAAATCTGTATGCAGGACAAGAAGCAACAGTTAGAACTGGGCATGGAACAACAGACTGGTTCCAAATTGGGAAAGGAGTGTGTAAAGGCTGTATATTGTCACCCTGCTTTTTTTAACTTATATTCAGAGAACATCATCAGAAATCCTGGACTGGATGAAGCACAATCTGGAATCAAGATTTTGGGGAGAAATATAAATAACCTCATATATGCAGATGGTGCCACCCTTATGGCAGAAAGTGAAGAGGAACTAAAGAGCCTCTCATGAAAGTGAAAGAGGAGAGTGAGAATGTTGACTTAAAGCTCAACATTCAGAAAAATAAGATCATGGCATCTGGTCCCATCACCTCAAGGCAATTAGATGGATAAATAGTAGAAACAGTGTCAGACTTTATTTTTGGGGGGGCTCCGAAATCACTGCAGATGGTGACTGCAGCCATGAAATTAAAAGACTCTTACTCCTTGGAAGAAAAGTTATGACCAACCTAGACAGCGTATTAAAAAAACAGAGACATTACTTTGCCAACAAAGATCCATCTAACAAGACTATGATTTTTCCAGTAGTCATGTATGGATGTGAGAACTGGACTATAAAGAAAGCTGAGTGCAGAAGAATTGATGCTTTTAAACTGTGGTGTTGGAGAAGACTCTTGAGAGTCCCTTGGACTGCAAGGAGATCCAACCAGTCCATCCTAAAGGAGATCAGTCCTGGGTGTTCATTGGAAGGACTGATGCTGAAGCTGAAACTCCAATACTTTGGCCACCTGATGCGAAGAGCTGACTCTTTGGAAAAGACCCTGATGCTGGGAAAGATTGAGGGCAGGAGGAAAAGGGGATGACAGAGAATGAGATGGTTGGATGGCATCACCGACTCAATGTACATGAGTTTGAGGAAACTCTGGGAGTTTGTGTGGACAGGGAGGCCTAGCATGCTGCAATCCATGGGATCGCAAAGAGTTGGACACGCCTGAGCGACTGAACTTGAAGTGATAACTCCTAAGCCCTAATGAAACTTTCTGGGTAGGTTTCATATCTGATCACATTTAAAGTCTGTTACATAACAAAACTGTTTATTTGATTCAGTATTTTGGGCTTCCCTATGACTCAGATGTTAAAGAATCGGTCTGCAATGCAGGAGACCCAGGTAGATCTCTGGGTCCAGAAGATCCCCTGGAAAAGTGAATGGCTACCCACTACAGTATTCTTGCCTGGAGAATTCCATGGACAGAGGAGCCTGGTGGGCTACATTCCATGGGATTGCAAAGAATTGGACACAACTGAGTGACCAACACACTCACAACTGACAATTGATTAGATCAAGTTAATTGTGGTAAGGTCATACTTTTTCTAAACACTTAACAATATTTATATAATTCATTTGTGAATTTTTTTCATTATTTCTTGTCACAAACCACTATTATTCTGTTTTCAAATATAATATGATATAAATATCTGTGTATGTGGTATATGTATTTGTTATCTATTATCATACATGAAATTACCCCAAAATTTATTGGTTTAAACATCAAATGTTTACTATCTCATAATTTCTATGTTAGGAATTTAAAGTGAATGGTTTTAGCTAGCAGTGTCATGAAGTTGAAGTCCAGATATTGGACAGGGTTGCAGTCATATGAAGGCCCAAATGGTGTTGGAGGATCTACTTCACTTCATACTTCCTCCTTGGCTATTGACAGGAGGCTTCAGTTCCTTACCTCATAGACCTCTCCCAAAAACATGGCAGCTGACTTCATTCTGAAGCTCCCTAGAGCAAATAGGCAAAGAGATAAAAAGGAAAGAATTAGAGACAGAAGCCAAAATGTCTGAAGTTACATATCATTTCTTCTGTCATATTCTATAGTCATATACACCAGTGCTGACTCAGTGTAGACAGGGACAACACAAAGACATGAATATCAGCAAGTAGAGATATCAGCAAGGGTCATCTTGGAGACTGGCTAACACAGCAAGTAATCTTTATACCAACATATATTTCATCAGACATCAAGGCATGTAAATACCAGTAGTTCTCAGGTCAGAGAATAATGAAGCATGTTGCTATTTGAGTTTAAAATTCCTTGATAACGGTGCAAAGAATCCTGCAATACAAAAAAAGAAAAAAAAATTGTACAGGCAATGGGATTCAGTTAGAGAGATGGTGCTACATTGTATTCTGTGTTACCTCTTTATAGTCTCAAATGATAGTTAATGGGATTTTTCTGGGAATATGCTGATCGTGTACAAAGGACAGAAATTTTATATGCTTCTATCATCATCATTCTACAGATATGGTATGAATCAAGCTGAGTAAAATATTAATAAATCTATAGGACCTTTAGCATTTTCCATAAAAATGTGTAAATTATGAAAAACATGCCTTTTAGCTATTAAAGTTTTGTCTGTTTTATTTTACCCCATGTCTTTAAGCACTCATTGTTTTTATTCATTTAGCTCAAAAACTTTTAAAAATAAATTTATAAGAGGTTTTATATACCTAATAAATGTTAAGAAATAAAGGTTTTTAAACTTAACACTCTTCCTCTAAGCATGAAATTTGTTTTTCTCTTGTGACTGTTTCACTACATATTTATTGAATCTCTTATTTTCACAGTAACTAACATATTAACATAGTCAAGGGGGTTCAATATCATGGTAATCAAAGTCTATGCCCCAACCAGTAATGCTGAAGACTAAAGTTGAATGGTTCTATGAAGACCTAAAAGACCTTTTAGAACTAACACCCCAAAAAGATGTCCTTTTCATTATAGGGGACTGGAATGAAAAAGTAGCAAGTCAAGAAACATCTGGAGTAGCAGGCAAATTTGGCCTTGGAGTACAGAATGAAGCAGGGCAAAGGCTAATAGGGCTTTGCCAAGAGAACACACTGGTCATAGCAAACACCCTCTTCCAACAACACAAAAAAAGACTCTACACATGGACATCACCAGATGGTCAACACTGAAATCAGACTGATTATATTCTTTGAAGCCAAAGATGGAGAAGCTCTATAAGTCAACAATAACAAGACTGGGAGCTGACTGTGGCTCAGATCATGAACACCTTATTGCTAAATTCAGACTTAAATTGAAGAAAGTAGTGAAAACCACTAGACTATTCAGGTATGACCTAAGTCAAATCCCTTATGATTATACAGTGGAAGTGAGAAATAGATTTAAGGGACTAGATCTGATAGACAGAGTACCTGGTGAACTATGGTCAGAGGTTTGTAACATTGTACAGAAGACAGGGAGCAAAACCATCTCCAAGAAAAAGAAATGCAAAAAAGCAAAATGGCTATCTGAGGAGGACTTACAAATAACTGTGAAAGAAGAGAAGTGGAAAGCAAAGGAGAAAAGGAAAAATATACCAATTTGAATGCAGATTTCCGAAGAATAGCAAGGAGAGATAAGAAAGCCTTCCTCAGTGATAAGTGCAAAGAAATAGAGGAAAACAATAGAATGGGAAAGACTAGAGATCTCTTCAAAAAAATTAGAGATACCATGGGCACATTTCATGCAAAGATGGGCTCAATAAAAGACAGAAATTGTATGGACCTAACAGAAGCAGAAGATATTAAGAAGAGGTGGCAAGAATACACAGAAGAACTGTACAAAAAAGATCTTCATGACCCAGATAATCACGATGGTGTGATCACCCAGCTAGAGCCAGACATCCTGGAAAGTGAAGTCAAGTGGACCTTAGGAAGCATCACTATGAACAAAGCTAGTGGATGTGATGGAATTCCAGTTGAGCTATTTCAAATCCTGAAAGATGATGCTGTGAAAGTGCTGCACTCAGTATGTCAGCAAATTTGGAAAACTCAGCAGTGGCCACAGCACTGGAAAAGATCAGTATTCATTCCAATGCCTAAGAAAGACAATACCAAAGAATGCTCAAACTACTGCACTCATCTCACATGCTAGTAAAGTGATGCTCAAAATTCTCCAAGCCAGACTTCAGGAATATGTGAACCGTGAATTTCCAGATATTCAAGCTTGTTTTAGAAGAGGCAGAGGAACCAGAGATCAAATTGCCAACATCCAATGGATCACTGAAAAAGCAAGAGTTCCAGAGAAACATCTAATTCTGCTTTACTGACTATGCCAAAGCCTTTGACTATGTGGATCACAATAAACTCTGGAAAATTTTTCAAGAGATGGGGATACCAGACTACCTAACCTGCCTCTTGAGAAATCTGTATGCACGTCAGAAAGCAACAGTTAGAACTGGACATGGAACAACAGACTGGTTCCAAATAGGAAAAGGAGTATGTCAAGGCTGTATATTGTCAGGCTGCTTATTTAACTTATATGCAGAGTACATCATGAGAAATACTGGGCTAGAGGAAGCACAAGCTGGAATCAAGATTGCCAGGAGAAATATCAATAATCTGAGATGTGCAGATGACACCACCCTTATGGCAGAAAGTGAAGAGGAACTAAAAAGCCTCTTGATGAAAGTGAAAGAGGAGAGTGGAAAAAGTTGACTTAAAGCTCAACATTCAGAAAACTAATATCATGGCATCTGGCCCCATCACTTTGACAGGTTATTGCTGAATCACGCAAAGATGCCGGGGTTCTTGGACTCCGGAGGAGAAGAATTCAAGCCGGGGCCAGAGATGAGGCTGAATCACTCAGAGCTTTTGTGTAATAAAGTTTTATTAAAGTATAAAGGAGATAGAGAAAGCTTCTGACATAGACATCAGAAGGGGGTAGAAAGAGTACCCACTTGCTAGTGTTAGCAATGGAGTTATATACTTTCCAATGAATCCAAAGAATGTCTGGAGGTTGTTAAAGACCTCACCAGACCTACTCCCATAATTTACATTTTAAGATAACAGAATTAACCAGAAGGTTTAATCCAAAGACTGTCCTCAGGCAGGATACATCCTTGTAAAGACCAGACCTACTCCCATAATTTATTTTTTAAGATAACATAATTAGCCAGGGGATTTAATCCAGAAACTGTCCTCAGGAAGGATACATTATTGTTATATAATCCTAAGGAATGTAGAAGAAAAAAAAGTAAAAATTTGTTCTTTCTTCTTCCTTGAGTATTCCAAACCTCTCTCCTTGGAGACCCCTAGACTTCTTATCAACCTGCCTAGGAAATGACTCTTTCAACTTCATGGCAAATAGATGGGGAAACAGTGGAAACAGTGATTGACTTTATTTTGGGGGGCTCCAAAATCACTGTAGATGGTGATTGCAGCCATGAAATTAAAAGATGCTTACTCCTTGGAAGGAAAGTTATGACCAACCTACATAGCATATTAAAAAACAGAGACATTACTTTGCCAACAATGGTCCATCTAGGCAAGGCTATGGTTTTTCCAGTGGTCATATATGGATGTAAGAGTTGGACTATAAAGAAAACTGAGTGCCAAAGAATTCACGTTTTTGAACTCTAGTGTTGGAGAAGACTCTTGAGAGTCCCTTGGACTGCAAGGAGATCCAACCAGTCCATCCTAAAAGAGTTCAGTCCTGGGTGTTCATTGGAAGAACTGATGATGAAGCTGAAACTCCAATACTTTGGCCACCTGATGCAAAGAGCTGACTCATTTGAAAAGACCCTGATGCTGGGAAAGATTGAGGGCAGGAGGAGAAGGGGACAACAGAGGATGAGATTGTTGGATGGCATCACCAACTCGATGGACATTAGTTTGAGTAAACTCCAGGTGTAGGTGATGGACAGGGAGGTCTGGCGTGCTGCAGTCCATGGGGTCGTGAAAAGTTGGATATGACTGAGAGACTGAACTGAACTGAACTGAAGGGGTTCTTTGCTTTGACATTGGCAAGTAACTTTAAATGAGCAACTCAAGTTAATTTAGTACAACTAGGTTTCTGTGTGTGTGTGTGTGTGTTTGATCAGTCGTGTCCAAATCTGTGACCCCATGGACTGTAGCCCACCAGGCTTCTCTGTCCATTTGATCTTCCAGGCAAGAATACTGGACTGGGCTGTCATTTCCTGCTCCAGGGGATCTTCCTGACCCAGGAACCAAACCCGCTTCTCTTTCTGTCTCCTGCATTGTGACGCCTGGGAAACTCAAGGAATGTTTGTTTGTTTGTTTGTTTGTTTTTAATTCATGAGAAATTATTCTTCTAAGAAGTTTACTGTTATTTTCTAAGATAGAAGTAAATATTTATCTTAGATATTTAAGGTATTGATAAAGCCAGGTTCTCATTTTTTTTCCTGTAAGTTAATGATTTTTAATAAAGTTGGTTTCGGACTTAAACACATAACAGGCAAAATTGCAGCATCTATTATTGAAATGTGACATCGCAGCACAGTTCTGTGAGGTACTGGAAATATTCTGACAGAAGTACTGAGGAATATGTGTATTGGACCCAAGTTTTCCCAGATCCGTGTTATTTACTAGGAAATGTTTCAAGTGAATTTATACTTATAGTTAATATTTCTAAAACTAAGCAGGGCACATTTGTCTGAAAAACATATTAAATGCTTTCCTCAATGATTGAGAAACTTAATTCCTTCATCCACTCATTCAGTGCACAATTATTGAGTATTTTAATATTAGGCCTTATGTTAGGAACTGGAAATAGAATACTGTTTGGAAGTCTCAATACATATTATCTACTCTCAAGAATTGTACAGACTAAGAAATGTAGAGAACGTAAATAACAAAAATTGCAAAATTCAAGCTATTATGCTATAAGGACATAAATAGGTACTTTTATAGTTGATGAAACAATAAGCAAATTTTGCTATTCATGGGGGTATTCTCACTTGGCAGATGACATTTAAACTGAAACCTGAAGTATGAGAAATGCTGCCTGGGAGGATCTGGGTAAAGAGCATTCTTGGCAAGGAGAACAGCCAGTGCAAAAATTATGGTATATTTTACGAACATAAACAGTCATGTGTAATGAATGTAGAGGAGAATGCCATGAAATGAGGTTTGGACTGATATAGTAAACAACACCTTACTGAGGTTTGTAAGTCACTTAGTGTGTATTGGTTTCCTAGGATTTCTGTTACAAATTACCACACATTTGGTGGCTAAAAATATATATAAATTTATTTTTTGACAGTTCTAACAGATGGAAATCTGAAATCAAGATGTCTGCAGAACCACACTCCCTCTAAGGATGTTAAGAAAGCATTCATCCTTCCTACCTTTTGGTGATTGCTGGAGTTCCTTTGCATTCCTTGACTTGTGATTGTCTTCCAGTCCGCTTGCATCATCAGCTCACCTTCTCCTATGACTCCTTGTGCCCCAAATCTTTTCTTATAATGCCAGTCATTGCATTAAAATCTGCTCTAAATCCAGAAGGGTCTTATTTGAAAATTTTAGCTTAATTACATCTGAAAATACCTATTTTCAAAAAGATCATACTTACAGATAGAGGGAGTTAGGGCTTGTGCATATCTTTTGGGGGGCCACACCTTAACCTACTACACTAAGAGTTCCAAGTTATTCTGAATAATATGAGTAGCCACTGAAAATGTATAAGCAAGAAACTAAAATTTATAAGCAGGAAACTATCAATATAGATTTAATAAAAATAGCTCTTTTTTTCCATTTATTTTTATTAGTTGGAGGCTAATTATTTTACAATATTGTAGTGGTTTTTGTCATACATTGACATGAATCAACCATGAATTTACATGTATTCCCCATCCCGATCCTCCCTCCCACCTCCCTCTCTACCTGATTCCTCTGGGTCTTCCCAGTGCACCATGCCAGAGCACTTGTCTCATGCATCCAGCCTGGGCTGGTGTTTCACCCTAGATAATATACATATTTGATGCTGCTCTTTTAACTGCTATGTAGGAAAAAGTGGTACTAGAAAAAGCAAGAGAAGAATCTGTTTAGGGAGCTGTTTTCACAGTTTAGATGAGCAACTACAATGGCCAGTGGCTCAAACTAGAGTATTACCAGTGGAGTTAAAGAAAAAGTATACAGATTCAAGATATATTCTGAAGGTAAAATAATTAGTATTTAGCAGTGGATACTATAGTCCATGTGTCAAGGTAAGGAATAAGAATAAAAGATGATTATCACATTTCTGATTTGAACATCTCAGTGAAACACTAACTGAAATGGAGATAACAGGTTTATCATTTTACTTTAGAGCCAATAATAGAATATAAAATTAATGTAATTTTATTTACCAGAATTAGTTAGCTAAATATTGGACCAAATTAGATCCAACTTTCTAGATGAGTAATATGTAATTTTTAAAAAGAAAATATACAACTCTAATGGATATTTGCATTAAAGCAGAATGACGTTCCTAATTGACAAATAGGGATTGGACAAAATAGGAATCATATTTAATTCAATTATTTAGATATTTAATTCATAAAGAAAAGTGGGTTATTTCTTAGAACATAACTGGGTGGTCAAATTCTATTGATGTTTAATGTTTTGAGGAAGCTAATGTCCTCTTTAAGGCAACCACAGTGGGCTTTATGTAGCTTTCATGAGATAATAAATACAAACTCACATGCAAGTTGCAGCCAAAGAAAACATTAAGTGAATGAAAATTTCTACTCTCAACACACTGTGTGTCAACCACCCCAGTAAATGAGCCAGTGAGAACCTATCATCACCTAGAATTCTTGCTTTCCTCCAAGGGACTTATTCAAAACAAGCTTTTCCAACTTCCTCCTTTTCTCCATAAAATAAAGTTCCTCTTTGATGGACTTGCCTACAGCTTTTTCTATAGCCTGCTTGTCCCAAATTGAAATACTTTCCCAAATGAGCCCATTTTTCTGATAAAAAAATAAATAAATAAAAAACCCACAGTGGCCATGAAAACTAAAGATATACTTTCAGTAATATTTCACTATTCATAATATGTTAAATATTTACATTTATGGATAATAGTTCTTAATTATCTTTAATAAAAGCATGGGTTTAGAAAGCCCTATAGCAAATCCATTAACATAGATTATTTTAGGTAAGTTTCTTATTAAAAGCCCCAGTCCATCTTAAAGGGAGGCTTGGAGACTAACAGATTAGAACTAAAATATGAACAGAATACAGCTATCAAAGTACAAGTAATACCATCACCTCCTTAGCTATAAAATTAAGATATTCTTGATGCTTATCTTAGGTCATGTTCCCTTGAAGCAGAGTTTGGTATGAAAATTCAGATGTGAAAATTTATATTTTACTTCCTGATACTCACTTTCATTAAAACTGTGTCTCTGGCTTCCATATATTCTGGATATTTTAATCATAATGGACTACCAAACTCTTTCAGAATTGCCTCTCTTTTGTAGGAGTACACTTTACCCTCTTTAGAACCCTCTTAATTTTATAAAGTAGCTTTTTCATGTACCATTGTTCAACATTTAGCTTGTCACAAGGAATTCACTGATAATTTTTTTTTAAAGTTAGGACTTCCATGGTAGTCCAGTGGTTAAGAATTAGCCTGCCAGTTGAGAGGACATGGATTGGATCCCTGCTGTAAGATTCCACATGCCTGCAGGGTGGCTAAGCCAGTGCACCACAACTGAGCCAATGCTCTAGAACCCTTGAGCAACAGCTACTAAAACCTGCGGGCCTAGAGCCTGTGCTCTACAAGAGAAGCCACAGCAATGAGAAGCCCACACACCACAAGCAGAGAGTAGCCCCTGCTCACTAAACTGAAGAAAACTCACATAGCAACCAAGACACAGGTCAGCCAAAAATAAATATACTTTTTTTTAATTCAAAAAAACTTTATATATACTATTGAATATTTATACTATTTTTATTCAAATCTTAGCTTTTCTTAGCATATTTTTCCTATTGAGTATTGAAATACTTTCAACAATTGTCAACAAGACTTTGTCAGAAAACCAAATATCGGTAGTGATAAAGGAATGTGAAATATGTTAGCAAGAAAAAAGTTGGATAATGCTAATGAAATAAACACATAATTGCAATAACCTCTTTTGTATAACATTTATGTACTAGACTGTATTATACTATAAAAATGTATAACATTATGAGGAACAGTTTTGGTTTTTAAAACTGAGACATACAGTGGCAAACATATGTAATACTCCCATTACTAATTTAAGTTCAGAAGCTGAGGCAGTGTCATGTGTTTTTCACTTGCCATAAAACACTAGTATCTCCTCTTGTCTGCACTTACTACCTTCTGTGATCCATGACTTAGCACTTCTTTCTGAATATCTAATTATGTATATACTGTAGACACTCAATTTACTTTTTGGAATCCCAACTTGACTGGAATCAGGAGATGGTTCTAGGAACTTAATTATGAAGTATGTCTTAGAGTTGGTGGCTGCATCATTCTATCTTCGCAGATACTTTTCTAAACTTTGTAGATGAAACTAGGAATTTAAGGTATAAACAAGGAACCTCCCTTGCCAGGTAGCCCACTGGAAGTTTATGAAACCAGATTTTCAATTAATTGTAAATGGACAGGATGGACTACAGCAAGAGGGAAGATAAAGCTAATGAAAACTCAATAATAGTTTAAGACTGATATATTATTTAAATAAACATTAAAATATGTTATGGTTTCTCTGAAAACATGAAAAAACAAAAATAATGATGTGCCAAATATGAATGTTATCAGAAATCAACACAGCAGACCTAATATAAATAGTCAAAACTTTCTTGAACACAGAACACAGAAAGCAAGTTTCTTTGCTTTTAGAAATCCACTGGATTCATTCCACTGGTCAAGATAAAGAATATGTCAATCATTTTGCTCTTCAAACATGCCTCTTCTCTTAGTTCTTCCATACAGTTCAATTTATACTATCCTCTGAAAGTTATATGCGTCATTTGTCTCCTCAGCCTTCCTTGAGCACATGTATACATCTCATTTTCATCTTTACAAAGTGGTAAAGCTGATTGCATATGCTGTTTTTTTTTTTTCAATCCTAAGTAGTTTTTGTACAAAATATACCAAATATAGTCTTCATTAATGATGTAGGTGAAACAAAATTTTGCCTTTAACCTCTTGGAAGTTAAACCCCTTTAACCTTTTTCCAGATGTGCCTGAGAATTAAATTGACATAAAACAGATAGATTAAAACCCCCTGATACTGGTAAAGCCTAAAGACAGTAAGAGAAGGGGATGACAATGGATGAGATGGTTGGATGGCATCACCGACTCAATGGACATGAGTTTGAGCAAGCTCTGGGAGATGGTAAATGACAGGGATCACAAAGAGTCGGACATGACTGAGAGACAGAACAACAACAAAAAATAGATTTAACGAGAGAAAAGCATACATATTTATGTAAGTTGTGACAGAGGAGCCCTTAAAAGGAAATGAAAAAAGACCCCCCAAAATGGCAAAATCTAAATACATTTATACTAGTTTGAACAAAGAGAGACAATTGTAGAAAAGTAACTGAAATATATGGGGAGGTTAAAGGAAGATGATAATTATTTTAACAAAGTTTGAAGCCAGTAGGAACATGAAACGTCTTGTAGTTGTCTGAAGATTCTTCAATTACTATGGCAAGCGACACAGATATTTCTATTTCTTCATATAATGAAGATCAGGGATCTAAAATCATCCAAAAATCTAGAGAGGCACCATTTGCCCCTGTTAGAATGGCAATTGTTGCATATGGATTATACAGATTGAAGAACAGGGGAAATACTAAAATGTCTATTCCCCTGATCCGCATGCATGTGGCAGCCCAAGGCTTTGTTGTGACAGCAATGACTTTATGACGCAATGGCCTATTTCCTGTATCAAGAATTCTGGGCAAAACCTAAACCTTAGAAGAGGAATGCTATCTTGGTCTCGGTGGTGGTGGAGCTTGCTTAAGTTAGACATCTCATATTGAAGTTAATATGTTTATGTTGAAAATAAATTGTTTGGGTCAGACAAGAACATGGTAATTTGAATATTGGTTTCCTTTCTTGCATACTAAATTTGCATAATGACCACGTTACCGGTGACTAGTTCACTAGCTAGATCATTCAGGGGAGTCAGATCAGCACAAAAGTAACATGTCACTTTTAAATACACTTGATAATTGTACCTGTCCACCTTCTTAAACTCTCCTGTTGGAATTAAGTTCCAAAGAAGACCACATGCTAATCCTGAAAATGCTCCCAGTTGCTGCAGAATATCATATGTTTTTGATGTAATGTAGGAAGCCTATTTACCCCAGTTAATTTAACTTTCTGACTCTCTTGTAGACTGAGTACTGTTTTTTTGTTTGTTTTTGTTTTTGTTTTTTTTCCCCCCCAATTACTGAGTACTGTTTTAAGGGCTGGTTTGCTCTTGAGGAACCCTTTCAGAACACAGCATGGAATACAAATTTTTTCAACCTCCCTGAATGTCTGTGTGTTTTTAAGCCAAACCTAAAAAGCTGGTGACAGAGCCACTTTGAAGTAGTATTTATTTTAGAATCATAGTTGTGGACCTGAGAATAACTTATATTGTAGATCCCTTTTAGCTCTTCTATAATTGCAGAATTATATTTTGCTGCTGCTGCTGCTGCTAAGTCGCTTCAGTCGTGTCCGACTCTGTGTGACCCCGTAGACAGCAGCCCACGAGGCTCCTCTGTCCATGGGATTTTCCAGGCAAGAGTCCTGGAGTGGGCTGTCATTGCCTTCTCCATTTGCTGCTGTTATATTAGAATAATTTTAAATGTTATTTTTAAACAAATGTATGTTTTAAGTGCTAATACAAAGGTAAATGAAAAACACTTTTAAATGTTGGCAGTAGGTTTATTTTCTCTGAAAGAATCATCAACTAAATAAAATGGCTATAATGGAAGTTATTGATGAACAAGCTGGTTTGGTCAGACCTTATACAAACTTTTGGTATATCACAGAATGCTTTGCTGTACTTGTGAAATTCTCTTGTCTAATCTGAATTTACATTCCATGGTGATAACATAGTAAATGTAGTGTTATTAAAGTAAGTGAACCCATAAAAAAAAAAAGAATTGTTTTAACAAAGTCTTTTTATTCTCTGCAGAATTCTTATTTTCTCTCAGCTTTGATTCCCAGTCGAAAAATATATCTTTTCTCCTAGTACATGGAACACATCTTTCACATGGGAGTTTTTAATCTCTTGTTTCAGGAAGAAAAGGATATTTGAATGCTCACTCTTCTTGTATCTACTGTTTTTAGTGCCTTTAGCTCAAAATAATTCTTATGCCAAAGTGACATATTTTGAGGTGGGATATTCTTCTACCCTTCAATGTCATACAATATAGTAAACTTTGGTTGATTGAATATGATAATCTCATAACAAGCTCAATGTCTTACTCTCTAAATTAGTTGGATAAAATAGAGACACCTTAACACATAGGTCTGTTTATACCACTGTAATAGAATCAAAGAATTATTTTACTAAAGCCTTTTTCCCCTGGCAGATAATGAAAACTTGTAGCTATTTTTCCAAACAAACCCCTCTACACATCATTTACTTTCTCAGATGCAAAGTTGACATCACTATTAAACAGCTGTACAGTGAAGCAATATGTTTTAAATTACTTACAGCACTGTTAGAAACTTGGATCATCATTCCTAGTAGCTGTCTGCACAGTAACCAGCTATCCTGTGCAGGCAGACAGCCTTGTTACAATTAATGAGTTTGAACCTTCCAGCAATTGCTTCAGCCATTATATCTCATTCTTAAGAGAGTCTCTATAAAATACCATGTTCTTGAAGTTCAGAAACATTTGAAAATTCTTTATGGAGTGCTAGTAAATCCTTTGTTTAAAAAACAACAAACAAACAAACAAAAAAAAAAACGAGAGAAGAAAAAAGAGAAAAAAGTAAAAAAAAAAAATTCACATAGGTGCAATTTTGGATCCTTATAGATAGAAAACACCCTGACTGACTTGTGGTATTTTTTGAATGATTAAAAAAACAGACTGCATGTTATTGATAAACTAAGGCTAATTCAAAGGTTGAAAAGTCCTTTCTAGTAAGTGATGTTTTATTTGATTTGTAATGATGAATTATTGATACAATAACTGAGACATTCTACTAGCATTTTTGACATGGGAAAATAATTAGCTCTGATATGCAATCTATGAACATAAATGCCCATAATGGCCAATATAGAATATTAAGCGTTCTGGGTTTAATAAATGTTCCACATAGTATAGCATATAGAAGTCATGGTAGTAAGAATATAAAAAGAAGCTTAACTTAAAATAATGGGTTATACTCATGGGCAGTCAATGGGAAAGGTTAGGGAGATTAAATTTTGTGCATAAAGGTTCTCTAAAACAGATATAGTATTTTATGAATATACATAATTTCCCTAAATGTATGTTAAAGAATATAATTTCTCTAAATATTATCTAATCCTCAGAAATTAAAAAGCATAGAAGTCTTACAAATATTAGTAATGTGATTAAGACAAGAACTGTATAATACAATTAAATTATGCTACCTTTTCTCTTATAAATAAAAAAGCCCAGTGTTAACAGTCAGCTAAAGTGAGAAAGCCAAGCAAAAGTTCACATCTCCTTACATCACAGAATTTTTAACTTAAGTAATCTGGATGGTTACATAATGTTATGGTGTTTTATTCCCTTAACATTTCTAAGAAAATATTTAACATATAACATATAAGAGGATATTTATAAAATACAAACAATTGAATATTGAAAATTATGAGAACACAATGCGATTTTAAAAGGATGTTATTGACTTGTACTTGGTTTTTAAAGGAATTTTGTAAATGAAGACAATGATAATTACAGTATGATAAACTGCATGTCTGATCTCTCTCCATTATGGCCCTGATGGTTTTGTAGTTAGTGGCATCATAATTTTCAGTACCTTTCTGTTTATATTTCTAGTAGGCTATGTGAGTTGAAATATTTAACACATTAATTATTGCACACTATCCAGTGGTGTGATGTTTAATTTATGTATCAACTTGACTGGATTAAGGGGTTCCCAGATATTTGGCTAAACATTATCATTGAGTAAGGTTTGCCAGGTGGCTCAGTGGTAAAGAATTTGCATGTCAATGCAGGAGATACAAGAGACACGGTTTTGAGGTTTCCATCTCTGGGTTGAGAAGATATCCTGGAGAAGGAAATGGCAACCCACTCCAGTGTTCTTGCCTGGGAAATCCCTTGGACAGAGGAGCCTGATGGGTTCCAGTGCCCTGGGTGGGTATTACTGAGTATTTCTGTGAGGGTGTCTTCAGATGAGATTAGCATTTGAGTCAGTAAACTGAACAGAGGAGATTGCCCTCTGTTTAGGGCATTGCCCTCTGTTCAGGAGATTGTAGGTGAGAAACGTTTAGTTGATTGAGGGCCTGAATAGAACAAAAAGCAGAGGAAAGGAAAATTTGCTCTTTTCTTGATAGCTTAAGTTAGACATTGGTTTTTCTCCTGCACTTGGACTGGGACCTACACAACAGTTCTCTTTGATTTTCAAGCCTCAAACTTGAACTATCACTCCAGGTTTGCTGAGTAGACTTTGCAAACAACCTAATTGGCATTTGGGCAGGAAATTTCAAGTTCTCTGTATTCAGAGTATGACCAAGCCTGAGATTTTTCTTTTACTTTTCTTTTTCCTTTTTTTTTATGGAGGGAAATAGTCAGAAGAAGGATTTTCTCAATAAATAAACAGAAACAAGTCAATCACAAAGAAAATTATTTTTATGTTTGATCAAATAAAACTAAAATATTTCTGTATATTTAAAACCTCAACAATAAGATAATTTCCAAAGACAAACTTAGAAAACTAAGTTAAATATGACAAAAGTACAAATGCTTTAACAAAAATTTGAGGAGATAATTTCATTTAAAGATGAAAATGAGGGGGACCCTCCAGCGGGCCCAGGGGGACAAAAGTGGCCCTAAATCCAGCACGTGCGTACTGAGGCAAGTTAATGGATTTAATATGAAGCACAGAAGCAGATAATGCCAAAAAGCAAGCAGTAATTGGTACACATTTAGTGAGTGGGGCCGCCTTTCCTTCTCCCACTGCTGCTGAGATGGCGGAAATTAGTCGAATTCAGTATGAAATGGAATACACCGAAGGTATTAGTCAGCGAATGAGGGTCCCGGAAAAATTAAAGGTAGCACCACCAAACGCTGACCTGGAGCAAGGATTTCAAGAAGGAGTTTCAAACGCTAGTGTGATCATGCAAGTTCCAGAGAGAATTGTGGTAGCAGGAAATAATGAAGACATTCCATTTTCAAGACCAGCAGATCTTGACCTTATACAGTCAACTCCCTTTAAGCCTCTGGCTCTAAAAACACCACCTCGTGTGCTTACACTGAGTGAAAGGCCGCTAGATTTTCTGGATTTAGAAAGACCTGCTCCAACCCCTCAAAACGAAGAAATCCGTGCAGTTGGCAGGCTAAAAAGAGAACGCTCTATGAGTGAAAATGCTGTTCGCCAAAATGGACAGCTGGTCAAAACTGACTCCATGTATGGCATTTCAAATATAGATGCAATGATTGAAGGAACTTCAGAAGACATGACAGTTGTAGATGCAGCTTCATTAAGACGACAGATAATCAAACTAAATAGACGTCTGCAACTTCTGGAAGAGGAGAACAAAGAACGGGCTAAAAGAGAAATGGTCATGTATTCAATTACTGTAGCATTCTGGCTGCTTAATAGCTGGCTCTGGTTTCGCCGCTAGAGGTAACCTCAGCTCTCAGAAATATTGTCTCAACAGCTGGAAATATAAAGAATTTGCAAACTTAAAAAAAAATAAAAATAAAAAATAAAGATGAAAATGAATAAAATGTGTATGAGTTAACCCTAACTAATAAACAGCTGAAAATTATGGTGGCTCAGACAGTTAAGAATCTTCCTGCAAATACAGGAGACCCAGGTTTGATTCCTGTGTTGGAAATATCCCCTGGAAAAGGAAATGGTAATCCACTCTAGTATTCTTGCCTTGAGAATCCTTTGGACAGAGGAGTCCATGGGGTCACAAAGAGTCAGACACAACTGAGTGACTAACACACACACACACACAATTTTATGTCTATTTTCAATTCTCAATACCAAAAAATAGTATACTTCAGTACAGAAAGATGATCACCTTATGTTACTGGTTATAATGTAAATGACAACTTTTTAGGAAGGTGACTAGATAAGATAAATCAGAAGTCTTGAAAAATTAAAAGCACTCTGATTTTATATCTCCATTTTCAGGAATATTTCAAAAGAAAATTCATGCACATGAATAAAGATTTATGCAATGGTTGTTCATCACATCATAGTAAAAAAAGCAGGAACAATGTAAGTGCCCAGTAAGAATGATGGCTGGGTGAGATTATTTAATATAAATGTTTTAAAATTAGTTAATCCTTGATAAATCAGTAAGTGTTTGGTGATATTTAGTCATCTGTCTGCAGTACAGATTTTTTGCACATCAAAAATTTAAAATAAATTTTTGCCTCCATCAATATGAAGTCATTCATACTCTTATTTTGCAAATGAAAAAAAGTCATTTTTCATTATTTTTTCTCATGTAATTTTAATATTGTATAAAAATAATCTGAAATAAAGATATTGAATAAATTTAAAATATAACTTTTTTTTAATGCAATATAACACAAAATTAGCATGCTTAAATAGATTTGGTCTGCTGTTAAGGCTTTCCCTAAATATCACATAGTCTGCCAAATCAAGACAGATGACATTGTGACCATCCGTTTTGCAAACTTGACTGTATTTGACCAGAAATTAGATCTTAAGTGCTAATAAATATATGTGCTTCTCTCCTGTTTCTGAAAATACATAGGATAAATATGCTAGCCAAATGGTATCCTGTATATTCAGCCCTATTGGAAGTGGATTGCACTTCTGAATATGAAATTCTAATGTAATTTAGCAAAACAAAAACATATTACCTGCTGACAAACTTTATAGAAAAATATTTTAATTCAAACTTAGTATTATTACCATTATATTGACAATGGAATTATAAGCATACCTCAGGGAGATCATGGTTTAGTTCCAGACCATTCCAAAAATGTATATTGCAATAGAGAGTCACATGAATTTGGAGGTTTCTAAGAGCATAAAAGGGCTTCCCAGGTGGCTCAGAGCTTAAAAGCGTCTGTCTCAAACGTGGGAGACCCGGGTTCGATCCCTGGGTTGGGAAGATCCCCTGGAGAAGGAAATGGTAACCCACTCCAGTATTCTTGCCTGGAGAATCCCATGGACGGAGGAAACTGGTAGTCCACGGGGTCGCAAAGAGTCAGACACGACTGAGCGACCTCACTCACTCACCAAGAGCATAAAAATGTTATGTTTATACTAACTGTAGTCTATGAAGTGTGCAATAGCATTATATCTAAAAATTTTACATTTGTTGTTGTTATTTAGTTGCTAAGTTTTGTCAGACTGTTTTATGAACCTATGGAACCTATGGACTCCAAGGAGCCTGGCAGACTACAGTCCATGGGCCTCAAAGTATCAAACACGACTGAGTGACTAAGCACGCATGACTGATCAGGGGGATGGCTGCTAAAGGTTACGGTGGTTGTGAAAATTTCCTAATAAGAAAACAATTGAAGTCCGCTGTATCGATTGACTCTTCCTTTCACCGATGATTTATCTGTAACATGCAATGCTCCTTGACAGCATTTTACTCACAGTAGAACTTCTTTCAAAATTGAACTGTCTCACACTCTGCCACTGCTTTATCAACTAAGTTCTTGTAATAATCTAAAACCTTTGCTATCATTTCAACAATCTTCACACCATCTTCACTCAAAGTAAATTCCATCTCAAGAAGCCATTTTTTTGCTCATCCATAAGAGACAACAGTAAATGTTTTATCATGAGATTGCTGCAATTTAGTTACATCTTCAGGCTCCACTCCTGATTTTGTTTTGCTTGCTATTTCTACCACATCCAAAAGGTACTTCCTCCACTGAAGTTTTGAGCCCCTAAAAATCAGCCACGAGGATTGGAATTAACCTCTTCCAAACTCCTTTTCATGTGACATTTGGCCCCTTCTCATGAATCACATAAGTTCTTAATGGAATCTATAATGGTGAGGCCTTGCCAGAGGTTTTTCAATTTACTTTACCAGATTCATCAGAGGAATCATATAGCAGCTATAGCCTTAAAAATTTCATTTCTTAAATAATACTTGAAAATCAAAATTACTCCTTGATCCATGGGCTGTAGAATAGATGTTGTGTTTTCAGGCATGAAAGCAACATTAATGTCATTGTATATTTCCATCAGTACTATTGGGTGTCCAAGAACATTGTCAACAAGCAGTAATATTTTGATACAATTTTTTTTTTCTGAGCAATAATCACAACAGTGGTATTAAGATATTCAATAAGCCATGTTATAAACAGACATGCTGCCATCAAGCTTAGTTGTTCCATTTATATAGTACTGGCAGAGGGTATTTAGTGTAATTCTTAAGAGCCCTAGAATTTGCAGAATGGTAAATGAGCACTGATTTCAACTTAAAGTTACTAGCTACACTAACCCCTAACAAGAGTTAACCTGTCGTTTGAAGTATTGAAGCCGAGCATTGACTTCTCCTCTCTGTGAAAATCCTAAATGCCTTCTTCTTCCAATAGGAGGCTATTGTGTCCAAATTGAAAATATGTTTTTTTCATATAACTACCTTCATTAATTATCTTGGTTAGATCTTCTCTAAAATTTGCTGCAGTTTCTGCATCAGTATTTGCTGTTTTGCCTAATATCCTCTTAGGTTATGGAGATGCCCTCTTTCCTTCAAATTTATGAACTAACCTCTGCTACTTGAAACATTTGTCCTGCAGTTTCCTCACTTCTCTCAGACGTCACAGAATTAAAGAGAGTTAGGGCCTTCTCTGTATTAGATTTTGATTTAGAGAAATGTTGTGGCTGGTTTAGTCTTTTCTCTGGATCAGTGAAACTTCTCCATATCAGCAATAAGGCTGTTGCAGTTTCTCATCATTCATGTGTTCACTTTTAATTTCCTTTGCATTAACAACATGGCTGTTTAGCACAAGAAACCTAGATTTTGGTCTGTTTAGGCTTTTGACATGTCTTCTTCACTAAACATTTCTAACTTTTGGTTTAAAATGAGAGAAGTACACTCTTCCTTTCATTCAAACACTTAAAGACCATTGTAGGGTTATTAGTTGACTAATTTCAATATTGTAGTGTTTCAGAGAATAGGGAGGCCCAAGGAAAGAGAGAGAGATAGGGAAATGGCCAGTCATTGGAGCAATCAGAACACACACAACATACAAAGTTAAGTTCTCTGTATGGATGTAGTTTGCCCTCAAAATATTTTCATAGTAACATCAATGATAACTCATCACATATTACTGTAACAAATATAATAATAATGAAAACCTTTGAAATGTTGCAAGAATCACCAACATTTGACACAGAGACATTAAGTGAGCAAATGTTAGAAAAATGGTGGTCATAGATTTGCTTCAGGCAGTCTTGCTACACACCTTTTGCAGTTAAAAAGCTCTACCTGCAAAGTGCAATAAAACAAGTAACATACGCCTATACTAGTAAGAACCTAATGTATTGCTATTTGACATGTATGTTTTTGGTTAGATACCAGCATAATATGCTGCTTAGCCATCAACTAAAACCATAGGTGACTTAGTGCTACTAAGTATGTCATATTTGGACTTGTTCTGATCAAAATTTTTGCAAAATAAATGTAAAGATCACACCAACAGTGTAAGAGGGTTCCCTTTACTCCACACCCTCTCCAGCATTTATTGCTTGTAACTCTATGGCTGATTCATATCAATGTATGACAAAACCCACTGAAATGTTGTGAAGTAATTAGCCTCCAACTAATAAAAAAATAAAAAATAAAATAAAATAAAATGTAAAGATCCATTGACACAACAGAATGTCTTTGAGCTTCTATATATTATATTAATTCCTTGTAAAACCTAAACACTGCAACTGGTTTCAAAAGTTTCAACTTATTTGTGTATAAATATGAAATGGCACAAATAGAGGTCAAGCTTTACTATTTTCCTAGATATGCACTGCTTCTATGGGTATTCTGAGTATACCAAATAGTAAGAAGATGGGGAAAATAAAGACTATCCACTG
The DNA here is from genome assembly GCF_033118175.1 of Dama dama. NCBI lineage: Eukaryota > Metazoa > Chordata > Mammalia > Artiodactyla > Cervidae > Dama > Dama dama. Next base: position 87,149,686 of record NC_083689.1, read on the forward strand.
GTCAGCCACCTCAGTTCTCTATGATCATAAGACTCTGACTTAGTGGAGGGTGGAGATATAATCCAGTCATTGCCTTACTTTTAAAAAGTTATTTGGTGGCCTCTACTTTCCACTTTGGGAAGGATAACCAGCTTTTGTTATTTTCCCATCAGTTGGGAGGTGGGAAGAAAAGAGAAAAAGAGTCAAGGCAATTTTTGCATGTATATTGCAAAAAAAAAAAAAAAATCACATTACTCCAAAGGCAGATATCTTCTTTCACTTATCTCTTTACCTTAAGTGGTGAGAAGAAAAGTGATTCTTCCATCATTTTTATAATAGTGTACTCTCCCTTGTCTATCCCTGTCCTATCTGTGAGTGAATGGATAGTATTTGATTTGACCTAAGTGAATGTTCATAAAGGCTACTGGGGCAGACATGAATACAGATACTGACTTTATCTCAGAATGTCTTCTGGCCATCATTGTCTCCCTCCTGCCCAGATGTCACAAATGATGACAACATAGCAACCCTTGGATCCCTGTGGAACTCATTTTGGAATGTGGATAAATGGACTCTCTCATCTTCAAGAAGATATGACAAACTTGGGTTTACCAGATGTGAACATACCCAACACTGGTAGGTGCATAAGGAATAGAGGAAGTAAATCATTCTCTTTCTCTGTTAAAAATTTAACCAACTGACCTAAATAACTTTCTATAGCTGTGCTGTTGGCAGAAACTACTGTGGAATTCACTCTACCTGGAATCAGTCAGAACTGATATAAAAACTTATATTAAATGAGCCCTCTAAGGACAGAGGATGAGACTAATACGTGACATATCTGGGTGGTCCTTAGAGGATGTATGGTATGGAAGTGGGCTTGATGTGCTTTTGGTGGCATGCTGACTCTAGTAGTTCCCTCCTTGATGGAACTTTCACCATGCTAACACAGATCCTCTGTGTGAAGCCTGTATTATGGAATAATACAGTATTCAGGGGACAGCAAGCTTTCAGGTCCATATTTGTGTGTAAACCCCCACTGCCCGCTACATAAACCCTATATTATATATGCAGCATGTAGTACACTCATCTGAAATTTACTATTAATAAATCACTGGACTGGCAGAGTATCTCATGCATCACATGTGGCACTAGTGATTTTGGCCATGATCCCTTGAAGGATGAGTGGTGAAAGTAGAGGAAAGATTGGCAGTGTTTCCCAAGGTCAGTTTTGAGGTGACTGGCCAACTTTAGCAGTTATCCAAACTGTCAGGAGCAGTTATAAAACAGCCTTCTGTTTGTATCGGTGACTTTCTTTGCTAATCCGTTCATTCTGCAACTCAGTTGAACTTTTTTTTTTTACTAATTTAGAAGATATTTACTAGCCATATCCCTCCCTAAAAGAGGTCAAATTTTCCAAAATATGATGCTGATCATGCACTTTAAGGGGAAGAGAATCAGTACTCCTATGTTAGTTTTCTTTACCTTCCTTCACTCACAACATATGTCCAGGCAATCACAATATAAAAGCTTTATGAGACTTCATGTATGTATTCATTCAGATGGATTTATTGAGCTACTATGTGCTAGGCACAGTTCCAGGTTCTGGAGATAGAGTAGTGTCAAATCAGACAAAATTATCTGTGTGCTTAAATCTTACACATTAGAGATATAAGATAATCAATAAGATAAACAGGTAAGCTATATGTTAAATAGTGTTGTTTTATAATAATAAAATTTAATATTCTTATTAAATTTTATAATAATACAGCAGGAAATATGAAACAGAACTTAGAGAGGTTTGAATTAGATATGGTGGTCTGAAACAAGTAAGGAACACCTAGTGAAAGAGCATTCCAGTAAAGAAATGGCAAGGGAAAGGATATGCCTAAAATGATTAGTAAACAAGTTAATGGAAATAAAATGAGGAGGTTAGGAGGAAAAGTGGTAGGAGAAGAATATAGACAGGAAGTTAGGACTTTGGCTTACCTTAACAAAGTTAAGTGGGAACTTTGACTTTTCCTCTGAATAAGATGGAAAACCATTACGGGTTTTAAAAGAGACATCATATGGGAGATTTGTCAGAATCATTGATGGCTTCAGTGTTGAGAAAAACCATGACTGTTTTGGTGAAGGAGAGGAGAGAATGAGGCTTAGTCAGGAAAACCATTAATGAGGCTATTACAAGAATTCAGGTTTGAAAAGATGAACTAGGGTGTTCAGGGTGGAGTGGAGAAAAATAGTCACCTTCCAAGTGGAGTTGTCTTTAATTGAGACAGAGAAATTTCAGCAAGAGCTGGTGGATAATATGCCTATCCGCAGATCATTTTTTTTTTTTTGTATGTTACCACTGTATATATTTTATGGGAGATATGTCAAAAAGATCGAAAGATTTCAGGGTGGAGGTGCCAATGGACTACATGGCTAGAACCTGAACTTTCCCAGTAAAAGGATACAGTTAGCACCAATAAAGGTTATCTCAGAGATGATTTTATTGGTGCTAACAATTTCTGTGAGAGCTCTCACAAGGCCATACTTATACATGGAAACAATGACCATGCTAAAATCAAATTTTATGTGAATTGCTATTACATGGAATAATAGAGAAAAGAGCATGACATTTTCTAAATGTTGAAGATACACAAACATTTGTACAATATTATATAACAGGAGTAACAATTCTATATTTTGTCACCATGTAATGTGAACATAATACATTTTAGCTTTTTCAAAGTTGCCATAAAAATGTTTTACATGTAGATTTATTACAGTGAAATATGTTACTATGTGGAAATTAAGCTAGTAATCTATCAATATTTAATTTTTTTTCTCAATATCTTTAAAAAGATACCTGTTACTTTTAAATTGATATATCTAAGCAAGCTATGTTAGAATAATAAATCCAAAAAAGCTGTTTTATTAAATGCAATGTGTTTAGAAGAATGCATGCTTAACTTACAGCTTTAGTATGTTATGAACATAAAATAATTTTAAGTAAAAACAAGTATGAAATTCTTATATGACCATTATTCTAAGTACTTAAAGAAGGATGATATTGAGTTTCTACTTATGATTTACATATGATGTAAGAAATACTGTATTCTTAAAGGAGAATAAGTCAAAGTTTAGTCATAATGATGAAAGACCTTATTATGAAAATGAAGGCATAAAATAATAATAAGAAGAAGGAAAGAAAGTCCTAGCTACTGCATACATTTAAGAAGTTACTACACAATCTCTTGGGATAAATCCTCTCATGTTTTGATTATATGATAATACCAAGAATATAAGCTAAGGAAAATTAGCAACTCTAATAACCAAAAATTATATAATGATAAAGTTTGTATCACTTATTTTTTCAAAACATAAACTAAATTTATGAAAAGGTGTTTTTAAGGCCTTGTATCTAATAAATAATGCTCTGAGAATCTTTGTAACCAGGTATTACATTTAGTCTCATTCTTCCTCTTTAAAGCAATTGAGCCAACACTACCAATAAGTGTTCTATAATCAACTCATTAAAATTTACTTTAGCTTTTGATAGGTCATTCTATATCCAAGCTTTAATTAACTTTAATGTCACTTGATTTAGAAAGGTGTAGCACACATTATATCATCTAATCTACTAATATCTGGTGAGACTATCTACATGGGTCTCTGCTCAACAAGATTATGAAAATATTTTTTAAAAAATAATGACTGGAATAGAGATATAAATAAAGTGTGTTTGCTTAATAATTATCATCTGTGGTAGCATTTCTGAGCAGAGTTTAAGTAACTCTATTGAAATCACCTAACACCATTGCCATTTGGGAATATTTTTTAAATCACTGCCAAGTTCCACATGAAATGTATTTTAGCCTTTCTAGCATGAAATTTCTGTCCTTTATTGAGCCCATCTTTGCATGAAATGTTCCCTTGGTATCTCTAATTTTCTTGAAGAGATCTCTAGTCTTTCCCATTCTATTGTTTTCCTCTGTTCCTTTGCATTGATAGCTGAGGAAGGCTTTCTTATCTCTCCTTGCTATTCCTTGGAAGTCTGCATTCAGATGCTTATATCTTTCCTTTTCTCCTTTGCTTTTCACTTCTCTTCTTTTCACAGCTATTTGTAAGGCCTCCTCAGACAGCCATTTTTGCCTTTTTGCATTTCTTTTTCTTGGGGATGGTCTTGATCCCTGTCTTCTGTACAAAGTCAGGAACCTCCGACCATAATTCACCAGGCACTCTGTCCATCAGATCTAGTCCCTTAATTCTATTTCTCACTTCCACTGTATAATCATGAGGGATTTGATTTAAGACATACCTGAATGGTCTAGTGGTTTTCCCTACTTTCTCCAATTTAAGTCTGAATCTGGCAATAAGGAGTTCATGATGTGAGCCACAGTTAGCTCCTGGTCTTGTTTTTGCTGACTGTATAGAGCTTCTCCATCTTTGGCTGCAAAGAATATAATCAATCTGATTTTGGTGTTGACCATCTGGTGATGTCCATGTGTAGAGTCTTCTCTTGTGTTGTTGGAAGAGGGTGTTTGCTATGACCAGTGCATTCTCTTGGCAAAACTCTACTAACCTTTGTCCTGCTTCATTTTGTACTCCAAGGCCAAATTTGCCTGTTACTCCAGGTGTTTCTTGATCCCTCTTTTGCATTCGAGTCCAATATAATGAAAAGGACATCTTTTTTGGGTGTTAGTTCTAAAAAGTCTTATAGGTCTTCATAGAACCATACAACTTCAGCTTCTTCAGCATTACCAGTCGGAGTGGGAAACATTTCATGCAAAGATGGGCTCATAAAGGACAGAATTGGTATAGACCTAACAGAAGCAAAAGATATTAAGAAGAGATGGCAAGAATACACACAACTGTACAAAAAAGATCTTCATGACCCAGATAATCACAATGGTGTGATCACTCACCTAGAGCCAGACATCATGAAATGTTAAGTCAAGTGGGCCTTAGGAAGCATCACTATGAACAAAGCTAGTTGAGGTGATGGAATTCCAGTTAAACTATTTCAAAACCTCAAAGATGATGCTGTGAAAGTGCTGCACTCAATATGCCAGCAAACTTAGAATACTCAGCAGTGGCCACAGGACTGGAAAAGGTCAGTTTTCATTCCAATCCCAAAGAAAGGCAATGCCAAAGAATGCTCAATCTACTGCACAATTGCACTCATCTCACACACTAGTAAAGAAATGCTCAAAATTCTCCAAGCCAGTCTTCAACAGTACATGAACCATGAATTTCCAGATATTCTACCTGTTTATAAAAGGAAGAAGGACCAAACATCAAATTGCCAACATCTGCTGGATCATTGAAAAAGCAAGAGAGTTCCAAAAAAATATCTATTTCTGCTTTATTTAATACGCCAACGCCTTTGACTATGTGGAACACAATAAACTGTGGAAAATTCTGAAAGAGATGGGAATACAAGACCACCTGACCTGCTTCTTGAGAAACCTGTATGCAGGTCAGGAAGCAACAGTTAGAACTGGACATGGAACAACAGACTGGTTCCAAATAGGAAAAGGAGAACATCAAGGCTGTATATTGTCACCCTGTTTATTTAACTTATATGAAGAGTACATCATGAGAAACGCTGGGCTGGAAGAAGCACAAGCTGGAATCGAGATTGCCGGGAGAAATATCAATAACCTCAGATATGCAGATGACACCACCCTTATGGCAGAAAGTGAAGAACTAAAGAGTGTTTTGATGAAAGTTAAGGTGGCGAGTGAAAAAGTTGGCTGAAAGCTCAACATTCAGAAAACTAAGATCATGGCATCCAGTCCCATCACTTTTGGGCAAATAGATGGGGAAACAGTGGTTGACTTTATTTTTTTGGGCTCCAAAATTACTGCAGATGGTGATTGCAGCCATGAAATTAAAAGACACTTACTCATTGGAAGGAAAGTTATGACCAACCTAGACAGCATATTAAAAAGCAGAGAAGACTCTTGAGAGTCCCTTGGACTGCAAGGAGATCCAACCAGTCCATCCTTAAGGTGAGCAGTCCTGGGTGTTCATTGGAAGGATTGATGTTGAAGCTGAAACTTCAATACTTTGGCCACCTGATCTGAAGAGCTGACTCATTTGAAAAGACCCTGATGCTGGGATTGAGGGCGGGAGGAGAAGGGGACAACAGAGGATGTGATGGCTGGATGGCATCACTGAGTTAATGGACATGAGTTTGAGTAATCTCCAGGAGCTGGCAGTGGACATGGAGGCCTAGCATGCTGCAGTCCATGATGTCGTAAAGAGTTGGACATGACTGAGTGACTGAACTGAACTGAACTGAAGCATGAAATTGGAAAAGGGTTTCTTTTTTGTGACTCTTCCACAATTTTACAATATGACTTTTGCCCTTTTTTTTTTTTCTTTATCAGTGGAATTCCTGGTCTAATGAAATTTGCTTTTTTTTTTCCTGTGTGTGTGTGTGTGTACCTTCTTCCTGTGGCATCCGTACTTCAAAATGGCAAGCAAGGTTTTGAAACATGCTTTCACCTTTGCACCATACTAATATAAAACAGCTAAAATCTATTTGTCAGTCCACCTTGCCCTTAAATCTAAGTCTTCATAATAGTCAGTTATCCTCATCATGAGCAAAGCTAATGGGCATGGAGGTCAGCATTGTCTCTATGATAGATTGTTTTACTATGGTTCCTTTTGCTTCAGGTATGCTTGATCTTTATAATTTCTAGAACTGGCTTGTAAACTAATTTTTGAAAATGGGGAAACTTCCTCACTTTATGTTAACTCTCATTGTCTTCCTGAAAGGAAATATTTAAGTTTTCTGTATTTATTAGAAGTTATATTAATATGCTATTAGTTTTATTATTTTTATCAAATAAACATTTTATATATATGTGTATATATATATATATATATATATATATGCTGACATACATATGTCAACTGTTTTTAAAAACTTTTTGACAAGTCCTATGAATGGGCAAAACATAACAAGTTGTTGGAAGGTTAGACTGTTAGAATGGCCACACAGATGTTTAACTAGATATAGAAAAAAATTTTTTTTTTTTTTAAATTTCAGTTCAGTCAGTTCAGTCACTCAGTCATGTCCGACCCTTTGCGACTGCATGGACTGCAGCACACAAGGCCTCCCTGTCCATCTCCAGCTCCTGGAGTTTACTCAAACTTATATCCATTGCCTTGGTGATGCCATCCAGCCATCTCATCCTCTGTTATCCCCTTCTCCTCCTGCCTTCAATCTTTGTCAGCATCAGGGTCTTTTCCAAGGAGTCAGTTCTTCTAATCAGATGGCCAAAGTATTGGAGTTTCAGCTTTAGCATCAGTCCTTCCAATGCATATTCAGGAGGTTGGACCTCCTTCTGTCCAAGGGACTCTCAAGAGTCTTCTCCAACACCACAGTTCAAAAGCATCAATTCTTTGGTGCTCAGCTTTCTTTATAATCCAAGTCTCACATCCATACATGACTACTGGAAAAACCATAGCCTTGACTAGATGGACCTTTGTTTTGCAAAGTGATGTCTCTGCTTTTTAATATGTTGTCTAGGTTGGTCATAACTTTTCTTCAAAAGCGCAAGCATCTTTTAATTTCATGGCTGCAGTCACCATCCACAGTGATTACGGAGCCCCCAGATTAAAAGTCGGTCACTTCCACTGTCTCACCATTTATTTGCCATCAAGTGTTGGGACAAGATGCCATGATCTTAGTTTTCTGAATATTGACCATCAAGCCAACTTTTTCACTCTCCTGTTTCACTTTCATCAAGAGGCTCTTTAGTTCTTTGCTGTTTGCCATAAGGGTGCTGTCATCTGCATACCTGAGGTTACTGATATTTCTCTTGGCAATTTTTATTCCAGCTTGTGCTTCATGCAGCCCAGCATTTCTCATGATGTACTCTGCATATAAGTTATATAAGCAGGGTAACAATATAAAGCCTTGATGTACTCCTCTCCCTATTTGGAACCATGTCCAGTTCTAATTGTTGCTTCCTGACCTGCATACAGATTTCTCAAGAGGCAGGTAAGGTAGTCTTGTATTCCCATCTCTTTCAGAATTTTCCAGAGTTTGTTGTGGTCCACACAGTAAAAGGCTTTAGCATAGTCAATAAAGCAGAAATAGATGTTTTTCTGGAACTCTAGTTTTTTGATGATCCAGTGGATGTTGACAGTTTGATCTCAGGTTCCTTTGCCTTTTCTAAAACCAGGTTGACCATCTGGAAGTTCATGGTTCACATACTGTTGAAGCCTAGCTGGGAGAATTTTGAGCATTACATTACTAGCGTGTGAGATGAGTGCAATTGTGCAGTAGGTTGAGCTTTCTTTGGCATTGCCTTTCTTAGGGATTGGAATGAAAACTGACCTTCTCCAGTGCTGTGGCCACTGCTGAGTTTTCCAAATTTGCTGGCATATTGAGTGCAGCATTTTCACAGCATCATCTTGTAGGAATTGAAATAGTTCAACTGGATTTACATCACTTCCACTAGCTTTGTTCATAGTGTCGCTTCCTAAAGCCCAATTGACTTCTCATTCCAAGATGTCTAGCACTAGGTTGGTGATCACACCATCGTTATTATCTGGGTCATGAAGATCTTTTTTGTACAGTTCTTCTGTGTATTCTTGCCACCTCTCCTTAATATCTGCTGCTTCTCTTAGGTCCAAGCCATTTCTGTCCTTTATTTTGCCCATCTTTGCATGAAATGTTCCCTTGGCATCTCTAATTTTCTTGAAGAGATCTCTAGTCTTTCCCATTCTATTGTTTTCCTCCGTTTCTTTGCATTGATCGCTGACGAAGGCTTTCTTATGTCTCCTTGCTATTCTTTGGAACTCTACATTCAAATGGGTATATCTTTCCTTTTCTCCTTTGCCTTTCACTTCTCTTCTATTCACAGCTATTTGTGAGGCCTCCTCAGACAACCATTTTGCCTTTTTGCATTTCTTTTTAATTTCACATTTCATTCAATAATAAATGATAATAATAAGGCTTTAAAATAATCATAAATGGGCTTATAAATGCAAATGAAAATGTATTGATAAAATTTCTTGCTAAATCCAAAAAGGAATCTGGCACTTATTTGGCAACATCTTCATGCTCATGATTTAACAGTATACATTCTTAACTCTCTAGCTTCAGGGCCATGGCTCCATAGGAGAAGCCCAACAAAAATTTGCTTGTGAACTCAGATTTATTGAACATTTTTTCTTAACTTCATTTAGCATTAATACCTCTTATTTCCTAATAATTTTGAAAGTATTCACTATTTCAAAATGCATTTTGAGATAGAAAAAATATATACTGGATATCTCAAGCATCTTTTCTTGGAAGCTTCCAGTATTTCTATAAAGCTCACATTCAGCTATCATTATTTAAATTAAGACTTCTCAATAGTGTGTTAGTTTCACTTTGTTTGAATTCATGTATACTTCAAATATACTTTAAATTCTTTATGTAGAAACAAGACTATATGAGCAAAGGAGGTATAAACTGTCAAACAACATTACAGGGAGAAAGATAAAACAAATTTCTAACTTAACAGCAAAATTAATTTTGCCACAAAATAAATTTTATTATTATATAGAACATAGATATATTAAACAACTAAAATTAGACTCTGGCAGGAGTTCCCTTGCTGTCCAGTGGTCAGGACTCAGATTTTGCACTGCTGTGGCCTGGGTTCAATAGATCAGGGGGAACTAATATCCCACATGCGGTGCAGTAATGCCAAAATAAAGAGCAGGGTCCAATGGCATAATGGATAATACATCTGACAATGCATCAAAATCAATAAATTAAATTAAATTAAAATAGCATAAAATTAGATTCTGGCATATTACCTTTTATATGTTATCTAGGAAATAAAAATTTTATTGCAGATCTTCCTAAACTTATGTAAAAATATGTAGTACAACCAGAAGTAATGCTTGGAATGGCATAGACTGAAGCACAAAGCAGGCTTTTTAAAAGAACTAAATGCTTATCTTAATCTTGAATAATATAAATCTCATGCAGTGTTGGACAGACATCTAAGTTGGCTTTATATAGCAGTAAAGTTGCTTCATTTTACAAAAGTCAAACATCAAATTATGACCCTATTTTAAAGAACCAGTCACTTCATAAGCTACAAAATGGATACAATTGATTATTGATAATGATTTTATTCATATTTGAAAATAGACTCTAGTTTATTACCCTATGTTAATGTGCCAGGGTCAAACATGCTTAGGTGATTTCACTGTGAATATTTTATCACTGAGTTATTTAACTTGTCTCTGCCTCCCTACACACTAATGTTAGAGGTTAATAACAATGTTCTATTTTATCCAGTGCTTTACTTCACTTAAAGCAATGATGCATGACTTTCATTAAAAAATAAAAGGAATTACAGAAAAAATTACCATTTGAATTCAGGGCAAAATAACCTTGCCCAAAAAGAATGCATTGGTGGTGATAATCTACCTCAAGTTTAGCTAGGTGTACAACATAGTTGTAAAATAAACTATATTTTGAATTTTATCATATGAAAGCAGATAGAAAATTAAATTACAGTATTTCCAAAGGACTGAGCCATAGTATTGTTTCTAATACATGAATATCAAAAATATCAAGTAGATAAAATATTTTCTGTTGCCACAGTATATTTATTGCAGAGATGTGTTTCTGCCATTCTCATAAAATACGTTGCTGAATAAAATGGTTACTAAAATGATACTGAAATAAAAGTGTTACTGAAAAACAAGTAACAGATATTAGCACATAAATATGGACTCTAGAAAAATGATATAGATTGTCTTAATTGCAAAGCAAAAGTAGACACACAGACAGAGAACAAATGTATGGACAGCAAGAGGGGCTTAGGATGAATTAGGAAATTGTGATTAACATATAAACAATATTGATACCCTGTTCAGTTCAGTTCAGTCGCTCATTATGTCCGACCCTTTGTGACCCCATGGACTACAGCACGCCAGGCCTCCCTGTCCATCACAAACCCCCAGAGTTTACTCAAACTCATGTACATTGAGTCGGTGATGCCATCCAACCATCTCATCCTCTGTTGTCCCCTTCTCCTCCTGCCTTCAGTCTTTCCCAGCATCAGGGTCTTTTCCAAGGAGTCAGTTCTTCCCATCAAGTGGCCAAAGTATTGGAGTTTCAGCTTCAACATCAGTCCTTCACATGAATATTCAGGACTGATTTCCTTTAGGATGGACTTATTGGAAATCCTTGCAGTCCAAGGGACTTTCAAGAGTTCTCAAACACCACAATTCAAAAGCATTAATTTTTTGATGTGTTCAGCTTTCTTTATAGTCCAACTCACACATCCATATATGACTATTAGAGAAACCATAACCTTGACTAGATGAGCATTTGTTGGCAAAATAATGTCTCTGCTTTTTAATATGCTGTTTAGGTTGATCATAACTTTTCTTCCAAGGAGCAAGTGTCTTTTAATTTCATGGCTGCAGTTTCAACATATGCAGTGATTTTGGAGGTCAAGAAAACAAAGTCTCTCACTGTTTCCATTGTTTCCCCATCTATTTGCTATGAAGTGATGGGACCAGATGCCATGATCTTAGTTTTCTGAATGTTGAGTTTTAAATCAACTTTTTCATCTCCTCTTTTGCTTTCATCAGAGGCTCTTTAGATCCTCTTCACTTTCTGCCATAAGGGTGGTGTCATCTTCATATCTGAGATTATTCATATTTCTCATGGCAATCTTTATTCCAGCTTGTGCTTCATCCAACCCAGCATTTCTCATGATGTACTCTGCATATAAGTTAAATAAGCAGGGAGACAATATACAGGCTTAACATATTCCTTTCCTGAATTGGAACCAGTCTGTTGTTCCATATCTAGTTCTAACTGTTTCTTTTTGATGTCCATACAGATTTCTCAGGAGGTAGAGAAGGTGGTCTGGTATTCCCATCTCTTTCAGAATTTTCCAGAGTTTGTTGTGGTCCACACAGTGAAAGGCTTTGGCATAGTCGATAAAGCAGCAGCAGACGCTTTTATAGCTTTTTCGATGATCCAACAGATCTTGGCAATTTGATGTCTTCTTCCTCTCCTTTTTCTAAATCCAGCTTGAACGTCAGGAAGTTCACAGTTCATGTACTATTGAAGGCTGGCTTGGAGAATTTTGAGCATTACTTTGCTAGTGTGTGAGATGAGTGCAAATGTGCAGTAGTTTCAGCATTCTTTGGCATTGCCTTTCTTTGGGATTGAAAACTGACCTTTTACAGTGCTGTTGCCACTGCTAAGTATTCCAAATTTGCTGGCATATTGAGTGTAGCACTTTCACAGCATCATCTTTGAGGATTTGAAATAGCTCAACGGGAATTCCATCACCTTCACTAGCTTTGTTCATAATGACACTTCCTAAAGCCCACTTGACTTCACATTCCAGGATATCCAGCTCTAGGTGAGTGACCACATCATTTTGGTTATCTGGGTCATGAAAATCTTTTTTGTACAGTTCTGTGTATTCTTGCCACCTCTTCTTAATATCTTCTGCTTCTGTTAGCTCCATAGCACTTCTGTCCTTTTTTATCCATCTTTACCTGAAATGTTCCCTTGGTATCTCTGATTTTCTTGAAGAGATCTCTAGTCTTTCTCATTCTATTCTTTTCCTCTATTTCTTTGCACTAATCACTGAGGAAGGCTTTCTTATCTCTCCTTGCTATTCTTTGGAACTCTGCATTCAAACGGGTATATCTTCCCTTTGCTCCTTTCCATTTCACTTCTCTTCTTTTCACAGCATTTGTAGGGCCTCCTTAGACACCATTTTCCCTTTTTGCATTTTTTTTCCATTTATTTTTATTAGTTGGAGGCTAATTACTTTACAGTATTGTAGTGGTTTTTGCCATACATTGACATGAATCAGCCATGCATTTACATGTATTCCCCATCCTGATCCCCCCTCCCACCTCCCTCCCCATCCCATCCCTCTGGGTCTTCCCAGTGCACCAGGCCCGAGCACTTGTCTCGTGCATCCAACCTGGGCTGGTGATCTGTTTCACCCTAGATAATATACATGTTTCAATGCTGTTATCTCAAAACATCCCACCCTCGCCTTCTCCCACAGAGTCCAAAAGTCTGTTCTGTACATCTGTGTCTCTTTTTCTGTTTTGCATATAGGGTTATCGTTACCATCTTTTTAAATTCCATATATATGCCTTAGTATACTGTATTGGCCTTTATCTTTCTGGCTTACTTCACTCTGTATAATGGGCTCCAGTTTCATCCATCTCATTAGAACTGATTCAAATGAATTCTTTTTAATGGCTGAGTGATATTCCATGGTGTATATGTACCACAGCTTCCTTATCCATTCGTCTCCTGATGGGCATCTAGGTTGCTTCCATGTCCTGGCTATTATAAACAGTGCTGCGATGAACATTGGGGTGCACGTGTCTCTTTCAGATCTGGTTTCCTCGGTGTGTATGCCCAGAAATGGTATTGCTGGGTCATATGTCAGTTCTATTTCCAGTTTTTTAAGAAATCTCTACACTGTTCTCCATAGTGGCTGTACTAGTTTGCATTCCCACCAACAGTGGGTTCCCTTTTCTCCACACCCTCTCCAGCATCTATTGCTTGTAGACTTTCAGATAGCAGCCATCCTGACTGGCATTTAATGGCATCTCATTATGGTTTTGATTAGCATTTCTCTGATAATGAGTGATGTTGAGCATCTTTTCATGTGTTTGTTAGCCATCTGTATGTCTTCTTTGGAGAAATGTCTGTTTAGCATTTCTTCTTCTTGGGAGTGATCTTGAACACTGCATCCTGTATAATGTCAAGAACCTCCATCCATAGTTAGTTCTTCAGGCACAGGCACTCTGTCTACCAGATCTATTCTCTTGAATCCATTTCTCACTTCTACTATTTAATCGTAAAAGACTGATTTAGGTCATACCTGAATTGTCTAGTGGTTTTCCCTCCTTTCTTCAATTTAAGTCTGAATTTGGCAATAAGGAGTTCATTATCTGAGCCACAGTCAGATCTTGTTTTTGCTGACTGTATAGAGCTTCTTCGTTTTTGACTGCAAAGAATGTAATCAGTCTGACTTTGCTATTGATTGTCTGGTGATGTCCATGTGTAGAGTCTTCTCTTGTGTTGTTGGAAGAGGGTGTTTGCTATGACCAGTGTGTTCTCTCAGCAAAACTCTATTAGCCTTTTCCCTGCTTCATTATGTACTCCAAGGCCAAATTTGCCTGTTACTCCAGATGTTTCTTGACTTCCTACTTTTGCATTTCAGTCCCCTATAATGAAAAGGACATCTTTTTTTCGTATTCATTCTAGAAGTTCTTGTAGGTCTTCATAGAACCATTCAACTTCATCTTCTTGAGCATTACTGATCTGGGCATTGACTTGGATTACTGTGATATTGAATGATTTGCCTTGGAAATGAAGAGATCATTCTGTCATTTTTGAGATTGCATCCAAGTACTGCATTTCGGACTCTTTTGTTGACTATGATGGCTACTCCTTTTCTTCTAAGGGCTTCTTGCCCACAGTAGTAGATATAATGGTCATCTGAGTTAAATTCACCCATTTCCCGTCCATTTTAGCTCGCAGATTCCTACAACGTCAATGTTCACTCTTGCCATCTCCTGTTTGATCACTTCCAATTTGCCTTGATTCATGGACCTAACAATCCAGGTTACAGACAAATCATGCTCTTTACAGCATCAGACCAATCTCTTTATTATCAGAGAGGAAAGAAAGGCTTCCTCAGCGATCAGTGCAAAGAAACAGAGGAAAACAACAGAATGGGAAAGACTAGAGATCTCTTCAAGAAAACTGGAGATACCAAGGGAACATTTCATACAAAGTTGGGCACAATAAAGGACAGAAATGGCATGGACTTAACAAAAGCAAAAGATATTAAGAAGAGGTGGCAAGAATACATAGAAGAACTGTACAAAATGATCTTCATGACCCAGATAATCACAATGGTGTGATCACTCACCTAGAGCCAGACATCCTGGAATGTGAAGTCAAGCGGTCCTTAGGAAGCATCACTATGAGCAAAGCTAGTGGAGGTGATGGAATTCCAGTTGAGCTATTTCAAATCCTCAAAGATGATGCTGCGAAAGTGCTGCACTCAATATGTCAGCAACTTTGGAAAACTCAGCAGTGGCCACAGGACTGGAAAAGGTCAGTTTTCATTCCAATCCCAAAGAAAGGCAATGCCAAAGAGTACTCAAACTACTTCACAATTGCACTCATCTCACATGCTAGTAAAGTAATGCTCAAAATTCTCCAAGCCAGGTGTCGACAATACATGAACCAAGAAATTCCAGATGTTCAAGCTGGTTTTAGTAAAGGCAAAGGAACCAGAGATCAAATTGCAACATCCACTGGATCATCAGAAAAGCAAGAGAGTTCCGGAAAAACATCTATTTATGCTTTATTGACTATGCCAAAGCCTTCGACAGTATGGATCACAATAAACTGTGGAAAACTCTGAATGAGATGGGCATACCAGACCACCTGACCTGCCTCTTGAGAAACCTGTATGCAGGTCAGCAAGCAACAGTTAGAACTGGACATGGAACAACACAGAGGTTCCAAATAGGACAAGGAGTATGTCACCTTGTCACCCTGTTTATTTAGCTTATATGCACAGTACATCATGAGAAATGCTGGATTGGAAGAAGCACAAGCTGGAATCAAAATTGCTGGGAGAAATATCAATAACCTCAGATATGCAGATGACACCACCCTTATGGCAGAAAGTGAAGAAGACCTAAAGAGCCTCTTGATGAAAGTGAAAGAGGAGAGTGAAAAAGTTGGCTTAAAGCTCAACATTCAGAAAACTAAGATCATGGCATCCGGTCCCATCACTTCATGTCAAGTAGATGGAGAAACAGTAGAAACAGTGGCAGACTTTATTTTCTTGGGCTCCAAAATCACTGCAGATGGTGACTGCAACCATGAAATAAAAAGGCGCTTACTCCTTGGAAGGAAAGTTATGACCAACCTAGATAGCATATTTAAAAGCAGAGACATTACTTTGCCAACAGTGGTGCATCTAATCACGGCTATGGTTTTTCCAGTAGTCATGTATGGATGTGAGATTAGAATTATAAAGAAAGCTGAGTGCTGAAGAATTGATGCTTTTGAACTGTGGTGTTGGAGAAGACTCTTGAGAGTCCCTTGGACAGCAAGGAAATCCAACCAGTCCATCCTAAAGGAAATCAGCCGTGAATATGCATTGGAAGGACTAATGCTAAAGCTGAAACTCCAATACTTTGGCCATCTGATGGGAAGAACTGACTCCTTGGAAAAGACCCTAATGCTGGGAAAGATTGAAGGCAGGAGGAGAAGGGGACAACAGAGGATGAGATGGTTCAGTGGCATCACCAACTCAATGGACAAGAATTTGAGTAAACTCTGGAGTTGGTGGACTGGGAGGCCTGGCGTGCTGCAGTCCACGGGCTCACAAAGAGTTGGACATGACTGGTGAGCAAATTGAACTGAACTGATGGGTTTCTCCAAGCAAGAATACTGGAGTGGGTTGCCATTTTCTTCTCCAGTGGACCATGTTTTTTTTTTTTTTTTTTTTTCCCCCAATTATTTTTATTAGTTGGAGGCTAGTTACTTTACAGTATTGTAGGGTGGGATGATATGAGTGAACCATGTTTTGTCAGAGCTCTTCACTATGACATATTCATTTTGGTTGGCCCTGCACAGCTTGGCTCATGACTTCATTGAGTTACACAAGCCTCTTTGCCATGACAAGGCTGTTGTCCATGAAGGGGGTTTAAGTTTAGAGGGGAATATAAATAGGTAAAAAGGAAAGGATCAAAAGAATTGCTTTTATAGGATTGTATAATTGGCTATGTGTATTTTTTAAATCCAATTTTATGTTATCAGCCATCATATTAACTCTATTTTTACATATGCCAAATGAATAAAATTAGTTATTTGCTTATGCCATTTTGTAGCTAGACGGGAGTTTTACATTTTTTTTATAAAGTACAACCGTGGTTTAATTATTCCCCATTTTTAGGAAATACAATATCTTTATCAATTGAGGGATATTAAATGATTTCTACTTCTAACTGCAGAGTCTACTATTCTGGCCTTAACTCTGAGTTCTGTTTGTATCTGTTTACAACAATTTGGTTGTATCTTATTTTCATAGTCTTCACCATTACAGTCATTGTAAAATACTTCCTTGTGATCACAAATGAAATCTGTAGAAGGATTGAAGTTGGTTGTACTCTCACCACTCTATATTAGTTTTGCCTGTTTTTACATTTCATATAGCCATACATTATATACCCAGCATAATACTTTTGAAAGTATCTATTTTGTTGAGTTTACCAATGATGCATTTTATTTTACTGTTGACTGGTATTCATGAGTGCCATCCCTGATGGCTCATCAGTAAAGAATCTAACTCAATGCAGGAGACGTCAGTGCGATCCCTGGGTTGGGAAGATCCCTTGAAGAAGGAAATGGCAAACAACTCCAGTAAGTCATGCCTGACTCTTTGCGACCCCATGTACTGTAGCCCTCTAGGCTCTTCTATCCATAGGATTTTACAGGCAAGAATACTGGAATGGGTTGCAATTTCCTTCTCCAGGGGATCTTCATGACCCAGGGATCGAACCTGCATCTCTTGCTTGCTTCTTCTTTAATCTCTTGG
Source organism: Dama dama (assembly GCF_033118175.1). NCBI lineage: Eukaryota > Metazoa > Chordata > Mammalia > Artiodactyla > Cervidae > Dama > Dama dama. Next base: position 87,167,298 of record NC_083689.1, read on the forward strand.
TACCTATGAAAAATGGAGCTTCCTGATGGTTCAGTAATATAGAATCTACCTACCAATGCAGGAGTTGCGAGAGACATGGGTCCAATCATGTCAAAGAGTCAGATACTACTCAGCGACTGAGCACACACACTCATACATACATGTACAGAATAGGTCTTACTATGGCATATGGTGGGGCTTCCCAGATGGCTCAATGATAGAGAATCTGCCTGCAATGCAGGAGACAGTGATTACAGAACCTGTTGGCAATTTACCTCATTTCCTGTATAGGAAAATGTGTCTGTGCTATACTGTCTTTTAGGTCTGCAGTTTTTTTTGAAACATGTGATCTCAATAAAGACCTACTGTCTTTGATATCTGCAGTTTTTTGGGAACATGTGATCTCAATAAATACCTTGGAAGAGGTGAATGCAGTCACCACTGTCCACTGCCAGGGAAAGAATATAACTGCAGTTTCAGTTTCAGCTCTGGCTTCAAGTGCTGATTTTTATTTTTGTGCTGTCTATGGCCTACAGAAGTTTTATTTTCTGTTTTTAAGCTGAGCTAGTGTTTTAATTTTATCTTTTTACATTTTGTTTATTATCGCTGTGTGTTTTGAAAATAATAAATTATTGGGACATCAACTCACTATACCACTCTGGCCTGGAAATCAGCATGGAAATAACTGCCAATTCATAAATTTTTTGAGGGTAAATAATTTCTAGGGAGAGAGAGACCTGAGTGAATAGAGCAACAGTCCATTGGCAAAATACCGATTTGTTGGTGAAGGGAGCAGGGAAGAATTGTGCCCATTTCCTCAGCATGTGCTATAGTCCTATGCTTTTGATAAGTTTATGAGCTGAAATATAGGATTATAGCTTCCCAGATGGCACGGTGATGAAGAATCCACCTACCAGTGCAGGAGATGCAAGAGACGTAGTTTTCATCCCTGGGTTGGGAAGATCCCCTGGAGAAGGAAATGGCAACCCACTCCAGTATTCTTGCCTGGAAAATCCCATGGACAGAGGCGCATGGTAGCTATAGTCCAGGGGGTCACAAAGAATCAGATTCAACTGAGCACAGCATATACACAGTGATAAGCTAGACGGAAAAATACTTTTTTGGCCGTACTCATCCAAGCTCTTAATAGCATCATTTATTGCCTTGTCTGTAATCTGATGCTGGAGAAGGGAATAAATATTCTCTGGAAATAAAATATTTAAAAGAAATACACCTTTTAGAATAGTTCTTGTTGGCCAAAAAGTTTGTTTGGAGTTTTACATAAGGTGTTATGAAAACACTTGACTGAAATTTTTGGCCAATCCAATATTTAAGGTTGAGGGAAAACTAATGGACCAGATGGCACCATTTAAGTCTCAAAGAGTTCATTTGCCTCCAATGGATCATTTCTTTACCACTAGTTATTTCCAGTCATTCTGATTAGCAGTACAGTTGAGATCCCTTTACTTGACTGAACCATGTAAAATGGAACCTTTGCTCAATTTTGCAATGACTTTCATGATGAAGACCGGAGATAATATGTAGAACTATAGCTAAAATGATTTGCACATTGGCATTTCCGTTTTTCTTTCTTAGGGGACATTTGTAATCCTCTAAGTACCATTTCCTTTTGGATCCTGAGGTTATAACATATGGTCATAAATTTCTGTAGAGAAATTTTTTATAAAGACTGAGAAGATGAGTGAGATATACCCTAAAAATCAGGCTTCCAGTGAAGCCTCAATAAGTTCAGCACACATGTCTGAAAGTGTAATTATGTTTAAGATATCTTGACAATCTTAGAATGAATGATAAAATATCTTGACATGAAAATCAAATGCTTTATTCTACATGGTTTGTTCATGATTTAATTGAATTTTACATACACTGCAGTTCTTAATATTTTTGATTATATGTTTTATCCACCTATAGTGAATAAGACAATAAATATTAATAATAAAATAGTAAAAGTGAACAAGGAAGGCGCTAAAGAGAAAACAATAGAAAAAGAGGAAGACATGACAGACTACCAAAATACAATCAAAACAAAAGGATATAATAACAACTACTCATTGAGAAAATATTTAGATTATATTTGGAAAACTATTAAAATTAATAGTGAAATACACAATGAAATTGAAAAAATTTCTACAAAATGAAAAATATTAAGAAAAAATGTTTAGAATGTAATAGGGAATGTTTTCATTCACATATTTAGGCAAGCAGGTCATGGAACAATGGTTCTATGTGATGTGAATATATTGTAAATGCCAACATTTTTCACTGTTTGAGGTCTTGGGGTGTACAGAGGCAGTACTAAAAGACCTCCAGAGCTCGTTTTCTAAAGTCAAAGCATCATTTCCTGTTTATCCTCTGCACTTTGAATTGAAGGTATTAGGAAATACTATTCTGTATAATTTTTAACAAATAAGAACAGAAACACTCAGAGAAATAAAGCCATTAATATGATCTAAATTGTAAACTCTTTATCGGAAGAAATTATATAGTATTACTCATCTTTGTGTCCCACACCAGAAGATACCTGACACATAGAAAGTGTGCAGTAAATATTTGTGAGTGAATGGTAATGAGGGATAGAAGCAAAAAAATGTGGGACAAACTGAAGCTTGAAGAAAAGGAATGAGAGAAGAATAGGAATAGAGAGAGAGATTAAAGTAATAGGCAATGACATAAGCAAAGTCATAGAAGATGTGAGAAATATAAGTAGGAGAGAATAGAAATTAAGACTGTGGGGAAATGTTGAATTGTATTGATATATGTTTTAGATAGCAGAAGATATTAAGAAGAGGTGGAAAGAATACACAGAAGAACTGTACAAAAAAGATCTTTATGACCCAGATAATCACGATGGTGTGATCACTCACCGAGAGCCAGACATCCTGGAATGTGAAGTCAAGTGGGCCTTAGAAAGCATCACTATGAACAAAGCTAGTGGATGTGATGGAATTCCAACTGAGCTATTTCAAATCCTGAAAGATGATGCTGTGAAAGTGCTGCACTCAGTATGCCAGCAAATTTGGAAAACTCAGCAGTGGCCACAGGACTGGAAAAGGTCAGTTTTCATTCCAATCCCTAAGAAAGGCAATCCCAAAGAATGCTCAAACTACCACACAATTGCACTCATCTCACATGCTAGTAAAGTAATGCTCAAAATTCTCCAAGCCAGGCTTCCGCAGTACGTGAACCGTGAACTTGCAGATGTTCAAGCTGGTTTTAGAAAAGGCAGAGGAATCAGAGATCAATTGCCAACATCCATTGGATCATCGAAAAAGCAAAAGAGTTCCAGAAAAACATCTATTTATGCTTTATTGACTATGCCAAAGCCTTCGACAGTATGGATCACAATAAACTGTGGAAAATTCTGAAATAGATGGGAATACAAGACCACCTGACGTGCCTCTTGAGAAACCTGTATGCAGGTGAGGAAGCAACAGTTAGAACTGGACATGGAACAACAGACTGGTTCCAAATAGGAAAAGGAGTATGTCAAGGCTGTATGTTATCACCCTGCTTATTTAACTAATATGCAGAGTACATCATGAGAAACACTGGGCTGGAAGAAGCATAAGCTGGAATCAAGATTGCTGGGAGAAATATCAATAACCTCAGATATGCAGATGACACCACCCTTATGGCAGAGAGTGAAGAGGAACTAAAAAGCCTCTCGATGAAAGTGAAAGAGGAGAGTGAAAAAGTTGGCTTAAAGCTTAACATTCAGAAAACTAAGATCATGGCATCTGGTCCCATCATCTCATGGGAAATAGATGGGGAGACAGTGGAAACAGTGTCAGACTTCATTATTTTGGGGCTCCAAAATCACTGCAGATGGTGACTGCAGCCAAGAAACTAAAAGACACTTACTCCTTGAAAGGAAAGTTATGACCAACCTAGATATCATATTAAAAAGTACAGACATTACTTTGCCAACAAAGGTCCATCTGGTCAAGGCTGTGGTTTATCCAGTGGTCATGTATGGATGTGAGAGTTGGACTGTGAAGAAAGCTGAGCGCCGAAGAATTGATTCTTTTGAACTGTGGTGTTGGAGAAGACTCTTGAGAGTCCCTTGGACTGCAAGGAGATCCAAACAGTCCATCCTGAAGGAGATCAGTCCTGGGTGTTCATTGGAAGGACTGGTGTTGAAGCTGAAACTCCAATACTTTGGCCACCTGATGTGAAGAGCTGCCTCATTGGAAAAGACCCTGATGCTGGGAAGGATTGGGGGCATGAGGAGAAGGGGCTGACAGAGGATGAGACGGCTGGATGGCATCACCGACTCGATGGGCATGAGTTTGAGTAAACTCCGGGAGTTGGTGATGGACAGGGAGGCCTGGCGTGTTGCGATTCATGGGGTTGCAAAGAGTCGGACATGACTGAGTGACTGAACTGAACTGAACTGAAATGAACTGGACAGATGTTTTAGATTGAGCTTCACTGGTGGCTCAGTGGGAAAAAGTCTGCAGGCAATGCAGGAGACTCGGGTTCAATCCCTGCGTTGGGAAGATCCCCTAGAGAAGGGCATGGCAACCCACTCTAGTACTCTTGCCTAAAAAATCCTAGAAAAATGGATTGAGAAGACTGGCAAGTTGCAGTCAAAGGGTCACACAGTCAGACATGACTGAAGTGACTAAACAGCAGTCGCAGCATATTTTAGATTGAGTGATACATCAGCATAGCACATTGCTTTCAGTTAATGGAGAAAAAAGCCAATTTTGGCATAAGGTACAGAAAAGTACTGCTAAGTCACTTCAGTCATATCTGACTCTGTGCGACCCCTTAGATGGCAGCCCACCAGGCTCCGCCGTCACTGGGATTCTCCAGGCAAGAATACTGGAGTGGGTTGCCATTTCCTTCTCCAATGCATGAAAGTGAAAAGTGAAAGTGAAGTCAGTCAGTCCTGTCCGACTCTTCACGACCCCATGGACTGCAGCCCACCAGGCTCCTCTGCCCATGGAATTTTCCAGGCAAGAGTACTGGAGTGGGGTGCCATTGCCTTCTCTGGCAGGAGAGTAAGTACCCTGCAAAATGTAAGCATCTAAGTTTGCTTCATTGATTACACTAAAACCTTTGACTGTGTGGATCACAACAAACTGTGGAAAATTCTTAAAGGCATGGGAATACCAGACTACCATTACCTGCCTCCTGAGAAACCTGTATGGAGGACAAGAAGTAACAGTTAGAATTGAACATGGAACAACAGACTGGTTCCAAAATGGGAAAGGAATATGTCAAGGTATATTGTCACCTTGCTTATTTAACTTACTTGCAGAGTTCAGTTCAGTTCAGTCACTCAGTCTTGTCTGACGCTTTGCAGCCCCATGAATAGCCGCACGCCAGGCCTCCCTGTCCATCACAAACTCCCGGAGTTTACTCAAACTCATGCCCATCGATTCGGTGATGCCATCCAGCCGTCTCATCTTCTGTCGTCCCCTTCTCCTCCTGCCCCCAATCCCTCGCAGTATCAGGGTCTTTTCCAATGAGTCAACTCAACATGAGGTGGCCAAAGTATTGGAGGTTCAGCTTCAGCATCAGTCCTTCCAATGAACACCCAGGACTGATCTGCTTTAGGATGGACTGGTTGGATCTCCTTGCAGTCCAAGGGACTCTCAAGAGTGTTCTCCAAGATTTCTTAAAAAACTAGAAATAGAACTGCCATATGACCCAGCAATACCACTTCTGGGCATACACACCGAGGAAACCAGATCTGAAAGAGACACGTGCACCCCAATGTTCATCGCAGCACTGTTTATAATAGCCAGGACATGGAAGCAACCTAGATGCCCATCAGCAGACAAATGGATAAGGAAGCTGTGGTACATATACACCATGGAATATTACTCAGCCATTAGAAAGAATTCATTTGAACCAGTTCTAATGGATGGATGAAACTGGAGCCCATTATACAGAGTGAAGTAAGCCAGAAAGATAAAGACCAATACAGTATACTAAGGCATATATATGGAATTTAAAAAGATGGTAACGATAACCCTATATGCAAAACAGAAAAAGAGACACAGAAATACAGAACAGACTTTTGGACTCTGTGGGAGAAGGCGAGGGTGGGATGTTTTGAGATAACAGCATCGAAACATGTATATTATCAAGGGTGAAACAGATCACCAGCCCAGGTTGGATGCATGAGACAAGTGCTCAGGCCTGGTGCACTGGGAAGAACCAGAGGGATCAGGTAGAGAGGGAGGTGGGAGGGGAGATCAGGATGGGGAATACATGTAAATCCATGGCTGATTCATGTCAATGTATGACAAAAACCACTACAATACTGTAAAATAATTAGCCTCCAACTAATAAAAATAAATGAAAAAAAAAGAAAGAGTGTTCTCTAATACCATAGTTCAAAAGCATCAATTTTTCAGCATTCAGCTTTCCTCACAGTACAACTCTTACATCCATACATGACCACTGGAAAAACCATAGCCTTGACCAGATGGATCTTTGTTGGCAAAGTAATGTCTCTGCTTTTTAATATGCTATCTAGGTTGGTCATAACTTTCCTTACATACAGAGTACATCATGTGAAATACCAGGCTAGATGAAGCACAAGCTGAAATCCAGATTGCTGGGAGAAGTATAAAAACCTCAGATATGCAGATGAAAGTGAAGGTGAAAGTCACACAGTCATGTCTGACTCTTTGTGACCCAATTGACTGTCCATGGTATTAGGACATGGTAATGTCTAATGGCCTACTAATGGCCTACTTTAGGCCAGAATACTGGAGTGAGTAGCCTTTCCTTTCTCCAGGGGATCCCCCCAACCCAGGAATAGAACCCAGGTCTCCCTCATTGCAGGTGGATTCTTTATCAGCTAAATCACCAGGGAAGCCTAAGAATACTGGAGTGCATAACCTATACCTTCTCCACCGGATCTTTCCGCCAAAAATTGAACCGGGGTCTCCTGCATTGCCAGCGGATTCCTTACCAACTGAGCTACCAGGGAAACCTGAGACTAGCCTGCCAGGATCCTCTGTCCATGGAATTCTCTAGGCAAGAATACTGGAATGGGTTGCTATGCCCTCCTCCAGGGTATCTTCCTGACCCAGAGATTGAACACAGCTCTCCCGCATTGCAGGCAGATTCTTTACAGTTTCTGCCACCATGGAAGCCCTAGATATGCAGATGACACCACCCTTATGGCAGAAAGCTAAGAGGAACTAAGGAGCCTCCAGGTGAAAGTGAAAAAGGAGGGTGAAAAAGCTGGCTTAAAAATCAACATTCAGAAAACGAAGATCATGGAATCCAGTGCCATGATTTCATGACAAATAAATAGGAAAACAGTGCAAACAGAAACTTTATTTTCTTGGGCTCCAAAATCACTGTAAGTGGTGACTGCAGATATGAAATTGAAAGAGGCTTACTCTTTGGAAGAAAAGCTATGACAAACCTAGACAGCATATTAATAAGCAGAGACATTACTTTGCCAACAAATGTCCATAGAATCAAAGCTTTGGTTTTTCCAATAGTCAGGTATGGATGTGAGAGGTGGACCATAAGGAAAGCTGGAACATCGAAGAAGTGATGCTTTTGAACTGTGGTGTTGGAAAAGACTCTTGAGAGTCCCTTGGACTGCAAGGAGATCAAACCAGTCAATCCTAAAGGAAATCAGTCTTGAATATTCATTGGAAGGACTGATGCTAAAACTCCAATACTTTGGCCACCTGATGTAAAGAACTGACTCATTAGAAAAGACCCCAATGCTGGGAAGGATTGAAGGCAGGAAGAAAAGGGGATGACAGAGAATGAGATGGTTGGATGGCATCACTGACTCGATGGACATGAGTTTCAGCAAGCTCTGGGAATTGGTAATGGACAGGGAAGCCTGGCGTGCTGCAGTCCATGTCATCACAGAGTAGGACACGACAGAGTGACTGAACTAACTGACTGAAGATGTAGGAATAATATACTTGCTTTCTACACATTTGTTAAAATATTTTATAAAAATAAATATCCCATATTATTTTTATGAAGTCTAGCATTAAGATAATTCTGGAGGAGAAAGCAAATAAAACTGCTTAAACTGTATATATCTGGCAGGGGGAAAAAAGCCTGGAACAGTTAGATTTTTTTTTTTTTAAATGTGGTGTTAAATTGACCAGAATCAGCTGTTGCCATTTTTTTTTTTTATAATATATATTCCCCACTTTACCCCTTGAGAATTCAATTACAGGATAGAGCCTAATAATTGGGATATCTCATCAGGACTTTCTAATAGTTTATCACCTTTAGAAAATGGGTTTAGCAAACGGCCTGAAAGTGGAAGTGAGTTCTTCTAGCAGCTAGTATTCACTTTAATAACATTCTTGAGAACTGCTTTTAAAAGACATAGTTGAAAGCCAATCTAGGTCAGTACAGCTATCATTTTATTTTTACAGGCAATATGTGATTTATTTTCATATCAGCCTTTAACTGGAGACAAAATTTTTCCAGAATTGACCTCCTAGGCAACCAGTTATTTAAAAATGGACAACATGAAAACTAATACTAAAAATACCCTAATGCCATTTTTGTGAATCACCTTACATTTATATATTTTATGCATTTCCTTATCCTTCATACTGTTAGAGACAATTCTTGACTCATGCATGTGTGAATCCTATCAACTTTTTTTAGTAGAAAGTGAATCACCTCCCTGGTGGATTCACTAACTTGAAAATCCAACCCTGATTGGCCCTGACAAATAATATGTTGTGGATTTTGCTTACTATAGGTTATTTTGGTTTAATTATGAAGTTGTTTTCACTGTAATTACATGCTTTGAAATCACTGAACCAAGAATCTTTCCATAATGAAAGGAAAATTAGTTACCTACATAAAGATATAAAAGTTTAAATTATTTAAAGAAAATTAGAGTATTGTCTGTAGATAGGATGATGAGAAATGGTTTTAATGATCATGTATAATTTTTAAGAAATTGTTTGGTGCTAAAGGGTAATTGCCTATAAGCTGTTCATAATTTAGAGCCACTTCCACACATCACAGAACAGTGGCATTTTGAGGATTACCAAATGATTACTTCTGATATTTTTAAGATAAGAGTACTCTATTTTCATGGTTACTTTTCTCAGTGTAGTGACCTTAACTATACAGTTATCAACCTTTATGGGGTCCTGTCTTGAAGTTACATGCTTTATCTTTCCTGGGTATTTATATCATGTAATTATGGGGATTACTGATGGCCTTTTCAATATGATGGCTCCATGTTCTTAAAATATAAAATTTTGAGCATTTAGTTTTACATTTTAGTTTTATTTGAGGTCAGTAAAAGAAAAATGAGGCTTTTGAAAGAAATTCATTATAAGTATTTCTTCTTGTTACAGATATTCCATTTAACTGTTTCAGTTATATCAAAGGACAAGCAAGAATGATCATTTGAGAGTTTTGAAAACCATAAAAGATATTATAAGAAACTTGATCATTTTTCAGTAACTGAACTAGAACTACATTAGACATTTAATATATCCAATAAAAGTGTAGATAAAATGAAAGCAGTATCATAGTAATATATAACTAGAAACTAACATTTCAATGACTTCTTCGAGTACTGAATATAACATCAATTGCAGAAAAATGGTCTTAACAGCTCATTAAGTAGCTATGAAAGGGAAATTCCCCAAATAATTTTGTACATCATTTTCAGGTATTGGCCATTAATAAAGTGGTAAACCTTTCTTAGGCTAGAAAACATTTAGAGGTTGATTTATTAAAAAAAAAAAAAATAGGGTTATTTAGATTTCAGTGACTCAGAATCACCTTTTAGTATTTTTCTGAGAGCATTCTACAGAACATACTGTTTAAAAGGGTAACTATCATTACAGGTTTAGGAATATGAATATGTAACTAAATTTAAACAATATTTTATACAATAACATTTTAGAGAATTGTTTCTTTTTTAAATAATACAAATTCTGACAATTAATTTATCAAAAATTAGGCTAACTTTGTATTATGATAAAATATACTTTAAAAGAAATGTTATATTTCAATTTTATTTACCTAGAATTGAGTCATCATTTAATATTTTTATAGTTTATTACTGTAACCATTTATATTTTATTTCAGTAAATATGTAGAATTTAGATTAATAGATTTTTTTTTAGCCCTATCTTATGCAAAGCTTTGGAAATATTCTGATACTTTAAAATTCTCTTTCTCTCTCTCTCATCCCTTTATTTGTATTCTTTATTTATTTGTTTTCTTGAGAAAACAGAAACAAATGATACTAACTGAAGAAATTTTTCAAGAGTTTTGTCACACAATAAAATATGCTTTTTCCCCTGTATTTTCCCCATTAGAATAAAAAAAAAAAAGGAGAGCTCACACAAGCGGAATTTAAAAATTGTGGAGGGAAAAAGTTAGGTGACAAAGTTTTTATTACTTGCATAAATTCACTTAAATAGCTTGTTTTCTTTAATGTAAAGCAGAGGTATCATAAAGATCATAAAGACAAAATCAGTGACATTTTGGGCTTCCCTTGTGGCTCAGCTGATAAAGATTCTACCTTTAATGCAGGAGACCTGGGTTCAATCCCTGAGTTGGGAAGATCCGCTGGAGAAGGAAAAGGCTACCCGCTCCAGTACTCTGCCCTCGAGAATTCCATGGACTATATAGTCCATGGGATGGCAAACAGTCGGACATGACTGAGCGACTTTCACTCACTTCACTCACTCAGTGACGTTTCAAATGCCTTAAATCTTCAGTTACCTTGATTCTGGGAAAGACTGAGGGCAGGAGGAGAAGAGGACAACAGAGGATGAGATGGTGTCACTGACGCAGTGGACATGAGTTTGAGCAAACTCTGGGAGATAGTGAAGGACAGGGAAGCCTCATGTGCTGCAGTCCATGGGATCACAAAGAGTCAGACACAACTTAACAACTGAACAACAACTTTTTTTAGACTTCCTTCCCATTTAGATCACCACAGATCATTGAGTATGGTTTCTTGTGCTAAATAATAATAGGTTCTCGTTAGTTATCTATTTTATACATAGTGGTATATATGTCAATCCCAATTTCCCAATTCAGCCTGCCCCCTTGGTAACCATAACTTTGCTCTCTACATCTGTGACTCTATTTCTACTTTTCCAATAAGTTCATCTGTACAATTTTTTCTAGATTCCACATTTAAGTAATATTTTTCTCTTTCTGACTTACTTCTCTCTATATGACAGTCTCTAGGTCCAACCATGTCTCTGCAAATGGCACTATTTTATTCCTTTTTATAGCTGAAAGTATGAAAATATTAGATGCTACCCACTCCAGTATTCTTGCTTCAGTTGAACACAACTGAGTGTGCTTTACAATTTTATAGCTGAGTAGTACCACTAAGTCACTTCAGTCTTGTCTGACTCTTTGCGACTCCATGGACTGTAGCCTGCAAGACTCCTCTGCCATGGGATTCTGCAGTCAAGAATACTGTGGGTTGCCGTTTCCTTCTCCAGGGGATCTTCCTGACCAAGGGATCAAGCACAGGCATCCCCTGTGCCTCCTGCGCTTGCAGGCAGATTCTTTACCTCTGAGCTACCTGGGAAGCCACAGAGCTCATTCTTAACTTCATTGTCACCTTATCTAAGTGACATTGTACATATGTACTACATCTTCTTTACCCATTCCTCTGTCAATGGACATTTTGGTTGCTTCCATCTCCTGGCTATTGTAAATAGTGCTGCAATGAATGTTGGGATGAATGTATCCTTTTGAATTATGGTTTTCTTTGGATATATACCTAGGAGTAGGATTGCTGGGTTACATAGTAGCTCTACTTTTTTAGTTTTTTAAGGAGCCTCTATACAGTTCTCTGTAGTGGCTATACCAATTTACATTCTCACCAAGAGTGTAGGAGGTTGCCTTTACTCCACACCCTCTTCAGCATTTATTGTTTGAAGATTTTTTGATGATGGCCATTCTGACCAGTATGAGGTGATACTTCATTGTAGTTTTGATTTACATTTTTCTAATAATTATTGATGTTGAACATTTTTTCATGTGCTTTTTGGCCATCTATATGTCTTCTTCAAAGAAATGTCTATTTAGATTTCCCTTCCATTTTTTTTAAAAATTTTTTTGTATGAGCCACCTGAGCTATTTGTAATATTTTGAAGATTAATCCCTTGTTAGTTAACTCATTTGCAGATACTTTCTTCCATTCTGAGGTCTTTTTTGTTTTGTGTATGGCTTCCTTTGCTGTGCAAAAAATCTGTAAGTTTAATTAGATGCCATTTGTTTATTTTTGTTATTTTTAGTACTCTAAGGATTGGATCAAAAAAGATCTTGCTGAGATTTATGTCAAAAGTGTTCTGCCTGAGTTTTCCTCTATGAGTTTTATAGTGTCCAGTCTTACATTTAGATCTTTAATTAATTTTGTATGATTTGTAGAATTCCCCAGAATTCCCCATTTGGTCATGGACCTTTGCAGGACTTTTAAAATTGTTATTATTACAGAGTCTTTCATTTCCAGTGATCATTCTGCTCAAATTGTCCGTTTATTGACAATTTGAGCAGTCTGTATGTTTCTAGAAACTTAACAAATTTCCTCTAGGTTTTCAGGTTGCTGGCATTAATTGTTCATTGTATTATCTAATGACTTTTTGGTATTTCTGAAGTTATCAATTGTTATGTTTCCTCTTGCACTCTTTTTGCTTATTTGAGTTATCTTACTTTTCTTCTTGGCAAGCCTGGCTAGAGATTAAACAATTTTGCGTATCTTGCCAAAAAAAAAAAAAAGATTAAAAAAACCCTCTTGGTTTTAAAGAACTTTTCTATTGCTTTTAAAATTTCTATTTTGTTTATTTCCTATCTGCTTATCTTCTCCTTTCTACTGACTTTGGGTGTTGTTTGTTCTTCTTTCTCAAATTCCTTTAGTTGATAGGTTAGGTTGTTTAACTGAGATTTTTCTTGTCTCTTGGGGATGGCCTGTAACATTTTTAATTTCTCTCTCAGAATTGCTTTTGCTGCATACCATAGATTTTCTAAGGTTGTGTGTCCATTGTTATTTGTCTTAAGGCATTTTCTGATTTTCTTATTGATTTGATCTTTGATCCATTGGTTTTTTAGTAGCACATTGTTTAATCTCAAAGTGTTCATTGATTTTCACTTTTCTTTGTGTGGTCACATGCTGTTGTGATTAGAAACGATGCTTGAAATAATTTCTGTCTTTTTAATTTGTTTAGGTTTCTTTTGTGATCTAATTTGAGGTCTATCCCAGAGAAGACTCCATGCATATTTGAAAAAAATGTGCAATTTAGGGGGATTTTTTGGATGCAGTGTCTTGTAGATAGCAATTATGCCCAACTGGTCTATTGTATCTTTTAGAATCTATGTTATGAAATATCTTTGTCCATTGATGTCAGTGATGTGTTAAAGTCTCCTACTATTATTATATGTCTGTCAAGTTCTCCATTTTTATCTGTTAGCATTTCTTTAATTATTCATCGTTCAGTTGCTAAGTCATGTTCCAGCTTTTTGCACCCCCATGGACTGCAACATGCTGGGCTTCCCTGTCCTTCATTATTGATTGCCTCAAGTGTGCTCAAACTCATGCCTACTGTGTTGGAGATGCCATCCAATCATCTCATTCTCTGTTGCCCTCTTCTCCTCTTGCTCTCAATCCTTCCCAGCATCAGGACATTTTCCAGTGAGTTGGCTTTTTTCATCAGGTGGCCAAAATGTTGGAGTTTCAGCATCAGCAATAGTTCTTCCATCAACTATTCATGAGTGATTACCTTTAGGATGGACTGGTTTATCTCCTTGCAGTCCAAGAGATTCTTTAAGAGTCTTCTCCAGCACCACAATTATAAAGCATCAATTCTTTGGTACTCAAATTTCGTTATGGTCCAACTCTCACATCCATATATGACTACTGGAAAAACCATAACTTTGACTATATGGACCTTTGTTGGCAGAGTTATGTATGTAGGTGGTCCTATATTGGATGCATGTATGTTAACAAGTGTAATATCCTCTTCTTGTATTGATCTCTTTATCATTATATATGACTTTTTTTGTCTTTGTGGGCTTGATTTTATAGTCTGTTTTGTCTACCATGAGTATTGTTATTGTTTAGTCACTAAGTTGTATCTGACTCTTTGTGATCCCATGGACTGTGTAGCCTGTCATGCTCCCCTGTTCATGGAATTTTCCAGACAAGAGTACTGGAGTGAGTGGCCACTTCCTCCTTCAGGGAATCTCCCCAACCTAGGGGTTAAACGCAAGTCTCTTATCTCCTGTCTTGTCAGGTGGGTTCTTTTACCACTACACTTCCTGGGAAGCCCAAATATATTGCTAACCCTATACTCTTGTCATCTCTATTTGCATGAAATATCTTTCTCCCTTGCAATCTGTGTGTTTTGTTCTAAAATGAGTCTCCTATAGGCAGTTTTTGTAGATTCCTTTCTTTTTTTAATCCAATCTGCTATTCTTTCCCTTTCTGTTGGAGCATTATGTCATTGACATTTGAGGTGATCATTAATAATTACATACATATTGCCACTTTTTAAACCTTGTTTTCCCTTTGAATTTTGTGGTTCTTATTTGTTCATTTCTTCTTTTTAATTTTGCTTTTGTGGTTTAATGATTTTCTTTTGTATAATCCCTGAGTTACTTTCTTTTTTTGTTTTTGTGAGTCTATTGTATGCTTTTGATTTGTGTTTACCCTGGTTTTAGACCATAAATGTATCTCCTTGCTTTTAACTAATAGTCATACAAGTTCAAATACATTCTAAAAGATTTGCATTTTTTATTTAACTCCCCTATGTTTTATGGGTTTGATGTCCTACTTTAAATTTTCATGTTTATCCTCTTGCTGTTAATTGTAGCTATTATCACTTTTACAAATGTTTGTTTTTTAATCCACATACTGGCTTATTTAGAGGAGGAAATGGCAACCCACTCCTGTATTCTTGCCTGGAGAATCCCATGGGCAAAGGAACCTGGCAGGCTACAGTCCATGGGGTTGCGAGAGTCAGACCCAACTTAGAGACTAAACCATCACCACCACCACTGGCTTATTTAAATTATCTTCAATATTTTTGTATCTTTGTCTATTCTATTGTGATTTTCTTTCCTGTAGATTCTTGTTTCCTTTCTATTTAGAGAAGACCTTTCAATATTTCTTTTAGGTTAGGTTTAATATTGCTCTATTCTTTTAGTTTTTGCTTGTCTAAGAAATTTTTTTCATCCCCCTTTCTATTCTAAATGATAAGCCTGCTGGATAGAGTATCGTATATGGCAGGCTTTTCCTTTCCAGGACTTCGATACACCATAACATTCCATTCTGACCTTCAAATTTGCTGCAGAGAAATTTGCTGATAGTTTTATGGGGGTCCTTTTAACTGACTCGTTATTTTGCTATTGCTGCCTTTAGAATCCTCTACCTTTTTTTTTTTTTTTTTTTTTTACTTTTATTTTTTTTTTTTCCAGTGGGTTTTGTCATACATTGATATGAATCAGCCATGGATTTACATGTATTCCCAATCCCGATCCCCCCTCCCACCTCCCTCTCCACCCGATTCCTCTGGGTCTTCCCAGTGCACCAGGCCGGAGCACTTGTCTCGTGCATCCCACCTTGGCTGGTGATCTGTTTCACCATAGATAGCATACATGCTGTTCTTTTGAAATATTCCACCCTCACATTCTCCCACAAAGTTCAAAAGTCTGTTCTGTATTTCTGTGTCTCTTTTTCTGTTCTGCATATAGGGTTATCGTTATCACCTTTCTAAATTCCATATACATGTGTCAGTATGCTGTAATGTTCTTTATCTTTCTGGCTTACTTCACTCTGTATAATGGGCTCCAGCTTCATCCATCTCATTAGGACTGGTTCAAATGAATTCTTTTTAATGGCTGAGTAATATTCCATGGTGTATATGTACCACAGCTTCCTTATCCATTCATCTGCTGATGGGCATCTAGGTTGCTTCCATGTCCTGGCTATTATAAACAGTGCTGCGATGAACATTGGGGTGCACGTGTCTCTTTCAGATCTGGTTTCCTCAGTGTGTATGCCCAGAAGTGGGATTGCTGGGTCATATGGCAGTTCTTTTTGCCATTTTAATTTTATGTCTCAGGGTGAATCTTTTGGGGTTCACCTTGTTTGGGACCCTCTGTGCTTCCTGTACCTGTAGCTTCCTTCCTTAGGTTTGGGAACTTTGCAGCCATGATTTCTCCAAATACATTTTTAATCCTTTTGTCTCTCTTTTTTAATTCTGGAGCCTCTGGTATGCATTGATTGACATGCTTTATATTATCTCATGGGTCTTATAATTTGCTTCAATCTTTTAATTTGTCTTTATCTCCTGTTCTGATTGAGTGATTTACATTATTCTATCTTCCAGGTCACTTATTTATTCTGTATTATTTTGTCTCTATTTGTTACTTCTAGATTTGTTTTTATCTTAGCATTTTGGTTGTCTAATTTTGATTGGTTCCTCTTTATAGTTTCAAGTTCCTTGTTACAGTGATCTGTATTTCTGTTGATAATACCTTTAAGATTTTTATTACCTCATTTTCGAACTTAGAGTCGAGTACACTGGTGAAGTCTATCATTATTTGTTCTTTCACAGTATTTCTCTTATTCTCTTAATCAGGAGTAATTCCTTTGCTTTTTGAAACATTTTCCTTAACTTTGTCTCTGAATTTAGGAGAAACATTTGTTGACTGTGGTCATGAAGGGGTGTTTTTATGTGGGAACATTACTGTGTAGATTGTGTGAATTCAATATTTTTTTGTCCAAGGGCTATTCTTGATATGGATTCCAGGTATGTCTTTCCTCAGAGTGAGCTGGCTGTTATCTTGATAGTTGGTGTGATTGGTTTTGTTGCATCCAGAGCCCACACTAGATGTTGGGTGGGGCTTTCTCTCTGGTCTGTGGCCCTTTTGACGGTGGGACTTGCTCCCAAGTAGTTGGAGTAGAAGCCTTTCAGTAAAGCTCCATTGCCTTTAAATGTATGCCCTATATCAAAGGAGTTGACTCCTGTAGCAAGTGAGGCCTGTGTGGTCATGGCAAACCTCTGTGTCTCCTGTGCATGTATCCAACGTTCTATCCAGAAGCCCAAAGTTGTATTCCTTTCTCTGTTGTGTTCACCCCAGACTTTCAGTGCTAGGTTGGTGCAAGGGGCTGGAGAGCTGCAGCTGCAAAAATCAAAATGTTTGTGCTATTGCCTGGGTCATGGGCTCCCTCTGTGACAGAGCTTTCCAGATTGGTACATCCCTAGATCTGGCTCTGCTGGTCTGGAAGAAGCACAAGCTGGAATCAAGATTGCTGGGAGAAATATCAATAACCTCAGATATGCAGATGACACCACCCTTATGGCAGAGAGTGAAGAGGAACTAAAAAGCCACTTGATGAAAGTGAAAGAGGAGAGTGAAAAAGTTGGCTTAAAGCTTAACATTCAGAAAACTAAGATCATGGCATCTGGTCCCGTCATTTCATGGGAAATAGATGGGGAAACAGTGGAAACAGTGTCAGACTTTATTTTTGGGGGCTCCAAAATCACTGCAGATGGTGACTGCAGCCGTGAAAATAAAAGACGCTTACTCTGTGGAAGGAAAGTTATGACCAAGCTAGACAGCACATTAAAAAGCAGAGACATTACTTTGTCAACAAAAGTCCATCTAGTCAAGGCTATGGCTTTTCCAGGAGTCATGTATGGATGTGAGAGTTGGACTGTGAAGAAAGCTGAGCACCAGAGATTGATTCTTTTGAACTGTGGTGTTGGAGAAGACTCTTGAGAGTTCCTTGGACTGCAAGGAGATCCAACCAGTCCATCCTGAAGGAGATCAGTCCTGGGTGTTCATTGGAAGGACTGATGCTGAAGCTGAAACTCCAGTACTTTGGCCACCTCATGCGAAGAGTTGCCTCATTGGAAAAGACCCTGATGCTGGGAGGGATTGGGGGCAGGAGGAGAAGGGGACGACAGAAGATGAGATGGCTGGATGGCATCACCGACTCAATGGGGCATGAGTTTGAGTAAACTCTGGGAGTTTGTGATGGACAGGGAGGCCTGGAGTGCTGCAATTCATGGGGTGGCAAAGAGTTGGACACGACTGAGCGACTGAACTGAACTGAACTGAGATCTGGCTCCTAACTGCAATGTGGAGTAGGCCGAATCAGAGTGCTCCAGCTGAGAAAAAATCCTTTCCTGGGACTGTCCACGGGAGATATGCCATTCTGTGATGTCACCAGGTATGTTTACCAACAAAGGCTGATGCTAATGGAGCTTCCCCTACTGTGCAAGGCTGACAATGGGCTTTGCTGCTTGAGCCAGACCACACACCAGGTTGTCTAGGCTGGTTCCACCCAGCTAAACTGAGTCTTTTCATAGGTCTTCTCTGAGATTCAGCACCTAGCCATTGAGCATACTAGTAGCCCT
Organism: Dama dama; assembly: GCF_033118175.1. Classification (NCBI taxonomy): domain Eukaryota; kingdom Metazoa; phylum Chordata; class Mammalia; order Artiodactyla; family Cervidae; genus Dama; species Dama dama. The sequence continues at coordinate 87,185,675 of NC_083689.1, forward strand.
GTCCAGGGAACATTTCAGAGTAGAAATTGCAACAAGGTGGCAGCTATCAATGTGAAGTCTCTCTGCCATGATTGCCAGGAATCAAGCAGACTCCAGGACTCTCTAGCCAGTCTATCTCAGCTGACTTCCCAGAAGGCAAGGGGAAAGTTCCTAGGATGAGTCTACCTGTGTAGACTTTTCCTCTTTCTTCCTCACAGCTCCCTTCCAGGGGTGCCAGTATGGTCCCACCCCACTGTTTTTTGTTTCTTTGTTTGTTTCCATTCTATCTGGTTACATGGGGATCTTTCTACAGCTTTGGTTATATAAAAGATCTTCTGCCAGTTTCCAGTTGGTTTTCTGTGAATATTTCGCATGTAAGTGTACCTTTGATGTGTGTTTGTAGTGGGAGGTGAGCTTTCCATCCTCCTACTCTTCCATCTCGATCTCTCTTAGTTTTTTATTTTTTCCTTATTGTTACTTTCTGATAGCTCCTTATAGGATATTTCATTCAGTTTTTGCAAAACTAAATATGTTATTCATTACCACTTCTAAATATTCTAAGAGAGAATGATGACTCAGCTTGATAAGGAAATAAGAGATTCACCTCTAAGCAATATGCTCAAGTGAAAAATCTGAATTCTGAAATCTAATTTGGACTTTTCCTTCAGTGCTGTAAGTAATTGATCACACTCACAACATCTGGTCTACCCTTATTTGACCCTTATTCCATTGGCACAGTATTTCACATCTCTTTTACTGAATTGTTTAACCTACACTTTAAGCATCAATTCAGTTCAGTTCAGTCACTCAGTCGTGTCTTACTCTTTGTGACCCTATGAATTGCAGCTTACCAGGCCTCCCTGTCCATCACCAACTCCCGGAGTTCACTCAAACTCATGTGCATCATGTCGGTGATGCCATCCAGCCATCTCATCCTCTGTCATCCCCTTTTCCTCCTGCATGCTGCTAAGTCGCTTCAGTTGTGTCTGACTCTGTGTGACCCCAGAGACAGCAGCCCACCAGGCTCCCCTGTCCCTGGGATTCTCCAGGCAAGAACACTGTAATGGGTTGCCATTTCCTTCTCCAAAGTCTTTATCAATTAATGGAACTGGAGGCTTTCTTTCTTTCAAAATTCAGGAGGATGAATGCCTTGTAATTCTGGGAATGGTACCTCCTTCCCCTACCTCTCTCTCCCTCTCTTCTTTTTCCTCCTCCCCTCCCCTGCCCCCCATGTGTATGTATCTCTATGTGTGTCTCAGGGTCTCTCCGAGCTACACTGCATCTTTATTCTCTATTTTCTGCCAGGGTAAGGAGGTATAAGAATGACAAGTGAGTGCATTTGTGTGGGCTTGTGTGTGTGAGAAATGTTCTGAGGAGACTGTTCTCTTGTAGTGTTCTTTCAGGAAGCATCCCTCACTTGTTGTTGCTGCTGTTGTTCAGTCGCTCAGTCATGTTCAACTCTTTGGGATCCCACGGGCTGCAGCACACCAGGCTTCCCTGTCCTTTGCCGTCTCCCAGAGCTTGCTCAAACTCCTGTCCATTGAGCCAATGATGCCATCCAACCATCTCATCCTCTGTCACATGCTTTAATTCATTTTATACATTAATATGTCAAATCTTGTAAATATTACAGACATGTAAAATGCAAGTCTAAAGCAATTATTTTATTTTTTTGAAGCAATTATTTTATTAAAATCTAATGCAAAAATGTCAATGTTAAGTTTTATTTACTCATCTCATCATTTACGTTTCTTATTGAGATATAGATAACATGTAACATATTAGTTCAGATGTAGAACATAATGGTATGATGCATATACAGAGAAAGAATCACCATAATAATTCATGCTGGCATCCATCACCTTGCATAATTACAATTTTTTTGTTGTTGTGATGAGAAATTTTAAGGTCTAGTCTGTTAGCAACTTTCAGATATACAGTACAATATTATTAACTATAATCACCATGCTGAACATTACATTTAAGGACTCATTTATAACTAGAAGTTATAAATATTTTTATAATTAGAACTGAATATTCCAGAAATCAATTATATCTTCCCATGTCAATTTCCTTACATCCTGAGCAAATTTTGGGAATTTCCTTTTCAGCTCTTTGAGAATTTGTATTAATGAAACAAGCTAACCTGGGACTCTGACAAGACATACTGAACCCTTAATTCATTCTAACCCAAAAAATAAAACAGATACCTGTGACAGTTATCAGTTCAGTCACTCAGTCGTGTCTGACTATTTGCAACCCCATGAACCGCAATACGCCGGGTCTCCCTGTCCATCACCAACACTTGGAGTCTACCCAAACCCATGTTCATTGAGTTGGTGATATCATCCAACTATCTCATCCTCTGTTGTCCCCTTCTCCTCCTGCCCTCAATCTTTCCCAGATTCAGGGTCTTTTCAAATGAGTCAGCTCTTCACACCAGGTGGCCAAAATATTGGAGTTTCAGCTTCAACATCTGTCCTTCCAATGAACACCTAGGACTGATCTCCTTGAGAATGAACTGGTTGGATCTCCTTGCAGTCCAAGGGAATCTCAAGAGTCTTCTCCAACACTGCAGTTCAAAAGCATCAATTATTTGGTGCTCAGCTTTCTTTATAGTCCAACTCTCACATCCATACATGACCACTGGAAAAACCATAGCCTTGACTAGATGGACCTTTGTTGACAAGCTAATGTCTCTGCTTTTTAATATATTTTCTAGTTTGGTCATAACTTTCCTTCCAAGGAGTAAGTGTCTTTTAATTTCATGGCTGCAATCACCATCTGCAGTGATTTTGGAGCCTGAAAAAATAGAGTCAGCCACTGTTTCCACTGTTTCCCCATCTATTTCCCATGAAGTGATGGGACCAGATGCCATAATCTTAGTTTTCTGAATGTTAAGCTTTAAGCCAGTGTTTTCACTCTCCTCTTTCACTTTCATCAAGAGGCTCTTTAGTTCTTCTTCACTTTCTGCCATAAGGGTGGTGTCATCTGCATATCTGAGGTTACTGATATTTCTCCCGGCAATCTTGATTCCAGTTTGTGATTCTTCCAGCCCAGAGTCTCTCATGATGTACTCTGCATATAAGTTAAATAAGCAGGGCGACAATATACAGCCTTGATGTACTCCTTTTCCTATTTGGAAACAGTCTGTTGCTCCATGCCCAGTTCTAACTGTTGCTTCCTGACCTGCATGCAGGTTTCACAAGAGGCACGTCAGGTGGTCTGGTATTCTCATCACTTTCAAATTTTCCACAGTTTATTGTGATCCACACAGTCAAAGGCTTTGGCGTAGTCAATAAAGCAGAAATAGATGTTTTTCTGGAACTCTCTTGGTTTTTCAATGATCAAGTGGATATTGGCAATTTAATCTCTGGTTGCTCTGCCTTTTCTAAAACCAGCTTTAACATCTGGAAGTTCACAGTTCACATATTGCTGAAGCCTGGCTTGGAGCATTTTGAGCATTAATTTACTAGTGTGTGAGATGAGTGCAATTGTGCGGTAGTTTGAGCATTCTTTGGCATTGCCTTTCTTTGGGATTGGAGTGAAAACTGACCTTTTCCAGTCCTGTGGACACTGCTGAGTTTTCCAAATTTGCTGACATTTTGAGTGCAGCACTTTCACAGCATCATCTTTGAGGATTTGAAATAGCTCAACTGGAATTCCATCACCTCCACTAACTTTGTTCATAATGATGCTTCCTAAGGCCCACTTAACTTCACATTCCAGGATATCTGGCCCTAGGTGAGTGTGATTAATCACACCATCGTGATTATCTGGGTCGTGAAGATCTTTTTTGTACAGTTCTTCTGTGTAGTCTTGCCACCTCTTCTTAATATCTTCTGCTTCTGTTAGGCCCATACCATTCCTGTCCTTTATTGAGCCCATTTCATGCAAAGATGGGCTCAATAAAAGACAGGAATGGTAAGTTATCAAGCTCATGTCTTTAGGTTTAAATAATACCCAAATACTTTGTTACTTTATAGAAATCTAAAAACATCACTAAAATTGTAGCTATATTTTTTTATTGCTTGAGTTAATATTTACATTTACTTCACCATATAATACATTTAAGTATCAATGTCATGGATTCTGCATATTTTAAAACTCTGATTCCATGATTACATTACTACAGTATCGTTAATGAATGTTATAAGAACAAAATGTTACAATATGGAGACAATAATTCCAGAGGCTTAATATCCATGCAATATAATGTCTAAATGTAGAGAATAGAAAGAAAACATAAATTGTTTGGAAAGCCAACCATTAATTGAAAACCTCCCTGTGTGTAAGAAAATTAGAAAGGTTCCACTAAGTGACCTACAGGATTAAAGATAAAAAGGCACACCCTTAGGTACATTCCAGTGAAAAGTATAAATTCCTTGATAAAGAGAAAATCTCATAATATTGATGAGAGAGAAAAAAAAGGAAGAGCTAGCAACTAAAACTGAATTACATTACATTGTATTTCACATGAGATCAAATACAATGGAGCACTCTATTCAAACCCATTCATTCATTCAGAAACATGAATTGAGAATCATCTATATTCATCAGGTATTTTTCTAAGCAATACAGATACAGTAATGATTATCTAAAGAAAGTCCAATTAATCATGGTATTTGCATGCTACACAGATATTAAAATTAAACAGACACACATACACACATGTGCTGTCACATACTCATGCACAATTCAACTTTCCTTTCTACCTAGAAAATGCATTGCTATAGCTTAATCTAATGACAAAAAGTGAAAAATGGAAGTGTTAGTCACTCAGTCATTTTGGACTCTTTGTGACCCCATGGACTGTAACCCACCAGGTTCCTCTGTCCATGGAATTCTCCAGGCAAGAGTACTGGAGTGGTTAGCCATTCCCTTCTCCAGGGATCTTCCTGTCCCAGAGATCAAATCCAGGTATCCTACATTGCAGGCAAATTCTTAACCATCTGAGCCAACATGGAAGCCCATCTAATGACAAAGGATTTGTAAAAATAATAATAAAAATAAAAGTAGTAATAAAATAAATTAAAAAAAAACAATTTGACATTTATAATAAGTTCCAAGAATAAAATTTCCAGTTCCTAATTTTTACTTTTCTGAACCATTTATATAATTTCATTAGTGCTACAGAGAAAATTGCTGCAAACATATTTTTCTTTTAATGTAACTTTGTCTGCAAAATCAAGCAAAGAATCTACAGAGATTCTAGAGAAATTGTTGATTGATCAGCATTTAGCTTTTAGTGTACATTATGTTGATGTTTTTTACTTCTTTTTAGAAAGAAGGAAGAGTCAAATATATAAGCATAAATAGTAAATTGACTTCATGTTTCCTGTATTATTCTGATATGACATCAAAAATATCATGAACTTTTACAGTTTAATCAACCTGCCACAGATTCATATCCTCTACATGCAAACTGTATATTTCAACTTTATGAAGTGAATGGTGTTATTCTGAATTCTATAATAGTGTACTTAATTTCTTTTATGTATATGAATTCATATTTTCACTGGTCAGGGAGAGTTTTAATTTATTTCATTACACTTCACACAAGAGTATATTTCATCATTTTGATTATAAGTTAACCTATTAGCCCCATGCAGATATAGCTCTTGCTGTTTTTCTATTATATAAGACTGTCGCAGTTTGTATGAAGAGAAATAATTTTGCTGTTATAAGTTTGGTTTTGTGCCATTAATATTATTAAAAGAAATAGAAAAATATTGCTGTGTTTTCTCCCTTGTTTTCAATGTAGATTGCATAAAATACATTAGAAAAACAAGTCACTTAGCTCAAAGGAGAGGTGCAAATATTTTTTGAGAAGTGTCATTAAGTCATATTTTCTGATTTTTTCAAAACTATGCTGAAATAATAATCACACATTTAAAAAATGTTGTGGTTATCAATACACCAAATTTGTTTTTCCTCTACAGATGAATACAGCAATTATTGTAAAATCATGTTAGGTAGATCGATAGATACACAGGTAGATAGATATAAAACACATATTACCTTATCACAATTTATAAAGATTATAATATTCCTGAATGTGAAAAGTAGAATATAGTAAAACAAGTTTATAGCAGAGAGAGTTATGGTTTACTTTAACCAGGGCCAAATCATGTTTTTACTGAATTGTTGCTGAAAAACATTCAGCTAAAATGTTGAAAAGAACCTGATCAAAATCTTGTCTTTGGTCAGCCATCTGGAAAACAAGCTTCATAATCCTCACACCAAAGAGCTTCAGATGAAGTGAACATTAATCCCCTTGATCACCTCACTGGTTATAGAATATTTCCTGTTATAATTCTGCAGTATCCTTTGAAGTTTGCACCCTACGGCAAAAGAACTGTCAATTTATGTTTATTCGGTCATTGTTTAAACACTCATTTTGTTTTGATTAGGAATATCTTTACATGTAGTAGATGAAGAATTATTTTTAAAAAAAAGGACTTGTGATTTGAGTTTCTGACCATGTTTAGAAAAGCTTAATGTGTTTAATTTTAAAGATGAGGTTAACAAAACACTTTGGAGAGAATAAATGAGAACATTGGAACAAAATATAACGTACATTCTCTCTCTTTCCCTCACATGTATAAAATATATATATCTTACATAACTTTTGAAAATCTACTCAAATATTTTATGATTTTACACCCAGTAGCATGATGTGCTATATGTAACTAGGTAGATAGTGGAAATAGTGGCAATAGAGAATGAAAGGTCAAGTAGAAAACAGGAAGAGGAAGCTGAGATAAGAAGTGATACAATTAACAAATTGTAGAATAACATAAAGGTAACATTTCTTAAAAATATTCAACCTTGATTTATCAAGAGTATTGTAATAATAATTATGCATCCATATATAGTAATATAGACATTTCAAAGCCTTTCTATATGCTATTATGTTAACCATACATTGCAGATGTAGAAGCAATTGAAATTCATCAGAAAGATAAAATGTCCTGGGTAAACAAAAAACAAAAATGGCTGTTTACTCTTTGGATAATTTTTGCTTGACATGATAAGTCATGAAAAAGCAAAAACAGTGAAGTATCTTCAAAGAAATAACTTGCTAAATAAAGAAATTATTATTTAATTAACTCTAATCATCAGTAAGGACAGTGTCGTCTCTAGATAAGGATTTTAAAATGGCATATTTGTTTAATTAAAGAAAAGCAATTAGCATTTTCAACAAAAAGTCAATTAATAGCTTTGTGAAAAGGATAAGCAATTTTATTGAAACATTTGCACACTATGAAATTAAAATGGCAGAACCAGCTTAATGCCAAATAGTAAGAAACTGACCATCAAATCAAATTATTTTAGCCTTTCTTGCAGTACCAAGTTATTTTTCTGTATCATTATTTACTAAAGTTATAATTACAACTGTAAACATTGTTTTAATTAAAAAAAAAAAAAAACAATGAACTTGTTCAAACATGGACTACACCACCAAGTTACGGGACATCATGATTTAAAGAACCAAAAACAAATGTGCCAGCAGGACTGGTGTATATTCAGTTGATTTCAATCTGACCAAGAAGCAAAATGCTTCTAAATTTATTTGATCCATTATGTTAAATTAAAATTAACATTTTCTAATTAAAATTGCATTTTCTAACTATTAATTTGTGTTTTGAAGAGGTTAATAGCATTATTGGCTTTTCCATATTTTAGAGTAAGACAACACACAGGAAAGAGAGAAAGAAAATTATGTCTGGAAAAGTTGTTTGAGCAATTGAATAGATTAAGAAATAAAGCAATCTGTAAAATGTGAACTTTTAATCAGGCAGGAGGATAACAATTATCCTAGCTAGTGGAATCATGATAATTGTGCATTGTTTCATGCAAAGTTAAATGCCTGGGTATTCATCAATCTTCATGTGAAACGTTCTCTAGTAACCCTTAGCAGAAGAGAAAAAACATGTTGAAGGCTTTTCTAAATACCTATTTTCTCCTGAAACAGAATGTTTTAAGCCTCTGTATATAGTGGACATATGGGGAGCTTATACTATAATTATTTTATATGGATATTAATATAAATTAAGTTTCAATGTTTAAAAATATAAATTCCACACCATATGAGAAATGGACCAATATCTTCAATGACTAATTGTGAAATTATGGGGAATTTTGTGAAGATATTTCATGCTCAAAGGCAAAATCTTCCAGCTTTTATAATTTTCAAATTCACAATTTCATTGGTTAATTATGGTCACTAATCAAGTAGTGAACAAGCAAAGTACAACTAGATGACATGGTATCTATGCACAATTTTCTATTTGCTCCTACATTAGGAAATTAAGCTGACTGATAAGACTAATGGAACCTACGATTTCAATATTTTAAAAAAATTGCAAGAAGACTGAACTTTTTATTATATATTTTTATTATTTCTGATATCAAAGAGAATTAAATAAATATAAATCTAAAACATGTTTTTATTTCCAGAAGTTTTTGTTTAAAAGTGAGGTTGGATTTACATGTATTCCCAATCCCGATCCCCCCTCCCACCTCCCTCTCCACCCGATTCCTCTGGGTCTACATGTAAATCCATGGCTGATTCATATCAATGTATGACAAAACCCACTGGAAAAAAAAATAATAATAATAAAAAAAAAATAAATAAATAAATAAAATAAAAATAAAAAAAATAAATAAATAAAAGTGAGGTTGGAAATTTAATATCCTGAGTTTCTACCCCTTTCTATACCTTTTTTTTTGTCTCTGATTTAACTCCATGAGCTCCATTATCATTGTTTAGCTAGTTTTTTATCTGTCGAAATTCTAAACAGGAAATAGTTTGCCCCACATCTTTGTACCACCTGTCTATTTCAGCTCTTAGTAACTTTATTCTAACATATCATCTATCATCTGCTAAGGAGATAGTTTATTTGACTCACTAATGATCTGGGCCATCAAGTTGGTAAATAATGTTGAAATAGAATAACCACAGGAGACCATATTTAAGATGTACAATGTGACCTTTTGTAAGCATGTATTGTGAAATGATTACTTCAATCAAGCTAAACATGTCCATCACCTCATATAGTTACCCTTTTATGGGTGTAAGAGCTCTAGAAAATCCTCATTTAGCAGATTTAATGTATATATTCTTATTAATCGTAATCACCGTGATGAACATTAGGTTTCCAGAACTTATTTATTTTAACTGAAATTCTGTATTCTTTGACCAACATCTCCCCATTTCCCCACTTAAGCACCATTCTACTCTCTTCCACTTTGAGTTCAACTTTTTAGATTAAACACATAAGTGATTTATGTAATAGTTATATTCCTGTGTCTGGCTTATTTCATTTAGTGTATTGTCCTCCAAATTAATCCATGTTGTTGCAGATGTCAGCAACTCCTTTCTTTATAAGGCTGCATAACATTCTAGTATATTTTATTTATTCATTCGTCTGTTGATGGATACTTAAGTTGTTTCCATATCTTGGCTTCCATTAATAAAGCTTCAGTGAACATGTGGATGCACATATCTCTTGGAAATAGTGATTTTATTTCCTTTGGATATATGCCCACAGTGAGATTGTTGGATTACATGGTAGTTCTGTTTTTAATTTTTACCAGAACGTTACTGTTTTCCCTATTGGCTGTGCCAGTTTACATTCCCACCAACAGAATATCATGTTCCCTTTTTCTACATCCTTGCCAATACTTGCTTAATTCTGACTTTTTGGTAATGGCCATCTCAACAGTTGTGAAGTGACAAAAATAAATAAACAAGTGAAACTACATCCATCTTGCTTCTGTACAGCAAAGGAAATAACAATATGAAAAGGCAATCTATGGAATGGGAGAAAATGTTTGCAAAACAAATATTCAATAAGGAGTTAATATCCAAAATAAAAAAGGAATTCATGCAATTCAATAGCAAAAGAAAAAAACTCCAATGAAAAATAATTGATAGACATTTTTCCCAAGACATACAAATGGCCTACAGGTATATGTAAATGCTCAACATCATTAATCATCAGAGAAATGCAAGTCAAAGAAAGCTTTAATCACATGCTAGCTGGGGAGAAGGTCTTGATGAATCAGGGAAAACCAGATAGTCACAGAAGTCAATGTTGACAGAACCCATTCTCTCATCTTGCTATGGAGAGGCGGCTCATTTAACAGAGTTCAAATATTATGGCCCAATTGTTGAAATAATCTTTTGTGTGTGAAGAAACATAGAAGCTTGTAAACATGGTAGATATTTGGTCCCATGGGTAAGACCATTTCTAGAGTAAATGGACTGTGAGTAAGAATAGGCTATCTTAGCATTTATTAAGATTTTATCATATAATTGTTTAACTTCCATTTTTCTAATATCATGCTCTAAATCTTCTGACTATTTCTTAGTAGCTCTCTGTAGCTTTCCTACATCTGTCATCATCTGTTGTATAGACCTGAAGTATGGTTTTATTTGATAGTCATTTCTTATTATAAGTTTATGTATCATTTGATTATGTTTTATTTATTCTTACTTCTTCATAGAAAGAAAATGAGCTGAACGGAGGTATAACTGTCCCCAAGTCTATGAAAGATATAAATCTCATTAATTTTACAAAGTGATTTCATAAACTTGGGTAATAAGAGTTTGCCTCTGAAATAAAGATTTGGTTTCTGTGTACTGAGAAATCAAGATTCTGAGCCTATAATGCCGAGAGACAGCACTCAGACCATGGCAAATTCACCAGATAACAAATGTCATTCACAAGGCTTTTGGGAAATAGTTTTTTCTAGGGACACCTGAGATTACCACATGCTGCTCTTTTTAAACCACAACTAGGACATCTGGAACATAAACCAGATGACAGAGAAACTTAGAATCAAAATTCTTTGCAATTTGTAGCATGTACGATCACTTTTGCTTCTTTCAGACTTTATCTGCTGCAACTTTTGAATTTCATGATTCAAAGACGAAACCAGATTTAAAAAGGAGGCAATGGTCTAGGGAGGGCGAATGACATCTGAGGCAATATAACATGTTTTCCTCTCTCCAATATACATTGCAACTCTGCTAGAATTGGCTTAGCTTTGGTATCCTATTTTGTATGCATAGAAGTGTGCTTGGGAATACACATATTCCTCTACCTCTTAACAATGCCTTGTCAAGCAGATATTACTTTTACTTTTCCTCTCAGAAAATCTCTGATGAGTTATTTTATAGTATGTATTATTTAATTATCATCAGAGTCAGACAAACCTGGATTCCAACATCATTTTTACTATTTTTCATTATATAACTAGAGGAAAATTAAGGATTCTATTAGCCTTCACTCTGTTATGCCAGTGAGGGATCACCAGGATTTAAGCTTCTCTGGAGTATTATTTAGGTTCCTTCTGTGGTTAGTGAAAATGTAGAACAGGAACATTTTCCTAGATAGAGATGTTTTGTCAGATACAGAAGTATGGTTTATAATAGGCATTACATTTGGGGGAGAATATATGTCTTTAAATTAATATATGAATTATACCCCTTAAAGTTGAAGAAATACTTTACCTAACTCTGAGCAACTTCTACCCTAAGGCAATATTTATATTTTTTAAATAATGGAAGTCTCTTATATATGTGTGCTTATTAAGGCAATTGGGTGTCTATCCAGTCTATTTATCAGCATGTTTTCTGGGCATTAGTGAAGATTGTCTTCTGAGTTTTTGGTTGTTTGTTTTATAAGCCTTTTAAATGAGCAATGCAATTTCAAAATTCGGCTTTAGATTCACCATACCATCTGATGAATATTTGCAAAATTTAGTAAGTCTATCACAAGTTACAAGCCTCACAGCTCCAACAAAAGTATAATTAATAATTTTACTTATTATTGATCAGAATGTGCAAATATAAATTTTCCTTTTATAGAAAATAATACTTTGAAATACAGCTCTAGGGTTTAAGTTGACCTCCTATTTTCCATAAATTAGTTTAGCAAAACAATCTTTTCCTAGATTTAATTTTGAAATATTTTTTGCCCATACTTTGTCAAGGCTGTACTGGTATGCTACTAGTGGGATAATCAAAATTGATACAAATGACTAAGGACAGAGTGCAAGAGTTCAACATATACAGATTAGAGGATAGCTTGATGTTGTTTCTAGTTGATATTTGAGTGCAACATAATCAGTTATCTAAGAAAATGACAGGTTATTTGCAAACATACATTTAACCTTGCTCTTCTTAAAGACATAGTTTAAGTGACCTAAAGAATTGTCAGCAATATGTTTCTTTAAAGGATCACCAAGGTAAACTGACAGAGAAGTTCAGTTGAAATAAAATGAAGCGTGTCTGTCCACTTGAAATGGTAGTCTTTTATTCCCATCTGTTGCCTACATGCTAAGTTGCTTCAGTTGTGTTTGACTCTCTGTGATCCTATGGACTGTACCCTGCCAGGCTACTCTGTCCCAGGCAAGAATAGTGGAGTGGGTTGCCATTTCCTTCTCCAGAGGATCTTCCTGACCCATGTCTTCTGTGGCTCCTACATTGCAGGTGGATTCTTTACCACTGTGTTTCAGGGGAAGCCTGCCATCTGTTGCAGATTGGTTGAAAGATTTTTACAAGCTCAGACTTCTGAAAGTGATCAATCCTTAAGTAAGTAAGTAAGTAAGTAAGTGTTAATCGCTCATTAGTGCCCGACTCTTTGCGACCCCATGAACTGCAGCCCACCAGGCTCCTCTGTCCATTAGATTTTCCAGGCAAGAACACTGGAGTAGGTTGCCATTTCCTTCTCCAGGGGATCTTCCCAACTCAGGGATAGAACCCCGGTCTCCTGCACTGCAGGCAGATTTTTACCGACTGAGCTACAATCCTTAAGAGATTGTTAAATGGTGTGAAGATAGCAGGATCAAGGTAGCACAAAAAGATTTCTTACTACCTAATACGCTGAACCTTGGATGGAGTTTCCTTCAAAAAAGCAGTTCAGTGACAAGAGATCCACAAAGAGCTGTGTTTAATTCCAACAGGGTGTAATTCTGTTTAATTCCAACATTCTGTAAAAATAATGGAATAATAATAATTGGTCTCAGTAGCTTACAGATCTATATCCTTAAAAAAAAAAAAAAAAAAAAAAAAAACACCTCAAGACTTTTTTCTGGACCAAAAAAATGTTACTTTATTAAGGAGGGAAATTTGAGACTGCAACTCTTAGCTACTTTTGCTTTTAGTTCTCACTGCCATGGCAGATTTTGAGATAGCATCATGTAATTGCAGTTCTATAAAACTGGGTTTCTGCAAGTGATGTCAGTGGAAGACCTGTCTCAAAATAATTAAAAACTAAATGTCTGTAGTAAATATATTTGAAACTCATTGCAAAGGAAATCCTCTTAAGACCTGCAACAGTAACATATTAAAGCTCAGAGTATCCTCTTTTGTTCTTTAATTTCCTAAATATGCTTAATTACAGACCTTCATTTTTGTGGACACTTATTGGTATCCACTAGGACAAAGATTTATAGCAATGTTGGAGCCACAAATACCAGTGACCAATAGAGTAATGCTCCAAAGCCAGGGGAAGGGATTGTTCAGCTTTAATAGCTACTCTCGCCTTCAATAGCTCTCTCACTTCTAAATAATATATAGGAATGTGATACATTAAGTCTGAAGAAATTAAAGCCATATTTTCAATAAATTCAAGATATTGTAAATAACCCAAACTAAGTATAAAGTTATCTAAATTAGTTAAAAGCCCTGTACCACAGATTATTAAAATTTTAAGAAATCTTAAAATGAGTGCCCTGTGTATATTTCATCAGCCAGTGTGATCAGAGAATGATTAAAATTTTAGCACTGTACCTCATTATGTTTTATGTACAATATCAATAGAATACACTGAGGAAATTACCTATATTATAAAGGTTAATTCTGCTATTTGGACTATTTGCCAAGACTCCATTTCTAATTTTATATTCAGAGAAGGAAACAGATGACAGACATTCTATTTAATTATTCCCATAGTACTGTACTCTAGAGGAGAAATCAAATGCATTTAGCCTTTATAACTCACAAGGACAAGAAGACACCAAAAAAACCTGTTTTTATATGTTTATTTAATTATTTCTGGAATTTGAAATCTATTTTTTGAAACCTGAACAAAGAGAAGAATGGAAAATGCACTTTTTTAAAGGGCACAGTCAGCATTCAATGTCTTAAAACCATTACAGCCTAGAGATTTAATATTGCTCCTGAAATCAGGCCAGACAAGAAAGATTAGTTTTTATTTTTGTATAGAGAAGATATATTTAAATGATACCAGTGACCCAGCTGAATCAAAAATATTCTTCCAAAACTTAAGGAAGAGGGGGGATCGGGATTGGGAATACATGTAAATCCATGGCTGATTCATAGCAATGTATGACAAAACCCACTGGAAAAAAAAAAAATAATAAAAATTAAAAAAAATAAAAAATAAAAAAAAAATAAAACTAAGTAAGAAACTAGTTTATAGCAAAAAAAAAAAAAAAAAAAAAGAGTACATAGGAGTACCAAGTCGACATTTTTCAGAGATTAGTTTTATCTGAAGAAACCATGACAGAACTATCAAAATTACACTTGGTGATATCATCAAGGTGTGGTTTAGTAAGAAATAATAACATACCATATTCTACTTCTGCTAGACTTGCTAAAGATCAATTCAGTCTTCTCTGGACTTTATTCACATTCTTTCAGTTTTTTATTAAAATTGTTTTATTGAAAAAGTTACTTTAAAAGATGATTAAAAGGTTATCTTAAAAGATGATCACCAGAAATCAAAGAGCAATAGCTAATCAAATAGATGCTGACCAGTAGCTGAATTTTCATCATATCTACCAAAGGCTGGAGGTTAAAGGGAAATGAAGAGGACTTCCCTGGCAGTTCAGTGGTGAAGACTCCAGCTCCCAATGCAAGGAGTGGAGATTGATCCCTTGTTGCAGAACTAAGATTCCAAATGTCATAAGGCATGGCCAAAAAATAAAACAAGAAGAATTTTAAAAAATGAAATGAAGTATATTTGGTCTAAATTGATCACCTCTACATATAAACCACTAACAATCTGTACAGAAAATGCCAGTGTTCTATAATTAATTTTGAAATAAATAATTTTAAAATCTAGGGTACAAATAGTCTTTATTGATGCAATAAGTTAATAAATGCTATTAATTTGCAGATCCATCAAATATAGTCTCAATACCTAGGTAAATAGCACTGATAAGTTATAGAGATATACATTCCATAGTAGTCTAGTTAACCTATAATAGATATGAGTATCACAGCATAAATCCACTAGGTAATTCTTCTAATTGTCAAATAGATAATAGTTGAAGGATAATATATAATAGATATTATAAATTTTTAATGAATTCCATCATACACTTTTCATTAGAAAGAATAGAAAGATGACCTCGTATAAGAGCTTCATCATACAGGTAAATAAATGTGGTCAGAACTACTTTGTGATTTTCTTAGTGGGGCTTAGCTATCTGTAGAATAAATCAGTAAGAAAGGTAGTTTAATACATAAATCCAGTTTATATTAAATGATATGTGTTTAGGACATTATGAATGGATGATAAGTTTCAACTTCAGCACTTAGTTCTAGGAAATCACATTTGAAGAATTAATGTTGTTATAATTATACGAATTCTCAGTATCACTGGCAGGTTGTTGTTGTCACCAAGTCGTGTCTGACTTTGTGGCCCCATGGACTGCAAAACACCAGACTTCCCTGTCCCTCACCATCTCCCAGAGTTTGCCCAAGATCACTGTATATTCTTATTCAAGTAATTAAACATTAATATAGAATTAGTGACCTTTATATTTCACAGCATTGACTTGTGAAAAATCAATATTATGAAAAAGTTGTATGTATACGACTTCAAAATTGTTTCTGTTTGTCTACTTAGATAATGTAATGTTATTTCCATCGTGTTGTTTTGCAGATGAAATCCAACTTGATAAGGATAATTGCATCAATTAGTCCCCTTTTCATCCTTCTGGAAAGATCTTTGCCTCACTGTTCAGTTCTCTGATATCTCTTTGTTACTCTTAAAAAGCAGTTGCAAATGAAAAAACCTCAAAACTAATCAAACACAAAACCATGAATAGAGTTGGCATTTAAAAAGAAATCCATTAAGTAGTACTTTTAGAAAGTATGAAAAACAAAACTCAATTATGTACCTGATATTTTCATGCCTATCTCCTTCAAGTGGTTCAATAAAAATATTAAGTACTTGAAATTTTGTGTATTTAAATGATCACCATCCATTCATATGCTTATTTATCTTATCAAATTTGAAATATTCATTCAAAGAATATAATAGGTTAAGATGAATGCTTAATAACTAGGGGGATGATATTTCAGAGATTTCCATGATATTCTTTCCTTTTCAGTCATTCAACATGGTAGAGATGTTTTCAGATAATCAAAGCTGATGAAATATTCTTAATTTTCATAATTTTTCAAGTTCTGCTTGTGCTTTGTATATCCACTTAGCAGCTGACGACTTGTTAAGCAATACAAGGAAGTTTCAATGGCCATGATCTTATAAATACTAACAGTTACTGGATTCAAGGATTTTTCTCACCAGTTTCTTATAGCTATAGTACAAAGAATCTGCTTACTTAATATACTCAGAATATTATTAAAATTTTAGATTTTCATTTACCTTTATTTTTTAGTCCATATACTTACCTTCAAACTTCCAAAGTCCCTCTGAATCATCACAATTAAAAGCTTTCTCTATGATAACACCATTAACAAAATGAAGATAAGTAACAGATTGGGAAAAAACACAAAACATACATCTGATAAAGATCTTGTATCTAGAATATAGAAAAAGCTCTTAAAATGCAACAATGAGAAAAAACCTAATTTTTGAAACAGGAAAAATGTTTGAAGAACCAAAGATGATATACAAATGCTTAATATGCATGTGAAAAGTTGCTTAATATTACTAATGTTAAAGAAATGTAAATTAAAACAATGACATATTTATATACACTCACTAGAATGGTTAAAATTAAAAATGAAACTTACTTTACCAAGTCAGTTTGATGAAAATACAAAACAGGTGAAAGCCTCATGTATTGCTGGTGAATATTGATACTATAGAAAACAGTTTGACAGTTTCCTAAAATGTTAAATATTATATGTCCCAGAAATCTGACCTTTAAGTATTTACCCAAAAGAAATGAAAATTTATATTCACTCTAAGAGTTGAATTAACATTCATGAAAGCATTATTTATAATAATCTGGAAGTAGAAATAAGCAAATGTCCATCAGCTAGTGAATGTATAGACAAAATTGTGAAATATCTTTACAACCTATACATGTCCATAATAAACAGAAACAAAGTGTTACTTTTGTTTGCTTTTTAACAGCTAACCATTGAGATATATTTCACATACCATACAATTTATCCATTTAAAATGTCAATGGTTTTTAATGTATTCATAGATCTATGTAACAATCACGGCAGTCATATATGTATATAAATTTTACCAGATTTGTTGAAGAGTGGTATAGCAGAGTTCTCCTATTCTTTCTTAATGAAGTCTATCTCAGAAAGTATTAAATGTAAAAATATGGATGAATTTCAGAAATATCATGCTAAGTAAAAGAAGATAAACCAGAAATACTACAAACTGAATGATTATATGTATGTAAAATTTATTTAAAAAGCCAAACTGTACAGAGAAAAGGTGTATCAGTAGCTGCCTAGGACCAGGTGTGGGGGCAAGATGGAGTGGAAATGAGCATAAGAACCATTGTTTGGGTAAGATAAATTCTATAAAATTGAATATGAGTGAAAGTCCACTTGTATAAGTCTACTAAAACATAAAGACAGCTCTAACCCATAAATTGAGTGATTTGTATAGCACATGAATTATACCTCATTAAGGCTGCTTTTTTTTCTATATTACTGAAATTATGTAACAATAATAAATAATATAAATATAATGAGTATAGTAAACAAAACACTTTTTGAGTGAGTCTAAAATCAAGAAAAAGATAAAAATTTCAATTATTTTAGTTAGAAAGGTAAATGTAAGGCCAGTGTAGTATAAGGATTAAGTACCTAAATTCTGTAACCTGCTTATTGGATTTCAGGTATAAGATCTACCTCTTATTAGATATGTGATCTTTGACTATTATATATGTTCAGTTTACTCATCTAAAAACAAAACCATTGTAAACTTTCCTTATATGGTTGTTGTGCAAATTATGAGTTACTAAGTTTTAAAAACTGAGAGGACTGCCAGTAAAGAATGTTGACATTCTAGTTCACAAAATGGAGAAAATGGGAAGGTAAAAGTAACTGGTCCATGACAATTCTTTTTTTTTTTTTTTTTCCATTTATTTTTATTAGTTGGAGGCTAATTACTTTACAGTATTGTAGTGGTTTTTGCCATACATTGACATGAATCAGCCATGGCTTTACATGTGTTCCCCATCCCGATCCCCCCTCCCACCTCCCTCTCCATCCCATCCCTCAGGGTCTTCCCAGTGCACCAGCCCTGAGCACTTGTCTCATGCATCCAACCTGGGCTGGTGATCTGTTTCACCCTTGATAGTATACTAGTTTCAGTGCTGTTCTCTCTGAACATCCCACCCTCGCCTTCTCCCACAGAGTCTAAAAGTCTGTTCTGTACATCTGTGTCTCTTTTTCTGTTTTGCATATAGGATTATCGTTACCATCTTTTTAAATTCCATATATATGCGTTAGTATACTCTATTGGTCTTTATCTTTCTGGCTTACTTCACTCTGTATAATGGGCTCCAGTTTCATCCATCTCATTTGAACTGATTCAAATGAATTCTTTTTAATAGCTGAGTAATATTCCATGGTGTATACGTACCACAGCTTCCTTATCCATTCATCTGCTGATGGGCATCTAGGTTGCTTGCATGTCCTGGCTATTAGTCTAAGTGGGTAAAGTGTGGGGAAAAGTTGTAATAATATCAGGAAAAACATGAGGAAACTACATACAACTTTCATTTAAATACATGCATTAAATCTTCCATAACACTTCCAGAAAGATTATTTCTTTGCTGAGGATATCAAAATGAACAAGTATAGCCATTCTTCACACTCAGGAAACTTGACTATTATTTGAGGACGCTAAAAGACATGAAAATGCATTAAGATATAAAACTAAAAGGAAAGTGGATGAAAATTATCATTATTTATAAATGCATCCACTTCATACCTGGGGAGATGGTGAGGGACAGGGAGGCCTGGTGTGCTGCAGTCCATGGGGTCTCGAAGAGTTGAACATGACTTGGCGACTGAACAACATACGATGATGTCATTGTCTTCCTGGAAAATCTGTTAAGAGTCTACTGGTGGAGTTTGGAAGAAGGAGATTATTATAAATAATAAGAACATTTAACTCATTGTTATGGTGAAATGCTACAAAAAGGACATAAAATGTTGTCCTATATTCCATTAAAAACCAGTTGTGCTTATGCTCAGTAGCGAAGTTGTATCTGACTCTTTGCGACCTCATGGACTGTAGCCTGCCAGGCTCCTCTGTCCATGGGATTTCCCAGGCAAGAATACTGGAGTGGGTTGCTGTTTCCTCCTCTAGGGCATCCTCCTGGCCCAGGGAATGGACCCAAGTCTCCTATGTCTTCTAGGTCTCCTCCATTGGCAGGCAGATTCTTTATCAATGAGCCACTGGGAAAGCCCAAAACCCATGTAGAAAATTAATTTAACAACATATACACATTAATTAATTAGTTAATACACATAATAATACAACATTGACATTAATAATAGAATTTAACATATCTAAGAAAAACTATTAGGTAAAAAATGTAGTATCAGTATTTATATAGGTGAAAACAAAGATGTAAATTGAGTCATTGTTTGGAAAAATAATTTACCTAAATTTTATTCTAAAATATTGACACAGAAATAGTGACACAAACTTTGTGATATTGCCCTGATAATGGAGGAAAAAAAGAAATGTTAATGCACCTTGTGTATTGCATTTTATATATTAATAAGGTGTTTTCAACTATTAAAATCATCATATAAAGTAAAAAATAGAAAGTATATGCATTTAGAAACTGAAGAAGCCAATGGAGAGTCTATAGAAGTAAAAGGAAAAAAGAAGTGAAGGAATGGTAATAATGTTAATTTACCTAGTGAGGAAATATTGACATACTGTAAAAATATAAGGCAACAAATAAAAGTTTAAAATTCCATGGGTACTTAATAGAACATAAGACAATAACAAAGTTATTGTAATATTGAAAAGTATAATTTATAAATATCAGATGTTGGTGGAAAGAACTCTGACATCTTTTAGTTGACAACTGCAGAGTCACAGATGCATGTGTAAAGTAGAAAAATCAGAGGGAAGTCTAGGCCTTTCATTTAGTATTAAGAAGATAAGGAACAGAGAACCAAAACATTAAATGATTTTATATAGATGCTACTGATTAAAGGGCTGTGTGTGGAAAGCCCACTCCAGACACAGCAATCTAAACAAGATGAAGAGGCAAAGAAATACCCAACAGGTAAAGGAACATGAAAAATGCCCACCAAGTCAAACAAAAGAGGAGGAGATAGGGAATCTACCTGAAAAAGAATTTAGAATAATGATAATAAAAATGATCCAAAATCTTGAAAACAAAATGGAGTTACAGATAAATAGCCTGGAAACAAAGATTGAAAAGATACAAGAAATGTTTAATAAAGACCTAGAAGAAATAAAAAAGAGTCAATTACAAATGAATAATGCAATGAATGAGATCAAAAACACTTTGGAGGGAACCAAGAGTAGATTAACGGAAGCAGAAGATAGGATAAGTGAGATAGAAGATAAAATGGTGGAAATAAATGAAGCAGAGAGGAAAAAAGAAAAAAGGATCAAAAGAAATGAGGACAACCTCAGGGACCTCTGGGACAATGTGAAACGCCCCAACATTCGAATCATAGGAATTCCAGAAGAAGAAGACAAAAAGAAAGGCCATGAGAAAATACTCGAGGAGATAATAGCTGAAAACTTCCCTAAAATGGGGAAGGAAGTAGCCACCCAAGTCCAAGAAACCCAGAGAGTCCCAAACAGGATAAACCCAAGGCGAAACACCCCAAGACACATATTAATCAAATTAACAAAGATCAAACACAAAGAACAAATATTAAAAGCAACAAGGGAGAAACAACAAATAACACACAAAGGGATTCCCATAAGGATAACAGCTGATCTATCAATAGAAACCCTCCAGGCCAGAAGGGAATGGCAGGACGTACTGAAAGTAATGAAAGAGAATAACCTACAACCTAGATTACTGTATCCAGCAAGGATCTCATTCAGATATGAAGGAGAATTCAAAAACTTTACAGATAAGCAAAAGCTGAGAGAATTCAGCACCACCAAACCAGCTCTTCAACAAATGCTAAAGGATCTTCTCTAGACAGGAAATGCAGAAAGGTTGTATAAACGTGAACCCAAAACAACAAAGTAAATGGCAACGGGACCACACCTATCAATAATTACCTTAAATGTAAATGGGTTGAATGCCCCAACCAAAAGACAAAGATTGGCTGAATGGATACAAAAACAAGACCCCTATATGTGCTGTCTACAAGAGACCCACCTCAAAGCAAGAGACACATACAGACTAAAAGTGAAGGGCTGGAAAAAAATATTTCATGCAAACGGAGACCAAAAGAAAGCAGGAGTCGCAATACTCATATCAGATAAAATAGACTTTCAAATAAAGGATGTGAAAAGAGACAAAGAAGGACACTACATAATGATCAAAGGATCAATCAAAGAAGAAGATATAACAATTATAAATATATATGCACCCAACATAGGAGCACCGCAATATGTGCGGCAAACACTAACGAGTATGAAAGAGGAAATTAATAGTAACACAATAATAGTGGGAGACTTTAATACCCCACTCACAACTATGGATAGATCAACTAAACAGAAAATTAACAAGGAAACACAAACCTTAAATGACACAATGGACCAGCTAGACCTAATTGATATTTATAGGACATTTCACCCCAAAACAATCAACTTCACCTTTTTCTCAAGTGCACACGGAACCTTCTCCAGAATAGATCACATCCTGGGCCATAAATCTGGTCTTGGAAAATTCAAAAAAATTGAAATCATTCCAGTCATCTTTTCTGACCACAGTGCAGTAAGATTAGATCTCAATTACAGGGAAAAAATTGTTAAAACTTCAAACATATGGAGGCTAAATAACAAACACGCTTCTGAATAACCAACAAATCATAGAAGAAATCAAAAAAGAAATCAAAATATGTATAGAAATGAATGAAAATGAAAACACAACAACCCAAAACCTATGGGACACTGTAAAAGCAGTGCTAAGGGGAAGGTTCATAGCATTACAGGCTTACATCAAGAAACAAGAAAAAAACCAAATAAATAACCTAACTCTACACCTAAAGCAATTAGAGAAGGAAGAAATGAAGAACCCCAGGGTTAGCAGAAGGAAAGAAATCTTAAAAATTAGGGCAGAAATAAATGCAAAAGAAACTAAAGAGACCATAGCAAAAATCAACAAAGCTAAAAGCTGGTTTTTTCAAAAAATAAACAAAATTGACAAGCCATTAGCAAGACTCATTAAGAAACAAAGAGAGAAGAACCAAATTAACAAAATTAGAAATGAAAATGGAGAGATCACAACAGACAACACTGAAATACAAAGGATCATAAGAGACTACTACCAGCAGCTCTATGCCAATAAAATGGACAACTTGGAAGAAATGGACAAAATCTTAGAAAAGTGTAACTTTCCAAAACTGAACCAGGAAGAAATAGAAGATCGTAACAGACCCATCACAAGCAAGGAAATCGAAACTGTAATCAAAAATCTTCCAGCAAACAAAAGCCCAGGACCAGATGGCTTCACAGCTGAATTCTACCAAAAATTTAGAGAAGAGCTAACACCTATCTTACTCAAACTCTTCCAGAAAATTGCAGAAGAAGGTAAGCTTCCAAACTCATTCTATGAGACCACCATCACCCTAATTCCAAAACCAGACAAAGATGTCACAAAAAAAGAAAACTACAGGCCAATATCACTGATGAACATAGATGCAAAAATCCTTAACAAAATTCTAGCAAACAGAATCCAACAACATATTAAAAAAATCATACACCATGACCAAGTGGGCTTTATCCCAGGAATGCAAGGATTCTTTAATATCCGCAAATCAATCAATGTAATACACCACATTAACAAATTGAAAGATAAAAACCATATGATTCTCTCAATAGATGCAGAGAAAGCCTTTGACAAAATTCAACACTCATTTATGATTAAAACTCTCCAAAAAGCGGGAATAGAAGGAACATACCTCAACATAATAAAAGCTATATATGACAAACCCACAGCAAGCATCACCCTCAATGGTGAAATATTGAAAGCATTTCCCCTGAAATCAGGAACAAGACAAGGGTGCCCACTCTCACCACTACTATTCAACATAGTGTTGGAAGTTCTGGCCACAGCAATCAGATCAGAAAAAGAAGTAAAAGGAATCCAGATAGGAAAAGAAGAAGTGAAACTCTCACTGTTTGCAGATGACATGATCCTCTACATAGAAAACCCTAAAGACTCTACCAGAAAATTACTAGAGCTAATCAGTGAATATAATAATGTTGCAGGATATAAAATTAACACACAGAAATCCCTTGCATTCCTATATACTAACAATGAAAAAACAGAAAGAGAAATTAAAGAAACAATACCATTCACCATTGCAACAAAAAGAATAAAATACTTAGGAGTATATCTACCTAAAGAAACAAAAGACCTATACATAGAAAACTATAAAACACTGATGAAAGAAATCAAAGAGGACACAAACAGATGGAGAAACATACCATGTTCATGGATTGGAAGAATCAATATTGTCAAAATGGCTATTCTACCCAAAGCAATCTATAGATTCAATGCAATCCCTATCAAGTTACCAACAGTATTTTTCACAGAACTAGACCAAAGAATTTCACAATTTGTATGGAAATACAAAAAACCTCGAATAGCCAAAGTAATCTTGAGAAAGAAGAATGGAACTGGAGGAATCAACCTGCCTGACTTCAGACTCTACTCCAAAGCCACAGTCATCAAGACAGTATGGTACTGGCACAAAGACAGAAATATAGATCAATGGAACAGAATAGAAAGCCCAGAGATAAATCCACGGACCTATGGACACCTTATTTTTGACAAAGGAGGCAAGGATATACAATGGAAAAAAGACAACCTCTTTAACAAGTGGTGCTGAGATAACTGGTCAACCACTTGTAAAAGAATGAAACTAGAACACTTTCTAACACCATACACAAAAATAAACTCAAAATGGATTAAAGATCTAAATGTAAGACCAGAAACTATAAAACTCCTAGAGGAGAACATAGGCAAAACACTCTCCGACATAAATCACAGCAAGATCCTCTATGACCCACCTCCCAGAATATTGGAAATAAAAGCAAAACTAAACAAATGGGACCTAATGAAACTTAAAAGCTTTTGCACTACAAAGGAAACTATAAGTAAGGTGAAAAGACAGCCCTCAGATTGGGAGAAAATAATAGCAAATGAAGAAACAGACAAAGGATTAATCTCAAAAATATACAAGCAACTCCTGAAGCTCAATTCCAGAAAAATAAATGACCCAATCAAAAAATGGGCCAAAGAACTAAACAGACATTTCTCCAAAGAAGACATACAGATGGCTAACAAACATATGAAAAGATGCTCAACATCACTCATTATTAGAGAAATGCAAATCAAAACCACAATGAGGTACCATTACATGCCAGTCAGGATGGCTGCTATCCAAAAGTCTACAAGCAATAAATGCTGGAGAGGGTGTGGAGAAAAGGGAACCCTCTTACACTGTTGGTGGGAATGCAAACTAGTACAGCCGCTTTGGAAAACAGTGTGGAGATTTCTTAAAAAAATGGAAATAGAACTGCCATATGACCCAGCAATCCCACTTCTGGGCATACACACTGAGGAAACCAGATCTGAAAGAGACACGTGCACCCCAGCCAGTACATGGAAGCAACCTAGATGCCCATCAGCAGACAAATGGATAAGGAAGCTGTGGTACATATACACCATGGAATATTACTCAGCCATTAAAAAGAATTCATTTGAACCAGTCCTAATGAGATGGATGAAGCTGGAGCCCCTTATACAGAGTGAAGTAAGCCAGAAAGATAAAGAACATTACAGCATACTAACACATATATATAGAATTTAGAAAGATGGTAACGATAACCCTATATGCAAAACAGAAAAAGAGGCACAGAAATACAGAACAGACTTTTGAACTCTGTGGGAGAATGTGAGGGTGGGATATTTCAAAAGAACAGCATGTATACTATCTATGGTGAAACAGATCACCAGCCCAGGTGGGATGCATGAGACAAGTGCTCGGGCCTGGTGCACTGGGAAGACCCAGAGGAATCGGGTGGAGAGGGAGGTGGGAGGGGGGATCGGGATGGGGAATACGTGTAAATCTATGGCTGATTCATATCAATGTATGACAAAAAAAATAATAATAATAATAATAAAATAAAATAAAATAAAAATAAAATAAAATAAAGGGCTGTGTGTGGAGATTAGGTCAGACAGAGACCGTTGCATTTAAAAGCCCTTATGCTATATTAGTATTTTAAAGTTTGCATATAAGATTTGTAATGAACTATTAAAAATAAAATCTGTGATCAAGCCCTGAAATAATCAAGCAGGAGATCCACAAATGCTCTTCATCTGCATCCTCCCCAGGATGTACCAAACTAACAAGAAAATTATTTTTCTTAATTTTTTGAGATATGATTTCTGAAAAGATAATCTCAGAAAAACTGTAGCTGACTCCCACTTGTAATGAATGGAAAGGTTCATTTAGAATCAAAATTCACTTCCAGTCTTATAAACTGCAATTGAATACAAATATCAACACCATTTCAGAGAAATTGGGATATACCTAAAGGTAAAATAAAGAGGCAAGATTTATTCTGTGAGAAATATTACATTATGTTTATCCAAAACTGGTCTGGAATTTTTTGAATACTAAAAATGGATAAAGAGAATTGTTTGGAAGGGAGAAAAGAAGAAGGTGAGTGAGAAGTAAGGAAGGGAACATAAGAAAGAAGCCCAGGTACATTGAAGCTGGATCAGATGTGGAAGAAGTGTCTAAGCAATCTTTCCTAGCGAAGATGTAACCCATAAAGTTACTCTTACTGTGAGAAGCAAGACCAAGGTAGCTATTTCACAGTACATAGTACATTAACTTCTATCACTCCTACATCTAATTCTCATCTTTAAAGAAAAAGAAACTGAATTTTTCAAAATTAATTGCTTCAATAAGTTGTTCTCTACACCAAATAATTAGATAAGTGATAAAATTTCAATAGAAACATAAAATTAAGTTCTTAATCATAAGAACAAATCCAGCACCCAAAGCAAGATATTGATAAATTTATCTAAATGAGAATACAAAGTTATAGGGTAGTAAAAACCATCGCATACAAGAGTAAAAACAAAGGGAAATTGAGGAAAAAATATATTTGTAATAGACATGAAATTGTATACAAGTTTTAATAATAAAGAGTTGATACAAATTTAAAAGAACAATATATAGATATGTAAATGCCAATAATTGAAATATCTACTCTTAAAAGAAAGTGACAAAACATAATGTGTAAGTGTACTTATTAAAGCACTGTTCATATTAGCAACTAATTTTACAGTATTTTAAGTGAGAGTAGTTAAATGATTCTAATATACAAGGACATTAAAATTCAGTATAGGTGGGGTGTGGGGTGTGGGGGTGGAGGGGTCTGAGGTGGGAGGGAGGTTTAAGAGGGAAGGGACATGTGTATACCTATGGCTGATTCATGCTGATGTATGGCAGAAACCAACACAATTGTAAAGCAATTATCATTCAATTAAAAATAAATATAATTTTTAAAATGAACAAAGTAAAATTCAGTGGAGAAATACATTTAATAATATAGAAAGTTGTCATATTATAATAGGGACAAAATGTTTGGCCAAACAAAATTATATTCCTTTATACTCACAGAGGAATGTAAACATTTAAAAGATTAAATTGCAGTACTGTTTATTCCTAGATGTTGATTTTTTCCTTATCTTTATTTTCTTATTTTGTCCACAAATATGATGTATCTGATTAAAAATAAAATAGGTTAAACATGTCAATATAGCTATCTACTGTTTTATCCCAAACTTTTAAAATATTATGCAAAACATTTAATCCAATGTTTCCATGTGTTGTTAAGAAATTGAATAGAAAAAGTAACCTGCATATTTTATATTTAATGTTGTTTATCAGACACTCATCTGTTAGAGACTTTTTTTTTTTTCTTCCAATTGACCCTTTGGTTTGGGAAGACTGAAATTTTTCTATGTTCAGTGTAAACAATGGGCATCTCTGGTGGTTCAGCAGCAAAGAATCCACCTTCCTGTGCAGGAGATTCAGGAGACGCTGGTTTGATCCCTGGGTCTGGAAGATCCTCTGGAGGAGGAAATGGCAACCCACGCCAGTACTTTTGCCTGGGAAATCCCGTGGACAGAGGAGCCTGGGGGGCTACAGTCCATGAGGTCACAAAGAGTTGGACACGACTTACAGACTGAGAATGCACACACACATGTAAACAACACACCCGTTTCCCTCACTATTGAAACACACTAATTCCTCAGTAAATTAGCAGTTTTAAGTCAAATCAGCTGCTGAAAAAGCTGAAGCTGAGTTTGAATATATTTGGGGAAATATATATGTCCTGTTTATTAATCAAAAAGAAAATATTGCAAATTGTTGCTTTGCTGTTGTATGCATTTATGAAACACTTGCAAATATTATTTCTTCTGTTTCTTTTTAGTGTCAGGAACTATATTTTTTAAAGATTGCATTATACAAATTACCATTCATTCCTCAAAACACTCAGTCAACCAGTGGAAAAATACATTAAATAAATCATTACTTTCACTTTGGGGAAAGGAGCTATTCCTTAGTTCCATCAACTAAGGTTAAATCAAAAATGGCAAAATATATTTCTCAGTTTGCAAGATGGAGAACTATCGAGTTGAAAAACTAAAATCTGCAAGCAGTATATTCTCTTTCCTGTCACATTTGTAACCAACAGAACTATAGTTACTCACTGTAAGTCTGAACTTCATAACATTTTTCTTATTTGCTGTATATGGTACATGCCTTTTACAGTCTGTTTCATTCCATGCACTATAAATTTAAAGCTGAAACACAAATCTCAGAAATTGAATTGTGCATCAATGCAGGCTTTTATTTAGGATATTTTAAGAATGTTTAATTCTTTTTTCCTGAGTACAAGACTGACATTAGCATAAATCCCTTTCCTTCTTTTTCTACATAAATGCAGAAAAAAGGTTTACCCAATTATCTTAGATTTTTTTTCAATATAAAATATCAATAGAAAAAATGGGAGTCTGTACTACATCTCATAAATAATAGATATTTGCATCTATGTGAAAGGAACAATAATTACTTTGTTTCCTTTTCCAAATAAAGTCTGTGTGTATGTGTGTAATAAAGAATTTAACCTTTTGAAGGAGAGATTTGGCTTTGTCAAACATCAGTTTTAGGCTCCATATGTCCTACATGATAAGTATCTTTTCCCAGAGTTAACCCCAACTCTGGTGGAAGGTTTTAATGGCATGGTATCTGGTCTGTCTTTAGAGGGCCTAGAGATTAAAGGTGAGTCACTTAAGCAGCCAATAAAATCAACATGATTGAGCCCTAATAAATTCTGGACACAAGACTCGGGTCAGCTTGTATCATTGCAAAAATTCCATACATATTTTCACACTTCATTGTCAGGAAAGTTAGCACTGTTCATGAATCCACAGGACAAGGACAATGGAGAGCAGATTTTTTTCTGGATTCTGTTCCATGCATCCCTTGGATTGGCTGGTTTTAATCTGTAATCTTTCACTGTGATAAACTGTTCAGATCAGTCAGTTGCTCAGTCCTGTCTGATTCTTTGCAGTCCCATTGACTGCAGCACACCAGGCTTCCCAGTCCATCACCAACTCCTGTGAGCAAGTCGGTGATGCCATCCAACCATCTCATCCTCTGTTATCCCCTTCTCCTCCTGCCTTCAATCTTTCCCAGCATCAGGGTCTTTTCCAATGAGTCAGTTCTTGCATCAGGTGGCCGAAGTATTGGAGTTTCAGCTTTAGCCTCGGTCCTTCCAATGAATAGTCAGGACTGATTCCCTTTAGGATTGACTGGTTTGATGCCCATAAAGAGACCTCCATAAAGATTTCTCCATAAAGAAATAAGGAAACCATAAAGATTTCTCCATAAAGAAATCTCCAGCTTTCTTTATGGTCCAACTCTCACATCCATACATGAGTACTTACAGTAATAAACTTTAAGTATTAGTATAATACATTTAAGTGAGTTCTATGAGTTCTTTTAGTGAATAGTTACAACTGAGGAGGTATTGGATACCCCCAAATTACAACTGGTGTCAAAAGTATGAGTAGTCTCGTGGAACTGCTTACTAGCTTTATAGTCGTAAAGAGTGCCTGAAGAACTATGGATAGAGCTTCATAATATTTTATAGGAGGAAGTGACTAAAACTATCCCAAAGAAAAAGAAATGTAACAAGGAAAATAGTCATCTGCAGAGGCTTTACAGATAGCTGATTAAAGAATAGAAGCAAAATGCAAGGGAGAAAGAGGAAATATACCCAACTGAATACAGAGTTGTGGAGAAATGCGAAGAGAGATAAGAAGGCCTTCTTAAATGAACACTGCAGGGAAATAGAAGAAAACAGTAGAATGGGAAAAACTAGAGCTTTATTCAAGAAAAATGGAGATATCAAAGGAACATTTCATGCAAGTAGGGGCACAGTAAAGGACTGAAACGGTAAGGTCCTTACTTATATGGAGAGTGTAAGCTGTGCTTAGTCACTCCATCATGTCCAACTCTTCGTACCCACATGGAATATACCCTGCCAGGCTCCTCTGTCCATGAGGATTCTCCAGGCAAGAATACTGGAGTTGCCTTGCCCTTCTCCAGGGGATTTTCCCAACCCAGTGATCAAGTTCAGGTCCCCTTGCATTGCAGGTGGACTCCACCAGCTGAGCTACCAGGGAAGACTACATAATGCCAAATGCCAAGCTGAATGAATCACAAGCTGGAATCAAGATTGCCAGGAGAAATATCAACAACAGAAAGTGAAGAGGAACTAAAGAACATCTTGAAGAGAGTGAAAGAGGTGAGTGAAAAACCTGGCTTAAACTGAGTATTCAAAAAACTAAGATCATGGCATCCAGTCTTATCACTTCATGATCAATAGAAAGGGAAAAGGCAAAGCAATGACATTTTATTTTCTTGAGCTCCAAACTCACTGCAGGAATTAAATGGAATTAATGGAATTAAAAGTTGCTTGCTCCTCAGAAATAAAGCTATGAGAAATTTAGACAGCATGTTAAAAGGCAGAGATATGACATTGCCAAAAATGATCTGTATGGTCAAAGTCTAGTTTTTCCAGTAGTCATGTACAGATGTGAGAGTTAGACTCTAAAGAAGGCTGAGCACCTAAGAATTGATGCTTTTGAAATATGGTGCTGGAGAAGACTTTTGAGAGTCTCTTGGACTACAGGGATTCCCTGGTGGCTCAGAAAGTAAAGCATCTGCCCACAAGATCCCCTGAAGAAGGAAATGGCAACCCACTCCAGTACTCTTGCCTAGAAAATTCTATGGATGGAGGAGCCTGGTGGGCTACAGCCCATGGGGTCGCAGAGTTGGACACGACTGAGAGACTTCACTTACACTTTCACTTTCACTTGGACTACAAGGAAATCAAACCATTAGTCAATTCTAAATGAAATCAACCCTGAATATTCATTGGAAGCATTGTTGCTGAAACCGAAGGTCCAGTACTTTGGGCACCTGATACAAAGAGCCAACTCACTGGAAAAGCCCCTGATGCTGGAAAAAATTGAAGGCAAAAGGAGAACAGAGTGGCAGAGGATGAGATGGTTAGATAGCATTATCAACCCAATTGACATGAATTTGAGCAAACTCCAGGAGACATTGGAGGACAAAGAAGCCTGATAAGCTGCAGTCAATGGGATCACAGAGTCGGATTCAACTTAGTGACTGAACAAGAACAAATTACAACAAAAGATTAATGCTGTGTACCTATCATCCATGATGTAATGTGTAATATTTTTATCCCATTAAAAATATACTTTACTAATTATGCAAATTTTTGCCTCTTCTGGTTTTCTCCCCAACATTGACACATGCGAAATTATATAGTAAATACTCCAGATATGTATATTACTACTGAGGAATGCGTATTAGTCAATTTTCTAATATTTGAAGATCTGAAAAGTCAAATATGATGTTTCAGAATGATTACACAAGGAAACGGATATGTGGATAATTAATATACATTCTTCTCAAAGTTAATATACATTCTTCTCAAACATTCTATAGGAATATATTGCATATTAGGACACAAAACAAATTGAACAAGATTGATACATAAAGTATATTTTCTTATCACAATGGTATGAAACTAGAAATCAGTAACCGGAAAAATACTAGAAAATTCAAAAACATCTGGTAATTGAAAACACACCCCTGGAAAATCAGTGGGTCAAGAAAAAATTTAAAAAGGAAAATAAAAAATATCTTGAAGCAAAAATGGAAATACAACATACCAAAACTTCTGAGTTGTAGCGAAAGTGATTCCAAGAAGGAAGTATATTAAGAAATGCCTACATTAAGAAAAAGGAACTGTATTGAATGAACAGCTTAACTTTCCACCTCAAAGAACAAACTAAATCCAAAGTTAGCAGAAGGAGAAACAAAGATGAGAACAGATATGATAAAAGTAGAGAATATAAGAACAATAGAAAAGATCAAAATTTAAGAAGTTGTTAGGATAAAATAGAGACACCTTTAACTTGTTAAGAAAAAAACAGAAAAGACTGAAATAAATAAAATAAAAAATAAAAGCAGAAGATATTTCAACCGATACCACACAAATATAAAGGATAATAAGAGAACACCATGAACAGTCATGCACCAAACAATTGCATAACCTAGAAAAAGTGAATAAATTCCTGAAACCATATAGAATCATAAAGACTGATTAATGACTCCCTAAGACAAGGACAACTGGAAGCAGAACTTTTCTGGACCCTATTCCACGCATCTCTTGCCTTAGTTGATGTTAATCTGTATCCTTTCACTGTAATAAACTATAACCACGAATATAATAGCTTTCAGTGAGTTCTTTTAGTAAGTAGTTATGACTGAAGATGGTCTTGGGAACCCTGAACTTGCAGGTGGTGACAAAGGTGTGTGTGGTCTAGTGAACTGCTCAGTAACTCTACAAATTACAAAAATACAAGCATAGGAGCTAACATTAATAATGGATTATTAATTAGTAATTAGCCACATACATGAATCAAAATAGATAATTTATCAAAATGGAAATTTAACTAATGCATAAATATCCTGATTCATTTTCTTTTTTAATACAGAATAAAGTTAAGGGATTATTTTCTAGAAATCCTTTAGGTTCATAACGTCTCCATGTATAATTTTTCCTAGACATCAAAGTGTCAGAGGCATGGGAATTTATAGAACTCTTGGCCTGCCTTAGCTGTACTTCCACTTGAGTGTACTTTTGCTTCAAAACAATGCAATTGTTTGTTTATTTGTTTTTACCAATATCTTCAGTTTTCACACTCATTATTCTTGTGCTTTTGAAATTTGACTATTCAATGGGCCTGGAAGTCAAATTAATTTGCTTCTGACTAAGCATGATAGGATTTGTATCAGTTTTTAGTATATTAAAACATAGAAGATCTGATAGTTCTTCAAGAAAACGGAAGTCTGAGTCAAAAACAAATTATGAAAATTCAATTTGAGTTTAAAATTTTGTCCCCAATCTCATTTACTATCTGGAGGGACAAGAGTTTTCTTTTGATGAACAGATTAAAAATTAGTTTTTCTAGTCATTCAGTAATTATCATACATCTAGGATTTAGTTTCCTGATCACATGATGAATGTAAAAAAAATTCAAAATTAGGTTTAACCAAATATTGTCCAAGAGTTTAGGTTAAATTAAATGTAGAACCAGATTTTTTTTTTCCCACCATTTAACATGTTTTCATCTGATCCTTTGAAAGATTTTCTAAAGATCTCTATGCTGTATTTCTTTAACAATTTCGTTTCATGCAAAGTCAAATTATAGCATACGCATCTACAATCATCCTTAAACCTGAGGTAAGCCTGGTCTAATTTCTTTAATATTTAGCATCTTCACATTATCATTAATTTGTTTTGTATTCTGTTAACTATGTATCTCTTTAGAAAAGTATTAAAAATTCATAATGCCTAAGAAAAGCATAAAAATAATCAAGAGATTTCATTTTGAAATTACATATTAGAGATCAGACCTTCTAGTAAGGGAAAAATTCATTCCATTTTTTGTCCATTCAATTTTTTCTTTTCTTATCTCACTGTCCTCCTTTATAGCATTTGTCACAATGTTACACTGCTAATTAATTGTTTAATTATTAGAGTTGAAACTTGTTGCTATCTGCAAAAAGTAACAATTAATCCACTGTTTGGATAATTATTAATTTAATAGTTGAATTCCTTGTGAAACTATAAGCTTCATAGATGCAAACTTACTGTGGATGTGCCCATTAGCATTTGATATCCATTAGCTCAGCACCTGGCATGGAGCCTGACATCAACAAGGGCTCAGTATTTTTTGAATAGAAAAAAGAGTGAGTGGATTAAACTTTGCATCAAACCATGGAATCAGTTATAACAGAGTTACTGTAATATATGTGCTTGTGTGTATGTGATTGCATGTGCGTGCAAAAACTGTCGATTATATATACAAAAGTCTTCTTTTGTTCAATTAAATAGAAAGCCTCAATGAGTTTATTTGAAGAATGTGGTGTTGCTGGTGGACAATGGATAGGAGAAGAGTCGATGCTCTATAGATGCTTTTCTCACAGGAACACTTACTAGTACATGGCTCACTCTTTGATTAGCCCTGTTTATTTTAAAACGTTTTCTGAACAGTAACCACTGCTAACTTCCACCTGGGCAGAACATATGTTTTCAAAACTGAGCAATTTGACTGCATACAACTAATTCCTGATGAATGGCATACATCTCTTGTTTCAGACTCAGAGCTCAATATCAGCCTATTTTTATTTTTCATTGATAAGATTAATATATACCATATATTGCTTGAAATGGTTTGATGTGAAAACACCAGTATCTTACTGATATTAAATAATATACAAAAATGTTATAATATGTTTACTTATATAGAAATCATGTTAAAGAATTTATACTTCCAAAGTTGCCCTCAATATTTTCTGTCAGTGTTAACACTAATGTTATTATCTTGAAATCTGACATCCAAAGGAAAAATAGAATATGAAGCTTCCTCACAAAAGTGTAGAAGCAGTAATTTTCTTCTACAATGCTAATAATTCTGGTCACAAAGAAAAAATAATCTTATTTGCTCTTCTTGTACTGGAAGTTAGGCAGTACACCTACATTATAGGCTATTGATTAATTTGACTTTCTTTTTAAATTAATGAGAAATATTTCAAGAGTTAGTCAGGAAACATTCTCTTTCAAGTATCTTCCTCTTATATATACAATCACTAAAGTGGAAGTAAAAAATGAAATTACTGTTTCATATATTCATCAGATCACATTTAGAGAGAAGCTATGTTTTGTGAAGAACACATCACCTGATTGATATATATATATATATATAATTCAAAATTAAAATCTTTAGATAAGAACTTTTCTATTTATTTAAGATAAATATAGTAAAGCAACTCTGAACTACTAGTTTTCCATGTAACAACTTTTGAAGAAACTATTTTTTTTTTAATATTGTAAATGTACAAATCATATTACCTTACATTCTCTTTTTCAATAACAAAATTCCACTGATTAAACTCACTTTATTAGTTATTTGCACTATATGTGACTAAAAACCACTTTGAAATAAATAGAAAATAGAAGAAAAGAATATAAAAAAACTTATTTATTTGATATCTTCAAAGCAATTTCATCATTTCAAAATATCTATTAGCAAATTTATTGAAATTTAAAAGTACAACTTTGGACTTACTATTTAAAAGTTTAACAATATAATACATTATATCACTATACCAGGAATATGTTTAAATTATTCATGAAGGATAATTTTATTCTAAAAATGAATTAATAGATAAACTGTATGTAAGTAATACATTTCATTATCTTGATATATTCTCTTATTGGAAATGCATATTTTAACAGTAAGTAGATTTTCCCTCTATCATTTGACAGATTATTTATCTTACTGTGGCTCAGATCATGAGCTGCTTATTGCAAAAACAAGGCTTACATTAAAGAAAGTAGGGAAAAACACTAGGCCATTCAGGTATGACCTAAGTCAAATCTCTTATGATTATACAGTAGAAATAATTAATAGATTCAAGGAATTAGATATGTTAGATAGTGTCTGAAGAACTATGGATGGAAGTATGTAACATAACAACATTTTACAGCAGTGACCAAAACCATCCCAAAGGGAAAGAAATGCAAGGAGGCTGTGGTGGTCTTCGGAGGCTATACAAATAGCTGAGGAAAGAAGAGAAGTGAAAGGCAGGCAGAAGGGAAAAAATATACCCAACTGAATGCAGTGTTTCAAAGAATAGCAAGGAGAGATAAGAAGGCCTTCTTAAATGAACAATGCAAAGAAATAGAGGAACAATGCAAAGAAATGGCAAAGACTAGAGATTTCTTCAAGAAAATTGGAGATATAAAGGGAAAATTTCATATGAGGATGTGCACCATAAAAGACAGAAATGGTAAGGACCTAACAGAAGCAGAAAAGTTTAGGAGGAGGTAGAAGAATACACAGAAGGACTATACAAAATGGTCTTAATGACCTGGATAACCACAATGGTGTGGTCACACACCCACGCCAGACATCCTCAGCGTGCAGTCAAGTGGGCCTTAGGAAGCATTACTATGAACAAAGCTAGTGGAAGTGACCGAATTCCAGCTTAAAAGTAAAGTGAGGTCTCTCAGTCATGTGCGACTCTTTGCAACCCCATGGACTGTAGCTTACCAGGCTCCTCTGTCCATGGGATTTTCCAGGCAAGAGTACTGGAGTGGGTTGCCATTTCGTTCTCCAGAGGATCTTCCCAACCCAGGGATCGAACCCAGGTCTCCCACATTATAAGCAAATGCTTTACTGTCAGCCACCAGGGAAGTACAGCTTAGCTATTTAAAATCCTAAAAGATGATGCTGATAAAATGTTGCACTCAATATGTCAGCAAATTTGAAAAAGTCAGCAGTGGCTACAGGACTGGAAAAGATCAGTTTTCGTTCCAATCCCAAAGAAGGGCAATGCCAAAAAAATGTTCAAACTACCATTTAGTTGTGTGCGTTTCGCATGCTAGTAAGTCTGTGCTCAAAATTCTTCAAGCTAGGTTACAGCAGTATATGAACCGAGAACTTCTAGATGTAAGAGCTGGTTTACAAAAGGCAGAGGAAAGCCAGAGATCAAATTGCCTACATCCATTGGATCATGGAAAAAGCAAAAGAATTCCAGAAAAACATCTACTTGTGGTTGATTGACTATGTTGAAGAATTTGACTATGTGGACCATAAAAACAGTGGAAAATTCTTAAAGTTGTGAGAATACCAGACCACCTTACCTGCCTCTTGAGAAACCTGTATGTGGTCACGCATCACCAGTTAGAACCGATCGTGGAAAAACAAACTGGTTACACATTGGGAAAGGAGTCCCACAAAGCTATATATTTTCACCCTGTTTATTTTTAACTTATATGCAGAGTACATCATGCAAAATGCCAGGTTGAATGCATCACAAGAAAGAATCAAGATGGCCAGGAGAATTATCAACACCTCAGATATGCAGGTGATACCACTCTAATAAGGACAGGGAATCCTGGGGCCCTAAAGAGTTGGACTTGACTTAGCTACTGAACAACAATGGCAGAATGTGAAGAGGAACTAAATAGCCTCTTGATGAGGGTGAAAGAGGAAAGTGAAAAAGCTGGCTTAAAGCTCAACATTCAAAAAACTAAGATCAAGGCATCTGGTCCCATCACTTCATGGCAAATAGAAAGGGGAAATGTGGAAGCCGTGACAAAATCGCTGCAGATGGTGACTGCAGCCAAGAAACTAAAAGACGCTTACTCCTTGGAAGGAAAGTTATGACCAACCTAGATAGCATATTAAAAAGCAGAGACATTACTTTGCCAACAAATGTCTGTCTAGTCAAGGCTATGGTTTTTCCAATGGTCATGTATGGATGGGAGAGTTGGACTGTGAAGAAAGCTGAGCACTTAAGAATTGATGCTTTTGACCTGTGGTGTTGGAGAAGACTCTTGAGAGTCCCTTGGACTGCAAAGAGATCCAACCAGTTCTTCCTGAAGGGAATCATTCCTGAATATTCATTGGAAGGACTGATGTTAAAGCTAAAACTCCAATACTTTGGCCACCTGATGTGAAGAACTGACTCTCAAAAAACCACATGCTGGGAAAGATAGAAGGCAAAAGGAGGGCTGGAGGCAGAGGATAAGATGACTAGACAGTATTACCAACTCAGTTGCCATGAATTTAAGCAAACTTTGGGAGACAGTGAAGGTCAGGGGAGCATGGCATGCTGCAGTCCATTTGGTCACAAAGAGTTATGCACAACTTAGTGACTGAATAATAATAAATAATAGTTTTTCTGTTTGAAGTCACATTCTTTACAGTGAGTAGAAGACTTTTTTTTTACTCTTTTTAAGTGTAAAATATTTATATTTCACTGCATTTTAACCCAGAGTAAATAGGGAAGCAGAATAGTGGTAATAGCTTTTATGAGATGCAGAGCCACTATTTTGTTAAATATGCAATTTTTTGTTTTAGTTTTAAAATGTAAAGACTCCAGGGATCAGTCAAAACATACATGAAAAATTTTCTTTTGGTGCAGATTATCATTTTAAGTTTTTGCTGATGTATAAAATGCTATTGCTGCTTACCCATTTATTGCATTTATCTATTTGCTAAATCCTTAATAATGTTAAGTAGATTTGCATTGGCTATTTAGAACAAAGCAAACACTATTATAATTTTACCTTTAGTTCTGATATTAACACTGTTTTTTTATTCATACCTCACTTTTTCCACTCATCAATTCATTTGTTCAAGAAATAGGGAGAGCATGAGACTTGTGCCAAGCATTTTCCTACTTTCTAGGGCTGAAGGAGTGAAAACAATAATCACAGACTTTGGTTCTTATGAAACTCAGAATCTAACAGGGAGGTTGGAAAACTCAAAATTTAATTCCAACTGCCATAGTATTATAAATATCAGTAGCAATAGAAGCATATGCTGGAAATTGTTAATGCATGGTTCACATTTAAGGGAAATAATATAACTAAATAAGGAAATCACAGTAATAGTGAAAGGTACAATTTTTAAAGCAGCAGCTGCTTTTTCTGAAGAAATTTTGATAGCTTGAGAAATGAAGGACTTCAAAATAATAAAAGGAGACTTAGATAACTCTCAGTAGGAAATTACTTTCTCTCTGCCAAATGCCAAAGTGATATATCAGGCTGTTTTCATCGTAGCACCAGTGAGAAATATACCCATATACTAGTGGCAAGCCTTAAGACAATTGATTATAAGCATATATGTAGTATTTACATCCATTTTTATGAATTTATACAATGGCATATAGGAAATAAAAAAGACCATTATACTGAAATACAGTCCTTGAAGACTTCATACTTCTAAGTCTCAACTTTGACAGAGACCAAGAACTTTTTGCAATTCCCACATCAGCCATGTCATAAAGAAATAATAAATCTAATATAAATCAGCATGGTTGTCCAGGCAATGTGGGTGAAGTCAGAAGAGACATTCTGAAAAACAGAAGATGAGAGAAAAATGGGCAACTAAAAATACACACAAATACAGCAGAAAAGAAAATAAAACAGTAATTGTAAAAAATGTATATGTCCCCTTTCTGTGAAGGGATATATTTTTAATGTTATTTGGAAAAGAGTCAAATATCACAAGTAAAAAATGAAAATTATTTATATTAAATATTTTAAAGAGCATTTATAGAGCAGACCAGACATAAAGAGAGAATTCAAATTTGAATGTGAATATTAGCAAGATTTTGAAAATCATAGCATAAATATGGGGAGAAAGAATACATGAAACAAAGGTTAGGAAAAATACATTGAGAGGGTCAAGCATATGATAAATGAAGTTCCAAAAGAAAATAGTGAATAAAAGAATATGCCATATTAAAAACAGTAACTGATAATTTTTAGGACATATATAAAACACCAATCTTCAGATTAAGGAGAAGATTAATAACTTGTGAATTATCCAATAGCTCACAAGAAGGAAAAATTTTAAACTTCATCCACCTAGATACATTGTAGGTTAAGTGCATAAAATCAAATGCATGGAAAAATTTTAAGCAGGTCATTAATTTATAAATTTTATTTAGCCTGTGGCTTCACATATATAAAAATGTATTGAAATGAAAGCAGTCAGAATGGATTAGAATAGTATCTTCAGTGTGCTGAGAAAAAATTTAACTGCCAACTAAGAATTGTATAGCCAGAAAAGTTGATTTCAAGGATAAAGCCAAAGTAAGGACATTTTCAGACATGCCAAAATCTAAGAAAATTTGAAATTAATAAGCCTCACCAAAGAAACTTCAAAATGTCATAGCTCTTGAAATAAAGAAAAGTAATCACAGAAGAAAATTATGAAATGTAAAAACCACAGAGTAAAGAAAATAGTAACATACATCTAAAGCTAAACAAACATTTTATGAAATAACAAAAGCAATTTCTAATTTATAGAATTCCAAAATGAAATGATAGTAGGTAGAAAACAAAAGCAGGAAAAGAGAAGTAGATAAAGATATAATTATTAGTACTAAACTTTATCAGAAATGCATTTTAAAATTTCAATGCTAACCACTAAAAGAATATGCCATACAAATAAGATGGCAGAAAACAGAGCAGTAATCATAAAGATGTAAATGTACTACATCCTTCTGTTATATACATATTTTTAAGACTGTGAAAAAAACATATATAAAGCTAACATCCAAGAAAACTTCAGATAATTTCTTCTGAAACTGCAAAGCTCCACAAACACTCAATTTATTGTGGTGAGAATGCAAAATGCTGCAACCATTTTGAAAGACAGCTTCTAGCAAAGCTAAATATAGTCTTAACACAAAATGTAGTGGTCGTTTTCCTAGTTGTTCTTGTTTAGTCACTAAATTGTGTCTGACTCTTTTGTGACCCTACAGACTGTGGCATGCCAGGCTCCTCTGTCCGTGGGATTTCCCAGGCAAGAATACTGGAGTGGGTTTCCATTTCCTCCTCTAGAGGAATTTCCCGACCCAGGGATCAAACCCATGTCTCCTGCACTGCAGGTGGATTCTTTACCTCTGAGCCACCTGGGAAGCCCCATGCTCCTAGGTTTTCACCCAAATAATTTGAATATTTTTGTCCACAAAAAACAAACAAAAAAAAAAAAACAAGAAAAGATCCATAGCAGATTTATTCATAATCACAAAATAGTGAAACTTATCAAGATACATTTAGTAGGTAAATGGATAAACAGTATAATATCCAATAATGTGGAATACTATTCAACAATGAAAAGGAATGAACTATCAAGACATGGAAGACATGCATAAATTATTAATGTATAACATCAAGTATAAAAGCCAACATGAAAATGCTACACAGTGTATGATTCCATCAATACGCATTTTGACAAAACTGAAAATATAAAATGATGAACAGATCAGTGGTTTCCAGGATTTCAAAAGGAGAAAGGTAGATTAAGTAAAGCACAAGGCATTTTTTAAGGTTGTGAATATGTTCTGTATTATGCTGCAATATTGACTATACATACCTATGCATTTTTCCAAATCTGTAGAATTTGTAGCACAAATAATGAACCATAATGTATTCAAAGCAAGCAAACAAAAACCTTAGGAGGTATAGGATCCCAGAATGGAATGCAAATGTTAAAAATATTGAACTATACTATCAATTATTAAGACAATCTCACTGAAGGGCAAGAATGATAACTTTGCAAATGAGCAGAATCTGCAAAATGAATGGCAAAAGAAATTGCATAAGCACTGTACTGTACTCCAGGGGATAAACTCTTTCACATGGGGGTATGGGTTGCACAATTCTAAAACTCTTTTACTTGTACACTGGAAATGAACAATTTAATATATGGATGGTGAATAGTGGAAATATTTCTCACCATTGGAGTGGAGGTTACAAATAAGGGGACAACTCTGGAGTAATCCAGGTAGTAATAAACTAGAGTTGGAGATATCATATAAACTAATGTTTGATGTAAGAGGTGGAGCAAAGAAGGATGAGCACCGAAGAATTGTTTTTGAACTGTGGTGCTGGAGAAGACTCTTGAGAGTCCCTTGGATAGCAAGGAGATCAAACCAGTAAATCCTAAAGGAAACCAGCCCTGAATTTTGGAAGGATTGGTGCTGAAGCTGAATCTCCAAAACTTTGGCCACTTGATGCAAAGAACCAATTTATTGGAAAAGACCCTGATGCTGGAAAAGTCTGAGAGCAAGAAGAGAAGGGAGTGACAGAGGATGAGCTGGTTGGATGGCATCACAGACTCAATGGACATGAGTTTGAGCAAGCTCTGGGAGATAGTGAAGGACAGGGAAGCCTGGCATGCTGTAGTTCATGGGATTACAAAGAGAAAGACATGACTTAGTGACTAAACAGCAACATGTTCAGCTTATTATAAGCATATATGTTTATCTGTATAGTTTATAGGGATATGTAAATACATGAGTTCATATGAACAGCTATATTACCTTGCTCTCAGAACTAAACAGGCCTAAAAGTAGGACTCCCCAGTGTAAAGAGCATCCATATTTAATACCATTCTCCAATAAAAGGAGCCAGAACTTCTTAGAGAAAAGGCAGGTTATAAGACCAGGGCAGGAAATATACATGAGATTGGAGCTTCTTATAGTAACAGAAATTGTGGAAATACTTAAAAAATGTACATTGATGTGGTTAAGCCAAGGGAACATAGGCCCAAACTTAAATAGCTCCTAATGGCAAATACTGCAACACTTTGAACAACAAAATACATAAATTATAACCCAAAGTATAAAATGAATGTCCTTGTGTTCATATTGACATGTGATTGAATTAATAAATCGGGAAAAGAGATGCATGTCCCTTGCAGAAGAATTTCAAATAATTTTTGTAAATACTCTACCCTCAAAGAGAGGAGGAATAGCTCACTATTCCTTAAGTATGGTGTACTTAAGTAG
Organism: Dama dama; assembly: GCF_033118175.1. Classification (NCBI taxonomy): domain Eukaryota; kingdom Metazoa; phylum Chordata; class Mammalia; order Artiodactyla; family Cervidae; genus Dama; species Dama dama. The sequence continues at coordinate 87,228,117 of NC_083689.1, forward strand.
GAGTGACTTCCTTTTAAAGAGTAGAATATGAAGTGGAGACAGCAGGGTTGGGGAACAGACTCACTTTACAGTTAAGAAACCTAACAAATACTACCTCAGCTGGAAGATGAATGTTAGTATCTGTGATAAATCGATTTTACATAATCTTGATATGATGTGATGAAAATTACACTCTGCTCTGTGGTCTTCCTCACAAAAGCCATTTCCTTATTCTAATCATGAAAAACACATCATAAAAATACTGATAAAAAGGCATCCTACAAAATACCTTATTCATCAAAAATAAGAAGGATCTGCAAAACAATCAGAGTGAAGAGCCTAAGGAGACGTAAGTCAATGTAATTTGGTATATTGTATGGGATCCTGGAATAGGAAAAAAAAAAAAAAATAGGAAAAAGCTATGGAAATTTGAAGTATGTAATTTAGTTAATAATAATGTGTAATATTGGTTCATTAAGTGTGAAAATTTTACCGTACTAAGATAAGATGTTAACAAGGGAAACTGGGAATAAGATATATTAGAACTCATCATGCTATTTGCTCAAAAATTTTCTATAAATCCAAAACTGTCCTAAAAATAAGTCCTAGTTTTGTAAGTACTCAGAAATACTTAAGAATTATTGTAGTGTAAGCCCTGACAGTTGTTTTTTTCTTTTTTTGTTGTGTAAGTGCCTGATTTAAGCTTTTAATTGCTGAGGCATCCACTTCAAAGATGGCTATCTTGAACAAACACATTTCCAGCCATGGGACTAGGTAAAGAATCAAGTTGCCCAGCCCCCAACCGCCAACCAGCTTTCTTTATTTTAGAGATCTTGTTTGATTTCAATAACTGACCATTTTGGCTACTTATTTTTTTCTCTTCCTATATTTAAATTCTGCTCTTAAGTTCTAAATTCATCAATAAATAGAGAGTCTATGAAACTCTAGGGCCCCACCATGAATCCCAATGAAAGCAGAATCTCGGGCCCACAGTAGCTTGCTTTCTCTCTCTCTCTCTTCAAAAGCTTCACTGTGTGGTTCCAGTCATGCTTCAAGATCTGTGAAAAATAAATCTTTTGTCCAAAGTTTCCTAATGGTTATTGCTGAGGACATTATGAAAACATAATAAGAACCAATTACAAAATAAATTAACAAATAAAATGTTTACATAGATGTAATGTATAACACAAAGAATATTATCAATAGAGAATATTGTGGTAACTGTGTATTACATTAGTTTCTGGTGTGCAGATTAACATAAAATATCAAATCAGTATGTTGTACATCAGAAATTAACATAATATTGAAAGTTGACTATACTCCAATAGATGAATAAAGTGAATCAAGTCAGAGAAAGAAAGAAAGTAAGGAGAGAAATGAAAGAAAGGAAAGGAGGAAGGGAAAGAAGGTAGGTAGGCAGACAAATAACAAGGGCTGGTCTAGCAACATTAGTTGTCTTCAATAGGCTTGACAAGCATAACACAACTGTATACTGTTGAGATTACGAGCTAAATCACTCATTCAGAGTTTACACCTTATAGTACCCATGACTATAGGCAAAGTGCTCATCTCCTTAAATTTTTGCTTCCATTGCAAAATGGGGAAAACATTACCTATGTCACAGGTTTTACTGACATTAATGTGCCCATGGTAAGAGCACAGTAAATGGCATCCTTTATTACCTTCATCAAAAACTTTTTGATAAATTGTTATAAAGTTGTTATAAAGTGTTATAAAATTGTTTATATGCATAAACATATAAACACTCATACATACAATCATAAAACCAAACATAAATTAAATGGAGCAAATACATAAGAAAAAATAAGAATAGAGTGGTTCTTATTGGGAAAAAAAAAACATTTAATGAATTTGGTAGTTCATAAATCCAAATTTTTAGACTAAATTAAGATGTTACTTAATCAAACATAGAAGAAGTCTTTTATGAAAAGATTGATCAGAATTTACTTTAAATAGGATACCCTGGAGTACATGACAAACATTACATGTTTTGCAAATGTATTTGAATTAAAATTTTCACAAACATTCATGTCACAACCTATTAACCCCATGTGTTACTAGCTGTAAAAAAAAAACCTGTTATTTACATTATAGGTAAGGCTAAGAATATCTCTAAAAACTTTGCATCATAGCACAATTCTCTTATTTCTAAAATCTTTAATATCTTTGAAATTTTATGTCCAAGGAAATAGTAAATGCAAAATGCAGATTTTTTTTTAATGCTTTCCACTTCTGTATTTGAGAAGATAGAACACTATTGTATGTCTTTTGTATGTGTTCGGGGGAAATAATTTGAATAGTAAGTTGATAATAAAATATTTCTGGGAAATACTTTATTGAAAAGCAGTACTTACCTGAAGCTCATGTTATTTTAGAAAAGTAATATACAGAATATTTCTTAAATATCTGAAATATGGTATATTGTTGAAAATTGGTTTTTTATTAACTGAACTTGAAAACATCCCTGGCTAACAAGAATTATAGTAAAAATTTTCATTTAACTACAGAAATATTGAGTAGTTCCATTTGGTTTTCTAACATGTCTTGTATGCCTATACTTTCTGGTAAATATTAAGATCTATATGGTCATGCTGATAATGGCCAAAGTTTGGACTTTATCCCAGGAGCAGTCCCTTTCCTTTGTCTCTAGTTATGTATTGGTCCTACTCTCTAACCATTGGCCATAGATCAAACTGTAACCAAAATTTTCACAACTAGTGTGAAACCATGTTTCTAAAGAGTTTTGTCAGATCTTGAAGAAATAAGAGTATAATACTGTTCTTTTATTTATGAGTGGATAGCATTTTCAAGCAAGCAATTTTTAAGGTTTTCAAGTCAAAAATACTTTCCAACACCATTAATATATTGATTGTAAAATATGTGCAAATTCACCATTTTGACAGGAAAAATAATGAAAGACTCCCTATCCTATAGATAATAATCAAGATGAAAATAGAATGCAAACATAATTTGAGGACTATAAATGATTCCAGGAAGGCAGAATGATTCAGTAGGTTTTGTATTACTTCTAAGGGACATAGCAGTGTTATCTATCTACAATTCTCCTTAACTATCCACTCCATATAACTGCTTTGTCACAACAATCATACTGAATCACTGTCAGTTGACACAAAGCTATTTAAGGATAGAGATCAATATAAGATCAGAATCCCTAAATTCAATGAATGACAGCTAAATTCATGAAATAGGTTCAAGACTCCAGATAGGAGTCTGCCCCTAATTTGTACCATGATCCTAAACTTTTTTAAAAACATCCTTGAACTGAATTACTTCATTAGTTACTTGAAAATAACAATGACACTGATTATTCCCCAAGACTGTAAAGTTAGGAATAGTTTGGTTATAAATATATTATTGGTCTGTTTCTTTTGTAAGATTATTAACTTTGAAAGTATAATAATAACCTATGTTTCAGTTGTATAATTGTTTGTATATAAGATATATATGGCTTTATAATAGTGTCAAGTTCCACATGTTCTATAAGTTAAAATTCTACTGAAAAGTTCCCTCTTCCCCAAAGTAGTGTATTTTTAAAATATAGGAAGCAATGTCAACATTATAAAAAATATTTTAAAATTTTACTAATAATTTTGAATATTTTGATCAAAGAAAGAATAAAAGGCAATCGGCAGTGCACTAGACCCTCATTGTCACTGAATTAGACATAGCAAAGCTGTTTAACACAAGAACTATCATACAACAGTCTCAGAATATGTGGAATATTAACAAGATTGATTTTCTTGAACACTTTATCCCTTGAAATTATGTCAAGAGAAAAAGAAAATAACATGACATTTTAAAAGTGTCAATATGCTTTAATATAAAGAACAAATGCAGAGGGATAGTTAGTCTTTACAAGCATCAGCTTGTCATTTTCTTAGTATATCAAACAAGGCACATTCTGTAGAATAAATAACTTGGCAAGTACATAGAGGTTAAACATGTGCATAACCACACAAAGAAATCTGACCACCCCTGTCAATAAACTCAACATGAAGTGGCAGTAAGATCATATATAATAATCTCTAAAAGAAAATGAAATGCCAAAAGCAATAGGTCAAGAGAAAAGCAGAGTGACGATGGGGAAGGGCATCTGAGTGTCAATAAGTTCTCACAAAATACATCTAAAATCTACAAATGGCTCAAAGAAGACATTTGAAATCACAGACATGGAACAGAAATAATTTCCCTAGCAATTCAAATATAAGGGAATATTCTCAAGGTTTAATTTCTCTGCTTTTCCTCTGGCTAAATGTCTTTCCTATCCCTGTTTCCCTGCAGAAGAATTAATGATTGATAGCCAGTATGTATGTCAACAGAGGCCATGAATGTTATTTTCAATAATGACTAAATCACAGTCAAAACCTAATGGAATAGGCACTGTGATAAGGAAATAAGGCCTAAACCAGCATAGATTATTTGAAAGAGATAAGCGTGGAAAAGAGAAGTGGTGTTATCCTACTGCATATTGTGACTAATCACAGACATTTAAGATGAGCAATCACAGGGAATCTGATAGAGAGTATTAGAGTTAGTAGGGGAGAACCAGTAAGAAATGGTAGTATGGTAGGAATTGTAGCTGGCACTTCTACATGGGGTAGAGAAAGCAGATAATGTTTTGTTCAATCAGCTTATCAGATCTATTTTGTGTCATAATATGTTGGTTTTGGGGATAAACAGAAAGCCAGTCATTAGCATGGCATGATATTTAAGGTTCTCCTAGTATGCTGTGACATTTATAATATTTAAATCATGAAAGAAGTAAACTAGGAACAGTCAGTATTCTTGATTATTATCTTATCAATGAGGACAAGCTGACTTAGCATCAAACACTGCAAAGAAGTGGCAGGTTGAGACACTGAAAAATGAGTCCAAAGAGATGTGATTGTTTATTTAAGGGAAAAGTCAAGCAATTTGAAAAAGGAAACTGGAGTTGTAAGAAGTACGCAAGAGAAAAACATTAGGAAATGATAATCAAATCTTGGTTATATAATTACCCTTTCTGTAGACACCAAGGCCTGAGACATGATCTCCCTAGCTAGACTTTGCTTAAGCATATTACCAGCCCCCTTCTCTTACCACCCCTCACTCAAAGAAAGAAAAATGAAACCACTCTTAGGGACTGTGCACAGTGTATACAAACAAGGAGGACTCAGTCACTGTTTCAGTTTCTTAACCTTCATGAGTACAGCATAATTTATAAACGTCTATGTGTGCAAGTCAGTTTTGCCCAGTGACAAGCATCTTGGGAAGATGAGCATCTGCAGTTAGCAGCCATTATTTTTTAAATAATTTATTGATGTGAAATTCACATAACATAAAGTAAACCATTTAAGTGAATAATTTAGTAGTAGTTAATACGTTCGCAATGCTATGTAACCAACATTTGTATCTAGTTCCAAATATTTCAATCACTCCAGACTAAGCCCCTTACCTATTAAGCAGTTTCTCCCTTTCCCTCCCTGCTGGGCCCTGGAAACCACCAATCTGCATTCTGTTCCTGTAAATTTCATCTATTTCAGGTATTTTGTATATGGCCTTTTTTGTTTGGCTTCTTTCACTTACCATAATGTTTTGTGGGTTATTCCATGTAGTTTCATGTGTCAGTACTTTATTTCATTTTATAACTGAATAATATTGCCAAATCCAGAGATGTGAAGTTTTAACCATATGCTTTCTTCTAAAAATCTTAAGATTTTAGCACTTATATTTATGTTATTGATCCATTTCATGTTAATATCTGTATATAGTGTAAGACATGAATCCAGATTTTTTGGCAAGTGGAAATTTATTGATCCAGTATCATTTGATTAAAAAAAAGATTATTCTTTGCTCTATTGAGAGGTCTTAGTTTTTGAAAATTAATTTACCATAGAGGTATGGGCTTCTCTGGTGGCTCAGACGGTAAAGAATCCACCTGTAATGCAGGAAACCTGGTTTCGATCCCTGGGTTGGGAAGATGCCCTGGAGGAGAACATGGCAACCCACTCCAGTATTCTTGCCTGGAGAATCCCATGGACGGAGGTGCCTGACGGACCATAGTCCATAGGGTCACAAAAAGTCAGACACAACTTAGCAACTAAGCAAAGCACAGCACAGAGGCATGTGTTTATTTCTGGACTCTCAATTCTGTTTGATTATTCTATGTTTATCCTTATGCTAAGACCACATTTCTTTGATTAGTAAGTTTTGTAGTAACTTTTGAAAATTTAATGTCTTCAATTTAATTCTTCTTTTTCAAGAATTTTTTTTTATCACTCAAGTCCTTTGCAATTGCATATGAATTTGGGGTTTGGATTTTCCATTTTGTGAAAAAAAAAAAAAAAAACTATTGGTATTATGATAGGAATTACATTGAATCTGTACATCACTTTGGGTATTATTGACATCTTAACAACATTGTCTTTTACAATCTATAAACACAGGATATGTTTTCATTTACTTAGGCCTCTAATTTCTTTTGCCAGTAGTTTATAAATTTCAGTATATAACTCTTTCACTTAGAAGAGTAAATTTATTCCAGAGTATTTTATTCTTTTGGATGCTATTGTAAATGAAATTATTTTCTTAATTTTCTTCTCATGTTATTAATTCCTTTTCAGATTATATATAATACAAATGGAATTTTTATTTTGATCATATAACTTGCACCTTGACTGAATTAGTTCCAGAATTTGTGTGAATATGTGTATATGTGTGTGTATATATTTATTCTTTGTGGTTTTCTATATGTAGAATCATGTCATCTTCAACCAGAGAGAATTTTACTGCTTCCTTTTTAATTTGGATATCTGTTATTTCTTTTTCTTGCCTAATTGCTCCAGCTAGACCTTCTAGTAAAATTTTGAAAATCAGCATCCTTGTTTTGTTTCCAATATTAGCAATAAATTTTTGAATCTGACACCATTGATTATGATGTTAGCTGTGGATTTTTGATAAATGCCCTTTTTCATGTAGAGGAAATTCCCTTCTATTCCTAATTTTCTGAGAGTTTTTGAAATGAAAGGATGTTGGATTTGTCAAATTATTTTTTCAAATGCTTTCTTTGTGAAGTCACATTATTTGGGGGAAAAACATTAAAAAAAAAAAAAAACTCTCTGAAAAATGGTCCAGAGATCATAAGACATGTAAACTCTAAAAAAAAACTAAAGAGAAAAGGAATAGCACTGGTAATCATAGAAAAATCAACCCAAACCCTGAAAAAATTCTAAAATAAATAATCTAATAATAAATCATCTAATAATTTATAATCATCTAGCTGTATATGATCCTAGATAGCAATGTATATGAATTTAGAAAGTGGAAATAAAGCCCCTCAAAATGTATTAGTTTCTATGATGAAAGACTACATAAAGGAGAGAATAAGATGAGATAATAATTGATAATCTTATGTTTTAATTATAATTTTATTATAATTTATGCCATTGTGATCTATTAATGAGAACCAAGTGATATTAGACTGATTTCTAGTGTTTTACTGACATGAAATTTTAAGTGTCTTTGGTATACAAGTGAAATATTGCTTGTTATCCATTTATTAGCTAAAGGATATTTAGGTCATTTTCAGTTTGGGGTAGTTATAAATAAAGCTGGAATAAACATTTGCTTGCAAGTTTTTGTGTAAAATATTTTGATTTCTTTGGGGCAACTATGTGGTATGTTGATATTTCATTGTTTCTATAGCAAAGTATCATGAATTTAGAGGCTTTAGACAACACCTATTTTTTTTTACCTAGTGGAATCCCTGGTGGCTAAGTGGGTAAAGAACCCACCTGTAAATGCAGGGGATGTGGATTCAGTCCCTCGGTTGGGAAGATTACCTGGAGAAGGAAATGATAACCCACTATAGTACTCTTGCCTGGGAAATCCCTTGGACAGAGGAGGCTGGCAGGCTACAGTCCATGGGGTCACAAGAGTCAGACATGATTTATTGACTGACCAACAACAACAAACTTATTTTCTAACAGGTTTCAGAGGTCACAATTTCAGACACAGAGTCTCTCAACTGATTTTTCTGCTTAGGGTCTCTCAAGGCTGAAATTACAGTCAAATTAGCATGCCTGCATTGCATATAGACTCTCTGAAATAATCTGTTTTCAGGTACTTCCAGGATGTCTGGGAGAATTCAGTTTATTCTGTTTTTCATGTGGCCCCCTCCGTTTTCAAACCAGCAAAGGTAACTTGGGTCTTTCTCATACTTTGACTATCTCTAACTTCCTCTTTTGCTCTCAGCCAGGAGAAGGCTCAGCTTTTAAGAATTCATGCAATAGAATTAGCCACTTGGATAATCCAAAATAATCTCCCTAAAATTGTGATAAATAACCTTAATAACACCTTCAAAGTCCCCGATGTCTTGTAAGACCACAGTCCCCATCCTTGTTGGTACCAGGGACTGGTTTTGTGAAAGACAGTTTTTCCACTGACCAGGGGTGGGGAATGGTTTCAGGATGATTCTCATAAGGAGCACGCAACCTCAATCCCTCATGTACACAGTTCACAGTGGGGTTTGCACTCCTATGAGAATACAATGCCACCACTGATGTGACAAGAGGCCAAGCTTAGGCAGTACTGGGGTGATGGGGAGTGGCTGTAAGTATAGATGAATCTTAACTTGCTTGCTGGCCCCTCAGCTCCTGCTATATGGCCTGGTTCCTAACAGGCCGGGGACCAGTACTGCTACTGGTCTGCGCCCCAGGGATTGGGGAACCTCTGCTGTAAGGTAGCATTCTAGAGGGCCGAGTTGGAACTCCAACCACACTTCAGCCAGAGGTGGTGCTGGAGCTGACTCTGGGGAAAATCAAAGAAAATAACAGTAACAAAAATAACAACTTCAAACAGTTGTCTTCTGTCTTTCATAATTTTTGCCAAGTACTATGTTGTATTTTCTTTGTTCTTCTATATCTGCTGTATCTATTTTTCAACTGTTGGTCTTCATGCTTTTTTCTCTTCATATCTGTATTGTACTAAATATTTTCAATTGAATCTCACTACTACTTTAATCAGTTCAAGTATGCTATATCTATGTATGGGTTTCTTTTGTTTTCTTCTGTTTGTTTGGTTTTGATTTTCACTGTTTGAAATTCCCTGAGCATGAAATTTGGGTTTAATATTGGTTCAATATTTATAGAAATCCTTAGCCATAACCTTTGCAAATCTTTCCTTTGTCCTCTCGAGTCTATACTGTTCTGTGATTCCAATTAAATATATGTTCACATTTTGTATTATTCTACATCTCATGATGTTCTGCTCTAGTGTGTTTTTTTCTCTTCTCTTTTTGTTTCAAATTGTGTAATCATTATTGACCTAATTAAAATTTCATTAGCTCTTTTCTTAGCTGTGTTGAGTCCATCAGCATCATACTTTATCTCTCTCACTTAACTCTATTTAACTCTAGTATTTGATTCATTCTTGTGTTTCTCCACTTTGCTGAAATTCCCTAAGTGTTCATACATGTCATCTACCTTTTCTAGTACCATAATAATTTGAGGGCTTTTTCCTTAATTTATAATTTCAACAGCTAAGTAATTTCTTAGTCTTCTGTTGAATACTTTGTTTCTTTTATTTTAATACTTTGTTTCTTATTTATTTTTTATGATCTTACTCCTTTGTGTATCTCATAATTTTTAATTTCATGCCATACATAATGTGTAGAACAGCAGAGACTCAGGGAAAGAGTATTGGGACTAGAAACAGACATGCCTGTTTTTTTTTCTGCTAGCCCTTTAGTGGGGGAGATCAACCAATGTTGTCAGGAACTATGCACAATTTGGGTATTATTTTCATTATAAATAGTTTTGTTGCACCACCAGCTTCAAATCTTTATGGTATTTGTGCGTACTCAGTCGTTTCAGTCATGTCCAACTCTTTGTGACCCCATGGATTGTGGTCCACTAGGCTCCTCTGCCCATGGGATTTTCCAGGCAAAGATACTGGAGTGGGTTGCCATTTCCTCCTCCAGGTATTATCTGTACTAAGGCTTTTAGTTGGTTAATCAGTGTGTTCTCCTCAATGTTCTAGTTCTACCCTCAGTTTTAGGCCTTCCCTATGTTCCTGCATATCAGAGGTCTCTGCATTTTCTTTACCATTCCCCAGTAGATACATTGTTGTTTTCCTTCACTGACCTAAGTATAAGAGACAAGAAGCGTTATCTCTTTTCCTGGTTCAGCCTCATTTTTAAGTAGGTACTATATCTTTGGTTCTTAGGGATGAGACTTTCTCAGTTTATTCTTTCTTTCCACAGTGACAGGAGAATTTTAATTGTCTTGATTCATCCAGTTGTGGCTTCCACCTTTAGCTCTTTTAGGAAGAATGGACTGGGTGGTTCTTTGTGTTTTGCTTGCAGCTATGGTAGCTTCATTCTTCAAACTGAACTACTATGGAAGAATTACTCTGCTGTTTATCCTGCCCCCAATATTGCTCATGCACATCCAGGAAGGATGTAAAGCTGAGCATGCAAGTATAAGCTGCTCCAAGTGTTCTGTCTACATGCCAACCTTCACTCAGACTAGCAGTATGTTAAAATTGGAGTGAGGCTCTTCTCACCGGTGTGTAGGCTTTGTCTGTCTACATGCCACAGGTGAGCTAGTGCTCATGCCACATCTTTCCTAGTGCTTCAGGCTAGCTTTCTCTATGATCTTAGATTTTGCTGGATTCAATAAATATATAACTATGTACATATCCAGTTATTTCTTATTGTTAGGATGAGAGCAGAATTTGTTTCAGGTTTCTAAATGCTTGGCAGAAGGCCAAAGTGAGTTATTTTGAAGATAAAATGAAAACTGTATGTCTGTATAGATAGATGCTAAAGGCCAGGGACCATGTCTTTTTTACTTATATAACAGTTCAGTTCTGTTCAGTTCAGTTCAGTCACTCAGTTGTGTCCAACTCTTTGCGACCCCATGAATCGCAGCACGCCAGGCCTCCCTGTCCATCACCAACTCCCGGAGTTCACTCAAATTCATGCCCATCGAGTCGGTGATGCCATCCAGCCATCTCATCCTCTGTCGTCCCCTTCTCCTCCTGCCCCCAATCCCTCCCAGCATCAGGATCTTTTCCAATGAGTCAACTCTATGCATGAGGTGGCCAAAGTATTGGAGATTCAGCTTCAGCATCAGTCCTTCCAATGAACACCCAGGACTGATCACTTTTACAGTAGCCTCTGGTTTAAGAGGAGACACTTAGCTCACTGGTTTACAACTAGGGTGACTTTACTCTCCCTCCACCCAAGGGACATTTGATACAGTATCTAGACATTTTTCTCTGTTGTCAGGTCCAGGGACTAACGTGTGTGTGTGTGTGTGTAAACATAGACAATTATTGATATTTGTATTTCGTATAAACATCAGTTTTGCTGAGGTTGACAAATTCTTAGTTCAGTTCAGTTCAGTTGCTCATTCGTGTCTGACTTTTGCAACCCAAAGACTACAGCAAGCCAGGCTTCCCCATCCATCACCAACTCCAGAGCTTGCTCAAACTCACCTCCATCAAGTCAGTGATGCCATCCAACAATCTAATCCTCTGCCAACCCCTTCTCTTCCTGCCTTCAACCTTTCCCAGCATAGGATCTTTTCAAATGAGTCAGATCTTCACTTCAGGTGGCCAAAGTAGTATTGGAGCTTCAAAATCAGTCCTTCCAATGAATATTCAGGAATGATTTCCTTTAGGATTGACTGGGTGAATCTCCTTGCAGTCCAAGGGACTCTCAAGAGTCTTCTCCAACACCACAGTTCAAAAACAGTTCAATTGAACTGTTCACCACAATTCAATTTTTCAGCACTCAGCTTTCTTTATGGTCCAACTCTCACATCCATACATGACTACTGGAAAAATCATAGCTTTGACTAGATGGACTTTTGTCAGCAAAGTAATGTCTATGCTGTCTAGATTGATCCTAGTTTGTCTTCCAAGGAGTAAGCGTTGTTTAATTTCATGACTGCAGTCACCATCTGCAGTGATTTTGGAGCCCAAAATAATAAAGTCTCTCACTGTTTCCACTGTTTCTCCATCTATTTGCCATGAAGTGATGCGACCGGATGCCATGATCTTAGTTTTCTGAATGTTGATTTTTAAATCAGCTTTTTCATTCTCCTCTTTCACTTTCCTCAAGAGGTTCTTTAATTCCTCTTCACTTTCTGCCCCAAGGATGGTGTCATCTGCATATCTGAGGTTATTGATATTTATCCTGGCAATCTTGATTCCAGCTTGTGCATCATCCAGTCTGGCATTTCACATGATGTACTTTGCATATAAATTAAATAAGCAGTGACAATATGCAGCCTTGACGTACTCCTTTTCCTATTTGGAACCAGTCTGTTGTTCCATGTCCAGTTCTAACTGTTGTTTCTTGACCTGCATACAGATTTCTCAGGAGGCAGGTAAGGTGGTCTGGTATTCCCATCTCTATAAGAATTTTCCACAGTTTGTTGTGATCCACATAGTCAAAGGCTTTGGTGGTGTCAGTAAAGCAGAATTAGATGATTTCTGGAACTTCCTTGCTCTTTCTATGATCCAGATGATGTTGGCAGTTTGACCTCTGGTTCCTCTGCCTTTTCTAAATCCAGCTTGAACATCTGGAAGTTAATGGTTCATGTACTGTTGAAACCTGGCTTAGAGAATTTTGAGCATTACTTTGCTAGCGTGTGAGATAAGTGCAAACGTGTGGCAGTTTGAAAATTCTTTGGCATTGGAATGAAAATTGACCTTTTCCAGTCCTGTGGTCACTGCTGTGTTTTCCAAATTTGCTGGCATATTGAATGCAGCACTTCCCCCCATAGTCAACAAAAGAGTTCAAAATGCAGTACTTGGGTACAGTCTCAAAAATGACACAATAATCTCTGTTTGTTTCCAAGGCAAGCCATTCAGTATCACAGTAATCCAAGTCTGTGCCCCAACCAGTAATGCTGCACAAGCCAAAGTTGAATTCTTAGTTATAAAATATAGAAATTATAGAAAACATGTATAGAGACTAGATTAAGATAATAAAGAGTCATGAATAGATAAATGTATCAGAATATCTAATAAGATGTATTAAAACCACTGACTTCTCTTTGTGTGTAGGACAGGTTTGGCTGCATGTAATGGAAACTCCAGTTCAAAAGGATAGAAACAATAAAGAAAATTATTATACCAACTTAACAGGAAATATAAAAGTAAGGAGACTTTAGATTGGGTAGCTTTAGACTTGTAGTTGTTTTCCTTTATGATTTTCCTGTTTCCATTTTTCTTTCTTTTTTCACAAGCTGTCTTTCCATTATTCACATGAGACAATAAAACATATCGTTCTAAAGGACTGTATACACACCAATGCCATTCTTATAAGCATCTCTGGTTAGAGACGGAAACACTTCCAGACATACAGAAAAATATGATATTTTTATACAGTATGTATCATAAAACAAACATTATAATATTAAAATCAGAATTGAATTCATTTAACCTACAAATCAGATTTCTATTTTAAAAGTTAATGAGAAACTATATAGAAGAATTATATAGGTGCATTGGGGGAAAACCAATTAGTTTAATGTGCTGAATGGGTTGTTGGCTTTGAATTAAGGAAATAAGTTAAGTGCCAAAAGCGAATGCTAAAACTCACTTTTCTAAGTTTAATCTTATGATTTTAAACCAAACTATTAAGTTGACTTCAGAGACAATTCTCCTATGCAAGAAAGTAAATTTCAGAGGTCATTTTTGGCTTATATCTCTAAGCTGATGCACTACTCTTTGCTTTCAAATGATTTAAAGTCGAGAGAAAAAGATTATAGTCATTCATCTTCCTAATATTATCTGCCTTCCAGACTGTACTCTGCATCTCTAAGTTGAATTTTTCAATAGGCAAATAATTCAATGCAGAAAAGGAAAGAGAAATATACCCTTAGAAAGGGAATATTTGAAATAGTCCCTTAAAAAGGGAACATTTTTGTGGCAAGATAATTTGGGAGGTATTCATTTATGATTGCTCCCTGTATTTTTATTATTTATTTTATTGTAGACACTGTTCTGATTGCCTTATGAAAGATTTGTGATGAATTTTCTAAACTTTTGTTTCTAAACAGAATTTACTGAAATGAATTGACGAATACAGATTTTTGAGATAATAGAACATTCAGTGAGAATAGGAAAATAATGATTTATGGAAAGTATAATTATTTAAAAATATAAAAGCAATACATATTATAATATGTTTTTAAATTACCCTCATTTATAATCATACTTCAGGCATTAGAAGACAGAGAAAAGTAGAGAGCTTTGGTCATCCCCAAAAAGAGCATCCACTGAATACTGTGTATAGATTTTTAAAAAATAGAAAATATCACTGTAAGGAATATTGCTGCAGTATCACAAAACTTTATGCAAGATGACCTATTGTTTGAAAACTGAATGTTGTACTCCTACTGGTTGACCTGAGGAATTATTGCGCATACACATATGTGTGTGTGTGTGTGTGTGTGTGTGTGTGTGTGTGTTTAAATGTGAATTTATCTTTTATCATCCACTGTTTATGTACTTGCTTGCCCATTCACTGAGGATCCCCCAGCTTGCATTAATATCATCTTAATTTTTTGGTTATACACATAAGAGCCTAACAGGCATCCCCAAAAGGGCCACTAATTTTCTTTTTTAACTTCAGGAAATAAGTGACTTGCAGAAAACACAAATGTAGAGGCTATATTAGTGCCACAGGGCAAGCAGGAGGATACTACATGCAATTGCCCATGACTAAACCTGAAACCAGAAATAAAGTTGAAAGAACAAGAAATGTCAATAAAGCCAAACTGGCAGTTTAAAGAGCTCTGGTGGTAAAGTGGAGGATGGATTAGAAATGTTATTGGAGGTTGTAGGAGAAAATTGCCAAGATATGATGAACTCAAAATTAAAATTCTAATGGGAGGGATAAGATAAGCAGATGGACAGGGGCAATATTGAGGGGATTCACAGTGCTAGCCACTGGGGAAGCAAATAGATTTGAGTAGCAATCAAAAAGACAGTTCAGAGTTGAAAGTCATGTTTCTTAGAATCTGGTAGGAGGATAGTTAGGCTTTTTCTGACCTAAGAGGGATAGAGAATATTTGAAATAAAAGTTTATAAATTTCAGTTTTGACAAGTTTTTCTGAGAAATCTATGAGATATACACATTTTGAGTTTCAGAGTTAAGGAGACAGTTCTGAGCTATGTATAGCAAGATTTGAGACTTTTTCTTTACATTTTTTAGAAAGAAATGTCTTAGCAGTAGAAAGTTAAAGAAATATAAATAATCAGCAGGATCCAAATTAATGGAGTACAAATGATCATAAATGGTACTGAATCTGTTTTGATTTATGTTTAATGAATGTAGCCCCAAAGCAGGAATAATTAAATCTGAACACTAACATGCATATGCTGAGTAGAAGCCTATATGATGGTGTTTTCTTAAGCTGGCACTTGCTTTTAACTTTCAACCAGTTTGACAAATATGACCTTGTTTAATATTCAAATTGATTTTAGAACTACACATAGAGGTATTGTCTTTATTTGGTGAATGGAAAAACAGTAGCCCAGGAAGAAGAAAAGGTCTTCTACAAGTAATAAATAGAGCAAATTACATAGACTCAGTTTCTTGATTCCGCATGAGCACTCTGTCCATTATACCTTATTTGTTTTTACTCAATGAAATTATAGGCAAGTGATAGTTATTTAGTAATTATTTATTCACTATAAATTACATAATATTGCTTTATAAAATATTATATTAAGAAAGTAATTGCTTTTATCTAGATTCAAAAATTGATATTTGAGTCTAGCCATAACAAAAACAGCAACAACAAAACCTGGGTAATTTACCATAACAGAAATTTATTATCTCTAGGAGTCCAAAAGAAAGCTGAATGCCAAAGAATTAATACTTTTGAACTGTGGTATTGGAGAAGACTCTTGAGAGTCCCCTGGTCTTCAAGGAGATCAAACCAGTCAATCCTTAAGCAAATCAATCCTGAATATTCATTGGAAAGACTGATGCTGAAGCTGAAACTTCAATACTTTGGCCACTTGATGCAAAGAACTAACTCACTGGAAAAGACCCTGTTGCTGGGAAAGATTGAAGACAAGAGGAGAAGGAGATGGCAGACCATGAGATGGTTGGATGGCATCAACCGACTCAATGGACATGAGTTTGAACAAGCTCCAGGAGTTGGTGATGGACAG
Source organism: Dama dama (assembly GCF_033118175.1). Lineage (NCBI taxonomy): Eukaryota > Metazoa > Chordata > Mammalia > Artiodactyla > Cervidae > Dama > Dama dama. The sequence goes on from NC_083689.1 coordinate 87,244,317, forward strand.
GGAAGTCTGACATGCTGCAGTTCATGGGGTGGCAAAGAGTCGGACACGACTGAGCGACTGAACTGAACTGAGCAGTCCAAAATCAAGATACTGACCTATATAACCTCCCTCTGAATCCTGCAGAGGAATTCTGTCTTTTATCTTCCTAGATTCAAGTGATTGCCAGCAGTCTCCTGTTCCCTGTCTTGCAGACACTTAATTTCAGTCTTTATCTTCCTTGTAGCACAGTGCTCTTTCTTTGTTTCTGTCTTCAGATGGCCTTCCTATAAGCTCACCAGTCATGCTAGAGTTGGGGAACTCCCTGTTATAGAATGACTTCATCTTAACTAATTATATCTACAACTCAATTTCCAAATAAGATGGCATTTTGGGAAACATGGAGTTAGGACTTCCATATGACTTTTGGTGGGTGTGGGGGTGCAAAAATTCAAACTATAATACCAATATACCTAATTATATTAGTAAAATACTATCTGCTTACTATTAAATTTAATGAAATGAATATATTTTAAATATTAGAAGAGGCATTCAGAAAATTCACATAGATAAACCCCACTTTAAATTACATTGACAAAGAACTCCCAAATGACTTCAGGATATGACAATTAATAGACAAAGAGAAATACATGGTTTATAGAGTTTTGAATTCTAGGTTATATGTTAACTAGTAATTTTATTTTTCTTAATATAAAACTGTACATTTTGTATTTTAGCTTATTTTCTTTAATATAAAAATACTTCCATGTCAAAGACATATGAAAGATTGTTATTCACTAGATAGATTAAAAAAGAGAATTTGCTTTGTAGATAAGGAAGACTGTTGCCATAAGAAAATATTAAAATATATTTCCACATGCAAATATATTTTTATATACAAATATATGGTTTAATTTAATGTATTTTTCAGTTCATGTAAATTCAAGTAATCCATTTAAACATCATAATAATGTATTTTGGCACCTGCAATGGCAGAGACCCTAGTTCGATTCTTAGGTCAGGAAGATCTGCTGGAGCAGGGATAGGCTACCCACTCCAATATTCTTGGGCTTCCCTCATGGCTCAGCTGGTAAAGAATGTGCCTGCAATGCAGGAGACCTGGGTTCAATCCCTGGGTTGGGAAGATCCCATGAAGAAGGGAACAGCTACCCACTGTAGTATTCTGGCCTGCAGAATTCCATGGACTGTATATTCCATGGGGTCACAAAGTCAGACACAACTGAGTGATTTTCACTTCACTTGATCTTCATCTACTCGATAAAGGGTAAACAACATCCCTTTGCTGTGAATAGAAGAGAAGCTAAAGGCAAAGGAAAAAAAAAAAGAAATATATACCCATTTGAAAGCAGAGTTCCAAAGAATAGCAAGGAGAGATAAGAAAGCATTCCTCAGCGATCAATGCAAACAAATAGAGGAAAACAATAAATTGAAAGACTAGAGATATCTTCAAGCATATTAGAGATACCAAGGGAAAATTTCATGCAAAGATGGGCTCAATAAAGAACAGAAATGGTATGGACATAACAGAAGCAGAAGATATTAAGAAGGTGGCAAGAATACACAGAAGAACTATGCAAAAAAATCTTCATGACCCAGATAACCATGATGGTGTGATCACTCAGCTAGAGCCAGACATCCTGGAATGTGAAGTCAAGTGGACCTTAGAAAGCATCGCTATGAACAAAGATAGTGGAGGTGATGGAATTCCAGCTTAGATATTTCCAGATGATGATGTGAAAGTGCTGCACTCAATATGCCAGCAAATTTGGAAAACTCAGTAGTGGCCACAGAACCGGAAAAGGTCAGTTTTCATTCCAATCCCAAAGAAAGACAATGCCAAAGAATATGCAGACTCCCTCAAAAACGCACTCATCTCACATACTAATGCTCAAAATTCTCCAAGCCAGGTTTCAACAGTACATGAACCGCGAACATTCAGATGTTCAAGCTGGACTTAGAAAAAGAAAAACCAAGATCAAATTACCAACATCTGTTGGATCAATCGAAAAAGCAAGAGAGTTCCAGAAAAACATTTACTTCTGCTTTATTGACTACGCCAAAGCCTTCGACTGTGTGGATCACAACAAACTGGAAAATTCTTAAAGAGATGGGAATACCAGGCCACCTTACCTACCTCCTGAGAAATCTGTATGAAGGTCAAGAAACAACAGTAAGAACTGGACATGGAACAGACTGGTTCCAAATCAGGAAAGGAGTATGTCAAGGCTGCATATTGTCACCCTGCTTATTTAACTTATATGCAGAGTACATCATGTGAAATGCTGGACTGCACGAAGCACAAGCTGGAATCAAGATTGCTGAGAGAAATATCAGTAACCTCAGATACGCAGATGATACCACCCTTATGGGAGAAAGTGAAGGAGAACTAAAGAGCTTCTTGATGAAAGTGAAAGAGGAGAGTGAAAAAGTTGGCTAAAAACTCAGCATTCAGGAATCTAAGATCATGGCATCCAGTCCCATCACTTCATGGCAAATAGATGGAGAAACAATGAAAAAAGTGAGAGGTTTTATTTTTTTGAGCTCAAAATCAGTGGAGATGGTGACCGCAGCCATGAAATTAAAAGATGCTTGCTCCTTGAAAGGAAATCTATGACCAGCCTAGACAGCATATTAAAAAACAGAGGCATTGCTTGCCAACAAAGGTCCATCTAGTCAAAACTATGGTTTTTCCATTAGTCATGTATGGATGTGAGAGTTAGAGTATAAAGAAAGCTGAGGGGCAAAGAATTGATGCTTTTGAATTGTGGTGTTGGAAAAGACTCTTGAGAGTCCCTTGGACTGCAAAGAGATCCAACCAGTCAATCCTAAAGGAAATCAGTCCTGAATATTCATTGGAAGGACTGATGCTGAAGTTGAAACTCCAATACTTTGGTACCTGATGCAAAGAACTGACTGATTTGAAAAGACCCTGATGCTGGGAAAGATTGAAAGCAGCAGAAGAAGGGATGAGATGGTTGAATGACATCACTGACTCAATGGACATGAGTTTGAGTAAGCTCTAGAAATTGATGATGGACAGGAAGGCCTGGTGTGCTGCGGTCCAAGGGGTAAGCAAAGAGTTGGACATGACTGACTGACTGAACTTAGCTGAACTGAAAACAGTATCTCTTTGCAAAGTGACATAGAAAATGTATTCATATGCTGTAACCAAAGTTATATATACTATTAATAGATTTTATTCAAAGCACTAAAAATTTTTTCTGCATTTGCCTTTTCATGTATTAAAGGAAAGTACATGTGTATCATGCTGCAGGGGAAAATGGTTTAGGGTAGCTATATCTGAACACAGAGAAAACTGCCAATTTAATAAACCTTGCATGCCATTTCCTTCCAAAATGCACTTGGTATATGTTAGGTCAACTATAGTAACACAAATTTGTGAGGTCAATCAAAATTTGGGCAGTGGGGAGTTTTTCTCTTTTTTTCTCCCTTTTATTCTTAAATATAAAATAAATTGTTTCTTTGTCATTGCTCAGAAATAAAAAATTAAATAATGACAATTTAGCTGCATAATGCCTGGGAATTCTAGGAGGAAAAGAAAGCATCTTTTACCTTTATAAGTATTTGTCATTCGGTGGTATACTATGTTAATCATTAGCAAATATAGACAGGGAAAACACACAAACACTCACACACATACAAACAAGTAAAGAGAAGTACCTCTTTGAGCAGCAGAGGGACTCTAAAAAAGACTGTTTCCAAAGATCTTACTTATGTTGGCAAATCCCACTCTAGTGCCAGGTTTGAAGAGGCAACCTGACTTTGTTAGCCAATCCTGAACTCTTGGAAAGTGATTCAGTGACAACCCTAGTCCTTCTTGTATGCAAATTAAAGAATGAGTCAGGTATTATTCCTTAGGCTCCTCCAGCAAGGGCCATTGCCCAAAACTCTTAGAGCTTAAGGTACAGTACTGGCCCTTCAAAAGTTAATACATTGAAAAGATAAAATGAAAGAAGTTAAGTCAGTCAAAGTTTCTCTTTTATAGGTTAAAAAGGTTTTGTGGGAAAATTTAAAACTTTTCTCAAGATAAATATAGAAGAAATTGGGTGAAATAGGTAAAAACTAGAAATACGTAGCTTCACAGTTAGGCAAAATAGTCTTCCATTTATTTGGATTTCCTTCTTTGAGCTACTTAAGTTATTAGAGCCTTAGTTTCCTCATCTTATAAATGGAATAGGTAACTATAACCATATAACCAGATAATTAGATCATCCTTATAAGTCTGTTGTTAAGTCTAAATAAAGAAAAAATCGATCTAAATCAGCTGGTACATAGAAAAGTGCCTTATACATGTTAGCTATAGCAATGATTAATACAATCATTTTGCATAGTTGTTTCTATGAGAAAAATATAGAGCAAATGCTCAAAAGACATTTCTTTCAAATGTTGAAATCCTGTGTATTTTAATTTTGACAAAATCATTAAATAAACATATAATTCCATGGGGGCATTGTTTAATCCATTTCTTTCATGCCACTTATTCATAATCATCATTATATAAATATATTATTAGTATTGGGACCTGTCAAGTCCATACCTCTGCCCTCTATGTTTAGTCGTGACCTTACTGTGGTTGCAAGTGGGGAAAATTTGCAGTATACTTAACAAAATCTGAACAAATTTTATTGGACCCTTGCATGCATACATGCTAAATCACTAAGTCTTGTCCAACTCTCTGCAACCCCATCGACTGTAGCCTGACAGGCTCCTCTGTCCATGATATTTTCCAGGCAAGAATACTGGGGTTGGTTGCCATTTTCTGCTCCAGAGGATCTTCCCGACCCAGGGATTGAACCTGCTTCTCTCGCTCCTCCTGCATTGGCAGGCGGGTTCTTTACCACTATGCCAACTGGGAGGCCCTGAAAGAGAATACTTTGACAAATATAAAAATAGACAATGGTTCATTAGATCACTTCCAGTATCCAGGATTAAATGAGCAAGCTGTCTCATGTTACCCTTACCTTCTATAATAATAGCTAAACTATATTATGCTTTTATGTTATGTCAAGTACCATGCAGAGTAAATTAATTGCATCATCTAATCCTAATTACCTACCAAATGTCTCACCTCAAAATATACTGGAGGTTAAGATTTCAGAATATGAATTTTTCAGGGGCTGTAAACATTCACTCCATAGCACTAGTTAATTTCAATATAATAGGTTCTATTTTGTATATAGTAATATATATACATGAATCCAAATCTCTCACTTTATCTTCCCTCCCCTTTTCCCCCATGGTAACCATAAGATTGTTTTCTACATATTACATGAAAGAGATAACTAATAAGAACCCACTGTATAGCACAGGGAGCTCTACTCAATACTTTATAATGAAATATATTGAAAAGGAATCTAAAATAAGTGTGTATACATGACATCCGGTCCATTACTTCATGGCAAATAAAAGGGGGAAAAGTGGAAACAGTGACAGATTTTATATTCTTGGGCTCCAAAATCACTGCAGACAGTGACTGCAGCCATGAAATTTAGATGCTTGCTCCTTGAAGAAAAACTATGAAAAACCTAGACAGTGTATTAAAAAGCAGAGACATCGCTTTACCAACAAAGGTCCATATAGTCGAAGCTATGGTTTTCTCAGTAGTCACATATGGATGTGAGAGTTTGACCATAAAGAAGGCTGAGCGCCAAAGAATTGATGCTTTCAAACTGTGGTGCTGGAGAAGACCTTTGAGAGTCCCTTGGACAGCAAGGATATTGAATAAGTCAAAGGAAATCAACCCTGAATGTTTACTGGAATGACTGGTGCTGAAGCTGAAGCGCCAATAGTTTGGCTGCATGATGCGAAGAGCTGACTCACTGGAAAAGACCCCAGTGCTGGGAAAGATTGAGGGTGGGAGGTGAAGGGAGTGACAGAGGATGAGATGGTTGGATGCCATAACTCACTCAATGGACTTGAGTTTGAGTAAACTGCAGGAGATAGTGAAGAACAGGGAAGCCTGGAGTGCTGCAGTTTATGGGGTCACAAAGAGTTGGACACAACTTAGCAACTGAACAACAATAAATATGTATATGTATGACTGACTCACTTTGGTGTACACCTGAATAATGCAACATTGTTGTTTAACTATACTCCAATAAAAATTAAAAAATAAAATATTTAGCTGATATAAAAAATATGTCTACTTGTTATATAAATAGCAAGTTATGTTTTTAATTAGGCCAATTTATGCATCATAATGCATATGAGAGTTTCTACTGTTAACATCTCTATCATAAATAAAAGGATCATCTAATAAGAATAGAATTTTCTTTTATGATATAAGATATTAAAAGTAAGCCTTTTTGATTGAATTATTAGGTTGGTGCAAAAGTCATTGCAATTCTGCATTGCTGAAATTTGCCAGTTGATATTGGAATATATTCTTAACTAAATGTGGCTATATTATGCATCACTTTCATGCACATTTCTTGCTTTATTTTTTTTTTCTCATGACTTATTAGTTGCTGCTTGTTATATTTACTTTAGACTATGAAAGATGATGCTAGACAAAAAGCAAATTCAAGTGATTTTCTTACTCAAGTTCAAAATGGGTTGTAAAGCAGCAAAGACAGCTCCCAACATCAATAATACATTTGGCCCAAAAACTGCTAACGAACATATCATATAGCACTCAAAGACTGTATGTTGGTTCAAGAAGTTTTGCAAAGGAAACAGAGCCTTGAAGATGAGGAGTGCAGTGGCCAGCCATCAAAACTTGACAATAACCAGTTGAGAGGAATCATCAAAGCTAATCCTTTGATGAGAAGTTACTGAAGAACTCAATGTAGACCATTTTAGGGTCATTCAGTGTTTGAAGCAAATTGGAAAGGTGAAAAACTCATAAGTGAGTGCCTCATGAGCTGAATGAAAAAAAAAAAAAGTCATGTTTGGAAATATCGTCTTCTTCTATCCTACTCAACAACCGTGAACCATTTCTTGATCAGCTTGTGATGTGCAACGAAAAGTGGGTTGTACATGACAACCGGAGATGACCAGTTCAGTGTGGTTGGAATGAGAAGAAGCTCCAAAGCACTTCCCAAAGTTGAACTTCCACCCAAAAATGGTCATGGTCACTGTTTGGTAGTCTTCTGCCCATTTGATCCATGGCAGCTTTCTGAATCCCAGTGAAACCATTACATCTACGAAGTATGCTCAGCAAATTGATGAGATGCACCAAAAACTGCAATTCCTGTAGCCACCATTGGTCAACAGAAAGGGCCCAATTCTTCTGCATGACAACACCTGACCTCACAACCAACCAAGCGTTGGCACAAGCAACGCTTCAAACATTGAACGCATTGGATGACGAACTTTTGCTTCATCTGTCATATTCACCTTCTCACCAACCAACTACCACTTCTTCAAGCATCTCAAATTTTTTTTTGCAGGGAATATGCTTCCACAACCGACGGGATGCAGAAAATGCTTTCCAAGAGTTGGTCGAATCCCGAAGCACAGCTTTTTACGCTACTGGAATAAACAAACTTATTTATCATTGTCTAAAATGTGTTGTGAAGAGGGCTGAGCGCCGAAGAATTGATGCTTTTGAACTGTGGTGTTGGAGAAGACTCTTGAGAGTCCTTTGGACTGCAAGGAGATCCAACCCGTCCATCCTAAAGGAGATCAGCCCTGGGTGTTCATTGGAAGGACTGACGCTGAAGCTGAAACTCCAATACTTTGGCCATCTCACGCGAAGAGCTGACTCATTGGAAAAGACCCTGATGCTGGGAGGGATTGGGGGCAGGAGGAGATGGGGACGACAGAGGATGAGATTGCTGGATGGCATCACCGACTCAATGGACATGGGTTTGTGTAAACTCCAGGAGTTTGTGATGGACAGGGAGGCCTGGCATGCTGCGATTCATGGGGTCGCAAAGAGTCAGACACGACTGAGCGACTGAACTGAATTGAACTGAACTGAAAATATGTTGACTGTAATGGTTCCTATTTCGATTAATAAAGATGTGTTTGAGCCTAGTTATAATGGCAATTACTTTTGTAAGTCTCATGTACATACAAGCCTGGTGGTCTATAGTCCATGGGGTCGCAAAGAGTCAGACACGACTGAAGTGTCCGAGCACGTGTACAGTCTATATATACTTCGTTGGGCTTAATGGTTGCTGCCTAAAATGTACTGTTATGTGAAGATGAGGTAGAGGGAAATTCATAGATGTGGTGAAATGGTGGGGAAACAACTGATTTGTGCAAAGATGAATTTATTTGAATATGTCATTGTTGTGCCTGCTTCCATAAAAACTAGCAAAACTTACCTCTGCAAAGAGTTCAAGGGCCTTCTAATCAGGACTAAATGACCACAATCTAAGACCTCTTTTCTGTCATCCCATTCTTAGGAAAACTTGTACTTAAGAAAGAAGACAAAATTCAACAGGCATTTATAATAAAAACTCTCAACAAAGTGGGTATAAAGGGGACGTACCTCAACATACTATATATGACATACTTATAGCCAATATCATACTCAGTGGTGAAAATCTTTCACTAAGAAAAAAAACTAAGACAAGAATGCCTGCTCTTGCCATTTTTATTAAACACAGTATTGAAAGTTCTAGCCACAGTAATCAGACAAAAAAATAAAGGAATCCAGAAGCAAGTAGTAAAACCGTCACTGCTTGTAGATGAAAGTGAAAGTTGCTCAATCATGTCCAACCCTTTGCGATCCCGTGGACTATACACTTCATGGAATTCTCCAGGCCAGAATACTGAAGTAGGTAGACTTTCCCTTCTCCAGGGGATCTTCCCAACCCAAGGATCAAGCCAGGGTCTCCCACATTGCAGGCGATTTTTACCAGCTGAGCCACCATGATACTATATATAGAAAATCCTTAAGATGACACCCAAAGACTGTTAGAACTAATAAATGAATTTAATAAAGCTGCAAGAACTAAAATTAATGTACAGAAATCTTTTGTTTCTGTACAGTAAAAATGAACTATCATAAAGAGAAATTAAGGAAAATGCATTTACATTTGCATCAAAAAGAATCAAATACCTAGGAATAAATCTAACCCAAAAGCTAAAAGAGTTGTACTCAGAAAATTATAAGCCCTGGTAAAAAGAAATTGATTATAACATAAACAAATGGAAAGACATACTATGATTCTGGATTAGAAGAATTAATATTGTTAAAATGACCATACTACCCATGACAGTCTACATATTCAATGCAATCCCTATCAAAATTCCAATGGCATGTGTCACAGAGTTACAACAAATAATTCTAAAATTTGTATGGCAACACAAAAAATTCTGAATGGCCAAAACAATTTTGAGACAGAACAAAGCTGGAAGTATCATACTTGATTTAAAACTGTACTACAAAGCTACATTAATCAAAACACTATAGTACTGGTACAAAATAGACACACAAATCAATGGAACAGACCTGAGACCCCAGAAATAAACTCATATTTATATAGTCAACTAATCTACACATAAGAGTTTCGAATGTACAATGGGTAAAAATTGTCTTCTTCAAAATGTTGTTGGGAAAAGCAGACAGCTACATCTAAAGTATCAGTTTGGACTATTTTCTCATATCATATACAATGCACTTGGAATGGATTAGAGAATCACATGTAAGAACTAAAATCATAAAACTCCTGGAGGAAAACAGTATGCTTTTTGACATCAGTCTTAGCAATTTTTTGATATGTCTCCTCAGGCAAGAAAAACGATAGCAAAAAGAAACAAATGGGACTAAATCAAACTAAAAAGTTTTTGCACAGTGAAGGAAACTTTTAACAAAATGAAAAAGTTGCCTACCAAATGGAAAAATAATGTAAATGATTCATTTTATAAAGGATTAATATTGAAAATATATAAAAAAAAAAAAACCTCACGACTCAGAACTAAATAACAACAACAACAGCAATGGAGTCGTAGAAGATGGGAAGATAAGTGGAACAGACATTTTTAAAAAGAAGGTATACAAACAGATTAACAGATAAACAAAAAGATGCTCGACATCACTGATCAAGAGGAAAAAAGATCACAATGCGATATCATGTCTCATCTGTCACACTGGCTATTATCAGAAAGATAACGAATAACGTGATGGCAAGGATGTTGAGAAAAGGGACTTCTTGTGCACTGTAGATGGGGGAATGTAAATTGATAGAGCCAGTATGGAAAACAATAAGAAGGTTTCTGAAAAAATTAAAATTAGAACTACCATTCAATTCAGCAATTCCACTTCTGGGCATTTTTTCTGAAGAATATAAAACCAATACTTTGAAAAGATGTATGCACCCCTATGTTCACCACAGCATTATTTACAATAACCAAGCTACAGAAGCAACCTAAGTGTCCATTACTAGGATCAAGAAGATGTGGTATATATGTGCAACAGAATATTACACAGATAAAATTGATGATATCTTGCTGTTGCTACAACATGGATGGACATAGAGTGTGTTTTGCTGAGTGAAACAAGTCAGAGTGAGAAACACAAATACTATATGATTTCACTTATATGTGGAATCTAAAAATACAAATGAACAAACTGAACAGAGCATAACAGACTCACAGATACAGAGAAAAAACTTGTGGTTTCCAGAGGAGAGTGTTGTGGTGGGATGAATGAAGTAGGTGAGGAAGATAGAGAGGTGCAAACTTCAAAGTCACAAAATATTTAAAGAAGTCATATGGCTATAAAGTACCATATAGGAATGTAGTCAATAATATTAGAATAACTTTGGATGGTGACAGATGGTAGCCAGCCTTATCATGGTGATCATTTGTAGTATATATATTGAATATAAATGTTCATATATATCATTGAATAACTCTGTATACACCTAAAACTACAATATTATAAGTCAGTTATGCATCAGTATAAAGATGACAGACAGATTTAAGTATTCATCAAGTTTAAATAGCATAAGAAAAGACCTAGTTGATGAGTTCCTGTGGTGAAAAACATCATAAAGGGAATCTTCACCCTATAATTCATCTGATTATAAATGCTTTGTATTACCAGGTTGGTTTAAAGTGATTATACTCCCACATATATCTTTTCATTATCTTTGATTTCAACACATTAAGTATAAGAGAGCTCATGCATATAGTTCTTCCTCTGAAAGATTTTAATTGAGGATCTTACTCAACTTTAGGATATTACTTTTTGAAGTTTTTAAGTTCTCTCTTTCAGAAGTGAGTATGATACAGATTAAGTTTTTTTATGGCCAATCTAATTCCTCTTATGAACATTTTGCTTCATCTTATTTTTCCTTTCATGAAAAATATTCTAAACTGGATTCGGGGATAGAAAATCACTATGTATAACATCCATATTCTCACTTCTAAGTCCTGAAAGATTAACTGAATTTAAAATAAAATTAACAAATAATATCAGTGTGACTGGTATCATTCCTTCCAGTAATAAGTTTGAGAAATATTTATCAACATGAATCCTCTTAAACCCTGGTGCCAATATGATATTATGTTTGCTTTTAGTAAGTGCAATAATTTTTTCTAAATTCCAAATTCCCATTCAACTGTATATTTTCAGCCTCATTATCATAGTAGTTATATAATAAGCACTAAATGTATGTGAAGCACTTGACTAAGATTCTTATATGTATTGAATATATTGCCTCAGTTAACACTGATAATGACACTGTGAAGGAGTTATTACCTCTATCATCTAGGTAAGAACAGGAAAGTGTTTAGAGGGATTAAGTATGATCCAGGGCCATACACAGAGTAGTAGTAGAATAGCACTCTTGTTTTTAGAAATGACTGTATTTTAACTTAAAAAGAGATTTTAAAGTTGGAGTTAACATTGAGATAGAGTTGATAAAAAGAATCTGTAATCACAAGCTATTTCATAGAATTGCAGTAGAATATAGTGAAAGCTTGATAAGGTGCTACTTTGTGCTTTATCTTTAAAAAAATTTGTTTTGCCCAGTGTTAAATACAGCAGAGCGGACTTCAGGAGGTTAGGAAATGCAGTCTTTTTTAGGACTTCTGTAAGCACAGTTAAATTTAAAGCATAAATGGAATTATGAATGTAGCACTTTATTTACAATATATTATTTATGAGGATTAAGAGCCCAAATAGAAATTTGCATAATTATTTTTTCTTGGAATTTTTTTTTTTTTTTGTCAAGTGATAAATAACTTTGGAGAATGCTATCTTTCAAAGTTACTTTAAATCATGTATCCAAGGACCTATTAACACAGATTCTACTGCCATAAAGATAAACTATAAAGAATGTGGTACATATATGCAACAGAATATTACTCAGCCATAAAAGAGAACTAAAAAATACCATTTTCAGCAATATGAATGGGACTTACAGATTCTCATACTGAGTGAAGTAGGTTAGAAAGAGAAAGACAGATATGATATTGTTTATATGTGGTACCTCAAAAAGGGCTTCAAATGAACTTATCTATAAAATATGTAGAAAATAAACTTAAGGTTCCTGAGGATAAAGGGGAGAGGGATAAATTGGAAGATTGAAGTTGACACATGCACGCTACTATATTTAAGATTAATAACTAACAAGCATATACCAAACCACATAGGAACTCTACTCAATACTCTGTAAAGGCCTATATGCGAAAAGAATCTTAAAAAGAGTGGATGTAGGTATTTGTATAACAGATTCACTTTTCCGTATGCCTGAAAGTGACACAACACTGTATACCAATTACACCCCATTAAAAATTTTAAAAATAAATAAATATAAAAAATCAGTGAGAAAGAGGGAAAAATTAGTGAACTATGAAAGTATTTCACTTTTACACTTGAATGGAAGTAAATTCATCTGGAAAAGACCAAACATCATTGATGATACTACGTGATAATTTGCTGCTGTCATTTACTATTCCACAAGTTTCAATGGCTCTCTGAGGTTAATTTACCATGTGTAATGATAGTTTGATTCACTATCTTACTATATACAAGCATTCACACATGAAATTCAGTTTTTAAATTTCATTAACATTAAAATTAAAATACATATGTATGCATGGATGTGTTGGGGGAGGGGTGCTAGTCATCCATGATTTTCCTGGTCTATTCAACTTTTTATTTAAAATATGTTCATGGTAATATTTCACTGATATGTATCACTGCTTTTGATATGTTTTTGAGCTCTTGCCAGATATTGCTCAATATTTTCTACTAGTCTCTCATAACTTTATAAATGGACTTTATAAATGGACTTTACATTCTACTGCATTCTTTATTTCTCTCACCTTTCTTAATAGATGCTGCCCATTAATTTACTTTAGAAAACAGCTTCACAAAACACTAAAATTAACTCAGAAGTTTGCAAAAAAATTATACTACATATACCAATGTACCAGTTTTGAATTTAGTTTCTCAGCTCCAAATTCCTATCCATATTGGACTCTGTGATCCTAGACCTGGGCCCTGTAAACATATCTCCTTTGTCAGCTGTCATGAAGCTATGATTCATCAATAGAATACACTGGAAAACAAAGGGATTTCTCTTTTAGAATCAGGCAAATTGCTATAGGCATGATATTGGAGTGCATATGATTTCTGCAATGTCAAGCTCTTGCAACACTGCCAGATTCTGTAGTGTTAGGTTTCTATACCACCTGGTGAACTGAGTCAGGTAGACTGATGCCTCCTCTGAACAGCCTATGCCAGCACCCACTCAGGCAGTTTTGCAGCTTCGGTGAATGCCTCCATTACCCAGAGTCACAGCTATTTACTTGCCAACGAGTTATGGATCTCAGTCCTTACAAATGATCAGGCTTTTTGTTGGGAACTCTGTCTCAGCTGTGGGGTTACATCACCTGCTGTTATGTTACTTAGAATTATCTGTATTCCTTTCTAGCCAATCCTCTGTTACTCTAACTCCATGTTATGGTTAGTAATTCTTTATGTTAAACTTTTCCTGTCCAAATTATTCTAAGATTTCTCTCCTGGTTGGTTTCTCATTAATTTCAGTTCAGTCACTCAGTCATGTCTGACTCTTTGTGACCCCTTGGACTACAGCACGTCAGGCTTCCCTGTCCATCACCAACTCCCAGAGCTTGCTCAATCTCACTTTCATCAAGTCAGTAATGCCATCCAACCGTCTCATCTTCCATCAGCCCCTTCTCCTCCTGCCTTCAGTCTTTCCCAGCATCAGGGTCTTTTCAAATGAGTCAGCTCTTCATATCAGGTGGCCAAAGTATTGGAGCTTCAGCTTCATCATCAGTCCTTCCAGTGAACACCCAGGACTGATCTCCTTTAGGATGGACTGGTTGGATCTCCTTGCAGTCCAAGGGACTCTCGAGAATCTTCTACAACATTACAGTTGAAAAGCATGAATTCTTCAGCGCTCAGCTTTCTTTATGATCCAACTCTCACATCCATACATGACTACTGGAAAAACCATAACGTTGACTAGATGGACCTTTGGGTAAAGTAGTGTCTCTGACTGATGTTGAAGCTGAAACTCCAATACTTTGGCCACCCTATGTGAAGATCTGACTCATTTGAAAAGACCCTGATGCTTGGAAAGATTGAGGGCAGGAGGAGAAGGGGATGACAGAGGATGAGATGGTTGGATGACATCACCAACTCAATGGACATGGGTTTGGGTGGACTCCGGGAATTGGAGATGGACAGGGAGGCCTGGTGTGCTGCAGTTCATGGGGTCACAAAGAGTTAGACATGACTGAGCGACTGACTGAACTGAACTGCTTTTTAATATGTTGTCTAGGTTGGTCATAGTTTTTCTTCCAAGGAGCAAGCCCCTTTAAAGTTCATGGTTGCAGTCACCATCTGCAGTGATTTTGGAGGCCAAGAAAATAAAGTCTCTCACTGTTTCCATAGTTTCCCCATCTATTTGCCATGAAGTGATGGGACCACATGCCACAATCTTAGATTTTTGAATGTTGAATTTTAAGCTAGCTTTTTCACTCTCCTCTTTCACCTTCCTCTAGAGGCTCTTTTGTTCCTCTTTGTTTTCTGTCATTAGAGTGGTGTCATCTGCATATCTGAGGTTATTGATATTTCTCCCTGCAATTTTGATGCAATTTGTGCTTCATTCAGTCTGGCCTTTCACATGGTGTATTCTTACACATAAGTTAATTAAGCAAGGTGACAATATACAGCCTTGATGTACTCCTTTCCCTATATGGAACCAGTCTGTTGTTCCATGTCTGGTTCTAAGTGTTGCTTCTTGACCTGCTACAGATTTCTCAGGAGGCAGGTAAGGAGGTCTGGTATTCCTGTCTCTTTAAGAATTTTCCACAGTTTATCATGATCAACACAGTCAAAGGCTTTGGCATAGTCAATAAAGCAGAAGTAGAATTTTTTCTGAAATTTCCTTGCTTTTTCAATGATCCAGTGGATGTTGGAAATTTGATCTCTGGTTCTTCTGCCTCTTCTAAATCCAGCTTGAACATCTAGAAATTCCCAGTTCATGCACTGTTGAGGTCTAGCTTGGAGAATTTTGAGCATTACTTTGCTGGCGTATGACATGAGTGCAATTGTGCAGTAGTTTGAACCTTCTTTGGCATTGCCCTTCTTTGGGATTGGAATGAAAACTGAAATTTTCCAGTCCTGTGGCCACTGCTGAGTTTCCCAAATTTGCTCACATATAGAGTGCAGCACTTTCACAGCATCATCTTTTGGATTTGAAACATCTAAGCTGGAATTCCATCACCTCCATCCACCAGCTTTGTTCATAATGATGCTTCCTAGACTTCACACTCCAGAATGCCTGGCTCTAGGTAAGTGGTCACATCATTGTGGTTATCTGGATCATGAAGATCTTTTTGTATAGTCTTCTGTGTATTCTTGCCACCTCTTCTTAATATCTTCTGCTTCTGTTAGGTCCATACCATTTCTTTCCCTTATAGTGCCCACCTTTGCATGGAATGTTCCCTTGGTATCTCTAATTTTCTGGAAGAGATCTCTAGTCTTTCCCATTCTATTGTTTTCCTCTATTTCTTTGCACTGGTCACCAAGGAAGGCTTTCTTATCTCTCCTTGCTCTTCTTTGGAACTCTGCATTCAGATGGATATATTTTTCCTTTTCTCCTTTGTCTTTTCTCTTCTCTTCTTTTCCCAACTATTTGTAAGTCCTCTTCAGACAGCCATTTTGCCTTTTTGCATTTCTGTTTCTTGGGGATGGCCATTCATAGTTTTTCAGGCACCCATTAATATAACTGATAACAAAACAATTATGTATACTATACATCCTCAGTGAGACTGAAGATTTTTCAGTGAATATGGTTGAAGAAGCATTTGTATATTAGATATACTTGAGATATCTACGGAGTAGATAGAAGCACAGGAAACCATGAGGACAAGGATTTATTTATAATACAACTTTCTTTTAATAGTTTAGAGTGACATTGAAGCATAGCTAATAATGTACTGGAAAGCATTTAATTGGAGAAGGTAACTTGCCTAGGCAAAGTAATTAATGCAAGTCATTATAACAAGATAGTTTTAAACATGTAAATGTGGCAAGTTCCAGGTCAATCTTACTTTTACATTGAAATAAATAAATTTAATTTGAAAATGTGCATGAGAAGTAGTCATTCCCAGGCAATTTTATATTCCTATTGTAAGTGATGCAGGAGTCAACTGCAGATTTAGAAGCTTTAAAACAGAGTACATGTCAGTGTGAAAAGTACTTAACTTCACTTCAGATATCACTACTCGAAAAAAATACCTGTTAAGTTAGAAGTCAATGGAATCCTAAACAAGAGAAAGTAAATGCTAATCAAGAGACTGGCTTCGTCTATGCATTCCTGGCAGCTCACACAGGTCCTTATGCATTTCAGGCACTCAATATAATTTTGTTGAATGGATGAGTTGATTCAGCTATACGTGGCTAGGATTTTACTTTCCTCTATATAAAATACAATATTAAAAATTATAATGCTGTGAGAAAGAGATCAGAATTATAAAAGTATATACCTACTATAACAAACTAATCTTTACACATAAAATAATTTTATTTGTAGGTAGTACTGCAATTAAAGTAGTGGCTATTTCAACCCCTTTTCCCCCAGCATGAAGAGAGTGGTGAAGATAAAAGCTTTTTTTGAAACCACTGGTAAATGTTTATGGATTTTATAACATTATAAAATGGTTATAAGTTTACAACACTGTAACCATTATTATTGCAAGTCACCTCTTGACTTGCTATCAGTGTGTTACATTTTTACCATACGTGTGTTTATCATATTCTTTCTATACATATAGTCTTGTTCAAATTAATATTAAGGAAATTCTAATGAGTCAGTATAGTGGGAACACAAGGAAACATTAAACCAAGAGCTAAAAGATGTGCATTTTGTCCTCACCTCTCCAAATTTCACATCAGCTCCTGCCCCACACCACTTCATCTCTGGTGTCTAGGATAAAGTAAGATAAATGTTAATTTCTCCTTTTGCAAGTGACAATGATACTTTGTTTAGTTTCATGTCAAAGAATTGTTTGGGGCATCCAAGGAGATAATGTAAGTAAACATGTTTTAGAAACTGTTAAATAACAGGTATAAAATATTTTATAAAAAGCCCATATTACAAGGCAAGGCTTAAAGGCATGTTTCCACAAGGTTGGTACATATGTATTGATTGGTATTTGCGTGGGAGCCTGCCTGTCTGCCAATACTTAGTGCTATATAGGTGTATTGGACATTATTATACATTGTCTGAGTAGACTCCGGGAGTTGGTGATAGACAGGGAGGCCTGGCGTGCTGCGATTCATGGGGTCGCAAAAGAGTCGGACAGGACTGAGCAACTAAACTGAACTGAACTGAATACATTGTTAAGTTGTTCAATAGTTCTGTTTTCATGTGCATAAAAACCCCCTTGGGTCCTTGTTATCACCTGGGGCACTTGCAGATTCTCAAGTTTTACTTCCAGAGATTTGATTTTAGAGATCTGATGCATATGCTGGGGATTAATGCCTAAAAGCATCTTGGGTGAATTTTGTGTGTGATGCTACTTTGAGAACTATTTTTCTAAAGTGTGTCGTGTTCACAAAGATGATGCTGGTTAATACATGACTGCCACTTTTTAATTGTGTGTGTATTTTATCATAATCTACATTTTCTACTTTTCTCCTAAGATGTTTTTCCCTTTGTTACATTAAGACAAAAGAGAATATATTTGGATTCAGATGATATGATATAGTTGAAATAGTTGCATTAGAAAAACAGATACTAAATATCATGGCATAACATATAAGATAGAGAAAGTTTCAAGAGTTCAAAAAGACTTAAAGAAATAAATCTAGGGAACTGTAGAATTGCTTTTGTAACTATTTCTGTGCATTTTGAATTGCTCTATTTTGTGATATTGATTTATTTTTCAGCTACATTTATGACAGTTTTTAGAGGGTCGTCATGAAAATAGGAAGCAGAAAAACAATTAGTTTCCTAGATAAAATAAAATCCCTGAGGATATTACCGGTGTTTATTTGCTCAATTTTTGAGTTGTTTGCATAACATATTCTAACAATTTAGTGATTTCCCAACCTTCATAATGATTTCATTGATTTGTGTGTGGTTCTTGTCTCAATTTGAATGCTTCTATTAATCAAATATTTTTCTAAATAGTAGCAAGTTTAACAAATAAAAAAAGAAGTTATTTATTTAAGCTTATCTGTATAAAACACAACAACCTTCCACTCAGAATTACAGGAAGACTTTAGAATGAAGCTAAAGGACTTGTTGAACAATTGAGACTAGTAGTATTTCCACTGATTTTATTATTGCAATAATAATAATAATAATAAAATAGCATAATTTTGATAGTTAACATTGACTGAACACTCATTATGTGCCATTTAAACTTGTAACAATTTGTGAAACTGATGACATTATCCTTCTGCTTTATGGATGAGGAAACTGAGGTTTAGAGTAATATGCCCAAGGTTACACAGATTGTTAAGTGATAGCCCTGGGAGTTGAATGACCTTATCTGATTGTAAAAATTGAAAAATCATACAATAATAATTTGCTTCAAGAAATAAGAATAAGTTCTAAATGTTAAAAAAGAGGAAAAATCTCACAAATTTTTGTTGTTGTTGTTGTTGTTGTTGTTGTTTTATTTTTTTTATTAGTTGGAGGCTAATTACTTCACAACATTTCAGTGGGTTTTGTCATACATTGATATGAATCAGCCATGGATTTACACGTCTTCCCCATCCCGATCCCCCCTCCCACCTCCCTCTCCACCCGATTCCTCTGGGTCTTCCCAGTGCACCAGGCCCGAGCACTTGTCTCATGCATCCCACCTGGGCTGGTGATCTGTTTCACCATAGATAGTATACATGCTGTTCTTTTGAAATATCCCACCCTCACCTTCTCCCACAGAGTTCGAAAGTCTGTTCTGTATTTCTGTGTCTCTTTTTCTGTTTTGCATATAGGGTTATCATTGCCATCTTTCTAAATTCCATATATATGTGTTAGTATGCTGTAATGTTCTTTATCTTTCTGGCTTACTTCACTCTGTATAAGGGGCTCCAGTTTCATCCATCTCATTAGGACTGATTCAAATGAATTCTTTTTAATGGCTGAGTAATATTCCATGGTGTGTATGTACCACAGCTTCCTTATCCATTCATCTGCTGATGGGCATCTAGGTTTTTAATGACAGAATAAAGCATGTTTCTTACCATTTAGATGGAAAATAAAAATATGTACTTAGTTCCTTTTAAAAATCTAAATAAATTTTCTTGGTAAATACACAAATACATTCCAAATAGTTTTATTATTTGCACATTAACTGACTATTATTATGGTAGAAATTGACAAAAGTTATCAATAGGCACAGCCAAAGAGGAGATTCATTAACATTTGCAGGAAGATGGCTTCCAAATCATTACAACTTGAAGTTTGACTTTTTTAGTCTATACACCATTCTCAGAGGCCACAACGCTTGGAAGGATAGCTTTCTATAGGGTGATAATCCTTTCAGGTCATCAGAAAAGTTAATTCTGGGTTTTCCTCTAGGCTTTTTTCTCCTGTGGCTATTTGTGACGAGACATAGAGCAAAGGGGGCTTCCCAAGTGGCACTGGTAGTATAGAACCCGCCTGTCAATGCAGTAGACACGAGAGACATGGATTTGATCCCTGGGTCAGGAAGATCCCCTGGAAGAGGACATGGCAGCCCACCGCAGCATTCTTGCCTGGAGAAGCCCATGGACAGAGGAGCCTGGCAGGCTACAATCCTTAGGGTCGCACAGAGTTGGACACAACTGAAGCTACTTAGCAGACACACATACAGAGCAATGGCTTGATCTGCTGTTTTGTCACGATTATGGGTAAGCCTTCAAGCAACTGTAAGAATAACTGAAAGATAAGTGCACATTCACTCTGAAGATTTACATATTCATGCCCATATACATATTTATCACAACTGTAAGTTTGAGAAGAAGTAAAGTCTTTTCACTTGGGGCTTCCCTGGTAGCTCAGATGGTAAAGCGTCTGCCTGCAATGCAGGAGACCTGAGTTCAATCCCTGGGTCAGGAAGACCCCCTGGAGAAGGAAATGCAACCCACTCCCATAATTTGCCTGGAAAATTCCATGGATGGAGGAGCCTGGTAGGCTACAGTTCATGGGATCACAAAGAGTTGGACACGACTGAGCAACTTCACTGGTTCAAAAGCTTTTCACAACACATTCCTGTGTGAATACCTTGAGTAGGGTGGAATCAGGCTTCCCTCCTCACTCAGCTAGTAAAGAATCTGCCTGCAAAGCAGAAGACCTGGGTTTGATCTCTATATTGTAAAGATCCCCTGGAGAAGGGAATGGCCACCGCTCCAGTATTCGGGCCTGGAGAATTCCATGGACTGTATTGTCCACGGGGTCGCAAAGACTCAGACGCAAATCAGTTTTCAATTTCATACACTAAGAAGAACCACATCTCAGGGCCTAATTAAAATCCTATTTCTATTTAGCTAAAATTATCTAAACATTTGGCAAGATGACTGTGAAAATTAGAGTCTATTTCAACATTGACATGTTATTTAGAAATGATTTGAATTATGTTAAACTTTGAACAAAATAAAGAAAATTCGTTTTGTCAATTTGTAAAGAAAATTTGAGAAAACTTGAAAAAGTGTTATTAAGTTATATCTTGCTTTTTTGAGTGCATCAACAATGTGTTTAAAAATGGGGAAAAGAGTTTAGGCAGAAGATAAAATTGATAAAATCTTGACCCCCACAAGAGACTGACCCAAACTTGCCTGGGAGTGTCCAGGAGTCTCCAGCAGAGGCATGGGTCGGTGGTGGCCTGCTGCAGGGTTGAGGGCAGTGAGTGTAGTAGTACATGCATGGGATCTTTTGAAGGAGGTCTCCATTATCCTCATTACCTCCACCATAGTTTGGCCCCAGGTAAATAGTAGGAAGGGAACACAGTTCCACTCATCAACAAAAAAATTGGATTAAAGATTTACTGAGCGTGGCCCTGCCCATCAGAACAAGACCCAGTTTCCCTTTTAGTCAGTCTCTCCCATCAGGAAGCTTCCATAAGCCTCTTATTTTTCTCTATCAGACGGCAGACAGACAGAATCACAATCACGGAAAACTAAACAATCTGATCATATGGACCACAGCCTTGTCTAACTCAATGAAACTATTAGCCATGCTGTGTAGGGACACCCAAGAAGGATGGGTCATGGTGAAGAATTATGACAAAATGTGGTCCACTGGAGAAGGGAATGACAAACCATTTCAATATTCTTGCCTTGAGAACCCCATGAAAACTATGAAAAGGCAAAAAGATAGGACCCTGAAAGAGGAACTCCCCAGGTCAGTAGGTGCCCAATATGCTACTGTAGGTCAGTGGAGATATAACTCTAGAAAGAATGAAGGGATGGAGCCAAAGCAAAAACAACACCCAGTTGTGGATGTGACTGATGATAGAAGCAAAACCTGATGCTGTAAGAACAATATTGAATAGGAACCTAGAATGTTAGGTCCACAAATCAAAGCAAATTGGAAGTGTTCGAACAGGAGACAGCAAGAGTGGACATTGACATTTTAGGAATCAGCAAACTAAAAATGGACTGGAATGGGGTAATTTAACTCAGATGACTGTTATATCAACTACTGTGAGCAAGAATCCCTTAGAAGAAATGGAATAGCCATCATAGTCAACAAAAGAGTCTGAAATGCAGAACTTGGATGCAATCTCAAAAACGACAGAATGATCTCTGTTCGTTTCCAAGGCAAACCACTCAATATCATGGTAGTCCAAGTGTATGCCCTGACCAGTAATGCTGAAGGAGCTGAAGTTGAATGGTTCTATGAAGACCTACAAGACCTTCTGGAACTAACACCCAAGTAAAGATGTCTTTTTCATTATAGGGGACTGGAATGAAAAAGTAGGAAGTCAAGAAAAGAAGTTGAATGGTTCTATGAAGACCTACAAGACCTTCTGGAACTAACACCCAAATAAAGATGTCTTTTTCATTATAGGGGACTGGAATGAAAAAGTAGGAAGTCAAGAAACACCCAGAGTAACAGGGAAATTTGGCTTTGGAGTACAGAATGAAGCAGGGCAAAGACTAATAGAGTTTAGCCAAGAGAATGCACTGGTCATAGCAAACACCCTCTTCCAACAACACAAAAGAAGACTCTACACATGAACTTCACCAGATGGTCAATACCAAAATCAGATTGATTATATTATTTGGCCAACAGTGGCGAAGCTCTATACAGTCAACAACAACAACAACAAAAGACCAGGAACTTACTGTGGCTCAGATCGTGAACTCCTTATTGCCAAATTCAGACTTAAATTGAAGAAAGTGGGAAAAATCACTAGACCATTCAGGGATGACCGAAATCAAATCCCTTACAATTATACAGTGGAAGTGAGAAATAGATTCAAGGGGTTAGATCTGATAGAGTGCCTGATGAACTCTGGATGGAGGTTCATGACATTGTACAGGAGACAGGGACCAAGACCATACCCAGGAGAAAGAAATCCAAAAAAGCAAAATAGCTGTCTGAGGAAGACTTACAAATATCTGAGAAAAGAAGAGAAGTGAAAAAGGAGAAAAGCAAAGATATACCAATTTGAACACAGAGTTCCAAAGAACAAGGAGAAGTAAGAAAGCCTTCCTCAGTGATCAGTGCAAAGATATAGAGGAAAACAATAGAATGGGAAAGATTAGAGATCTCTTCAAGAAATTAGAGATACCAAGGGAACATTTCATGCAAAGATGGGCTCAATAAAGGACAGAAATTGCATGGACCTACCAGAGGCAGAAGATATTAAGAAGAGGTGGCAAAAATACACAGAAGAACTATGCAAAAAAGATCTTAATAACCCAGATAATCATGATGATGTGATCACTCACCTATAGTCAGACATCCTGGAATGTGAAGTCAAATGGGCCTTAGGAAGCATCACTATGAACAAAACTAGTGGAGGTGATGGAATTCCAATTGAGCTATTTCAAATCCTAGAAGATGATGTTGTGAAAGTGCTGCACTCAGTATGAGACCAAATTTGGAAAACTCAGCAGTGGCCACAGGACTGGACAAGGTCAGTTTTCTTTCCAACCCCAAAGAAAGGCAATGCCAAAGAATGCTCAAACTACTGCACAATTGCACTCATCTCACACACTAGTAAAGTAATGCTCAAAATTCTCCAAACCAGGCTTCAACAGTACGTGAACCATGAAGTTTCAGATGTTCAAGCTGCTTTTAGAAAAGGCAGAGAAACCAGAGACAAAATTTCCAACATCCGTTGGATTATCCAAAAAGCAATAGAATTCCAGAAAAACATCTATTTCTGCTTTATTGACGATGCCAAAGCCTTGGACTTTGTGGATAACCACAAACTTTGGAAAATTCTGAAAGAGATGGGAATAATAGGCCACCTGACTTGCCTCTTGAGAAATCAATTTGCTGGTCAAGAAGCAACAGTTAGAACTGGACATGCAATAACAGACTGGTTCCAAATAGGGAAAGGAGTACATCAAGGCTGTATATTGTCACCCTGTTCATTTAACTTATATGCAGAGTACATCATGAGAAGTGCTTGCCTTGATGAAGCAAAAGCTAGAATCAAGATTGCCGTGAGAAATATCAATAAACTCAGATATACCACCCTTACAGCAGAAAGTGAAGAAGAATTGAAGAGCCCCTTGAGGAAAGTGAAAGAGGAGAGTGAAAAAGTTGGCTTAAATCTCAACATTCAGAAAACTAAGATCATGGCATCTGGTCCCATCACCTCATGGGAAATAGATGGGGAGACAGTGGAAACAGTGTCAGGCTTTATTTTTTGGGGCTCCAAAATCACTGCAGATGGTTACTGCAGCCATGAAATTAAAAGATGCTTACTCCTTGGAAGGAAAGTTATGACCAACCTAGATAACATATTAAAAAGCAGAGACATTACTTTGCCAACAAAAATCCGTCTGGTCAAGGCTATGGTTTTTCCAGTGGTCATGTATGGATGCGAGAGTTGGACTGTGAAGAAAGCTGAGCGCTGAAAAATTGATGCTTTTGAACTGTGGTGTTGGAGAAGACTCTTGAGAGTCCCTTGGACTGCAAGGAGATCCAACCCGTCCATCCTGGGGGAGATCAGTCCTGGCTGTTCACTGGAAGGACTGATGCTGAAGCTGAAACTCCAATACTTTGGCCACCTCATGCTAAGAGTTGACTCATTGGAAAAGACCCTGATGCTGGGAGGGATTGGGGGCAGGAGGAGAAGGGGAGGACAGAGGATGAGATGGCTGGATGGCATCATCGACTTGATGGACATGAGTTTGAGTAAACTCCGGGAGTTTGTGATGGACAAGGAGGCCTGGCATACTGCGATTCATGGGGTCGCAAAGAGTCGGACAAGAACTGAGCGACTGAACTGAACTGAATGTTAATATGCTCGATATTGTCTCAAAATCTGTTGTTAGCCTCATTTTTAAAAATTCTTTTCTTTTATTCTGTTCAACTTGATTGATTTCCACCACTCTGTCTTCCAGTTTACTGATCCTTTCCTCTGTATTATCTCATCTACTGCTGATTCTTCCTGGTTTACATTTTATATGTTGTATTCTTCATCTCTGTTTGGTTCTTTGTATTTTCTAATTCTTTGTTAATCTGTATAACTGTTATCGTGAACTCTTTATCAGACAGATTGCTTATCTCCACTTTACTTAATTATTCTGGGGTTGTGTCTTCTCTCTTCTATTGCAGCATATTCCTCTGTCTCCTCAATTTGCCTAATTCTCTTTGCTAGATTTTATCTTTTAGGTAAGCAGATTAAAATTCCCATTCTTGCAGAAGTGGCCTCAGTAGGAGACATGCTATGGGACCCAAGCACACTGCCCTTTGGTCACCAGTCCTTATGCTCTAAGGATACATTCTGAGACTGAATGGGCCCTTGACTGTGGTGGGACAACTTCTGCAGGCATGCCTCTATGCAGGACTGGCCCCAGCCCAGTTGGTTGGTGCACTGGCTGTCTATTCACTGGTACATGAGGCCAGATTCCAGTGTGTCTAACTAGGGGGTCCTAGGGGTACCAGATCTGTTACTGGTGAGTAGGATGGGATCCCAGTGCAGCTGGCTTCTCAGCCCAAGAGGTCTTATAACTGATGCTAGCTTCTGGTGGGTGGGTAAGTCCCTAGTACAAAGAAGCTAGAAGGATGATTCCAGAATGGCACTTGCCAGAACCTGTGTTCTCATCATACAATGAACTTCCCAAATAGTTTCTGCCAGCATCTGTGTCTCCAGAGTCAGTCACAGTTGCCTCCTCCTTCTCCAGGAAGCTCTCCAAGATCAGCAAGTGGGCTGACCCACGCTCCTTTGAAATCACTGTCTCTGCACTGGGACTCAGAGCATGTGAGATCTTGCACACCTTTTAAGTGAAGTAGAGTGTTTCCTACAGCCCTCTGACCCTCCCATACAAGTCCTGCTGCCTTTCAAAGTCAGACCTTTTGGGAGATCATTTTCCTGGTGCTGAACTCCAAGTCTGGGGAGCCTAATGGGAAGCTCAGATCCCTCACTACTTGGGGAGCACTTACATTGTTGTTATTCAGTCGTCAAGTTGTGTCCAACTCTTCTGTGAGCCCATGAACTGCAGCACGCCAGGCTTCCCTGTCCTTCACTATCTCCTGCAGGTTACTCAGACTCATGTCCATTGAGTCAGTGATTCCATCCAACCATCTCATCCTCTGTCACCCCCTTCTCCCCTTGCCCTCAATCTTTCCCAGCTTCAGAGACTTTTCCAATGAATTAGCTCTTTTCATCACATGACCAAAGTATTGGAGCTTCAGCTTCAGCCTCTGTCCTTACAATGAATATTTAGGGTTGATTTCTTTTCGGATTAACTGGTTTGGTATCTTAGTTGCCCAAAGGACTCTCAAGAGCATTCTCCAGCACTTTGGCAGTGGTAATTATCTTCCTGTTTGTGTGTCACCCACCCAGGGTGTGGGTCTTAACTATTTTGCATCTCTGCTCCTTCCATCCATCTCATTGTGATTCCTTCTTTATATCTTTAGCTGTAGAAAACCTTTTCTGCTAGTCTTCAGAGCATTCTTATACCAGTATTTATTTAAGTGTTGGGAGTTTTATAAAAAATTATCTCTCCACTCATTTTCTTATCACTTATACTGGATACATACTTTTTAAACTTTTCAATGTCTTAAATTAGAAGCTCTTAGAAAAACAAAAAGTATTCGTGCTGCTTCTTTGACCCAGCAGCCCAGCAGAGCCATGTTTCATAGGTGGTAGAAGAGGAGAGTCTATAGTAGAATTTCAAGCTAGCATTCTTTGGCAATTGGAATACTGTATGTTTTAATTAACTAATTTTTTCAACTTCCAAACATTCCTCTTTAAGAAGAGAACTAGTTTAAAATGTTTTCCAAGTATTCTCACATATATAAAATACTAAACTAGAAAAAATAAGACAGACTTTAGAATGATTCTTTCTGTGTTTGAGTATCCTGCTTTACAACATGATCGCTGAGCTTGGTTTTCTTTAAAGCATCATTGTTCATTTACCTTTTATTCAACATTTTCTCATTTGCTCGGAAAATGAGAAACTCCATTTCTGTGGTGTTCAATGAAACTTTTGACAATTTAATAAAGAAACCTCGTGTTCTCAGGTTTTGGGCTTAAGTCTCTTGCCAAAACTCCTGACTACATGGAACTTTAAGTAATAAGTGACTGTCCAAAAGCCTTCATACCTACACTGAAACCAACCACCTCCCAAGAGCCAATAAGTTTTAGAGGAAGACATACCACGCAAATTCTCCAGCAACGCAGGAACATAGCCCTGAACATCAACATACAGGCTGCCCAAGGTCACACCTAAGACATAGACCCATCTCAAAACTCATTACTGGGCACTCCATTGCTCTCCAAAAGAAGAAATCAAGTTCCACGCACCAGAACACTGACACAAGCTTCCCTAACCAGGAAACCTTGACAAGCCAATCATCTAACCCCACCCACTGGGTTAATCCTCCACAATAAAAAGGAACCACAGACGTCCAGAATACAGAAAGCCCACTCCAGATACAGCAATCTAAACAAGATGAAAAGGCAAAGAAATACCCAACAGGTAAAGGAACATGAAAAATGCCCACCAAGTCAAACAAAAGAGGAGGAGATAGGGAATCTACCTGAAAAAGAATTTAGAATAATGATAATAAAAATGATCCAAAATCTTGAAAACAAAATGGAGTTACAGATAAATAGCCTGGAAACAAAGATTGAAAAGATTCAAGAAATGTTTAATAAAGACCTAGAAGAAATAAAAAAGAGTCAATTAAAAATGAATAATGCAATGAATGAGATCAAAAACACTTTGGAGGAAACCAAGAGTAGAATAACGGAGGCAGAAGATAGGATAAGTGAGGTAGAAGATAAAATGGTGGAAATAAATGAAGCAGAGAGGAAAAAAGAAAAAAGGATCAAAAGAAATGAGGACAACCTCAGGGACCTCTGGGACACTGTGAAACGCCCCAACATTCGAATCATAGGAGTTCCAGAAGAAGAAGACAAAAAGAAAGGCCATGAGAAAATACTCGAGGAGATAATAGCTGAAAACTTCCCTAAAATGGGGAAGGAAATAGCCACCCAAGTCCAAGAAACCCAGAGAGTCCCAAACAGGATAAACCCAAGGCGAAACACCCCAAGACACATATTAATCAAATTAACAAAGATCAAACACAAAGAACAAATATTAAAAGCAGCAAGGGAAAAACAACAAATAATACACAAAGGGATTCCCATAAGGATAACAGCTGATCTATCAATAGAAACCCTCCAGGCCAGAAGGGAATGGCAGGACGTACTGAAAGTAATGAAAGAGAATAACCTACAACCTAGATTACTGTATCCAGCAAGGATCTCATTCAGATATGAAGGAGAATTCAAAAGCTTTACAGTAAGCAAAAGCTGAGAGAATTCAGCACCACCAAACCAGCTCTTCAACAAATGCTAAAGGATCTTCTCTAGACAGGAAATGCAGAAAGGTTGTATAAACATGAACCCAAAACAACAAAGTAAATGGCAACGGGACCACACCTATCAATAATTACCCTAAATGTAAATGGGTTGTATGCCCCAACCAAAAGACAAAGATTGGCTGAATGGATACAAAAACAAGACCCCTATATATGCTGTCTACAAGAGACCCACCTCAAAACAAGAGACACATACAGACTAAAAGTGGACGGCTGGAAAAAAATATTTCATGCAAACGGAGACCAAAAGAAAGCAGGAGTCGCAATACTCATATCAGATAAAATAGACTTTCAAATAAAGGAAGTGAAAAGAGACAAAGAAGGACACTACATAATGATCAAAGGATCAATCAAAGAAGAAGATATAACAATTATAAATATATATGCACCCAACATAGGAGCACCGCAATATGTGCGGCAAACACTAACGAGTATGAAAGAGGAAATTAATAGTAACACAATAATAGTGGGAGACTTTAATACCCCACTCACAACTATGGATAGATCAACTAAACAGAAAATTAACAAGGAAACACAAACCTTAAATGGCACAATGGACCAGCTAGACCTAATTGATATCTATAGGACATTTCACCCCAAAACAATCAACTTCACCTTTTTCTCAAGTGCACACGGAACCTTCTCCAGAATAGATCACATCCTGGGCCATAAATCTGGTCGTGGAAAATTCAAAAAAATTGAAATCATTCCAGTCATCTTTTCTGAACACAGTGCAGTAAGATTAGATCTCAATTACAGGAAAAAAATTGTTAAAACTTCAAACATATGGAGGCTAAATAACACGCTTCTGAATAACCAATCATAGAAGAAATCAAAAAAGAAATCAAAATATGTATAGAAATGAAGGAAAATGAAAACACAACAACCCAAAACCTATGGGACACTGTAAAAGTAGTGCTAAGGGGAAGGTTCATAGCATTACAGGCTTACATCAAGAAACAAGAAAAAAACCAAATAAATAACCTAACTCTACACCTAAAGCAATTAGAGAAGGAAGAAATGAAGAACCCCAGGGTTAGCAGAAGGAAAGAAATCTTAAAAATCAGGGCAGAAATAAATGCAAAAGAAACTAAAGAGACCATAGCAAAAATCAACAAAGCTAAAAGCTGTTTTTTTGAAAAAATAAACAAAATTGACAAGCCATTAGCAAGACTCATTAAGAAACAAAGAGAGAAGAACCAAATTAACAAAATTAGAAATGAAAATGGAGAGATCACAACAGACAACACTGAAATACAAAGGATCATAAGAGACTACTACCAGCAGTTCTATGCCAATAAAATGGACAACTTGGAAGAAATGGACAAAATCTTAGAAAAGTATAACTTTCCAAAACTGAACCAGGAAGAAATAGAAGATCGTAACAGACCCATCACAAGCAAGGAAATCGAAACTGTAATCAAAAATCTTCCAGCAAACAAAAGCCCAGGATCAGATGGCTTCACAGCTGAATTCTACCAAAAATTTAGAGAAGAGCTAACACCTATCTTACTCAAACTCTTCCAGAAAATTGCAGAAGAAGGTAAGCTTCCAAACTCATTCTATGAGACCACCATCACCCTAATTCCAAAACCAGACAAAGATACCACAAAAAAAGAAAACTACAGGCCAATATCACTGATGAACATAGATGCAAAAATCCTTAACAAAATTCTAGCAAACAGAATCCAACAACATATTAAAAAAATCATACACCATGACCAAGTGGGCTTTATCCCAGGAATGCAAGGATTCTTTAATATCCGCAAATCAATCAATGTAATACACCACATTAACAAATTGAAAGATAAAAACCATATGATTATCTCAATAGATGCAGAGAAAGCCTTTGACAAAATTCAACACTCATTTATGATTAAAACTCTCCAAAAAGCAGGAATAGAAGGAACATACCTCAACATCATAAAAGCTATATATGACAAACCCACAGCAAGCATCACCCTCAATGGTGAAAAATTGAAAGCATTTCCCCTGAAATCAGGAACAAGACAAGGGTGCCCACTCTCACCACTACTATTCAACATAGTGTTGGAAGTTCTGGCCACAGCAATCAGAGCAGAAAAAGAAGTAAAAGGAATCCAGATAGGAAAACAAGAAGTGAAACTCTCACTGTTTGCAGATGACATGATCCTCTACATAGAAAACCCTAAAGACTCTATCAGAAAATTACTAGAGCTAATCAATGAATATAGTAAAGTTGCAGGATATAAAATTAACACACAGAAATCCCTTGCATTCCTATATACTAACAATGAAAAAACAGAAAGAGAAATTAAAGAAACAATACCATTCACCATTGCAACAAAAAGAATAAAGTACTTAGGAGTATATCTACCTAAAGAAACAAAAGACCTATACATAGAAAACTATAAAACACTGATGAAAGAAATCAAAGAGGACACAAACAGATGGAGAAACATACCGTGTTCATGGATTGGAAGAATCAATATTGTCAAAATGGCTATTCTACCCAAAGCAGTCTATAGATTCAATGCAATCCCTATCAAGCTACCAACGGTATTTTTCACAGAACTAGACCAAAGAATTTCACAATTTGTATGGAAATACAAAAAACCTCGAATAGCCAAAGTAATCTTGAGAAAGAAGAATGGAACTGGAGGAATCAACCTGCCTGACTTCAGACTCTACTACAAAGCCACAGTCATCAAGACAGTATGGTACTGGCACAAAGACAGAAATATAGATCAATGGAACAGAATAGAAAGCCCAGAGATAAATCCACGAACCTATGGACACCTTATCTTTGACAAAGGAGGCAAGGATATACAATGGAAAAAAGACAACCTCTTTAACAAGTGGTGCTGGGAAAACTGGTCAACCACTTGTAAAAGAATGAAACTAGAACACTTTCTAACACCATACACAAAAATAAACTCAAAATGGATTAACGATCTAAATGTAAGACCAGAAACTATAAAACTCCTAGAGGAGAACATAGGCAAAACACTCTCCGACATAAATCACAGCAAGATCCTCTATGACCCACCTCCCAGAATATTGGAAATAAAAGCAAAACTAAACAAATGGGACCTAATGAAACTTAAAAGCTTTTGCACTACAAAGGAAACTATAAGTAAGGTGAAAAGACAGCCCTCAGATTGGGAGAAAATAATAGCAAATGAAGAAACAGACAAAGGATTAATCTCAAAAATATACAAGCAACTCCTGCAGCTCAACTCCAGAAAAATAAATGACCCAATTAAAAAATGGGCCAAAGAACTAAACAGACATTTCTCCAAAGAAGACATACAGATGGCTAACAAACACATGAAAAGATGCTCAACATCACTCATTATTAGAGAAATGCAAATCAAAACCACAATGAGGTACCATTACACACCAGTCAGGATGGCTGCTATCCAAAAGTCTACAAGCAACAAATGCTGGAGAGGGTGTGGAGAAAAGGGAACCCTCTTACACTGTTGGTGGGAATGCAAACTAGTACAGCCGCTTTGGAAAACAGTGTGGAGATTTCTTAAAAAACTGGAAATAGAATTGCCATATGACCCAGCAATCCCACTTCTGGGCATACACACTGAGGAAACCAGATCTGAAAGAGACACATGCACCCCAATGTTCATCACAGCACTGTTTATAATAGCCAGGACATGGAAGCAACCTAGATGCCCATCAGCAGATGAATGGATAAGGAAGCTGTGGTACATATACACCATGGAATATTACTCAGCCATTAAAAAGAATTCATTTGAACCAGTCCTAATGAGATGGATGAAGCTGGAGCCCCTTATACAGAGTGAAGTAAGCCAGAAAGATAAAGAACATTACAGCATACTAACACATATATATGGAATTTAGAAAGATGGCAACGATAACCCTATATGCAAAACAGAAAAAGAGACACAGAAATACAGAACAGACTTTTGAACTCTGTGGGAGAATGTGAGGGTGGGATATTTCAAAAGAACAGCATGTATACTATCTATGGTGAAACAGATCACCAGCCCAGGTGGGATGCATGAGACAATTGCTCTGGCCTGGTGCACTGGGAAGACCCAAAGGAATCGGGTGGAGAGGGAGGTGGGAGCGGGGATTGGGATGGGGAAGACGTGTAAATCCATGGCTGATTCATATCAATGTATGACAAAACCCACTGAAATGTTGTGAAGTGATTTGCCTCCAACTAATAAAAAAAAATAAAATAAAATAAAAAATAAAAAAATAAAATAAATAAATAAATAAAATTAAATTAAAAAAAAAAAAAAAGAAACCTCAGGAGTGCAGAGGGTAAGCAAAGAGATTTTTTCCCTCATATCAGGAAGTAGCACTGAAGTGGTAAATATGTGGTTTTATTTCTGTTCTTAGTATTGTATCCTGGCCTGCCTGCCCCTAGTTTTAAATTGGGAAGCATCTCAGAGAATCCTCTGAACAACAACTAGCTTTTCCATTTTCCCGTGATTTGCCACCTCTATTAGACGAGAGTAGCAGGCACTCACAGCTAGTTCAGGTTGAAGTAGGGTCCGTGCTTCCTCCCAGTCATTTTCTTACTGTTCTACATCTCCCTCTCCCCACCTCTGGCCAGTCAGAGGAACACATTAGAACCTATAGTCTCACAAAGGAATTTCTGGCTGTATTCTGTTGTACTGTGAAAACATATACACAAGACACAACCTGGGATAGGCAACTGTAGCAGTATATCTTGGGTCTGTGCTCTTCTATGCTTCTGTTTAAAACCATCTAAGGTATATTTTTCTCTGAGGGAGGGAAAAAAGGTGACCTCTATCACTAGGTGATATATCCAACCCAGGCACAATTACCTAAGAAAATCTTGTATGTGATAAAAGAAAAAAAATAAAGTACTTCTCCGTCCTTAGAAATTACAGTCCAGACACAAAATATTAATGATAGTGATAGTAATATTGAGCTAAAGGACAAGAATGATTCTAGGACAGTATCTGATTTTTAAAAGTGAAAAACAGTGATTAAAAACATTGGAATTAAATCAGTAATTCTCAACTGTTGTGACTTTGCCCCCCAGGAACACAGTAATGTCATGACAATTTTGCTTGTCACAGCTAGGGGGTTCTACTGGCATCCGGTAAATGAAGGCCAGAGATGCTGCCAGACATTCTCAACACACAAAGTAACCTCAACACAACAAAAATTACTGGCTTAAAATGTTAGTAGTGCCAGGATAAAGAAGCCCGCAGTTCAGTTCAGTCGTGCCTGACTCTTTGCGACCCCATGAAGCCCTAGATAGATGTTACTACAGACTGCATGTTTGTGTCTCCCCACATTTTATATGTTGAAGCCTAATCTCCATTTGGATGGGGTTTGGAGGTGGAGACTTCCAGAAGTGACTAGTTCTTGAGAGTGAGCCCTCATGAATGGGATCAGGGTCCTTATAAAGGAAGCTCCAGAGAGCTCCCTGCCCTTTTCTGCCACATGAGGTTAGCAAAAGACAGCTGTGTGTCAACCAGAAAGCAAATCCTCAGCAGACACCAAATCCGCCAGTATTTTGCCTGTGGATTCCCCAGCCTCTAGAACTATAAGAAATAAACTTTTGTTATTTAGAAGCTACCTAGTTTATGGGATTCTGTTGCTGCTGCTAAATCGCTTCAGTCGTGTCCGGCTCTGTGTGACTCCATAGACGGCAGCCCACCAGGCTCCCCCGTCCCTGGGATTCTCCAGGCAAGAACACTGGAGTGGGTTGCCAGTTCCTTCTCCATTGCATGAGTGTGAAAAGTGAAAGTGAAGTCGCTCAGTTGTGTCCAACTCTTCCCGACCCCATGGACTACCGCCTACCAGACTCCTCCCTACATGGGATTTTCCAGGCAAGAGTACTGGAGTGGGGTGCCATTTCCTTCTCCGATGGTATTCTGTTACAGACACCTAAACAAACTAAGTCAGATATTAATTTTAAAATCTTTTTTTTTTTTTTTCAGGAGGCAATGGTAAAATTAAAAGAACACATAGTACATTATTTTGAATCTTGAAATAAGTATGATATGCCATATTATACTTTCAAACCAGACAAGAAATATTTCAAATAAAATATATCTCTTAAAAACCTCTGGATATTTCACTGGAAACAGATGCAGGTCACTGAAGTACTGTCAGCTCTTTCAGTAACTAAGTTTAGCTTCTATTGCAGTTCTGATACTTTTAAGAATTCTTAGAAATTTTATACATAGAGGGCAAAGAACTCTTTGGGAAACATAGTCCTATGTATAGCAGAAGTGTATCTTCTGCCTCTAGCTGAAATTAATCTTTTCTAACAACTGTATTTTAAGTACCTGCCCTGTTTAAATGTCACCTTCTCACTAAGGGCTTCCCGAGTTCCCCAGGAGAGAATTAGTCACTTTTCCCCCGGTGCTACAAGGATACTTAGAGCACATCTCAGTTATAACTCTTTCAAGATAGTATTTAAAAATCTTGCTTATCATTATCCCAAAGCCCCAAGCCTGGAGTTCATCCAAGATTGAACTTGGATGAGCTATTATTTTTCTTAAAACTGATCATAGTGCCTGAAATGTAGTGGATGCTTAATAAATATTGATGAAGTGAATGAATGAGAATGCATATGTGATTTGGGTTGTAAATTTTAAGAAGTCTTAACTTGAACTTTTGGACCTGATGATACTGAGTATGGATTAAAACTTCATCCATCCATCCATTTTATAAATATATAAAACACATCACAAGTTACACGCTCATCAGACTTCTTTAGTATCAGAGGCTTGTAGAGTGCACAGTGTTTGATAGCTTCAGAGACCATAAAATACCATTGTGCGTTCAGTGGCCAAAAGGAAAAAAGGAAAAGAGGGAAGAGAGAAGAAAGAGAAGTTCCCCAAAAGCCACTGGGCATATAATCATATATCATTCTCCATGTTCTACCCCCAGAGGCTCTCCTTGTGAAAGGCCTTAAAGCGGAGAACAAAGTGGGATTAAAGTATTTTTTTACCCCAAAAGAGAGACTGGAGTATTACCTTAAAAATTATTGATATCAATGGATGTCAAGTATTAGAATTACATGTGTCCCAGAGGTTAATGGAAGAGACAGACAATCTTAACAAAATTAATTCTATGTCCTGAAATTCTTTATGTCCTCTTAAAGTGAGGTGTCAGGCCATTAACCTTCCCATGTCCATAATCATAATAGCTCTGTTTCTACTTTAGGAAAGAGAGGCATACATTTCACTCAACCAGAATTTTCCTATGGTGTAATAAGGTGTAATTGAAGGTAGTATTTACTTAAAGGAGGGTAAAACTGTCAATTTGAAATATTAGTCTTTATACAGCCTCCTTGGATTAAAGCATCATAATCCTATCGTAGAATTTCATGCCTTTTCCTAGCTGACACATATTTTGGTTAGAGGTGAAGCACAGCATTAGAAATGAGGTAGGGATCTTCTGAGTTCAGATATCCTGTAGAACAAAAGGAAGACAACTTTTAATTTATGTAATTTACTTTTCCCTCCTCCGTGACTTACAAAGTATATATCCCTCTTGAGAGAGAATCCTGTGAGAGCAATGCATAGATAGATTCCATATGAAATATTAAAAGTGTCAGAATCTTATTACACCTAGGAAAGAAATCTCATTGCAATAGACCATACTTATTAGCTGTCTTAGATCTACAATGATTAAGGTATATATGAAACAAACTGTGAAATGTCTATTTTATTGCCCGTGTGTGCTTAGTCATGTCCAACTCTTTGAGACCCCATGGACGGCAGCCTGCCAGGCTCCTCTGTCCATGTAATTTTCCAGGCAAGACTACTGGAGTAAGTTGCCATTACCTACTCCAGGGGATCTTCTCAACCCGAGGATTGAAACTGCGTCTCTTGCATTTCCTGCATGGGCAGGTGAATTTTTACCACTGTGCCACCTGGGAAGCCCATTTTATTGCAGAAGTTTGTGACAATTCCCAGTAGAGTTTGGTGATGACCCTCATATACTCTTGTTGACATCTGGGTGTTCATTGCATACTGCATGATTCTACATTAACTTTCAAAATACCAGTGTCACATATGCAGGTGAAAGAAATAGATCCAAACTAAGTCGATATTTGGTTTCTCCTGGTTCTTTACTTAGACTTACAGGAAGAATATATTTCTATTAAATTTTGTCCCTATATTCTTGAATACTAGAAGTCTGTATTCATTTTTTACTCAGGTTACTTTGCACATTTCTATCACATTTTAATACATTTATCTTATTAAATTTAATTTAATTATTAAATTAAATCTTATTAAATGTTATTAAATTAAATATCTTATTAAAAGATAATCTTTTAATACATTTATCTTACAAGGATATATTCTGGATTCTGCTGTAAATAATACACTTAGCAACAATAATTGGGCTTCCCTAATAGTTCAGTTGGTAAAGAATCCACCTGGAATGCAGGACACCCTAGTTTGATACCTGGGTTGGGAAGATCCGCTGGAGAAGGGATAAGCTACCCACTCCAGTATTCTTGGACTTCCCTTGTGGCTCAGCTGGTAAAGAATCCACCTGCAATGGAAGAGACCTGGATTTGATCCCTGGGTTGGAAAGATCCCTGGAGAAGTGAAAGGCCACCCACTCCAGTATTCTGGCCTGGAGAATTCCATGAACTGTATAGCTCTCGGGGTCGCAAAGAGATGGACATGCCTGAGTGACTTTCACTTTCAGTAATAATAATTAATATACATTTTAGTCCTATTTTTCTAAATTGGCTAATAATTCCCCCTCTCTCTCCACTCTCCTCTATGTTTTCTAAATTTTTACAGATAGCTAAAACTGTCTTCTGAAAAGAAAAACACTTATTTATGTATGGGTACAGAATATGTGCCTTTATTTATGTATGGGTACATTCCTTAAATGCAATCAAATGTGTGATGCCTGAACATTAGAATAGGAATTTCATACAATTGGAATTATCTTTCCAAATGATGAAATGATGTTCTAAATCTTCTTTCAACATGTTATTCCAGCCTCCCCAAACTACCACAACTCTAAAGATTGCATATTTTTTCTGTCCTGCACTCCTCAATGAATCAAAATGGCACTCTATCATTTCTGTACATATGTATGTAGAAGAAGAAATGTTTTCAGCCATAGAATGGTTAAAAGTATCATTTAGACCTGGTAAAAATTATTAAAGACATTCAAGTTTTCTGTGAAGTTTGACTAGCTGCTAAATGAAAAGTTATTTTTCCTTGAAACCTAGAAATGTACAAGTATCTGCTTATTAGTTAAGGACCTAATATAAAATCACAATAAAAATCAACTAAATAAAGTATTCAATTACAGTCACATGGAGAGCAGTCCCTTAAAAAGAGAAAGCTAAATAAAAAGAAAGAAATATTAACGCTATTGAGAAAATAAAATGCCTAAATATACTTAAAAATAGAACAATAGGAACATAAAAAAACCTCTGACCAACATAATGTAGTGCACTTGAAAAGTGACATAGGAGGAATTGCATCAGTTAGAAAATATGTTCATGAAGAAAGGGGGAAAATTGAAGTGATATATATTCCAGGTAAACATTATGGATAATTTTTTTTCAGTTGGCTCACTGATATGTTTCCCTCTGAGATCTAAAAGTAAACCAAACTACGTAAATGAGAAAAAAGCAAAAACTGAGAAAAGTGAAAAACAAATATGCTTAGAAATTCTGTAACTTATTCTGTTTGATGGATAAGCAATGAGTTTATGTAAAATGTGAACATATGTTGAATACAGTGATAAATAGTTCTGCTTCTGAGACCAGACATACCTAAGATTCCTTACACCACAAAGTCTTTATTTCCTATTTTTAATGTGAGTCTGGTAGATTTATCGAGAGAAATAATATTCAGCACATAAAGAGCTTATCTCAGTGTCTGGTACAAAAGAAGCCTTGTAAAGTTAGATATGCTATAGGTAGAAACAAATTGTGGGGTCTTCCTTGAAAGATGATTTTTGTTTGGGAGATGATCTGAATATGTTCACATTTGGAGTGAGAGAAATGCTTAAGGTAATTTTTGAAAATAATTTATTCTAGCTCTACAATTACATGGCCACATTTTCACAGGGTCAGAAGTTCTGTATATGGGCAATATGACTACAGCATAGATTACAAGCTATTTCAAGTCAGTTTTTCATTCTCTTACACATTCCCCAAGTCATTTTATACCAGTATATGTTCAAAGAGCATAAGAAAAATTTTGACTCAATATATGGATCAATGATCTTATATATCTAAACACAGATTATTGTTTCTATTAATCTATCCCTCAATTCACAGAAGATTTCTTTTCTATCAGGACAGCAACCCCTGTCATGTCAAAGGCAACATCTCAGTAATAAAACCAGCACAAGCAGAACAGGACATTGTACACAGGAGCCGTGCCCTGCTAACATGAAGACATTATAATGATGCAAAGCAACGAGCAGAATAACAGTTTGCCGACAGAAGACAAATTTTCTTCCCTTAGAAGGAATGCCTACAAAGAATACCAACAAGAAAGCATGACATCTCAAACTGCTCAAGCTGGGATATGTTTTCTTATCGTGATGAAAAGAAAAATGGATTCATGGCTAACTCTGATAAGTTAACAGAGATAATGTGTTGTAGTAAACATTAATTTATCATTCCATTGCTA
Organism: Dama dama; assembly: GCF_033118175.1. NCBI lineage: Eukaryota > Metazoa > Chordata > Mammalia > Artiodactyla > Cervidae > Dama > Dama dama. Next base: position 87,283,420 of record NC_083689.1, read on the forward strand.
AGAAACAAAAGGAAATAAAATAATAAAGAAAGAAGCAATGTTTTGGAGCAGAACTGTATAACCAATCAATGAAAAACTAAATAAAACTGGATAGCTGGCATTCAATTGAGTAAAATATTTAAAATTAAATTCTCTACTTTTGAAATAGAAAGCTCTAGTTCCTCTTTGAAATAAAGTGACCACAATTAGGTAAAAGTTAGAAAAATATCCATCCAAAAAAGAAGAAATGAAATTGTCAGGTACAATTTAGTAGCATGTTGAAAATCTCATTTGTGAATGGAAATTCTCATTACCCAAGAAGTTTTTCCAAATAAACATATTAGCCTTCTGTTAGCTGATCATTGCAGACATCTTCAACTGTCCAATGAAGTAATCTGTCTTCCTTTTGAAATGCAAAAAAAGTTTAAGAATATTATCAATAATGTTGTAAAGTTATAGGGTACTCTATGAAACTGAAAACAAAGGACAAAAATTAGATATACAGTAATTCTAAACTAGATCCCTCTGTTATCAAGAACCACAAGAGCAATACAGATGTATAACAGACACTGTCATACAAAGCAATTAGATTAGCCCTTGCAGCCATGCTATTGTTGAGAAGAATACAAATTTCAACATTATTTTACCAATTTTAGCAACATAATCAATACACATAATTCCTGCCAACATACCAATTATATGTATTTTGCTGTATCTTGTTACCATTGAAATTGTCACATATTTATCACGTATGCCCCTCTTTGTGGCTTAAGTAGCTTAAATATACATTCACATATTTCATTCAAATTTGTGGAAAGACATATTAAGAGTTCTTTAAGAGATATCATCAAATGCAAAAATTGAAAACTAAATAGGATTTTGTTGTTTATATCAAATTAACACAGAAGTGATCTTATCCCATTCGAGCCCATGGCAACTACTAATCTACTTTGTGTCTCTGAGTTTGTTTATTCTGGACATTTCATATAAATGAAATCATATAAGTTATCATTAAAATTTAACCAAAAAAGTTCAAAATATAGGGAACTTATAGACTCTTGAGAATAAGAATGATACTAAGAAATGTTAAGAAAAAAGAATAAAAATAGGAAGACAAGGCATCTGGGAATAATGTATGATGTCTACCAAAGGAAACTCTAGAGGCACATGACTTGAGTTCCTCTACATATTCATTCATTCAGTCAAAAATATTTATGTGCTTCCATGTACCATTTTTTGTTTTTTGTTGTTTAAGTTGTTCAGTCGTGTCCAACTCGTAGCGACCCCATGGGCGCCTGCCCTGCTTCTCTGTCCATGGGGTTTGTCAGGCAAGAATACTGGAGTGGGTAGCCATTCCCTTCTCCAGGGGATCTTCCCAGCCCAAGGACTGAAACTCTGTTTCCAGGATCTGCTGCATTGCAGGGGGAGTCTTTACTCCTGAGCCACCAGGGAAGCCCAAAAGGGTTACTACATATTGATAAAATGTTAAATCTCTAGGTCAGGAAGCAACAGTTAGAACTGGACATGGAACAACAGACTGGTTCCAAATAGGAAAAGGAGTACTTCAAGGCTCTATATTGTCACCCTGCTTATTTAACTTATATGCTGAGTACATCATGAGAAATGCTGGGCTGGAAGAAGCACAAGCTAGAATCAAGATTGCCGGGAGAAATATTAATAACCTCAGATATGCAGATAACACCACCCTTACGGCAGAAAGCAACGAGGAACTAAAAAGCCTCTTGATGAAAGTGAAAGAGGAGAGTGAAAAAGTTGGCTTAAAGCTTAACATTCAGAAAACTAAGATCAGGGCATCTGGTCCCATCACCTCATGGGAAATAGATGGGGAGACAATGGATACAGTGTCAGACTTTGTTTTGGGGGGCTCCAAAATCACTGCAGATGGTGATTGCAGCCAAGAAACTAAAAGACGCTTACTCCTTGGAAGGAAAGTTATGACCAACCTAGATAGCATATTAAAAAGCAGAGACATTACTTTACCAATAAAGGTCCATCTAATCAAGGCTATGGTTTTCCCAGTAGTCATGTATGGGTGTGAGAGTTGGATTGTGAAGAAAACTGAGCGCTGAAAAATTGATGCTTTTGAACTGTGGTGTTGGAGAAGACTCTTGAGAGTCCCTTGGACTGCAAGGAGATCCAACCAGTCCATCCTGGGGAAGATAGTCATGGGTGTTCATTGGAAGGAGTGATGCTGAAGCTGAAACTCCAGTACTTTGGCCACCTCATGCTAAGAGTTGACTCATTGGAAAAGACCCTGATGCTGGGAGGGATTGGGGGCAGGAGGAGAAGGGGGAGACAGAGGATGAGATGGCTGAATGGCATCACCGACTCGATGGACATGAGTTTGAGTAAACTCCAGGAGTTGGTGATGGACAGGGAGGCCTGGCGTGCTGCGATTCATGGGGTCACAAAGAGTCGGACAGGACTAAGCTACTGAACTGAACTGAACTGAAATCTCTAGTGTCATGTATCAGTTCTGATCTTATATCAACACATAATAGTTTAAAATATGTAAAGCTAAAACTAAAAGGAATAAATTGACAAATCAACTGTCAAGGCAGATTTTAAACCTCAAACCCTAATAATTGATAGAACAAGGAGATAAAATAGTTAAGCATATGGCAAAATGTACAATGTTGGTCCTTTAATGGACTGGAACCTGGTGGTCCGGAGTCGACGATAAGAAAGTAAGAGAGAGAAAGAGGCTGACATCCCCTGGTTTACGCGGAAAGCCAATAGAGTACTGTTCTTAGGGCTTGCGCTGCTGCACGTAGGCACCAGGCGCCCTCTCGAGTGGGTGAAGGTACAGTGTGCCTTCTGGAGAGGGTCTTAGAAGCCCAGGCAAGAAAGTGATCTCAGCGGGCCTCCGCGCTCCAAGGAATTAGCCAGAAATAGAGAGATAGAGAGAGAGAGAGAAAGAAAGAAAGAAAGACACGGGGACCCAAGCTCTGATGGAGCAAAGGTGTTTTAATCAACAAGGTGTGGGCATATATAAGGTAGTAATTCTCAGCAAAGGTAAAGATTAAAATTCCAGATGTACAAAACATAACTGGATCCATATCAAAGAGAGAGTTGCAAACAATCACCTTTTACCATGTGGCTCATAAAAAGGAAGAGGGTACTTATCACCATAATGAGAAATGCATGGATTCCTCAGCCCCAGCAAAGGCATGCCTCTCCTCTTAATTCTTGACTATTCAGGAATTAATAAGGGCCAGAGGGTTCCTGACAGATCCAAAACAGCACACAGGAAGCCTCTTGTTAAATGCTTCCTGACAGTACAACATATACTTGATCTAAGGACGCATATAGAGCAATGCCAACAAGTGGAGAATACATATAATATCCCATGCATATAATCTGGCTCAAACATTTAACTGTTCACCATACCAACATCACATTTTTAGTTACAGAAAACAATTTAGTAACATTCAGTAATCATTTGTGAGAAAAATTCTCGGTAAAATAGAATCCAAGAGGATTCCTTTCTTCATTTGTTTTCTTCACTATAAACCTCAACAAAATTCAGACCCACAAGAAATGATACATTTGCACATAAAGCAGGCCTGACTACTGCCCTTCGCCATTGTATATGAGGGATTTGTGGATTTTGGTATCATCAAGAGTATTCACAGTGAATACTCAAGTGAATACTGAGGAACAACTGTGTATACTATTGTCTTGTCTTAGCTTTTCTTTTTGTTTGCATCCCTGTGGGGAAGAAACCTTGATGAAAGTTCTTTTTTTTTTTTTTTTTTCTTTTTACATTTTACATTTTTTGTTGTTGTTTAATTCCTAAGTTGTGTTCGACTCTTGTGGCCCCATGGACTATACTAGAATATAGGAGTGGATAGCCATTTCCTTCTCTAAGGGATCTTCTTGATCCAGGGATCAAACGTACGTCTCCTGCATTAGTAGGTGGATTATTTACCACTGAGTCACTAGGGAAGCCCTACCAATTTTTCAGTTCAGTTCAGTTCAGTCACTCAGTCATGTCCGACTCTTTGCGACCCCATGAATTGCAGCACGCCAGGCCTCCCTGCCCATCACCAACTCCCGGAGTTTATCCAAAATCATGTCCATCTAGTTGGTGATGCCATCCAGCCATCTCATCCTCTGTCATCCCCTTCTCTTCCTGCCCCAATCCCTCCCAGCATCAGGGTATTTTCAAATGAGTCAACTCTTAGCATGAGGTGGCCAAAGTATTGGAGTTTCAGCTTCAGCATCAATCCTTCCAATGAATACCCAGGACTGATCTCCTTTAGGATGGACTGGTTGGATCTCCTTGCAGTCCAAGGGACTCTCAAGAGTCTTCTCCAACACCGCAATTCAAAAGCATCAATTCTTCAGCGCTCAGCTTTCTTCACAATCCAACTCTCACATCCATACATGACCACTGGAAAAACCATAGCCTTGACTAGATGGACCTTTGTTGGCAAAGTAATGTCTCTGCTTTTTAATATGCTATCTAGGTTGGTCATAACTTTCCTTCCAAGGAGTAAGCGTCTTTTGATTTCATGGCTGCAATCACCATCTGCAGTGATTTTGGAGCCCCCAAAAATAAAGTCTGACACTGTTTCCCCGTCTATTTCCCATGAAGTGATGGGACCAGATGCCATGATCTTAGTTTTCTGAATGTTAAACTTTAAGCCAACTTTTTCACTCTCCTTTTTCACTTTCATCAAGAGGCTTTTTAGTTCCTCTTCACTTTCTGCCATAAGGGTGGTGTTATCTACATATCTGAGGTTATTGATATTTCTCTCAGAAATCTTGATTCTAGCTTGTGCTTCTTCCAACCCAGCGTTTCTCATGATGTTCTGTGCATATACCTGTCATTTATCACTTTGGTTGTGTTTTTGTTTTTTGTTTTTTTTACCATGGTCAAATTATGTAAGTTATCTATGCCTCAGTTTCCTCTACTGTTAAGTAGAACTATAAATAGAATTCTTAGCATGCATTCACATGCATTGCATTTTGCACAATGTAAACCTCCCAGTAAGCTGGCTTTACTTATTTACCAGCAAGTCAAGAAAAATGCTCCCACTGCAATATTGTAAGGATTCATCCCTGGGAATTTTACTTTTTAATATGACATGCATTTAACATAATGTTATTATATATGATACATCAGACATAATGACATATATGAATTCTTCTTTTATGTAAGGTCCTGAATATGTTTCTTGGATAATTGTTTCATAACAAAATAAAATATTAACTTAATGTCCCTATTTGTTGGTAATTCAATTCTTGCCTTTCCATACCATATGGAAAGTATTTTTTTTTTTTAAAGAAAATATTACTAACACCAAAAATCACTTTCCAGTTAAAATTCTTCACCCAAAAAGAACTCAGAAAAATAAGCGTATTTATAGAGTTGAGGGGTGTGTGGAAAACCATAGAATCAGTCATTTTATACATTCTGTTTCACATGAGGCTTTACTTCAAAGTCATGTAATAAAATTCTGAAGAAAATCCCTAGGTGATTAAAGACAGTGTAAACAAAGATAACCTGATTATTTTTAATGTCGTGTAGTTTTGACTATCCTTTTTAATTTCTGAGGTACATTTTAAAAATTTACAAGTATAAAAGGGATAGAAAAAAGGAAGAGATGGGTTTTAAAAGGAGAAGAGAAGCTCCAAAGGTGGGACAGTCTGTCACAGCAACAGCCAAAAAAGGAAAATTTCCATAAAGGAAATTGTCCCACATGAATAAAAGAAAATTAGCTTGACTCAAATAACATGTAGACACCACCTTAATTTCAAGGGTGATTTTGCTTTGTGAAAACCAAATTGCTTACCACAAAATGAATAATGGTGCTGACACAGTCTTACAGGCTTTGAGCTCGGCACATCTATTTAGTATAAATACTACAAATATTCGATTCCATACCAATTTTCCCTATTTGAAAAGCTGCAACCTATTTGGCTTTGACTTATCCACATATGTTCTTTATACATAATATTTTCCTCTACTTTATTTTTCATTTGCTTCTGATTGTGTGCGTGCTAAGTTGCTTCAGTCACATCTGACTCTTTGCGACCCTGTGGACTGTAGCCCACCAGGTTCCTCTGTCCATGGGATTCTCCAGGCAATAATACTGGAGTGGGTTGCCATGTCCTCCACCAGGGGATCTTCCCAATCCAGGGCTCAAACTCCAGTCTCTTATGTCTGCTGCATTGACAGGCAGTTTCTTTAAGGCCATAGAATAGTACATGCTAATACCAGTGGATCCAAACAAAACTAGGTTATTTAGCAGTAATCTAGGTAATCCAGAACATGCTAATATCAAATTTTATTTTGTAATAAGAAATTGTTCTGCTTCATCACATTTTAAAATTGTTATGTAATTAACATAGCATAAAATTCACCTCTTTAAATGATACTCCAATGACTTTTAGTATATTTGCAAGGTTATACAACCATCACCAGTAATTATTCCTGAACATTTTCATCACGCTGAAAAGAAATCCTACACCTATTAGCAATCTCTCCCATTTTCCCTCTCCCCTCAGTCAATGGCATCCACTAATCTACTTTCAGTCTATGAATATGCTTTTTCTGAACAGTTCACATAGAAGGGATTGTGTATGCTTAGTCACTCAGTTGTTTTCAACTCTTTGCAACCCCATGGACAGTAGCTTGCCAGACTCCTCTGTCCATGGAATTCTCCACGCATGAATAATGGAGCAGGTTGCCATTTCCTAGTCCAAGGAATCTTCCTGACCCAGGAATCAAACCCACATCTCTTGAGTCTCCTGCATTGGTAGGCAGATTCTTTACCACTGTGTCATCTGGGAAGCCCAGAAGGGATTATACAATATCATCAAAGTACTATCACAAAATTTGAAAACTTAAGAGTCTGCATAACTTTGAGAATGCAATAGTAGAGCAAAATGAAATATTTATATAGAATAGCACTGATAGGCAGAGAAATGTGGTATAGAAAGATTTGTAGAAAAGATTATTGTAAATAGAATGCTTAATAGACTTGTGGACACAGAGCGGGAAAGAGAGGGTGGGATGAGTTGAAAAAGTAGCAGTGACATATATGCACTATCATATGTAAAATAGATAGCTAGTGGGAATTTGCCATATATAAAAAACACTAGGAGCCCAGCCTGGCACTCTCTGATGACCTAGAGGAGTGGGATGGGGGGATGGGATGGAGGCTCAGGAGGGAGGGATGCATGTATATAATTATGACTGATTTGTGTTGTTATGTGGCAGAAACCACCACAACATTGTAAAGCAATTTTGCCATTATTAAAAAGTAAACTTAAAAAATACCACTTAAAATTTTTGATTTCCACCTCTTATTGATTCAAAATCTCCGAGAAGAAAGCCCGATTTTCCATATTTTTAAAAAGTATTTCTGGGGATTATATATTTAGCCAGGTTTTGGAAGATATACCATATTTGGATTCATTTCTAAAGAGGGTTATTTCTAGTCATTGATTGGATCAGTGACATATTTGCAAGATTTTGAGTTATTGAATTATTCACTTGAAGAAAAGAAAAAAATATATAAATAAGATTCAATAACAATCATACTCCATGCTAATGTTTTCATTACCTTTTAACTTGTTTATGCAAAGATTAATTACTTTACTGTGTTTCTTAGATATCTACAGACGTGCATAATTAAAAATTTTTGAAATGAAAATTAAATTCATATTTATTTAGTTTTCTTTGTTCTCACCTTCATTTGTTTTGTGTAAATAATGCTACACTTACTCATTCAATCAGTGCAAACAGAGAAATTATGCTGCTGTAAATTATTTCATTTATACTTCTAAACAGAATCATAATTACCAGAGGAAAATATTTACTTGATAATCCAAATGTCATGAACATTCTACATAAAATTTATTTCTTCACATAAAAAAAGTGATCAGTATTGAATTGAATATATAGTAAAAGATCAATCTAGTTTAATTTCCATTGAGTGAGAACAGTCTACCAATAAGTGTACTTTATTCTACTCTACATTTCCTTCAAAAATTTTCCCGTTATCTGCTTCAAAATTTTCTCTGTAACTGAGTGCTTCCATATATTTTAAACAGTACTTTCTTTTTTAATCTGTCTCTTCATATTTAACCTCTCTGATACAAGACTTGTGAAATTGAGTTGCCAGAAAGTTATAAATGATATATAATGTGTATTGCTAAAAATAGAAGCTCTGGCATGAAACTACTTGAGTGATGTGGCAAAATCAGAAACATTTGTACCCTCTTTGCCCCACAGACACAAATTATATAGTTTAGTTTCAGAGTTACATTGCTGTTTTTTTAATTAAAATTAACTTTCTATTAACTCTGCTTCTAATCCTTCAGTTATAAATTCCTTTTTCCCAAGAAAAGAAAACTGCACATGTGATTTTTCCTTGTGAAAGGCAAGGCAGGGAGCAAGGAGACCAGTGGTTGTATCTAGATGAGCAGTGAAGGTGGGGGGGAGAGTTAGAAGTTTACAAGCAACTGAACTTTGAGATTGAATCTTCATCAAAAATATAATTTCATATAAAGTTCTATATAAGAGCTAACCTTGAACATCCAAATATATCAACGAGCATGTGACTTCCATCGGGTTCTTAACTACTCTAATACTTTTCAGAGGGGTAATATACCGCCTCAAGCCAATCCTTTGTAGGTTATTTACTCCCAATGTTAGATGATGTAGTGTACTCATTTCCTAAAACATTTTAAGTGTCTTGATTTTCCTTAATTGAGTACTATGTACTCCTACAAAATTCTAATATTTAACGTCTCTACTTCCTGTTATTTCCTGGGCAATCTTTGCAACTGAGGTTAGTAGGCAGAAAGCTACATCAATATTTGGAGCTAAAAAAAGATTTGGTCACTGTTATTGCAATTAATTGAGGAAATCCTAAATTTGCAACCAAATTTAAAAATAGAAAGTCTTTATTCACTGACTTAATTTTAGTTTAGTTTCAGAGTTACATTACTGTTTTTTTTTTTTAATTAAAATTAACATTACATTAGCTCTGCTTCTAATTCTTCAGTTATAGATTTCTTTTTCCCAAGGCAAAGTAGATAATATTTTGTAAAACATTTAAGACTTATTAAGGGGTCCTTCAGGTTAATCTTTTCATAATGTTAGAAATACTTTCCTTTGAAATTAATCACCAGTTTTCTAGTTAATCAGTTTTATCACTTCAGTCTTTCATGTGCAAAATTTAGTCCATGGGTTACAAATACTGTTAGAATTTTCCTTTTTTTTTCTTTTTTTTTTGTTCTTTCAGCCTGTCCCTTGCTCTCTTGCTTCGCTCTGTCTTCCCTTGATCCTACTGACAGTTTGGATTTTTTTTTTTTTTTTCTTTTTCTTTTTTTTTCTTTTTTAATTTTTTTATTAGTTGGAGGCTGATTACTTCACAACATTTCAGTGGGTTTTGTCATACATTGATATGAATCAGCCATGGATTTACACGTCTTCCCCATCCCAATCCCCGCTCCCACCTCCCTCTCCACCCGATTCCTCTCGAAACATCCCACCCTCGCCTTCTCCCAGAGAGTTCAAAAGTCTGTTCTGTATTTCTGTGTCTCTTTTTCTGTTTTACATATAGGGTTATCGTTACCTTCTTTCTAAATTCCATATATATGTGTTAGTATGCTGTAATGTTCTTTATCTTTCTTGCTTACTTCACTCTGTATAAAAGGGGCTCCAGTTTCATCCATCTCATTAGAACTGGTTCAAATGAATTTTTTTTAATGGCTGAGTAATATTCCATGGTGTATATGTACCACAGCTTACTTATCCATTCATCTGCTGATGGGCATCTAGGTTGCTTCCATGTCCTGGCTATTATAAACAGTGCTGTGATGAACATTGGGGTGCACATGTCTCTTTCAGATCTGGTTTCCTCAGTGTGTATGCCCAGAAGTGGGATTGCTGGGTCATATGGCAATTCTATTTCCAGTTTTTTAAGAAATCTCCACACTGTTTTCCATAGCGGCTGTACTAGTTTGCATTCCCACCAACAGTGTAAGAGGGTTCCCTTTTCTCCACACCCTCTCCAGCATTTATTGCTTGTAGACTTTTGGATAGCAGCCATCCTGACTGGCGTGTAATGGTACCTCATTGTGGTTTTGATTTGCATTTCTCTAATAATGAGTGATGTTGAGCATCTTTTCATATGTTTGTTAGCCATCTGTATGTCTTCTTTGGAGAAATGTCTGTTTAGTTCTTAACACTTTTAAATAGCTGATTAGCCACTCTGTTCCTCTTAATCTCAATATATCCAAAATAATTTCTTTCCAATTTTTCCAAGGTTATAATACACACATGTACCTATAGAATACACCCTTTATTCCTGAGTCTTAATTGCCAGGTCCGTATTCATATCTTAAAATAAAACCTGCGTTGTGATGTAAAATTGTGCCGATACAATATTTTCACTACATTAGCCTGAAGCAAGAATGCATTCTGGAACTCAATTGCTTGGGTCTCTTAATAATCTTGTTCTTTTTATATCTATATCCAAAAGATTAAATGATTTAGAATATATTGGAGTTCATCTTAAACTAGAGTAAAACATGCAATATAGCAATGATGTTTGATTTAAAAGCACAGATGTGTGTATTGAAATGATACACATGACTCAGATCTAAGGACAGTCTTTTAATCAAATCAATACAGAAGCAAATTTAATACTCTAGCCATAAACGTGGCTCCTGTGCTGAATTCCTTTTTTTTTTTTTTTTGCCTCTTATTCTGACACATGGAAGATTCTAGTTATCTCTCTTCTCCCCTAAGGAATTCAATAGCTGGTTGAATTATGCATCTTGTCCTCATTCCGAGAAGGTGAAAGAATTAGTGCTCTACATAGTGATCTTGCTACCACCACCTCACTTCCTAGCTGTTGCCTGCTTACATTTTTTGTTCCTATACTACAGAAAAAGAAAGTGACTTAAGTTTTATTTTTCTCCTTTAGAGTCATGATGAATAATCATAAGGATGAGCCAATATGCTTTAAAAATCCAAAGGATAATAACTCTGTTCCAGCCCTTTTCTTAAAACAGATGCTCCACAGAAAGCATATTTCATTTCTGAAACCTTAAAAATATTGCCCAGCATGAGGTTGGATAGATATATAGTTTATAAGTCACAAGCATTTTAAAAATCACAATAAACAAACTTACAAAATCAGAATAAACTTAATATTTATAAGATGCTATAGTGCCTCTTACCTAAATTAATATATACTGAAACTGCATTTCTTTATGACACTGAAATATAATTTATTTTTTCAATGACTAAGAACAATAAAAAAAACTACAATAATTTCACAGTAGCAAGGTAAACGATATGAGAGCCATTATGGAAACCTGCCTCTATCTTGTGGGCACCAGGACCCATCCCCACCTACCAGTCTGTCAGTATCATTACTGAAACATATCAGGCCAGAGACACAGCCCAGCCACTGCCAGACTTGCTGCCTTCAGACGTCCTGAGCCCATAGCCACCCAGGATTCAGCCCTGTCCAGCAGTGGGCCTGGGACCTAGCCCTGTCCACAAGCTGCTCAACAAACCAACTTCAACCCACTCCACCCACAGGTTAGACAGCACTAGCCTCAGGATGCCCTGACCCCCAGCCCTGCACACCAGCAGGCCAAAAGCAGCTGTGGGCCCCCCGGGCCTTACAGACAGAGGCACCACACAGCAGCAGGCAGACCCCGACCTCAGGACATCTGGAGTTCCACAGACTGCTCTGTTAGGACCCAGACCACCTACTAAGAGAGAAGCATCAGGAACCCTTAAGCCCCAAATCCTCCCCACCAGTAGGCCAACACAATCTCTGGAACACCTTGGCCCCTCAGCCAATGGCCCCAGAATCCAACCCTAACCACTTTTGGCCTGACACCAGCTTTAGGACTCCCGCAGGGTGTAGTCGGAGACCCCGGGACCAAACTCTGCCCACCAAGTAGGCATGTGCTCTGGCTCCAGTTCCTCCTGTGGCAGGCAATACCTGCACCAGGCATGTTGGGCCACTCAACCAACCACCCAGGTCAAGCCCCGACATTCACCAGTGAGTCAGCATCAGCTTTGGGACACCTCAGACCCCAAAGCCAGCTGTGTCAAGACTGGGCCCACCCACTAGCAGGCCAACACGAGATCTGGGAAGCTGGATCTACCCATCAGTGGGCCAGCATTAGCACTGGCACTTCCTGAGGCCCTGCAACCAGCAGCCTTATGACCCTGTGCGGCCCAATAACAGTCATCAACCTCCAGACAAGACCGGGTGTGGCAACCAGCTGGGTCAGAAGCCAGGCACACCAGGCAGCGTGCCCACAGCAGTTAGCCCACCGCACGTAAAGACCCGTGCAGCGCACACAGGGGTCACTCCCAGAGCAAACATCTGGTGACTGAGTCTGCTTCTGAGACACACAAAACATCTCCTACAAGGAGGAACTTCTATAAGATTGGGAAATGTAACCAAATTACCAAATACATGGAATAAAAACAGCAAATGAGGTAAAATGAGGCAACAGAGTAATATGCTCCAAAAAAAAAAAAGAAAAAGACAAAATACCAGTAGAAGAGCTAAGTGAAGTGGAGATAAATTGTTGTTGTTCAGTCTTCCAGTCTTGTTTGACTCTTTGTAATCCCATGGACTGCAGGACGCCAGGATTCCCTGTCCTTCAGTATCTCCCAGAGTTTGCACAAACTCATGTTTGTTTGGAGTCAATGATGTCATCCAACCATCTCATCCTCTGTCACCCCTTCTCCTCTTGCCCTCAATTTTTCCCAGCACCAGGGTCTTTTCTTTTCTTTCTTTTTTTTTTTTTTTTTATTAGTTGGAGGCTAATTACTTCACATTTCAGTGGGTTTTGTCATACATTGATATGAATCAGCCATAGAGTTACATGTTTCGAAAGACCATGGTCTTTTCTAACGACTCAGTTCTTCGCATCAGTTGGCCAAGGTATTGGAGCTTTAGCTTCAGCCTCACTCCTTCCAATGAATATCCAGGGTTGATTTCCTTTAGGATTGACTTGTTTAAACTCCTTGCTGTCCAGTTCAGTTCCGTTCAGCCACTCAGTCATGTCTGACTCTTTGTGACCCCATGGCTGAGCTGGTAAAGAATCTGCCTGCAATGCATGAGACCTGGGTTCGATCCCTGGGTTGGGAAGATCCCCTGGAAAAAGGAAAGGTTACCCACTCCAGTATTCTGGGCTGGTGAATTCCATGGACAACATTCCATGAGCAACTTGCTGTCCAAGGGACTTTCAAAAGTCTTCTCCAGCACCACAGTTTGAAAACATCAATTCTTCAGGGCTCAGCCTTCTTTATGGTACAACTTTCCATCCATATATGACTACTGGAAAACACATAGTTTTGACTAGATGGACCTTTGTCAGCAAACTGATGTCTCTGTTTTTAAATCTGCTGTCTAGATTTCTCATAGCTTTCCTTCTAAGGAACAAGTGTCTTTGAATTACATGTCTCACTCATGGTCTGCAGTGGTTTTGTAGGCCAAGAAAGTAAAGTCTGTCATCATTTCCATTGTTTCCCCATCTATCTGCCATGCAGTGATGGGACCAGATGCCATGATCTTAGTTTTCTGAATGTTGACTTTTAAACCAGCTTTTTACTCTCCTCTTTCACATTCATCAAGAGGCTCTTTATTTCCTCTTTGATTTCTGCCATTAGGGTGGTGTCATCTGCATATCTGAGGTCATTGATATTTCTCCCCACAATCTTGATTCCAGCTTGTGCTTCATCCAGCCCGACATTTTGCATGATGTGTTCTGCATAGAAGTTAAATGATCAGGGTGACCATATATAGCCTTGATATACTCCTTTCCCAATTTAGAACTAGTTGGTTGTTCCATGTCTGGTTCTAACTGTTGCTTCTTGACCTGCATACAGGTTTCTCAGGAGGCAGGTAAGGTGGTCTGTTTTTCCCATCTATGTATTCTTGCCACCTCTTCTTAATATCTTCTGCTTTTGTTAGGTCCATACCATTTCTGTTGTTTTTTGTGCTATTATCAAAAAGACAACAAATAACCAGGGCTGGTGAGTATGTGAAGAAAAGGGAAGTCTTGTATACTTGTTGGTGGGAATGTAAATTGGTGCAACTGCTATGGAAAACAGTATAGCAATAACTCAAAAAACTAAAAATAGAACTGCCATATGAGCCAGCAGTTCTACTCTTGGGTATTTATTCAAAGAACACAAAACAGTAATTTTGGAGGAATATACACACTGCTATGCTCATTGATAAGATTGTATAGTTGATTGGATATGACCATTGAGAAAGAGGAAAACCAAGATTTCATTCAGATTTTTTTTCCTGTGGATTTAAAATGAATGGTGATGCCAGTAGATGTGACATAAGGGAGGGAACAGATAAGCTCAGTCTTGAACATACTAAGTTATTTTGGCACAGGTGAAGTTACCCAGAAGACAACCAGGTATTTGCTTCTGGAGCATGGTAGAAAGATCTAAGCTGAGGATACAGACATGAAGATCATATCTAGATAGTTGGTACTGAGGTTATGTGATTAAATAGTAATACAGGATGAGGTTTTTCCAAAAGCGATATGTTTCCAAAAATAATGTTCTCTCATAGTTTGAAATCCACACCGTATCAACTATTTTCTCATTTTGACCCACCAACAATGATGGGTACATTTAAAAATCTCCAATTTTAAAAGTAATATGGCAGTCAAATTTTCTTTATATTTCTTCTTTATAACTGAAATCTATTGAATGCATCTTATTTGCTGTGGATCTATTTTAAGTAACATTTAATATGTATCACCAAATCTTAAATATTTCAGGTCCTTTTTTAAGATATTCAGTTTGGTTCAGTCGCTCAGTCGTGTCCCACTCTTTGCGACCCCATGAACCATAGCCCTCCAGGCCTCCCTGTCCATCTCCAACTCCCAGAGTCCACCCAAACCCATGTCCACCGAGTCAATGATGCCATCCAACCATCTCTCCTCTGACATCCCCTTCTCCTCCTGCCCTCAATCTTTCCCAGCATCAGGGTCTTTTCCAATGAGTCAGCTCTTCACATCAGGTGGCCAAAGTATTGGAGTTTCAACATCAGTCCTTCCAATGAACACCCAGGACTGATCTCCAGGATGGACTGGTTGGATCTCCTTGCAGTCCAAGGGACTCTCAAGAGTCTTCTCCAACACCGCAGTCCAAACTTCAATTCTGCGGCACTCAGCTTTCTTTATGGTCCAACGCTCACATCCATACTTGACCACTGGAAAAACCATAGCCTTGACTAGATTGACCTTTGTTGGCAAAGTAATGTCTCAGCTTTTTAATATGTAGTCTAGGTTGGTCAAAACTTTCCATCCAAGGAGTAAGCATCTTTTAATTCCATTGCTGCAATCACCATCGGCAGTGATTTTGGAGCCCAGAAAAATAGTCAGTCACTGTTTCCACTGTTTGCCCATCTATCTGACATGAAGTGATGGGAGCAGATGCCATGATCTTAGTTTTCTGAATGTTGAGCTTTAAGCCAACTTTTTCACTCTCCTCTTTCACTTTCATCAAGAGGCTCTTTAGTTCTCCTTCACTTTCTCCCATAAGAGTGGTGTCATCTGCCTATCTGAGGTTATTGATATTTCTCCCGGCAATCTTGATTCCAGCTTGTGCTTCCTCCAGCCCAGCGTTTCTCATGATGTACTCTGCATATAAGTTAAATAAGCAGGGTGACAATATACAGCCTTGACGTGCTCTTTTTCCTATTTGGAACCAGTCTGTTGTCCCATGTCCAGTTCTAACTGTTTCTTCCTGACCTGCATACAGGTTTCTCAAGAGGCAGGTCAGGTGGTCCAGTATGCCCATCACTTTCAAAATTTTCCATGGTTTATTGTGATCCACACAGTCAAAGGCTTTGGCATAGTCTAAACAGAAATACATGATTTTCTGGAACTCTCTTGCTTTTTTGATGATCCAGTGGTAGTTGGCAGTTTGATCTCTGGTTCCTCTGCCTTTTCTAAAACCAGCTTGAACATCTGGAAGTTCACGGTTCGCATATTGCTGAAGCCTGGCTTGGAGAATTTTAAGCATTACTTAACTAGTGTGTGAGATGAGTGCAATTGTGCAGTAGTTTGAGCATTCTTTGGCATTGTCTCTCTTTGGGATTGGAATGAAAACTGACCTTTTCCAGTCCTGTGGCCGCTGCTGAGTTTCCAAATTTGCTCTCATACTGAGTGCAGCACTTTCACAACATCATCTTCTAGGATTTGAAATAACTCAACTGGAATTCCATCACCTCCACTAGCTTTGTTTATAGTGATGCTTCCTAAGGCCCACTTGACTTCACATTCCAGGATGTCTGGCTCTAGATGAGTGATCACACCATCGTGATTATCTGGGTCATGAAGATCTTTTTTGTACAGTTCTTCTGTGTAGTCTTGCCACCTCTTCTTATTATCTTCTGCTTCTGTTATGTCCCTACCATTTCTGTCCTTTATTGAGCCCATCTTTTCGTGAAATGTTCCCTTGGTATCTCTAATTTTACTATGTTTATTTTTAATATTTTCATTAAAATTGGTATGTTCATATTTAAATTGTCTCTAAATTAAGAGTTCTCATTCAGCAATTTTTCTTCATTTCTAAAGACTTCTTCTTAGCTAGTTGGTAAATAAAACATAAGATATAAGAATAGTTACTTAAGATTTTTTTTAAGCCTTCATTTTTTTTTTCCCTAGGCCCATCTGTTGTGTTGGCTTCACTAAGATCACTTACTTAATATTCTAAAAGGAAATAAATTGCTGAATGACTGAATTTTCCAAAGAAAAAATCTTTTCAATTTTGGTGCTTACTTTTTCTTCATTATTGAAGACTCATAGCAGAAAAATGTAGAGAAGTTCATAATATCAATTAAAGTACAAATATATTGGATTCATATTGAAAATGCTAACAAAGACAAAATATGCCCAGTTGTCTTCCATAAAGGTAGGAATTTGTTTCATTCATTTAGGTATGACCAACCTTATTTGGCCAGAATTATTTTAAAATGACCCAAATATTGTCTGCTTTAAATTATTCTGTCTCTATGAGTAGCCCCACCATAGCTCCATGTGAATCAGCAAAGCTGGCACGCGAGGCTAGTAGCAGCATAATATGCCAGAAAATTCTCACTTCCCTCAAATATTCTCCAGTTTTCTCTCCCCTCCTTCAGAATGATTTTCAAGGATAAAAGTAAACTCTCCTCCAAATGCAAATTCTCGTTCTAAGTGAAATATTTGCTAAATTTCTGATATTAGCCACATTTCCTGAGACTTCAACTCAGTTGGTAAAGAATCCGCATGCAATGCAGGAGACCCTGGTTCGATTCCTGGGTCGGGAAGATCCCCTGGTGAAGGGATAGGCTACCTACTCCAGTATTCTTGGGCTTCCCTTGCGACTCAGCCAGTAAAGAATCTGCCTGCAGTGTGGGAGACCTGGGTTTGATCCCTGGGTTGGGAAGAGCCCATGGAGAAGGGAAAGGCTACCCACTCCAGTATTCTGACCTGGAGAATTATGTGGACTATACAGTCCATGGGGGTCACAAAGAGTTAGACACAACTGAGTGACTTTCACTTCACCTCACTTCACCTGAGACTTACAGCACGTTGTTTCTTCTGTAGCCAGCACACCACGGACACAAAATAACACACAAAAACATGTTTAATAACTATTAAACAGAAATTCCTAATTTCCTGAGTATTAGAAAAAAAATACTTTTTTTTTCTTCCCTTTTTGGTAATGACTGGTGCTTAGTTCAACTGTCCCAGGTGGTCTTTTACAATGCTAGACGTGAAGGAAGGCATGTGTGCTCAGTCGTGTCCAACTCTGTGTGACCTCACGGACTGTAGCCCACCAGGCTCCTCTCCATGGGAATTTCCAGGCAAGGATACTAGGGTGGATTTCCATTTCCTTCTCCAGGTGATCTTCCAGACTCTGGGATCAGACCTGCATCTCCTTGGTCTTCTGCATTGGCAGGCATATTCTTTACCCCTGAGCCACCTGTGTGCTTAGCATCACAGTGCTTAGCACCAGCAACCAAAATCTCAGTAGTCATACATAATTCATTAAATTCTTAATAATTTATTTGTTTATGTGTTGGCCTGATTTGACATCACTGATTCTGTTATATTCATCACTTATTTGTTTCTCTACATTTATACCTACACTCCCGCTTAAATTGAGTTAGTTTCAAAATGAACATGCTTGAAATACAGCAATAACTCCATCACCTGCAAGGTGGAACGCAAAATCTTTATTCCAGTTCTTTGTAATTTGGCCAAAACATTTCTTCCCTAGCCTGTTCTGCTGAGGTGTACTCTCTCATAAGAATCCATCGGTGTACCACAGTGAAATCTGAACATCTGCCATGTAGATTCACAGATACATCCTTTTGCCTGTGCTCTTTGCTCTGAGAAAAAAATTGTTGATGAGATTGTTCTTTCCTGTGCCTTTTCCTAGAGAATCTTTAATTGTCCCTGAAGCCTTAGCACTAAAGCTCAGAACTCTAAACGCCTTGCAGCTCCAAACGAATTCCACTAGCACAACCCAGAATCAGGTTACCGCTGAGCCTCTCAGTGAACCTTCAGCACACATTTACTGACCTGCTCCTGTCTCCCTGATGTACTGAAGCTAATGTGGCGAACAAGACAAAGCCCCTGCTCTCATGAAGCTCATGTTCTTGTGAGAAAGGCAGAAAATAAGTGCAAATAAAATGTTTGTAGCCCACCAGTGTTCTCTGTCAATGGTGCCATAAAGAAAAATAAATTATGGATTGGGGAATAAAAACACGGAAGAAGGGTTAATTTAGCTAGGATCATCTGATAAGACCTGGGTTGTGGTTTTTAAACACTTGAATAAGGTATTCTTGTAGATACCCTCTTCAAAACTTCTCATTATACTGTAATTAAACTTGAAATTCTTTTATACATTATCCTTGAATTGGGTAGTTTTCTACTCAGAGAAAAAAAATGGCTTTGAAGACAGGTAATTGAAACGTCATACATTTACATCAGAAACACATTATTTTATTCTACAACGTATTGGGCCAAAGTCCTTTATTTGAGTATGAATCTGCTGATTAAAGGTTTAATATCATTTTTCATAAAACTCAAATATTGATCTCATTCAAGTGTAATGAGAAATCAAAGATAAAAAGTTCTAAATAAAGATGTATTTCATGATGTTTAGGATTTTTTTTCTCAACCTTTGAAAGCTTTTCACTTATACGCTAAATCAATAATTTTAGTGACCTATTTTTATCAATTATCATTTGATAAAATTATTTTTGTTTTTACTAATTATTTCTGAAACATTTTCACAGTTTTCATATAATGACACAATTTTTTCCCTACACATTTACATAATTTATGTCCATATGTAATATTATTTGAATTTTGAAATTATAAAAAGCACAATTCACAGAGACATTGTTGTAAAGTACTGGTACCACTTTCTTTATTAGGTTAGTTGTAGATAGATGGACATGTTTCATTATTATTATTATTTGAGCTGTATTACTCTACTATATATACTATTATATGTGTTATTTTAAAAAAATAAATTAATAGTAACTTCAGTTGACATAAGCATGATTAGAAAAAATAGCCAATTCTCTTGGCAAGCATGTAACACTGTTTGTAGTAAAAGAAGAAAAGCATCTCTAAATTACCCTTTCAGTGTACTTGGATATCCATCAGCTCTGTGTTAGAGCAGGAATGGGAGTGCCAGGTCATGTGCTACAATTCAGTTACCTATTAGGTAGGATTCCTTTAAGAAAATTTCTCTTACATTTGTAGGCAGGCATCTGTCTCATCGATTCATCTGTGACCTCTTTACATTTGGAGCCTGGCTTTTATGCAGGTCTGTATAATTCTCAGGATTTGTAATGACACAGTATGCACTTAATATTAAAATACTTGTTCAATGAATAAAAGAATGTTGAATGATTGAAACATATGCACATTTGTTTTACATATGCTTTTCCTCTGTCACTTGAAAAATTGAGTAGTTCTTGTTCTAATATTTTGTTATTTGCATCTTGCTGCTGCACTTAGTAACTTGGAATTAACTGAGTAATAGTATTTTCAGTCTGCAAGTTATAGTCACAGGAAAATGAGTTTCAAGAATGCACATGATTTCCTATTTGGGGGCATGAAATGAAGTTGTGTTTATAATGTCTGGTTGGAGAAAAAAAAAAAGCTATATTACTTTATGAAGTTTCTATAGAATTATAGCAATTATTTAAAGAGTTACAAAAAAGTTATAATCACAGTTTACCCAAAAACTGATAAGTATTTAAAATCCCTTGTTTCCTGAAATTAGAATAAGCCTTTAGAATCCTAAAAACATTAATATATTTAGACAGGTATTTTATGATAAAATTAAGCACCATGACTAACAGTCCTGAATGATGTTGACAGGCTATAAAACCAAAACCTTGTTGTATTAGCATTTGCATTCAGGATTAATTTTGTTCATGTACAGAAACAAATGCCTTATTGAATTCCATAGAACATAATAGCAGCTCTATAGGCATAAAGCCATACCACAATATCAGTTTATTAGTCTTAGAAATTACAGAATTCCAGCTCCAGCTATTCTTTGTTAGGTTCAAAGACCAAACTATTAAACAGGAATACATTTATATTTCTAAATGCTCAAAGTAAGTGGTCTCTTTGGTGTTCTCCATTATGGAGAATTCTATAAAATTAATCCTTAAAGACATCTTCTGACGCTGTGTCTACATGACACCAGAGCACTAGGATGAAAAGTGAAAATTTTAGCTATCCAAATGTCTGTTAATATCTGGTGTCTCAGCATCATGTGAATAGAAAACTTAGGACACTGAAACTTTCCCTTTATTATATATGCTCTGAATCACTTATATGCATTAGTAAAGTAAATTTGAGCAGGCTACCTGCTGAGCAAAGTCACCCTCACATCAAACCACAGTCTTGAATATGAGCATCCTTCTAGGAGCTAGGAAATACCCTTAAATAAATTTAAAGTCTCAGCTGGCCAAACCTAAGTTAGCTAAATTTTATAAGCATATATATATATATAGGCTTCCCAGGTGGCACTAGTGGTAAAGAACCCGCCTGCCAGTGTAGGAGATATGGGAGACACAAGTTCAATCCCCTGGAGGAGGGCATGGCAACCCACTCCATGACACTTGCCTGGGAAATTCCATGGACAGAGGAATCTGGTGGGCTACAAGTTCATGGGGTAACAAAAGAGTCCTCAAACACGACTTGTGATAAACAACAACAAATTTTTCTGTTGGAGATTGTGTACAAAAGCATGGAAGTATAAATGTGATGCCTTTGGGTAACAGAGTATTTTGATGTGGCTGAGATGTAGGATGCAGAGGAACTTAAAGTCACAGAGCAAATGAAATGGTACAGTTCCCCATAATCAATGGGAAAAAAATCCTTGATACAGCTCTGAAGATCCATGTAGTGAAGCAAAATTTCTTACTTCTTAAGACCTTATCTTTGATACCACAGAAACTTTAATTTGATTTTTGGCACTCTAACTTGCTTATTTCACAGGGTAACTATATATTAAGTAGCTCTCTCTCTCTCTCTCTCTGTCTGTCTCTTTCTGTCTCTCTCTATATATATATAGATGCTATTATATACATAATATTACTGTTACATACAATGTGCCTGAAGAACTATGGTTGGAGGCTCATAACATTGTACAGAAGGCAATGACCGAAACTATCCCAAAGGAAAAGAAATGCAGGAAGGCAAAGTGGTTGTCTGATAAGGCCTTAACATAGCTGAGGAAAGAAAATCAAAAGGCAAGGGAGAAAGGGAAAGAGATATTGAACTGAACTCAAGAGTTACAGAGAATAGCAAGGACAGATAAGAAGGCCTTCTTAAATGAACAATGCAAAGAAATAAAGGAAAACAGTAGAATGGGAAAGACTAGAGATTTCTTCAAGAAAATTGGAGAGATCAAGGAAACATTTCGTGTGAGGATGGGCATGATTAAAGGACAGAAATGGTAAGGACCTAAGGGAAGCAGGAGGTATTAAAAAGAGGTGGCAAGCATACAGAAGAACTATTCAAAAAAGATCTTAATGACTCACATAACCACCGTGGTGTGGTTACTCGCCTAGAGCCAGACATCCTGGAGTGTGAAGTCAGTGGGCCTTAGAAAGCACTAATATAATCAAAGCTAGTGAAGGTGATGGAAATCCAGCTGAGCTATTTCAAATCCTAAAAGATGATGTTATTAAAGTGCTGCACTCAATATGTCAGCAAATTTGAAAATAACAGTGGCCACAGAGCTACAATAAGTCAGTTTTCATTCCAGTCCCAAAAAAGGGCGATGCAAAAGAATGTTCAAATGACCATACAATTGTGCTCAGTTCATAATGCTAGTAAGGTTATTCTCAAAAATCCTTCCAGCTAGGTTTCAGCAGTATGTGAAGCCAGAACTTCCAAATGTACAAGCTGAGTTTATAAAAGGCAGAGGAACGGCAGATCAAATTGTCAACATTTGTTGGATCATAGAGAAAGCAAGGGAATTCCAGTAAACATCGACTTTTGCTTCATTGACTACACTAAAGCCTTTGACTTGAGTGGATCACAACATACAGTGGAAAATTGTTAAAGAAATGGGAATATCAGACCACCTCACTTGTCTCCTGAGAAACCTGTATACAGATAAAGAAGCAACAGTTATAAACAGACATTTTTGAACAACTGACTGGTTCAAATTTGGGAAAGCAGTATGACAAGGCTGTATATTGTCACCTTGCTTATTTAACTCATATGCAGAGTACATCATGAGAAATGCTGGGCTGGATGAATCAAAAGCTAGAGTCAAGATTTCTAGGAGAAATATCAATAACCTCAGATATGCAGATGACACCTCCCTAATGGCAGAAAGTGAAGAGGAGCTAAAGAGCCTCTTGATGAAACTGAAAGTGGACAGTCAAAAAGCTGGCTTAAAACTCAGCAGTCCAAAAACTAAGATCATGGCATCTGGTCCCATCCCTTCATGGCAAATAGATGGGGGAAAAATGGAAGCAGTGACAGACTTTATTTTCTTGGGCTCCAGAATCACTGTTGTTAGTGAGTGAGTCATGAAATTCAAAGATGCTTATTCCTTGGAAGGAAAGCTATGAGAAACCTAGACAGCATATTAAAAAGCAGAGACATCACTTTGCCGAAGAAGGTCCATCTAGTCAAAGCTATGATTTTTCCAATAGTTATGTACGGATGTGAGAATTTAATCTTAAAGAAGGCTCAGCTTCCAAGATTTATTGCTTTCAAACTGTGGTGCTGGAGAAGACCCTTCAGAGTCCCTTGGGCAGCAAGATCAAACCAGTCAATTCTAAAGGAAATCAACCCTGCATATTTATTGGAAGGACTGATGCTGAAGGTGAAGAGCCAATATTTTGGCCACCTGAATGAAAGAGCCAATTCACTGGAAAAGACCTGATGCTGGGAAAGATTGAGGGCATGAGGAGAAGGGGACGACAGAGGACGAGATGGTTGGATGGCATCACTGACTAAATTGACATGAGTTTGGGCAAACTCCGGGAGATAGTGAAGGACAGGGAAGCCTGGCGTGCTGCAGTCCATGGGGTCACAAAGAGTCAGACATGACTGACTGACTGAATAACAAGAAAATATTTAATATTTATATGTCTGTATGGTTTGCCTCCCAAACTAGTTTGTTCTCTCTGTAAAGACAATAGTAATGTGTGTTTCTTTGCAAACCTTCATGCCCCAACACATTTTAAGTACTAGCTGCAAAATAGCTCAATTTTCTTTGCTTCTTTTGTTCCCCACAGCCTACTTAGAGTTCATCAAGACCTCCATTATTTCAAACACTCCTATTTTCCCATTTGTTATTTCCATGTCATTTAGATTTCTGCCTAGCTTGGAAGGACACAGTAATTCCTTTCAACAATATCTTATATGCATCCTAGAATTATTTGTCCCCATGGCCATTTCCAACATATCTGTCCTGCCAATTTCAACCCTGTGACAAACAGGTGTATGTTTTATCCCCTCCTGCTTCCTCACAGGTGTTGCTATAGAAAATCATGAAAATTTGCCAATGTTTTCACAACATATTCATGCACCGTGAATACAGGGAGGTTTTCAGTTCTATCCAGATACTCTCTAATTTTTTAAGTGAATTCTAATTTCATTCACCACAGATATGATCACCACCTAACAATACTTATTCTCCAGGCCTTTGTCTACAGAATAATTTCACTGCTCTAATAATCTGTGTTCCATCTGCTCCTCCCTTTCCACACAAATCCCAAACTACCACTAGGTATTTTTCAGGTTATTATTATTATTACTATTTAGTTTTCTATTTCATGACAATTTTTAGAACATTAGACTTGCAACAAAATTCAAATAGAATTGAAGAGATTACCATATTTCCCCATGCCCCCACACATGCATAGCTTCTCCCATTATCAATGTATCCCATCAGAAAAATACATTTGTTACAACTTTGAGCCTACATTGACACATCATAATCACCCAAAGTCCATCATTTACTTTACTGTTTACTTTTGGGGTTATACATCCTTTGAGTTTGGACAAATGTGTAATGACGTATTCATTCCTATGGTTTCATACCAAGTTATTTCTCTGACCTAAAAATCCCCAGTGCTCTGTCTATTCATTCTTCCTTCCTAACTACCATTTGTCAACCCCTGGAAAACTGATCTTTTTTAATGCCTCTGTAGTTTTGCCTTATCCAGAATATTTAGAATCTCTCTTAGTAATATCCATCTAAGTTTCCTCCATGTCTTTTCATGGCCTGATAATTCATTTCTTTTCACAACTTAGTAATAGTCTATTGTCTGAGTGTACAATTTTTTCTTTTATTTTCCATTCACCTACCGAGAGACATCTTGGTGGCTTCCAGGTTTTGGCAATCATAAATAAAGCTGCTATAAACATGCACGTGCAGGTTTTTGTGTGGACATAAGTTTTCAACAACTTTGGATCAATACCAAGGAGCATGATTGCCAGGTCATATGGTAAAAAACATATTTAGTTTTGTAAGGAACAACCAAACTGTGTTCCACACTGGCTGCATTTTCCACAGCAATGTATGAGAGTCCCTCTGTTGTTCCACATTCATCCCAGGATTTGGTGTTGTCAGTGTTCCACATTGTGGCCATTCTAATAAATGTTTAATGTTATCTTATTATTGTTGTAATTTTCATTTCTCTGGTGACAATATACGTGGACCATGTTTTCATATGCTTATTAGCTGTTTATGTGTCTTCTTTGATGGGTTGTCTGCTAAGGTCATTGGTCCACTTCAAGTTTTTCATTTTCTTACTCCTGAGTCTTAAGGATTCTTTATACATTTTGGATAACAGTACTTTATGACTTTTGTCTTTTGCAAATATTTTTATTTTAATTTTAAGATGATGGGCTTCACTGGTAGCTCAGCTGCTAAAGAATCTGCATGCAATGTGGGAGACCTGAGTTTGATCCCTGGGTTGGGAAGATCCCCTGGAGAAGGAAAAGGCTACTAACTCCAATATTCTGGCCTGGAGAATATTCCAGGCCAGAGCTATACAGTCCATGGGGTCACAAAGAGTTGGACATGACTAAGTGACTTTCACTTTCTTTTCAAGATGATGTTGAGTTTCTACTTGTTTTAATGTTCCCTTCATTAGACGTTTTAAGTTTGGAAGACAGGTGCTTATGTAGGTTCCTGGCAGTATCCTTATGTTCTCACATCTTTTTTGCTAGACCTATCCTTCTTCCCAGCTGCTAGGTCCATGAGTTTTACTATCCCCAAATTGCCTCTTCTACCATCATTGTACAATTGCCCCAAACTCTGACGTTTTCCTTTGATCTTCATACTTCCTTCTCCTGCACATTGAAACTCAGTCAAATATAGCTTTTCAATGACTATAGCAACTCTTTAATTTTTTTTCCACTCCTACCTGCAGTTCTGGGTTAGGTCCTCAACATTACTCATTTCCAACTACTCTAATAAATTTCTAACTGGTACCTATGATTTAAGTCTTCTCTAACCCATTTTGATGCATAGTGATGATATTTAGAAAAGTCTTAAAAATACAAATCTAATTATGTTAGTTCTCATTACAATAATTTTGCCTCATTGCCTATTACCTAAATAAAACTCCTCACACTTTTAAGCCTGTTCTTCAAGTCCTATCTTAACTGTCCTCAATACATCCATCTAGCTTCATATTCTATTGACTTGTTTATGCAATCTATATGATTGACAAACAGAATTGGGTCAACATTATTCAAAATAATGTGTCTCCACTCTATGCCTCCAATCACGTTTTTCCTCTGCTTAGAATTCCTTTCCATTGTCATTGCTTTTCAGAATTCTACTATCTCTCAATGATCAATCTAAAGGTCACCTCCAGAAGACAAATTTACTAACCTTCTCAACTAAATCAAACTATTTCCTTGTTAACACTTTCATTGTTGTCTGAAGTATTTTTGCTATGGCATTTATAATATGTTTATTTATTATACATCCTACTTTATTAATATTTGTTATTTTTATATTTATTTTATGCTTTAAATTTATTTTTGTTTACTGGTAATAATACCTAGCATTTTTCAAATGATTATGTACCTGGATATAGAATTATTTAAAAGGTGAGATATGATCTACTCTTCCTACTGCCATTATATTTATCTTTGTAAAACAGTTTTGAACCTATGGCTGTGTTGGTTTAAAACTCATACACAAGCATTGTGTGATTGAAAGTGAAAGTCGCTCAGTCATGTCTGACTCTTTGCAACCCCATGGACTATACAGTCCATGGAATTCTCCAGGCTAGAATACAGGAGTGGGTAGCCTTTCCCTTCTCCAGGGCATCTTCCCAACCCAGGGATCAAAGTCAGGTCTCCCACATTGCAGGTGGATTCTTTAGCAGCTAAGCCACCATGAAGCCCAATTATGTAAGTGTGATTATGTAGCCTAAATTCATACCTCACTTCTTTTGTTAATTAATGCATTAATCTACCAAATATTTGGTGGATGAGTAAGGTGCAAGGAATTCTGAGAAAAACAAATAATTTTTAAAAGTTTTATTTATTGATTGAAGAAAAGATAAATGTGTCAACATTTCATTCAGTGTTTTCCTGATATTTTATATTCCTTATCCTGAAAAACCTATCAATAATGAATTTTCCCCAGTCTCCTTTCTATAACTGAGAAGCAAAATGACAATTTCTCATGTGGTTCAATGATTAAAAGGAAACCAACACCTCAACTTTACTTACTTAAACTTAAAAAAGTAACAATATATTACCTTCTATATTTCCACCTCCAGAAAAGGGAAAATCAGTGTCTCTGTCTGAGCACAAAAGACTAAATTAATTTTTAAATTTAAAAATGTTTTAAATATCAGATTTTAAAATGCAGTAATGTAATTGAATCACTGTGCTATACACCTGAAACTAGCTCAACATTGCAAATCAACTACACTTCAATAAAATACAAAACAAAAATAAAATAAAATACAAAAATATGTTCTAAAATCTGAAATTTCTGTTTTCAAATAAAGGCATTTATTATTTATTTAAGACTCACATATCTGTTTTACAAAAAGTGTTTAAATTAGGAATTCAGCTTGGAAATTGTTAACACAGGATGTACTAGTATTTTTTAAATAGTTATTATTCTCTGAATTACGTAAATCTTAGATATAAATCCAAGTCTTCCTCATGAAATTATACTATGTTATTATATTATTCTCTCCATCTAAATTAATAGCAATAGAATAAATTTGCCATGTAACAAAAGAAATCTTTCAGTATTCAATCAAAAATGTAGATAATACAGATGAGCATGGGGAAAATACAAAATGTGATACCAGCCCTGGACAAAAAACATTTTTTCTTCAACTCACTCCTACTGATTCCAAAAAATACCTCTGAGTATATACCCATTGTCTTAGAAAGCCTCCGGGTTAATCAGAGAACTAGATACCATCAGCTTTATTCTAAATCATCTGTCAGGCTCTTTACCAAACTAGTTAGTAAATAGGCATCTAGATTT
This sequence comes from Dama dama, assembly GCF_033118175.1. Classification (NCBI taxonomy): domain Eukaryota; kingdom Metazoa; phylum Chordata; class Mammalia; order Artiodactyla; family Cervidae; genus Dama; species Dama dama. The sequence continues at coordinate 87,311,471 of NC_083689.1, forward strand.
ATTATTCCTTCTGGAATATGTGCATTTTAAGAGACTTTACTTGTTAACCTAAAAAAGTGTATCATAAAGCAGAGATATAGGGAATGTCCTAGAGAAATATCAATTTTTGGAGCAGCTTTTCCCATGCATCAAAATCAAAATGGCATAGATATACCTCAGAATGCAACTTCCATACCATCAAATTATTTTGCATACTAGAGGAAAGTAATTTATAGCTATTGTATTTAAATATGGTAACTGCCAGGTTCATTTTGACACTTAAATTTTAAAAAAGAGAGAGGTTGATTAACTATTATAATACAAAGGAAAAATAATCAAAATTATAAAATATAAGAAAGAAATTATGAGTGATTAAAAAAGAAATTAAAAAAATTAAATGAGGCTTGAAACATCTAATCCAATTCTGAGTATATAAAGAAATTTTATGTTTTAAAAAAAAAAGCAGGAAATTAACATGTGATACAGTATTATTAACTGAAGTACAGATGTTGTTCAGTCCTCACAAAATTTTATGGTAGTGTCCATTATTTGTTTTCATACCTTATTCAATACTCCACATAGTATTTTATTATTTCCTTAAGCAGCTTCAGCTGCATGCAACAAATACTGGTAAATACTCTTTTCATTATTACTCTATTATAAATATTTTCTAATTTTCCTTGTTATAGCTTCTTAAATATATGCCTCATTTAAAAGCAAACATTTGATTTCCAGATTCATCAAATTTTTTAAGTATCTTTGATATCAATTTTTCATTTAAATGCTTCCTTCTCTGCAATCACCCTCTGTGTTTTTTCAGCCTTCTAAATTTACTAAGGCTTTCAATGGCTAAGTCAAAAATCCCTCTTGGTGAATGTCACACTGCACTTGAAAATATGTGGGTTATTTTCAAATGTCTTTTGATATTGATCTCTAGCATAATTCCATGGTAATAAGAGAACAGACTCTGTATGATTTCAATACCTTTAGACCATGAAATTTTGCACCTGGTCTTATGTCTCTGGATATGTTCTAGTGTCTCCTGGTTTATAGTCTCTGCTACTGTTGTGTGAAAATTACAAAAATCTTAATTATGTAAAATTTGTTCATAATGCTTTTCAAGTCTAGTATGTCCTTCTACTTATCTGTACATTCATTCTATTAATTTCTGAGAGTTTGATATTGCAACTCCAACTAAAAGCTTAGTATATCCACCTAAACAATTGTAACATATAGTGGAACTATATGTAACTTTGTTCTGTATTTTCCAAGGCTTCTGTAAATGTGTTATCATGTTTTCATAATTTAAAAAATAAGCAAGGAAGATAAAAAATAAAGATGAATTTGGAGAGAACTGAAAAAAAGAAATTATGTCTAGTTCAGTTTTGAATTGATATTGAACCATAATTCTTTCATTAAAATCCAACGAATCTACAATCTACTCTGTAGAAAAAAGCTAAACATTTATAAAAGTGTAAGTTAGTCACTCAGTTGTGTCCATCTCTTTGCTATCCTATGGACAGTAGCCTGCCAGGCTCCTCTGTTCATGGAATTCTCCAGGCAAGCATGCTGGAGTGGGCTGCCATTTCTTTCTCCAGGGGATCTTCTGAACCAAGGGATTGAACCTGGGTCTCCTACTTTGCAGGCAAATTCTCTACTGTCTGAGCCACCAGGGAAACCATATCTTATAAACTTTACAATGCAAAGTTTCCAGACATATTAAAAAATTGAATAATGCTTTGCATTGCATTGTTACTGCAAGTTCAGATCACTAGGTAGTCTATAAACTTTAAAATAGAATGCCTTTTTTTTTTTAATGAAATCTGTGGGCTACCCCTTGTGGCTCAGATCATAAAGAAACTGCCTGCAATGTGGGAGACCTGGATTCAATCTCTGAGTTGGGAAGATCCCCTGGAGAAGGAAATGTCAACCCACTCCTGTATTCTGGCCTGGAGAATCCCATGGACAGAGGAGCCTGGCAGGCTACAGTCCATGGGGTCACAAAGAGTCAGACACGACTGAGCAACTAACACTATGGCTTTAAAAGATAATCCTTCAAGTAGATATTTTTGTTCCTTTTGTTTAGTACTCAGCACAATCTTAAAAACACTTCACTAAAAATAAGATAATATAAGCAGTAATAGCCTCATCTATAAGACCCTATTTTCTGAAATAAATTTTAATTCTTAACAAAATGCCTTGCCACTCATTTACTGAAATTGAATGAAAACTAATAAATATTTGGTGCTTCATTTTAAAGATAATAAAATTTTCCCTTTAATAAAAGCAGATGCAATTTTGTTTTATGGTGAAGACGTCGCAGATATAAACGAAAATAAGGAAAAGAAAATGAGTTTGTGGTTAGGCAAGGTTAACTGAAAACAGAAAATCAAGCCCCAAACTTGGTAGTGTGAAGGGGGATGACCCAGTGGATGATGTAAGGAACTTGGTCTCTCAGGAAAAAGGAAATGAGTTGATTCCCTGACACTGTAACAGGTTAGCACTGTGGGAAAACATTTAATATCAAACGACCCAACACCAATCCCCCACTGTCACCTTACCTAGTGAAAACAACTGAATTATATGGAGCATAAGGGACAAAGAAAGAATGAGAAGGGTGGAAACAGGAGAGAGAAAGACACAAAGTAAGGGAGAAATTACCCTTCATTGGAATAAATAGAATTACCCAACTACAGAGGCGAGGTCAGACCGACTCTGTATACCAGCCATCAGCAGACTCAATTTAGCTTGAAGAAATGCCCTCAGGTAGGTAAGTGTGAAAGAGAGGGTAATATACCAGACTTCCTTTATTTTCTCATGGGTTGGTCCTCCTTCCATAACCTGCGAAAATGGCTTGTGTGTTAGATGTGTTTCCTAAAAATAGCAAAAATCATAAATTTGCCACCAAGGAGTATTTGGACTATACTTCCTGGTTAATTCTTGCTGTGGAAAATCTTTTGAACAAAGAAATGAGGGACTACTGCGTTTCCCACCTAGGTCAAATATTATATGCTTACATCTTATCCATGACAGGAGCATAAAATATTAGATGTACCCTCCTAGTTTTTATTTAGACTATGTTGTAACCTTTGAAAACAGGCGTTTTCCTACTTTAAAACTGACCCAGAGAAATATGCTTCTAGATCTACAGCAGAAAAGTTCTTTCTCCCAATCAACTTTTCAAAATTCATACCCTGAAAAGTATATAATGAAAAAGATCTTTCTTTTCTATAAACAAGTCTCTCAAGAAGCTCATTCTCTGCCTTGATTTTTCTTCAGTGCAGATAAGATTTTCATAGACAACATTCTAATCACCCCCTGAGCCTTCAGTACTCCATACTGAGTTTTCTGCATATTTTAACATTTTCATTAAATGCCTACATATTTTCTAGTCACTTTAATGATTAAACAAAACACTGTGAAAAATTGTAATCATATAATTTATTACTTGACTCAAATTTGATGTTTTTGTTTAAATTGACTCAAATTTGACTTCTTTGTTTCAAATCTGACCAGGCAATTTGTTTCCACAATTACTAAATAAAAGAAAGTAAACATTTTCTTATTGAAAAGTCAATAAATATATCTATTTTTCAATTATACTTCAAAAATACACCCAGGAGTACATTTCCAAATAAGATGCTTTAGCTACTCATTTTATTAATTTTGCCATTTGAACTTGGCAAGCCAGTTTTTCAAAGTACTGGTGTGTAAAAAAAAGGGGCTTATTTTTGTGTTTTTTATATAGTAAGTTTCAGCTGCTGATTTATTTCATGCAAATGATTAAATACCAAATTACAATATGTGGTGAGTAGAAAATTGCTAACAGAATATGCCTATCAAACCTGAGGAATATTAAAATGTGCATATGGGTTCAGTTCAGTTAACAGAAAAATTGGATTCCAATCATTTACTCTTGATAGCAATTTTGCCCTCTGTTTTTAGGTTCACTTGATACAACATTACAAGACAAGCTATATTTGCAAAATACCAGCTGGGAACATGCCTTGCACAAAATCCATTCTTTGTTTAATAGTTTTATGCATGTTTTGTATATTATTTGAAAAGTCTTCAAGTACACAATTGACATGTAACTAAGGGATTCTATTTCTCAACTTTTCAATAAAAAGTAGCACAGCTAAAAATCAGAATATAAGAAGGTTTCTGTGGAGTAATATATCAAAGAAGCTGATTAAAAATGGAAAGGTTTCTTAAGCTTCATAAATTCCTGTCTAATATCTGTGAAATTTGAAATACTAATTAACAGCATAATTGTGTGAGAGCATCTAAAAATAATATTTTCTCACTAATCCTTCCATTTAAAGAAAGGCTTTTTCATACCTGCTACTCAGGTTGTTGCATACTTTCATTAACTTCATTTCTTGTCAGAAAAAGACTGTGGCTTTACTAATGGTAATACAGGGTCTGAAAACATTACCAATGCTGTATAAACATATGGGTACTGGGAAGAAAACAAATTTTAAGTATTATTATATGTTATAATAATGACACCTCTCAAAAAAATTCCATTCATATTTTTGGCACATTTGATCTTCATTAATTACTTAGTTATCAGTTCAGTTCAGTTCAGTCACTCAGTCGTGTCCAACTCTTTGCGACCCCATGAATCACAGCATGCCAGGCCTCCCTGTCCATCACCAACTCCCGGAGTTTACTCAAACTCATGTCCATCGAGTCGGTGATGCCATCCAACCATCTCATCCTCTGTTGTCCCCTTCTCCTCCTGCCCCCAGTTCCTCCCAGGATCAGGATCTTTTCCAATGAGTCAACTCTTCGCATAAGAAGGCCAAAGTATTGGAGTTTCAGCTTCAAAATCAGCCCTACCAATGAACACCCAGGACTGATCTCCTTTAGGATGGACTGGTTGGATCTCCTTGCAGTCCAAGGGACTCTCAGGAGTCTTCTCCAACACCACAGTTCAAAACCATCAATTTTTCAGCGCTCAGCTTTCCTCACAGTCCAACACTCACATCCATACATGACCACTGGAAAACCATAGCCTTGACTAGACGGACCTTTGTTGGCAAAGTAATGTTTCTGCTTTTTAATATGCTATCTTGGTTGGCCATAACTTTCCTTCCAAGGAGTAAGCATCTTTTGATTTCATGGCTGCAATCACCATCTGCAGTGATTTTAGAGCCCAAAAAAATAAAGTCTGACACTGTTTCCACTGTTTCCCCATCTATTTGGCATGAAGTGATGGGACCAGATGCCATGATCTTAGTTTTCTGAATGTTGAGCTTTAAGCCAAATTTTTCACTCTTCTTAGTCTATCTTAAATTGAAAAAAATATTCCACCAAAATTTTTAAAAATGTATGTTATTTAGTCACAAGGGATTTGTATATGAAAGAAATGAGAGACTAGAGTAAGTCTATCAATTTATCATAAACAAAGCCATTACTGTCTTTTATACAATGAAATAATGTTATATTTGTACACATATAAATTGGCATAATGAAATATGCTAATACTCAGTAGGTTTATCCATATTATCTCTTTTAATATAAAGGTTTTATCCATATTACTCTCTTACTATAAAACAATGCTATGAGTAGGTAGTACTGTATTTTTTCTTTTCATTTCACAGATAAAGAGATTGAGGCCTATATTTTCAATTCCTTTGAAACTTTTAAAAGGGAAAAAAAAATTACTTGACAATTTTCACATTAGTCAAGAATAGCACAGCCACTTATCTTCAGTGAATACCCAATAACTAAATAAACATTTTTGTCTTCTAATAATGTTCCACTGGACCCTGGTTTCAGGAATTCTAAGTATTACATGAAAATTATTGCAGCATCCAATATGTTTGGAAAGTTTTAGTCAAAGTTAAAAATAATTTCTTTTACTTAGGACTTCTTAGAACCTAAAGTATGACAATGTACTATGAAGGCTACAATTTGATCTATTTTTCAAAATTTTTAAACTAGAGAACCTTCCTTTTACAGGCCTTCTCTTGAAAAACTAGTATTTGGCAAAACACATTTTCAGAACATTGCTTTAGACTTTTGTGTATCCTAGTATTTACTCATATGTTCTTTGAAAGTATTAGTCCTTTGAAAACAATATGTCATTTCAAGTTGTAGTTTTTCTGCCTGAATTATTTGTCCTATGAGGGAAGAAAACTGATCATAAACCTGTAGATTTATATAATAAATGAAAACAATGTTCACTGCTCAGTTCTAATATTTGATGTGTTTCAGTCAGGCATTTAGTTCAAAGCCACAAAAACAAATTCAAGTGGATATCAGCAGAAAAGAAATGTACTGAGAAATTATTAGTAGCTCATACAATATACAGGAGAACTGGAGAACCAGGCTTAGAAATAGCTTAAGATGGTCTTTAAGATTATGGTGTAAAACTGCTGCCACCCAACCAGTCCCAGTGCAAACCATTGCTAAGACTAGCTTCCCTGCTGTGTGACGGTGACAGCTGACAATGGGTACTATGGTTGTACTGCTGCAACACTTGACCCAGAAACCCAACCATGTTTTCACTAACTCCACCATCAGGAGGAAGTTTGTAGTTGCCTCTTGCTTGTTATTAGCTTCTGAATCATCCTCTGGGGTGGATCTATTTGATTGGTGAAACCAAGGACATGTACCTGCAACCTACCTGAAGGGAGGCTGGAAAAGAAAGTATTTGACAATTTCCTATTCCATCCTCCCATCAAGACTCATAATGTAAGGAATTCCTCAATCCCTAAGAAGCAGTTCAGCTTCTAAATAGTTAAAATGGATTAGAAATATTCACCAAATGGAGGCACAAATCTCCTGTGTAAATTTAGCTAGAATGGCTATGGCTTGCTTCATGTCTAGCCATCCATTTCCTAATTTGATGAAGTTATGGAATTCTACAAAGATTTTTTTCTCTTTAATTCACATATATAATAGCATTTGTATGCTTATCAGGAATGCCTAAGTCCTGTAACAGGAGCTTGAAGCTCCTAACAGGGTGCTTAAGTTAGATAAATATATTTTTTGTCTAAACTTTATTGTAAACTAAAACTATAATCAATTGTTCAGCCTCTGAAAATTTATCTTCTAGTTTATCTGCTCTGAGAAAACATAATCTATTTTCTACTCTCATCTCCTACCCCAAGGTAGAGATCAACAATTAATTGAAGCTTATGTTCAAACATTCAAAACTGGAGAAGAAATTCAATGGAGTAATTCCTGGTCATATGAACTAGAAATTGCACCTGTGGGATTTACATCCTCTTTTGTCTGAGTACTGTGTCTCTAATAATTTCATTAGAACTGATGAACCCAATCAGAGTAGGTAATCATAGGACATGTCATATCATAATCCTTTATCAGAATCTGTTGTTATTAAGTCAATTTTTGACAGGGAATACACATTTTGAAAAGTATTTTGTTCAAAGGATGAGTGACTATGGATTGGTGACTATTGGTCTCTATTGAGATAAAACAAAGTTAATCAATTCCGAGAATATAACCAAGATCCCAGTCATCTAAGGACAGTTTCTCCATATGCATTCTAGTGCCTTACCATTTTGAGTAGTTTCCAAACAAATGTTCCCCAGGGGTGAATATTTGTTGGATATACTGGGTACAGTATTTAAACTTAATAGTCTCCATCATGTTGAGCAAGAAAACAACAGGTCTATGTTAATGTCATCATTTTTCTTACCTACAGAATGTCTCGGAATTCCCTAAGAGCTCAGTTGTAAAGAATCCGCCCGCAATGCAGTTCGATTCCTGGGTTGGGAAGATTCCCTGATGAAGGGATATGCTACCCACTCCAGTATTCTTGGGCTTCCCTTGTGGCTCAGCTGGTAAAGAAATCTGCCAGCAAAGCGGGAGACCTGGGTTCGATCCCTGGGTTGGGAAAATCCCCTGGAGAAGGGGAAAGCCACCCACCCCAGTATTCTGGCCTGGAGAATTCCATGGACTGTAAAGTCCATGGGGTTGCAAAGAGTCAGACATGACTGAGCGACATGACTGAGTTGGACCCGACTGAGAGACATCCATAGAATGTCTCAAGGGTCAAGCACAGCCCTCAAGAAAATGAAGTGTTACTCTAGGGACAATTATATGTACATCCATTCATCAGATACCAAAATATCTAACATGGCACTCAATTAATCTATATTATTTTATGCTGTAATTTTCAAAAGGAAATTTTTTCTATAAGATAATACAATTTAAATGTCCCCTAACTCTATATTTTTAGACTCCATGAGTCCCAATAATAGAGGACATTATAAAGTGTCTTAGGGGTTCCGTGGTGGCTCAGATGGTAAAGAATTCTCCTGCAATGCAGGAGACCCGAGTTTGATACCTGGGTCAGGAAGATCCCCTGGAGGAGGGCATGGCCACCCACTCCAGTATTCTTGCCTGGAGAATTTCAAGGACAGAGGAGCCTGGTGGGCTACAGTCCAAGGGGTCACGGAGTCAGACATGACTGAGAGACTAACGTACACAGTATGTCTTAGCAGCACACACACACACACACACACACACACACACACTCCCTAGAATTTAATGGCTACTTTCTTTATTGTGAGATTATATCAGCTTCCTTTATTTTTATTCAGAGCCTCTTTCTCTGCAGCAAGCTTCTTTCCACAATGAGAAAGTAGCCCTCAATTTTACGTTCTCTTCACTAAAAGTTGCCTGTGTTAGAGACTGTATTTATTATATTCTGTAAGTGGATTATTACCTCATCCCTAGACTACAGGAAGCAATTCATTCATTTAAATCTAGCTTCCTGATCTCGCTTAGGAATAGAAAGATAAGGAAGGACCACACTATTCTATTTATTTAAACCATCTTCCTTGAGGAGAGTGAAGTACTTCTTGTACTCAAGAAGTACAGTTATTTAGAACGTGCTTTACTGAAGCTATGGGGGGATTTTAATGAAAGTATAATGGGAACCTGCTGTATAGCACAGGAGCTTCTGTGATGGCTTAGAGGGGTGGGATGCAGGGGGAGGGAGGTCCAAGAGGGAGGGAGTAGATGTATACATACAGCTGATTTGTTATACAGCAGAAACTAACACAACATAGTAAAGCAATTACACTCCAATTAAAAACAATAAAGTATAATGGGGAAAATTTAAAGCTGTTCTTAAAACTTTTCTCAACCCCGAAACACTTAGAAAATCAAGACCGCCACAAATTTCCATTTAAGTATTTTTATTCTCTTTCACACATTCCCACTACCAGTTGGATTTCTTTTATAGGCTCCTTAGCACCCTGAAAAGCAACACCTTTAGAAAATTCCTCTGTGCAAATCTCTATTCATCTGTTTAGAAATATCTGCAACAGAAAATGGTTTTGCTGCCTGGATTATTCTGCCTCCTTCTTTAGTTTATTTTCTCAGTCTGAGTAGCTTCAATTCTAATTAGCCCACTCAGAGGCTTCATCGTAAGAACAAGATAAATATTGGGAAGGGCCCAGGTGCTGAATGTTACGTTCCTTTAGATATGGTTTCCTCTCTCAATCTCCTCTCCAGTTTAATTTGAAGACTTGGATTTTTTTTAGCTGATACCCCTGTTGTATTCACCAACTTTACATGTTATAAGAAAATATGTAATTTATTAGGAGAGAACAATATAACAAAAAGAAAATCATGTTTTCTAAAAAATCATCTATTCTGAAATGCCCTTGCTATCCCACAAAATAAGTCACACTTTATGTAGAGTCAAGCTTAAATTTTATCTTTCTTCCTCCTTAAATTTGACAGAGTAAGAAGAACATTTTAATGGGATGCATGTAACTGCTCTTCCCTTTGAAATCAGCCAGAATTGGAAATGTTTTCCCTCTGCCATATTTTCTGGAAATATCATCAGTTTTGTCTTTTAAAGTAGTAAGCTGAAAATTGCTCATACAATGCCAAAGACCAATACTGATAACTAATGTCTGATGAAGAAGAAATAATGATGATTTTTTTTTTTTTGCAACAATGAAGAAAAATGTATATGTAATGATTTAATGAGTTGTTGAAATGTTCTAGTAACTGGGTCTAAGGAAGAATTATTGCATACATATTATCTCTCTGTTCAAAGTCATTAAAACTTTTAAAAAGATTATTTCTCAAAATAGCTAGTTTGACTTAAGTATTGATAAAGTAATTAACTAAAATGAGCAATTTCAAATCCATTCTCTCATGCCCTGCTTACATAAGATTTATTATTGTCTTGTTTCCTTGCCATTGTAAAGCTACAACTGAAGAATACGGTTGAAGCATGGGACAAATTTTCAATCTTTTTCCAAATTTAGTACAAGGAGAAAATATGGTAAAAACAAATGAAAACAAACACAAAATGTTGCAAATCAACAAATCAATACTTTTAAAATTCAAAGGAGAAAAGTGCATTTTTAAGTTTCTAGTCACCAGAAGAAACATAATTCTAATTAATAGGATTTACAATGTCATTTCATGCATGCCTGCGTACTTGGTCACTCAGTCATGTCTGACTCTAGACAGGTAAAATATCTCTGATAAGTAAAAATGTGTTGTAGAGCTAAGTCACACTGAAATTGTTATGTGTTTATAAAAGGCTCTAGAGAGAGAGATTCTGGGTTCAAATCTCAGCTCTGCCCATTTTCTAGCCTGGCTTTAACAAGTTAAATTCTCTGTGGCTCAGTTTTTCCTGTAAAGTAGAGATAGTAAGGCTATTGTAATGATTTTATAAGTTTATACATAGAGGCACCTGAAAAATAACTGGCAAATAGGACAAAATATGTTATTTTTTATAGTTACGTGTCGTTTTTGCTGTTGTTTGTATTTGCAGTACTATACACTGTAAGACAGTAGCACACCATATTAAATAAGCTTTTTAAAAAAGATCTTTTTTTAATTTATGGCTGTACTGGATCTTCACTGCTGCACGCAGGCTTTCTCCAGTTGAGGTGAGGGGAGGCCACTCTTCTTTGCGGTGTGCAGGTTTCTCATTGCAGTGACTCCTCTCATTGCAGAGCATGCGAGCTTCAGTAGTTGCATCACGTTGTCCAGTGGTTTGCTGCTGGGGGCTCTAGAGCACTGGCTCCGTGGTTGTGCATGGCGTGTAGTTGCCACAGGGCATGTAGAAGCTTCCTGGGGCAGGGATCAAACCCGTGTCCCCTGCATTGGCAGGAGGATTCTTAACCACTGAACCACCCAGGGGAGCCCCTAAAATAAACTTTTAAAGAGAAATATACATGACTCATCTTTCTTTAAATTCTCAAAAATACATCCTGTGAAAAATATGCATTAATAGTGGCAGATTCTTGACAAGACTACCTTTTGAAAATAACATTATTGTATGTGATTTCCAAAATAAACCTATGTTATCGCAAGCATTTAGACCAGAAGTCATTTAGGACCTAATATGTGCTAAGTCACTTCCCTCACGTCTGACTCTGTGCGACCCGACCCTATGGACTGTACCCTGCCAGGCTCCTCTGTCCATGGGGTTTCCCAAGCAAGAGCACTAGAGTGGGTTGCCATTTCCTTCTCCGGGGGGATCTTCCAGATGCAGGGATCAAAACCACATCTCCGGCCTTGGCAGGTAGGTTCTTCACCACTAGTGCCACCTGGGAAGCTAAGAGGGATGGATCCAAACTTATCACAGGAGAATGATGCTAGAATTTAGCATAATAAAGACAAACCTCAGATTATTCTTAAGCAGAAGTTCTAGAACACACTTACTATGATGTACAGTTCCTCAAAATGAAGAAAAATAGGGTTTCACATTTGGCCAGAATGCTTAAATGTCTCATCAGGCTATGAGGTTAATTGCCAAGAACAATGAACTATTCTAACCTAAATGGAGAGGGCTCTTTATATTGACTCAGAAAGATTAACTGTGGTTTTTTCTGCTTACTAACCCAAACATATTAGTCTTTTCACTTTCTCATTTTCCCTTATTTATTAAATATTACCTGCTCTTAAAAGTCAGTCTCAAAGCGTGTCTCTTCAAACAGCATTGACTAATTGTTATCCCTTTCCCCAGGGGAAGTCATCACCCTCATTTGAATTCAGACTGCAGCTGTTTTCTCTTTATCCATGTGTCCATTTATTCTGAGCCTCCTTTTACTTTTAGCTAGCTTTTCATATGCATGTTTCTTCTGTAAATAGAAAAAATATAAATTTCCTTGAGGTCCAAGACACACTTCAATAGATTCTATTCCCCTAATTTATCTATGATAGTACTTTGAACACTGTAATTTCATCAATATGTGTTACTTGATGAAAGAAAGGAAAATAGAAATGGACAGATTATCCACTTTTTTGTATTAGAAAATCCTGGAATTGTCCATTTGATATTATTGCAAATGACTTAATATTTGCTAGTGGATCAATGACAGTAAAAATGTGATTGATGTGAAAACAATTTCAGAGTTAAATAAAGCATAAAATAAGAAAAAATTTGCCAATTGTTATTATAATATTTGTTTTTAAACAAAACATTTCTTTTATTTTCAAATTATTGCAAAGAAATTCCAGTGGACTTTCCTTAAGATATTTTCATTGACTTCCTTAACTGATGGATATATGGCAGCCTGCAAAATTATGCCTGCCTCCTAAGTAGTATTCTGCTTCTATGCCATTCAACCATTAAATGCCCCATAGCCAGGTGACAGTCTCAGCAAATTACATCTAGTTTTATATCAAAGCTTGTCATTCTCCTTGCCAGCGGCCTAACCATAAAAGGTGTCTGAATCAGAGCAAGCTACTGAAATTCAATCAAAATAGAGAGGGTGTATTGGGAGGCTGGGAACAATAGAGACCAGAGTGGCAGGGAGGGCAGGATATTATAACTGCTGTAAAGGGAAAGGACAAATTTCTCACAGTGAAAATAGATATTTTAATTAGAAATAGAATGATTGTTTACAGTATTACAACTGTCTGTAAAATACAATGTGCATAAGTAGTCATTATTCAAATAATTTAGGCTCCCTTGGAGTATTGTGAAACTGGTGTATAAAAAACCAAGGGAATTTGGAAACACCAACAGTGGACCCAAAATGGTAATTCTGTATGATAAACAGTGTTCTGACAAATGCAGTTAAGACTTCTTTTTTTTTCATTCTTCTTTTCAGTAAATGGTATTTGGGAACTGAAGAGGAGTTATTTGGAGAAAAATACAATTCCATCTATAAACTACATTTATAACACAATAAACTAAAAGCAGTATAAGGAGCAAATGTAAAAAATGAAACCATGAAAAATTAGAAGAAAACATGGTACTAAAAAGTCTACATTCCATAAAAGATGAATAATTTTAATTAATTTTAAAAAATCCTTGTATGGCAAAAAAACAAAGGGTGAAGTCAAAAGACAGATAACAAAGAAGAAAGTGTGGTAATGTCTGTTATAGAAAAATAAGGATAATATTTCTATATATAAAATTCCTAGAAATCAAAAAATAATTACAGTAAAAGCATTATATGGAATGTGTTTATTGAATATAGGGATGTTGATCCTAAGTTTTTTAAAAATTCAAATTAAAACTATACAGAGTTATTTCTCTTCTATCAAAGGGGCTAAAATGTAGTGTTACCACACTCTTGCAGTGGCTGTACAGAAACCACCACTCTTCACAGCTGGAGGGAATGTGAAATGGTACAAGTCTACAAAAGGCAATTTAATAGCATTTAACAATGTTACAAAAAAACTTACCTATTGACCATGAAAGTATACACTTAAGAACTTATAAATAAGCCAACATATTTATTAAATGAATGGACAAGGTATGCTATGCAGCACTGTTTGTAATAGTAAAAGACTAGAAAAGACCTAAATGATCCTCTGTATGTGACTAAATAATGGAAGATTACAAAAATGAGAATTTGATGGAACCACTACCATAAGAACTATCTTCATGTATAAGGAGGTATCGCCATGATATTTCACTAAGTGAAAAAAGCAGGGAGCAAAGAAGTATAGAATGTACTGTTTTTTCTATGTAAATTAAAAAAGAAAGCAGAATTATATATTCATATTCACTGGCAATGTTATGCATAAAATTAAATAATACACAGAATGGCTTTTAGAAATGACTAACCATTGGCACAGAGAGAAAGAACATAAGTGGATAGGAGGAAAAATAAGATTTTCATTGACTCAGTTTTGTGTTTAAAGAATCATGCAAGTATGCTGTAATGTTCTTTATCTTTCTGGCTTACTTCACTCCGTATAAGGGGATCCAGCTTCATCCATCTCATTAGGACTGGTTCAAATGAATTCTTTTTAATGGCTGAGTAATATTCCATGGTGTATATGTACCACAGCTTCCTTATCCATTCATCTGCTGATGGGCATCTAGGTTGCTTCCATGTCCTGGCTATTATAAACAGTGCTGTGATGAACATTGGGGTGCACGTGTCTCTTTCAGATCTGGTTTCATCAGTGTGTATGCCCAGAAGTGGGATTGCTGGGTCATATGGCAGTTCTATTTCCAGTTTTTTAAGAAATCTCCACACTGTTTTCCATAGCGGCTGTACTAGTTTGCATTCCCACCAACAGTGTAAGAGGGTTCCCTTTTCTCCACACCCTCTCCAGCATTTATTGCTTGTAGACTTTTGGATAGCAGCCATCCTGACTGGTGTGTAATGGTACCTCATTGTGGTTTTGATTTGCATTTCTCTAATAATGAGTGATGTTGAGCATTACAGCATATTGACACATGTATATGGAATTTAGAAAGGTGATAACGATAACCCTATATGCAGAACAGAAAAAGAGACACAGAAATACAGAACAGACTTTTGAACTTTGTGGGAGAATGTGAGGGTGGGATATTTCAAAAGAACAGCATGTATACTGTCTATGGTGAAACAGATCACCAGCCCAGGTGGGATGCACGAGACAAGTGCTCCGGCCTGGTGCACTGGGAAGACGCAGAGGAATCGGGTGGAGAGGGAGGTGGGAGGGGGGATCGGGATTGGGAATACATGTAAATCCATGGCTGATTCATATCAATGTATGACAAAACCCACTGGAAAAAAAAAATAATAATAAAAAAAAAGTAAATAAAAAAAAATAAAAAAAGAATCATGCAAATACATAGTGTATTTTTAAAACATTTAAACCCTCTTATTAGTGTATAACATGTCACATATTGTTTCCTTAAATGACATTTGAAATATTTTGGCTCATATAGAAAATGGTTACCTATAGAATTGCTTATAGTTCTCATTCCATAATCATCAAATTCATTCATTGTCTGGGCATGTATAGAACATATTGCAGAAGGAAATGCTCACTAATTTAGATCATTCAACAGAAAATGAAACATAGAGAATGCAGTTTTTCATTTCTTGTCAAGGCAAAGATTATACCAGTTCTAAGGAGAATCTTTCAGATGCTATTATCCCTATGCTCAAATAACCTCTCTCAAGAACATCACAAGTATAGTACTGGGTAAATTTTTCATTGCAGACAGATGATTTACCATCTGAGCCACTAGGGAAGCCCAGAATTCTACCCTTTCAAACATTTATTTAGCCCTGTGATGTAAGTAAGAATAATATGGCTATTTATACTTTCAAAAAGGGAAACAGTTGCAATAAAACACTGAAACATCTTAGTCTGGCTTATTTATACAGAATATAATAGAGTCAAGCCTTAAAGGTAGATTATCTGACTCCAAATTAGCACTGTCGATCATGTCCAATGGCTTTTGACTCCCTTGAAATGATATTGCAATGTGTTTGGCCAGCATATGTAGCCCTCCATAACTAGATTCCTATCTATTTTTTCCATTACTACCATATATCTATTATGCACCACCCATACTGAGGTTTTCTGTTTTTCCATGGATTTTTCGGTTGTTTTCCCTTAAGATTGCCATGGCCTCAAATTACCCACCATCTCAAATACTGTCTTTTAAAAATTATTTTTTAAATGGAAGATAATTGTTTTACAATGCTGTGTTAGTTTCTGCTGTATAACAATGTGAATTAACTCTAAGCATACATATATCCCCTCCCTCTTGAATGTCCATCCCACCGCCCCTCCCCACCCCATCCTGCCCTCTGGGTCATTACAGAGCACTGGGCTGAGCTCCCTGTGCGATATAGCAGCTTTCCAATATATGTATATATTTTACACATGGTAGTGTATATATATCATCTA
Organism: Dama dama; assembly: GCF_033118175.1. NCBI lineage: Eukaryota > Metazoa > Chordata > Mammalia > Artiodactyla > Cervidae > Dama > Dama dama. The sequence continues at coordinate 87,327,560 of NC_083689.1, forward strand.
TTTCTGCTTTATTGACTATGCCAAAGCCTTTGACTATGTGGATCACAACAAACCGTGGAAAATTCTGAAACAGATGAGAAGACCAGACCACCTGACCTGCCTCTTGAGAAACCTGTATGCGGGTCAGGAAGAAACAGTTAGAACTGGACATGGAACAACAGACTGGTTCCAAACAGGAAAAGGGGTACGTCAAGGCTGTATATTGTCACCCTGCTTATTTAACTTATATGTAGAAAATATCTTGAGAAACGCTGGACTGGAGGAAGGACAAGCTGGAATCAAGATTGCCGGGAGAAATATCAATAACTTCAGATTTGTGGATGACACCACCCTTATGGCAAAAAGTGAAAAACTAAAGGGCCTCTTGATGAACGTGAAAGAGGAGAGTGAAAAAGTTGGGTTAAAGCTCAACATTCAGAAAACTAAGATCATGGCATCCGATCCCATCATTTCATGGCAAGTAGATGGGGAAACAGTGGAAACAGTGGCTGACTTTATTTTTCTGGGCGCCAAAGTCACTGCAGACGGTGATTGCACCCATGAAATTAAAAGATGCTTACTCCTTGGAAGAAAAGTTATGACCAACCTAGACCGCATATTAAAAAGCAGAGACATTATTTTGCCAAAAAAGTCTAATCAAGGCTATGGTTTTTCCAGTGGTCATATATGGATGTGAGAGTTGGACTATAAAGAAAGCTGAGTGCAGAAGAATTGATGCTTTTGATGGAGAAGACTCTTGAGAGTCCCTTGGACTGCAAGGAGATCCAACCAGTCCATCCTAAAGGAGATCAGTCCTGGGTGTTCATTGGAAGGACTGATGTTGAAGCTGAAACTCCAATACTTTGGCCACCTGATGGGAAGAGCTGACTCATTTGAGAAGACCCTGATGCTGGGAAAGATTGAGGGCAGGAGGAGAAGGGGAAGAAAGAGGATGAGATGGTTGAATGGCCTCACTGACTCAACGGACATGAGTTTGAGTAAACTCAGGGAGTTGGTGATGGACAGGGAGGCCTGGCATGCTGTGGTTCATGGGGTCGCAAAGAGTCAGATACGACTGAGTGACTGAACTGAACTGACATTATCAATTCACCCCACCTTCTCCTTCCCCTGCTGTGCTATCATCTCAATGACATCTTCCCTAATCATTCAGTCTGTAGTGTGGATCTTCCTTCACTTAGGATATGAAAAATATCTTTTATGATTTTTTTTGGCATATCTTGTCCATCTTTCTAGATTAAAAACTTTATATGGATAGGTTTGCAATTTTTTAATCTTTTGTTTCATATATACGTCCATAATAAAATTTTGTTGAGAATGAATAAATATTCAGAGACAATAATAAGAGCTTAAAGAGGATAGATTTGAAGACAAGAGGATAATATAGAAATGGGGGAAAAAAGCAACATGAAAAAAAGTGCTTGAAACTGAGGCCAAATCAATGTGGGAAGATAAAAGGAGTAAAATAAGGCCGATGAAAAGAATATGTTATTGCTGTTAATGAAGAGACTATTTGTAAATGAACAGGGAAACTTGCCAGGTCCAGTTTGAAAAGTCTAAGAAATAAATGGAAATAAAAGGTATACCCTCAGGATAAAAGTAAGCATTCCATTTATAGAGTGTGTTTCTAACTAGGTGGAGATTGTTGTTGACAATAAGGGAATGAATGAGATCAGAGGAGAGCGTGTACAGAGAGGAAAGACTCATCCTAGGAAAAGCACAGCATTCTCCAGCAAGGGTGGGAGGGTAAAACAGACCCCTGAAGGAGACTGATGTATCAGGAGAGGTAAAAGGAAAGAAACCAACACACTCTAGCACTACATACCCTAAGAACTGAGAGGTTTTTACAAGAAGATGAAGGAAGGAAACAACTCTGTCATATTCCATGGTTCAACACACACATATGTGTGTGTTTATAATATATATGCTAATAGAAGTAAATATAAATCAGACATTCTTGTTACCATCTACTCTAATAAATTTCTTAATTCTAGCATGTAATAACAAAGAATATTGGGAAATTTTCTGTGCCTGTCATTTTTCACCCTAACTTTTACTGTGGAAAGCTAACACTCATATGCTATTGACTTTGGAAGCACCATTTGAGGCATAATGAGTCTGGATCATTTTGAGGATACCAAGAAAAAAGCTAAGTTTATCACTAATGCATTTAATGGGAAAACTTTCTTGTACATTCATTTTCAGAGCTTACAAGGTCATTATAGTCTATTAGGAGTACTTTAAAGACAAAAGACGAAACATTCTATTTGAAGCCACTATATTCAATGCATTATCATTATTCCATTAGTGTAATAAGGGTTACCTGTTTCAAAAAGTAAGACTACTTTATAATAATAGGTGAGTTTTTTACCCATCACCTTTTAAGTAGGTCCTGTTACAACCCCCTCTCACAACAATCTCTGTCTACAATAATGAATGAGAATAACAAACAATTCAGACAAGGATAACTGTAATTGAAAATAAATATCCCTATTGCCATTTTATATATTACTTCAAAGATATTACATTTTTATTTTCTTGAATATATCCTATGCAATGATTGCTTACAAGAAAACAACTCACGTTTTTTTGAAATTCAGTCTTTTCAAAATGAAAGGAAAGTGTGAGATAAACACATCTATTTAATGCATGTCTAACCTGCTATTGTTTAGATAAAAAAGTGCTTTTAGCTTAAAATGAAAACACAATGATCAGAATGTTTCAATGTTACTTTTAGAATAGAATTCTGCTCTTGTTCCTTCAGTAGAAAGGCTTTTTAACTTTTTAACATATTATATAGGTTTTGAGCAGTCCTTTATCAAAACAGGAGAAAATGACTTAGGACAATATGCACTGATTTCCTGCTTTTTTTAAATTGTACATGTGAACATTTCAAGTGAAATGTATACATGTATATTTGTTGTTGTTCAGTCACTAAGTCATATTCAATTGTTTGTGACCCCATGGACTGTAGCAATTCAGGCTCTTCCTCTTCCAGTATCTCCCAGAGTTTGCTCAAATTCATGTCCATAGAGTCAGTGATGCTATCTAATCATCTCATCCTCTGCCATTCCCTTCTCCTTTTGCCTTCAATCTTTCCCAGCATCAGGGTCTATTCCAGTGAGTCGGCTCTTCACATCAGGCAGCCAAAATAATGAAGCTTCAGCTTCAGCATCAGTCCTTCCGATGAATATTCAGGATTGATTTCTTTTAGGATTGACTGGTTTGATCTCCATGCTGTCCAACACTCTTCCCCAGCACCACAATTCAAAACATCAGTACTTCAGCACTCATCCTTCTTTATGGACCAACTCTCACATCCATAAATGACTACTGGAAAAACCATAGCCTTGAATATATGGACCTTTGTTGGCAAAGTGATGTCCCTGCTTTTCAACACACTGTCTAGACTTGTCATAGCTTTCCTTCCAAGAAGCAAATGTATTTGAATTTTATGGCTGCAGTCACTGTCCACAGTGATTTTGGAGCCCAAGAAAATAAATCTGTCACTGCTTCCACTTTTTTCCCTTCTGTTTGCCATAAAGTAATGGGACAAGTTACCAAGATCTCAGTTTTTGAATGTTGAGTTTTCAGCCAGCTTTTTCACTCTCCTCTTTTGCCCTCATCAAGAGGCTCCTTAATTCCTCTTAACCTTCTGCTATTAGAGTGGTATCATCTGCATATCTGAGGTTGTTGATATTTCTCCTGGCAGTCTTGATTCCAGCTTGTGATACATCCAGCCCAGCCCAGCATTTTGCACGATGTGCTCTACATAGACGTTAAATAGGTAGGGTGACATTATACTGCCTTGTTGTACTCCTTTCCCAATTTTGAACTAGTCCCTTGTTCTATATCTGGTTCTAACTGTTACTCCTTGGCCTGCACACTTTTCAGGAGGCAGGTAAGGTGGTCTAGTATTCCCATCTCTTTGAGAATTTCCCACAGTTTGTTGTAATCCACACAGGCAAGGGCTTTGGCATAGTCAATGAAGCAGAGGAAGATGTCTCACTGGAATTCCCTTGCTTTTTCTATGATCCATCCAAAGTTGGCAATTTGATCTCTAGTTCCTCTGCATTTTCTAAGCCCAATTCTAAATTTCTAAGCCCTTTTATATTGGAGGTTCTTGCTTCAAGTACATTTGAACCCTAGCTTGAAGGATTTTGAGCATTACCTTGGTAGAGTATGAAATGAGCCCAATTTATGGTAGCTTACACAAGAGAGTTGGGAAAACTACTAGATCATTCAGGTATGACCTAAGTCAAATCCATTATGATTATACAGTGGAAGTGAGAAATAGATTTAAGGGACTAGATCTGATAGACTGCCTGATGAACTATGGACGGAGGTTCATGACATTGTGCAGGAGACAGGGATCAAGACCATCCCAAAGAAAAAGAAATGCAAAAAAGCAAAATGGCTGTCTGAGGAAGCCTTACAAATATCTGTGAGAAGAAGAGAAGTGAAAAGCAAATGAGAAAAGGAAGAGTATACCCATATGAATGCAGAGTTCCAAAGAATAGCAAGGAGAGATAAGAAAGCCTTCCTCAGCAATCAAGGCAAAGAAATAGAGGAAAACAATACTATGGGAAAGACTAGACATCTCTTCAAGAAAATTAGAGATACCAGGGAACATTTCATGCAAAGATGGGCTCAATAAAAGACAGAAATGGTATGGACCTAACAGAAGCAGAAGATATTAAGAAGAGGTGGCAAGAATACACAGAAGAACTGTACAAAAAAGATCTTCATGGCCCAGATAATCACGATGGTGTGATCACTTACCTAGAGCCAGACATCCTGGAATGTGAAGTCAAGTGGGCCTTAGAAAGCATCACTATGAAAAAAGCTAGTGGAGGTGATGGAATTCCAGTTGAGCTATTTCAAATCCTGACAAATGATGCTATGGAAGTCCTGTACTGAATATGTCAGCAAAATTTGGAAAACTCAGCAGTGGCCACAGGACTGGAAAAGGTCCATTTTCATTCCAATCCCAAAGAAAGGCAATCCCAAAGAATGCTCAAGCTACCACACAATTGCACTTATCTCACATGCCAGTAAAGTAATGTTCAAATATCTCCAAGCCAGGCTTCAGCAATATGTGAACCGTAAACTTCCAGATGTTCTAGCTGGTTTTAGGAAAAGCAGAGGAACCAGAGATCAAATAGCCAACATCCGCTGGATCATCAAAAAAGCAAGAGAATTCCAGAAAAACATTTATTTCTGATTACTGATTATGTCAAAGCCTTTGACTGTGTGGATCACAATAAACTGTGGAAAATTCTGAAAGAGATGGGAATACCAGACCACCTGACCTGCCTCTTAAGAAACCTGTATGCAGGTCAGGAAGCAACAGTTAGAACTGGACATGGAATAACAGACTGGTTCCAAATAAGAAAAGGGGTACGTCAAGGCTGTATACTGTAATAACCCTGTTTATTTAACTTATATGCAGAGTACATCATGAAAAATGCTGGGCTGGAAGAAGCACAAGCTGGAATCAAGATTGCCAGGAGAGATATCAATAACCTCAGATATACAGATGACACCACCCTTATGGCAGAGAGTGAAGAGGAACTAAAAAGCCTCTTGATGAAAGTGAAAGAGGAGAGTGAAAAAGTTGGCTTAAAGCTCAACATTCAGAAAACTAAGATTATGGCATCTGGTCCTATCACTTCATGCCAAATAGATGGAGAAACAGTGGAAACAGTGGCTGACTTTATTTTTCTGGGCTCCAAATCACTGCAGATGATGATTGCACCCATGAAATTAAAAGACGCTTACTCCTTGGAAGGAAAGTTATGACCAACCTAGACCGCATATTAAAAAGCAGAGACATTATTTTGCCAACAAAGGTCCATCTAGTCAAGGCTATAGTTTTTCCAGCGGTTTTGTATGGATGTGAGAGTGGACTATAAAGAAAGCTAAGCACCGAAGAATTGATGCTTTTGAACTGTGGTGTTGGAGAAGACTCTTGAGAGTCCCTTGGACTGCAAGGAGATCCAACCAGTCCATCCTAAAGGAGATCAGTCCTGGGTGTTCATTGGAAGGACTGATGTTGAAACTCCAATACTTTTGCCACCTGATGTGAAGAGCTGACTCATTTGAAAAGACCCTGATACTTGGAAAGATTGAGGGCAAGAGGAGAAGGGGACGACAGAGAATGAGATGGTTGGATGGCCTCACTGACTCAATGGACATGAGTTTGAGTAAACTCCGGGAGTTGGTGATGGACAGGGAGGCCTGGCATGCCACAGAGTTCATGGGGTTGCAAAGAGTCAGACATGACTGAGCGATGGAACTGAACTGATATAGTAGTTAGAACATTCTTTGGCATTGCTCTTTTAGGATTTGGAATGAAAACTGACATCTTCCAGTCCTATAGCCATTGCTGAGCTTTCCAAATTTGCTAGCATATTGAATTCAGCACTTTAGCAGCAGCATCTTTTAGGACTTCAGATAGCTCAACTGGAATTCCATCATCCTCTCCAGCTTTCTTCGTAGTAATTCTTCCCAAATCCCACTTGACTTCACACGCCAGCTGTCTCTCTCTAGGTAAGTGACCACACCATGTGCTTCTTTGGGACATTAAGAGCTTTGTTGCATAATTCTTCTGTGTATACTTGCCACCTCTTCTTAATCTCTTCTGCTTCTGATAGATCTTTGCCATTTCTGTTCCTCATTATGTCTATCTCTGCATAAAATATTCCTTGTTACCTCCAATTTTCTTGACGAGATCTCTAGTCTTTCCCATTCTGTTGCTTGCCTCTATTTCTTTGCATTATTCATTTAAGAAGGCATTCTTATCTCTCCTTACTGTTCTCTGGATCTCTGCTTTCAGTTGAGTATACCTATCCCTTTGTCTGTTGCCTTTTGCTTCTCTTCTTTTCTCAGTTATTTGTAAGGTCTACTCAGACAACCATTTTGCCCTTTTGCACTTCTTTTTTGGGGGATGGTTTTGTTCACTGCCTCCTTCCTGTACAATATTACAGCTTCTGTCCATAGTTGTTCAGGCAGTCTGTTTATCAGATCTAATCTCTTGATTCTGTTATCTCCATTGTATAATCATAAGGGATTTGATTTAGGTCATACTTTAATGATCTAGTGACTTTCCCTACTTTCTTCAATTTAAGCCTAAATTGTTCAATAAAGAATTCATGGTCTGAGTCATAGTCAACTCCAGGTCTTGTTTTTGCCAGCTGTATAGAGCTTCTCCGTCTTCGGCTGCAAAGAATATGATCAAGCTGATTTCAGTTTGATCCTTTGGTGATGTCCATGTGTAGAGTTGTCACTTGTGTTGTTGTATGAGGGATTTTGCTATGACCAGTATGTTCTCTTGTCCATACTCTATTATCATTTGTGCTGCTTCATTTTGTACTCCAAGGCTAAACTTGCCTATTATTCCAGGTATTTCTTGACTTCCTACTTTTGCATTCCAACACCTATGATGAAAAAGATTTATTTTTTTGGTGTTAGTTCCAAAAGGTCTGTAGGTCTTCATAGAACCATCCACTTCAGCTTCTTTGATATCAGTGGTGGTTGGGGCATAGACTTGAATTACTATGATGTTACTTGGTTTGCCCTGGAAATGAACCAAGATCGTTCTGTCATTTTTGAGATTGCATCCAAGTACCGGATTCAGCCTCTTTTGTTAACTCTGAGGCCTACTCCATTTTTTCTAAGAGATTCTTGCCCACAGTAATAGATATAATAGTCACCTGAGTTAAATTCACCCATTCCCGTCCATTTTCCTTCACTGATAAGTAAGATGTCAGTGTTCACTCTTGCCATCTTGTGTTTGACCACATCCAATTTATCTTGATTCATGGACCTAAAATTTCAGGTTCCTATGCAATATTGTTCTTTACAGCATCAGACTTTACCTTCACTACCAGACACATTCACAACTGAGCATTGTTTCTGCTTTGGCCCAGCCTCTTCATTCTTTCTGGAGCTATTTCTCTGCTCTTCCCCAATAACATATTTGACATCTAATGACCTGGGGAGGAGCTCATCTTCCAGTGTCATATTTTTTGCCTTATTACACTGTTCGCCTTAATGTGCCATTTTTGTATTAAAAAGCATTTTTACCTAAAGCAACGATTGCCAATCTTTTTCTAATAACAAGCCCATATAGTAAATATTGTAGGCTTTGCAGATGTTAGGGTTCTAGCATGAAGCAGCCATAACAATACATAAGAATTAATGAGACGGTATCTCAGTAAAACTTAAGTTGCAGAACCAAGTGGCAGGCCAGTTTTACCCTAAGGCTCATAGTTTCCCAATCCCTGGCCTAGGGCATAACAGCAATATCTTTCTTCCTGCCTCATTGTTTGACTGTCTCCCACTCATTAACCTCTCAAGCACAGAATATTTGTTTTTGAGATATATAATTTGAATCTAGAGGTATCACTCCCACCTATCCTTGTGTCTATGATTTCTAACCTTTAGCATATTGGTTGGAAATCTTAAAAACACAAGGCTACTGTTACTTCACTATGAGATCTTAGATTCCTTTTAATTTATAGAAGTTGAGTTTATGTTGTTTGATACACTGTGTTTTCTGCCAATAATCTTAAGTATCAAACAATTAATCTTTTAAATGACACTGGAGAGTAATGAATGAACATATACTTTGTCATATCTGTTTAAATTATGGGCTTGTCGATCTTTAAGTACCATTAATATCACTTGTGATGTTAATTTGTTTAAAAATAGTCAATATTAAGCATTTTATTGTATGTGTGAATTTGTTAGAAAAAATAAAAGTCCTGAGACAAAAGGCAAGTATAAGCACTAATAGTTTCCCTTTGCAAAATTATATTTTCCTCCTCTCTTATTTTCATGGGAATTGGCTCTTCTGAAAGGTGTGCTTAGCCAAGGAGTAAATAACTTCCTTCAGAAACCACATAAATCTTATCTACACCACTTGCATCCTTCAGTGCACTGGGAAGCAATATAAGTTCTGACCCTCAGGTCTCTATGTATTTTGTACTATCTCTGGAATTTTCTCTCCCTATCTCATTTTCTCAGTTCCATGTTGAAGACCTCTGATCTCTGTTTGGTATTGCCATAATGAAATCTTGCTCAGAACTCTTTTTCAGAAGAGTTTTTATAAACATTTAAAAAAAAAGAGAGAATTGGAAGTAATTTTAATAGATAAAAATGTTGTGTTCAGAAAAATTTACAAAATATTGAAATAAACTTTTTTTTTTCCTAAAAGTACAATTCTTTTAAAATACAAAACAGTCATCAAGGGGATCCAGTTAGATTTTCTAAACTGGTAAAATCACAAAAGCAAGAAGTCCAATATATTCAAAGATGACTATTATAAGAAGTAAACTGTAGACCCCACAGAGAAGGTAGATTTAGACTTCCTATAGAAATACAGTAGACAATCAATAAAGGATGAGATAACTCATGCTTGATCTACAACATTCATCACTGTTAGAAAATAGCTCTATTTCCATATATAGTACAATCATCTTTTGTTTAAGTGTTTTTTTTTTAATTTAAAAAGAAATATAAATAAAATTTTAAAAAATTTATATCTTCTGCTGACCTAATATAAAATAGTGAAAGATAAAGCAAAAAATTAATTAAATAAAGACAGAATCAGCAGAGACATATTGTATAGCAAATTCAGAAAACAAATTGGGATAGGAGTGACAGTCAAAAGACCACTGAGAGGGTAATAGGCAGGAAGGCCAGGGGTCTCCAAATGGAGGAAATAGGCTGCAAGTGTCAGACATTTTTATCTCTCTTAAGAGGCAGGAGGAAACAAACTAGTGATATATATATATCTATCACTATATATATATATATATATATATATATATATGTATTTTGTACTATCTATATATATATATATAGATATGTACTATATATGTACATATGTATACATATGTATATGTACTATATATATATATATATATATATATCCCCCTTCTCTATACAAATTTAAAAGGAGATTTCTCTTAAAATACTGTGTTGCCATAATGACACCTGGTTCCACCTGAAGTTAACTATTCTCAAACCCTGAGTTAACCAATGCATTCTTCTTATGGAAATGCTTGTCTTAAGCTATGTTAATTTTTTAAATATTTACCCCAGACTCTGTCTTCAAGTGGGTTCCACCTAATAGCTCAAAACCAACTTGACAAACCATTATGTTATACTCAGACATTGTTCCCGTAATCTATATAAACGAAACAGTTTGTATGGTAATCTGCCCTTCTACAAGATTCAATTCAATCATTTTATGGCCCGGGATGACTCATCTGGTGCCAAGATTATCCCAAAAGATATCTTATGGATGAGGGGCCTGGTGCCATTCTGAGTTTTAAGACATTCCTTTCTTTCATTACAGACTGCTAGTGACTATATAACAGCCAGCTAAAAACTAGAAAGGGGGTACTCTTTCTGCCCCTTTCCAATGCCTATGTCAGAAGCTTTCTCTATCTCCTTTATACTTTAATAAAACTTTATTACACAAAAGCTCTGAGCGATCAAGCCTCGTCTCTGGCCCCAGATTGAATTCTTCTCCTCTGGAGGCCAAGAATCCGGCATCTTTCATGGGTCAGCAACAACCTTTCACCACTAATATTGAATAGTCAAAAAGATTAAGATTAAATTCTTAGTTGACATAAGCCAGAAGAACCAGATAATTAATATTGAATAGCATTGATAAGAAAGGAGTACATTAAGTAAATGACCTTTGTCTAGACCTTGGTATATACAAATTCTACTCTTAGGATTATTCCTAACTCCTTACTATTTGTTACCTACATTTAAGCAGTGTATTGTATAAAACAATTCACTGAAGTATAGTCAGAAATCTTGTATCATTTTGATAAAGATTATAGCACTCTGTAATATGGTCAGATCTCTAGGGATTCATTTTTTCCTTTCTGTAAGCCCATCTTGCATCTTCCATGCACCTTGCTTTTAACTGGTGACACTCTTCAAAGCCCATATTTTAATTATTTTGCTTTTTCCGCACAGAGAATTAGGGTGTCTTGGAGTGAGTTTACTTTGTCCCCCCCAGGATAGTCTTAGTGAATAATCAGCTAGAACAGTGGATTAGGAACCTAAAGGCCTTGCCTTAAATCAAGACAGACTCTGACACATAGGTTTCACCCAAAGATTCCCCGTGGGATGGGTCTGAAGCTGGGATTTTCTGTAAAATTACATCCTTTTTTGACTTCCTTTATTGCTCTTTCTTGCTTCCTCTATCCCTTTAAAGATTTATCTTAGCAGCATTTTCTTAATAAGTTGCTTTCAGGAAATCATTTTCTCAGTGTATGCTTTTAGACAACCGATTTAAGGAGAGATTATGACGGTTTGGATTGATTTCTAGTAATTTTGTACATTTCCTCTTATTTGTTATTTTCATTGCATCTATCTTCCTTGTCCTAATCTATTTTCCTATGGTAAATGTTAGTTTAAAAAGAAATGCTGTAACCTAGCAGTCAGAAGTTGGAGATATGGGAAAAGATTATACCATAATTTGTATTCAACTTTATTTGAGAATGAAAGAAGAAAGGGTGGGAAAATCAGATTCCACTTCAGAGACTTAACCCAAAAAAATGAAAAGCAAGCTAGATAAAAGTGTAGGACTTGCAAAGGAAAGAGAAGATATGTGGACTTAGCTCAGGGTTCCAAAAGATGTGGCTAAAGATTTACTTGGTTGGAGATCTACCACGATCCTGTTGAAAGATGATTCAAGAAGAGGTGGTCTACAATGTCGCAGAAATCAGGCATCTAATTTGTCAGGGGCTCATAAAGATAATTATGTATGTTAGAGTAGAGGTAAGGAACACATACATATATTCAACTGAATGCCCTGAAATGCCTATATGAAATGGAATCCACTATTCCCAATTTCTACAGTATCACTTTATCCCAAATTTGAAATCATTTCTCACTTTCTCTTTAGTTCAATATTCATGTTTATTTATGTAACTTGATTTCACTAATATTTTTGGAGGTCAGAGAGTATGGAGGTGGTGTAAGATAGGATGCAAACAGTTGGGTATGATAAACAATATGCTTTTTATCAGACTCTGAATCTCCTTACATATCTAAAGAAATTTCTAGAGATTCCTTTATTGTATAGATATCACTCTTTCTTACAAGGCTACAAAAAGTAGCTTGAGACAAAGAAAACTACTACACAGAAGAAGCCATGTCAGTCCATTCCCCTGACACTCTCAGGAGAAATCCAGGTCCTGAATAGTTTAATGAATACACTGATTAAGATACAGTTCCTTTAAAACACATAGGACATATATCAGAGGCCAGAATCTTTCAAAGCTATTCCCATCTGTTCTTTTAACTTGTCACCTCAGTTCTATAAATACCTTGGCAATCAGTAAATAGCCATTGGCCAGCTGGACTTGATAGACTGTATATTATGTATCCCTCAAAAGAATAATTTACAATCAGGTGCTCAATGTATATTTTTTCATGTTTGTTTTTAGAAATTGAAGTACAGGTGATGTACAATGTTCTATAAGTTACAGTTGTACAATATAATGTTTCACAATTTTTAAAATTTATACTCCGTTTATAGTTATTATAAACCAAGGGCTACATGTGTGCTAAGTCATTTCAATTGTGTCCAACTGTTTGCGACCCTATGGACTGTAGCCCACCAGAATCCATAGGATTATTTAGGCAAGAACACTGGAGTGGATTGTCATGCCCTCCTCTAAGGGATCTTTGCAACCCAGGAATTTAACCTGCATCTCTTAAGTCTCCTGCATTAATAGGTAGATTCTTTATCACCAGTGCCACCTGGGAAGCCTAAAACTAATGGTTATATTCCTCATTTTGTATAATATATCCTTGTAGTTTATTTTATACCGAATAGTTTGTAACCCTTACTCCCCTACTCCTATATTGCTCCCCACCCCCCATGCCTTCTCCCTACTGATAACCACTAGTTTGTTCTCTATATCTGTCCATCTACTTGCTTGTTCTATTCACTAGTGTTGTGTATTTTTAAATTCCACATACAGATTAATACAGTATTTGCCTTCCTCTCTCTGACATTCACTTAATGTAATATCCTCCAAGTCCATCCATGTTGCCACAAATGACAAAATTTCATTCATTTTTATTCTGAATAATATTTCATTTTATATAAATACCACATCATTATCCATTCATCTGTTGATGGACACTTAGATCGCTTCCATTTCTTGGCAATTGTAAATACGGCTATGAACATTGGGGTACATGTATCTTTTAAAATTAGTGTTTTTGCTTTTTTTGGATATATACCCAGAAGAGGAATTTGTGGATCATATGATAGCTCTATTTTCAGTTTATTGAGGAACCTCTATACTGTTTTCCACAGGGGCTGCACCAATTTATGTCTCCATCAGCAGTGTACGAGGGCACCCTTTGCTCTACATCCTTGCCAAAATGCGTTATTTGTGTTCTTTTTGATAACAGTCATTCTGACAGGTATGAGGCGATACCTCAATGTGATTTTGATTTGCATTTCCCTAATAATTAGCAATGTTGAGCATCTTTTCATGGTAGCCATCTGTATTTCCTCTTTGAAAATGGTCTATTCTGGTCTTCTGCCCATTTTTTTAATCAGTCCTTTTTTTTTTTTCTTCTGACATTGGGTTTTTATGTGTTGGATGTTAACCCCTTATTGGTCATATCATGTGCAAATATTTTATCCCATTCAGTAATTTGTCTTTTTGTTTTGCTGATGGTTTCCTTTGCTGCACAAAAGCTTTTAAGTATATTAGGTTCCATTTGTTTATTTTACTTTCATTTCCTTTGTTTTAGGAGACAGATCTAAAAAAATATTGCTATGATTTATGTCAAGGAGTGTTCTGCCTGTGTTTTCCTCTAGGAGTTTTATGGCTTCTGGTTTTACGTTTAGGTCTTTAATTCATTTTGAATTTATTGATGTAGTGGTATCAGAGAATGTTCTAATTTCATTCTCTTATATGTGGCTTTCCAGGTTTACAGAAGCACTTATTGAAGACACAGTCCTTTCTGCATTGTATATTCTGGCCTCCCTTGTCATAGATTAATCTACAGTAAGTGGGTGGGTTTATTTCTGGGCTCTCTATTCTGTTTCATTGATCTTGATTGTACTGTTTAATTGATAGCATTCATCCCAGGTGCAGCTAATATTTTATTTTATAAGAAACACTTAATTAACTTTAAATATTTCAGATAAATCTTAGAGATTTTCATATATGATCAAAATCAAATATTTAATATAAAATATTTATTTTAATGTGGATTATAAAATTTAGGAAGAATATCTCTAGCACGTGAGGAATCATTTTCCTATGTAATTCATGATTACTAACAAGGAAGAATACATACTATCAAGAAAGAGCTTATTAATCATTAATAATCAGTTTATTCCTTAATGTTAAAATATCTTTTACATTTAGAAAGTAAAAAATTGTACAAAATAAGAAAATATTAAAATTTACAGTGGTATGTAAAGTGAGAGGTGAAAGACCCTCCCACCTCTGAGAAATTAAGACTGATTGACATTTAGGTATGTGTGTTTCAGGATAATTTTCCAGGTCCATGTGTGCCTTATTTTAAATTATGCTTTAACAATTGTATAATATTTCATTCTATCAAAGAATGAAAATTGTTTAATCTTTAATTGATGGTCTTCTAAATTACTTCTAACATTGCTTTCTGTATATATTCAATCATCACATTTTCATGTGTAAAACTGTATGTAAAATAACAATATTTTATATTAGGAAAATGTTTTGTATATTATATAAATCTTATATTAGGGAAATGCAAACCAAAATCTCATTGAGATATCACATCACACCTGTTAGAATGACTTTTATATATATATATGACTATTATATACCTTATATAATCTATGTAAGTATACATTTTATACATTATATAATTGTGTATTTTTATTCATTCATTATAACTTGCACATGCACATATCTTGCTTCTCTTAAAATGCCTTGTAAGTATATAACAGAAAGCCAAATTTAATGTCACATATAAAAATGTGTTAGGTTACAGAACTACATTATATTCTTTTATCTATAGCAAGAAAAAATACTAATTTTTACAGATATATGTCTTTATACTTAAAGCAAGAAACAAATGATTTCTAAAGAGTTTTCTTTTAGGAGAGTAACAACAAATTTTCTGCAAATTTTAAATATGTTTACTTCACTAATTATCATTATTCACATATTTTGGGTAGTGAATTTACTTATAATGAAGAATAAATCAGGATTTCTCTAGTTTCAGAAATACTAATATGAGCACCTGCTTCATTTGATCAAAATGGTTTGAGTTAATCTACAGATGTTATTTATCTACTGTATACTACTTGGGAAATGATTGTGATTGGGAGATTATCACTTTGACACTAGAGAAGCCACACCACCTGTTTGCTAGGAGTACATAAAGAAATATTTTCCTTTGAAGGAATAGCCACCAATACATTAAAACGTATCAATGTAAGAATAATGTATCATACTTTTTTGCTGAAATGGAATATATAAAACTATTAAGGTCATATTTAAGAAAAATATCACATAATTAGGAAAGAATGACTAAAATAAATTAAAAACAATAGGAAGCTAAAAATTGGAGATAAATATTTTTATTATTATAAATTTGAACTGTTTTTCTGTATTTTCAATATAGGAAAAATTTAATCATTTTTCCCTAAAGAAATAAAAATGTATCAAGGAAATAATATGTTAAAAATGATTCAGTTGATGCATATTTTACATATTTAATAGAAGATGAATACTGGGAATTTAGCGATTTTGTTATGCATAATGCCATAACCATAGATCAGTGTTAAGAAGTCTGTCAATGCCTCTTCATCTTTGCATATGTTATTTTAAATGAAGATGTGGTTAAAAAAAAAAAGAATAATTTCCTCTATAAATGAACAACAGTCCATGACTAATTTTAAGAACCGCCAATCTGCAAAGACCTTTATGCAGCCAATTTAATAGACTTTCAGTACTTCACTATAAGAAAAATATATGTTTTCTTTTGAACACTTTTCTAAATATATTGCGTTTGCTTTTTATTTTTATAAACACTTAAAATTATCTATATGTATATGCAGTGCTAATACAATAATAACATTGACCCTTTGAACATTTAATTTATACTCTATCTGGAGTATATTCATGCATATGATGTGAGGTTGGGGTTAGACACATTTTATTTTTAATGAGAATATCCCATTGATTCAAAGCAATTTATTGAAAAGATATCTTTTATTTCTGCCTCTCATTATTTCTATCATAAATATTTTTTTTCTAAATGTGCAGACCTGTTTTTGAATTTCTTATTGCTTCATCCCTTTGCTTATTCTTTCCCCAGTACCACACTGTCTTAAGTGTTATAAATTTATAATAATTTGTGAAATCTGGTAATGTAAATTCTTCAACTTTATTCTTCAAGATGCTCTTAAGTATTCTAGATACTTTGTATCTTCATATAAATTATAGCATCACCTAATCAATTTGTACTCACAAAAAATATTTGTTAGAAATTTGATTGTTATTACATTGAACTGTAGATCAATTTGTGAAAAAATGACTCTTAGCAATATTTAGTTTACCAATCTATAGCCATAATATATCCCTCCAGTCAGTTGGGTTTCCATAATTTTTTTCAGCCCATTTTGTTGTTGTTGTGAAAATTTACCCATCTGTATTTTTTACAATTATTTCTAAGTGTTTGATATTTCAAACACTACACTATTGTAAGTAGTATCTCCCTTAAATTTCATTTAGTTTTTATCTACCTATAAAATTATTTTTTAAATATATTTGAACTTATATCCCACAAACTTGCTAATTTTACTTGTAATCTGTGACTTCTAATACATTGCTCACAAACTGATTTTATTTTTATATACATACAATAATATCTGAAAATAGTAGCCATGTTTCTTCCTTCTATATACCTCCTATTTGTTTTTCTTGCATTATTGTTTTTTAATAAAAACTCTGTACAAGATTAAAAAGAAATATTGATAACAAACATCCTTGTCTCCTCTCAGACCTCATAGGCAAGCTTTCAATATTTTACTATTAAGCATAATATTTGCTATAAGATTTTTGTAGATACTCATTATTAATTTAAGTAAGTTCCCTATTTACCTATCTTGCTAAAAGTGCTTTGATTATTGAAAATTGAATTATATTTAAAGATTTTTGCATTTATTGAGATTAATATATGATTTTTCTCCTTTGTTAACTTGATAAATTACATTAAAGATGAATTCCTGGGACATGCTGTCACTTTGGCATCATAGATCATTTCTAGCTTCGGTCACCCTCACATGCAGACCAACCAGCAACTTTCTATAGATGAAAAGATGCCACTGTGAAAATCCCAGAACAAGGGGTGAACTGAAGATGGAGAAGTACTGCATGAGAAAAATAAGAGTGGTTTTATTTTGACCACATTACCACTGCCCCCAGGCTAGCCCAGTGCCTCCCTGAAAGGGCCTCTCTCTCACTCCAAGCCTACCGTTTCTCCAGAGGAAAAAAAGAGCCCAACTGGACATCCAGCTTCTCCAGCATTGTGGAACACTTCCTGGGAAGCTCACTTCCATTTGATTTTGTGGGAATTATGCTGGGGGAACCTGCAGAACTCAACCAGGGGGAATCAAATAAAAGTGAAGGGAAGTTGAGTTTATAGCAACAAGTGCTCGGCACTTGGCCTGCTGTGTTTTTGCTTGCAGCAGTACCACCGAGCAGAGACCCCAGCCCGTAACTCTGGCCTTTGATAGAACCAAGTCAGTGGCCCAGTCTGGCCAGGGAGCTTAGCTGTCAGTTCTGCCTGCTTTGGATCCCCAACCAGTGGACCATATCAACCACCAGGAAATCCATTCTATGGCACCACCTGAGCAGGAAACAAACACAGTCCCTCCCAACTTCTCAGCCTAGCCCGCAGTCCCACCACTATAAGAAGTGAGGCTACAGATACCCTCCACCACAAAGCACATCTACCAACTGTGCCTGGGCAAGGAGCCAAACCACCATTTCTAACCAACTATTGCGTGCAGCCTCTGGACTCACATAACTTTGGAACCTGAACAGCGACCTTGAGAAGACTTGAAGCCCAGCCTGCAGTGGTGTTCAGCCATAGAGCCCAGTCCACAACCTCATCTAACAAAGGAGCCCAGCATAAGGTCCAGCTCAATTGGTGAACACAAACAGCCTGCAGCCTTGCCCAGTGAAAAGCTGAGACAATGACCTTAGCCAATTGCACAGCCTATCCTTTGGCCCCATCCAGCCAGGAAGCCACGTACCTGGGCACAGCTAAAGGCCCCATCAAACAGAGAGTACTTGCTGTGACCTCATCTCAAAGCAGAGCAGAGTCAATGGCCTACTTAATCACAAAAATCAGTCTATGGCCCTGCATAACATCAGGGTACAGCCTGTGGCCATAACTGAACATAGAGTCCAACCAGTAGCACCAAATGGTTGGGAAGCACAGCTTAAGGTCCCAATCTACCAGGAGAGATTATCCAAGCACAGGATCCAATCAGACTTGCTGGTGGCTCAGGTGGTAAAAATATCGACCTGCAATGGAAGGAAGCTAGGTTCTATCCCTGGGTGGGGAAGATCCCCTGGAGAAGGAAATGAGAACCCACTCCATTATTCTTGCCTGGAAAATCCCATGGACAGAGGAACCTGACGGACTATAGTCCATGGGGTTGCGAAGAGTTGGACAAGACTTAGCAACTGAACCACCACAACCAGTATCGCATTGCCAGTAAACACAGCTGGCAACCTCACCCAACCAGATGTGACTCAACAAAATGAAAAGACAACATACAGAAAGGGAGACATTTCTGACTAGTGCGGCGAGATTTACTTGTCTGTCATATGAAAAATCTGGTGATTGGGAAAATCTCCATTTTATGGATGTGGGAAGAAAGTTCAAGATGAATTATATTTTTACATTGATTTGTACATAGATTCTGAACCAGCATCGAGTCTAGATAATGCATTCATAAGAGTCAAGGCATTTCTGTTTGACCATGACACTGCTGTAGAATCATAACCTGTTAACCAGTGTATTACTTTCTACCTATGAAACTATTTTGAAAGGAAAATTCTTTTCTAGTTATCCAGCCTTGTAATTAAATAATTTTGAATAAAAAAAAAGAAAATATTTGGAAACCATTTATCTCATAAAATTATCTGATATCTGATTTGTCTCATAGAACTCAAGAGCAAAAAAAAAAAAATTTAATTAAAAAAATTGGCAAAAGACCCCAATAGATAATTTCTCAAAGATGTACAAATGACCAACAGATGTATAAAAAGATGCTCAAAAGCACTAATCATCAGGGAAATGCAAATCAAAACCTTGTTGTTGGTGTTCAGTCACTCAGTTGTGTCTGACACTTTGTGACCACATGGACTACAGAACACCAGGCTTTCCTGTCCTTCACTATCTCCTGGAGTTTGCTCAAACTCATGTCCATTGCATCAATGATGCCATCCAACCATATCTCATCTTCTGTCACCCCCTTCTCCTCCTGCCCTTAATCTTTCCTAGCATCAGGATCTTTTCCAGTGTGTCGGCTCTTCCCATCAGGTGATCAGGGTATTGGAGCTTCAACTTCAGCTTCAATCCTTCCAACTACTATTCATGGTTGATTTCCTTTAGGATTGACTGGTTTCATATCCTTGCTGTCCAAGGAACTCTCAAGAGTCTTCTCCAGCACCACAGTTTCAAATCATTAATTCTTTAGCTCTCAGCCTTCTTTATAGTCCAGCTCTCACATCCGTACATGACTACTGTAAAAACCTTAGCTTCAACTATATGGACCTTTGTTGGCTAAGTGAGTTCTCTGCTTTTTAATACACTAAGTTTGTCATAGCTTTTCTTCCAAGGAACAAGCTTTGTTGTTCCTTGTTTAAATTAAACAATCTTTTAATTTCATGGTGACAGTCACTGTCTGCAGTGATTTTGGAACCTAAGAAAATAAAATCTGTCACTGCTTCCAGTTTTTCCCCATCTATTTGCCATGAAATGATGGGACCAGATGCCATGACCTTAGTTTTTTGGGGTTTATTGATTGATTGATTGAAGGATAATTGCTTTACAGAATTGTGTTGTTTTCTGACAAACCTCAACATGAAGCAGCCATAGGTACACATATGTCCTCTCCCTCTTGAACCTCCGTGTCTTCTCCCTCCCCTTCCCACCCATCTAGATTGAT
This sequence comes from Dama dama, assembly GCF_033118175.1. Lineage (NCBI taxonomy): Eukaryota > Metazoa > Chordata > Mammalia > Artiodactyla > Cervidae > Dama > Dama dama. Next base: position 87,347,799 of record NC_083689.1, read on the forward strand.
ACAGAGCCCATGTTTGAGTTCCCTGAGATATACAGAAAATTCTCATTGGCTATCTATTTTACATATGGCAATGTAAGTTTCCATGTTACTCTCTCCATACATCTTGTTGAGTTTTAAGCCAGCTTTTTCACTTTCCTCTTTTACACTCACCAAGAGGCTCTTTAGTTCCTCTTTGCTTTCTTCCATTAGGGTGGTGTCATCTCTATGTCTTAGATTATTGATATTTCTCCCAGCAATCTTGATTTCAGCTTGTGATTCATCCAACCCGGCATTTTGCATGATGTACTCTGTGTAGAAGTTAGATAAGCAGGGTGACAATATACAGCCTTTGCATCCTCCTTTCTCAGTTAGGAGCCAGTCCATTGTTTCATGTCTTGTTCTAACTGTCACTTCTTGACCTGTGCACAGGTTTTCTCAGGAGACAGGTAAAGTGGTATGGTATTCCCATCTCTTGAAGAATTTTCCAGTTTGTTGTGATTCAAGTCAAAAGCTTTAGCATAATCAATGAAGCAGAAGTAGATGTTTTACAGGAATGCCTTTGTTTTTTCTATCCAATGGATGTTGGCAATTTGATCTCTTGTTCCTCTGCCTTTTCTAAATCCAGCTTGTACATCTGGATGTTCTCACTTCCCATACTGTTGAAGCCTAGCTTGAAGGATTTTGAACATTACTTTGCTAGCATATGAAATAAGCACAATTGTGCAGTACTTTGAACCTTCTTTGGCACTGACCTTCTTTGGGCTTGGAATGAAAACTGACCTTTTCCAGTCCTGTGGTCACTCACTGCTGAGCTTTCCAAATTTGCTGGTGTGTTGAATGCAGAACTTTAAAAGCATCACCTTTTAGGAATTGAAATAGCTCAGCAAGAATTCCATCACCTCCACCAGCTTTGTTCATACTAATGCTTCCTAAGGCCAACTTGACTTCACACTCCAGGATGTCTGGCTCAAACCATGATGTGACATAATTTCATACCTGTTGGAGTAACTATTATATATATATATATATATATATAAAAGACAAGATATAATGAACATTGGAGAGAATATGGAGAAAAGAGAAACCTTATGCCCTCTGGATGGGGATGTAAATTTGTTCAGCAATTCTGAAAAATAGTATGGAGGTTTATCAAAAAACTAAAAATAGAACTACCATTTGATCCAGCAATCCCACTGTTGGGTATATAGCTGAAGGAAATAAAATCACTATACTGAAGATATACCCACACCTCCCCATTCACTGTAGCACTATTTATAGTAGTCAAGATATACATAGAGATGAATAAATAGAAAAATGTGGTAGATATACATAGGCAAAGGAACATTGTTCAACCATAAACAGAAGGAAATCATGCTATTTTTAAGAACATGCAGATGAAACTTTAGGGTATTATGCTAAGCGAAATAAGACAGAGAAAGGCAAATACTGCATGATCTCACTTATATGTAGAATCCAAAAAAATATTGAACACACTGAAAGAATGATTATTGGTGGCCTCCAGGTGAAGGGAATTGGGGAAATGGGTGAACGTACATAGTTTATGGGTACAAACTTACAGTTATAATATTAATGAGTTCTGATGATCTAATGTACAGCGTGATGACTATATTTATCAATACTGTATTGTATGTGCTGTGCTTAGTCACTCAGTCATGTCTGACTCTGTGACCCCATGGACTGTAGCCCACCAGGCTCCTCTGTCCATGGGGATTATCCAGACAAGAATACTGAAGTAGGTTGCCATGCCCTCCTCCAGAGGATCTTCCCAACCCAGGAATCAAACCCAGGTCTCCCATAATGCACGCAGATTCTTTACTGCCTGAGCCACCAAGGAAGCCCAAGAATACTGGAGTGGGTATCCCTTCTGGTATCCCTTCTCCAGAGGATCTTCCTGACCCAGGAGTCCAACCAGGGTCTCCTACGTTACAAGCAGATCCTTTACCAGCTGAGTTACCAGGGAATATAATTGCTATATAGTACATATTGTATTGAAAGTTGAAAGAGAGTAAATTTTCATAGTTCTAATCACATTACACACACACACACACAATCAATAACTATTATAATCATTTCATGATTATAAGTATATCAAATTCATAAGTATATAAAATTCCACACTGTATACCTTCAGTTTGCATAATATTATATGTTAACCACATTTCAGTAGAGCTGGGAAAAAGTTACATAAAACTGTCTCCAACATTTCACAGCACATATGTGGTGGAGCCAGCTCTTGAAAGAAAATTGTAATTAGCTTAATTCCTGGGATGCACTAGGCATACTATAATGTAAACATAGATGTCAGGAAGGGAGAGAAAAAAAGTGAAAGAATGGAAAATAAATGGTTAAAATTAGTTTAACATTTTAAAAGAAAAAGATGCAAAATACTCACAAATTATAAGCAAGATTTCACAGCCTAACTAAAGCATATGCACATAAACAATGACTAAGTTTATCTACTTGTGCCTTTTTTTAACTTATCATTTATACTCCTATAAAATTCATGATCTATTAGCTGTTTATTTATATTAATGCCTTGCTAGTTCATATTTATTCAAACTGAGGTTACCCATTGAAGAAAAATATTACTGTGTAGAAAGATTCAACAAGTTTATATTTCAGATATATCCTGGATGCTTCTAATTTTATACTTCTTGTTTTCAAATCCTTTTTTCCATTTCAAATCCATTGCACTAAACAAAAGGCATGTTTATTTTATGGTTGAGGATTTTGACTTATTTAACACTATTTAGAATTTGCCCTATTTAAAATAGTTACCCATAAATCATACCCCCCAATAAAAAAAGATTTTGTGAACTTTAGTTAAAATTATATTAGAGACTTTTGTACTGGGCAGTAAATTGTTTCAAAAAATTATAGGTATGTATACAATTTATTTTTTATAATGGTCAAAACCTCAGGATTTTAGAATTATGTCTTTTGAAAATAGGAAGACTTGTGAATATATCTGTCAAGATGATAACTACCTAATGACTTTGCTTTAGTATATATGCAGTTGAAAATCAAAATAAGTCTCATATCTTAGGAAAAGAGCAGCAGGGTTAAGTTTTCCCCGCACTTTCAGTCTCTGTTACAACAAATTAACAAATTCACCAGCTGACTTTATAGGTGTTTAGAAGATGTTAAATGAGTTTTCTGTACATTTTTTCCAGTACAATTCATTTGGAAGAAAATTAAAAACTGGTGTTTGTTTTGCTCTTCAAAAATCATTCAGAAAAACCATTTTACAGTTTGTTGCACTGCCTTACCGATTCTAATACTATCCATCCCAGACAAACCAGGGTTGGAATCTGGTCACAACACTTAACTATCCCTGAGAGCCTGAGTAATTTCACATAACTATTTTTATGGTGTGTTCTCATCTGTAAAAGGGGATTAATACCTCCCCAGGCAAAGTTAGTGTGGAGAGTAAGTAAGATCAAGTGCTCCTGACACTGCCCAGTTCCTAGCAGGTGCCCTTGCACCCTCAGAGGGAGTTAGGCAATATTGTGAGTAGCTTAAATTTCAATCTGGCATCATGCTGCCTAGGTTTATAGACCTACTTCTACATTTCCTGGCTCAGTGACCTTGGGCAAGCAAGAAATTCCCTCAACCTGAATTTTCTCATGTTTAAAATAAGGGTAATAATACTGCATGCCTTGTGGGTGGATGTTGTGATGTTTAATCAAAATAATGTATGTAAAGCATTATTAAATTAAACAAGGAGGCCAATAGAGTGAGGTGTTTCTAACACCTTTTCATCCAAAATAAGCAAATCCTAAGGCTGTAAATACCTCTAGATTAAGGATAAAAACCTAAGGACAACTAATCACAAAGAACCAATTAATGCTTTCCAAATAATGCAACCACTTAAGCAATAGCCAATCAAATCATTTCTTTGCTCCCCACTCTTGTTTATAAAAGTCTTTTCCCCAGTTCCTATCCATGGAGTGCTCCTAACCATTTTGGTTTGAAATTGCCTCATTCAAGTGGATTTTTTGCTCAAATTAAAAAAAGTGTTAAAAGAAACAAAGATGAAAAAAATTTCTATTTGTTATCTACTATTGAATGATTTTTATGTATCTTATTACCTTCAGTTCAGTTCAGTTCAGTCGCTCAGTCGTGTCTGACTCCTTGTGACCCCATGAATCGCAGCACGCCAGGCCTCCCTGTCCATCACCAACTCCCGGAGTCTACCCAAACCTATGCCCATCGAGTCGGTGATGCCATCCAGCCATCTCATCCTCTGTTATCCCCTTCTCCTCCTGCCCCCAACCCCTCCCAGCATCAGGGTCTTTTCCAATGAGTCAACTCTTCGCATGAGGTGGCCAAAGTATTGGAGTTTCAGCTTCAGCATCAGTCCTTCCAATGAACACCCAGGACTGATCACCTTTAGGATGGGCTGGTTGGATCTCCTTGCAGTCCAGGGGACTCTCAAGAGTCTTCTCCAATATCACAGTTCAAAAGCATCAATTCTTTGGCACTCAGCTTTCTTCACAGTCTAACTCTCACACCCATACATGACCACTGGAAAAACCATAGCCTTAACTAAACGGACCTTTGTTGGCAAAGTAATGTCGCTGCTTTTTAATATGCTATCTAGGTTGGTCATAACTTATTACCTAAAATAACTTATTACCTTAGGTAATTAGTTAAAGCAATTGAAATAATTCTGAGAGTCTGGGTTTGTTCTAAAGAAATTGAATGCCCAAGAAATGGTGGAAAGGTGGAGTATTGTTTTTTGTGATTGGTCAACTCCTGGAAAGTGTAATTGATTAAAAAAAATTCATATATATAATATGAATATAATTTAAATAGCATATTACAAGAGATTGTATATATGAGAGTGTAAGTGCCAGTCATGTGCCAAGTCACTTCAGTTGTGTCTGACTCTTAGCGACCTCATGGACTGTAGCCCACCAGGCTCCTCTGTCCATGAGATTCTCCAGGCAAGAATACTGAGGTGTTGCCATGTCCTTCTCTAGGGGATCTTCCCAAACCAGGGATTGAACTCGTCTTTAGTCTCATGCACTGGCAGATGGGTTCTTTACCACTAGCACCACCTGAGAAGTCCAAGAGTGTAAGTACACACCAGTAATTACATATAGATAGATATCTACAGGCAAGTGGTCAGTTTATATTCAAATAGAATATCAGATTACCTAATACAGTGAAATAGGGAGGATCTCCTCTAAATTTTTCAATTGTGTAACAAACTAAGAAACAAAATTAACCAAGACAAACTATTCTCAAAAATATTGACAAAGATTCAAAATAATGTGTTATTTTAGGTATTGCTATATATGTACTACCAAAAGAAATTCAGGGAAATACATATTATCCAGAGCTAATTCCTTCAGAAAACCAAAATCATTTATTTTAAAACACCAGAGTGAATAAGATGAGCTTAAAACATACCCAATTGATATTATAGATTGTTATGATACCTTCATGATCAAAGATTATCAAGATGGTGAAGTGGAAGAACGTGTGCTCATCTTCTGCAAGAACTCCAAAATTACAACTCACTGCTGAACAACCATCAATAGGAGAATGTCAGATCCCAGCAAAAAAAGATGCCCCAAGTCCAAGGGCAAAGGAGAAACCCCAGAAAAACAGTAAGAATAGCAAAATCGTGTTTAGAATCAAACCCCACACCCACAAGAGATGCTTAGAGGGCTCAAACAAAACCTTGTGTGTACCAGGACCCAGAGAGCCCATGGAGACTGAGCCAGAGCTGCCTTTCAGCCTTTGAGTGTCTCCTGCTGAGGTATGGGTCAGCAGTGGTCTGCCGCAGGGGCAGGGGCTCTGGGTGCAGCAGACCTGGGTCACACAGCTTGTGCTATAAGCCATCTTGGAGGAAGTCATCATTAACCCCACCATAGAGCCACCAAGCAGATGACCCACAGACTGCAGAACAATTATACCAAATACATTCTCATACTGTTAAGTAAGTTCTAGGACCCACGACTGATTTCCCAACTTGGGAATCTGGCAAATGGACTGAGAAGCCCCAGGGAATTTGACTTGCAGGGAGGGCAATGGGATTTGATTACAGAAAATCCACAGGACTGGGGAAACAGACACTTAGATGGCACAAACAAAACCTTGTGCACACCAGAACCAAGGAGAAAGCGGCAATGATCCCACAAGAGACTGATCCCTACCTGCCGGTGAGTGTCCAGGAGTCTCCGGCAGAAGCGTGGGTCAGTGATGGCCGGCTGCAAGGTCAGGGGCACTGAGTGCAGCAGTATGTGCCTGATACCTTTTGAAGGAGGTCGCCATTATCTTCATTATCTCAACCGTGTTTGGTCTCAGGTCAAACAAAAGGGAGGGAACACAGCCCCGCCCATCTATAGAAAATTGGATTAAAGATTTACTGAGCATGGCCCTGAATAAGACCTGGTTTTCCCCCACAGTCAGTCTCTCCCATCAGGAAGCTTTCATAGCTTTTTATCCTTATCCCTCAGAGAGCAGATAGACTGAAAACCACAATCACAGAAAACTAATCAAACTGATCACATGGGCCACAGCCTTGTCTAACTTAATGAAACTATGAGCCATGCCATGTAGGCCTACCCAAGACAAACGGGTCATGGTGAACAATTCTGACATAACATGGTTCACTGGAGAAGGGAATGGCAAACCACTTCAGTATTCTTGCCTTGAGAACCCCATGAACAGTATGAAAAAGCAAAAAGATAGGACACTGAAAGATGAACTCCCCCAGTAGGTAAGTGCCTAATATACTACTGGAGAAGAGTGGAGAAATAACTCCAGAAAGAATGAAGAGATGGGACCAAAGCAAAAACAATGCCCAATTGTGGATATGACTGGTGATGGAAGTAAAATCAGATGCTGTAAAGAGCAATATTCATAGGAACCAGGAATGTTAGGTCCACAAATGAATCAAGGTAAATTGGAAGTGGTCAAACAGGAGATGGCAAGAGTGAACATTGACATTTTAGGAATCACTGAACTAAAATGGACTGGAATGGGCGAATTTAATTCAGGTGATCATTATATCTACTACTGTGGGCAAGAATCCCTTAGAAGAAATGGAGTAGCCCTCATAGTCAACAAAAGAGTCCAAAATGTAGTACCTGGGTGCAATCTCAAAAACAATAGAATCATCTCTGTTTGGTTCCAAGGCAAACCATTCAATATCACAATAATCCAAGTCTATGGCCCAAAAAATAATGCTAAAGAAGCTAGTTAAATGACTCATGAAGATCTACAAGACCTTCTAGAACTAACACCCCCCAAAAGGTGTCCTTTTCATCATAGGAGACTGGAATGCAAAAGTAGGAAGTCAAGATATACCTGGAGTAACAGTCAAATTTGACCTTGGAGCACAAAATGAAGCAGGGCAAAGGCTAACAGAGGTTTGCCAAGAGTATGCACTAGTGATAGAAAACACCCTCTTCCAACAACACAAGAGAAGACGCTACACATGGACATCACCAGATGGTCAATACTGAAATCAGATTGATTATATTCTTTGTAGCCAAAGATGGAGAAGCTCTATACAGTCAGCAAAAACAAGACCAGGAGTGACTCGCTCAGATCATGAAATCCTTATTGCAAAATGCAGACTTAAATTGAAGAAAGTAGGGAAAACCACTAGACCATTCAGGTATGACCTAAATCAAATCTCTTATGATTATACAGTAGAAGTGATAAATAGATTCAAGGGATTAGATCTGATAGACAGAGTGCCTGAGGAACTATGGATGGAAGTTTGTGACATTGTTCAGGAGGCAGTGATCAAGACCATCCCCCCAAAAAAAGAATGCAAAAAAGCACAATGGTTGTCTGAGGAGGCCTTACAAAAGCCTAGAAAGGAAGAGAAGGGAAAGGCAAAGGAGAAAAGGAAAGATATACCCATTTGAATGCAGAGTTCCAAAGAATAGCAAGGAGAGATAAGAAAGCCTTCTTCAGTGATAATTGTAAAGAAATAAAGGAAAACAATAGAATGGGAAAGACTAGAGATCTTTGGGAATGGGAAAGCCTATCTTCAGAAAAATATGAGATACCAGGGAGTATTTCATGCAAAAATATATTTCATGCAAAGGTATTTTGTGCAAGAAAAGGACAGAAATGATATGGACCTAACAGAAACAGATGAGGTGGTGAGAATACACAGAACTATACCAAAAAAAAAAAAAATCTTCATAACCCAGATAACCAGGATGGTGTGATCACTCACCTACAGCCAGACATCCTGGAATGAGAAGTCAAGTGGGCTTTAGGGAGAGACACTATGAACAAAACTAGTGGAAGTGATGGAACTCCAGTTGAGTTATTTTAAATCCTAAAAAATGATGCTGTGAAAGTACTGCACTCAAAAGCCTGGAAGTCCAAAAGTGAAGTTGCTCAGTCGTGTCCAACTCTTTGCAACCCCATGGATTGTAGCCTACCAGACTCCTCTGTCCATGGGATTTTCCAGGCAAGAATACTGGAGTGGGTTGCCAAATATGCCAGCAAATGTGGAAAACTCAGCAGTGGCCACAGGACTTTAAGGTCAGTTTTCATTCCAATCCAAAGAAAGACAATGACAAAGAATGTTCAAACTACTGCACAATTGCACTCATCTCACACTCTAGCAAAGTAATGATCAAAATTCTCCAAGCCAGGCTTCAACAGTGGGGTGAACTGCGAACTTACAGATGTTCAACTGGATTTAAAAATGGTTGAGGGAGCCAGAGATCAAATTGTCAACATCTGTTGGATCATCAAAAAAGCAAGAGAATTCCAGGAAAATATCTACTTTTGCTTTATTGACTACACCAAAACCTTTGACTGTTTGGATCACAACAAATTGTGGAAAATTCTTAAAGAGATGGGAATACCAGCCTGCCTGACCTGCCTCCTGAGAAATCTGTATGCAGGTCAAGAAACAACAGTTAGAACCAGATATGGAACCAGGGACTGGTTCCAAATTGGGAAAGCATGTGTCGATGCTATATATCGTCACCCAGCTTATTTAACTTATACACAGAGTATATCATGAGAAATGCTGGATTGGATGGAGCACAAATTGGAATCAATATTGCTGGGAGAAATGTAAATAACCTCAACTGAACTGAACTGATGATAGCTTCAATTGCGTGTGTGTGCATGTTAGTTGCTCTGTCGTGTCTGACTCTGTCACCCCATGGACTGTAGACCACCAGTCTCCTCTGTTCATGGGGTTCTCCAGGCAAGAATTCTGGAGTGGATTGTCACTTCCTTCTCCAGGGGATTTTCTTGACCCAGGGATCGAACCTGGGTCTCCTGCATTGCAGGCAGATTCTTTACCGTTTGAGCTTTAGGGAAGTCCTTGTGACACCTTCACTTACCTTCCCACTCAGTTGCTGTTGTTGTTTAGTTGCTAAGTCATGTACAACTCTTTTGCAACCCCGCGGACTGTGGCCCACCAGGCTCCTCTGTCCATGGGATTTCCCAGGCAAGAATAGTGGGGTGGGTGGCCATTTTCTTTCCAGGGAATCTTCCCATCCCAGGGATTGAATCCATGTCTCTTACACTGGCAGGTGGATTCTTTACCACTGAACCACCAGGGATCTGCTGTATAGTATATGCCTAATGGATATTTGCTTGATCAATGAATTATTTTAGCAAACTTGTTCCATGTTAGGTATAATATTTGTACTTTTAAATTGGAAACCAGTATGATCTCAATATTTTGGTATAATTTGATTTCCTCTAGGTAAAATATACATGAAATTTAAACATTAACTTCTTCAGTGCACACTGGCAATTTCTGCTATGAAACTAACACTTTTGCCCTCAAACAAGAACTTTCTTATTCAACACTGAGACTCATTTGTATTTTGGCTTATAAATATATGGGTGTTCTGTTTTCCATCCTCAATGTCAGACTTTTTGATTTACTACTTCAAATATTCTCTTTCAAGAATATCCACAACAAAATACAAAGCATTAGCATACCTATAACTGTGTTTTTTTTTAGAGTAGGATATGTAGAAAAGCGTTATATTTCCTAGGTTTTTGAATTATTGAAAATGTATTCCCCTTATCCTGAGAATTCCACAATACAAACATACATTTCTGTATTTATTGATGAAAAATATATATCTTATGAATAATTAATTTAGACAGAATAAATATCCAGTACCTTTGACAACAGAACAACCTATATCTCCATCTTAGCATCTTAAACAAAGTGTCTTCCTTATCTTCTTCAAGTTGTCAAACTTCAAAAGTCTTTTTTTGTGGGCAGTTGTGGGGCTACATCAGATGCAGTCCAACTTCTGTCTGAGCTTATGCTGCTATTCCTCGATGAATACTTCACACTTCACACTGAGAGAGAAAATGTAAGTTCAGTATTGACAGTGACTCCTCTGTTATCAACTTACCAACATAGTAGTTAAGAGTCTGGTTTCTAAAGTGATACTGCCTAGTTCAGGTTCTGCTCTACCTAGTATTTGGCAGGTTGCCTAATCTCCATGTGTCCCAGTTTTCTTGTCCATAAAATGATGATAATACTAATTACTAGTTATATTTATTTAGGATCTTCTATGCACCAATAAATGCTCTCATCCCTTGGTATGCAGCAGTCAGTTAAAGAGGTATGCTAAATTGTATTCTGTTTACTAAAATGTAGTCCCCTTTCCAGTGCTGTTGAATTCACACATGGCCATCTGACATCCTTTGCCTAAAAGAAATAAAAGTGGAAGTGACATGTGTCTCTTTTGAAGCTTTAATCTCCAGTGAGCTACTTATTATACTTGCTTTTCCAACCCTTTATGATTATAGTAGCACATTTGGAAAGGAAATCTCTGAATTTCTGAGTATAGAACCTCCTACAGATTCACAGTGTAATATTTCAAGGGGAAAAAATAGACTTCATTGTTTTCATTCATTGAAATCTGTGGTTGTTACTGCAGCATAATCTAGACTATTCTGACTTTAAAACAAAGATACCTGTACTTGAGAAGTACTCATTATAGTAAAAGCAGGAAAATAAAACATAATGAATAAGTAAGGCGCCTAATATAATAGAAGGTAATAAACACTATGGAATTTTAAGACATAGATTGGTAAGAAGCCAAGGATTAATTCATATTTAAAGAGAAAAGAAAGAGAGGATGCAGGTTATAGAACTAATTAGGAAGGTCAACTAATTAATGATCTGAGTACTTATAAAACTTTCTTATGTATAGTAAGCACTCAAAAACTTACTTATTTTTACATTATGTGGATCTAATATAATAGATTTGTTGATTCTAGTACTAACTTTTGATCTTTTCATCCCATAACTTTTTAAAAATTAAGACAAAGCCTAACTTGATAGTTCAGAAGTTAGGTTTACATTGCCAAGTTTCTGAACCTTACTTATTTACTTCAGCACATACAAATCTTTTTAATAGTAGGTCTTAAGGCATCAGTGTTACCTTATCTGTGCTATGGGAATAATTATTTTCAATACCATGGAGAATATCCAGGTGCAGCATGCTTGATAATTCACACTATACATTTATCTGCTTGGCAGGAACAGCCTATAAGGAAATAGCATGTTAATGTTGCTATAATGTACCTTTCTTCGACCTGCTGTCAGGGTCAATACTGCATGTGAAAGCAAAAACAGTGAAAGAGAAAGAAACAGTTGCCTAATTAGGTTTGCTTTTCTTCATTATACCCAAGCTTGAATCAGAGAGGTTTTATAACCAATATGGAATCATCTTCAAGGTAATATTTTAAAGGTAAATGCATTTCTGCGTATTAAAGGAATAATATCCATTAAAATAATAGAGGTTAAAAAGTCACTTTTAGATATTTAAAATAGAATTTTTAATTAAAAAATTAACATTTAAAAACTAAAGTTCTATTTTCCTCACTTTACCAATCGTCTTTGTGAAGCTGTTAAACCATTCTACTTCTCCAAATCAAAATGTAAGAAACATTTCTTTTCTATCAAAAACACTAAAAAGTCTTTGATTCAGAGACAGAAAAGATCTCCAAAGACAAGAATAAAATTTTAAACTTGTATTTCTAAGAACTTATAACTTTGGTGTTATTTATTGACAGGGCATAGTTATGAAAGGAATAGCAAAAGATAAAAATGTGTATTTGTTCATTATAAATAAAACACCTCCCCTTAAGTAATGCATAAAATATCAAATCAATATTTATAGTTTTTCTGTGTGGAAAATACATTATTCCTAACCAGCATTCTTTTCACTGTGTGATGGAAAACACCATCTTGGCCCATAGTTTGCTTTTCTAAAGGTAAAATAGAATATCAGTTTAAAAAAAAACACAACAGACCATTTCAATTTTCCTAACTTTCTAGAAACCTCTTTCCACGTAAATTTAATCAATTAAAAAAAGATAAAATTAATCAAGTGCCTAATCACTTTAGCCAAGCAAGCGATCATTTTAACCTATTAACAAACATGATTCTATTAATAGATCAGCTTGACTGATGGCTCAGGTGGTAAAAAATCTTCTTGCAATGCAGGATGACCAGGTTCCACCCCTCAGCGGGGAGGATCCCCTGGAGAAGGGAATGGCTACCCACTCCATTATTCTTCCCTGGAGAATTTTATGGACAGAGGAACCTGGTGGGCTACAGTCCATGAGATCGCAAAAAGTCCAACACAGCTGAGGGACTACCACTTTCACTCTAATACTAGTCAGCCAAATAGGACTTTTGTAAATGAAATATGTTGACATAATATTGTTACCATTCATTCTGGAATACTTACTTAAATCTGTATTATAAACTTAAAAACAAAATTGAGTTGCTAGTTCATTCCATTACTTCATTCATTCCAAATATTTATTGCATCTGGAAAACTTACCAGGCACTACTATAAAAGGAACTAATAAAGAAGACAAAAAAGGTCCCTGATTTTGAGGAGATTTCATTCTAGAGATGAGGGGATAGAAAATAAACAAGTTACCAAATAAATAATCAAATTATTCCATATAGAAATGAGGGCAATAAATAAAATAAACTAGGATGATATTGTAAACAATTAGTTTGGTGGAAGCAGACTGAGAGATAAGAAAAGTACTCAGAAACCAGTGTGATAAGAGAACATTTGAGTGAAAATCTAAATAACAAAAACAACAAAGGCTTCCAAATGGTGGGTTTAGCATTCCAAGTATAAGAATAATCTAAAAACTCTAGGTAGAATGAACTTGGTTCACTTGAAGAATAGAAAGGACGGTAAGACTAGAATATGGTAAAGTAGGACAGTGATAGAAGATGAGGTCAGAAAAAAAGAAAGACCAGATCATGAAGCCTTAGAGGAAATGATAAGCTATGAAGGGAAGCCATCATAAATTTTTGTTCACTTGCTTGTCTTGTTTTACTTTATCTTGAATGCAGAGAATGGCACATTATAAATAAATATAAATACACATATATAGTTTTTATAGTTATTTTGATTACTGTTGAGAGTTAGTTAGAAACAAGTCAAAAACATATTTTAAAAAGGGGTGAGGGAGAGAATAGTCTGGAATGTACCAAACAAGATAGGGTGGAGGATGGGAGGATAGTTTTAGGATGTGTTTCTGGACAGAGCCATAGAATTTGATGATAGATTGGAGACTGAACTCATGAGAAAAAGTGAAGACGCCAAGAACACTACAGTAGGTTGAATCTTGGCAACTCAATAGAAGACGATGCTTTTAAAAGAAGTAAAACAGCTTAAAAAAAAAACTAAGATAGTAAGTAACTAGTAAGAGTTGAGGACTCCTCTTAACTTTAGAGATTTGGCTCTTTAAAAATGTAGTCACATAGTCACCACTTTAAAGATATAACTCATTTACAACAGTACTCATAGCAATGAGTACTATTTGACTCCCATTTATGAATTAGGAGTTTGAAACACATGATACAAGTATTTCGTTAAAGTAGTTTGTATTAAGTCATACAGCGAGAATGAGTACAAAGAGAGTTAAACTATACAGTTAACCCTTGAACAACACAGGGGTTTGAGGCACCAACTTCTGCTCAGTGGAAAAACAGCATATGACTACAATTGGTTCTCTGTATCCAGGGTTCCACATTCTTGTTTGCAACCAACCAGGGGTCGTGGAGTACCTTTCAGTTCAGTTCAGTCGCTCAGCCGTGTCCAACTCCGTGCAACACCATGAACTGCAGCACGCCAGGCCTCACTGGCCCTCACCAACTCCCAGAGCCTACCCAAACTCGTGTTCATTGAGTCAGTGATGCCATCCAGCCATCTCATCCTCTGTCATCCCCTTCTCCTCCTGCTCCCAATCCCTCTCAGCATCAGGGTCTTTCCAGATGAGTTATCTCTTCGCATCAGGTGGCCGAAGTATTGGAGTTTCAGCTTCAGAATCAGTCCTTCCAATGAACACCCAGGACTGATCACCTTTAGGATGGACTGGTTGGATCTCCTTGCAGTCCAAGGGACTCTCAAGAGTCTTCTCCAATATCACAGTTCAAAAGCATCAACTCTTCGGCACTCAGCTTTCTCTATAGTCCAACTCTTACATCCATACATGACTACTGGAAAAACCATAGCCTTGACTAGACGGACCTTTGTTGGCAAAGTAATGTCTCTGCTTTTTAATGTGCTATGTAGGTTGGTCATAACTTTCCTTCCAAGGAGTAAGCGTCTTTTATTTTCATGGCTGCAATCACCATCTGCAGTGATTTTGGAGCCCCCAAAAATAAAGTCAGCCACTGTTTCCACTTTTCCCCATCTATTTGCCATGAAGTGATAGGACCGGATGCCATGATCTTAGTTTTCAGAATGTTGAGCTTTAAGCCAACTTTTTCACTCTCCTCTTTTGCCTTCATCAAGAGGCTTTTTAGTGCTTCTCTTTCTGCCATAGGGTGGTGTCATCTGCATATCTGAGGTTATTGATATTTCTCCCAGAAATCTTGATTCCAGCTTGTGCTTCTTCCAGCCCAGCTTTTCTCATGATGTATTCTGTATATAAGTTAAATAAGCAGAGTGACAATATACAGCCTTAATGTACTCCTTTTCCTATTTGGAACCAGTCTGTTGTTCCGTGTGTAGTACCATAGTATGTATTTATATCTGAGTGTAAGTGGACCCATGAAGTTAAATCCCATGTTGTTCTAGGGTCAAATAATTCATGCCCTTAACTTATACCAGAATACACACATATGTCTGTCAAAAGACTTATACTAGACTATCCATAGCATAAATATTATATAATAAATGAAAGTTGAAAACTATTCAAGTATCTATTAATAGATGCATGGATAAATGAATAGTGGTATATTTACACAATGGAACACTACACAGCAACAGTGTTGAATGGACTAGATAAATCTCACAAACAGTATGGACTAAAATAATCCACTCCAAAAGAGAATATATTATGTCTCTTTATTTACAAAGTATGGAAACAGACAAAATCTCTGAGAGTATTATGACTGAAAAAAGGTAAATTAATGGACTTTAAGGTGTTGGTAATATCATACTTCTTGACCTGAGTGCTCGTTACATGAATGTATTCAGTATGAAAACTCTTTAAACTGTGTCAGTTCAGTTCAACTCAGTAGCTCAATCATGTCCAAGTCTTTGTAACCACATGGACTTCCTTTTAAATGTATTATGTATTTATTTTTTAACAATTATATAAGTGCTTATTTACCTCTGAAAAAATCAGAGCAGTGCTTCTTTAAGACATTATAATCTAGTTTATTAATATCCTCCGATTCTAATATCTTCCAAAAGTTGGAAAGCATTTCCCACTATCACAATTATAGAATAGAACCTTTTTAATTTACAGACAGAGAGATACATAAGCCCATAGAGAACTAATGGCTTCAGTCTCACACTTCAGCTGAGTCAAGAATAAACATAGGAATACAAAATCTAACTGGTCTAGGTCTTATAGCATTATCCTTCTTCCCGATGGCCACAAAATGCTGAATAAATGTGAGCTCACAAATAGATGAAGAGAAAAACAAACATAAAAGGCCAATTAGTTTCTCTGTTGTTTCTCATCCAGCTGGGAATTTATATCCATTATTTAATAGGTCATCAAATGGCCATGCTATAAAATTTTCAAAAACTGATGCAACCAAATGAGAATATGTTAATCAGTTCAGTTCAGTCACTCAGTCATGTCCAACTCTTTGGGACCCCATGGTCTGCAGCACTCCAGGCTTCCCTGTCTATCACCAAGTCCTGGAGCTTATCAAACTCATGTCCATAGAGTTGGTGATGCCATCCAACCATCTCATCCTCTGTCATCCCCTTCTCCTGCCTTCAATCTTTCCCAGCATCAGAGTCTTATGTTTATTTCTTGTATGTAGAGTGTGTTAAAATAAAAGGTTGAAATAAAGTAAAATAAATTTAATTTCAAAACTATTTAAAATACAAAGGGCCCCAAGACTAAGCCCCATCACTCTACAATTCAAAGATGTAACATAGGCTAAAAAGGTGCAGCCTATAAAATTAAAGGAATACTAAAGAGGGTTTTCTTCAAGAGATGGGAATACCAGACCACCTGACCTGCCTCCTGAGATATCTGTATGCATGTCAAGAAGCAACAGTTAGAACTGGACATAGAACAACAGACTGGTTCCAAATTGGGAAAGGTGTATGTCAAGGCTGTATATCATCACCCTGCTTATTTAACTTATATGCAGAGTACATCATGAGAAATGCTGAACTGGATGAAGCATAGGCTGGAATCAAGACAGCCGAGAGAAACAGCAATAACCTCAGATATGCAGATGACACCACCCTTATGGCAGAAAGCAAAGAAGAACTAAAGAGCCTCTTAATGAAAGTGAAAGAGAAGAGTGAAAAGCCTACCTTAAAACTCAACATTCAGAAAACTAAGATCATGGCATCTGGTCCCATCACTTCACGGCAAATAGATGGTGAAACACTGGAAACAGTGACAGACTTTATTTTCAGGGCTCCCAAATCACTGCAGATGGTGACTGCAGCCATGAAATTAAAGGACGCTTGCTCCTTGGAAGAAAAACTATGACCAAACTAGACAGCATATTAAAAAGCAGAGACATTACTTTGCTGATAAATGTCCATAGAGTCAAAGCTATGGCTTTTCCAGTAGTCATGTATGGATGAGAGAGTTGAACCATAAAGAAGGCTGAGCACCAAAGAATTGATGCTTTTGAACTGTGGTGTTGCAGAATAATCTTGAGAGACCCTTGGACTGCAAGAAGATCAAACCAGTCAATCCTAAAGGAAATCAATCCTAAATATTCATTGGAAAGACTATTGCTAAAGTTGAAGCTCCAAAACTTTGGTCACCAGATGGGAAGAACTGAGTCAGTGGAAAAGACCCTGATGCTGGGAAAGATTGAAGGCAGGAGGAGAAGGGGACAACAGAGGATGAAATGGTTTGATGACATCCCAGTTGCAATGGACACGAGTTTGAGCAAACTCTGGGTGTTGGTGATGGACAGGGAAGCCTGACAGTCTGCAGTCCATGGGGTTGCAGAGAATCAGACACGACTGAGCGACTGAACTGAGCTGAAAGAGGGTTTAGGATTGAGTGATCAATAATGGTAACTGATGTCAAAAGATCACAGAATATGAGAGCAGAAAAGTGTTCATGACTTAATATTTAGCTCCTAAGTTTCTTCCCTTTGCTAAATCTAACATATAAAGTCAGTGTTTTTTATTCTGACATATTTTTATCTGTGTATCATTCCACTATATCTTATTTATGATCTGAGTAGAAGAATAGAAAATAAATCTTAACTCCATGTTTGGAATTAAATTGTTTAATAATTATTATAAGATTTAAACTACAATACCAATGTAATCATTCCCCTGGTACCAATGAAGACTGCCTAAAAATCAGAATTATATAAAATAATGCCTTGGAATGTAAACATCATGTATTAATAATCATTCCTTCATAAGATATATAATTTCAATTTTTGAGTGTGAGAGAACCTGAAGTAGGGGACTCAACTATGCAATGCCTTAATTCCTTACCCAAAGAGCCTGTGAGAAAATATATATATTTGAGGGCTTTCACTTGTTTCATTTTCTGAATTTTATTTTAAATTATTTTTGTTGTGGTATAATTGACAAATGAAATTGCAAGATACAATGTTATATACAAAGTATACAATGTGATAATTTCATAAATGTAATATTGTGAAAAACTTTCCCCTACTGAGTTACTACAACCATCCATTTTTGATTATGGTAAAAGATGGAGGTTCTGTTTCATTCTTTCACACGTGACTGTCCAGTTCTCTCAAAATCATTTATTGGAGATGCTATCTGGTTTCCATTATATATTCCTGACTCCTTTGTCACAAATTAATTGACCATATATTCATGGCTTTACTTATGATGCTTTATTTGATTCCATTGGTTTATGTGCTTTTTATGTCAATACCATATGGTTTTGATTACTATTACTTTGTAATATAGCTTGAAATTCAGAGTGTGATGTCTCCAGCTTTCTTCTCTCTCAGGTTCCTTTGGCAATTCAGTCTCTTGTTATTCCATACAATTCTTACAGTTTTGTGTTTTTATTTCTGGGAAAAGTGCCATTGGAATTTGGTAGAAATTGTATTGAAGGTGGAGATTGCTTCCTGTCATATGGACATTTAATAATATGAATTCTTCTAATACTTGAACACAGAATATCTATTTATTTGTTTCTTCTTCAGTTTCCTTCATCAATGTCTTATAGGTTCACCTCCTTTGTTGACTTTATTCATAAGTGTTATATTGTTTTGATGCTATTATAAATGGACATCATCTTTATTTCCCCTTCTGACAGCTTACTGTTGGTTGCTTTAAGCTGCTAAATTTGGAGGGTAATTTATGATGTGACATTTGCTAACTAATACATGAGAAGTATTTTTTAACTTAGAAAATAAAAATATGAAGGAAATTTATATCATAGAGAAGAGGTTTATAAATTTTAATCATAAATCAATTATAATGACAAGAACTGAGATTAATATCTTTTATGATGCCTAAAATATATGTGACACTGTTGAATTCTTTTGGCAGATTGTCTTTGCATAAATTCACAACTTACTATTAATTTATACATAAGAAAATTAACCAATAAAAATGCAAAAATTTAACTTGATAAGCAAAATTACTATAGTTATTTTTAATTTCCTCTTTTCTAGTGGTAGTAGTGTGTTTATAAAGCAGTTACATCTCTAGAAAATATGCATATGGAACTGTAAAATGATTGGGTGTATGTGTTAATGATGTGTTTTTGGAATGATAAGGTCAGGTGATGATGCACAGCATAAATACTACAAAGTTACAAATCACACATACATAGAGACACACACACACATATATATATATATATATCTCTACACAGCAGCAGCAGCATACACAGACATAGTAGGCCGTGTTTCTTAAGCTGAATATCCCAGATTTAGATGATTCTGCCAGACAGCTGAAGATGGATTGTTATATTTAACTGACCTAATAGATAAAGTGAATTAACTTGGATTAGTAGGATTAAAAAGGAACAGTCTATCCTTTATACAGTGGCATTTCCTGATCTTCTGAAGGAAAGTGCTTTAGCCCTTTGGCACTAAATTCAATTTCCTATCTTGAAATGGAAAGACCACTTCTGAGGACACATATCCACTCCTCACTTGAAATCCAGACACTTTGCAGTTTTCAAAATCCCTGGAAAATAGTATCATATCTCTGAAAAACTCTAAGTTCCTTTAAAGGGAGATTTAAAGCAGTGAGTCACTTAAAATGGTGGTTTAATTTTTACTTTGTTCAGCATGTTTATATAGTTATATATACTAACTGCATAAAAATAAATGCTTGAATCTAAAATCGATTACAATTATTTATTTATTTTTAAGTTTTGTAAGTGTTAGTCACTCAGTCCTGTCCGACTCTTTGCAACCCCATGGACTGTAGCTCACCAAGCTGCTCTGCCATTGGAGGTCTCCAGGCAAGAATACCAGAGTGGGTTGCCATTACATTATGTAATATTATGTAAATTTCTCCAATTTAAAATATGAGCATATATGTTCAAATTAAATTGTTTTTAAAATTTTTTTCTAAGAAACAAATGAATTGCAGACACAAAAGCTTTCTCTATTAAAGCTAAAAAATAGCCTTTTCCACCTCCATTTTTAAGCCAAAGAAAATAAACACATCTTCTGATAGAAACTGAAGCAGATACAAATCACTTACGTGACATGCAGAAGATATGTGACAACCAGAAATCATCAGTAAAAGGGCAATCTCTTTTCAGTTTCATCTTTTCATACTTAGAAAGACATCATTTTTCTCAAGAAGATCAGCTTAACAAATATAATAGATTTTTAATGGCTAGGCAAGCTCATCCTTCCTAGGAAAGATTCATTTTGCTGAATCAGATAGAGCTCTTTATAGCAGGTAATAGAATTTGGCTCTGGATATCAGGTCACAACAAGGAATTTTCTCGATGGATTTTAAAGAATATATTGAATAAAACCCACTGGGTCCGGTTTGGAAAACAGGGAGGCATCAGAACAATTCTGAAGGGTGAAATAGTTGGAAACGAGAGAGTGAGACTACCATCTTTAGCAGAAGCAATCTGTTCTGGACACTGCTGCCGCAGGTCATTAGCATGGTGGAAACTGTAACAAGTGAATTCTGACCATCAGCATTCCAAGTCCTGAGTTGGGGAATATGATTGGCAGAACTTAAATGACATGCCAATACCCTCTCTCCCAAGGGGCAAGAAATGGAGCATCTGAGTGTCTGACTTTTGATATTGGAAAAAAATGTACTAAGACTACACATACTGAGAAGTTCCCTAGTATATGTATTATAGGAGATCTTATGTGGGGCAAGCAAGCAAAAGAAGTTATCAAACAAAACTAGCTCATGTTCTCTCACCCCTTTTAATAGTAACAAAACTTCATTAAGGACTACTCTAGTATATGTTTCTGTTATTAGAAAAACGTCATTACTGGATTGAGATGCAGTGATTGACTTTATTAGGTAAATGGATAAATAACTATTTAATGTGTTTCCCATTCTAAATGTACTTAACTACTGAACAAGCCCTGATTTTGAGGGGAGAACTCTAATGATTAAATTCTCCATATTGGATGGCATCTTTACATATATTGCCTAATCTTTTTTTTTCCTATGTGTGTTTATGGAATTAATTTTAATTGCCAAATAGCCAAATATTTTGTTCGTAAGAGAGATTTTTTCCTCCCCTTCTCTCTTTCTTGTTTTTTAGACACACATACTACTCTTCTTCTTAAAAATACTTCTGAACTCCTGTTTGTACACTGGGTTTACATCTCTTCATTTCTTTAGCCCTCCAATATGCTGGCAGAAACATTTTAAATGATTCAAGCACAACAGCACTCTGCTCTTTGCTACTCACAGCATGATTTTGATCTATACACATTAAAAAAATAATAATGTACGACAAGCACTGGAAAAGAAAAGTCCTTTAAAAGGCAGAAAAATGATTCTTTTGAGGAAAGGGAAGGAACATGGGGAAGGGGGAAATATAAAGAAAGAAGCCCTGTAGCTGCTCCTCCATTCCCGTTTTCATACTGAGCTTATTATATGTAGTTCCTCCTCCAGACAACTATATTTCACAGGAAATTACAGTCTGCGTTAAGATTTGTCAGAGTAGTATCAAGAAATTGCAGAGTTTTTCATTGATCAATGGACAGCAGATATTTAACTTTAGGGTAAAAAAAATAAATTAATTAATTAAAATCTTACCAGCTCTTGTCAGGTGCTCCATCTGAAAAGCTTTAGCAGCCTATGAGTTGATGGAATTGGTCACTGGATTCACAGAGCACATTCAAATAACAGAGACCTTTTCCTCAGAGGCAATGTTCTCTAATGAGTCTGATAAATTTCCAGCAAATCTGTGGTCTTTTCAAGGTGCATGCTAGAGAATGTAGTTCTCTATTTGCTGCAGAAGGAAAAGTCTGCCAAAGCCTCTATAAAGTTTTATATTAAGATTTTCATCTTGCTTACGATTTAAAGGCCAGTTTTTTTAAAAGTGTTCATGTTCAATGTAACTTCCGGTTTCAAAAGAAGTAAATTATCTCATTTTCAATTAGCTGCTACTTTAAATTTTTTTCTTTATTTTTTAAAGCTAGTAGAAGTTTGTTTCTCACAACCTAACAACTAGAATATAATACTCCTATTTAGAGAGAAATCTCATTACGTTTTCTGAGAAGAAGAAATAGGGTTAAAATAGAGGGGTAAGGTGTCTCAAAATGAGGGTGAATGCAAAGGGGAACCTATGGAAGAGGTTCATTATGTGAAAAAGGCAGTTAAAATGGAGCTGAAACTGCATAATTATACAAAAGTCAAAGTAATATCATTCTAGGTTGGAGCTGGACAATTATTAAAATTCATCCTGTGTCCAGAGTATGCTATTTAGGGTCATCAAGAAAAATCTCTCTGCAGAACTGGTTTGAATACACCTCAAGTGAACTACCATGTTCAAAATGCCTAGCCCTTGAGAAATAGCCAGAGCTTTTTTAAAATGTCTGTTTTTCCCTAACATGGAAACAAACAAAAATCCCAACGGAGGTCAAAGAATGTTTGTACAAAACACATCTACATAAAGGTTTTCATTTCAGCCTTAGCAAGGATTCTGCATACATAATCTGGAGGGGATAAAATTGGATTATTTCCAAGCAAGTGTCTCAGAAAAGATATTTGGATGATAACAAAGTAAACTTTTCTAGTCATCTCTGGATAGGCAACATCTGACTAATAATAAAGCAAATATATAACGTGGAGATTGGGTGAATGAAAAGAAATGAATGTTTCCATTCATTCCCTTTTTATAACAAGACCAAAGAAAAACATTTTCCCTTATTTAGAACCCAAGGAAAGACCTTTATCTCAATGGTAAAGATGCTTATCTGTTACATTTCAGGGCCTGTCATGTGAACCCTTGAGAATTTACAGAGCTTTCTCTGTGTAGATTTAGAAGTCTTATGAGAGCCATGAAATTCTTTTGCATATATTGCACTACATACATATTAACTTAAAAATTCATTTTTGTAAGTAGCTTCTGTCTTTCCTCTGCTACCTCACAAACTAGGGAGCCATATAAAAATGCACACTTCAAAGAGTCAGATCAAATCTAATTTCAGGAATATGTGGTTCTTTAAAATGCAGTGATGCTTACTCGGACAGGTTTATGCAAACCAAGGGAGAAACTTCTATACTCTATTTCCTGCAAATATATCAGCTTTAAGTTTAATACCTTTTAATTTTAGAGATTTGTATGGGATTATTCATGCTTCTGAAATTTTCCCTAAGAAAAACCAAAGTACATCCTTTTCCTAAAATTAATTTCATTTTTTTTTTACTTTTTTGATGTACAGTTCTATGAATGTTGACACATGCATTGCTCTGTGTAACCACCACCCCAATCAAGATACAACCTCCAAATCCCTCATATTATCCCTCTGTAGTCACCATCTCCTTCCATGTTAAGCCAGGCAGCCACTGACCTATTCTCTTACACTAGAGTATTATTTCTGCTTTTTGTTTAAAATATTACCTTTTCATATTCAATGCAGCTTTATTGACATATAATTACCATACTAAAAACTGCACATGTTTAATGGGTAAAGCTTGGTGAGTTTGCTGTTGCTGCTTAGTTGCTTCAGTCGTGTCTGACTCTGCGACCCCATGGACTGTAGCCCGCCAGGCTCCTCTGTCCATGGGATTCTCCAGGCAAGAATACCAGAGTGGGTTGCCATTCCCTTCTCCAGGGGATCTTCCTGACCCAGGGATTGGGCCCTGGTCTCCTGCACTGGAGGCAGATTCTTTACCACTGAGCCACCAGGGAAACCCCTTGGTGGGTTTGGATGTGTGCAAACACATACGATATGTATAGACATATCCGACACCTCCCAAAGCTTCATTTGTCTCTTCGTTTTTGTCTGTTTGTGATGAGAACACTTAACATGAAATCTTCCCGCTTATATTCTGAAGTGCACTATGTGATGTTGGTAACTACAGGCACTGTATTGTCCAGCAGATCTCTATAAATTACTCACCTAGCATAACTGAAGATTTTTGCCCATGAACAGCTACTCCCCACTTCTCCCATTCCCTCAACCCCAGGCAATCAATGCCTTCTGTTTCTATGAGTTTGATGTTTTTGGATTCCTCATATATGTAGACTCGTGCAGTATTTGTCTTTCTATGACTGGCTTATTTCACCTAGCATAATGTCCTCCAAATTCATCCATGTTGTCACAAATGGCAGGGTACCCTTTTGGAAGGTTGAATAATGTTTCATATATTTATGCTTTCCTGGTGGCTCAGAAGGTAAAAAATCTGCGTGCAATGTGGGAGACCTGGGTTTGATCCCTGGTTTGGGAAGATCTCTTGGAGGAGAGGGCATGGCAACCCACTCCAGTATTCTTGGGTGGAGTATGCCCCTGGACAGAGGAGCCTGGAGGGCCACAGTCCATGGGGTCACAGAGTTGGACACAACTGAGTGACTAAGCACAGCACAGCAAATACATATACATATGTGTCTGTGTGTATATGTATGTATACACATATGTGTCTGTGTATATATATGTGTATACATATACATGTATGTCTGTGTGTATATGTGTGTATACATATACATATGTGTCTGTGTGTATATATATGTATATACCTGTGTTCCATGTATATATATGTGTATACATATACATGTGTGTCTGTGTGTATACATGTGTGTATACACATACATATGTGTCTGTGTGTATATATGTGTGTATACATATACATATGTGTCTGTGTATATATATGTGTATACATATACATGTGTGTCTGTGTGTATATGTGTGTATACATATACATATGTGTCTGTGTGTATATATATGTATATACCTGTGTTCCATGTATATATATGTGTATACATATACATGTGTGTCTGTGTGTATACATATACATATGTGTCTGTGTGTATATATGTGTGTATACACATACATATGTGTCTGTGTGTGTATATATGTATATACATATACACATGTGTCTCTGTGTATATGTATATACATGTACATATGTGTCTGTGTGTATATATGTGTATATACATATATATGTGTGTCTGTGTGTATATATATGTGTGTATATATATATATATATACATATATATATATATATATATACATGCACCATATTTTCTTGATCCATTCATCTGCCAATGGACATTTCAGTTGCTTTTATGTGTTAGCTATTGTGAAAATTTCTCAAAAAAAAAGTTATAGAAATGTAATTATACAAGAATATATCTGAGACTGGCTTTGTTCACTTATTATGCTTTTGAAATTCACCCAAGTTAGCACATACATCAGTATTTTACTCTTTTACTTGCTGAGTATCAATTCACACGGTTTGCTTACCTAGTCCTGGTTGAAAAACATTTGTTTTTAATTTTTGATGATTATGAATAGAGCTTCAATAAATATTCATGTATAGGATTTTTTTTAAATAATATAAGTTTCCACTTCTATATTGTAAGTATTCAGGAGTAAAATGTCTGGGAAATTATGAGTAGGTTTAACTTATAAAAAACTGCAAAACTTTCCAGAGCACCTGTACCATTCTGTTTAGCAATGTATGAAAGTTCCAGTCAGAACTCACTAGCCATTGGTAGTGTCAGTAATTTCTCTTTTAACAGTTCAAATACATTTGTGGCAACACACTATGTGGCTTTAATTTGCAATTCCTTAATGACTACATGATGTTTACTATATTTTATGTTATTATATGTGAGGCACATATCTTTCTCACAGGGGTCAGTTCAAATTTTTAGCCAGTTTTCTGAGGTTTTTGTATTTTTGTTTTAAATTTTGAGAATTCCTCCTATGTTGTTAATATAAATGCTCCTAGATATGTGATTATAAATATTTAACCTAGTCTATGACTTATATTTCATTCTTCCAAATATGCCTTTCATAATTGTGTTTTGTTAGCATTTTTAGGTTTATTTGCATATATAAATACAAACACATACATACGTATTAAATAGTGCTTTGGTGTCAGTTGAAGAATTCTTTGCAAAATGCAAGGTCGCAAAGATTTTTCTCCAATTTTTTTTACTGGGCTTTATCTTGTCATGTTTTACATTTGATCTATAACCAATTTTGAGGTAATGTTTGTATTAATATAGGGTGTGCGATTGAGACTGAAATTGAGGTCCAAATTTTTTTGCATACAGATGTCTGTTTGTTCTGATATCATTTATTTAAGGGACTTTACTTTCTCTTTTGACTTGTTTTTGTATTTTTGCCAAAAATCAATTAACCATATGTGCCCGTCTGTTTCTGGCCTCTCTGTTCTTTCTCATGATCTGTGTTGCTTAATATAGCATTATAGTGTTATCTTTAATATAAAATTCTTCTACCTTTAGTCTTCTTTTTCAAAATTATTTTATCCAGTTTAGCCCCTTTGCCTTCCCACATAAAGCTTGAAATTAGCTTATTTATTTTGACAAAAATATCCTTCTGGGGATTGTTGTATTCAGTGGTTGGGTTTTGTCCAACTCTTTGACATGCCATGGACAGCCATGTGCCAGGCTTCCCTGTCCTTCACCATCTCCAGGAGTTTGCTCAGATTCATGAACATTGAGTTGGTGATGCCATCCAACCATCTTATCCTCTGTCACACCCTTCTCCTTCTATCCCCAATCTTTCCCAGCATCGGGTCTTTTCCAGTGAGTCAGCTCTTCGAATCAGGTGGTCAAAGTATTGGAGCTTCACCTTCAGCATCAGTCCTTCCAGTGAATATTCAGGACTGATCTCCTTTAGGATTTACTGGTTGGATCTCCTTGTGTCCAAGGGACTCTCAAGAGTCTTCTCCTGCACCACAGTTTGAAAACATCAATTTTTCAGTGCTTAGCATTCTTTATGATCCAACTCTCATATCTATACATGACCACTGGAAAAACCATAGCTTTGACTATACAGACCTTTGTTGGCAAAGTGATGTCTCTGTTTTTTTATATGATGTCTAGGTTTGTCATCGCTTTCCTTCCAAAGAGCAAGCGTCTTTTAAATTTGTAGCTGCAGTCACTGTCAACAGTGATTTTGGAGCCCAAGAAAATGAAATCTGCCTGTTTCCATTGTTTCCCCATCTATTTGCCATGAAGTGATGAGACCAGATGCCATGATCTTAGCTTTTTGAATGTTGAGCTTTAAGCCAGCTTCTCACTCTCCTCTTTCACCTTCATCAAGAGGCTCTTTAGTTCCTCTTCACTTTCTGACATTGTTGTTTTTCAGTCACTAAATCATATCTGACTCTTTGTGACTTGATGGCCTGCAGCATACAAGACCTCTTTGTTCCTCACCATCTCTTAGAGTTCACCCAAGTTCATGTCCATTGAATTGGTGATGCCATCCAACCATCTCATCCTCTGCTGCCCTCTTCTCCTTTTGCCTATCAACTGCATATCTTAAGTTGTTGATATTTCTCCTGGCAATCTTGATTCTAGCTTGTGAGCCATTTGGCCTGGCATTTCACATGATGTACTTTGCGTAGAAGATAAATAAGCAGGGTGACAATGTAAAGCTTTTATGTACTCCTTTCCAAATTGTGAATGAGTTCCTTGTTCCATGTCCACTTCTAATTGTTGTTTCTTGACTTGCATACAGGTTTCTCAGGAGGCAGGTAAGGTGATCTGGTATTCCAGTCTCTTTAAGAATTTTCCAAAGTTTGCTGTGATCCACACAGTCAAAGACTTTAGTGTTGACTTTTTTAGCAACAAATTGCAGTACTGGAGAAGGCTCCTGAGAGTCCCTTGAACTGAGGTAATCAAACCTGTCAATCCTAAAGGAAATAAACCCTAAATTAAATGATACCCTAGACTTCCCTTGCTCTCTCTATGATCCAACGAATGTTGGCAATTTGATATCTGGTTCCTCCGGCTTTTTCTAAACCTAGCTTGTACATCTGGAAGTCTCAGCTCATGTACTGCTAACACCCAGCTTGAAGAATTTTGAGCACAACCTTACTAGCAGGTGAAATGAACAAAATTTTACAGTAGTTTAAACATTTTTTTTTACATTGTCCTTCTTTGGGATTGGAATGAAAATGGACCTTTTCCAGTCCTGTAGCAACTACTGAGTTTTCCAGACTTGCTGGGATATTGAGTGCAGCACTTTAACAGCATCATCTTCTGGGATTTTAAATAGTTCAGTTGGAATTCCATCACTTCTGCCCTCTTTGTTTGCAGTAATGCTTCTAAAGGTTCACTTGACTTTACACTCCAGGATATCTGGCTCTAGGTGAGTGACCACACCACTGTAGTTATCTGGTCATTAAGACTTTTTGATGTAGTTCTTCTGTGTATTCTTACCACCTCTTCTTAATGTCTTCTGCTACTCTTATGCCCTTACTGATTCTGTGCTTTATCATGCTTATCCTTGCATGAAATGTTCCCTTTATATCTCCAATTTTCTTGAAGAGATCTCTAGTCTTTCCCTTTCTACTGTTTTCCTTTATTTCTTTGCATTGTTCCCTTAAGAAGGCTTTCTTTTCTCTCCTTGCTGCTATCAGGAACTCTGCATACAGTTGGATATAATTTTCCCTTTCTCCCTTGCCTTTTGCTTCTCTTCTTTTCTCAACTATTTGTAAGGCCACCTCAGACAACCACTTTGCCTTCTTGTATTTCTTTTTCTTTGGAATGATTTTGGTCACTGCCTCCTGTACAATGGTATAAACCTCTGTAACTTGAATATTTACCCAACCTTGACTTTCTTGGAAATAAAAACTTATTTGGTTTGGTATTTTTTGCCTTTTTATGTATTGCCACAACAAAATTCCCTGGTGGCTTAGATGGTAAAGTGTCTGCCTACAATGCGGGAGACCCAGGTTCGATCCCTGGGTTGGGAAGATCCTCTAGAGAAGGAAATGGCAGCCCACTCCAGTATTCCTGCCTGGAAAATCCCATGGATGGAGGAGCATGGTAGGCTGCAGTCCATGGGGTCACAAAGAATCAGACACAACTGAGCAATTTCACTTTTCATAACTAGTTTGGTACTATTTTGTGGAGAATGTTTGCATCTATGCTCATGAGGAATACTTTTTTTTATCAGTCTGTCTAGTTTTGATATCAGAATTATGCTTCTCACATAAAATTAGTTGAGAAAGGCCATCTCTTCTGTTATCCATAGAATTACCAGTATTTCTCCTACAAGTATTTAGTAGAATTCAACACTAAAACCAGATGGGCCTGATATTTTATCCGTGGGGAATATTTTAAAATACATTTTCAAATTATTTAATAGTTATATGAATGTTCAAGTAATCTATATCATCTTAGGTGAGTTTTGGTAATTTGTGATTGCCAAGGAATTAACTCATTTATGCAAGCTTACTGAATGTATCTGCAAATTACTATTTATGGTTATACTATATCTATATAATAAACATTTTGCACATAAATGCTTCTGTAGTTCTTTTATTTCTAATATAGATAACTTGTGCCTTTACTATGCCCTTTTTCTTTGTCAGAATTGCTACAGGTTTATCTTTATTAATCTTCTCAAAGAAACATCATTTGGTTTCATTGGTTTTCTCTATTTTTTCTGTTTTCAACATCTGAGGCTCTAAATTTTAAATACTATTTTACTTCTGTTCACATTAAATCTTATTTTGTTCTTCTTTTTCTAGTTTCTTAAGATAGATTGTTGATCTGAGACCTTTCTACTACAAGTGTTTAATGCCATAAAATTTTCTCTAAGTACTACTTTAGCTACAACTTGCAAGTTTTGATATATTTTCATTTTTGTTCTATCAAAAATATATTCTAATTTCTTTAGCCCATGAATCACTAAGAATTGCAAGTTAGTTCAAGTTTGTGATATTTTTCTATTACCTTTTTTTAAAAATGACTCTTTGAATTCCATTATAAATCAGAGAACATATTTTAAATGATTTTAGTTCTTTTAATACTGTGGAGATTTGTTTTATGATGAAGGATATAGTCTATCTTCGGAAATGTTCGATGTACACTTGAATATGTATTCTGCTGTTTAGAGTTGGAGATGTCTATAAATATTCAGTAGACTCAGTTGATTAGTGGTGGTTTTAGTTTTTTTATATCCTTTCTGATATTTTGAATAACTGCTTCTGCTGCTAAGTCGCTTCAGTCGTGTCCGACTCTGTGTGACCCCATAGACGGCAGCCCACCAGGCTCCCCCGTCCCTGGGATTCTCCAGGCAAGAACACTGGAGTGGGTTGCCATTTCCTTCTCCAATGCATGAATGAATGAATGAAAAGTGAAAGTGAAGTCGCTCAGTCATGTCTGACTCTTTGCGACCCAATGGACTGCAGCCCACCAGGCTCCTCCCTCCATGGGATTTTCCAGGCAAGAGAACTGGAGTGGGTTGCCATTGCCTTCTCCGTTTGCATAACTAGTCCCATGTTATTTCTGACAGAGCAGTATTGAAGTCTCCAAACATATTTTTATGTTTGTTTTACTTCATGTTTTGAACATCAAGTGTTAGAAGGTGGGATTTTTTCATTCTTGGTGAATTGGTCCTTCATTTATTATGTAATGGCTATTATTATCCTTTAATTTTCATTGTTCTGTAGTCTACTTTTCTATTATTAACACAGCAAGCCACATCAGTTTCCTTTTGTATTTTATTTTCCATTAATTTTTATTGGAGTATAGTTGCTTTACAATGTTTTGTTAGTTTCTTCTGTACAACAAAGTGAATCAGCTATATGTCTACATATATCCCATTTTTGGATTTATTTCCCATTTATGTCACCACAGAGCATTGAGAAGAGTTCCTCTTGCTATACTTTAGGTTCTCATTAGTTATCTATTTTATACATAGCATCGATATTGTATAAATTTCCATCTCAATCTCCCAGTTCATTCCATCCTCCCCCTTTTTCCTTGGTATCCATACATTTTTTTTTATCTACATCTGTATATCTGCTTCTGGTTTGCAAATAAGATCATCTATACCATTTGTCTAGATTTCACATATATGTGTTAATATATAATATTTGTTTTTCTTACAGAGGAATGGATAAAGATGTGGTACATATATACAATGGAGTATTACTCAACCATAAAAAGAAATGAAATTGTGCCATTTGCAGAGAAATGGTTGGATCTAGAGACTGTCATACAGAATGAAGTAAGTCAGAAACACACCAATTTTCTTTTGATTACTGTTTGCATGGTGTATATTTTTCTATACTTTTAACACAGAAAATTACATTTAAAGTTAGTTTCTTGTAGTCTCATATAATCGAGTAACTTTTATCCAATCTGATTATCTCTGTCTTTTAACTGGTGCCATTTCATGTAACTGCTGATATGTTTACATTTCAGGTAATTATTTTAGCTTATCGTTTTTCAGTTCTCTCTCACCATTTTATGAACCTCTATTGCCCTTTCCCTGAATTCTTTATCTTACAGTCTACTTAGTATCAATATTTTACTGCTTGAGTACCACATAGAAATCTTACCACTGTATATGCCCCCTATTATATATAAATATTAATATTATACATTAACACATATCCTATATGTTTTATATATTAATATATACTCTATATCCTCTTCTTATATTTTAGTTTTCTCATATATTGTATGTACTTATATTGAAAATCAGATATTATAATTTTTATTTTCAATAACCAAATATATTTTAAAGAACTCAAAGGATAAGAAGTTCATTATGTTTACTGAGATAGTTACAATTTCTGTTGTTATCTGTTCCTGATGCTTAAGTTTCCTTCTGATATCAGTTTCTTTTAGTCTTAAGAATGTCCTTTCACAGATCTTTTAGAACAGGTGAGTTAAAAATACATTCTCATAGTTTCCCTTTAACTGAGAATGAGAATGTATTTATATTACCTTAATTCCTAATATTTTCATTGGATATAAAATTCTGGATGACAGGTGTTTTAGCACTTTTAAATGTTGTGACATTTCTTCTCAGTCTCTATGGCTTTTGATAGGAAATCCTCATTGAAGCATTCTTTCCCTACAAATAATACCTTGGTTTTCTCTTGCTGCTTTTGATTGGGTTTTTCTTTGATTTTAAGCTAAAGCTAAAGTTTAATTATTTCTTTGATTTTAAGCTAAAACTAAAGTGGTTGGGCATGAATTTCTTTGGGTTTATTCTGTTTGGAATTTGCTAAACTTCTTGAATATATAGGTTTATGTCCTTTACTAAAAGACATGGAATGTTTTCAGGAATTATTTCTTCAAATATTTACTCATCACTGTACACTTTGTCTTATGTCTCCCTTTAATGACATGAATATTTGACTTTTGTTGTCTCACATGTCCCTGAGCTTTTGTTAATTTTTTCCAATAATTTGTCTGTCTATTGTTCATATTGGGTAATGCTATTATTATGGACTAAATATTTTCATCAGTGGGAAAGATCCAATAGGTATACTTACTCTGGCTTTTCCAGAATCATAACCCTCCAGAATTCATTCTTTATGTCTTCATCACTATTCTGCTGTCTCTTCAGTAGTTAGTCATAATAGAATACCTGATGAAAGTAAACTTTTTCAATTGCCATTTTCCTTTTCCATTAAGGTTTCCACAAATTCATGAGCACCCACAAACAATTCATGCATGACAATGACACATTACACTAATGTAAAAATTACAGAAAATTAAAAAATAGTTGCTATAAAATATGTATGAATTTTCAATTATATTACTGCTCTTAGGTTATAAAATAAATGTCTATGTGGCTTATAAGTAATATAACCTGGCACGTTTTGAATGCACTATCAATACTAATAATGCACTAAGTTGACTACTATATTGAAAACTCAGAAACTTCCCTGACTTTTATTATTTTTAAGTCAGCTTTCAATCCAGAACTATATAAAATCCAAGAAAAGCAAAAAGATTCTAAAGTTACCTTCCACAAGCTTCAAATTAAACAGCTAGAATCCAGAAACTATAGAATATATCCAAGTTTTTTTTTTTGTTTGTTTTTTATCCAAATGGCTTGAATTTAATCTCTTTTTGCCACCATGAGGATAATATGAAGTGGGTTCAACTGTTAAAGAGACCTGCTCTTGTCAGGCTGCCAGCTACTGTCAGTATACTTCTTTTCCTCTGGAAATAACAAGATACAGTTTAAACAAATGAAAGTGCTGCCCATGATAAATTTATAATACTACATGGTTAATGTTAAAAATGCTTCATAATCACAAATAAAAAGCTAAAATTATGGCAGGTTTTTGGTTGGAATTTTTTGTGTGTATTTTGCCAATTCAATAATTACTGTAAGAATGCATTTCCCTAGTTGTAGATATTTTGGCTGAAACTGACTGTATTAATTATTGAAATGCAATATTATAAAAACTCAGTTTGTGGCTATAGAGTCCATTATTCTTTTCCAATATACATGATCTTTTATACCATTTCTGCTTTATATTTATTGGCTTAAAGAAATATCTATTCTAAAACTCTAAATAATTTACACTAAAATCAATTAGCTCATATTTCTGAAACTGGAAAGAATTTTAGGATCATGTAATCACATTGCTCCCATTTAAGAGGTGAGACTTCTCAGACTCTGAGATTCAGGTTACAGTAAGCAAAAGTCTGGGCCAAGTCCCTAACTCTGGTCTCTGTATTCTTTTTACAATAAGAAAGTGATTTTGTGAGTCTTCCGTCCCTTTGAAAATGGTGAACATACGTGCAAAAGTTTGCTGAAATTTTAGAGATTCACTAAATACTCAGAGAGGCCATGAGAGTCTCTAAATTGAGAACCTCTTTATAGGGACAATTAACTAGCCATCTTGATGAAGAGAAATGGGTCTATAATATATCTTATAGTAAAATAACTTCCAGGGTCATTAAAATTTTCAATATAAAAAGAGACATTTAATATTCTGGAATAAAACACAGCAGAATAATTCCATTTCCTTGAAATGAGAGTTGATTCTAAAAGTAACTCAAAAATCTACGAAAAAGTAAACAGTAGTAAATGTGACTATGGGAATACCCGTAAGAAACACTGAAAGACAAAATTAAAAACCTGTTTAATACTACACATTTTAAGGACTAAGCTTGTGTGTAATTGTAATGGCTCCCCAGTGAAGTTCATGCCCTAATCTCCAGAATCTATAAATATGTTATGTTATATGTCAGAGAGAATTTGCAGATATTGTGATGTTATCTTAAGTTGCTAAGTTTGTGGCAACTTGTTATAGCCATGATATAAAAATAATACAGCAACTTAGTATTTGAGAGTACCTATAGGTATAACACAGACTTCCCTGGTAGCTCAGCTGGTTAAGAATCCACCTGCAATGTAGGAGACCCCAGTTCAATTCCTGGATTGGGGAGATCTGCTGAAGAAGAGATAGGCTACTCACTCCAGTATTTTTGGCTCAGATAGTAAAGAATCCGTCTGCAATGCAGGAGACCTTGGTTCAATATCTGGGTTGGGAAGATCCCCTGGAGGAGGGCATGGAAACTCACTCTAGTATTCTTGCCTGGAGAATTCCCATGGACAGAGGAGCATGGCAGGCTACAGCCCATAGGGTCACAAAGATTGGACACAACTGAGTGACTAAGAACAGCAGACAGATATATTAAAGAATTTTTGCAAACTGTTTTTCATTCAAGCTTTGCTTACTACTGTCCCAGTAAAAGAAAAAACACATAAATGGCTGTAAAGAGAAATGTGTTAAATAAATTGTGCTATGCACATATTATAGAATAGTACTCAGCTATAAAGAATGAAAAAGCTTTTCATCCCTGTGAAAAGATATCCAAGATATACCATAAATAAAATACAAGTGCAGTACCATGTGTATAAAGGAGAGAAAAAATTTTAATCTATATATTTTTAAATTTTTGAATAAAATCCTTTGGGAGGGGATGCATGAGACAAGTGCTCGGGCCTGGTGCACTGGGAAGACCCAGAGGAATCAGGTGGAGAGGGAGGTGGGAGCGGGGATCGGGATGGGGAATACGTGTAAATCCATGGCTGATTCATATCAATGTATGACAAAACCCACTGAAATGTTGTGAAGTGATTGGCCTCCAACTAATAAAAAAAAAAAAAAAAAAAGAAAGGCAACTCTGAGATAAAGTTCCACAACAGAAAACCAAAAAAAAAAAAAAATCCTTTGGGAGGATATAGAAGAAAGCAATAACCATGGCTACCTATTTGTAGTGGGGAAGAGAAGAAAATGGGTAGCTAGAGTTCACATGTAGAAGGAAGATTACACTAGACATATTTAATAATTTGTAGTTCTGAAAATGCATTGCCTTTCTAACATATAGATAGGTAATAGACAATAATGATGTTGAAGATAGATAGCTATATAGATAATATATTTAAATTACACATATCATAGTATGTTTACATTTCTCCTATACTATTCTGGGCTTCCTTTCATATATGTGATTGCTTATTGGTGTGATTCATCAATAAGGACAAAATAGTGCTTGTTTTCAGGAAGGAAGAAGAAAAGAGAAGAATGAGAGAAAGGAAAAAAAAAACTTTAAATTTGTCATTAATACTTTATGTCTGTTATTGGTAAATAAAATATTTGCTTTGTTTTTCCCAATTTCATTGGCGCTGTAATATAAATACACCCTGAGAAGATAGCATTAATATCTTCTCAATATCTCATATGAAGAGATGCAACATAAAGTTTCATGGCACACTACATACTTTTAAAGGGGAGAGGAGGACTAGAAAAGAAAATAATGACTATTTACTAAAGGTCAAATACTGAAAAAGATACCAAGGACAAACCACTTTCCTAATAGCTAGTCCCTTCCTCCCCCCTCCAACATTTAGCATCTCAAACCTTTCTTTGATCATCACTCTGAAAAGACAGTCTCTCTCCTCATATCAGGAAATGTATTCAATGGCACAAATCCTGAAAGTCAGACTTTCCCAATATTCATAGACTGCAAAACTGAGGCCAAGGAAACAGCAGAAATCCAAGCCTTTTAGTTCTCTGCTAGATTTTTAGAGGATCCCTGCCTGATGCTGGTCTGTCTGGCAGCTAAGAGTACAAGCAAAGACTTTGGAAGGGTAGCTCTCAGTCAATCTGTGGCCTTTTCAAATAGCTAGGGAAGCATTTAGAATAAGATTGAACAGGTGATATCAAGCAACATTTGGAGGGTCTTGAAAACTAAGTAATGCTAACTAAGCAATCAGGCACCTTGAAAGGTTGTTCAGAAAAGAGTGACAGATCAGAGATATGCTTTAGAGATTAACCTGGCAATATGTAGAAGGTGAATGGGATGGGGAAGACAAGAGGCCAGAAAGTTTGTAGGCAAGAGCGTGAGAAATTCTAAATTTATTTTAGCCTTCTAAAAATTAGTGAGGATCTTTGGCAGTTGCATTACTTACTGCTAAATCTGATTAAATTCCAAAAGCATTTTTAAAGGAGAAAGTGTAGGAAGTGAGGTTAGAAGCTAGGGCCAAATGCAAGTATCTGCAATTTTTCAAAAAATCATTTCTTAAGGGTCATTCAGTTAATTTAAGAAACACTCTGATGCCTCCGAAGCTAACACTCTGATATTTCTTATGAGTCATTTCTAAAGTGTAATTGCATAACACATTGCTAAAATAGTAATGAAAGAATTTTAGAGCATCCATCAAAGGACATCGAATGTGAAATAAACAGTGTTGGTTGTGAGTCAGGCGATTGCCGTGTAGCACATTGGACAGCACTGCCCTCTGCAGTTAAACATGTTCTATTCTCTGATCCCTGTGAAGCTTGGTTAAAAAAAAAACCATGTTTAAAACCACTCAAATATTTTGTCATTTCATGTACGATACTCAGGCAATGATCACACAACCAAAGTCTCTAAGTGGATTCCTGCAGAAAGAATTATTTGTAATGCTAGAAAGTAGGATAAAAGTATAGGACTGAGGAGGACAAGGGCTTCCGGTTGGTCAGTGGTAAAGAATCTGTCTGCCAAAGCAGGAGATTCAGGTTTGAACCCTGGATCAGGAAGATCCCCTGGAGAAGGAAATGGCAACCCACTCCAGTATTCTTGCCTGGGAAATCCCATGGAGAGAGGAGCCTGGTGGGGTCGCGAAAGAATCAGTCATGACTTAGTGTCTAAACAATGAGGAGGGCAAACCTGGTTTTGTTTTGATGTTGTTGTGTACCATGTAGACACTATTCCCTGTGAACAAGATTGGCAATTTTCTTCCTGAATTCTTGGCACTTCTACTTCCTGGAAGAGTACAAGCAGTCAATAAAGAAATCATCAGACAATTAAATAAAAATACTTGTAAATTATGAAGAAAGTCATAAAGTAAACCAAAAAGGAAGCTAAGACAGATGGATCACATAAACGGACACAATATTTCAACTGAGACCTGAAGGATAAGAAGAACCTAAGCATGTGAGGAGTAATATGTGCAAAATATGTGTCTCTGGGACAGAGACAGAGTTATATGTTCCAAAAATAGAAGAAAGTGCTCTAAAGATACTGGACAAATGGGACACTGCTTTCAAAGCTAAAAAGCTGAGATAGATCATAAAGGTACACTGTTTACCTTTATTACTTAGTAAGGAAATTGAATTTTTTTCTAAATTCAGTGAGATGTATTTGAATGTTTTTAATTGAAGAAGTGGAAAAGATCATTTATACTGCTCTGTGGCAAATAATTTCTAGAGGGACAACAGAAGAAAGTAGGGGTGCAGACTGTGTCAGACAACTTGTGTATAATTTAACACTCATTCTAGTTTGAGTCCTTGTGTTATGATGTTGGAAGACTGTTAGCAAAGAGAGAGGGTTTATTTGTTTTATAAATCAATTCATAGCCTTAAACTGATAAATCACTTGCCCTGCAATCATGACATTATCTTCAGCAAAAGAAGATAGTTTAGGGACTAATTAATTACAATCTTAGAAAATGTCATAAAATCATAGGTTAAATTTCAAGCAAAAGTTCATAATAATTTAGTTTATTACATCCAGCAAGAGAGTTCCAGAAAAACATCTATTTCTGCCTTATTGACTATGCCAAAGCATTTGACTGTGTGGATCACAATAAACTGTGGGAAATTCTTAAAGAGATAGGAATACCAGACCACCTGACCTGCCTCTTGAGAAGTCTGTACACAGGTCAGGAAGCAACAGTTAGAACTGGACATGGAACAATAGACTGGTTCCAAATAGGAAAAGGAGTACGTCAAGGCTGTATATTGTCACCCTGCTTAATTAATGTATATACAGAGCACATCATGAGAAATGCTGGGCTGGAGGAAGCACAAGCTGGAATCAAGATTGCTGGGAGAAATATCAATAACCTCAGATATGTAGATGACACCACCCTTATGGCAGAAAGTGAAGAAGAACAAAAGAGCCTATTGATGAAAGTGAAAGAGGAGAGTGAAAAAGTTGGCTTAAAGCTCAACATTCAGAAAACTAAGATCATGGCATCCGGTCCTATCACTTCATGGGAAACAGACGGGGAAACAGTGTAAACAGTGTCAGACTTTATTTTTCTGGGCTCCAAAATCACTGCAGATGGTGACTGCAGCCATGAAAGTAAAACATGCTTACTCCTTGGAAGGAAAGTTATGACCAACCTAGACAGCATATTAAAATGCGGAGACATTATTTTGCCAACAAAGGTCATCTAGTCAAGGCTATGATTTTTCCAGTGGTCATGTATGGATGTGAGAGTTGGACTATAAAGAAAGCTGAGCACCGAAGAATTGATGCTTTTGAACTGTGGTGTTGGAGAAGACTCTTGAGAGTCCCTTGGACTGCAAGGAGATCCAACCAGTCCATCCTAAAGGGATCAGTCCTGGGTGTTCATTGGAAGGACGGATGTTGAAGCTGAAACTCCAGTGCTTTGGCCACCTGATGTGAAGAGCTGACTCATTTGAAAAGACCCTGACGCTGGGAAAGATTGAAGGCAGGAGGAGAAGGGGATGACAGAGGATGAGATGGTTGGATGGCATTACTGACTCAATGGACATGGGTTTGGGTGAACTCTGTGAGTTGGTGATGGACAGGGAGGCCTCGTGTGCTCTAGTTCATGGGGTCACAAAGAGTCAGATGCAACTGAACTGAACTGAACTGATCTCCTGTAAGATGGAAAAGACCACCTTGTGCTAATAGATTTCACTCTATAGATCTAACCTTAAATTAGAAACATCCATAGACAGTACATGTATTCTCTATTATCCTTGTGCAGCCAGGAAGTTTGTCTTAAACTATAAATCCCTCTCACACATTAACATGAAAAGTGTGCAAAAATCCCACAAATAGCTGGAATTTCCCAACCGAGAAGCTGTTACTCATCCATTTTTCTAGCATAAATGGCAGGTTTGTTTCTAGTCTAGAATAAGGGAATGGGAATAAAACTACTGATTTCCACCACACACCCCCCAGCCCCGCCAGGAGATTGAATGTCAGTTCACTTATTTTGAGCCTATTATCCTTTCTCTCTTACAGGAAAAGAGGAAGACAAGAACAGATAGGAAAATTTTACTCAACATAACTTATCCAGAATAACTTTATTGTCATTTAAGGCAATTCATCAGTATTATCCATGTTACAGTTCTACAGAGAGGGAAATTTATTTTCCATAAAAAGTGATACATTAAACATTTTAGTTTCTGGCTACAGCATTAATGAACAATTTAAGGACTTCTGAGAATGAATTAGCTGCCCCAATACTTTGAAATTATTCAGATTTCTTAGTCCAGGCTTTCATAGCTTCTAAGTACATGTACGAAAATGAAATCATGGAGGCAATATTAACAGACTGATTAAGAACCTTTCAACTGTTGACAGAATCTACTGGTATAGATAACTAAATGACATTAATACTATATTGATAATATTCCCTGCAGTTTGATACACACCATTATCTAACACATCTGCTATGTTGTGTTTATTTTTATTTTTTAAAAGAGTATAAATAGCAGAAATCCAACCTCCATGTAATGCTAACACCCTGTCTGCAGTAATGAGTCAAAATTTGACTCCATGGATATTAACTTCACTTAATCTAATGTTGGACTGTGTGTGTGTGTGTGTGTGTGTGTGTGTGTGTGTGTGTGTGTGTGTGTGTGTTAGGTTTAACAGTTCCAAGAGTTTAAGAAATGCTAAATCTTAAGAGATATTTGAGGCCTAACAAATTTAGCAGTACTTCTATTTATTTTCCTTCTTCCCAATGGTGGAAATATATAAATTATTTAGTCCAAGTTTTGAGTTAGATATTGTTGAGACTAAAGAATTATCTAATGCTCTTGAGGGCACATCTTTGTTGCCATGAGATGGGTAAACCATGAAAATTCTGTTCAGCATTCCAAATAGGCACTGAATTAGGAAGGCTGAAGTCAAGCCTCTGAGACTATTCTGGCCTAATTAGCAACATAATTTCAAAAATGATCTTCCCTTATGGCTTGTGTTGTTAGAAACAAAACACCAAAGAAATGTGTTCATGCAGTGACATTTCCTCATTCTTGTAGTTCTCTTCTCTCTCCTGCCTAAAGAACTACATTTTCTTTATGTCTTCTTAGTTAAGTCTCTTCAATATAAATAATTCTGCCAATGCCAACATTTCAATTTTTTTCTACTGGTTCTTAACAAATAATTACTCAACCAAGTAAATTGAATTTAAGTCCAATACAAGCATACCAAGAAAAGAAAAACACAAATTATACAGAGTCATGATTCAGGAACCCAGTGCTCAAAATAGAAGCAGGTAATGAGATCAGGGGAGTTGAACAAGTATTTTATTCATATCCTTCATGGTTATAAACATTGGAACTCCAGTGAAGAAACAAAAGTCTGTGTATCTTTATTGGAGTCTATTAATAATTAATATTTAGTGAGTACCTTAGACATGGAAGTCATAAAATCCAGCACATCTCTTACACTGTTTCATTTAATTTTCAAGAACCCAGTGAAATTTCTGTTTTTAGTTTTCCCTTTGACAAGTGGGAAAACAGAGTTTTAGAGAGTTTTAATGACCTGCCCAAGGTCATAGAGCTCACAAGTGTTGAAGCAGGGGTTTGAAATCCAAGCTGCCCTATTCTAACTCATTATTCCCTATTTTCTAAAAGTATTTGTCCAGCACATGTTATGGCTTCTCATAATTTGGGGAGGTGACTGGTGTTATTTTCCTTCAATGATTGAGGATACTTAGGCTAAAACAAAAGAAGTAACATTTAAAATTACAAAGCAGGTAAATGCAAGAGCCAGATCTAAACTTTCAAGTTTAGCCTGAAGGACATGGAGCTCATGTCCTTTAAGATTAAAATTGCAGAAGGGACTATACTTACAACCTTACAACCTTTACATTGTTTGTATCAATTTACTTGATTTTCCATAATTATAGTTTCTTGATATTTTTGCAAGTTTTATATGGAAGATCAAGCAGATCCTAATTTACATGGACTCTTTCCCACATGCATGTTCCTGAACAGCAACAATCAGGTTCAACTTCTGCTATTTCTGGGTTTCTATTGACTTCAGTATCATATGCCCCAGTGTCTGTACTTTGTTTTATGAGTCATGGCATGGATGGGATTGAAACAGTGTGGTCCCAGACCCAGCAATTTGAGCAGCCAATTCCTAATTCCTATAGGTTCTTGATCTTGGGCAGAAATAACCATTTATTTATGCTAGGTCAGCACTTGGAGGATTAAATTAGCTAATATGTGAGAAAATGTAGAATGACCTCTGTACCTTAGGAATACTTACTATACATCTGTTTTTTGTTGTTGTTGCAGTGCTTTTCTGGAAATAATTTGTATAAGCTCAGCCTAGAGCCTATACCGCCATCCCTTTCAACACTTGTGTAAGCATCCAATTCTCTGCATTCAATCTCTTTTTACTTTAACAGAATAAAGTGGTTTTGTTGTTTTCAGTTGAACCTTTATTGATACATTGGCCATTCTATTTCTTTTTGAGAGCTACTAACTAGTACAAAACTAGTTACTGAATTCAATAACTAGTACAAAACTAGTTATTGTACAAAACTAGTACAGTAACTAGTACAACATTCAAGAAATTAAAGAATGTGAGGCAGTCAAAAGGACAAAGGGATATTCTGCAATTTACTTACAAAGACAGGTACAACATAAATGCGGGAGTGGATATGCATCAGTAGAGGAAATTATTTCTTAAAAAAAGTGTTTGCTAGAAGCTTTGAATTTATTTCCAGCGATGCTTTTTCAGGCACAGTTCTTTAAAGCTAGTTGTCTTCAATAGTTCAGTCCTCTAATTCTGTTTCTTCTTGTTGCTAAATTGGCATAGGACATCATCCATAAAATCTTACTGAGAAATCAGATGAAATATTCTCTGTTAAGCTTATTTATTCTTAAAAGATTAGAGATTTAAGAATCTCCCAAAACCATTAGTGAATCCCAGACTCTGACTCATACGGTTTGCTGTGTAGTCCACATCTCTGTTTGGATTAAAGAAGCATTTTAACCATAAAGAGAACCTCCTTACTTAGTTCCAACATCTAGTAAATGATGCTGCCATTCACTTAGTTGCTAGGACTGAAAACCCACAATTAATCCTTATCTCCTCTCTTTCCCTCACTCCCCAGACACAGCTCATCTGACTTTTGGCTGAACTCAAAATATGTCCTGAATCAAATCTTTTATTACTGCACTCTGGGTGAAGCAAGCAGTCAGTTCACAGTATGAAATAGTGACGGTTTTCAAGAAGAAAGAATTTAATGAGTATAACATGTTCTTTGAAAAATGCCAAAATCTCATTTGGGGACTTAGAAGTTTCTGATCCCATTTACCTTCATTGCTCTTTTCCCAGGTCTTGCCTGGCTGGTTCCCTAACTTCACTATGAACGGATTTCAAATGTCACCTTCTTTAGGAGGCCTTCCCTAAGAGCCCAGTCTAAAAGAGCACCCAAAATCTTGCTCTCAGAACTTTTGGACTATTTCCCTCGCTTTTTTTTTTTTTCCAGAATATTTGACATAGTATTTTCTATTTATTAATTCAATTGATTATTTTTTATTTCCCCAACTAGAATAATAGTGCCATGTGGCTAAGAACTCTAGTTCACCACTTAATTACCAGCACGTAGTAAAAATGCATATAACATTAGGGAAAGGCAGAACGTCCATATAATCTTTTTATTATCTTATTCAAAAATATGAAAGTTTTAGGTTGCTCTGTCTTCACCATTACAGTAAAAATCAGAACACTGGCCCATACCATACGTGATATTCTTTACATATTTTCTGAACACGCTATATGACAGTCACCCCTGGGTTCAAGGTGAATCAGGAAAACTCAATGAATCAAAAAAGCATTTATCATTTCCGAAAAATTTCTTAACATAGACTTATAGCAGTAGAGGATTATCCGAAAAGAAGGGCATCAGTCATTATACTGGAGTTAAAGGAAGAAGTGTAGAGAATTGTTTAACTATGTACTCTGTATAAAGACTTGATATTTGTGTGCATTGCCTTATGGCTTCAAACTGAAATTAATTTAGCATTTTTTGAGATTACTACAATTATGAAATATTTGCTCGGAGCTGCCATGTTATGTGAGACTCATTTAGCTAAACACTTAGGCCCTAATATTTTCCTTGTGTGTCATTCATTTGACCTCCAAAAGTAACAATATAATCTTGAACATTACATTCCTTCTTCTTTCTGGAATACTTTAAATATCTATTTTCTATTATTACTAACTATTAAAATATCATTAACTGCAAATATGAGACTTTAAATTTTATACAAATATATAATTCTGAAGCCTGTTTGTAAATGTTGCATTTCTTAATTCTTTCTTTTAATAGCCCAAAAGGTGGTTTTGTTTCCATCTTACAGATGAAGAAACAGGCTGACAAGATCAAGTGTTTACAGATACATAAAAAAAATACTAAATTATCTGACAGCAAATTTAATATTCTTTCCACTATGAGAAATCATAGACCTGAGCAAAGACACAAAAAAATAGAGTCCCTGTCATGGTAGTAATAACCTACCAGCTAGAGAAATAAGATACACTACAAAATTCAACTGAGTATTCATGTAAATGGGAGAGAATTGGGAGCTACCATTTAAGCAAGCTTCCTATAGCTCACACTGTGGTAGATATGGGACACTCACCTCATTTAAATCTGAAAACAAAGACTAGAGGTCAGTGTTGTCATCTTCAATCTACAAGAGAGCAAACTGCCTCAGAGTACAGGTCCATACAGTTTTTTTAGTACTGAAACCAGGATTCAAATCTACATCTTCACATTTCCAGAGCCTACACTCTAATATCATGCTTTACTCCATAACAGAAAGAAGCACATACACAAACACACATTTTCCTAGATTTCAGACAAAGAAGAGTATTGTCGTTGGATGGAGAATCCATGGAGTTTTAAACTATTACCTGAACAAAGAGTGGATTTGGAGGAACCAATACAAACATTCTAATTTAGACAGTAAGAATTTGATAATGAGCATAGCACTTCTGAAGAGAATGAGATTAGTCCAGAGTAGGATATATTTTATGTTGAGAGGTGGGGAGAGAAAATAAAATCAGATTATTGAGGCCTAGAAAAGCTATATAGAGAAAATTTGAATTTTTTCAATAAAGAATGGGAAATGTCTTAAATGACATTTGTGTTTAAGATTAGACTAATGAAGGTTAATGGCAAAATAATTGTCTGAGGAGGCCTTACAAATAGCTGTGAAAAGAGAAGCTAAAGGAAAAGGAGAAAAGGAAAGATATTCCCATATGAAAGCAGAGTGCCAAAGTATACCAAGGAAAGATAAGAAAGCCTTCCATAGTGATCAAATGTAAAGAAATAGAAGAAAACAATAGAATAGGAAAGACTAGAGATCTCTTCAAAAAATTAGAGATACCAAGGGAATATTTCATGCAAAGATGGGCAC
The DNA here is from genome assembly GCF_033118175.1 of Dama dama. Taxonomy (NCBI): domain Eukaryota; kingdom Metazoa; phylum Chordata; class Mammalia; order Artiodactyla; family Cervidae; genus Dama; species Dama dama. The sequence goes on from NC_083689.1 coordinate 87,392,639, forward strand.
AATAAAGGGCAGAAATAGTATGGATCTAACAGGAACAGAAGATATTAAGAAGAGGTGACAAGAACACAGAGAAGAACAATACACAAAAGATCTTCATGACCCAGATAACCACAATGGTGTGATCATTCACCTAGAGCCAGACATCCCAGAGTGCAAAGTCAAGTGGGCTGTAGGAAGCACCATTACAAACAAAGCTAGTGGAGGTGATAGAATTTCAGTTGAACTATTTCAAATCCTAAAAGCTGATGCTGTTAAAGTGCTGCACTCAATATGCCAGCAAAATTGGAAAACTCAGCAGTGGCCACAGGACTCAAAAAGGTCAGTTTTTATTCCAATCCCAAAGAAAGGCAATGCCAAAGAATGTTCAAACTACTGCACAATTCTACTCATCTCAAATGCTAGCAAGTAATCCTAAAAATTCTCCAAGTGAGACTTCAACAGTATGTGAACTAAGAATTTCCAGATATTCAAGATGGATTTACGAAAGGCAGAGGGAAGAGAGATCAAATTGCCAACATCTGTTGGATCATAGAGTTCCAGAAAAACATCTGCTTTAGTGACTATGCTAAAGCCTTTGACTGTTGATCACAACAAACTGTGGAAAATTCTGAGAGATGGGAATACCAGACCACCTGACCTGCCTCCTGAGAAGTCTGTATGCAGATCAAGAAACAAGAGTTAGAACTAGTCATGGAACAATGGACTGGTTCCAAACTGGCAAAGGGGTATGCCAAGGCTGTATATTTTCACCCTGCTTATTTAACTTATATGCAGAGTACATCATGTGAAATGCCAGTCTGGAAGAATCACAAGCTGGAATCAAAATTGCTGGGAGAAATATCAATAACCTCAGATATGCAGATGACATCACCCTTATGGCAGAAAGTGAAAAACTAAAGAGCCTCTTGATGAAAGTGAAAGAGGAGAGTGAAAAAGCTGGCTCAAAATTCAATATTCAAAAAACTGAGATTGTGGCATCCAATCCCATCACTTCATGGCAAATAGATGGGGAAACAATAGAAACAGTGAGAGACTATTTTCTTGGGCTCCAAAATCACTGCAGATGGTGACTGCAGCCATGAAATTAAAAGATGCTTACTCCTTGGAAGAAAAGCTATGACTAACCTAGACAGCATATTAAAAAGCAGAAACATTACTTTGCCAACAAAGGTTCATAAGTCAAAGCTATGGGTTTTTCCAGTAGTCATATATGGATGTGAGAGCTGGACCATAAAGAAAACAGCACTGAAGAATTGATGCTTTTGAACTGCGGTGTTGGAGAAGACTCTTGAGAGTCCGTTGGACTGTAAAGAGATCCACCCAGTCCATCCTAAAGGAAATCAATCCTGAATATTCATTGGAAGGACTGATGCTGAACCTGAAATTCCAATACTTTGGCCACCTGATTCAAAGAACTAACTCATTGGAAAAGACCCTGATGCTGGGAAAGATTTGATGTGGGAGAAGAAGGCAATGACAGAGATGAGATGGTTGGATGGCATCACTGACTCAATGGACATGAGTTTGAGCAAGCTCTGGGAGATGATGAAGGACAGGGAATCCTGGCATGTTGCAGTCCATGGAGTCGCAAAGAGTTGGACACATCTGAGCAACTGAACTGAACTGAATGAAGGTTAACAGTAATCAGTTTATGGAAAGAATAAGGAAAGACCAGGTACAAGGACTAATCAGAAGATTTTTGCCACAATACAATGTGGATTATATAAAAACTCATGACTGAAGAAACAATAAAGTAGGATTAAAAACCAAAGCCAACACGGTCAAGAAAAAGCTTTGTTTTATGCTTCTGTGATTTGGATAGCAATGAAGTAAATTGAGAAAAACATGATTTTATTGAGTTGTTGAGAGAGAACAGAATTTTAGATCTTTTTGAGTGGTTAAGTAGGTCTTTTTAAAGAGACCAAAAATGTTTTCTTCTTCCCTAATTTCTGGGCCAGTGAACCCAATGATTATCCTTTGGTACAAAACTGTAAGCAAATCCAAGCCAAATTAATTCCTTGGGCCTAAAAATGTGTATCTTATTTTCATTGCTTCATTTTACTGTCAATTTCAGAATGCTGACACTTGTAGCCCCAGTTTCAGCATTTGGTAAAATGAGTTTTCAGGATAAATCATCTCAAAGATTCTTCCTGCTATATATGAAATTCAAACAAACAAACAAAAACCATCTCACTGTCTTGCCATCTTAGTAGCACAGGACAGCATGATTTATGCAGGTATACTCAGCGCCGTCAATTTTGTAATAAACTATGTTTACCAGCTCAGCTTATATCACTATACCTGGGAAAGGTGAACAGTAAAGAATTAGTCAGCTAAAAGGAAAGAAAAGGTGAAACATGATATGTATTTTGGAGGACACTACAGGAAAACCCAAATGAACTTTCTGGCTAACCCAATATATGAAAGATTTTGTTAAGACTTAGCTTTGTCTAGATACTTTATAAGAGAATTTTGCCACCCTCCTTGATTTTTAAAGTTTGTTGGTATCATTTTAAAAGAGATCTCTTACAGAGGAAATCCAGGCTTCATCTCTTGTTCCAATTCTTCTAAGTCATACTTAGAATAAAATACTAACATGATTGATTAGTAATGTCTGTCAGGTATAAGGTTAGAAATTAATGTCAGTAACTAATGTCAGATCAGTATATATTCTGATCCCTGAGCAATATTTATCCATTCTAATTAAAAAATATTTTTTAAATCCTACCAATCTTAATCCAGGGAGTCAAATCTTTTTTATTTCCTAGTTTAATATTGAGTTTCTGAGTTTTATGATATCTATATCTTTTCTTCTTTGTTTTTATAGCTATATTTGCCATCCAGAAGTAATACTTTCTCCAGTATAGAAAACATTGTTAATAAAAAGATATTTAATTATGAAAGCAATTGCAATCTTCAGAGCCAAATGTTTCTGATTATCTGTTAACTTTATTTACATATTTTAGAGTATTTTCCATTAGCATGGAAAACAATTGATACTTTCAATCAGCATTATTTCTTTACAGTCTTTTAACATTATTGTCTTTAATGTGCTTATCTTTGTAGGATTCATCAATCTATTATAAGTAACAGTAATATAGAGAATTCTGGTATTAATATAATAAGAATCTAGATTTATGAAGTATGTGTAGCAGTAAGGGACATTCTTACATAAAAGTTTAATTTTTATCAGCCCAAGAATATGCCTTTTTAAGCTGGACACAAAACAAAATTTATTGCATAAAGTACAGTCTAATTGGGTATTCAGTATGAATAACCTCATTAAGACTTCAGTATAAAGATATTTTTAAGCAAGGTTAGCGGGCTAAATTAAGTAACAAAGAAAGTGATTAACTGGAAATAGTCTTCATAATTTACTTTAATCATAATCATTTTTAATAAAAACAACCAATCAACAGGATTAATTCCTCAAAATCAATTGGGTTGGGAAAGAAAGCTTATTAGGTGGTCAGGAATATAGTGATAACTTTTAAGTAATTATTCAGTAACTATTTATTCATTACTAACTATATGCATGGTACTCTGGAGAATACAAATATAGATAAAACACACTACTTATCCTCAAGGGACTTAAAGTTGTAGCAGAGGCCATAAAATTTGAAAATGAATACTGTTTATAACTTTCTACTTAGGTGAATAGTGCCAAAAGTTGGTACAGCTATAGGATTTCTGAGAGCAGTTACAAAATGCTTCATGAGAAGTTGCTCTCGAAAATTTCAGAAGCATGGATAGAATTTTGTTGTGGGAAAATGAAAAAAAAGGACCTCCAGATAGAAATAAAACTATATACAAGGGTGCATAAGCAGGAAAATGTTCAAAAGATCAAGAAATTAATTTGGCTGGAGCCTATAAGTAATTAGAGAGTGTGGCAAAAGGTAATTCAAGAAAGATGGTTTTGATGCAGATTATGATCTATGTTTTATACAAATAAACTTAGTCTTATTTAAGAGGCACTCAGGAGACAGTGAAAGATTTTGAGTAATGGAGTTTCAGTGATCATAATTGTGCTTGAAGGTAATGTCACAGTTAGGTGGCAGAAATACAAGAAGCAGAGACTTCTACTGAGAAGCTACTGTAAGAGTTTGAAGGAGAGAAAATGAGGGTGTGAGTTAGGAAAATGTCATGTGAAAACTAAAGAGAATGTAATTTCACCATGTGTCACTATCAATAACAAAAATTAATTGTCTATCAGCACTCTTTAGTAGGCAGAACTAAGATATGGCCCTCAAGATTCCTGCCTTTAGGATGCACAAGCTCTGTATGATCCCCAGGGCTTGAACGTTTGATGGGAAAGTCACTCCTGTGATTGGATGATAATACGGCACAGTTGACTCTAAGAATTAGAGATTTGGTGGACATGATCACCAAGCACTCTTTTAAGGTTTTGAGTCCTAAAAAGTGACTGTGCTCTTCCTGAAGAAAGAGTCAAATGTAAGACAGATTTGATCCTACAGAGATTCACCATTTCTGGGCATGAAGATTTAGAGGGCCTGTGGCAATGAATGTGGGTGATTCTAAGACCTGAAGGAGACCCCTGACTCTAGTCAAAGGAAATAGCCAAAGATTGTCTTGCAACCACAGTTCTATAACCACAAGGAGCTGAACTGGGCCGTCAACTTGAATGAGCTTGGAAATGGATTCTTACTCAGAGTCTCTAGGAAGGAGTACAACCAAAACCTCAATTTCAATCTGAGTAGAAAATTCAGCTACACCATGCCTGGACTTCTGACACAATAAATAATTGCTTGTCTAAGCCACTAAATAGGGGCTTCCTAGGTAGTACAGTGGTAAAGAATCTGCCTGCCAAGCAGGAGACTCGGGTTCAATCCCTGTGGTGGGAAGATTTCCCCGGAAAAGAAAATGGTAATCCATTCCAGTGTTCTTGCCTGGGAATTCTCATGAACAAAGGAGCCTGGCAGGCTACAGTCCATGGGGTCACTAAAGGTCAAATATGACTTAGTGAACAACAACAACAAGGCAACTAAATGCATGATAAATTTTAATGCATTAGAAACTAAAGTAATCTCAGAAATAATGGAAATGTCTCATGATGTGAACTAGAAAATATTTTAAACTGAGGGAAGCTAGAAACAATTAAATATCACTGTAAAGTAGAAAAATCTTGACCTAGACAATGTGAAAATAAGCACTCCTTTGTAATGCACTATAAAGTAAGAATTTATCTATCTGCTTCAATGCTTTTGTCCTCCTTTCTTTAAAAACAAAAAGCAAAAAAACTTTTTCTTAAGTTCATTTAGCTGCTCTTATGGGAGTCATTGGAACTTGATATGGATTTACAGTCAAACCTAAACAAAGTTGTGAAGTATGCTATATTGTCTTCTGTGTATTCCCCTCATTTTTATCTAAATTATGGTCCCTAGATTCCCTAAGGGCTTTGACTCAACAGGCTTGGGCATCACCATAATGTGATACCTGTGACAGAACCCTGGGACCTGAATTTCTTCCTATGATCCCCTAATAGATTTGGTCTATGTTTTGCTGTTTCCATTTTCACAGCTCTCACCAGTAATTATACTTATCTATGCTAAAACATGAATGTGTCAGTCTTCAAAAACACGTATTTGCAACTAGAGCTTTTTGAGAGAACGACTTTCACTAGGGAGCTGATTTTAATGGTAGGGCTCAAAATTACTGATAGAACAGCAGAAAAAATAAATAAATAAGCCTGAGAGAGTATGGATTATTTGACACCTTGTCTCTTAACTTATCTTCTTTGTCATTGAATGAAATCAATCCTTCATAGCTATCTAGTTTGTCAATAGGTATCTTCAGTAATATACTTCTTCTACACTATATGAAATAACCATACAGTAAGTAGGACTTTCTGATACCTGAACAAAAATCTCTAGAACCTCTTCTTAATATCTTCTGCTTCTGTTAGGTCCATACTATTTTTGTCCTTTATTGTGCCCATCTTTGCATGAAATGTTCCCTTGGTATCTAATCTTCTTGAAGAGATCTCGAGTCTTTCCCATTTTATTGTTTTCCTCTGTTTCTTTGCATTGGTGACTAAGGAAGGCTCTGTTATCTCTCCTTGCTATCTTGGAACTCTGAATTCAGATGGGTATATTTTTCCTTTTCTCCTTCACCTTTAGCTTCTCTTCTATTCTCAGCTATTTGTAAGGCCTCCTCAGACAACCATTGTGCTTTTTTGCATTTCCTTTTCTTGGGCATGGTCTTGATCACTGCCCCCTGTACAATGTCATGAACTTCTGTTCATAGTTCTTCAGGCACTCTATCAGATCTAATCCCTTGAATCTATTTCTCACTTCCACTGTATAATCATAAAGGATTTGATTTAGGTCATACCTGAATGGTTAGTGGTTTTCCATACTTTCTTCAATTTAAGTCTGAGTTTTACAATAAGGCGTTCATGATCTGAGCCAGTCAGCTCCCGGTCTTGTTTTTGCTCACTGTATAGAGTTTCTCCTTCTTCAGCTGCAAAGAATATAATCTATCTGATCTCAGTATTGACCATCTGGTGATATCCATGTGTAGAGTCTTCCCTTGTGTTGTTGGAAGAGGGTGTTTGCTATGACCAGTGTGTTTTGGCAGAACTCTGTTAGCCTTTGCCCTCCTTCATTTTTTACTCCAAGGCCAAACCTGCCTCTTGCTCTGGGTATCTCTTGTCCTCCTACTTTTGCATTCCAGTCCCCTATGATGAAAAGGACATCTTGTTTTGGTGTTAGTTTTAGAAGGTCTTGTAGGTCAACATAGAACCATTCAACTTTAGCTTATTTGGCAGTAGTGGTTGGAGCATAGATGTGGATTACTGTGATATGGAATGGTTTGCCTTGGAAACAGAGATCATTCTGTCATTTTTGAGATTGCACCCCCAAGTACTGCATTTTGGACTCTTATTTTTAACTATGAAGGGATTCTTCTAAGGGATTCTGGCCCACAGTAGTAGATATAATGGTCATCTGAATTAAATTTGCCCATTCCAGTCCATTTTGGCTCACTGGCAAAGAGAATCGCAAACCACTTCAGTATTCTTGCCTTGAGAACTCCATGAACAGTATGAAAAGTGAAGGTCAGGCTGACAGAATTCAACCCATAATACACAAGTAACACAAAAATGAATGACATGGTTTCTGCTCTCTTTCAATGAATTCACAATCAAGAGGAGAAGGCAAAAGACACATGTAAATAAAAATACTGCAATAAATGCTGTTAAGAATCTGAATTTAGCTCGTAGATTCAAGATGTCAGAGTAGAAGAATGTGTGTTCATCTCCTTCTGCAAGAACACCAAAATAACAACTAGCTGTTGGACAACCATCAATAGGAGGATACTGTAACCCACCAAAAATATACATCATGTCCAAAGACAAAGGAGAAGCTGCAATGAGATGGTAGGCGAGGTGCATACATGAAAAAATCAAATCCCATACCCACTGGGTGGGCAACCCACAAACTGGAGAACAATAATACCAAAGAAGTTCTCCCATCATTGTGAAGGTTCTAATGAAGAAATCAAAAGCCTTCCAGACAAGCGCAAGTTAAGAGAATTCAGACCCACCAAACCAGCTTTACAACAAATGCTAAAGGAACTTCTTTAAGCAGGAAACACCAGGAAAAGATCTGTATCAAATATACCCAAAACAATTAGAAAATGGTAAAGGATCATACATATCATAATTAAATTAAATGGTTTAAATGCACCAACCAAAAGACATAGACTGGCTGGGTGGAAGAAAACACATGCATGTATACACTGCCACTTACCATATCACTCTACTTAAACCCAGATTGTATATAGTTATTTTATATTGTTAGGTTTATCACATCTCCATTATGGCTTGCAATTGTATTTAACAGTTATCTTTTATTTTTGTCTGATTGTTGATTGTGAAAACTGACAAACATCTTTTACTATTGTGATTGTGTAACTATTATTCTTTTTTATACCATTGTATCATGATTGCTCAGCAGAAAATAATTCAATTTCTGTATCACTAAAACTACCACTTAATAGAAAAACTTGTAATCACTTTTTAAAATCCATTTAAACATTAGAATTATCTTGGAATTTTTTGCAAAATACAAATGCCCAGGCACTGGTTTTCTTCTCCAAAGCTCCAGACATGAGTCTAATGAGTAAGCATGTTCAAAAACCAACTGGACTATATGATGATCTTTTATCTAGTTTGTTTCACTCTTTCTATTTCATATTCGGTTCTCCCACTTCATTTAGTTTATGTTTTCCAATCTCTCGATCTCTTCTTTGTTGTTGTTCTTTATTTTCAAGCTTTAACCATGTATAGCAGAAAAGTTTCTGTATAGCATGTACAGTATGTATAATACATATATAATTTAGAAAACTTATTAATTTTGCTTAGCTGAAAAATTTATGATATTTTGGTTTCCCATGTTTAAATAAGTATGACTACAATGCTAGATTTCTAATTTATATTCCCTTAAAACTCTGATATAGTTCTATTTATTCTGGCATCTAATATTACTTCTAGAAGTCTGGAAAGCTTATTTTAGTGATTTAAAAAATTTTTTGAATGAAGCTTGAAACATCTAATCCAATTCTGAGAATATGAAGAGATGCCATGGTGTAAAAAACAGCAGCAACAAGAAGAAGAAGTTAACATATGATACAGTGTTATTGACTGAAGTACAGATTTTATTGAAATTTCACAAAACTTTATGCTAGTGTCCTTTATTTGCTTTTATAGCTTATTCAAGATTCCACATGTATTTAGCTTCAGCTGCATGCAACAAGTTCTGATAAATTCTCTTTTCATTTTTATTCTATTATAAACATTTTCTAATTTTCCTTGTATGGCTTCTTAGATACATCCATTATTTAAAAATGGACATTTAATTTCCAAATACGGAGGGTTTTGAAAATGTTTTTTGTTATTAATTTCTCATATTGATATTAATTTCTCATTTAATTGCTTTCTTCTCTGCAAACACCCTTTGTGTTTTCTTCAGTCTGTTAACTTTATTGAAGCTTTCAGGGGCTAAGTCAAAGATCTCTCTTTGTAAATGTCACATTACACTTGAAAATATGTGGGTTATTGTCAAAAATCTTTTGATATTGATTGCTAACATAATTCCACAGTGATAAGAGAATAGACTCTGTATGATTTCAAAACCTTCAAACCATGAAATTTTTTGCACCTTGTTTTATGTCCCTAGATATGTTCCAGTGTCTCCTGGTTTATAGTCTAGGAGAACTTGGGTAGAATTTGTATCTTACCATTGTGAAAATTGTATAAATCTTAATTATGCTGCATTCGTTCATAGTCCTCTTCAGGTCTGCTTTATCTTTCTACTTTTCTGTCTATTCCTTGTATTATTTTTTGAGAGTTTGCTATTGAAACTCCAATTAAAAATCTTAATTTATCTACTTAAAAAAATTGTTGCAATATGTAGTATGTAACTTTGTTCTGTATTTTCCAAGTCTTCTGTGAATATGTTAACATAGTCTCATGATTTAAAAAAATTAAAAAAAAGAAAAGATTCTGAATTTAGAAAAAGAGAATCTGAATAAAATGTTATAAAAGCATTTAAATAATAAGAGCCCATTAGTAATAACTACTAAGGCTCCAAAGGAAATATATCATTTAAGCTTCCTTTTATGGCTGGATTTTTCCAAATAGAGAGAAAGTAAACGGTATTTCAAACTCAGGGAACAGCTTATGCATATGAAGAGAAGCATTTACCTTTGAATAACCCGGAGCAGGCAGAAGGCACTGGAGACACTGGCTCAATCCCTGGGTTGGGTCTCCTGGAGGAGAAATGGAAACCCACTCCAGTGGTCTAGCCTGAAAACTCCCACAGACAGAGGCTCTGGGAGGCTATAGTCCATGGGGTCACAAACCCATGGGGTCAAAATCCATGGGGTCCTAAAGAGTTGAACACACGACTGAGTGACTAAGTACCCAAGCACATCCCAAAGCAGCAGCCAAAGACCTGTGGACTATTTCAGAGTCACGTGGTAGAAGGTAAAACTGAAAGGGAGTTGAGGTTAGTTTGTGGATCCTCAGAAACATTCTAAGAAATCACTGATATATTTAATGCAACAACTATCCTGATGTTAATTGAAGACCATCAGATATTTTTCAGTGAGAGAATTACTACTTCCCACCCGCATTTTGTAAAGAAATGTCAAGGAATGAGGGGCAGACAAGATACAAAGAACTCAGGGAGTTGACTTTATTGGAATTATAAGTATTAGAGAAGACTCAGTCTCACATTCTTTCCACTTTTTATATTATTTTACATTAACATGATCATTTGTGTCTACATTTTTAAGAAATTAACTTCAAAGTATGTCTTCACAAATAATTTGCTGATAATAAAGTGTAAAATGCATACTTACATAGGGGAAACTTATCAGATACCATTTTGACAAAGTAAGTAAAGTTAACATCATTTATAATGGGATAACTAAAATCATGTGGCTTCTGATATGGTTTACTGAGGACACATCACTTTTCCTGACAAAAGTCTATAACATGATCTAATCAAGAGGAAACATCAGACAAGGCCAAATAGAGGCATATTCTACAAAACAACTAACCTGCAAGATAAAAGTAAAAGCAATGTCTTAAAAGACAAAAGGGACAAGGGAACTCTCCTAAAATACAGGAGATGAAAGTAAAATGTGTGACCCTGGGTTAGATGTTCAATCAGAAGAAACATCACAACAAAGAAAATTACTGAAACAATTTCAAAATTTGAACACGCACTATATATTATGGAATAATATTGTACGCTGATAAATTTTCTAATTTTAATCATTGTAATTCAGTCAGCATCAGGATAGCTGTTGTATTAAATATATTAATGACTAATGTCTCTTTAGAAAATGCACTCCAAAGTATAGGACCATACTATCTCTGTCAAATGATTCAAAAGAAAATATGGATATATTATATACAGTATAAAATACAAGTATATATAATGTATATATATAACATATAATCTATGTATATACACATACATATATACATAACTATGAATAAACATATATATACAGAGGCTAGAGAGAGAGAGAAAACAAAATAAATGTAGTTAAAGGGAAAACAATTGGAAAAATCTATGCAGAAATTCTTTATTCTATTCTTGCAAATTTTCTGTAAATTTAAAATTATTTCAAAATAAGTCTTTTTTGAAAGCAATATAGAATTTCAAAGTCAATAACTAAGTATTTCTTACTTCCTTATTATACCTTCCATGTCAAATACATAAGTAACATCACCTAAACTTGGCTATAGGATTAATCAAATATAAACTATCAAGTTCTAACTTTCTGTTATATATAGGCAAATTTGTGAAACATTAAATTTTGATTTTAGAGTATATAAAGAAATTTCTGTATATTGGTGTTATTTCTAATTTTACAGTTAATATATAGATAAGGCATTATCTTTAACCCTCTTGCATCTTTCAAATAGTGATCAGAAGTTGATAATTTTCTTAAGCAGTATTGGTCTAAATTGAAAATGTGCTGTTTTACTATTATCATTAACCAAAATCTTAATTGAATTTTGACTCTGTCAGTAACATAATTCAGTATCTGGAATATTAATTTGATTAAAAACTCAGTGCATCTTTAAATGTCTAAGGCAATTAAATCAAGGTGTCACCAACCATTTAGAAATAGTGCATATTTTTATTTCCTTTAAGTCTAGAAATTTAACTGGGATTTGTAGAAATTTGTGGAGAGACAGAGAGAAAGAGAAAGAGAAAAGATGGGGAGGGAAGAGAGCAGAGAAAAACGGGGAGAGGAGCAGGAAAGAATCATAAGCAAGGATATGTATTTATTTTTCTCTGCTAACTAGGAATACTATCAATATAAACCATAGTATTCTACTGCAAAATACTTTAAGATCCATTAGTAAGAAATAATAAAATGTATTTATTATTTAATCAGCAATCATTAAGTATGAGGCTATATAGAGTCACGTGATGGATGCAAATACACTGAAAAAGTTCAACATCATCTATAAATAAGATTTCAGGTTTAGCCTCAAAATCAGTACTCCCAGTGCCCCTCATCCTGAAAATTAACTTAGGCATAAAAGATGTAACCAATTTGCCATTTAGTTTAACAATTTATAATATAAGTAAAACATTTAGCATTAGGTTTTAGAATCAAATTGACTTGCTGCTAACATTGTCTTGCTACTTACAAACTATATGACCTTGAAAATTTTATGTAACTCCTAAAATAGCAGTTTCCTCACATGTAAAATGGGAATCATAGTTTCCATGTTTCAGGGTAATGGTAATGATAAGTAAGATAATGTAGATATTACATTTAGCATAATTCTGGTAGGTAATGGGACTTCCCTGGTGGCTCAGACGGTAAAGCATCTGCCTACAATGTGGGAGACCAGAGTTCAATCCCTGGGTTGGAAAGATCTCCTGGAGAAGGAAATGGCAACCACTCCAGTACTCTTGCCTGGAGAATCCCATGGACAGTGGAACCTGGTGGGCTACAGTCCATGGGGTTGCAAAGAGTTGGATACGACTGAGTGACTTCACTTTCACTTTCACAAGGTATATAATAAATATTGTCTCTATAGTAGGCACTGTATATTAAATGAAAGGGATAAACAGATTGTTTTAAGCCTCCACTCTTAAAATTTATCAGAGTATGAATAAGCAAGTGAGTTTCATCAAGTATTAAAACCGCTATGATAAATTTATGTTACACTAAAATAACACACTAAAATCTGTCATCAGTTCTATAGTCAGATTTCAGAAAAAGTTTGACATCTAGTAAAGTATTGACTATGAGTATGGATCATAGGAGAGAGGTCAAAGAAAGTATCTCAAAGAAGACCAGCATTTAAGAAATAGGTGGAAGATGATGATTCAGTGAGGAAAATGAGATCTAGAGTAACAAGAGGGAAACCAGGTTAGATAACAGCACCAGCACCAAGGTAGAATTTGGAGTTTCAAATGCCGTAGAGTATGCCCCAGTGAGAAATGGACTAAAAATTATCAATCAATTACACAGAGTAAATGCCCTCACCAAGAATGGTTTCAATGATTAAAATGGTTTAAGTTAGATTGATAAACATTAAATAGTAAATAGAAAATAGAAAAAGACAGTGTTTTCAGCCAGTACTTTCAGAATTTGGGGTGTGAAGAGGCCATAGATGTTCAGTTATTGGGGTCAAAATTTGAACAGAGTACTTATTCCTTTATTTGCACATATTCTAAAAGGACTGAAAGTTTACAAGTTTAATAAAATTGTGCTTCCTCAAGTACTTACTTTGTAAAACATAAATAATCACAAATTCACCAGTTTTATCTTGTGATAACATCAACTACAGGCCACAAGGGACCTAATTCCTACCTAGTGACCACTAACCAGTTATTGCCAGCCTGCCCAATCCCTCAAGAAAGGAGACTGTCAACATCTAGTTCTGTAGAAGTCTTTTAAAAATCATTTTAAAATTAATACATTTCTTAAATATAATTACATTACTTGTCTGCTTAAATTATTTCAAGCGCATTAGCATTCATTTTCTGAAACACTGTACTGTACACACTACTTACTTTTCTACACGCATCTCCCTCAGTGCTTCTTCTACTCTGCCCTTTCATTTTATTGCTATGACTTATTGTCATGTTGCTGTTTTATTTCACTAAGATGCATTGAATGTGTGTGTTGGATGCTTGGTATGCCTGAAACATTCTTGTCAATCTACAGAAGCTTCCCTTACCTACCCAACCTCTCTTCTGAATAATTCATTACCAAATCTTCTTATCCATTAGTATACCTTACACATACACATCAAGATGTGTTTATCATATTTCACAGTAAATATTTGTATATCCATTTTACACTCTAGATTATGAGTTCCTCCACACTTATGTACCACTTCTACCTAAGATAAGCCTGGAATACAGCCAATAATTGTTTTTGAAATGAAGTAATGAATTCATTCATGTGTATAACCACATATTGTTTTAGTAATAATTTTAATTAAATTTCCTGGTCCAATTTTCTTCTACACAGCATATTCTTCATACCAAAAAAAAAAAAAAAAACAACAACAAAGCCCTTAGTCACTGTCTTGTCTGACTCTTTGTGACCCCATAAACAATAGCCTGCCAGGCTCCTCTGTCCATGGAATTCAATAGCCAAGAATATTGAAATGTGTTGCCATTCCCTTCTGTAGGGCATCTTCCCACTCCAAGGATCAAACTCTTGTCTCCTGCATTGCAGACTAGTTGTTTACCATCTGAACCACCAGTGACACCCTCTTCATACAAAACCTGAAGCTAAATATTGTTATCATGAAAATGGAATTTACTACACTGAAAAGAGCCATATTTTTCTATTATTCTAGCTTTGATAGCTAAATATATTTGATGCCTATTATCCCTAACACCCCCCAAAAAATATCCTTTTCATTATAGGGGACTGGAATGAAAAAGTAGGGAGTCAAGAAATACCTGGTGTAACAGGCAAATTTGAATTTGGAGTACAGAATGAAGCAGGCCAAAGGTTAATAGATTTTGCCAAGAGAATGCACTGGTCATAGCAAACACCATCTTCCAACAACATGAGAGAAGACTCTACACATGGACATCACCAGATGGTCAATACTGAAATCAGACTGATTATATTCTTTGCAGCCAAAGATGGAGAAGCTCTATGTAGTCAGCAAAAACAAGGCCAGCAGCTGACTGTGGCTCAGGTAATGAACTCCTTATTGCCAAATTCAGACATAAGTTGAAGAAGTGTGGAAAAAAACTAGACCATTCAGGTATGACCTAAATCAAATCCATAATGATTATACAGTGGAAGTGAGAAATAGATGCAAGGGATTAGATCTGAGAGAGTGCCTAAATAACTGTGGATGGAGGTTCATGACATTGTGCAGGAGACAGGGATCAAGACCATCTCCAAGAAAAAGAAATACAAAAAGGCAAAATGGTTGACTGAGGAGGCCTTACAGATAGCTGTGAAAAGAAAAGAAGTGAAAGGCAAAGGAGAAAAGGAAAGATATACCCAACTGAATGCAGAATTCCAAAGGATAGCAAGGAGAGATAAGAAAATCATTCTCAGTGATCAATGAAAAGAAATACAGGAAAACAATAGGATGGGAAAAACTAGAGATCTCTTCAAGAAGTAAGAGATACCAAGGGAACATTTCATGCAAAGATGGGCACAATAAAGGACAGAAATAGTAGGAACCTAACAGAAGCAGAAGATATTAAGAAGAGGTGACAAGAATACACAGAAGAACTATACAAAAAAGATCTTCATGACGATAATCACCATGGTGTGATCACTCACCTAGAGCCAGACATCCTGGAATGTGAAGTCAAGTGGGCCTTGGGAAGCAACACTACAAACAAAGCTAGAGGAGGTGATGGAATTCCAGTTGAGCTATTTCAAATCCTGAAAGATGATGCTGTGAAAGTGCTGCACTCAGTATGCCAGCAAATTTGGAAAACTCAGCAGTGGCCACAGGACTGGACAAGGTCAGTTTTCATTCCAATCCCAAAGAAAGGCAATGCCAAAGAATGATCAGACTACCGACGATTGCATTCATCTCACACACTAGCAAAATAATGCTCAAGATTCTCCAAGCCAGGCTTCAACCCTACCTAAACTATGAACTTCCATATGTTCAAACTGGATTTAGAAAAGGCAGAGGAACCAGAGATCAAATTAAAAACATCTGTTGGATCATCAAAAAAGTGAGAGAGATCCAAAAAAATCTATTTCTGCTTTATTGACTATCCCAAAGCCTTTGACTGTGTGGATCACAATAAACTGTGGAGAATTCTTAAAGAGATGGGAATATCAGACCACCTGATGTGCCTCCTGAGAAATCTGTATGCAGGACAAGAAGCAACAGTTAGAACTGGTCATGGAACAACAGACTAGTTCCAAATCAGGAAAGGAGTATGTCAAGGCTATATATTGTCACCCTACTTATTTAACTTATATGCAAGTACACATCATGAGAAATGCTAGACTGGATCAAGAAATGCTAGCTGCAATCAAGATTGCTGGGAGAAATATCAATAACCTCAGATATGCAGATGACACCACCCTTATGGAAGAAAGTGAATAATAACTAAAGAGCCTCTTGATGAAAGTGAAAGAGGAGAGTGAGAAAGTTTGCTTAAAATAACATTCAGAAAACTAAGATCATGGCTCATCACCATCTGGTTCCATCACTTCATGGCAAATAGATGGGGAAACAATGAAAGGAATAAACTTTATCTTTTTGGTCTTCAAAATCACTGCAAATGGTGACCGCAGCCATGAAATTAAAAGACACTTGCTTCTTGGAAGAAACGTTATGACCAACCTAGACAGAATATTAAAAAGCAGAGACATTACTTTGCCAACAAATATTCCCCTAGTCAAAGCTCTAGTTTTTCCAGTAGTCATATATAGATGTGAGAGTTGGACTATAAAGAAAGCTGAGTGCCAAAGAATTGATGCTTTTGAACTGTGGTGTTGGAGAAGATTCTTGAGAGTCTGTTGGACAGCAAGGAGATCCAACCAGTCCATCCTAAAGGAAATGAGTCCTGAATATTCATTGGAAGGGCTTTTGCTGAAGCTGAAATTTCCATACTTTGGCCACCTGATGCAAAGAAATGACTCATTGGAAAAGACCCTAATGCTGGGAAAGATTGAAGGCAGAAGGAGATGGGGACCACAGAGGATGAGATAGGTGGATGGCATCACTGACTGAATGGACATGAGTTTGAGTAATCTCCGGGAGTTGGTGATGGACAAGGAAGCCTGGTGTGGTGCATTCCATGGGATTGTAAAGAGTTGGACACAACTGAGTGACTGAACTGGACTGACCCCTAAAAAAACTTATTAATATTTAACTAATGTTATCCTATCAAATAAAAGTGATCTAACTTTTCAAGACCATTCAAGCCAGAAAAGTTCAACAACATAACAAAAGCTATATTTTCCATGAAATGACCCAGCTCCACCTTAAATATGGGTTATTATTTTCCAGTTAGTATAAATAAGAAAATCCATATTTACCTAGAATATATTCCCAATTATGCTCTCAGAAATTTGATCATAGGACTTCAAAAATCCCTGAATTAGAGCTTTCTCTTTTGACATGGACTCTCAATTTCCTCAGTGCTAGAGTGACGGCATGTAATTCTTCTTCTGTGCTACTCTGATAATAAATGCATTCAATCATCAATTAGGAATTAGCACACGTATAGTTTCAATTATATTGATTTATCACCAGCAATTTTTTAATACAGGATTTAGTTACAGTCTATCATGCCTTGATAATTAAAATGCACTTTGGTTTATTGTTTCTTACTGCCTTGTGGGAAAGCAAGTAAAGTTATAAAAGCTTCTTGAATTGTCTGCTTATTTATTTCGGCCAGTCATGAGTCAGAGTTTCCCTGTACCTAGAGCATTGTAAAATTCAGATAAATATTATCACTATCACTACCACCTCCAACTGTCTATGTATCATTTCACCACTACAACATAATTATGAGCAATGTTTTTCTTAACTACCCCATATACAGGAAAATATAACTCTTAATTCTTTTAAAATAAGAGGCATAGCCTGGGAAAAATTTGGAGACCTTCAAAGTCAGTCAACAGAGAGCCAATACTGTTTTTGCACCTGCTCTCCTCTCTTTTACAGTATTTATACCCCGCTAAGCACCCAAGTCTCTCACTCACACGCTAGTAAAGTAATGCTCAAAATTCTCCAAGCCAGGCTTCCGCAATACATGAACTGTGAACTTCCAGATGTTCAAGCTGGTTTTAGAAAAGGCAGAGGAACCAGAGTTCAAATTGCCAACATCCACTGGATCATTGAAAAAGCAAGAGAGTTCCATAAAAACATCTATTTCTGCTTTATTGACTATGCCAAAGCCTTTGACTGTGTGGATCACAATAAATTGTGGAAAATTCTGAAAGAGATGGGCATACCAGACCACCTGACCTGTCTCTTGAGAAACCTATATGCAGGTTAGGAAGCAACAGTTAGAACCAGACATGCAATAACAGACTGGTTCCAAATAGGAAAAGGAGTACGCCAAGGCTGTATATTGTCACCCTGCTTATTTAACTCATATGCAGAGTACATCATGAGAAACGCTGGGCTGGAGGAAGCACAAGCTGGAATCAAGATTGCTGGGAGAAATATCAATAACCTCAGATATGTAGATGACATCACCCTTATGGCAGAAAGTGAAGAGGAACTAAAAAGCCTCTTGATGAAAGTTAAAGAAGAGAGTGAAAAAGTTGGCTTAAAGCTCAACATTCAGAAAACTAACATCATGGCATCTGGTCCCATCATTTCATGGGAAATAGATCGGAAAACAGTGGAAGCAGTGTCAGACTTTATTTTTGGGGGCTCCAAAATCACTGCAGATGGTGATTGCAGCCATGAAATTAAAAGACGCTTACTCCTTGGAAGGAAAGTTATGACCAACCTAGATAGCACATTAAAAAGCAGAGACATTACTTTGCCAACAAAGGTCCGTCTAGTCAAGGCTATGAATTTTCCAGTGGTCAAGTATGGATGTGAGAGTTGGACTGTGAAGAAAGCTGAGCACCAAAAAATTGAAGCTTTTGAACTGTGGTGTTGGAGAAGACTCTTGAGAGTCCCTTGGACTGCAGGGAGATCCGACCAGTCCATCCTAAAGGAGATCAGTCCTGGGTGTTCATTGGAAGGACTGATGCTGAAGCTGAAACTCCAATACTTTGGCCACCTGATGTGAAGAATTGACTCATTGGAAAAGACCCTGATCCTGGGAGGGATTGGGGGCAGGAGGAGAAGGGGACGACAGAGGATGAGATGGCTGGATGGCATCACCAACTCAATGGATATGAGTTTGAGTAAACTCAGGGAGTTGGTGATGGACAGGGAGGCCTGGTGTGCTGCAGTTCATGGGGTTGCAAAGAGTCAGACAGGACTGAGCGACTGAACTGAACTGAACTGAACTGAAGCACCCAAGTCAGAGCATCTGCAGAGCCATTCTGCTTTCAATCCTTTACCACTAGCAAAAATGAGATGGTGTGAGTTCATGCATTATGTCTGCTGATTTATTAAATATACTTAGGTGTGAATGTGTTTCATTGTATTATCAATCCTGGTTGTTTGCATGGTATGCCTAGGCATAAACTATTACAGGGTGAACATTTTCTCTCCTTCAAAGAACCAAGTAGGTAGTAATTTTTCCTTGTTGTCCTTGAACTATTATGACCACTTTTATGACTTTTTTGTGAAGCGTGGCATTCTGTAGTTCATGGGGTTGCAAAGAGTCGGACGTGACTTAGCGACTGAACAACAATGACTTATTTCAAGTTTAAACCTAATTTATTTATTTTAGAGGAGCATTTTGATAGTAAAAGTAATAATTCTGGAAATGACCCAGCTGCAGCTACCACAGTATTATTTCCAGAAGTTGTTGGGAGCTGGAAAATGCATATACAGTTACCCATATGCATGTTTTTCTGGCTCCCTGTAACTAAATCTACTCTAACTAACCTTTCCAATTAATTGGTGATGTCACACTTGAGAACCTCCAACCTTTTTTTACCAGCCTTCTTTACCCTTATATAAATAGCTATCTTTGTTCTCTCATAACTTTGCTCAGATAAGTCCAAGTACTCAGACCACAGTCAGAATTCCTGGATTTCCACAATCGTAGGTCTGCCCAGTCAGTCCAGTGAGCTATCCAAGCACAAGATTCAGAAGTCCCCTAGCTTTCCAGATCTGGAATGGCTAAGATGAGGGAACTAGGCTGATGCAAGAGCCTTCCTGGTGGCTCAGTGGTAAAGAATCTGCCTGCCAATACAGGAGACGGGGGTTCAGTCCCTGAATCAGGAAGATTCCCCTGGAGAAGGAAATGGCAACCCACTCCAGTGTTCTTGCCTGCAAAATCCAGGCAAGGATTTTGCCTGGAGGCACCTGATTTGCCACCAGGATTTGCCACCAGGAGCCTGGTGGGCTGCAGACTATGGGGTTGCAAAAAGTCGGACTCAACTGAGCACCACCACCACCAACAACAACAGGCTGATGCAAGGCTAACAACATCAGTTACAAATTATTGAGCAACAACTATGCCTGGGTCAAATTCTGTATATCTGGTGTCTATGTAATTCACACTGCAACACTTCCAAGTAGGTCTCAGCTTTATTAGATTTTAAAGAAACTGAGGTACACTGTTGAATTTCATCCAACTAAGAAAGTAATCAGAGATTAAATTCAAAGCCAGATTTACCTTGATACACAGCCATTCTTTTAAAAATTACCTTTTATTTACTTCTTAGGTAGGGGAAAATTGTGTAGAAGGGAAAACAGGTCTCGATCCTGGTGTGTAGCTGCAGGGACAGAAAGAGAAGAGACAGTGCAGTAATAGAACTTTAACAGTAGAAGAGTCAGATTCAGACCTTGGAGGTGGGGGCCATAGCTAGGGTTAGAATGTATATGTGTGACCACAGACATACCAGAGACGGAGTGGGTTCAGTTCTAGACCGCCACAGTAAAGTGAATTTATTTCACGTAAAGTCTCCAACTGCATTAGCCCCTCACAAGAGTCAGCTTGTCTCTGCTCCTTTCTAGCTATCAAAGAATATGGCATCTTCCTCCAACAGAAGGATGTTTCATCTACATTGGAAATCTATTGCCACCTTCATTAATTATCTTAGCTAGATCTTCCAAATAACTTGCCGCAGCTTTTACATCAGTACTTGGTTGCTTCACCTTGCATTTTGGTATTGTGGAGATGGTTTCTTTCCTTCGGCCTCAGGAAACAAATTCTGCTAGCTTCAAAATTTTTTGAAGTTTCTTCATCTCTCTTAACCTTGACAAAATCGAAGACAGAAAATTAGGGCATTTTTCCTAATTAGCCTTTGGTTTAAGGGAATGTTATGGCTGCTTTGACCTTCTATCCAGACCACTAAAACTTTCTCCATATAAACACCAAGGCTGCTTGCTGTCTTGCTTTCTTGTCATTTGTGTGTCCACTGAAGTAGCACTTTTAACTTCCTTCAAGAACTTTTCCCTTGCATTCACAACCTGGTTTGACACAAGAAACCTAGCTTTCAGCCTATCTCGTCTTTGGACATGCCTTCCTCACTAAGTTTAATCATTTCTAACTTTTGATTTAAAGTGAGACAAGTGGGACTCTTCCTTTCACTTGAACAATTATAAGCCATTGTATGGTTGTTAATCAGCCTAATTTCTGTGTCTCAGAGAATAGGGAGGCCTGAGGATAGAGAGAAAGATGGGAGTAACTGATTGGTGGAGTAGTCAGGACACACTTTATTAAGTTTGCTGTCTTACACGGTATAGTTCATTGTACCTCAAAATAATTGCAATAGTAATATTAAAGATCACTGATGACAGATCACCATAACAAGTATAATAATAACAAAAAGTGTGAAATATTGAGAAGATTACCAAAATGTGACATGCAGACACAAAGTAAACAAATGTTGAAAAAATAGTGCCAACAAACTTGTTAGAGGTAGGGTTGCCACAGAACTTCAATCTGTAAAAAAAAAGCAATAAAAGCCCATAATATCTGAAAATCTCAGTAAAGATAGGTACAGTAAAATGAGGTATGCTTGTAATGAGGATTAAGTTTTATGTGGTATCAGATAAAATTGTCAGCACTACCAGTCATGAAAGTACGAAAGAAGTTACAAAGAGAAGAGCTATAGAATTTTAGCTTGGCTATGTAAAATTACAATCATCTGTTGTCCATTTAGGCTTAATTACCATGTAGCACAACAACAATTACGCATATCATTAAATAGATGCTAGATTAAATTATGCACATTTTATTTGACCAAAGCAGTAAAACAGAGTTTGCAGTATGTTCAGTCTTTGTATTTGTGGCTAGTGTAACATAATAACTTACTCAAAGTAAAAACAATATTAGATGTGTTGATTATGAAGCTTCATAATATTGTGTTGGCTGATCAATTTTATAGCCTTATATAAGCAGTGGAAATGCAGCTGTTAATCTGGTTATATGTTATCTACTCTGATAAACAGAAAGAAAATATCTTCCTTAATGGCAGAATTGATGTCTGGCAATTATCTTCAAACCTCAGCTTTTAACACTGCTACCATTTTCTGATACCACCCAAAATACTGAATTTATTTTATCTAGGAAAAAAGCCTAGAAAAATAAAACTAGGTGAATTTTGGCTAATACTATGTGGAAGGTGGATATAATTTTTGATATATATATATATTTCTATATTTAAAATTATTGTTTTAATTTCATAATAGAGTATTGTAGAACCAGCATATCTGTGCTATTACACATCAATTGAATGAGGTATTGCAATGTACTGGTGAAACTTGTGAGCCCTGGGAAAACAGATTAAACCCTTAGTTCTTGTTCTTCAAACTATGTGGCCTTCATGTGTATGAACTTCAGTTTCCTTATCTATAGAATGCTCATTAATAATAGTACCAGATAGCGTCTACTGCATGAGATCTCTGAGAAGACTGCAATTAACAGTCCATTTAATGCACTCAATCCTGTTGCTAACATACAGAAAGTGATCAATAAAGGTAACCAACTATTACCGAGTGCTTTTATTTTTCTAATTTGTCTTGCTCAATCTTCTTTAAGTCTGTCTGACATTTTACAAATTCCATTAAAAGGAAAACTAAATGTACAAAACTGATCAATTGACAGGGGTTTATATAAAAATATTCAAAATACAACTTTACAAAAAGAAAAGGACACTGTTGAATAAAACTGGCCATTCCGAAGCTAGCATGAGTTCTACTACCTGCTGCTCAAGCCCCAAATGGATCCTGTGACAGATTTCTAGTGCCATACTAATGAAGAGTCTTGGGGGAAAAAAAAAAAAACAATGGGGAAGAAGGATGGATAAAGAACCATCTGAAATATCTGAGAATATGCTTTAAAGTAAGGCTAACAGCACACAGGACATGACTGTAAAGTACTGTTGAGAGAAGTAACACGTCATTAATTAATTATTTGGGGGCTCAATATTATCATTTGTAAACCGAAAGATTTAATCTAAAATGTTTAATAAGTTCTGGTCTCCTCTTCCTCTCTAATGTTCTAAGAATCTAAGAAAAACCTAAAAATCTATGATCTAAAATAGGGAAAGAATTGTTCCCTATTCTAATTCTAGATTATTCAAAAAAAATCAGAAGTAATTCATAGAATTTAGAGGGAGGCAAAACTTTAATTACACTGTAAAGTAGAAATTTCAGACAACAAAAGCAGTAAAGAGAGCTAGATAATTATTATTGGTTGCTTGCTTGCTTGCTTTAGTCGCTAAGTCGTGACCCCAACTCTTGTGACCCCATGGACTATATAGCCTTCCAGGCTTCTCTGTTCATGAAGATAGGATTTTTAAACACATGAGCAGTGATTTTTAAGTAGGTAATTAGAAAAGTGAGTTCTGATATAACATCCAGCTTCTGCCATATATATTCATGTTAAATAAAGGATTGCTAACATTATTTATGGGGCTTCCGAGGTGGCACTAGTGGCAAAGAACCTGCCTGCCAATGCATGAGACGTAAGAGATGTGGGTTCGATACCTGGATCAGGAAGATCCCCTGGAGGAGGGCATAGCAACCCACTCCAGTATTCTTGCCTGGAGAATCCCATGGACAGAAGAGCCTGGTGGGCTACAGTCGTGTCGCAGAGTCGGACACGACTGATGCTACTTGGCATGCACACACACATAAGGATTCCTGAAAATAAGGATCCAGGAATAATTATCTGCATCTTTTTTTATAGCGCACATCAAAACAAGATAAATTTACTCATACATTTACTTGAAATCAGAGATTCTCTACCTGATATTCTTGGACCCCAAGAATAAGAGTTCAAAAGATAAACCTTGAAATTGTATTTTAAAATTATGTGCATGTGTATTTTTTCAGGGAGGAATGTCCTTCATTTTCATAAGATTCTCAAACAAAGCAATATTGGAATCTGAATCACTGATTTAATTGATACTTTCTCTGTTATACAAAAAGCTAGAAAATAAAGCCAGTGCATAAAATAAAAAAACTTCTAAAATGGGTTTTATTAAAAACATTTATCTGCAGGCATTTTTTTTTTCCATGAAACGCTTTTTGACAAAGCCTATTTAAAATGAATTTATAAAAAAATAATAAAATAATTAAAATGAATTTATAGATTAGATTTTAAAAATGACCAAGTGAATGTAATGATTAAATATCTAACAACTTTTTAAATAATATCTGATAAACCAAGATAGATGAAAATATTTCTGTCAGCTGATTATCTCACTGTACTTGACTTTCTTATCTTGTTTTGATCTGCACTATAAAAAAAGATGCAGATAATTATTCCTGAATTCTTATTTTCATCTCTAACAATGGTGAATCATTGAATGATGAATGTAGCTCCTAGTAATTAAAAACAAAGTTAGAAATATTCCTATTTTGAACTAAAATTGCCAAAAGAAAGCAAATTGCCAATTTGACAATATTCTTTCTTCCAATGTATATACGTATGTGTGCCTAATATTAGAAAAAGAGATGTCCTACCTAGTTTTTTTTTTTTTTAGGTTAAGAATATTTCTTTTTTTTTAATTTTTTTTTATTGGTTGGAGGCTAATTACTTCACAACATTTCAGTGGGTTTTGTCATACATTGATATGAATCAGCCATAGAGTTACACGTATTCCCCATCCCGATCCCCTCTCCCACCTCCCTCTCCACCCGATTCCTCTGGGTCTTCCCAGTGCACCAGGCCCGAGCACTTGTCTCATGCATCCCACCTGGGCTGGTGATCTGTTTCACCATAGATAATATACATGCTGTTCTTTTGAAACATTTTTAAATTATGTGAAAGCATGTAATTCTAACAAAGAGTTGGACATGACTGAGTGAACACAACAGAAAATATAATTGTCTACCCATTTAAAAGACCAAGAACAGGCCTGAAGGAATGCTATGCAAGGAGGTCAACCTTCCCTGATATTCCATTCAATTTGAATAATATTGGCAATGCAAAGTAAAGACAGTACTGCCAAAGTCAATATCCCAGATCTCTATGTCTGTGCAACAGCTTTCTCTGTGCTAATAGTGTTTATGCCATCTGTCTGTTTTCAATTAAAGTCCATTTTTGATTCAATGACCAGATGTTCCACATTGTGGGGCAGTTACCCTCTCCCTCTGCCTCAAAATTAGTATATTTACTCCACTGTTAATGCTGTTTGCTTTCTCTTTTTTATCCCTTGAATTTTTTGCAGGTTGTGAAATACATTTTCTATTTCTTCCTTTAGATATTATTGCCTACAAAGTCAGTCTTCTGAATGTGCTCATATATCTAACTTGGTTAATGCTTTTTCATTCACAATGTCTGTTTATTTGACTTTTCATATAATGGCTATCTGAATAAAACCTTCAACTTTAAATATTCTGCATAAGTAATACATTTTAAATTAAAATCACTAAATATATAATTCTTCAACAAACGTCAAAAGACTATGTCAATCACATTTTCTGTGCTTTATTACTTTTAAATATTTTCTTAATTATATCCATAAACCTTATATATTTCCAACCCTAATTACTTGAAAAGCCAACTTTGATAATTTTTAGTTAATAAAATAAAAACCAAAAATTGTAAAGTTTAGATTATATTGCAATTTCATTTTCTCCTCAGATTTTATTGATTTTTCTAATACTGAAGAAAAAATGTTAAAAACTGTTCGTGATGATGGTTTGGAGGTCATTATTGTTCTCAAACCTTTGGCATGCTACCATTTCATGAAGGATAGATATATAACAGCTGTAATTTTTTGTCTTCTACTTTGTCATTGCCATTAGTGAACAAGTTGGAACTTCTTTGGAAATGTCTGTGTGCTTGCTATATAATAATGGGCAATTTGAATGTCCTTTCTGGCATAAGGGCCAGGTTCTAACTTTCTCTCATATCTATACAGGTCTGGCTCTAGAAAAGGCATTGTTTTGGTAAAGAAGGAAAAATAATAACATTTTAGGCTATACAACAATGAAGGGATAATGTCAACCTTAAAATGCCCCTCAGAACATATGTCCACTTACTGTACTGGCTGCCTGAGTCAAGTTACTTTATAGCAGAGATTTTGATTAGATTAAAACCACAGTTTTCAGTTTCTCATCTCATTTGCAATGTCATACACAGAACCATGTATTTGAATTTTTTAAAACCTTGCTATGAGGGAAAAAATGTGTGTTTTATTATCAGTGTTCATTTAGTTCCCTATTCTAAACTTTCATTCTCCCTTAGTGGACACTTGGCTCCTCTAACATCCACATCCAATGGTATCAGATTCTCCCCTGAAGTTTCCATATATCCTAATTTTTTCCACTTTAAAAGTCAGGATTAAGTGTTAGGTCCACCAAAGAACCTTATGAACTATTGCAGCTGAAGAATTGCTGCCTCCTCTGTACTTTCATACATTCCTTGTGGCAGTGTACACCTAATATGATGGAATATACTGGAATATAGCTTACTTCTTTTATGCATTTTAAATCATATGTGGGGGACACAGTTTATCTATGAGTTTTCCCATAACATCTAGTACAATTTCAAGAATCCTTTGTGAATTGAACTGATAGATTGTTTTCTCAGCCTGTGTTTAGCTGAGTTTCCTTGTGCTCTGACAAAGTGTTAATAGCCATAAATTATTCCTTTCTTAAAAAGGCATTTTAATTTTAACTCAATCTTAATTTTTTTAAACCTAAAATATTTACAGAAAAGGATTTCCAAGTCCAAAGATAGGGTATATAGGAGAGCCTTTGGGGTTTAAACATGACACTATCACATAATGTTGCCTCCTTTCCTTCAGGTAAAGCTGCTACAATTTGTTTTAGATCAAATTATGCTCCAACCTGCCAATGCAGGAGACACAAAAGACACAGTTTGATCTCTGTGGGAAGATCCGCTAGAGTAGGAAATGGCAACCCCTTCCAGTATTCTTACCTGGAAAATTCTATGGACAGAGAAGCCTGGTAGGCTATAGTCCATGCAGTAGCAAAGAGTTGGACAGGACAGCAACTGAGTACACATGCATTCATAGTTTAAATATTGGAGGGCTGTTTACACAAAGATTATTAAAGTCTGCTTTAAATGATTCCATCAAACTTCATTATGAACATTGATTATTGATTTCAAAACTTTAGCTTATGTAAAGTAAATCACCCTGAGTTTTTTAAATACAGATTTTTCTGCCCCATCCCCAGAAACTTAATTTTATAAGTAAGAGCTTCAGGAATCTCAATTTTCACAAAGACCCAGTTGAGTCTGATACTGGTAGTCTGATACTGGCAGAGGACCATCCAGGGAGAAATGCTGCTTTAGATGATCTAAAAATGATGCCCCTAACATTAAAATGTATTGCCCAAGAACAGTGATTAACACATTTTTATGTTCTTCAGATTTTATTTTTTATTTCATCCAATTCCATAAAAGGTGAATGTAATGTGCTATAAAATTTTGATACAGAAAGGATAGAAAGTAGAAGCTGAAATTTCAAAACTGAAAGCAGTGAAATTATAAAAGTATGCATTTAACCACATTTCATACAAATTTTATAGTTAAAAGTAGAACATAAAAAGGTTTTAAGAATATACATTGCAATAAAGGTTTAAGCATAAATTTTAAATATACCTATTTTTATATTTAGTAAATATAAATTGTGTTTTTCACAATGAAAAGTGGAAAAACACTGAGTTTCATTACTGAGGACTTTTTATTAAATTTGTAGTTCCTTTGTGTGATATCAAATTATAGATTTGACAAAACCCATTGTTTTCAACAATGCTGTGGTGAATCTTAGAGGCATTCTTTTTCTGATTCAAAGGAAAAAGCTAGCATAGTGCCCCCAGACTTGTGAAATTTTCAGTAAATGAATGACCAGATGAATTTTTCCATAATTCTCATTTCAAACTGTATCTAGTATTGCATTCTCTAACCTTAAGTGGTTAGATTAAAACTCCCACTCTTGCCCATATTTTACTTAAATTTCATGGATCATGGGTAAAAACAAGAAAGATGGGAATATATTGAAAGTGAAAATTATCTTTCTTTTTATAATTCTTTCATTTCATGTCAATTCATTGAGACAGTTCTTAACAACTCCCCACTATGTGCTAGGCATGTCTTTGGAACTGGAGATAAAGTGATGAATACAATAAATGGTATTTTGATTCTCAAAGAAATTAAATTCTCATTAGAGAAATAGAGTAATAAATTCTAGATGAGCAAGAGGGAATTGGCAGTGAACGCCATTCAAATAATTAACAAATGCTATATGGTTGAAATCCAGAGAAAGCCCAGATACTACTCTTGATTTGTTTGGTGAAGAGAGGTAATTCTATGCTGAGTATCAACGTCCGGGTAGAGTCAGCCATGGTGTGACCAAAAGCAGAGCATCTTAGAGAGTAGCTTGAAAAAATACTTAAAGTAAGATTATTCTGTTCTGTTAGAAAAAAAAAGAGGAGTTAGAGTGATTAAGCATAGTAGATGAGGGGAAATGTGTAATAAGGTCAGGCGATAGGCAGAAGCCAGGTCATGTAGAGTTTGTAAACTAGGATAAGTTCAAATTTTGTTCTATGACCAATGAAAGTCATTGAGAGTTTAGATTTAAAGCAAAAGAAAACCATGACCTAATTTACATTTTAAATAACTTCTGCTGGCTGCTCTGAAAAGAAGCAGTTAAGAGGACAAACTCAAAGGTGAATTAGAGAACTACGAAAGAAAGACGATGGCTTTGACCATGGTGGTAATTTTGAGATAAAATGAAATGAACTAATTTAGGATATATATAAATGAATTTAATGTATGCTTTCAGTTATTAAATAAATCATATTTTGACAAAGCAGATAGGACTGGAGATGTATGGTGAGAGAGAGGCATATAAATCATGATGTTAGATAAGCACTGTTCAATAAAATCTTCTATAATGATGGAAATGTTCTGTATCTGTGCTGTCTAATATGCTAGCCATTACCCATGTGACTATTGAGCACTCAAAATGTGACTACTGCAACTGAGAAATTTATTAATAATTTTTGTCTTATTGAATTTTAATTTGAATTTAAATACAGTTAGGTCCCCTATATACAAACAAGTTTCATTCTGAGAGCATGTTCATAAGTCCAGTTAGTTTCTAAGTTCCAAAGTTAGCTAGGTACCCAACTAGCACAATTGGCTATATAGTACTATACTATAATAGGTTTATAATATTTTTCACGTAAATAATGCATAAAAAACAAACATAAAAAAATTAAGAAAATATTTTTAGTCTTACAATACAGTACCTTGAAAAGCACAATAGTACCAGAAACATCACTGCTGCTTTTATGCTTGCTTCTGGACATGCTGGGCTTGAAATAAAGATACCATACTACTGTACTCTATACAGTACTATACAATTAAGTACACAAAAGCACAACCACTTGGAGAGGAGACACACACAACAATGTACACCAGACAATGTGAACTAACTTACATGATTGGACACGTGAGTGCATGTTCACATCTTTGAAAGTCTGCAACTTGATGATTCAGATTTAGGGGACTTACTATAACTGCATGCAAGTGGTGGCTACCATATTGGATAGCACAGCTGTAGAAAATTGGCTAGAGCAAATGAGTGAATTGTAGTGCCATTTACTGAAATGAGCAAGAGTAAGAGAGGAAAAGCAGACTTGGAATAAAAATCAAGAGTTCTATGTAGATCATGTTAACTTTGACATACCTAGTGGTTATCCATGTGGATATATCAAGTAGTAGGCAGAGTATGGAAAACTGAAGTTCCTGAAAGATAAGGAATAGAGCTATGTATTTGAGAATTATTAACACAGATATCTTATTTATACCCTTGAAACTCAATAGAGTCACCGAGAGAGAGTATATAAAGAGGGTTCAATGCCAGAGGTTAACATTCTAACATGACAGGCAAATAAAATAGAATCCAGCAAAAGACACTGAGAAGGGAAAGTCAGTCTCATCAGATATACACTGAAATAGAGCCAAACAAGGCCAAGGACCTTTGTTCTTCAAGTAGAGTCATTCGTGTGGGTAGTATACACATTTTCACTATAGTGATTCTTCTGATCCATGAACATGGTATATTTCTCCATCTATTTGTGTTGTCTTTGATTTCTTTCATCAGTGTTTTATAGTTTTCTATATATAGGTCTTTTGTTTCTTTAGGTAGATTTATTCCTAAGTCTTCTATTCTTTTCATCACAATAGTGAATGGAATTGTTTCCTTAATTTCTCTTTCTGTTTTCTCATTCCTAGTGTATAGGAATGCAAGGGATTTTTGTGTGTTAATTTTATATCCTGCAACTTTACTATATTCATTGATTAGCTCTAGTAATTTTCTGGTGGTGTCTTTAGGGTTTTCTATGTAGACGATCATGTCATCTGCAAACAGTGAGAGTTTTACTTCTTCTTTTCCAATCTGGATTCCTTTTATTTCTTTTTCTTCTCTAATTGCTGTGGCTAGAACTTTCAAAACTATGTTGAATAGTAGTGGTGAGAGGGGGCACCCTTGTCTTATTCCTGAGTTTAGGGGAAATGCTTTCAATTTTTCACCATTGAGATTAATGTTTGCTGTGGGTTTATCATATATGGCTTTTATTATGTTGAGTTATGTTCCTTCTATGCCTGATTCCTGGAGGGTTTTTAATTATAAATGGATGTTGAATTTTGCAAAGGCTTTCTCTGCATCTATTGAGATAATCATGTGGTTTTTATCTTTCAATTTGTTAATGTTGTGTATCACATTGATTGATTTGCAAATATTGAAGAATCCTTGCATCCCTGGGATAAAACCCATTTGGTCAGGATGTATGGTCTTTTTAATATGTTTTTGGATTCTGTTTGCTAGAATTTTGTTGAGCATTTTTGCATCTATGTTCATCAGTGATATTGACCTGTAGTTTTCTTTTTTGTGTGGCATCTTTGTCTGGTTTTGGTATTAGGGTGATGGTGGCATCATAGAATGAGTTTGGAAGTTTACCTTCCTCTGCAATTTTCTGGAAGAGTTTGAATATGATAGGTATTAGCTTTTCTCTAAATTTTTGGTAGAATTCACCTGTGAAGCAATTTGGTCCTGGGCTTTTGTTTGTTGGAAGATTTTTTATTACAGTTTTGATTTCCATGCTTGTGATGAGTCTGTTAAGATTTTCTATTTCTTCCTGGTTCAGTTTTGGAAGGTTATACTTTTCTAAGAATTCATCCATTTCTTCCAAGTTGTCCATTTTGCTGTCATATAGTTGCTGATAGTGGTCCCTTATGATCCTTTGTAGTTCTGTGTTGTCTGTTGTCATTTCTCCATTTTCATTTCTAATTTTGTTTATTTGCTCCTTCTCCCCCCCCTCCTTTTTTTTATGAGTCTGTTTAATGGTTTATCTATTTGATTTATCTTCTGAAAAAAACAACTTTTAGTTTTGTTGATTTTTGCTATACTTTCCTTTGTTTCTTTTTCATTTCATTTATTTCTCCCCTAATTTTTATGATTTCTTTCCTTCTATTAACCCTGGGGTTCTTCATTTCTTCTTTTTCAAATTGCTTTAGGTGTAAAGTTAGGTTATTTATTTGATTTTTCTCTTGTTTCTTGAGGTAAACTTGTATTGCTATGAACCTTCCCCTTAGCACTGATTTTACTGAATCCCATAGATTTTGGATCAATATAGTGAAAATAAGTATACTACCCAAAGCAATCTATAGATTCAATGCAATCCCTATCAAGCTACCAGTGGTATTCTTCACAGAACTAGAACAAATAATTTCACAATTTGTATGGAAATATAAAAAACAATCTTGAGATTGTTGAGAAAGAAGAATGGAACTGGAGGAATCAACCTGGCTGACTTCAGAATATACCACAAAGCTACAGTCATCAAGACAGTATGGTACTGGCACAAAGACAGAAATATAGATGAATGGAACAGCATAGAAAGCCCAGAGATAAATTCACACACCTATGGATGGCTTATCTTTGACAAAGGAGGCAAGAATATATAATGGAGAATAGAAAATCTCTTTAACAAGTGGTGCTGGGAAACCAGGTCAACAGCCAGTGAAAGAATGAAACTAGAACACTTTCTATATCATACACAAAAATAAACTCAAAATGGATTAAAGATCTAAATGTAAGACCAGAAACTATAAAACTCCTAGAGGAAAAAAATAGGCAAAACACTCTTCATCATAAATCACAGCAGGATCCTCTATCACCCACCTCCCAGATTAATGGAAATAAAAGCAAAAATGAACAAATGGGACCTAATTAAACTTAAAACCTTTTGCACAGTGAAGGAAAGTATAAGCAAGGTGAAAAGACAGCCTTCAGAATGGGAGAAAATAATAAGAAATGAAGCCACAGACAAAGAATTAATCTCAAAAAATATACAAGCAGCTCATGCAGCTGAATACAAGAAAAATAAGTGACCCAATCAAAACTGGACCAGAAAACTAAACAGACATTTTTCCATAGAAGACATACAGATGACTAACAAACACATGAGAAGATGCTCAACATCACTCATTATCAGAGAAATGCAGATCAAAACCACAATGAGGTATCATCTCACGTTGGTCAGAATGGCTGCTATCCAAAAGTCTACAAACAAAATAAATGCTGGAGAGGGTGTGGAGAAAAGGGAACACTCTTACACTGTTCGTGGGAAAGCAAACTAGTGCAGCCACTATGGAGAACAGTGTGGAGATTTCGTAAAAAACTGGAAATAGAACTGCCATATGATCCAACAATCCCACTCCTGGGCAAAACACACAGAGGAAACCAGAATTGAAAGAGACACATTACCTCAGTGTTCATCCCAGCAGTGTTTATAATAGCCAGAACATGGAAGCAACCTAGATGTCCATCAGCAGATGAATGGATAAGAAAGCTGTGGTACATACAAACAATGGAATATTACTCAGCTATTAAGAAGAATGCATTTGAATTAATTCTAATGAGGTGAATGAAACTGTAGCCTATTATATACATAGTGAAGTAAGTCAGAAAGAAAAACACCAATACTGTATATTAATGCATATATATGGAATTTAGAAAGATGGTAATGATGACCCTATATGCGAGTCAGCAAAAGAGACACAGAAATAAAGAACAGACTTTTGGACTCTGTGGGAGAAGGTGAGGGTGGGATGGTTTGAGAGAATAGCATTGAAACATGTAAATTACCGTATGTGAAATAGATCACCAGCCCAAGGTTGATGCGTGAAACAGGGCATTCAAAGCCGGTGCACTGGGACAACATAAGGGATGGGATGGGGAAGGTGGGAGGAGGGTTCAGGGTGGGGGAAACATGTACACCCATGGCTGATTCATGTCAGTGTATGGCAAAAACCACTACAATCTTGTAAAAAAAAAAAAAGCTATTCCTTTAAAAAATGACTTTTGGAAAGCACGCTCACCTTTGTAACACAAGTAAGACCAGGAAGGGGCCCAGGGGGAATTTAAAGCCTTTGCTTGACAGGTTTTAAGATATATGGAGCAGGAATGGATTTTGGTAGGAATTTGGATCTGAAGCTGTGGCTAATAAGTGCAATATTAAGCTTGTATAGATCATTCTGAAACCATGATACAGAAGCATCCCTAGTTCCAGAAGCAAGAAGCAGCTGGAAGATTATTTAAAACCTTCACCATTTCCCTTTCAGAATAGCTGACTATAAATTTCTCCTAATAATAATAATGGTACATAAAGCATATTTTTATTAAAAAAAAAAAAAAAACCTTGCATTACTCTTTCAAGAACAGATCCTCTAAATGTAAACATTAAAAATCTCTGAGTTTGTGTCAAACCTTAAAGTTTCAAGAGGACCATCTGTACACTAAGAATTGTACCAAATATAGTGTGGAATTCAGATATAAAGAATCTATATAAGACAAAGAGAAGTAGAAAAAATTGTAAGCAATAGAAAATAGCTTCATCTTCCTCAGATAGGTTTTTCCTAGAATTTTGTCATAGTTCTTCTTAAAATAATTCTCTTTGAAGTAAATACCTAGGCTTAATGTGGTATAGTTGTGGATTTCACAATTATGTGATATTGTTTGTGCTTGATAGAAAAGATGTATTTTTCATTCTGAGGACTTATGTATTTACTTCTCAATCCATAAAAAAGTAAAAATAAAATCAGTAGCAAAGGAAGACAGGCTGACACCTGCCACCACGGACTGGATAACTACATGAATAAACTATCATTTGCAGATACACAGAACTTTTTTCTAGGATCATAATGAAAATTTCATAGTATATTCAGGAGTTGTTGCTCATTTCAATGTCTCTATAAAATAAATAGGCTTCCCTGATGCCTCACTGGTAAAGAATCAGTCTGCCAATGCAGGAGACCCTGGTTCAATCCCGGGGTTGGGAAGATCCCTTGGAGAAGGAAATGGCAACCCACTCCAGTATACTGGGCTGAGAAATCCCATGTACTGAGGAGCCTGGTGGGCTACAGTACATGGGGTCGCAAAAGAGTCAAACACAACTTAGTGGCTAAACAACGACAAATAAATAGCAAATTCAGATCATGTTTAGTGGAAAAATACATATTATTACCCTTTATTTATCAGACCATCAATTTTGCTTTTTGTGAGAAGTGGTCAGTCATATCCCTTCCATGTTATGTATTAGGAAATAAATATATACAGAGAGAGGGTCATACATCATACATATATTTATAAAATAATAATAATTATAAATATATAGACATAAATTTAAAAGATAGCTCAAAATTCAATTTCAAATTCTAACTAAGCTTACCAGCCACCAAAAATGAAAATGTGGAGATGTTCTTATGGTCTATACAACAGTGGGCATGAAAATATTACACAGTAGTAATAAAACTTCAAGATGCTACAACCAGAGGGCATGTTTAATTTATTAATACAGGACATACAGCTTCCTAGACTCTGTCTTATAGGATCATTTCATACCTCTGATTCAAACTGAAAGTCATTCTCTACCCACAAAATGAAAAACTCCTAACTAGAACCATGGAACCAATTAATAAAATAATGTGCAGACAGATGACAAGTCAATGCAAGACAGAGATGTAATTGGCTTTTGCTCAGATGCAGAAATACAGATCAGACTATAATCAAGAGATGGAGAAAAGTGATAGCTCCAAAACAAATGTAGAAAAGTCATGTGATAAGGAACAGATATTTTTGGCAATTTCAGGAAGAAGCAAAGTGCCATAAAACTGCTGTTGATTTAGACTCAAATTTAAAATCTAAATTTATTATAAGTAATTACAGAAAAAGAAATCTAGTTTCTTTTACTATCATAATAATATTGATACAAAAATAGTTTCAAGTCTGCCCAGTGGTCTAACTTAGCAAGAGACACAGAAATAGACACATACAATTTGAATGCAAGGAGAAAAGATAAACTTTTTATTTGTCCACATCATATTAAAAGTATTTCCATTTGATGATACGATGATAAAGAATAGAAATTCTAGAATTAAAAATTATTATTTTAATGTTTGGTATAATTATAGATAATATTATGGCAATGGCCTTGATCATGCAGCTTTCATTCTTTATTGAAAAAGGCTACAAACAGATACACAGATATGAGTTGTAGTCATAGTGTGTAGGTCAGTCAAAAGAGTTCATTTCATTATAGCTTGAAATCAAACAACCTGAAAAAGAACATATATATGTATATACACACACACATGCATATGTATAACTGAATCACTTTTCTGTATACTTGAAGCATTGTGAATTAACTGTAATTTAAAAAAGAATATCAAAGGGAAATGAAATGAGAAAGGTAAAAAATGAGTTCATTAAGGTATTTAACAAATCTTAAAAATATAGGATGTACATAAAGATAATATACATGAAGGTAATAAAAATATACATAAAGGAAATATATTAAAAATGCTGTATATCATATTTTGCCTTAAAATATAAGCATCCATTCACCAAATTCATATTGGCCAGAGATAACTTGGAATATTGACCAGACTTTCTTGTATAAACCATCTCTAACGCATCATCTCCAATTTCCAATGTCAGTGTCTTTGAAGTAAAAATGGAACTAAACACATTTGTAAGGCAATATGAAAGTCACACCTTTCCAATTTTTTACTGTTTCTTCAGTTTTTTATAATCATAACAAAATTTTTAGCTATTTACATATATCAAGTCTTTCCAAAGCATTCCATTTAGATTTCATTACAATGGCTTTTTCTTTAGATATTTCATCAGTTTACATTATATTTATTTAAACTATTGTGATTGCAGGAAGTCATCAGTCCAATTGCTAGAAGTAAATATTCCATGCCAAAATAGAGCATATCCTATGAGTAATAATACACTTTTAGCATGCCAAGGGCATTAGGTAGCATATGTTGTGTGGAAAACTTAATTCACCTAAATAGATTAAGAAGAGGTTTATTAAAAGTTCTACTACAGATAATTAATTGATGGATGACTATATAAATGTATACATTAATACTGGCAAGTACCTAATGTAAAGAACAGGTAGAAAAGAAAAATGTCACATCTTAAAAGTTGTTAAGAATTTCTAAATTAGAGCAAGATTAGTATCCCATTTTTTTCCATATTTTTTAAACGGCAAAAAAATAGATAGTTTCTACAATTGTTTATAGATCTTGCAATTATATGGAAGAAAAATTTATAAAAAGAACCAGTTTACTTCCGAAATCCATATGTCGTCTCTCTCTTAATAGTGTTAATTTGCATTAATGTGGAAAACATGCTACTGGCATTCTTTGCAGTAAAACTGCTACTTAGAAATTGTGGTCTTCATGTGGTTGTTCTTTCTTTCCACGCAAGGTGCAAAGTTAAACAACCATTTGTGATTTGTTTAACTTTTTTGAGGTCAATGGCAGTGCTCACTTGCTTTACGTAGAGATCAGTTTCTCTGAAATAACGAAGAGAGTCTGTAGAACAATTTCACCTACTTGGTAAGAAACTACTATTAGGCAATTCCAGGCCTGGCAATTGACAAGCAGGAAAAAGCCATATTGGGTTTCAAGATTAGCTAATAAAATTTTTACTCAAGCTGCTACATAGAATCAGGACAGGGTAGAGATTAAGAGTTTTTTAATTAATTAATTCACCCATGAATCAATAATCATTACAAACCTCTCCCAAGTTCAGACAAACACATACCTAGATATTTCCCTCTATTACTTACTTAGAATAGTGAGAGAAATGAGGTTAATCACTTATATCATTAAAGTGTCTAATTTGCAACAGATAAATTTAAAGTCCCTGTTCTGGTCCAGAGGTGATGAGCTGTGGAGTGAGGAAAATATATGCTAAATTGATGGTTAATATCAGCTTCAATTTTATCAGTTTGACTTAATTCAAGTTAGATGAAATCAAGATAAAGAAAGTCAGAGTTTATTTCTGATCCATAAATTTTGGATAACTCTCAGTTTTTAATTCATATATTTACCTCTCCAATCTCTTTATGTAAATAAAGGTCCAAGATAGAATGCTACAGGCTGAAGCAAGGGCAGTGCACCTGCTTCAGGGGCACATGTTTATTAAAATGATAACAATAACAGGAAGTCCTAATGAGAACTGTGGCTGGTGTTCACAGGCTCTGACCAAGGTCTGCCAACACCCCACCTCCAATTATCACATATTTAAATATGTGTGTCAATTTTCCCATTGACTAGTAAAATTGTATTGGTAGACACAAATCTGGGAAGAAACTCTTCTTTTCCCAAAGGATTAGTAACTGTTTGTCATAAAAGGAAATAACCCTTAAAAAGTTAGACTTTAGATCAAG
The DNA here is from genome assembly GCF_033118175.1 of Dama dama. Taxonomy (NCBI): domain Eukaryota; kingdom Metazoa; phylum Chordata; class Mammalia; order Artiodactyla; family Cervidae; genus Dama; species Dama dama. The sequence continues at coordinate 87,430,479 of NC_083689.1, forward strand.
AACAAAGGCTTAGCCAACTCAAAGGCAAAGAAAACCTTTATATACCTGCCTACTGTAATTTAGGGATGAGCCTATCTTTATCCACGGCTTCCAAGGTGGCACAATGGTAAAGAATCTGCATACCATTGCAGGAGACGCCAGAGACAAGGGTTTTATCCCTGGGTTGGGAAAATCCCTTGGAGTAGGAGATGACAACCCACTCTAGTATTCTTGCCTGGAAAATTCCAAGGACAGAGGAGCCTGGTGGGCTGCAATCCATGGAGTCACAAAGAGTCAGACACTATTGAGTATGCAAACTCCAACTTTATCCACCATGAACTGTCAAACTGATAACCTTCTCACGATTACCAAAAGGGCTATGGCTCCTGGGCTTGCTTACAGCTGCTTTCAATCTATCTGCTGACTGTACTTGTTATACATCAATGCCTATAAAACATCTGGGTACACCTCACAGTACACCTCACAATATCTATTGTCTTCCTGTGTTGCCAGTTTTCCTGTGAAGTAGGTGTAGCCTTACAAAAAGAAGCCCTGAACCATAAGATATTGAGAAATTTTAGTTGTTAAAGAGAGACAGTCTTTACATTTTACCTTATAAATTACAATAGTAGATAACATTTACACTGTAATTCATCCTCAGCTGTTACCAAAGTATCAAAATATTCATCTTCAACTGTATCAAAATATGAACTGAACTAGTGCAAATTAGAATAGTCAAAAAGCAGGATGGAAATTTGAGGGTGTTTCCAAGCTTATATCAGTTAATACCATGAAATAACAACAAGAAACATCAACAACCTCAGAAATGTGGATGATACTATTCTAATGGCAAAAAGCAAAGAGGAACTAAAAAGCCTTTTGATGAGGGTGAAGGAGGAGAACAAAAGAGTCAGTTTTAAACTATATATTAAAAAAAGATCATGTCATCTGGCACCATTACTTCATGGCAAAGAGAAGGGGAAAAGGTGGAAGTACTGATAGATTTTCTCTTCTTGTGCTCTAGAATCACTGAGGATGGTGACTGAAGCCATGAAATCAGAAGACAATTGCTTCCTGGTGGGAAAGTTATGACAAACTTAGACAGTGTGCTGAAAAACAGAGACATTACTCTGATGACAAAGGTCCGTATAGTCAAGGCTATGGTCTTCCCAGTGGTCATGTAGGGTTGTGAGAGCTGGGCTGTAAAGAAGGCAGAAAGCCAGAGAATTGATGCCATCGAACTGTGGTGCTGGAGAAAACTCCTTAAAGTCCCTTGGACAGCAAGAAAATCAAACCAGTCAATTTTAAGGGAAATCAACCCTGAATATTCACTGGAAGGACTGTTACTGAAACTTCAGTATTTTTGGTCATCTGATGTGAAAAGCTAACTCACTAGAAAAGTCCCTGATGCTGGGAAGGATTGAAGGCAGAAGGAGAAGAGGGCATCAGAGGAAGAGATGGCTGGATGGCATCACCAGTGCAATGGGTATGAACTCTGGCAAACTTTCGAAGAGGGTGAGGGACAAGGAGGTCTCATGTGCTGCAGTCCATGGGGTCGCAAAGAGTTGGGCCCAACTGGGTGACTGAACAACAACCACCATGAAATAAAAATCTTAACATCCTATGTGACGTATGTTTTATTTTTATATGTATATATATGGCTATATGTTTATACATACACATTGTGTATATATATATATAATCATATATATGTATATACATAAATTATATCTTACATGTTTATGCATATTTATATATACAATGATGGCATAATTCTCCAAGGAAGTACAATTAACAAAGAAATTTTAGAAGCATAATTATCAAGCAAGCACAATTTATCAGGAAAAGACTTTCAAAAACTGCTTAAGTCTCCTTTCTATAAAGGAGACTCCTTTCACTAAGATACACATACAACTTAGTTCTTGGAATGAGTGCATAGGCCTTAACTTAGTTTGTTTGAAAATAATATCTTCAACCAATTAAATCTCTTTTTTTCCCTGCAAAAAGGAAACAAAATCAGGTCCAGTTTGGGAGATTATCTTGAGGTCGTCCCATAACAATTACATAACTCAAACTTTTCTATACCCTTTAGTTCAGTTCAGTTCATTTGCTCAGTCATGTCCAACTCTTTGCGACCCCATGGACTGCAGCACGCCAGGCCTCCATGTCGATCACCAACTCCCGGAGCTTGCTCAAACTCATGGCCATGAAGTCAGCAACGCCATCCAACCATCTCATCCTCTGGCATCCCCTTCACCTCCTCCCTTCAATCTCTCCCAGCATCAGAGTCTTTTCCAATGAGTCAGCTCTTCTCATCAGGTGGCCAAAGCATTGGAGTTTCAGCTTCAGCATCAGTCCTTCTAGTGAATATTCAGGACTGATCTCCTTTAGGATGGACTGGTTGGATCTCCTTGCAGTCCAAGGGACTCTCAAGAGTCTCCTCCAACACCACAGTTCAAAAGCATCAATTCTTCAGCACTCAGCTTTCTTTATAGTCCAACTCTCACATCCATACATGACTACTGTATACCCTCACTTGTTTTTATCTACTTTTTATCTAATTTCTCAAATTTGTCAAAGCATAATTGAAGTTTCCCACCACAATTGTTCCCAATTTATTCTATATTTTTAGTTACATTATCTTTTTTGCTATAATAGTCATAGCCTGTGAAAGCACTCAGAACTCACTTGGTACTACTGTTTGTGATCTGTATAACTTGGATGCTCAGTTTTTTACTCAGTGAAAAGGATTTGATAATCAATATTTTCTGAAAGTGAAATGTAATAATGAATTTTCCATAATGCCTGACATATGTTAAACATCTGAGTTATAGCTATTATCATTGCACATTTTCATTAAACTCTTAAGTTTATGAATTTTATAACTTTCATTTTATGTTTCATTTTATCAATTTAAAATTAACCTCTGGTCACTAACTTGATTGTCTTGATTTTCACTTTGATTGAAATTAATATTTTTACTATGGATCCTTTTGCTCTTTATTTTATTACTGATCTTTCTAGGTCATTATGATTGGATATTACTCTTAGTGCAGTGGAAAAGAGTTAAAAGTTTTTAGGTAAGGGAGTGACTTGATCTGACTTATCTTTGTTAGAAAATTACTCTGGCTCCTAGTTAGCAAGTGGATTATCAGTGACATACAATAAGAAACAGAGAAGTGTTTGAAAAGGCAAAATATAAGAATATAGTGACTTGGACCAGGATGGTAGTAATGTTTTGGTTGGGCAAGGAGAACAGGCCAGTAAAAGAAAAGATTCTAGCTTTCCTAAATTGAGTAATTGGGAGGCTTTTGTGGAAACTTTATTAAAATGAGAACAATTTGGGGAGGAATGGGTATAAAGGAGTACAGAATTTTGGGAGTGTGTCATGTTAAGTTTGAGGGTTTATTTCCTAGTCGAATCATATCAGCGATAATAAATATGAATCCAACATCTAAATTTGACAATCTAAATTAGTGAGATCACTAGGGAGATGTAGATCATGTGACTGTAGATAGAGAAAGGAGGTTATCCAGACTGCAGTGCACATTTCAGTGTTTGATAATTGTACAAAGGCAGAGACAGCAAAGAGGACTGAGGAAAAAATATCCAGAACAGTAGAATATTTAGAAGTGCTATGTTATGGAACTTAAAAGAAGGAAAACTTTCAATAACGAAGGTGCTGATAAATAGACTTATAAAAAGACTATGAAATAACTACTAACTTTAGCCTGAAGAAATAGATATGGTCTCAATTATAGTAGAATCAGTAGAATAATAATGAAGGAGGCCTATGCAGACAGAGTTAAGCAGAGAATGTAGGTTGATCAGAATGAACTAAAAACTTTAGAAAAGAACAAGCAGACACTGGTTTCAAGGTGTTTCCCCTCTTAGTATCACCTACCCAAGCTAAGGTTATCTCTTCATTCTCTTTCCTCCACATTTATGATCATCTTGTCCCTTTAGTTCTTATATTTTACATTTTTGAAAGTTCATCTTCTCTATTACTCATTAGATTTTGACATTGTTCTTGCTCTATGTTTAAACCAAGATACACTTTAATTCTGTAATTGAAGATTAAATGTCCTAATACTACCTTCTAAATCTCAATAAGATCACTTTTAATATCAACTACTATCGGCTTCCCTGATGGCTCAGTGGTAAAGAATCCACCTGCAATGCAGGAGACTTACAGGAAACATGGATTTGATCCCTGAGACAGGAAGATCCCCTGGAGAAGGAAATAGCAACCCACTCCAGTATTCTTGCCTCTTGCCTAGAAAATCACATGGATGGAAGAGTCTTTGCGGGCTACAGTCCATGAGGTCACAAAAGAGTCGGACATGACTAAGTGACTAAACAACAAACAATAACAACAACAAAAATAGTCCTTGAAACTTAATTATATTGTCATATTGGCCTGGTCTCTCTCCTGTATCATAATAAGCATGTCTCTTTTCTAAAATATTTTTCCAGTTCTTATAATAAATCTATTTAGAGAATTATATGTATTTCCTCTGAGTCTTCAGGACAATTTCCTTTCAACCATGGTAATTTCCCCAGAGGCCTCATAAGACATCTAGTGTAATTTGATGGTTGACAAAATACAGTAGGCAAGGCTAGCATTTTCCCTACTTATTTGTCTATTTTAGGACTAGTTGAAACCCCATCTTAAATTCACAGCTAGTGGATCAATGTATATGAATTTTAATCTGGTTTCTAGTGTTTATTACATTTTTATGTATCAATACTGCTGGTCTGAGATGAACTATCAGGTAGGCCAGGCTTTTTCTGCTCTATGTGAAAAAAGGTGATATGTCCCCCTTTTACTTCTGATTTTCTGAATCTTGTCCCATACATTTCATATTAGTGAGTATTCCTCCTAGAGCCCAGAAGTATATGGACTGTGATTTGCATAATTTAATATTAAGGTATATTCTCATCTTGTTTTCTTCATCTGTTTTTAGGTATCACACTAAGAATCTGTGTCATTTTGAGTAAGGGTTTGTTTATCAAATGGTATTTTAATCAGGATTTCCACAATTCATATTCAATCTGGTCTATAAAATACTTTTTCTTTAATTTGGGGTATTTTAAGACACTGTACAGATGAGTACAGAGAAAAAAACTATTTTAAAAGTGAATTTAAAAGGTCTCTTAGAACAAATGAATTCACTAAAAGTCTACATGCCAATAAGATAATTGCATATATAATTAATATGAGACAAAAAATGAGTAGTCTATATTTATATCAAGAGATTGAGAGTACTGTGTAACCCGTAAAAAAACTAAGTCCTTTTTAAGCCTTCCAAACCAGCATTCAATGTACTTCAGAGGAGTTCTAATAATTCTTATGCCTTTTCTATATATTATTAATTCAATTTACCCTGAAATAAGGATAATCCCAGAGTTGTAGCAACCTGATTTTGAAAGTTGCTAGAGTTGTTGTTTATTCTGACTCACACTTAAGCAGATGTTCACTTTGGCAGAAAGAGTCTGCTGTTAATGTGTATTATATGACTCTAAAGCACCAAATAATCATTGTTACTTTCAATGGTGACCCATTCCTGTCATATGGGACTGTTATCAGTCTTCTGTAATGAGACTTCTAGTGAAGAGAAATTTTATTCACCATTGACTCTCACACAGTTCTGCTCAGAAAGAGTCCTATCTGTGAATTTTAAAATGACACATACTTCCCTAAATCATTAACATCTTTTCCTAATCACTGAGGCAAAAATTCAGTTTATGAAAACAATTCCAAAGGACGTAACTTTGGATCCAGGGTGATAAGAGTACACATCAGCTTAACAGTGTGAATGCAAGATGATTTATCTACCAGAGACAAATAGCAGCAACAACAAAAACATAGAGAAGAAATTGATATTTGGGATGGAAAATACAAAATGTTCCAAATGATTGTCCTAAACATTGAGGAAAACAAGGTTGACCATAATGACAACTTTACACAGATGAAAATGTCCAGTGTATTCCTTTTTCAAAGCAAAATAACATGTTAATGTGTCTGCTCAATATCATTTTTGTTAGTGTGACATCCAGGGAAGCTCTCCTTCTGGAGCCATAAACCATGTTCAAGGACAAAAATCAAAACCGTTACCCACTGCTTCTTACTAGTAGTTGGAGCTGAATCCCTGGGTCAAAATGGTCACTATTACCATAAGTGGCTGCTTAGCCATTTAGAATTAGGGCTGTAGTCAGGCCTCATTTTTTCCTCTCCTGAGGAATATCAACCATGTGTATATACTTGCAGAATATTTTTAGGATAGCACTCCAGGACTCATAAAAGAAGAAGACACCTCTTCTTTTGCCTGCAAATGTCCCAAATTTAATTTCTACTTCTTCAGAAATCAACTTGAATATCTTTCCTTCGTAAACTTTTTTCCTACATTGAATTAAGGGCATCTCAGAATCCAAGTGAAGGTAGAACAAATTAGGATAATAATAGGGTGTTAGGAGTAGTTAGTTGAGCATAACCTTGAGGGAATGGACGTGCGAGTGGTAAATCTTCATCCTAACATCCTCAATGTGGAGACTGAAGTCACTTGGGCTGATAATGTTGGTCAGAAAAGACAGACTGTGGACCTGGGGCTAAGACACTGAGGATACTGGCCAATTGTCCTGTATTTGTGTGCTTCTCGTCATTGCCCAGTAGGGACAGTTATCCAATCATCTGAAGTGTTCAGTACTTTGATATTCCTTAAAATCCCCTTGATGATGCTCTGTCCATTAGCTTCTTTATCTCATATCTCAACCTGGGTTCTGAGTGTTCCTTAGTGTATAATCATGAACTTTTATCCTATATCTGTTAACCATCTGACTGTTCAAGATGAGCGAAAATATATGTATTTCTCAGATTATACTAACAACTTTAGATATGATAGTATTGATGGGTGTAATTTTCATAACTCTCTGATGCAAGATTATCTTCCCCCTTTTAGAGGTAAAGCCAGTAAGTCTTAATACAGTTAAGTAATGTGCCTCGACTAGTAAGAAAGGGGCCAAGGCTCTCAATCAAATCTATTTTACACTAAAGCCTGTTTGACTGTTGTGCATACAACTCCATCTGCTTTATTTATTCAAGAGCAGATATCTCTCAGATGTTTGACAGTTTTGCCCAAAAGGAAGAGTGTAATATTTTTCCATGGGCAGAGAAACAAAGCAGCTAGAGATGTGTGTATATGTGTGCTTGTGTGTGTGTGTGTGTGTGTGTGTGTTTGAAATTGGAAAACCATTGCAACCAAAGTCAGTGTTCCCAAAAAGTGATAAAATGTAATGAAAAGTTCATCCTGTTTGCAAAATTTTCAGTTTTAATTTCAACCTCTAATTTCAATTTTCAGAGCTTTTCTAAAATGAATTGTTCTTTACATCTTAAAATATATTTTGTGTCAAGTACAATATGTGTGCTTTAGATGTTGGTTTCTAAAAGGGGCTATGTACAAAATTCATAGGACAATATGGGCTAAAAAGAAGCTGATATGTATAGTTTCTGATTTCGGTAAAATGAAAATTTCTGTTTATGAGAAAATAGCTATATTTAGACAAATATTTGCATTATTTTTATTCTAATATAATATACATATGAACCAAATATTATTAACATATGAACCAAACAAACTTTATGGGTCAAAGAAATTTTTGAAAAAGGTTTCAATTATACTTTAAGACTGTGGACATTCAAATGTTAGCAAATATCATCTATGAAAATTGGTTAATAATAAAAATACAAAAAAATAGCGATTTTGTTGTTAATAGTATCATTATTATGTGGCAATAATAGCATAGCTATAGTTGATAACATTTAGTGGGTAAGTTTTCTTTACCTCACTCACTGCTCCATAGTTTCTCCTATCTACTACCTGCAATATCTTATCTTTCTAATTTTTCTCTTCAGATATCCAATGTGCTTCAATTCAAACTATTCTATTCAAAAGCCATTTCACACTGTTACATTTAAAATAGATAACCAACAAGGACCTACTTTATAGCACAGGGAACTCCACTCAATATTCTGTAATAACCTTAACAAGAAAAGAATTTGAAAAATAATTGATACATGTATATGTGTACATGTATATGAATCACTTTGCTGTATGCCTGAAACTAACACAACATTGTTAATCAACTGTACTCCAATATAAAATAATAATTTTAAAAATATATATCCAAGGAATCAGAGATATAGACTGAAGAGTAAATAGCTAAATAGTCCAAAATTACCTTCATAGAAAACTTTACTTTGTAATAATTACAGTATAAGGGAAATCCAGATAGCTTATTATCATTACTATTTTATTTCCTATCACTTAACACTTATTATATGTCCATGCTTATGTGCTTGTGCTTAGTCGCTCATCCGTGTCTGACTCTTTGCAACTCCATGGATGGTAAACCCACCAGACTCCTTTGTCCATTCTCCACTCAAGAACACTGGAGTGGGTTGCCATGTCCTCTTCCAGGGGATCTTCCCAAACCAGGTATCAAACCCAAGTTTCCCACATTGTGGGCAGATTCTTTACTGTCACTCACCACTGACAGCATTCTTGTGGAAGCCCAAGGACACTGGAGTGGGTAGCCTATCCCTTCTCCAGGGGATCTTCCAGACCCAGGAATTGAACCGGGGTCTCCTGCAGTGCAAGTAGATTCTTTACTACCTGAGCTCCCAGGAAAGCCCTATTGTATGCCTACTTAACATTAAATATTACTGCAACTCTAAGTGTTAGGTACTGTTATCATTTTCACTTTACCAATAAGGAAGCTAAAGATTTCTAGTGATTCATGCACATTCACACAGTTAATAAGTGGAGAAATCTGTATTTTAAAATTATTTCTCTGTATGTGTGTGTTTATGTGTAAAATATGTATATTTCTTATAAATGTAGCCATTTAAAAAAAAAAACAAACTGTATTTTGTCTACACGTAAGGCTGGTTCAATTCAAATACACAGAAACTTTCACTGAAGTTGCAGTTGCATAACTTTCTTTTCTATTCTAATTTTGTGGTACATTTTCAGTATAGCTTCTGGTCTTACTATCCTATTTGAAATTAAAGTAATTTTAATTTTATAAGCATGCTGTTCATTTTCCCAAGTAATATTATACTAAATATATATTAGAGAGCTATATCTGCATTTTAAAAGTATTTAGTAACCAATAACATTAAATCAAGGAATCAAATACAGAACTTAGATGTTTTTGAGTTTATGATCATTCGTTTGGCTTGTCTCGAGAATAGGTAAATACAGAATCATTATCTTACAGTTTCTCATCGCAGTTCTATGTGAGATAAGTAGACTGGACACTCTATTTCTTTAAAAATAATACCCTGTCAAAATCATAAAACTTTACTGTCACAACTGACCTAATTGGAATCCTTGTTAGCACTCTCAAAAGAAAGGTCAAAAATGGAGGTTCATAGAAGCTGAATTACCCCATCTTCTAAGTGGTTCCTCTGGGTTGAAGAGCAGAGATGTGGAAACTTTAGAAAAAGTTTGGAATGAAACTTTATTATAAGGAAAACAAAAGATGTTGATGTTGATCTGTGAGAAATGATTGACATCTTAGTAGAGCATTATATAGGAAACTTATGAACAAATGTCTAAAATAACTGGAAAAATAAGATAATAGTAATTCAATTCAACAATGTGTTTTTTTTTTTTTTTTAATTGTAGTGGTCTTTGCCATACGTTGACATGAATCAGCCATGGATTTACATGTGTTCCCCATCCCAATCCCCCCTCCCACCTCCCTCTCCGTCCCATCCCTCTGGGTCTTCCCAGTGCACCAGCTCTGAGCACTTGTCTCATGCATCCAACCTGGGCTGGTGATCTGTTTCACCCTTGATAGTATACTTGTTTCAATGCTGTTCTCTCTGAACATCCCACCCTCGCCTTCTCCCACAGAGTCTAAAAGTCTGTTCTGTACATCTGTGTCTCTTTTTCTGTTTTGCATATAGGGTTATCATTACCATCTTTTTCAATTCTATATATATGCGTTAATATACTGTATTGGTGTTTATCTTTCTGGCTTACTTCACTCTGTATAATGGGCTCCAGTTTCACCCATCTCATTAGAACTGATTCAAATGCATTCTTTTTAATGGCTGAGTAATATTCCATAGTGTATATGTACCACAGCTTCCTTATCCATTCATCTGCTGATGGGCATCTAGGTTGCTTCCATTTCCTGGCTATTATAAACAGTGCTGTGATGAACATTGGGGTACACGTGTCTCTTTCAGATTTGGTTTCCTTGGTGTATATGCCCAGGAGTGGGATTGCTGGGTCATATGGCAGTTCTATTTCCAGTTTTTTAAGGAATCTCCACACTGTTCTCCATAGTGGCTGTATTAGTTTGCATTCCCACCAACAGTGTAAGAGGGTTCCCTTTTCTCCACACCCTCTCCAGCATTTATTGCTTGTAGACTTTTGGATAGCAGCCATTCTGACTGGTTTGTAATGGTACCACACCATTGCAACAAAAAGAATAAAATACTTAGGAGTGTATCTACCTAAAGAAACAAAAGACCTATACATAGAAAACTATAAAACACTGATGAAAGAAATCAAAGAGGACACAAATAGATGGAGAAATATACCATGTTCATAGATTGGAAGAATCAATATTGTGAAAATGAGTATACTACCCAAAGCAATCTATAGATTCAATGCAATCCCTATCAAGCTACCAACGGTATTCTTCACAGATCTAGAACAAAGAATTTCACAATTTGTATGGAAATACAAAAAACCTCGAATAGCCAAAGAAATCTTGAGAAAGAAGAATGGAACTGGAGGAATCAACCTGCCTGACTTCAGGCTCTACTACAAAGCCACAGTCATCATGACAGTATGGTACTGGTGCAAAGATAGAAATATAGATCAATGGAACAAAATAGAAAGCCCAGAGATAAATCCACGAACCTCTGAACACCTTATCTTCGACAAAGGAGGCAAGAATATACAATGGAAAAAAGACAACCTCTTTAACAAGTGGTGCTGGGAAAACTGGTCAACCACTTGTAAAAGAATGAAATTAGAGCACTTTCTAACACCATACACAATGTCTTAATCAAAGCCTTTGAGGCTGGATATTGATATGTATAGAATTTCAGAGAGGTATATGTGAGGGAAAACAGTACATATACCTGATGTTATGTAATACCCCAGGATAGTAAGGGGAAACATTACATTAATATTTTTACAACAGAATTATATCACTGTGCATAATTAGTGCAATAAAGGCTATATATATATGATTATATATATAGATCAAAGTTAGATCAAATTAGATCAAAGTTCAGTTTTCTGTTTAGTCATTCAGTTGTGTCTGACTCTTTGCAACCCCATGAACTGTAGCATGCCAGGCCTCCCTGTCCATCACCAACTCCCGGAGTCCACCCAAACCCATTTCCATTGAGTCGGTGATGCCATCCAACCATCTCATCCTCTGTCATCCCCTTCTTCTCCTGCCCTCAAGTTTACCACCAAAAAAGTAGGTTTATGATTTGCTACCAAATATGCTATTTTTAAAATTTCTGTCATAAAAGATTTTGGAACTTCTGAATTTCAGAAATGGTATGTAGACTTGTATAATAATTGGAATTATTTTATTAGGAGGAAATGTGCTGAAAACTAATTAAAATGTGGACTTATTTTTTAATTTATGCTTTTGATAAATATTTATCAAGCACCTACTACATGCCAGTTACCATGACAGATGTTACACTGATGAACAAGACAAATGTGATCCTATTCTTGAACAGTGTTTTGTGACCAGCTCTCTTCATCCCCCATGAAATCAGAAAGGAAGCAAACATTTTAAGTCATAGAAATTAAGTAAAAATGGAATAATGATTCTCATTTCCAGGTTTATTTAGTACAGGAAAACCTAAGAAGCTTATGGAATCCACTCATTTCTTAAAGTCTTAAAAGATAAATCACCTGTCTTGGATGATTTGGAGACAGAATCAACAGTATGATCTTTCTAAGCCTTTTATTAACCAAGACTCAATAATTCAATGTTAATTTTCCAAACTCTGATTTTTATAATTGAATAGTTTTCAGAGTACCAGGTCTATATATTCATATGATTCTAGAAATTATTTTGCACACACACACATACAGACACACTAATTAAATAGCCACAATTTAGGAGATTTGATATAAATAAATCAACAAAAATCCAATTAATTTTTGGTTATCTAAACTGACTAAAGATAAACATGATAAAGATATAAAGTAATAAATGAAAAGTCAATATATTCATTCTGATTTCTCTCATTTTCAATTAAGAATTGAAATAAATCCCTGTTTTGTCATTCGAAACATAGCACCAAGGACTTTGTTGTTTTCGCTAGTATTTTGATATTCAGAAACTAGTGACTCAGGAAGCCAGCAATATAAATACCTACATGACTCTTTAGTTATATGGAAAAGACATTTCCTATTCTGTATCCTTTAGAAATACCATTACCTTCTCACTAAGATTTTTTAGAGAATCTATATGTGCCAAAATATTATCATATGCAATAGTGATCTTAACTTTCCTGAAGATTTTTTGCTTTCTTAAAATTTAGTAATGGTCATTTTCTATAGCCATATAGAAAACATTCCATTTTCTATAGCCTTATAGAAAATAACTAAACCAAATAGGCCAATTGAGGAGCTATTTTTCACACATACACACTTTTGCAAATATATGCCTACATTTGATGGACAAATAAACATTAGATTTTATTTACTGAGATTTAGTGACCAAAACTGTAATGCTACCATCATGCAGCCCCTTGCTGGGTATAATGGAACACCATGAAGCATCTTCCAAAGGAGGTCCCTAAAGGTGCTAGGATATGAGTTACTCTTGTAGAAAAATAATGATGTTACCTCTAGAGCAAAATAAAACTTTTGGGGAGTGGGTCAGGTTTAAGGTTATCCATAAAAAAGATTTTCCCATATAAATGGAAATTGAAACATTCCTTAGACTACATTGCACCAGCATCAGAGAAATCTGTGATTGTTTACATTTCCACTGAGGCATATATTCTGGACCACCTGGGAAAATTAAACAACTATGAAATTCCTCTAAATCATTAATCTAACCCTTCTCACAGGTAGGAGAGAGACACAATCAGCAGGACAAAAGTTTGATATGTTCTTTACTATCAAACACAAAGACAGGAGAGGAGAGGAAAGCAATGATCATTCAAGATTATTAAGCAAACACTCTGAACAGTGCACAATGAAAGTAGATGGGATTAAAGCAAATACTTGATATATCAAGCATAACTCCACCAGCTGCTTGTTTCTCAAAAACAGCCACTTAGTAGGTGTATTCCTTTCATACTGAGTTGCCTCAGGTTGCATATAATCTTGGCCTTGCTAGACATGTACTAGGTATTTACCTGCTAATCAGTATTGATAGTAAAGATGGCAAGTAAAACTCAATCCTAGAGACTGAGTATTGAGCAGATGTTGCTGATTAAAAAATCTAGGAATTCATAAGGAAATGTTAAAAGGGAACTTCCCCAGACAATTATCAAAGATTGCAAGACCAAGCTGATTAATCCTAAATTACCTAAAAATGATTTATCCAACTGGCTTGTATGGGTGGGTACAGGATTGAAAAGAGTTATATTGAAAGATTCAATTTTGTATTGGGAAAAGGTGTTTTTTTGTGAGACTCTCAAAAATATCCATCACTAAGATCAGTTTTGGGTGGGTGATGGACTGTCTCTGTCTCTTACTCTGCACAAAGTTAATATAGGTGACCTCTGCATGATTAGTCTTTGTCTTATTTTAAGTTATCCCTGTAGTTGTTGCCGCAAAGGCCCACAATTACAAAAACTTAGAGATGGATTCTGCATGATGAATAGATTTACCTTCTGTGAAAGCTAGTCTAGTCACATTAAGAGAGAGGGGAGGCATTAATAAAGCCTTCATCATAAAGTTGTTGTGACAAATAAGTGAACTAATACAAGTAGAAAGTTTACTACGGTGCCCAAGGAAAGCTCAATATATTTTAACTATCATGATTTTATGAATTGTGAGGTATGCTGCTTTACACACACGTGCCACATTCCTCATTTGAATCACTTTCCTAACTGATGCTTATGCATTGATAAGAGTACTATATTTCATTAAAAATGGCCATAGATTGAAGGTAGGTAAAAATTATATTGTGGTTCCTGCTTTGACAGGAACGTTTTATATGACCTGGTACAAGTCCCTTCAAAATTGCAGAATTGTTTCCTTGTCTATGAAATGCATAGTTGGGCTCAACAGCTCTAAGTTGCCTTCCTGGCCTCTGGAATCATTTAATTCTTATGATCCATATACCATATTGTTTATGCAATATTAACCTAAACTGAATAAATATAGTTCATCCTTCAGGCTTTCTAGATGAGGTTTGAACAAATATAATTTTCACGTTTACCACATCTATCTACATTTTTTTAAATGCTTAGCTATCGTTTCTTTACACAAATATCAAAGTTGCTAGTAATTGCACCCACATCAATAGCACCCTCTAATAAGATTAAATGTGTACCCACTGCCTCACTTTGAATCTATGAATTGCATAGATAAGCACTTCTACTTTTTATTATTCAGGCACTTCCCTTGAACTAGTATGTTGTTATGTTATGTATCTGACCAGTATAGGTTGAGAATATCTGCAGTTTTTTTACTCCAATAAACCTTAAAGGATCTAAACACATAATGTAGGTTTCCTGAAAGCCATCCTTATTGTCTTCTTTGCCAAAAGAATCCTGGTTTATTTAGGTGTTACTAACCACAAATTTCAGAAAATACAAGATCCCAAAGACTGTGTCTTGATTAACTTATACCATTCTCCTTTTGAGTAATTGGTTTAGGAAAAGGCATATGATCAAATTTGGGGAAATAAAACATAAGATAAAGTCTGCAAGGTGGCATCTGGGGAAGGTTCTTTGCTCTTAAAAAAACAGAAGAGGAGAGAAATGTAGTTTTACTCCCTCTGGCCATTATTGTCCTGCAGTGTGGAACTGCAGAAGCTGTTTTGTGTCCAAGAGGTGAGGCAGCCTAAGAAAGCTGTAGGAAAAGGTGCCAAGTGGAAGAAAAGAAAAAAAAAAAAAAAAAAAAGGCTGCAGTGGAAAGATGCAAAAATCTAGGTACTTCAGGACTTTACTAAGTCACTAAATTTATCAACACTGAAATTTAACCAACTCTAGACTTCTTGTCATGTGAGATAATAAATGACCTAAATAAATGAAATAAATTTCATCTGAAAGCATCCTGCTTAGTACATAATGTATCAATCAGAAAAACTAGCTACTATAACAAACATACAAGATCTCAGTGTTTTAACCCAGTGGGAATTCATTCCTTGATCACTGTTGTCAGATTTGAGTCAACAGAAGCCTCTGCTCCATTATGCCATCCACAACCCAGGCTTCTTCCAGTGTGGTTTCACCTCTATCACACGCAGCCAAGTAATCAGGAAAGCGTGGTAATGGGGAAAAAATTCCAATACCTGGACCTTGGTCATGTAACTCAGTCTAATCATTCGGGACATGCAGTCGAATTATATGCCCAGGAGTAAAAAGAAATTGGTTTGGCAACTACAGTGTTATATCCAATTTTCCTTTAATAGTTCTAATATGGTAACAAGTTTTTAAACAACATGTCAGTGTTGGCTTAATTACATAGGGTTAAGTTCAGTTAAGTTCAGTCACAAAGTCATGTCCGACTCTTTGCGACCCTGTGGACTGCAGCCCGCCAGGCCTCCTTGTCCTTCACCAACTCCTGGAGTTTACTCAAATTCATGTTCATCACATCAGTGATGCCATACAACCACCTCATCCTCTGTCATACACTTCTCATCCCGCCTTTGATCTTTCCCAGCATCAGGGTCATTTCAAATGAGTCAGTTCTTCACATCAGGTAGCCAAAGTATTGGAGTTTCAACTTCAGCATTAGTCCTTCCAATGAATATTCAGGACCCATCTCTTGAAAAATTTTCCATAGTTTGTTGTGATCCACACAGTCAAAGGCTTTGGCATAGTCAATAAAGCAGAAAGAGATGTTTTTCTGGAACTCTCTTGCTTTTTCGATGATCCAACGGATGTTGGCAATTTGATCTCTTATTCCTCTCCCTTTTCTAAATTCAGCTTGAATATCTGGAAGTTCATGGTTCACGTACTGTTGAAGCTTGGCTTGGAGAATTTTGAGCATTATTTTGCTAGTGTGTGAGATGAATGCAATTATGTGGTCTTTTGAGCAATCTTTGACATTGCCTTTCTTTGGGATTGGAATGAAAACTGACCTTGTCCAGTCCTGTGGCCACTGGTGAGTTTTCCAAATTTGCTGGCATATTGAGTGCAGCACTTTCACAGCATCCTCTTTTAGGATTTGAAATAGCTCAACTGGAATTCCATCACCTCCACTAGCTTTGCTCATAGTGATGCTTTCTAAGGCCCACCTGACTACACAATCCAGGATAACTAGCTCTAGGTGAGTGATCACACCATCATGATTATCTGGATTGTGAAGATCTTTTTTGTATAGTTCTTCTGTGTATTCTTGCCACCTCTTCTTAATATCTTCTGCTTCTTTTAGGTCCATAACATTTCTGTCCTTTCTCATGCCCCTCTGCATGAAGAGTTCCCTTGGTATCTTTTATTTTCCTGAAGAGATCTCTAGTCTTACCCATTCTATTATTTCCCTCTATTTCTTTGCATTGATCACTGAGGAAGGCTTTCTTATCTCTCCTTGCTATTCTCTGGAACTCTGCATTTTAATAGGTATATCTTTCCTTTTCTCTTTGGGGTAGTAAGTGCAAAAATCACCTGATTTACCACCTGTACCATTGAAAAAATGCTTTATCTTAATAGTGTCATGTTTTGAAAATAAACTTTCTATTTACATAAAAAGCTAATAAAGAATTCTTCTTTCCCCTCCAATAAAGTCTAATATATTCTCTCTATACACTAGATGATACAAAATGGATTGGGATTAATTATATGATGCGCTTTCTTGATGACTCAGTAGCAAAGTATCCTCCTGACAATGCAGGAGATGTAAGTTGGACTCCTGGATTGGAAAGATCCCTTGAAGAAGAAAGTGGCAACCCACTCCAGTGTTCTTGCCTGGGAAATCCCATGGACAGAGGAGCCTGGCGGGGTACTGTCCATGGGGTCACAAAGAGTTGGACATAACTTAGCACCTCAAAACAATGAAATTATATGGTATCTTCCAAAAATCAAGTTTATTTTTGAATTAAAAGATATCTGTTCAATTATATTGATTACTTAATAAAGAGAATAATAAAAAAGGATGACTACAGATCATTAGTTTAAAATGCAAAACTGAATGTTATATTTATTAAGTGAGTCTTAGCCAATAGAATCTACTTTCTCTGCATGATTTCTGAAAACCTAAGAAGTATCTCTACTATCACTTTTGATTTGTTTCTCCTTTCATGTTCCTTTGTTATGCTACCAGCAACAAAGATTAAAAGAAATTGTTGGGTATATTGTTCATGGTCTCTCATATACATCTTTAGGTGTGTACTGTGTGGGAGTTTGTATATTCTCAGTGGCCTCAGTTTACATAATCTTTCAGAAATAAAGTTTTTCATGAAATAGAAAATTTCACAGATCAATTGCAAACACTATCCTATTGTTGTCCATAGCCAATATCTAATATTTATAGGAAAAACAAAGATTCAGGGAAAAAAGATAACATTGAACCACTTGTAGGAAATTTCTCATGTCTGGAGGGTGACAGAGAAAGTGAAGCAAGACCAATCCCATTACTGCTAGTTATGCTTCAATCACCTCAATTTCATTCATTTTGCTTTTATTTCTGATGTGCAGAAGCCGTTTGATAAATTCCCTTCTGGCAACAGGCCAGTCTTGGAAGGATGTACATTAAAAAGTTATGAAGAGTACATAATTTATTAAACTCAACTCATTATTGGAAACGGTTAGCATACAATTCATTTAATAGGAATCATTGGTGGAGAAAATGACTGTTGTTTTGATCTGATCATATAAGTTATATTGTAATTTTCCTTGTCTGTGGTGATTTACCTAATCTTGAACAACATGAATACTCACTCAAACTCTGCTTGCTACTGGAAAACAGACACATATGTTATGTTATTTATTAATGGCAATGATTTTACTTTTTTATTATGTTCAGTTAGAAATAGACTCTCCCAGTTTTCAACAAGATGATTGAATAATTGAATAGAGTAGATATACCCCTCAATGCACAATGGAACAGGAAAATGAACTGGTTTTACTGATAAACACCAAGACCTCAGGTCTATAGTCTATAAAGTTTTACTCAGGGAAACAACCAGTCAATCAAAAAAGATTTCCTGTCTGCTTACTAAACACAGAGAGTAAGCCTTAGCATTATGAAGTGCAGCTCATGCATGCTCAGTCATGTCTTGACTCTTTGCGACCCTGTGGACTGTAGCCCACCAGGCTCTTCTGTCCATGGCGTTCCCTAGGCAAGAAAACTCGAGTGAGTTGCCACTTCCTCCTCCAGGGGATACTCCCAACACAGGAATCGAACCTGCATCTCTGGCATCTCCTCCATTGGCAGGCAGATTGTTTACCCATGAGCCGCCTGGGAAGCCCGTAACATTGTGAAGAGAAAACATAAAACGTCAAGGGACTAAGGAGGCAAGATATACACATTAAAATAGCTAGCTAGAGGTATGAAGCACCATGTCAACAAATCCTAGATGATACAGACAAATACTAGAAGAGGGCAAATGAGAGCTCAGTGAGCTGGGATGGCCAGGAATAATCTTTACCTGTTAGCCTCATCTATGACTCTACAGACTTTCTTCATGCAATTTTGAACATTATTTTGTGAGCCAAAATTTACAGAACTAAGTCTTTTATTGGCAGAATAATTTCAAGAAATATATTAAAACATATTTAGCCATTCACCTACTAGCATGCTTTTACTTTATTTCAAGCTTTTCCCACTACAAAGATACTGTAATAATCAATCTAGCAAGATTTTTTATCTTACTTCTTCTATAGGATACATTCCCAAAAATAGAAATTACAGGTCAAAAGTAATACTCTTTTATTCTTATTATGTTGTCATATAGCTTTCCAAGAAGTCACTCAAGCTCATGTCTCTCACTGGAAGGACCATTTTGCCCACATCACTGCCAGAGGTTATGTTATCACTATCTTTTTTAGTTTTGCCAGTCTGATGAGTGGGAAGTAATCTCACATCATAATTTTCTTTCTCATGTCTCCAATCTCTCAGTGAGTTTGGTACCCTTTCAAATACATTTTATAGCCATTTAGACTTGCTCTTTTATGAAATTCTTATCTCCATTCTTTGCCTACTTTCCTACTGCACTGTCTTTCTTCTAATAAATAAAAAGTCTAAAATTTTACTTACAGATTTTCAACATTTATTCAAGTAATCTGTAAGCAGAGGAAAGATTATCTATGTGATACTGTTACTGAGCATCTCTGTCTACAGTGTCGGATACTAGAGACCCCATCTTGGGAGATATAACATGCTAATGCTCAGTCACTCAGTTGTGTTCAATTCTTTGTGATTCCATGGACTGTAGCCCACCAGGCTCCTCTATCCGTGAGATTTCCCAGGCAAGAATACTGGAGTGGGTTGCCATTTCCAAAGGCCTTTTTCCCAACCCAGGGATCAAAACTGTGTCTCCTGCATTGACAGGGATTCTTTACCATTGAGCCACCTCGGAAGCCCCTATAACATGCTCAGATTGGTAAGAGCCTAGACAGGTGTTGAAGCATGTATACTACCAAGTATTCCATAATAAATACTATGAAATAAAATTCATCACACAATTCAATTAATGCAGAAGTTAAGGAGAATCTATTTCTGGTTCATATGGTCAAGAGAAATTTCTCAGGGAAAAAGAATATTAGTCTGGTTTTAATAGATTTTGTATTCTGATATGACAGCTGTATGTTAGTTATAGGAGAGAACAACTTATATAGAAAGAATAACATAAATCTAAAAACAGGTAAGTAATTGAAGTGCCAAAAGAGTTGACATAAGAACCATGAATTTTTGTAGTTTTTGGTAAAACTTCTTATAGTAACAATATAATGTATAATTTTCAGATTCTAAAAATAGAATTTAGGAGACTACAGATGTTTTATAGTTGTAGTTGCCTTAAAAATACATTAGGCTTCTCATTAAGAAATGCAGGGAAATTTTTGTTTCTGTGCTTAGAATTTAAAATTTTAGCAGTTACTAAGCAATTAAGTACAGTATTTTAAAATTCGGGAAAATCTGGAAGTTATACAAGCACTGATTCATTCAGTAACACTAAAATTACTATCATTTGATGTTCTGAAAATTAATACCACTTTTTAAAACTTTTAACTTTAAAGTAACTAGAATCTCTGATTCAACCCGAACTGTGATTGCATTTAACTTCTTAACATACCATTATCTACTCTGTTTATCATTGAAAAGTTATTGAAATTCACAAATAACCTATGTTTCTGAAGAGCCTTGTCAGCTACATGGAACAACATAAATAGTAGTAATATTGATGACTCACTTGGAGGCTGGATCTTTCTCTCAGCTGTGCAAATCTGAATATATAACTACTTCACAGTCTCCTAAAATAAGGATAGAGGTTCCCTAGGGTACCTAAACTATTCGTGGACCTAGAGTGCTACCTATTTAATGCTCTGCCTTTGCTGCGTGAGGTAGCCCCCACAGTGATTACTACCATCTGACACCCCTGCATTTTTCACATGTCATTGCTGCTGTGACTGTCACGATTGAGTCCTGCTGCTTCAGCCCTGAACATTCCATTTTACCATGAAAAGCTGCTTGAGTCCTGCTGCTTCAGCCCTAAACATTCCATTTTACCATGAAAAGCTGCTTCTTATCTCTTGTCTGCTAAGGGCCCTGTCATTAGGATCTAGTATCAGAATTTCACAATCTTCTTCCAGGCAACACACTCTCCTGTAAGTTACTGTCACTGACACAACAGAAAGCACAAATGCCAAATCTGTAACATGGCCCTGGTGAAAAAAGGAAAACGATGCCTCTTTTCCTTCTCGGTGTTATGATCTGTTATGGGAGTTCCTGTCCTAATGGATCTGTAAGTTTTTAATGAAAACCCTCTGTCCTCCAGGAACTCAAACAGAGTGAGGACTGAAAGGTGGGGGCACATTGTAATAATGCCCTAACTGTAGACTCGTGCCACTGTTTGGTAACTCAAGGATGAGGAATTTCCAGGATAAACAGGATGGTCACCCAGCTTTAGTTATCTTAAAGGACCACTTAAATGGTTCAGGCCTGGCAAAGTGAAGGGGACCTTAGCAAATTCCTGGGTCTAAGGATGGGTGGGAGGTTGAGAGAGGCTTAAAGTGGAGTTCCACATCCAAGCTGGTGAAACTTTCAGTGCATCAGCCTATAAGCGATTAAAAATGCTTGACAAGAAAACAAGTCAGCTGTTTTTTTTTTTTTTTTTTTTTTGCTCTACTGGGTCTTAGTTGCAGCACGTGGGATCTTTAGTTATGGCAAGTGGGATCTACTTCCCTGACCAGGAATTGGACCACAAGGGAAGTCCCTAAAACAAGTCAGTTTTGAGCATCAATATGCCTATGAAGTTCCAATTATTGTTGCTGTTCAGTCTCCCAGTCGTGTCTGACTCTTCGTGACCCCATGAACTGCAGCACGCCAGGCCTCCCTGTCCCTCACCATCTCCCGAAGGTTGCCCAAGTTCATGTCCATTGCATCGGTGATGCCATCCAGCCATCTCATCCTCTGACTCCCTCTTCTCCTTCTGCCCTCAATCTTTCCCACCAACAGAGACTTTTCCAATGAGCTAGCTGTTCGCATCAGGTGGCCAAATTATGGTAGCTTCAGCTTCAGCATCAGTCCCTCTAATGAGAATTCAGGGTTTACCTCTCTTTAGATTGACTGGTTTGATCTCCTTGCTGTCCAAGGGACTCTCAGGAGTCTTCTCTAGCACCACAGTCCAAAGGCATCAATTCTTTGGTGCTCCCCTTTTTTTACAGTCCAGTTCTCATAAACGTATGCAACCACTGGAAAGACCATAGCCTTCACTAAATGGACTTTTGTCAGCAGAGTAATGTCTCTGCTTTTCAACACTGTCTAGGTTTGTCATAGCTTTCCTGCCAAAAAGCAGTTGCCTTCTGATTTCATGGCTGCAGTCACCATCTGCAGTGACCTTAGAGCCCAAGAAGAGGAAATCTGTCACTACTTCCACCTTTTCCCCTTCTATTTGCCATGAAGTAATGGGGCTGGATGCTATGATCTTAGTTTTTTTAATATTTAGTTTTAAGCTAGGTCTTTCACTGTCTCCTCCTTCTTCCTCATCAAGAGGCTCTTTAGTTCCTCTTTGCTTTCTGCCATTAGAGTAGTATCATCTGTATATCTGTGGTTGTTGATATTTCTGCCGCCTATCTTGATTCTAGCTTGTAACTCATCTAGCCCAGCCTTTCTCATGATGTGCTCAGTGTATCAGTTAAACAAACAGGAAGACAACAAGGCAATCCTGTCATACTCCTTTCTCAATCTTGAACCAATCAGTTGTTCCATACAGGGTTCTAACTGTTGCTTCTTTACCTCATACAGGTTTCTCAGGAGGCAGGTAAGGTGGTCTGGTATTCCCATCTCCTTAAGAGGTTCAGAGTTTGTTATGATCCACATATTCAAAAGCTTTAGTGTAGTCGATGAAACAGAGGTAGATCTTGATTTCCTTGATTTCCCTTGATTTCTCTATGAGCCAGTGAATGTTGGCAATTTGATCTCTGGTTCCTCTACCTTTCCTAGACCCAACTTAGACATCTGGAAGTTGTTGGTTCACATAACACTGAAGTCTAGCATACAAAATTTTAAGCATGAACTTATTAGCATGGGAGATGAGTGCAGTTATCCAGTGGTTTGAACATTCTTTATTACTACCCTTCTTGGGAATTGGAATGAGGATTGACATTTTCCAGTCCTATGGCCTTTGCTGGGTCTTCCAGATTTACTGACATATTGAGTACAACACCTTGATGGCATCATCCTTGAGTGTTTTGAATAGCGCTACTGGAATTATGTTGCATCTACTAGCTTTATTAACAACACTGCTTCCTAAGGACCACTTGACTTCACACTCCAGACCACAACTTTGTAGTAATCCAATTCATTAAGATCTTGTTTTTATTCAGCTCTTCCCTGTATTCTTTCCATCTCTTCTTGATCTCTTCAGCGTCTACTAGGTCTCTACCCTTTCTGTCCTTTATTGTGCCCATCTAAGGGTGAAATGTTACCTTGATAATTTCCAATTTTTCTCAAGAGATCTCTAGTCTTTCCCTTTCTGTTGTGTTCCTCTAGTTTTATGCACTGTTCATTGCAAATGGCTTTATTGTCTCTCCTTGCTATTCTTTGGAAATCTGCATTTAGTTGGATGTACCTTTCCCTTTCTCCCTTGCTTTTCATTTCTCTTCTTTCTTCAGCTATTTGTGAAGCCTCCTCTGACAACCCCTTGGCCTTCTGTCCTTTCTTTTGTGGGGGGATGATTTTGTTTGCTCCCTCCTGTACAAAATTACAGACCTCCATCCATAGTTTTTCAGGCACACTGTTTACTAGATCTAATCACTTGACTCTGTTTACTACCTTCACTGCATATTCATAAGGGATTTGATTTAAGTTGCATTTGGCTGGCCTGGTGGTTTTCCCCACTTTCTTTAGTTTAAGCCTGAATTTTGCTGTGAGGTGCTGATGATCTGAGCTGCAGTCAGCTCCAGGTCTTCTTTTGCTGACTGTATATAGCTTAGCTTCTTTAACTACAAAGAATGTAATCAGTTTGATTTTGGTATTGATGATTTGGTGATGTCTATGTGTAAAGACTTATCTTGTGTTGTTGAAAGAGAGTGTTTGCTATGACTAGTGAAGTCTCTTGGCAGAATTTAGTTAGCCTTTCCCCTGCTTCATTTTGTTCTCCAAGGCCAAACTTGCCTGTTACTCCAGGTATCTCTTGACTTCCTACCTTTGCATTCCAATCCCCAATGATGAATAGAACCTCTTTTTTTGGTGTTAGTTCTAGGAGGTCTTCATAGAACTGATCAACTTCAGCTCTTTTGGCATTGGTGGTAGGGGCATAGACTTGAATTACTATGATGTTGAATGACTTGCCTCAGGAACAAACTGAGATCATTCTGTCATTTTTGAGGTTGCACCCAAATACTGCATTTCAGACTCTTTTGTTGATTATAAGGGCTACTCCATTTCCTCTATGGGATTCTTGCCCACCGAAGTAGATATAAGGGTCATCTGAATTAAATCTGCCTATTCCCGTCCATTTTAGTTCACTGGTTCCTAAGATGTCAATGTTTATTCTTACCATCTCCCACCTGACCACATCCAATTTACCTTTATTTATGGACCTAAAATTCTAGGTTCCTATACAATATTGTTCTTTACAGCATTGGATTTTACTATCATCACCAGTGAAAGTGAAAGTGAAAGTGGCTCAGTCGTGTCCAACTCTCTGCAACCCCATGGACGATATATCCATGGAATTCTCCAAGCCAGAATACTGAAGTGTATACCTTTCTCTTCTCCAGGAGATCTTAAATGAGCAGTGTTTCCTCTTTGGCCCAGCCACATCATTCTTTCTGGGGCCATTAGTAGTTCTCTTCCACTTTTCCCTAGTACCATATCAGACACCTTCTGACCTGGGGAACTCATCTTGTGGTGTCATATCTTTTTGTCCTTTTATACAGTTCATGAAATTCTCATGGCAAGGGTATTGGAGTGGGTTGCCATTCCCTCCCCCAGTGGATCACATTCTGTCAGAACTCTCTGCTATGACCCACCCATCTTGGGTGGCCCTACACAGCACAGCTCATAGCTTCACTGAGTTATGCAAGCCCCTTCACCATGACAAGGCAGTGATCTGTGAAAGGGAAAGTTCCAATACCAGGTCACATTAGAAGCAATCTGTTAAGACTTTTTCTGCATATTGGTTCTCCCCATTTATACTCCATAATTTCAAGCACCATTTCTGAAAAAGATCAGAAACTGGGCCAGTGAGCCAGGAGGGAGGAGGAAGACTACGAAGCTCAGGAAACATGAAAGATGCTGATAAAGTTACTTTACCCACAACGGACATTGAGCCTGAAGCCATTCAAACTGTGGGAAAGGAGAGGCTTTAACTCTAAAGCATTTATAAACATTTTAGTTCTTAAAACAAGATTCTATAATTTGCCAGAGAATTGTTTTAACTATACTAGAGTGACCAGAAAAGTCATGAGACTTGTGCTAGTAGAAAAGAACCACTCATATAGAAAATTAAAATGAGCCATGGATAGAAAAAATAAAGCTGTTTTTCCCCCCTAGAAAGTAGCCTTTCTTCTTCTTTGCTTTCAATGTAATGATTATTGAATTTCCACTTTATGCCAAGTACTCTTCTTAGCTAAGATGAAGAAAAAAATGTACTGACAAACTTAATCATCAAAACAACTCTGTGAGATGAACACTATTATAAACCCTATTTTATAGATAAGGGCATTTTGGAACAAAGAATCAAAACAGTCTGTCAAAGATCACTCAGCTCGTGAATGGTAGGGCTGGGATAGACTGTTGCTTGTAGGAATGAGTAAAAACAGAAGCACCAAAAGCCATGGAGAAAAACTCCAAATTTCAAAAAATACAGTCTTCACTACTGTAAAGATTCTGAATTGTTTTTCTTTAAAATAGAAAAAAAAAAAAAAAGGACAAAAAAATAGCTTAAAATATCTTTATGTTTACACAGAGTCACTGGACATATAAATCTAGAATAAATTACCAGTAAAATGGAAAGCTAAAATAAGTACAATTGAACATATTTTATTTTTTTCTAAATTACAGTATCTGAATTTTATATATAATTAAATGGAAAGCATATTGGATATTACAAAAAATCAAATTAATGATGTAGAAACAAATATTAGAAATTATTCTAAAGCATAAAAAGAGGAATAAAAAAGTGAAAGAAAAATAAACCATATGGAAAACAAATTGTCAATGCTCAATCAAAGTATAAAAAAATAGAGCAGAAACAATAATCAAATAAATAATGGGAAACTCTCTTCATCTAATAAAATTCAGTCTGAAATCTGAGCGTTATATTTCATGAAATCAATAAAAAGAAAGTAACATCAAAATAAGATGCGATAAGAATTATTGCAGTTAAAAGGTAAAGAAAGAATCCTACAGCCATCTAGGGGGGAAAAAATAGCAACATAAAAAGAATAAGATACAATTGGCCCAGATTTCTCTGCAACATTAAAGGCCAGAAGACTGTGTGTGGGTGCACACCAAGTCACTTCAGTGGTGTCTGACTCTTTGCAATGCTATGGACTGTAGCCCATCAGTCTCCTCTGTCCATGGGATTCTTCAGATAAGAATACAAAAAAAAAAAAAAGAATACTGAAGTAGGTTGCCATGCTCTGGGAGGCAACTGCAAAAGAATGAGAGTAAACCTTGAAACATCCAGAAAGATTCTATCTATAAATTATCTCATAAGTGTCCAAGGTTTCACTCTACTTGAGTAAAACAGAAACTGAAAGTTATTGATGATGTTTTCAGAATTCAGCATATGTAAGAAATAACAAAGTGGAATTGCAATTAGTATAAATGTACTTAAAAAATGTTTCAACCCTACATCTAAATATGAGTGAATAAAATATATTTATATGTTTTAAGTTCAAATAAACATAAATAAAATATGTTTCATTTTAACAGATGAACCAACTTTTTGGTTACTTGAGCAATTAGGGATTATAACCATATCATATAATAAGGATACTCCTGTATTTATTTTTTAATATTTTTATTGAAGTGTAGTTGATGTATAATATTATGTTATAGATGTATGATATAGTGATTCACAAATTGAAAGGTTGCACTCCATTTATAATTATTATAAAATGTTATATTCCCCACATTGTACAATATATCCTTGTAGCTTATTTTATACCTGATAGTTTGTACCTCTTGATCCCTGACTCCTAGGTTGCCTCCCTTCCCTTTTCTCATCTTCCTGGTAACCAATAGTTTGTTCTCTATATCTGTGAGTCTGGTTCCTTTTTTGTTATATTCACTAGTTTGTTGTATTTTTTTAGATTTCACATATAAGTGATATTATACAGTGTTTGTCCTTATCTGACTTATTGACTTTGCATGATGCCCTCCAAGTCCATCCATGTTGCTGATAGAGGTGAAGTTTTGGGTTTTTATGACTGAATAGTACTCCATCTTCTTTATCCATTCATCTGTTGATGGACAGATGGACTTAGCTTACTTCCATATCTTGGCAATTTTAATCCTGTTATGAACATTGGTCGATGGGGGTGGGGTGGGGGGGCTTCCTTGGTGGCTCAGTGATAAACAATCTGTCTGTCAATGCAGGAGACATGGGTTCAATCCCAGGGTCAGGAAGATCTCCTAGAGAAGGAAATGGCAACCCACTCCAGTATTCTTGTCTTGTAAATCCTAATAAACATAGGAGCTTGGTGGGCTACAGTCCATGGAGTCGCAAGAGTTAGATACGACTCAGCAACTAAAGAACAAGAAGAACATGAACACTGGGGTACATGTATCTTTTCAAATTACTGTTATTTGTTTGTTTGTTTGGATGCACCTGCAGGAGTGGAATGGCCGACTCATATGGTAGTTCTACTTTTAGATTTTTTGGAAAACCACCATACTATTTTCCACAGTCACTGCACCAATTTACTATCCCACCAACAGTGTATGAGGATGCTCTTTTCTCCACATCCTTGCCAACATTTATTATTTGTGTTGTCTTTGATGATAACTATTTTGACAAGTGTGAGGTAATATCTCATTGTAGTTTTGATTAGCATTTCCTGATGAATAGCAATGCTGATAACCATACACAGCTGACTATAAAAAATTTTATTTGCAAAAATATTTATGTGTTTGTTTTAATAACAACTTATAGTTCCAATTTCCATTAAAACAAAGTTATCAGGATGATTGAGAAGGCTCCACAATTATTATATTTAAGTATTGTAGTTATAATTATTCTATAGGATAGAAGGATTGGAGGGGCCTTATCAAGGAAAAAGATATGATGTGACATACACAAGTTTTATTGGTCTGTACTTGGACAGAGCTACTTAACAGCAGTGTGAGATTATCGAGAGGTACATGATGATGACGACAAGGTAACTCTTGGGAGGGAGGGGATAGCAGAGAGAGCAAAGATGTCGAGGTGTGCTGCTCAGCCGCAGGGCCAGGAGTCTCTGAGAATCAGAGGATTCCAAAGGGCCACAGCAGCTTGTAGTGTTAGTGATAGTTGCTCAGTCGTGTCCGACTCTCTGCGACCCCATGGACTGTGGCCCGCCAGGCTCCTCTGTCCACGGGATTCTCCAGGTGAGAATACTGAAGTGGGTTGCCATTCCCTTCTCCAATAGCAGCTTGAAGTCTATTTTATCAATGACCAGCAGAAGTGAGGTAAGTTTCCTCAATGAAGTATGCAGAGCAGGCAGATCCTAATTAGCTAAAAATCTATTTTAGGGGCTACTTTAAAAATAATTAGATGCCTAAAAATCTAAGTTTGGCACTGACAGGCTTTTGAACCACCATGTCTCAACCTGAAGTGAAGAAATAAACAACCCAGGGCCACTACACAATGGCCAACTGTGGCTCCTTTATATAACAATTATAGTGTAGTATATAGTTACATGTACATAATTACTACATGTACATGTAAATATATATACTGATACAATTTAAAACCAATATTTGTGATATTCAGCAATGAAATTGTCAAGCTTCCTAGGTGTCGCTAGTAGTAAGAACCTGACTGCCAATGCAGGAAACCTAAGAAATGCAGGTTCGATCCCTGGGTTGGGAAGATCCCCTGGAGAAGGAAATGGCAACCCAATCCCATGGACAGAGGAGTCTGGCAGGTTACAGTCCATAGGGTCGCATAGAGTTGCACACAACTGAAGCGACTTAGCAGGCTATTGCCATAAATGAGCATGAACAAGAAAAGGTTGAATATTTATTTCCCCTTAGTGAAGACAATTCTAGAGAATGAAAACGCTATAAAGGAAATAACTCTACTTAAGCATCATTATTGACTATAAATGTATATTTTATTGTGTATAATTTTATATAAATTATTTTAGCTTGCTTAAACTTACCAAAAGAATAGTCTTTTGTCATGCTTTTCAGAGGAGATTTTAATTATTTTCTCCTCTCTCATCCTTATTTTTATTTTTCTGCTTGTCACTTCCTTAGAGTCACTCTAGCACTGTTGCCAGGAAAGGAAAGTCGATTGAAATACACATTAGTGGTGTTATATTAATAGACTCCACAGATACTAATGTGAACCATGAATATAACCACATAAAATACATATGTCCTCAATACTGAGTGGTGGAGAGGAGGAGATAATATATAAAAGTTTTAATGTATTGTGAAAAGGAAATAAAACATCATTCCAATAAATTAACAAATAAGACCCATTAGACTTATAAAAATGCAAAGCACTATGCAGTTTGAATGAAGCTGATAAAATCAGATGGGAAGTATTTTATTAAGAAACTGTTAAAAATAAAAACTTCTTAAGATAACTGTGGGTTGAAAATTGGCTCTGAAACTAAAATAATGATGATGTAATAATAATAATAGTAATAATAAAGACTGGGACATGCTAGCAGAAGAAGAAGCATATCATTAGGAACTTATTATGCATTAGACACCCAGAATGTCAAGATGAATAAAAACATGTTCTTTCCAGAGCCATGACAAATGGGCAGCCATTATTCTCAGCCTGAAGTAGCTCAGAAGCTTACTAGATAAGAAACAAAGCAAAATCTGTGCAAAGAATAATTGTTCTTTCTCTTCATAATTAGCATATTTTCTGTTTTCTTCACAAAACTAAGCACCCATTAAATACAGGAGCTATGTTTGCAGGTTCTCCCCTGCATTTATAATTCTTGCCGAGTGATGTTTGCATGGTAGGCACTCACAAGTATGTGTTAAATTGATTAATAAATACTACAGGAAAAACACCATCCTGGATTCCTGTACTGACTGCCTCAAGCAAAAAACAAAGGTTTAGCCACGTGACTCTGCTACCTCCTTTTAGTTACTACTATATAGATTTTTTCCCATTCACACTCTGTTTCTCCTCATCTGCAGAGAACCTCTCTTATGTGTGAGTTGGAGAAATGCTATATGGTTTCTTCAGCTAACCAGAGTAAGCATCTTTATATTATCAAAGCAAAAGAGAAACTTCAGAGCATATATCTGAAGCTCAGCTAGAAACCAGTAGAAACCAGCTAGAAAAGCCAGAATGCTGGATCACCTGTGCTCAACTTGGCATCTCTACCAACCCCTTTCAGGAGCTCTCGTGTGCTCAGAAAAGAAATCCAGGTCCACATTTCACAGGATCCTCTTCCCTATTTGGTTCTATAAAAGGTAAGAGTTTTCCAATGAGAGGCATCATGAAATTTTGAGAGCCGGAGAATCTGGACTTGTTTAGACAAGTACAGTTAGTTGCATGAACATATCTGCATTTCACAGCAGCTTCCTGGCAAGTTTTGGCAAACCATCCACTTCACCAATGCAGACTGAGAGAACTAGTGAAAGTTTCCCAGAGTTTCTACAGCAGTAAAGCTGCTCTAGGCACATTGATGACCACCCATTTTGACATGTTAGACTAAGGTCTTTGACAGAAGTTTTCCTGACATTTGTTCCCTCAGCTGCTCTAAAAATTGTTTGACAACCCAAAACCTATGGGACACTGTAAAAGCAGTGCTAAGGGGAAGGTTCATAGCATTACAGGCTTACATCAAGAAACAGGAAAAAAACCAATTAAATAACCTAACTCTACACCTGAAACCATTCTTTCCTTTTGTAATCCTTTGTGCTCAAATCACATAGGGAATGAACAATTAAGTGAATCAGTTCAGTTCAATTCAGTCACTCACTCATGTCCAATTCTTTGCGACCCCATGAATCACAGCACGCCAGGCCTCCCTGTCCATCACCACCTCCCAGTGTTTACTCAAACTCATGTCCATCGAGTCAGTCATGCCATCCAGCCATCTCATCCTCTGTTGTCCCCTTCTCCTCCTGCCCCCAGTCCCTCCCAGCATCAGGGTCTTTTCCAATGAATCAACTCTTCGCATGAGGTAGCCAAAGGATTGAAGTTTCAGCTTCAGCATCAGTCCTTCCAATGAACACCCAG
The DNA here is from genome assembly GCF_033118175.1 of Dama dama. Lineage (NCBI taxonomy): Eukaryota > Metazoa > Chordata > Mammalia > Artiodactyla > Cervidae > Dama > Dama dama. Next base: position 87,461,724 of record NC_083689.1, read on the forward strand.
AACTGATCTCCTTTAGGATGGACTGGTTGTATCTCCTTGCAGTCCAAGGGAATCTCAAGAGTCTTCTCCAACACCACAGTTCAAAAGCATCAATTTTTTGGTGCTCAGCTTTCTTCACAGTCTAACTCTCACATCCATACATGACCACTGGAAAAACCATAGCCTTCACTAGACGGACCCTTGTTGGCAAAGTAATGTCTCTGGTTTTTAATATGCTATCTAGGTTGGTCATAACTTTCCTTCCAAGGAGTAAGCGTCTTTTAATTTCATGGCTGCAATCACCATCTGCAGTGATTTTGGAGCCCCCAAAAATAAAGTCTGACACTGTTTCCACTGTTTCTCCATCTATTTCTCATGAAGTGATGGAACCAGATGCCATAATCTTAGTTTTGTGAATGTTGAGCTTTAAGTCAACTTTTTGACTCTCCTCTTTCACTTTCATCAAGAGGCTTTTTAGTTCCTCTTCACTTTCTGACAGAAGGGTGGTGTCATCTGTATATCTGAGGTTATTGATATTTCTCCCAGCAAACTTGATTCCAGCTTGTGCTTCTTCCAGCCCAGCGTTTCTCATGATGTACTCTGCATAGAAGTTAAATAAGCAGGGTGACAATATACAGCCTTGATGTACTCCTTTTCCTATTTGGAACCAGTATGTTGTTCCATGTCCAGTTCTAACTGTTGCTGCCTGATCTGCATACAGGTTTCTCAAGAGGCAGATCAGGTGGTCTGGTATTCCCATCACTTTCAGAATTTTCCACAGTTTATTGTGATCCACACAGTCAAAGGCTTTGGCTTAGCCAATAAAGCAGAAAGAGATGTTTTCCTGAAACTCTCTTGCTTTTCTGATGATCCAGAAGATGTTGGCAATTTGATCTCTGTTTCCTCTGCCTTTTCTAAAACCAGCTTGAATATCTGGAAGTTCACGGTTCACATATTACTGAAGCCTGGCTTGGAGAATTTTGAGCATTACTTTACTAGAGTGTGAGATGAGTGCAATTGTGCAGTAGTGAGATTGTCTTTCTTAGGGATTGGGATGAAAACGGACCTTTTCCAGTCTTGTGGCCACTGCTGAGTTTTCCAAATTTGCTGGCATATTGAGTGCAGCACTTTCACAGCATCATCTTTTAGGATTTGAAATAGCTCAACTGGAATTCCATCACCTCCACTAGCTTTGTTCATAGTGATGCTTTCTAAGGTCCACTTGACTTCCCTTTCCAGGATGTCTGGCTCTAGGTGAGTGATCACACCATCATGATTATCTGGGTCATGAAGATCTTTTTTGTATAGTTCTTCTGTGTATTCTTGCCACCTATTCTTAATATCTTCTGCTTCTGTTAGGTCCATGCCATTTCTGTCCTTTCTCGTGCCCCTCTTTGCATGAAGAGTTCCCTTGGTATCTCTAATTTTCTTGAAGAGATCTCTAGTCTTTCCCATTCTGTTGTTTTCCTCTATTTCTTTGCTTTGATCGCTGAGGAAGGCTTTCTTATCTCTCCTTGCTATTCATTGGAACTCTGCATTCAAATGGGAATATCTTTCCTTTTCTCCTGTTTGCTTCTCTTCTTTTCACAGCTATTTGTAAAGCCTCCTGAGACAGCCTTTTTTGCATTTCTTTTCCATGGGGATGGTCTTAATCCCTATCTCCTATACAATGTCAGGAACTTCCATCCATAGTTCATCAGGCGCTCTGTCTATCAGATCTAATCCCACTTCCACTGTATAATCATAAGGGATTTGATTTAGGTCATACCTGAATAGTCTAGTGGTTTTCCCTACTTTCTTCAATTTAAGTTTGAATTTGGCAATAAGGAGTTCATGATTTCAGCCACAGTCAGCTCCCAGTCTTGTTTTTGCTGACTGTATAGAGCTTCTCCATCTTTGGCTGCAAAGAATATAATCAACCTGTTTTCAGTGTTGACCATCTGGTGATGTCCACATGTAGTCTTCTCTTGTGTTGTTGGAAGTGAATAATCTCAGGCAATTCTATTGTCTTTGTCCACCTCCAGTTCTCAAGAGCAAATAAAAAGCAAGAGTGAAAGACTTCACATAATTACCTTTATGTCAACCACATTTTGTTTAGTCGCTAAATCGTGTCCAACTCTTTTACAACCCCATAGACTGTAGACCACCAGGTGTCTCTGTCCATGAGATTTCCCAGGCAAGAATACTGGAGTGGGTTGCCATTTCCTTCTCCAGGGAATTTTCCTGGTCCATGGATCAAACCCTCATTCCCTGAATTGCACATGGATTCTTTACCAGTGAGCTACCAGGGAAGCCCATGTCTACCCCATTAGCTGATGTCAAAATTAATTGTGTGGGCAGTAAAAGCAAATCTCTTCTTCATGGGTTTCTTAGCCTTTTCTGAGAATGGGACCTGGTGTGAGTGGTGAGATTGGCCCAAACAACTTCCTGAGCTTGTAGGCAAATGAGTTCACATTGTGGTGCTCCTTACCCAACTGGGAAATAAGAAAACTTGCTCCTTGCTCATTGTTTTCACTCTTTCAAATACATGTAATTGTGATAAAGTAGACCATTCATCTCAGCTATTGGACTGCTGTGCTCAGTAGAGATCCTCTTTTCCATACCTATACTTGGTTTATGTCTATTATTTATTTTCTACATGCAAAGCCCCTGCCTTGACAAATGGTTCTTAGTGTAACTAAAAACCAAGCAACTGCTTAATACTTTTATCTTTGTCTCTTCTCTGCCATCAACTTCTGATTAATGCAGGCAAACTGGTTATGTTGCTGTGTTAGTCACTCAGTTGTGTCCAATTTTGCAATCCCATGGACTGTAGACTACCAAGCTTCTCCATCCATGGCATTCTCCAGGCAAGAATACTGGAATGGATAACCATTTCTTTCTCCAGAGGATCTTCCCTTCCCAGGGATCAACCCCAGGTTTCCTACATTGCAGGCAGATTCTTTACCATCTGAGCCAATAGGGAAACTGGCTATAAATACATATATTCTGATAAATACAAGAGATGCCTTAAGTTATCTTTTTCACAAGCCACATTTTAAGCAATATCATAACAGTATCTCTGAATTAGAAATGCAGTCACATCAAAATGCTGAATGGAAATATATAAGTTGTGGGGTTTTGCCTTAGCCCTCTCTATAACAAGGCCCTAATCATTAGATTACTCTGGACCATTGAATTACTCTTTTAACTGGCCTCTCCATATCCAAATGCTCCCTTCTTCCATCCCAAATTTCTTCCAGACTATCTATCATGCATAATCTCTGAGATTGGGTGGGACCATGTGGATCAGTTATGAGATAATGAAAGCAGAAGATAAATGCCCTTTCAGTCTTGACCCTGCAAACCTTCTTATACCTTAAGTTAGATGCAAAGGATTCATTGGAAGACACTGAGGCCCTAGCAGCTGGTGGAAGAAGCTTGGATCCGTGAAAGACTATATGAAACAGAGCTTCTCACTGACCCACATTGAATTATGATATGAGCAGGGGAAAATTTTTGTTTGTGAAGCCACTAAAATTTTGGAGTATGTAGCCTAATCTGATTAAACAGGTTAGCCTATTCTGTCTAATCTTCAACATGCCCCTACTCTTCACAGACTAGAACCTAAATACTTTAGAGTGATTTTCTAAGACATCATTTCAACAAAATGGTCTAGAGTAATCATTTCCTCCTTTTCACAGATGTTATGGGAAATATTGGAGTCATAATTAACTTAATTAAACTATTCACATGATCTGAATATTCTGGGGCTATATCCATCTATTTTTCTCTATTTAGAATTTCTTTTCTCAAACATTTTCCACTTGAAATTCCACATACAGATTCATTAAGGTAACTAAAGTGTCAGGGGCTCTGTATTTTTGTGAATGCGTGAGTGTGTATGACCACACATGAGTGTTGTCATGATAATCTTGTTCCTTTTTATGGCTGATTAATATTCCATTGTATATATGTACCACATCTTCTTTATCCATTCCTCTGTTGACAGACATTTAAGTTGCTTCCATGTCCCGGCTGCTGCAACGAACATTGGGGTGCATGTATCTTTTTTAATTATGGTTTTCTCCAGGTATATGCCTAGAAGTGGGATTGCTGGATCATATGGTAGTTCTATTTTTTAGTTTTCTTAGGAATCTGCATACTGTCGTCCATAGTGCCTGCACCATTACTTTCCCAGCAATAGTGTAGGAGGGTTGTCAAACAGTGAAGTAAGTCAGCAAGAGGAAAACAAATATCATATAATATTGCTTTCATGTGGAATCTAGAAAAATGGCAGAGATAAACTTATTTGCAAAACATAAATAGAGATACAGTTATACAGAACAAACTTCTGGATACCAAGTGGGGAAGAGAGAGTGGGATAAATTGGGATGTTGGCATTAACATACACGCACTGCTATGTATAAAGTGGATAACTAATGAGAACCTACTGCATAGCATAGGGGACTCTATCTAATGTTTTGTGGTGACCTAAATGGGAAGTAAATCCAAAAAAACAGGGGATATATGTATATGTATAACTGATTCACTTTGCGGTATAGCAGATACTAACATAATATTAGTATCATAAAGCAACTATACTCCAGTGGAAAATTTTAAAAAGCAGAGTTGTCATGACAATAAAATGAGATCTTCCAGGTAAAGACAAGGGCTTTTTGTCACACAAAAGTAGGGATTCTCATCTGTGAACTACGGTATTCAGTATTCTGGTATTTAAATGATCTGTAGATTAGTTTCTTATAAAGAAAATATATTCTGGTGCCATATGAAAAACGAAGCTTCACATTATATTCCATACTCAGTATAATGGTGTATTAGACAGAATATTAAGCAAAAAGTTGAACATCAATCCTACTTTTTTAAATCTTTTGATTTCCATTACTGACACAGGTAGTGTATTTTGGAAATGGCATTGTTTTGCAGCTATGTATTACCCAAACAGAGATAGGATTCAATAAACAAAATGAAAGACATCCACCTTAAACAGTAATGGTTCATTATTGTTTTTATAGACTCATATAGGAAATCTGCATAAATGCTCTTACACTGCTTGAGCCAAAGTTAAATAACTAATAATCCCAAGATATTCTAAAATATGTGTATTTACAGATCAGTCAGCATTCTGAAGTGTGAAAGACATCTTCATTATGTTATATAAGAATTGGTTTCATACATGAGAAAACCTTTAGCCTTAAGGCTCAATTGACATTTATAAGAAACAAAGTTTACACATAGTACCATCTCTTTACTATCAAAAGAATAAAAGAATCGTTATCTTATGAACAATCATTCCAAAAGCAATTGTTCTATCATTCTCACTGAGTAGCTCAGCAGCAGAAAAATATCATTTTGTTCCAAAGTTCAGCTGATTTCCATTTAGAAAAAAAAAAATATGGAATGATTGCCCTCCTTTCAGACTTATAGCAATTTCTTAAAAATGCTTAAATTGTATATAGCAACCAAGAGTACAGGTTTACTTCCTTTTTCCTGAATGCTTGGAATCATTAGAAATGACCAAGAATGGTTTAAGGACAATATTTAGTCTTTATATACCAGACAATGTCTGTCAAAGTTTTTATATATAATAAGTAGATAAATATTTTATGAATTTAATGGAAGAAACTGATGTGGCATCTAAACATACAAATTGAGTTAAAAAAAACACATAAATATAATTAAATTAAATGAACTGTTTGCTTCCTATCTTGTTTTGGCATAAACATGGCACAATAAAAACTAGCAAAGATGAAAATCTAGTGCCTATTATTTTGGAGAAGTGCAAAAGCAATATAAGCCCTGCTGTTTGTGAACATAAAAGAAAATTGCTTATCTGAGTCAGGAAGAAGTTGGACTAACTCTGAAAACATCATTCCTTTTATACCTGTGATCTTTTATGCTTTTCACTGAGTCCTGAATCTTTTTCTGACTTTTAATCTGAGATCATTGATGTGCAGACTTGACAATATAGTTAAGCAGCTTTAATTTATTGAGTTAAGGCTCAATAAATCTAATGACTTTTTACTTACAATTTGAATGTCAATGATGCACACTTTTCTAGAATCAATGATTATAATCAAGTTCCCTCCCCAACTTTTTCAGCTGAAGTGATAGCATGACAAAACTGTACTGATATAAAACTATGTGTTTCCCAAATTATGCAATATAAAGACATTAAAATATTTTTAAAGTAACCATATATAAGTAAAAGAGGAAAAGACTGCTATCTAATTCTTCAGATGAAATTATCAATTATCCAACTTCCACTTTTTTGAACTTAATTACATGTTCATGAGTTATTTCCTCTATGTTTTCAATTTGCTTACATTCCCAAATTACTCTTTGCCTATATCTACAGATAGTAAGTATTTGGATAAATATGACTCCAAAATTTAATTTTATACTATCTTTAGATAGAAAGATACAATAACCTAAAGAAGTACTGGAATTGATTAAAATACATTGATAAAATTAACTAGCAATTATCTCTAATAATTAATTTTATATATTAAAAATAAAAAATTGTGGCACACAGCTAAAGCAGAGCGGAGAGGATTTTATAGCACAAAATGTTTACATTAGGGAAAAAAAAGGATATTTTCAAATCAACAATCTACCCCTTAGCTTTTGTGAAGTTAATATAATCTTGATACAAAAGCTAGACAAAGAGAATACTGAAAAAAAAAAATAAAGAGAACTACAGTCCATTATCTCTCATGAATATAGATATAGAAATCCTTAACAAAATATTAGCTAATAGAGTTCAACAATATATGCAAAGAATCATGTAACATGACCAAATGGAATTTATTCCAAAGATGTAAGACTGGTTCAGTATTTGAAAATCAAACAATGTAATTCATTGTATCAGCAATCTGAAGAAGAAAATCCTGTCATGATATCAATTGCTGAAGAAAACTCATTTGACAAAATTTAAACACCCATGAAAATTCTGAAAGAGATGGGAATACCAGACCACCTGACATGCCTCTTGAGAAACCTATATGCAGGTCAAGAAGCAACAGTTAGAACTGGACATGGACCAACAGACTGGTTCCAAATAGGAAAAGGAGTACGCCAAGGCTGTATATTGTCACCCTGCTTATTTAACTTACATGCAAAGTACATCATGTGAAATGCTGGGCTGGAGGAAGCACAAGCTGGAATCAAGATTGCCGGGAGAAATATCAATAACCTCAGATATACAGATGACACCACCCTTCTGGCAGAAAGTGAAGAGGAACTAAAAAGCCTCTTGATGAAAGTGAAAGAGGAGAGTGAAAAAGTTGGCTTAAAGCTCAACATTCAGAAAACTAAGATCATGGCATCCGGTCCCGTCACTTCATGGGAAATAGATGGGAAAACAGTGGAAACAGTCTCAGACTTTATTGTTTTGGGCTCCAAAATCACTGCAGATGGTAACTGCAGCCATGCAATTAAAAGACGCTTACTGCTTGGAAGGAAAGTTATGAGCAACCTAGACAGCATATTAAAAAGCAGAGACATTACTTTGCTAACAAGGGTCCATCTAGTCAAGGGTATGGTTTTTCCAGTGGTCATGTATGGATGTGAGAGTTGGACTGTGAAGAAAGCTGAGCGCCAAAGGATTGATGCTTTTGAACTGTGGTGTTGGAGAAGACTCTTGAGAGTCCCTTTGACTGCAAGGAGACCCAACCAGTCCATCCTAAAGGAGATCAGTCCTGGGTGTTCATTGGAAGGACTGAGGCTGAAGCTGAAACTCCAGTACTTTGGCCACCTCATGCGAAGAGTTGACTCATTGGAAAAGACCCTGATGCTGGGAGGGATTGGGGGCAGGAGGAGAAGGGAACAACTGACGATGAGATGGCTGGATGGCATCACTGACTCGATGAACGTGAGTTTGAGTAAGCTCCAGGAGTTGGTTATGGACAGGGAGGCCTGGTGTGCTGTGATTCATGGGGTTGCAAAGAGTCGGACATGACTAGCAACTGAACTGAACTGAAATACCCATGCATGATTAAAAAAAAATAAAACTCTCATAAAACAGGGAACTTCAACTTGATGAAGAATATCTACAAAAACCTTGCAGCCAAAATAATATATAATGATGAAAGACTTAATACTTATTCCCAAAGATCAAGAAAAGACATAATATCCACTCTCACCATTGCTATTGACTTGATATTGAAGGTTTAAGCCAATGTCATAAAGCAAGAAAAGAATACAAGGCATGCAGATGGGAACAGGAGTCATAATGGTCTATGTTGAAAAATATGCTCGGTTGCAAAAGCTAGTTCCCAAAAGCCACAGGCTATACGATTTCATTTACATACTTCCTCAAAATTACAAAATTATAGGGTTGGATAACAGATTAATAGTTGCCAGGAGTTAGGGATTATAGATAAAAGGGATAGTATGATGGAGATGTCTGAGTTAATAGTTTTGTCTCTTGACTGTGGCCATGGATACAAACTGACATATCAAAGATAAATGACATAGAACCATACACACACCTTGTACCAATGTCAACTTCCTGGTCTTGATATTGTTTTGTAGTTATATTCTGGGAAACTAGGTGAAGGGTACATGGGACTTCTCTATATTATTTTTTCTGCTTCCTGTGAAACTACAATCATTTCAAGATAAACTGAAAACAAGAGACACAGACTAGGAGATGTTTGTTATTAATATCAGCAACAAAGAATTGTTAGATAAAATTTATAAAGAATCTAAAAATTAATAAGAAAATGCCAAATAGCCAATTAGAAAAATGCACAGAAGCTGAAAGGAAATTTCTAGAGTAGGAAAAAAATGCTAGAAGACATTGTTAATACACCATTACTCATTAGGCTACACTCTCTGCTTCCTGTATATTTGGAATCTTCCATTGATAAAGCCATGAATTTCTTCCAAGCTATAAATGAAAAACTAGAGACACAGACTTGTCCATATAGTTATTATGTGAGTTCATCATTTCATTCAATTTTATGAATTATTCATAATTAATAAAAACTACTTCAATCAGAAATTCTTTGAAATATTAAATGTCAGTATATAACACTATTTCTAAACTCCTAGTATAGAAGTCAGGATCTCCTGCTTCTAACTCATTTAAAATACTATGCAATGAAATAAGACCACCTTGTTTAATTTCTTGAATAAGTTGTGTTAAGTACATGTTAAAAGAAATGAGGGCACAAGAATGCTTGGGATGGTGCAGAGAAGTGTAGTTTACAGAGCTACACAAAATTGCAATCTATACAAGATATAGAGTTTAGCAACAGAGTGACAGGGACTTTTTTTAAATTTCAAGTAGTCACTTCTGAGCAAAAACGCCATGGTTTCTTCTTCAATTCAACTAAATTGCCATGTGTGTCCAGTTCTGACCTGAAAAGAAGTAAACCTTCTACTAAGGTGTCAAAGTTACTTTTTATTACAACCAGATATCTCTCAGAGCTCAAGAATAATGAGAAAATAAATCTCAGATCAAACCAAAAGGAAAGAAACTTACCATTTGACAAACCTAATCAACTTGATTTTAAGTCTAGTTTCTTAACACACCTGAGGTGAAAGCATATTTTCTGTAACAGAATATATTTCCAGTAAGAAAGTATGCCCAGAAGATGAAGATTTAGGTAGGGTTTTCAGTGGGAAAATCATCCTCAGGATGTCAGCAAAATCATTCCTCAACAGTCTAGGCCCTCAACACCTTCCTGGGATTACAGGGGGAAGAGCTGGGGTCCAGTTCAGGGTGGTTCTAGGGTAACAGTTAAAATGTCTTTGCTTGAAGTAACATATTTTATAGTGTGGTAGCTTTAGTTTGAGTATTATGCATTCATTGTGACTTCCCATGTGGCACTAGTGGTAAAGAATCTGCTGCCGATGCAGGAGACACAAGAGATGAGGGTTCAGTCTCTGGGCCAAGAAGATCATCTGGAGGAGGGCGTGGCAACTCACTCCAGTTTCTTGCCTAGAAAATTCCATGGACAAAGGAGCCTGTTGGGCTACGGTCCCTGGGGCCTGCATGAAGTGGGACACAACAGAGCACACACCCATGTATTATGCATTCAAGATAACCTGAGAAGTTTAGATCATTAGAAGGGGAAAAAGTAGGAAAAAAAAAAAGTTATCATCATGTAGCACCATCTGCAAAGAGAATAGTGTGTGTACTTTATTATTTCAAAAAATTTAAAATTGGTCCACAAAAATAGGGGATTTTTCAGATATTTTGAAGTCTATATATACTGACTATATCAGCTTAATATAAATTTACTTACAGTGTGTAATAAAATGAATTTCTGGAAATATTTTTGAAAGACAGATTTTCCAACATATGTTTATATCTCCAGAAAAATTCTTTACCAAAACTATATCTACACAAATGAAAAACATATGTCTACTCATGCTTTGAATTTTTCTACAATGAATTCCAAAGGAAAGGTATTTTATCATCATTTACTTTGTAATTTATTTATCATTTTCTCAAAAAGCTAAATTGGAAAATCTGTTTATCAAATATCCTTTGAAAATATGAATTAAGAATCAGACTTAAATTGAAGAAAGTAGGGAAAACCACTAACCATTCAGGTATGACCTAAATCAAATCCCTTATGATTATACAGAGGAAGTGAGAAATAGATTTAAGGGACTAGATCTGATAGACAGAGTGCCTGATGAACTATGGACGGCAGTTCATGACATTGAACAGGAGACTGGGATCAAGACCATCCCTAAGGAAAAAAAATGCAAAAAGGCAAAATGGCTGTCTAAGGAGGCCTTACAAATAGCTGTGAAAACAAGAGAAGCAAAAAGCAAAGGAGAAAAGGAAAGATATTCTCATTTGAATACAGAGTTCCAAACAATAGCAAGGAGAGATAAGAAAGCCATCCTCAGTGATCAGTGCAAAGAACTAGAGGAAAACAACAGAATGGGAAAGACTAGAGATCTCTTCAAGAAAATTAGAGATACCAAGGGAATATTTCATGCAAAGATGGGCTCAATAAAAGACAGAAATAGTATGGATGTAACAGAAGCAAAAGATATTAAGAAGAGGTGGCAAGAATACACAGAAAAATTGTACAAAAAAGATCTTCACGAGCCAGATAATCACAATGGTGTGATCACTCACCTAGAGCCAGACATCCTGGAAAGGGAAGTCAAGTGGACCTTAGAAAGCATCACTATGAACAAAGCTAGTGGAGGTGATGGAATTCCAGTTGAGCTATTTCAAATCCTAAAAGATGATGCTGTGAAAGTGCTGCACTCAATATGCCAGCAAATTTGGAAAACTCAGCAGTGGCCACAAGACTGGAAAAAGGTCCGTTTTCATCCCAATCCCAAAGAAAGACAATCCCAAAGAATGCTCAAACTACTGCACAATTGCACTCATCTCACACTCTAGTAAAGTAATGCTCAAAATTCTCCAAGCCAGGCTTCAGTAATATGTGAACCGATAACTTCCAGATGTTCAAGCTGGTTTCAGAAAAGGCATAGGAACCAGAGATCAAATTGCCAACATCTGTTGGATCATCAAAAAAGCAAGAGAGTTCCAGAAAAACATCTATTTCTGCTTTATTGACTATGCAAAGCCTTTGACTGTGTGGATCACAGTAAACTGTGGAAAATTCTGAAGAAGATGGGAATACCAGATCACCTGACCTGCCTCTTGAGCAACCTATATGCAGGTCAGGAAGCAACAGTTAGAACTGGACATGGAACAACATACTGGTTCCAAATAGGAAAAGGAGTACCTCAAGGTTGTATATTGTCACCCTGCTTATTTAACTTATATGCAGAGGACCTCATGAGAAACGCTGGGCTGGAAGAAGCACAAGCTGGAATCAAGATTGCCGGGAGAAATATCAATAACCTCAGATATACAGATGACACCACCCTTCTGGCAGAAAGTGAAGAGAAACTAAAAAGCCTCTTGATGAAAGTGAAAGAGGAGAGTGAAAAATTTGGCTTAAAGCTCAACATTCAGAAAACTAAGATCATGGCATCTGGTCCCGTCACTTCATGGCAACTAGATGGGGAAACAGTGGAAGCAGTGTCAGACTTTATTTTGGGGGGGCTCCAAAATCACTGCAGATGGTGATTGCAGCCATGCAATTAAAAGATGTTTACTCCTTGGAAGGAACATTATGTCCAACCTAGACAGCATATTAAAAAGCAGAGATATTACTTTTTCAACAAAGGTCCACCTAGTCAAAGCTATGGTTTTTCCAGTGGTCATGTATGGATGTGAGAGTTGGCCTATAAAGAAAGCTGAGCACTGAAGAATTGAAGCTTTTGAACTGTGGTGTTGGAGAAGACTCTTGAGAGTCCACTGGACTGCAAGGAGATCCAACCAGTCCATCCTAAAGGAGATCAGTCCTGGGTGTTCATTGGAAGGACGGATGCTGAAGCTGAAACTCCAATACTTTTGCCACCTGATGTGAAGAGCTGACTCGTGTGAAAAGACCCTGACGCTGAGAAAGATTGAGGGCAGGAGGAGACGGGGACGACAGAGGATGATGGTTGTATGGCATCACCGACTCACTGGACATGACTTTGGGTAAACTCTGGGAGTTGGTGATGGGCAGGGAGGCCTGGGGTGCTGTGGTTCATGGGGTCACAGAGTCAGACACGACTGAGCGACTGAACTGAACTGAACTTTACAAAAGCTTAATAGAAACTCTTTTCATTCTTTCCACATGTATATCAAAAACTTGAATCCATTCCTTGAATCACTTTCCTTTTTGTTCACAAAAATGACTAATGCATGCCAGTAAAAGATGATTCTCAAGCAAAAGAATATTTTCAGAGTAATTAAGTAGTTTGCTACATTTAAGGGTACTAAAATGATTCTGGTTTATTTCCATGGTTTCCTCACTTCTTTTCTGCACATGAGAAAAATATTTAAATGAAATTATGAGGCCTAATATCCACATAAATTAGTACTATTAGACTATTAGGAAGATGCCATCCTTCTGAGAATCTTTTTGGCAAATGTATGTTTTTCATTTTCTGATTCTAAGTATAGAAATGCTAGCATACTTTCTATATGTATATATTCTTTTTTCCCAATACAAGTATGGTATACAGCTTGTTATTTAGTTTTCTACTGTGTGTTTATACATTTACTAAACATTTTTAAAATTCCATTTGTTTAGAGTATAAAGAAATACTATTATTTACTGCAATCTCAAACATTAAAACATTTCAAAAGCAGCTAAGGGGGAAAAATGAATGCGATATTCCCAGACAACAGCAAAGCACTAAATGAATTTCATAGCTGTAGAAAAACTTTTCTTTTAAGATAGAAGAAAGATATTTATGTCAAACTTCATCACCATAATCAAATACAGCATTATTATACTTAATATTGACTTTATACATCATGCAAGACTTTGCTATTGCTGAAATGTATTATTAAAAGCAGAGTGACAGGTGTGACAAAATCTACTGCTTGTGTGCCTTCAACTACATTAAGTCTTATCACAATCTGAAAGAAAAATGTATCACATGGGATAAAGAATAAAAAGAACAACTCCAAGAGTTATTATCTTGTCACTTCCTATATATCCAGACTTACTCTATTGCCACTCTTTTAAGTGAATAAAGAACTAAAATACATTACAGGCTATAGTATGTTTCTTCCTAAGGCCTCTCTTTCAATTTACCCTGCTGACCTTAAGTGATCATATCTAAGTCCATTGCCTCAAATCAATTCTAAATTGATGATGCTCTAAAGTAGTTCTATCTCAGAATTCTCCTCTGACGTCCATATCCCACTATGGGCAATGTCTATTCAGTATCTCTATTTGAATGTCTCAGCAGCTCCTCAGGAATATCAGCATGTTCAATACTGAACTGAAGTCCATCAGTCCCCAAGAACTTCCAGTTATTACCTCATATCATTTTCATATCATTTATATTTATCACCATTGTGAACTCCTGAATCCAATCTACTATTTCTGTTGTCAAACCTCTACTATCACCAACAACCTTCCCATAGGTTTCCTAAAATCCATTCTAGGCCCCCTCCTGGTCATTCTTAACTCAATAGCCAGAAACAGTGTTTTTAAGATAAAGGGAAAAAAAAAAAAAAAAGAGCTTGGACCAAAGGGAGTGGTCAAATAGATCTTGCACTACTTTCAAATAAGATGATAAGTGACAAGAGAAAAATGAACAGAGTTGTCATCAAAATGCAGAACACCTGTAAAGTTGACAAGATTCAGTAGAGTGGTAGAGATGGAACTGGAATGGAATGAGATGGAGCAAGTAAGAGATAACAAAGTAGATATGCTATCTGAAGACAATGAATATGAAGAGTTTGCGGACTGACACAGAGTAACAAAACAGTAACAACACTGAAATACTGAATCAAGGGAGAATGTTTTAGGGTGCAAAGTAACAGAAAATATTTGTATGCTGGTGAATCCATCCGGCCCTAATAGGACAGAACAGGACCGATTTTAAAATGACATGTTTCTGGGTTTTGAGAGGGAAATTTTTTAGATAAAATTTGTGGTTCACAGAACACTTCATCAACAAAAACTTTGGCCCTATAAACAAAACCGTGATCAGAAAGGGGCAATTTAGTAGCTAGAATAATGGGTTTCCACCCCCTTCCCTTTGGCCTCACTCCAGGGCTGATGAATGTAAGGAACCAACAATTTGAAATGGCTCTTCACTAAGAACTCTAACTGAAAGACATTAGAGAACAATTATTGTAGAACTCCACCAGATTATGAACTACGGTCACTTGCTCCTTCCTCTATCATCTGAGTGCTAATAATACCCAATTGTACTGATCCTTACTAAAAAATAAATAACAAATTAACATGAGGGATAATTAGTGTCAGCCTAATGGAGTCCCTAGAAGCCAAATTTTCTCAGATTTCTGGGTGTAGGAGTTGTACTTCTAATATCTATACACTTTCTGTCATGAAGTTCTACCAGAATATGAAAGTAAAACCAGTGGAGCCCTAGAGCCACCCACAAAGGGTAGACTAGTGATCTAATGAAAGTAGCTCAATCATGTCTGACTCTTTGTGACCCCATGGACTCTACAGTTCATGGAATTCTCCAGGGCAGAATACTGGAGTGGGTAGCTGTTCCCTTCTCCAGGGGATCTACCCAACCCAGGGATTGAACCCAGGTCTCCCACATTGCAGACGGTTTCTTTACCAGCTGAGCCACCAGGGAACAGCTTAAAGGATAGACAAAGGGATGAAATAATGAAATTATAATAATGAAACAATAAAAGTAAAACAAGTTTCTGTCCTTATAAACTTGCAACCTCCATATGGCTTTATTTAAAAACCCAGGATTTCTAGTTAAACTGAGTTCAAAACCCTTGCAGACCCCACCACTTACCTGCAGGGTAACAGTGAGCAACCAGTGTTCTGAAAACATCAGATTTCTTTGCCTAAACAATATAATCTTTTTTTTTTTTAATTTTACATTGACATATCTATGAATACCATTTTTTTTTATTATTATTATTATTTTTTTCCAGTGGGTTTTGTCAAACATTGATATGAATCAGCCATGGATTTACATGTATTCCCAATCCCGATCCCCCCTCCCACCTCCCTCTCCACCCGATTCCTCCGGGTCTTCCCAGTGCACCAGGCCGGAGCACTTGTCTCGTGCATCCCTCCTGGGCTGGTGATCTGTTTCACCATAGATAGTATACATGCTGTTCTTTTGAAATATCCCACCCTCACATTCTCCCACAAAGTTCAAAAGTCTGTTCTGTATTTCTGTGTCTCTTTTTCTGTTCTGCATATAGGGTTATCGTTATCACCTTTCTAAATTCCATATACATGTGTCAGTATGCTGTAATGTTCTTTATCTTTCTGGCTTACTTCACTCTGTATAATGGGCTCCAGTTTTTTTTAAAACAATAGTAAAGAAATGTTTCAAGGAAACAGTCTCATATTTTGATGACCTTCTGAGATACTGTCCTGCCACACCACATATGAATTCCTGTTAATAAAACGTGAAAAACTGTCTTCAATAAAAATAAAAGGAAAAAGAAAGAAAAGAAAAGAGATGGGGAAAGAAGAAAGAAATGAGACTTAGAATTTTTTAACCAGTTCCTACTAATATATAGACCCTGCAGCAGATACCACTGACTGACTTCTCACGTGCCCAAAATGAGCCAGGAGAAGCCAGAGCTGACAGTGTCACAAAGAGGTCCAATACTTTACCTATCAGACAACTAAGACCAGTTTTTAACAAAACAACTCCTTCAAAAAGGCCTGGCAAAAAACCTTTTTATTTCTATTGTCTAATCTGTATGCATTTCAGGGTTCTTATAAGTCTCTTAAAAAAAAAAAAGAAAGAAAAAAGGATGCATATCATTTTTTCATATTTCATGTGGCTGTAAAAGGCATTTAATAGAAGTGTTCGCCAAACCCTGTTCTAGTTGACTTGGGGAAAAGAGCTAGCATTCTTTCTGTGAACCAATTAACCTAATATTTCTGTTTCATGCTTATTATTGTATTCTCTAAATATAGAGTATAGCTATAGTAAGGAGAAGGCTTCCCCAGTGACTCAGAGGCAAAGACTGCCTGCAATGCAGGCGACGCAAGTTCGACACCTAGGTCAGGAAGATCCCCTGGAGGAGGGCATGGCAACTCACTCGAGTATTCCTGCCTGTAGAATCCCATGGACAGAGGAGCCTGGAGGGCTAAGAGTCTATGCAACTGAGCACACATGATAGGAGAAGTCAGCTAAAGTTACTTTTTTATTGCATAATATTATGAATACAAGCAATTGGATGAACTGGTGAAATACTATGTATCCGTTCATATATATAATATGAATACATGTAAAAATTTGACAAAAGTAAGAAGTAAAACATTTTTTTCTGTCAAACTTGCTATTTTAAAGGTCAGTCAGTTTAGTTCAGTTCACTCGCTCAGTTGTGTCCAACTCTTCGCAACCCCATGGTCTGCAGCACGCCAGGCTTTCCTGTCCATCACCAACTCCCAGAGCTTGCTCAACCTCATATCCATCAATCGGTGATGCCATCAAACCACCTCATCCTCTGTTGTCCCCTTCTCCTCCTGTCTTCAATCTTGCCCAGTATCAGGGTTCTTTCCAATGAGTCAGTTTTTCGCATCAGGTGGCCAAAGTATTGGAGTTTCAGCTTCAGCCTCAGGCCTTCCAATGAACACCCAGGACTGATCTCCTTTAGGATTGACTAGCTTGATCTCCTTTCAGTTCAAGGGACTCTCAAGAGTCTTCTCCAACACCACAGTTCAAAAGCATCAATTCTTTGGTGCGCAGCTTTCTTTATGGTCCATCTCTCACATCCATCCATACATAGCTACTGAAAAAACCATAGCTTTGACTAGACAAACCTTCATCGGCAAAGTAATGTCTCTGCTTGTTAATATGCTGTCTAGGTTGGTCATAGCTTTTACTCCAAGGAGCAAGAGTCTTTTAATCTCATGGCTGCAGTCAGTGATTTTGGAGCCCAAGAAAATAAAGTCCGTTACTGTTTCCTCATCTGTTTGCCATGTGTTGGGACCAGATGCCATGATCTTCGTTTTCTGAATGTTGAGTTTTAAGTCAGCTTTTTCACTCTCCCCTCTCACTTTCATCAAGAGTCTCTTCAGTTCCTCTTCGCTTTCTGCCATAAGGGTGGTATCATCTGCATATCTGAGGTTAATGATATTTCTCCTGGAAATTTTAATTCCAGCTTGTGCTTCATCCAGCCCAGTTTCACATGATGTACTCTGCATATAAGTTAAATAAGCAGGGTGACAATATACAGCCTTGATGTACTCCTTTCCTAATTTGGAACCAGTCCATTGTTTCATGTCAGGTTCTAACTGTTGCTTCTTGACCTGCATACAGATTTCTCAAACGCAGGTCAGGTGGTCTGGTATTCCCCTCTCTTTACAAATTTTAAGGGAATCATATTAAAACCCTGGTGGCTCAGATGGTAAAGAATCTACCTGTGATGAGGGAATCCTGGGCTTGATCCACGGGTCGGGAAGATCCCCAGAGAAGGAAATGGCGATCCACTCCAGTACTTTTGCCTAAGAAATCCCATGGACAGAAGTCTGGCAGGCTACAGTCTATGGGTCACAAATAATCAGACATGACTAATCAACTAGCACTTTTACTTTCATACTAAAACCAATCTATCAAAGCTCAGTGTGGATTTTTATTGTCAGTCTTTGAATGCTAGTGTCTTCCTTCACATTTTACTGCACTGTCAGTAGAAAGTTGAATATTTCATCAGCTTTTGGAGAAAAGGCACCATTCTAAACATAAATAATGGTTGACATACTTTTTTAAAAAATAATGAACAGCTTATTTCCATTAAGACAAGAAAATTGCTATTGCAGACAATCATCACTTGTAACTCTAATTGCAGGCATTCTAAAATGCCTGTTTAGGAAAATTACCTTTAGAATATTTAAGGTCTGCTTTGAGATATACAGATTGCAGATTGACAAAATTTTCTCTAGGAAGCAATAAATTATAGATAAATACAGCTTGATCAACAGTTCAAAATAAGTTGCTCCATTAACTTTAAAGAAGGTAAGTATATTTTATTCCATTATTTTACTTAATGTTTGTTTTAAAACAGTTCAGACATATGTTTGACAGAACTTAACTCAGTATCTCAATCCAGAAATAACTGTCAAATTGAATGAATGAATGACTCATTGAATGAATTAATAAAACAGGTAAGTATCTAGCAGAGAATATTTATAGAGTCAAAAATAGGTGCTTCATTAAAGGACTGATTTAGAACTATTTTTTGCATTTAAAATGCTAAATCTTGTTGTATCAAAATTCTTGTGTCATCCCTTGTACCTCTTCCATTTACCTGGGTTTGGTATTCTACCTTAAGTGGTCGTAGCATGCTGTGATCACTTTATCATTTATTAAGCTTTGTTATAATTATTTTTTGCATTCTCTACTAGCCTGTAACCTGCCTTAGAGGTAAGGTCTGTTTTCCTAATAACCTAGCTCCATATCTAGTATTTATCATTGTGCCACATAATATGCATTAAAATTATTTGAATGAATTAATAAACACAGTCATCTGGAATGGAGTGAGTCACTTGGAATAGAGAGACTTGGGAGGGCCAGGGAAGGCTGCCTCCAGAATATGATAGTACACCCTAAAGATAAGAAGACTTTCACAGAGAGGGAAAGGGATATAGCTTGGGCTAAAAGAATGTTCAAAGATATGAAAATTGCAACCTGAAAATTATTCAGTAAGTCAATAATTCAATATATCTCTAGAGGAAAATGGAAACTTAGAAAGCTCCTGCAGTCATTGGTGTTGGTGCCCTGGCCAGATCCTCTCTGCTTTTCTGGTGCTCCACTGTTATGGGTTAAATTGTACCTCCTAAAAAGATATCTTGAAGTCGGAACACCTGGTACCTCTGAATATGACCTTATTTGAATATAAGGTCTTTGCAGATACAATCAAGTTAAGATGAGGCCATTAGGATGTGACTAGTATGGCCAGTTTTCTTTCAAAAATAAGGAAATCTGGGCACAAGACACACAGAATGTCCTGTGACAACTGAGATACAAGCCCACTGCCTGATCCCCAAAACAATGGCAGTACCTCATTCTGTTCCAGTTATGTATTGATGTATTAAAAACCACCCTACTCTTGGTGGCATAAATAACCATTTCATTATGCTGGGGGAAGTGAGATATACTCCAGAATAAAGTTTCACTGGTGAAATCCATGCAGATTCTGATCTTGAAGAACCACATTCATGAGCTCCCCCAAAGTGACTAGACGTCATTATCAGAGACAGACTGCTGGGCTCGGAATACCCATGGTCTCACAAATTTGAAATCGCTTTGTGGCTGCACCTTGTGTGTCTACATCTATATCTCTTTCATCCTTTGAAGACAGAATTTAATGACCAGCAAGAAAAACTGAAATCTGCATTACTAGCAGGTGGAACACATTCCTACCACAAAAATCCTGCTTTTGTAGTCTGGTTAATTTTTGGCTTAATCTCTTTAAATTACTTTATAGTTCAAAGTTACACACATATTTGTAATTAAAATGCAATAAAAACATCCATCATTCTTTATGATTTCTGGTCCCATTTATGCATACCTAGGCAAGAATATCCACATACATAGTAAACTGGGCATTTTTTAATGTGCTGGTAAACAGAGAATGCTAAAGAAATATTAGCCATTTTCCTTTTTTCGTTTACATTTTTATTAGTTCTGAAATGTTCTTTGTACTACACATTATAAAATAAGTATTTGAAATCAATTGGCTGAAAGTATGACCAACCTAGATAGCATATTAAAAAGCAGAGACATTACTTTGCCAACAGAGGTCCGTCTGGTCAAGGCGATGGTTTTTCCAGTGGTCATGTATGGATGTGAGAGTTGGACTGTGAGGAACGCTGAGGGCTGAAAAATTGATGCTTTTGAACTATGGTGTGGGAGAAGACTCTTGAGTCCCTTGGAAAGCAAGGAGATCCAACCAGTCCATCCTAAAGGAGATAAGTCCTGGGTGTTCATTGGAAGGACTGATGCTGAAGCTGAAACTCCAATACTTTGGCCACCTGATGCGAAGAGTTGACTCACTGGAAAAGACCCTGATACTGGGAGGGATTGGGGGCAGGAGGAGAAGGGGATGACAGAGGATGAGATGGCTGGATGGCATCACCAACTCGATGAGCATGAGTTTGAGTAAACTCTGGGAGTTGGTGATGGACAGGGAGGCCTAGCATGCTGCGATTCATGGGGTTGCAGAGTTGGACACGACTGAGCGACTGAACTGAACTGAACTGAATTGACACTCATTAGGAAAAATTGAAATCAAGGTAATTAAATGTTGAATATCTTCCAAAAAAATTCTCTTTTACCCTCTGCTTGCATCAGAGTAAGCTCAAAAGAAATACTGCAATTACCTCTCAGTTCTCACTGTCATGCCTAAAACCAGTCCTCATTTAATAATAAAATGGAATGGATTTTTAAGTTATATACTTTGGGAGATTTTTCTTCAGTCTCTTCATACTTTAATTACTTAATCAATTTCTTCCTTTTAAGCAAATTACCTCATACTTCAGGAATAAATGTCTGTTTTAAATAAACAAAGTATTAAGATGAATATGGTCATGGTGGTGTAGAAACTAAGTCATGTTCGACTCTTTGTGACCCCATGGACTGTAGCCCACCAGGCTCCTCTATCCATGGGATTTCTCAGGCAAGAGTACTGGAGTGGGTTGCCATTTCCTTCTCCAATTGGGCTGAATAAGATGAATAAAATTCCATACTTTATTCTTTTTGTTTCAGTACTGAAGCACTTGTCAGTCCATCTTAGTCTCAAAAACACATTTTAGATTTTACTAACAAAATCTGAAAATCAGCAAACAAATTTAAACAACATTTTCCTTTTTTTTCTTATCAACTGAAAATTAATGAACTTAGAAACTAGCTCAGGTCTCTTATAGGCCAGTTGTTATTCAAAGAAAATCTATGCACTATTAACAAATTTTAGATAACACTGAAAACCTTCTATATACCTCAATTTTAAAATTAGTTACTTCTTAATAAATACCTAAAATATTGTATCCTATTGAAGAAAAATTAACTACTGTTTATTGTTTGATCATTTCCCCTTTCAAAATAAATTTTAGACTTAATTTTGTCTTTAAATTTTTTTTTTTTAATTCTTAATATGCTTATTTCTATGGGTACCAATAGCTCAGTTAGTAAAGAATCTATCTGCAATGCAGGAGACCCCTGTTGGATTTCTGGGTTGGGAAGATCCGCTGGAGAAGGGATAGGCTACCTATAGCAGTATTCTTGGGCTTCCCTTGTGGCTCAGCTGGTAAAGAATCAGCCTGCAATGCAGGAGACCTGGGTTCGATCCCTGGTTTGGGAAGAGCCTCTGGAGAAGGGAAAGGCTTCCAGTATTCTTGCCTGGAAAATTTCATGGACTATATAGTCCACGGGGTCACAAAGAGTCGGATATGACTCAGTGATTTTCACTATCACTATAGGCACCAAAGTAAAGTGAAAGGTAATGTTAAGGCTTGTGCTAAAATCTGTTTCTTTGTTTCAGTTATATGTATAACACAAGGAAAAGATATGACCTAAATCCTATATTCCATTTTGACTACCTTTTTACTTTTAATATTATTCCATTATACCCTTAAAATCATTTTATATATACTATAACCAAAACATAGTATACTGCATATTATTAAAGATATGAGGTAGCATTTTCTGGGAGAAATGATTGTAAATTTTCTGTGTTTGATTTCTTCAGCATAGCCAAATTTTCCTTACATTATTTATAATCTTAACTGGCTCAATAAAATCACATACCCTTAGACTATGGTATCTAACATTATGTACTGCATTCATAAATAGAATCATTAGAAAAAAACCCAAAAACTAAAATTATAAAGTTTCTGCATGGATGCCTTAAATTTTTCTTTAAAGTTTATTTGTATAGTGATATGTTTGAAAGAGATAAAAATGATTTAATATTGCCAAGAAACAATAATATTGTATTAAAACTTAATCAAACTGTATCATGTTTTCTTATATTTTCAAGTTGAACATACCTTTCTAACCAACATAGAAAAACTGAAACTGTTAGATTGTTTAAAAATTATTATTGAAGATGCTATATTTGAAATTAGCATTTTAAAATAAAAAACAGTGTAATCTAAAATATGACATGTAAATTATACAGTTGCATTCATGCCAAAGAAAGAAACTTGTGGTAAAATGTACCATAACTTTCTAACACTTACATTGTACAGAAACCATCTGAATATTTAAAATTTTGTCCACAACATTCTCTCCTGATTAAACAAAAACAGACACAAAGAGCTGTTCTCTTCCTTGTGTTGTCTGAAATTATCTATAGAAGTATTATTATTCCTTTTACTTATGCTTCAGTTCTTGTTAATTTGGACAGTCTTCAAAGAATGTTAATGCTCCAATATAATGTTAATGGTTTATATATTTAAAACTTATTAACTTTAGATCTCATAAAAGTCTTTTTTCTAATCTTGAAAAGAGAATGTGATTTCTGGAATCCTAGAAGGAACATGCAGAAATGTCACAGAGTGATGGGAACAGAGTAGAGTTCAGAAGCTGAAAGACAAACATCAACATTTCTCTACCTACAAGTTGAGTTTAGTGTAGGTAAAATTTTCATCCACAACCAGGTGTGACCTTGAAATCAGAAGCTACAAAATCAGTGTAAAGCTTCTAACTTTCTTAGAGTAAAGCTGGAGGAATATTTTACTATCTTCCTTCTACTTGGACTAAGAGAAAAATAACCAGCTATTGTCTGCACTGAGACACCCACTTAAAATATCATCATTGTAAGACTAGGTAACCATGTGCACTAGTGAGGAAAAGACTCAGTCTTGTGTCTAGATCCTCCTGTTTTTAGTAATTAAAAACATGTTATGATTTTTTTCCCTCTATTAGTCTGAATGTTCTTTCCACCCTACCCCCATTAAGTGGTAAGTCCCTTGGAAAGAGAAAAAGGAGTTGAAGACAATTCTCAGATTCTGGGTTGGGATGACCTGGAAATGGAAACTACACCCATAAAAAAGAAAACTGAGAGAAAAGTAGATTTGAGGTATAGGATGGAGGTAAACTAACATAGGGCTTTCCATGTGGCTCAGTAGTAAAGAATCTGCCCACCAGTGCAGGAGACATGAGAGATGCAGGTTTATTCCCTGGGTCAGGAATCCCCTGGAGGATAAAAGTGGCAACCCACTCCAGTATCCTAGCCTGGGAAATCCCATGGACAGAAGAGCCTGGCAGGCTACAGTTCATGGGGCAGCTGCAAAGAGTCAGACATGACTGAGCATGCTTGCATACATAAATGTAAAACGTTCACTTTCTATGGTGCCTTTATGACTTCAAGGGAGGGTTTATCATTAAAACTCTTTAATGATGCCAGCGTTGAGGGAAGTCAGATTAAGCACAGGAGATGGCCAATCCGGCACCTAAGAGGGAAAGGTATGAGAACTTTTTATCCTATCATATTTATCAAATCACCTTGTCAGACTTCTTTGGTCTTTATGATTCAGACTTGACTCTACCATCTTATTTTCTAGATATATTTAAAGTTGGCATCATTAATCTTTAACACTTGTTTCTGTAAGTTTTTGTGGAATTCTAACTTATTTAAAGCTGTAAAGTGATTTCAATTCTGTGTCTGTATATTTCCCACCAAATTTTCACAGTTTGTATAAAAGAAGGAGAGAAAGCAAAAAATCTTGTTCTAAACAACATTATGCAGTTTTTGCAAATGTTATCTTTTTTCATCTTGCATGTTGTTCTAATCCATTACTGCTTCCAGATGTGAACCCCCTCCTCCCTAGGTAATCATGCCTTTCAGAAAGGCCTAACACTGTGAATTTAAATAAAACTCTTACTTCTCTTAATATTTATCTAAGCCTTTGTCTCTAGTAGTATAAAAAAAGGTTTCACTTTTCTTTTGAGAATAATAGGAAATGTACTGGAATTTTTTATTCCCCTGAAGTCAGGTTTGTCTGCATCCCCAGTACTTACACAAGACTGCTCTCAGAAGTAGATATAACACATCAATCATTTTACTTCAAGTAGTAAAAATCTGTGTCCTGGGAAAAACATTTTTAATTTATCACCTGTTTTCTCAACAATAAGTTGCCATTAGCCCTATCCTCTACCACCATTTCCTCCCCCTTAGGACAGGATTTCTACAACAGGAATGAAAAGTGAATGGAAAAACTAAAAACAATCTCAGCTTTTGAGTTTCTGAAAAGACGAGAAAATTCCAGTTAACATAATAGTTTGAGCAACAGGGATTTTGGATGTCACAAATTTGGAAAACTCAGCCGTGGCCACAGGACTGGAAAAGGTCAACTTTCATTCCAATCCCAAGGAAAGGCAATGCCAAAGAATGTTCAAACTACCGCACAATTGTGCTCATTTCACATGCTACTAAGATAATGCTCAAAATCCTTCTAGCTAGGCTTCAGTAGTATGTGAACCAGGAACTTTCAGATGTACAAGCTAGGTTTAGAAAAGGCAGAGGAACCAGAGACCAAACTGCCAACAACCATTGGATCATACAGAAAGCAAGGGAATTCCAGAAAAACATCTACTTCTGCTTCATTGACTAAGCTAAAACCTTTGACTGTGTGGATCACAACAAACTATGGAAAATTCTTAAAGAGTTGGGAATACAAGACCACCTTACCTGCCTTCTGAGAAGCCTGTATGCAGGTTGTCATGAAGCAACAGTTGGACCCAGACATGGAATGACTGATTTTCCAAATTGGGAAAGGAGTACATCAAGGCTGTATATTGTCACCC
Source organism: Dama dama (assembly GCF_033118175.1). Lineage (NCBI taxonomy): Eukaryota > Metazoa > Chordata > Mammalia > Artiodactyla > Cervidae > Dama > Dama dama. The sequence continues at coordinate 87,487,026 of NC_083689.1, forward strand.
TGCTTATTTAACATACTTGCAGAGTACATCATGAAAAATGCCAAGCTGGATGAATCATAAGCTGGAATAAAGATTGCTGGGATAAATATAAACAAACCTCAGATATGCAGATGAAACCACCCTTATGGCAGAAAGTGAAAAGGAACTAGAGTCTCTTGATGAGGGTGAAAGAGGAGAGTGAAAAAGGTAGCTTAAAACTCAACATTCAAAAACTAAGATCATGGCATCCAGTCCCATCACTTCACAGCAAATAGAAGGGGAAAAAGTGGAAACAGCAACAGATTTTATTTTCTTGGACTCCAAAATCACTGTGGACAGTGACTGCAGCCATGAAATTAAAAGACACTTGTCCTTGAAAGAAAAACTATGACAAACCTAGACAGTGTGTTATTAAAAAGCAAAGACATCACTCTGGCAACAAAGGTCTGTATAGTCAAAGCTATGATGTTTAGAAATATCAGTAACCTCAGATATGCAGATGACACCACATATGGCAGAAAGTGAAAAGGAACTGAAGAGCCTCTTGATGAAAGTGAAAGAGGAAAGTGAAAAAGCTGGCTAAAAACTTAGCATTCATAAAACTAAGATCATGGCATCTCGTCACATCACTTCATGGCACATAGATAGGGAAACAATGGAAACAGTGACAGACTTTATTTTCTTGGGCTCCAAAATCATTGCAGATAGTGACTGAAGGCATGAAATTAACAGTTACTTATTCCTTGGAAGAAAAGCTATGACCAACTTAGACAGCATATTAAAAAGCAGAGACAATACTTTGCCGATAAAGGTCTGTCTAGTCAAAGCTATGGTTTTTCCAGTAGTCATGTATGGATGTGAAAGTTGGACCATAAAGAAAGCTGAGAGCCAAAGAATTGATGCTTTTGTACTATGGTGCTGGAGAAGACTCCTGAGGGTCCTTTGGACTGCAAGGAGATCAACCCAGTCAATCCTAAAGAAAATTAGTCCTGAATATTCATTGGAAGAACTGATTTTAAAGCTGAAGCTCAAATATTTTAACCACCTGATGTGAAGAGCTGACACATTGGAAAAGACCCTGACCTGGGAAAATCGAAGGCAGGAGGAGAAGGGGACAACAGAGGATAAGATGGCTGGATGACATCACTGACTCGATGGACATGAGTTTTAGCAAGCTCCAGGAGTTGGTGAGGGACAGGGAGCCTAATGTGCTGCAGTCCATGGGGTCGCAGAATCAGACACAACTGAGAGATTGGAATGAACTGAACTGATGGTGTTTCCAGTAGTCATGTATGGATGTGAGAGTTGGTCAATAAAGAAGGGTGAGCACTAAAGCATTAATGGTTTTGAACTGTGGTGCTAGAGAAGACTCTTGAGAGTTCCTTGGACTGCAAGGAGATCAAACCAGTCCATCCTAAAGGAGATCAGTCCTGATTATTCATTGGAAGGACTGATGCTGAAGCTGAAACTCCAATACTTTGGCCTCCTGATGCGAAGAACTGACTCACTGGAAAAGACCCCGATGCTAGGAAAGATTAAAGGCAAAAGGAGAAGAGGACAGCAGAGGATGAGATGGTTAGATAGCATTACCGACTCAGTGGACATGAATTTGAACAAACTCTGGGAGATAGCAAAGGATACACCAGGGAAGACTGGCATTCTGCAGTCTGAATGAGTCTGCAGAGTCTGAAAGAGTCTGAAAGAGTCAAACAGGACTTAGTGACTGAACAACAACAGGTACAGAACTAAGGATAGGTTCACAGAGAACACAGATTCATACAACAGAAATAAAACAAAAGCAACCATTAATACCACTTTCTATCTGCCCTGGATTCAGTGTGGAACCGAAGGAAGGATCAACAGAAGCTCATAAACGTTCAACAGTACAGATAGCTGAGGGCACACAATGGTGGCAGAGAAGAGAGTGGGTTTCCCTGGAAACCGGTGGTTTTCCTGGTAACTGATGAGCCTACCTGACGTCAGTTCCCTCTTGTAAATGGTAGCTTCCTTCTCCCCCTGGGTACTGGGAGTAGTGACATTGCTGTCGTGTCCTTCCTGCCATCTGCTGGCTGCCTCCTGCAGTGGGAGTGTCGCTCCAGGATCTTTTGTTGAGAACTCCTAAGGTCCCCAATCCAAAAAAACTGTTGATGTCTCTGTCTCTATCCCTGGGCTCTTTTTTGTTTGTTTGTTTCAAGACTGGGCAGTTACAAGGCTTGTAGGCTTGAGGGGTGCAGCTTGGAGGTGGTGGTTTAGTTGCTAAGTCATGTCCAACTCTTGGGACCCCATAGACTATAGCCTGCCAGGCTCCTCTGTCCATGGGATTCTCCAGGCAAGAATACTGGAGTGGGGTGCCGTTTCGTTCTCCACGGGATCTTCCCAACCCAGGAATTGAACCCGGGTCTTCTGCACTGCAGGCAGATTCTTTACCGACTGAGCTACAAGGGAAGCCCCAAGTGAAAGTGAAAGTCACTCTGTCTTATCTGACTCTTTGCGATCCCATGTACTATACATTCCATGGAATTCTCTAGGCCAGAATACTGGAGTGGGTAGCCTTTCCCTTCACCAGGTGATCTTCCCAACCCAGGGATTGAACCCAGGTGTCCCGTATTGCTGGTGGATTCTTTACCAACTGAGTCTGCTGTCTGCCTCCTGCAGTGGGAGTGTTGCTCCAGGACCTTTTGTTGAGAACGCCTAAGATCTCCCATCCAATAAACAGTTGATGTCTCTGTCTATCTCTGGGCTCTTTTTCTTTTTATTTTATTGTTTCGAGGCTGGGCAGTTACATGGCTTGCAGTCTTTAGCAATGCAGTTTAATAGCCTTCTAACAACCCTATATAGTAAGTAACATTACTGTCCCCATTTGAAAGATGAGGAAGGAACTTACTCCTTGCCAAAGCTAAACAGTCAGGGTAGATCTTTCATTTGAGCCCGTGTCATTCTGATTCCAGGTACAGTAAATTGCCTGAAGTGTGCAAATCTCGCAAAATGTGCAGAATAGGAAGTTACAGGATTATGAGCATCTGCAGCAGTGTAGCAAAGTCCCAAGGTAATATATAACCACAGGATGTTGAATTCCTGCAGAGGTACTCCATAAGATTCCAGCAAGAAACGAGAAGGTCTCTGCAGAGGAGATGCTGTATTCAACCAAACATTTCCAATTTCCTCTCAGACACACAGAAATCTGTATATCATTTAATTGGGTTTGGATAAGGTGGTAGCATGTGATTGGTTTCAATAATAGAATATAGGCACAAGTAGTGCATGCCACCTACTTACCTGGCCCTAGTGTGAATCTCTACCTTCTTAGCACGGTGGCAGGCAGGGTCAATCCAGAAGACTGAGTGAGGCCCAAGAAGATGGTGACTCTAGGATTACCAAATGGAAGATTGCAGCCAAACATCTGATTCAGATTGTGAATGAGTAAGAAATAAATCTTCGTTGTGTTAAGCCATTAAAATTTGGGGCTCATTTGTTACATTAGCTAGCTTTAATTGCCTTACCTAGCCCCGGTTCTATAAAGCAAAGAGCAAAATCAATGAAGTAACACTACAACAACCTTCTCTGTGAGGAGAATTCATGATTTATTAGCTTATTTACATGTGCTAATAATGTTCCAGAAAACATTTGAGGTATAGAACAAAGACACGTACTATAGACTATGATAAAATAAAATTGTATAGAAAAGTGAAGCAAAGCTAAATAAATTAAGAAGAGAAGATGGAGCTAAGAGTAAAGTATACAAAATACCTTCACAGTCTCCACAGAAGGTAGGTCACACATTTGGCTCTCAGTTCTCTAGGAATAAGTATATGGGGAAAAAAAATTGCAATAAAACTTGTTATTCACAGCATTCATAAGGAAAAAGCAAATCAGCTACTCAGGAGAAGCATGTTTATTTTAGTTCTAAGACCAGAGAGAAATTTCTCCTATGGGTCCTCATAAAAATGACACCATGAAATACATTGAAACATATCCTCAGAGGGAAAACAAAATCCTCAGAGTAAACACAGCAATGAGTTTCATAAGTCTGTTGTTTAAAAAAAAAAAATCCCCTTAGTACAAACTGGTAAGAAGATGCTGAATCCAATTTAGAACAAAGATAGTGTTTTTAATGCTGTTAGTGGGGGTATAGATTATCTGAGAGATGTGAAGAGAACTGGGAAATTAAATCTAATCCACTTTGTATAATTTTATAATTAGTTGAAATATTTAAAAGAACTGTTTGTGAGTTCACTAATAATTTACTCAAAGTGCATAAATGTTATCTCAAGAAAACCCTATTTTTCTTAATTATAAGCGCAAACTGAAAAGCCAGATACAAAAGCTATTATATCATAAATAAACACATCTTTCTGGACTGTATTAACCATGTCATTGCCAGTCCATTGTCTAGAGGAACAAAGTGCCTTTGATTGGAACCCTGTAATCTCACCTGATTGGAAAAGACCCCGATGCTGGGAGTGATTGGGGGCAGGAGGAGAAGGGATGACAGAGGATGAGATGGCTGGATGGCATCAGCCATGAGATGGAGTTTGGGTAAACTCCGGGAATTGGTGATGGACAGGGAGGCCTGGCGTGCTGCGATTCATGGGGTCGCAAAGAGTAGGACATGACTGAGCGACTGAACTGAACTGAACTGAATATCACCTGAATCTAGTAGACATATACCGACACTTGACAAGCATTGATCAGCAAAAAAAGAGCTTAGTTATAGACCAAGGTTTCCAGATAGTCCTTATGTGCAGTTCTTTACAAAACAAAACATAAGGATTGCAACAAAGTCGGTTTATTTTCAAATATCTCCTATATTTTACTTACTTCTATCAAAAAAAGATTTTTTAGAATGATGCATTGAATTTGTTTTCAATATTCCCTTCCTCATTTATGTGTTTCCCTAAAATAAATGAATGAAACTATTTAATTATTCAGTATTACAGTTACAGACACAAGCAGGAAATGCCATAATGAATTTAAAGAAACCTGGCCAAAGCAATATAAGGTTTCATTATAAGTTAAGTCAAGAGGGAGATGGCCCATAAACATAAAAACAATCAGTGATTTTCAATTTGAGAAATGTTAGTTTCTGTGTTCACCTTGTAAAAATGTATCTAACTATACTCGGCAATTCTCCATGACAAATAATTAACCTACAAATTAATCTTCAAAAAGTGAATCATTGTTAAACTTTCATTGAGATTAAGCAATAAATTTGGAATGAAAAACATGATATGCTTTTAGGGAAAAATTGGTATTTAAAAGTAATAAAATGAGTAAAATATACAACTTGATGATATAAGTATTTTTTTTTTTCTTTTTGCAGAAATTTTTCTTCCAGTTGGTCATCACTAAATCATTCAGAAGACTGGCACAATATTCTCAAACTGTAACTGCCTCAGTGGAATCACATTTTATTCTTTCCTAAAACCAGGTTTGTTTGTTTTTTTTTTCTTTTCTCTCTACAAATGTAAAACTTTAAAAAGGCTAGCATGATATTCTGATTTTAATTCTACAGTAGCAGGAATTTCTAAAAACTTGAGAACAAAAAAACTTGACTTGAGTATTAAATGCAGAACAGAAATATAAACTTCTTCAGTAAACAATTTATTTCTGAATTCTAACCTAGTTCCTAAAAATCTAATGTAGTAGCTGTTGAGAGACATGACACATACTGTTCTTTAATTTCTAGATATATTGTTCTATATAATGCAATTTCAGTCTCCAAAGATTCATGTAGGTCTAGAAAGTACATTGCTCACTCTATGATACACCCTATTCACTATTAAAATAATTGGATTTTATTTCTAAAATACAACCTGGGAGTAAACCTCGTGTCCCTAAAGATCTTTTCTGTTTTGTTCGAATCCATGAAATGTCTCATTTCCCTTGAAATTCATTTTATAGCAAAAGAGTATCATACTGGATCAAAAGGTTCTCAAAGATGATATGCATTTTCCTTGCCAGTCACTATGACTGAATTTAGAAATGTTAGGTTATGTGTATAAGAAATTGTGCATGGTACCTGTTCCAGATCTCTACTCCTTTACAATAAACTATCCCAAAATTTAACATCTTAAAACAATTTATTATTTTCTTTTATATTTCTGGAGGCTGATAGGTTCAGATGAGCAGTTGTTGTTCCAGTTATTTACTGTGGCATAACAAACTACCCCAAACTTACTGGCTTGAAAGAATGACCATCTAATTATGTCTCACAAACCTGTAGATCAGCATTTTGGGCAAGGCTAAACTAGCCATCTCTTCTCTACACAGCACTGACTGGCGTCCTTCAGTATTAGTCAACTAGCAGCTGGACTGGACTGGACTGGAGAATCCAAGATACCTTTACTCATATACTTGACATATAAGCTTATGCCCCACTTCTTTTCCAATGAATTCTTCAGATGTCTCCAGGGGGCCTCTCCAACAAGTAATCAAACTTCTTAACATGAAGTTCAGAGTTGTGAGGGGAAACCTTCCAAAAACAGGAAAGGAAGCTGCCAATTTCATAAGGACTGAGCAGGATACTAACACGGCATCACTTATGCCAAATTCTCTTGGTCAAAATAGTCACACAGAGTCTATCCAGATTCAGGGAGCAAAGGAATATCCCCCTCCCCTCCCATGTCATGATAAAATGAGTTCACAGAGCCCATGAGGGGCAGATAATTTCAAAGCCATACACAAGAATTTCTCCTGTAGTTCTCTTTGGAGTTAACTAACAGATACACAGAGGAGAATCAATTAATATGAATTAGAAGTAACAATGAACCAAATATACAGGAGGTATTATGTACATTAGAATGAAAAAGAGAATTCAGAAAACCTTAACTATTAACTGTGAAAACATTTCCCAGTTATAGTTAAATCAGAATCCTTTAATACATAAAGACACTGATGGGGACTTTTAAAAAAACCGAACATCATATATTCTCTGTCAATAAGGAGAAAACACCTGTTATATTTACATGTATCTCTACTCAGTTACTGGAGAAGGCAATGACACCCCACTCCAGTACTCTTGCCGGGAAAATCCCATGGATGGAGGAGCCTGGTAGGCTGCAGTCCATGGGGTCGCTAAGAGTCGGACACAACTGAGCGACTTCACATACACTTTTCACTTTCACAGATTGGAGAAGAAAATGGCAACCCATTCCAGTGTTCTTGCCTGGAGAATCCCAGGGATGGGGGAGCCTGGTGGGCTTCTGTCTATGGCATCACACTGAGTCGGACACGACTGAAGTGACTCAGCAGCAGCAGCTACTCAGTTACAAGCTCCTTGTAGAAATAAAATTTCTTCACTTTATTTTTTTGTGTGTGTTTTGATCGAAGTGAAACATGGTTTAAACATACACTTTATATCCAGTTTTCAAAGACTTAAATCTTATTCAACTTTGTTTACTACTACTGCATAAATGAGTCATCTGTGCACTCTGCCACAGATGAATAACATAAAACTTAGGTTAGCACGGCCCTTCACAATTTAACCTAATGCTGCTTTCCTGGCCTCATTTATCACCGATTTCTTCCCAATACCCTCTAGTCAAAGACTACCAGCAGTGAGTGAGTGAGTCTCTCAGTCGTGTCCGACTCTTTGTGACCCCATGGACTATACAGTCCATGGAATTCTCCAGGTAGGAATACTGAAGTGAGTTGAGTTCAGTTCAGTTCAGTTGCTCAGTCCCATCGTGTCGGACTTTTTGTGACCCCATAGACTGCAGCACGTCAGACTTCCCTGCCCATCACTAACTCCCAGAGTTTGCTCAAACTCATGCCCACTGAGTCAGTGATGCCATCCAACCACCTCATTCTCTGTCACCCCCTTCTCCTCCCGCCTTCAATCTTTCCCAGCATCAGGGTCTTTTCCATTGAGTCAGTTCTTCCCATCTGGTGACCAAAGTATTGGAGCTTCCTTTAGGATTGACTGGTTGGATCTCCTTGCAGTCCAAGGGACTCTCAAGAGTCTTCTCTAGCACCACAGTTCAAAAGGAATAATTCTTCAGCACTCAGCTTCAATGTCCAACTCTCACAGCCATACAAGAATACTGGAAAAACCATAGCTTTGGCTAGACAGACCTTTGTCAGCACTCAAGTGGGTAGCCATTCTGTTCTATAAATGAAGAAGTTGGGTTTATTATTGGTTGCAGTAAGCGAGATCAAATACCTAGAGGAACCCTCGGGATCTCAATAAGGTGTTAGAATTTATAGGATTTCGGCTTGTTTCCAGTGACTTTTACTATCTTAACTAATTTTACCTAGGAGGGAAAAAGACGAGTTTATGATTAACATTGTAATTGACAGAGAAGCAGAAATCCTATTGATGACATATGGTGATGTTTGGTCATTTTTGTGATTTGAACAATGTTCATGTTTTGTCTATGTTCATATGTAATAGAGTGATCTTATGTTCTTGAGCCATCACTTTGATGGGCATGTCCTCTTAATTTGCTTAGGTTCAGCAGAAGAGGACCAGCTCCTAGTCCAGGCTGGCCAGGATCACAGGCTGTTTTCTCTTCCGCACTCCCAACACGTGACACTAATGCTGGCCTTGAGTTTTCTCTGCCCTCTCTCCCTATTTCTGTTCCATTTAGTTCTCTATATTTCCAAGGGGGGCTTTCCTTGTGGCTTAGACAGTAAAGAATCTGCCTGCAATGCTGGAGACCCAGGTTTGATCTCTGGGATGGCAAGATCCCCTGGAGAAAGGAATGGCAATCCACTCTAGTATTCTTGCCTGGAGAATTCCAGGGACAGAGGAGTCTGGGGGGCAAGTCCGACAGGACTGAGCAACTACACTTACTTCCAGTAACCCTTCCCTTGGCATTTCAACTCAACGTTCTCTCTGAAATCCTTTGCACTGCATATTATTTGATTATTTGTTGTTATGCTTTCTTCACACATCTCAGAGTAGTAGTGCAAATTAGAGACACTTAGCATATAGTCACAAAAAAAGAAAAGGGAGAGGTTTATTTTCCTTTTCCATAAACTAGAACACACGTAAACTGCTTCGTTAACGTCAGTAAAATCGTTCTAGAAACAAGCCTAAAGAACTCAGCTCTAAAAGAGTCACTGCGAGAATCTGCTGCCAGACTACGTTTCCCACAATCCTTCAGGGCCGACAAGGCGCCTCGGTGCTATAAACTACAATTCCCACAATCCTCGGCGCGGCATTTTCTCGCGTTTTCCGAGCACTGTGCCGCATTTCCCATCTTCCCTTTCGATTCTTACACTTTGGGGAACAAGGTCGTGAGGAAGCAGCGAGGGTTCTGTGGCCGCCATTTCTTCCGCCTTCAGTCTCGATCTTTTGTAGAGCTTCCAACAGCGCTATGTTGGGACAGAGCATCCGGAGGTTCACAACCTCTGTGGTTCGTCGGAGCCACTATGAGGAGGGTCCAGGGAAGGTTAGTATGGAAGGGGCCTGCTTCGTTGGGTAGGGGGCACTTGGCCGCGACGGACTGAACTCCGAGGCGGACTGTGTGCCGTGAAGAGAGAAATGGGAAGCCAGGGTTTTGAGTTGGGACGTCGACTAGCTTTCCGCTTTCCCCAGAGACCCGGGAGAAAGTTCAGGAGTGTGACTGCGCGCTGTAGTGTAAATGAAGCCAGAGGCCTTGTCTCTCTCTAGCGCTCCCCCCATTTACCCTAGTGCCCTTCAAAATTCGGGGGACCTTAGAGCCTCTGACTGCAGGTATTTTGGCTTAAAACCTAGCTAAAGGTCACCGGCTTCGAAGTGAAGGTCATTTGAAAACTCGGGATTGTGAGGGCCTATGGTGTGGGGCTAGTCTTAAACTAATTGACGAAATTAGAAGTATTAACCGTCTTTGAGGTTGGTTTTAGCTTTAATTATAAATAGCTTCAAGCGGGTAGTTAGCTGTAACAGCCACCTGGAGTTACCCTGAGGCCTAGAAAGGGCGTAGAGAGATAGAGTCGAAGAGGAAAGCCAGGAATTTTTTTTTTTACCGTCTGGTGTTTGCGGTGAAGGTCAGATGATTCTAAAGATGTTTAAAAGTGCTATCTATGGTTAAGTTGCTCAGTATTCCATACATAGCAATGGTGGATCAGGATTGTTCCAGAGCTCGAGTATTTGACCAGACATATATAACCTGATTATATAAAAATTAGCGTTTCCTCTGTACTTATTTTTAATCTGTAAAATCAGATGGTTTGAAGTTCAGTATTTGTTGTTTGTTCTGTTTTGTTCCCAACAGAATATACCTTTTTCAGTGGAAAACAAGTGGAGGTTACTAGCTATGATGACTTTGTTCTTTGGGTCTGGATTTGCTGCACCTTTCTTTATAGTGAGACACCAACTGCTTAAAAAGTAACCCATGAGACAGGTAAATTTAATGGGTTTATAACCTTCACAGAAGTTTGTCCTTTATTCCTTTCTTCCCTTAACCACCCACTCCGTCAAAATCACAAATACACCCAAGTTAGGTGGGCATGTTACATTGGTGGAGACCGGTTAAACCTATAGACAAACATATCTTTGCCTGAAAGCCAGTGTTTATTGAATACTGCTGTTTTTAGGCACACCTAATATTAATAGGCTCAGATTGCTTCCCAGGCAAGACTGTGAGGTGTTAACGTGATTTAAGACCAAAAAAAAAAAAAATGTCAACTTGCATAGTATTCCTTAGCTAGCGGTGGTCATCAGGATTTCTATTCAGGCAGTCTTGTTCCAGAGCTGAGGTTCTTGACCAGGAAAAGTTCTAGTAAACTGATTTAATGTTCATCTGTCTTGAGGGTGGTATATGTTAATCTGTACATGAAGGAATCGTGTGTGCTGCAAGATTAGTAGAGTCCCTGAGTAAGAAGGAAATGGCAAACCACTCCAGTATTCTTGCCTGGAAAATCACATTGACGGAGGAACCTGGTGGCTACATTCCACGGGATTTCAAGAGTCAGACACGACTGAGCAACTAAAGCACCACTGAGTGAGAAGATTAATATTGTAATTAGAATTTTCATAAAAAAATAACACTCTAGGAGGTTCTGTGGGTTGGTTGGAATAAATTCCAGAATATACTTTAGAAAAGAAGGACTTCACTTGTCTTAGTTTAGAAAAGGGAGATGACTTATCCAAGCCATTACTTGCTGCATATGATGAAGCAAATCAGTATGAGTAAAATCATGATACTGTAAACGCTTTCTGATGCACCAGTCATAAATTGAAGGACAGACAATGCATTAATGAAACTGCATGATTTCTATTAAATGAGTTTTAAATGTCATTAATTTTTTTGTTTTTATTCACAGATAGGAAGAGGAACATATTAAGAGGTGCAGTCTCTTAAAAGGATCAAACCCTTGAACTCAGCATCCTAGATACGTTTGTAAATAAACTTATGGCATAAATCCTTATTGCCTCTTCTCTGAAATATGGAACATGATAATTGAACACGTGCTTACATTTTATTTGGGTAATAATGCATTATTAGTTTCTTAATTAAATATGTATTTGATTTAGCTTGTTTCTTGGTCTTAAATTCTGATTTTTTTTTTCGTTTCATGGGTCAGAAATTTGTCGGCAATTCATTATAAAAGAGAAGTGCAGACTTATCCTGTGATTTTTATTTTAAAGGGAGGGAAAAAAAGATATGTTTTTAATCTTTTTTTTTTTTTTTTTTTTTTTGCTTTGAAGGAGATTCACTTTTCTCCATGAGTGATAATTAGTTAAACATTAGGAAAATCAGTAGTGTATGGAGATTTAAGTTCAGGATCTTCATTTTCTTCCTCTGTACCATAACGTTGAAATTTTTGCTTTCATAGATGTGCTATTCACCAGTATTAGTCTTGTTTAGACTAAAAGAATATTTGAAATGAATTCTAATAGCATGTGAGATAATAAAGGAAATACTCCCTTTTTTTCTGATGCTTTGACTAGGAGAAATGGGTTGTGAGATGGCTCTGATTAGTAATTGTATCAGTGATAAGTCATAGTATTCTGTGGTTGGGGAGATTTTCTGTATAACATGAAGGATTCCTACCATTTTGAATTTTTTGTTTGAATCATTGGTAAATTACAAATTTAGCTGTCTGGGTTTTCTTGGTGGAAAGGGGACTAGAGCCTCCTTCCTATTTTGAGATTCATTGAGCTATATTAAACATTTTACATCCTGGCAAGTCCTAGGACCTGCTTTTTTTCTCCGCCCCCCCCCCCCCCCCCCCAATTTACAATTTGTATCAAGAGCCAAAGGTAACGGGTTTTATTTTACAGCAGGCTCAATGTAGAAAATGTCATTTATTAGATTTGTCTTTTTGAATTAAGTATTTGAGTGGTATACCTGAAGGAGAGAAAAATTGCCTTTAACTCTCCTGAAATAGTGCAGTTTACCCAATCCCCGTAAAGGACTTCAGTGGGCTGGCTCTTAGTATGGGAGTATATTGAATGATAGAGACTAGACAACTTTTTAGTTTTTGTATTGATGTTCTCCAGAGAAACAGCCAACAGCATGTGTCTATAGAGAGATTTATTTTAAGAAATTGGTTCTTGGCACTTGTGAATTTGTCAGGTCGACAGTCTGATGGGATAGACTGAAAGCGGGAGACACAAGAGTTGATGTTCCAATTGCAAACCATCTGCTAGGAGAATTTCCTCAGAAGTCCGTCTTTTTCTATTAATGCCTTCAACTAATTGGATGTGGCCTGCTCATGTGGAGAGGAAGTGTTACTGAAACTGAATGGTAATCTCAGGAATTCCCAGACAGTTTAGTGGTTATGACTTGGCATTTTTCACTACCCTGGTCAGGGAACTAAGATTCTGCAAGCTGCGCAGTGCGGCTGAAGGGAAGAAAAGAACTCTCATCCCCAAAAATACCTTCACAGAAATATCCAGAATAATGTTTAGACAGATATCTAGACACCCTTTCTCAGTCAACAACGTAAAATTAACCATTGCAATTTCACAGAAGTGTGTGATTCCATCCAGTTTAATCTTTTAAGTGTTGGCTTGAATTTTTAAAACCACGACAATTTTTTTTTTTCAATTTTATGTATTTTCCTCCACTGGTTTTCAGAATTCAAGCTGATATTTAAAACCACAAGATTCCCATAAAAATCCAGATTCTCTTATACAATTATGAGCTAAATGGGCCTGTACATATTTAGTGAAACTGCTAGGCCAAGTGTACCTTATGCAGAGGCTTCCCTAACCAGAATACCTGGGTAGGGAGAGGAGGGATTTTGGTTGGGGACTGCAACCCATTAATCATTTTTGTAGGGAGCTAATATTTTTGGTTACATAGTAAAGTTTTGGCCATCCTAGTGAAAAAACCTATATTTTGCTGTAGAAGCAGTACATATGGACTAAGGAATAAGATTTGATTCAAAACCAGGCTTGACCATGTTTCAGTTCAACTAGAAAGTATCTGCTCAGCTCTCGTATATGAAAAGTAACTATTTTAAGGTAGTTGTAAAGATTAAAATAGTGCTTAATTCCAAAATGAGTAGATGGAGGAAAGTCTAGCTACAGTTACAACCATCTGTCCAGCAAATTTGTGTGTGTTCAACTGTGTCCCAACCCAGGGATTAAACCCTCTCTTCTGAGTTGCCAGGTGCATTCTTTACCACTAGCGCCACCTATGAAGTCCAACAATACTTCAATCTTAGTGATGTCCCAAAATGCCTGGAGTCGTGGATATAAGTCTGATAATGTATCACCATCAGTAAAATTGGCTTCCTTGATAGCTCAGTTGGTAAAGAATCCACCTGCAATGTAGGAGACCCAGATTTGATTCCTGGGTTGGGAAGATCCGCTGGAGAAGGAATAGGCTACCCACTCCCGTGTTTGGGGCCTCCCTTGTGGCTTAGCTGGTAAACGAATGCACCCACAATGTGTGAGACCTGAGTTTGATCCCTGGGTTGGGAAGATCCCCTGGAGAAGGGAAGGGCTACCCACTCCAATATTCTGGCTTGGAGAATTACATGGACTGTATAGTCTGTGGGGTTGCAAAGAGTCAGACACGACCAAGCAATTTTCACTTTCATCAGTAAAATTATAGCTCCTTAGCATGGTATTCAGTCATTTTTCTGGTTTCAGTCACCCTGGATGATTCCTCCCTCTTCTCCCAAACAATACACTTAGGTTTCCAATACCCTGTAAACAGCTTCATAATTGCCTTGGCATGTACTGTAATCACTGATTCTTACCTCCTGCTTTCTTTGTGACTCATAATAAAGAATATGCTTGCAATGCAGGAGATGCAGGTTCAATCGCTGAGTCAGGAAGATCACCTGGAGAAAGGGAATGGCAACCCACTCCAATATTCTGGCCTGGAGAATCCCATGGACAGAGGAGCCTGGTGGGTTACAGTCCCTAGGCTCACAAAGAATTGGACACAACTGAGGGACTTAACACTTTCATTTTCACTTTCCTATCTTCCATCATTGTGTGTGTGCTCAGTCATGTCCAACTGCAACCCCATGAACTGTAGCCCACCAGGCTCCTCTGTCTATGGAATTTTCCAGGCTAGAATTCTGGAGTGGGTGCCATTTCCTACTCCAAGGGATCTTCCTGACATAAAGATTGAACCCACATCTCCTGCATTGGCAGATGTCATCTAGGAAACCCTATTTCCCATACCAGCTTGTAAATTTTGGAGACCAGGGAAGCTTTTATTTATTCATTTGTCCTACATATATACTTTTATGTGATCAGTAAACATTTATTGAGTAGATTATTGAATTGAAGCCAACAGTAGCAAATTTACCTTAAAACCCAGGCTTTCTAGTCTGTACACAGTGTTTTCTTCTGAAGAAAAATGAATTTTTCCCAGGTAACTATAGAGTTCTCCAATACAGTTGTTGCAGACTTGGTGAGTTTAAGCTCTTCTGCTAAAATGTAACTCAACTATGTCACTGACCACACTGTTTAGTCCATCTGATGTTCTTTGTAGGTACCCTTACTTGATTTACATTCTGGCCATAGCTGTTAGTCCTGTTTGAGACCAACATTTTGAGAAGCATTGGCTTAAAGGATTAGGGCTGAATATTGCCCTTTGTTAAATACATAGAATGAGCAAGAAACTTGCTCATTGCTTTCAGCCCCTGGAGTTTGAGGATTGTTACTGCAGCAAAGCTTAGCCTACCCTTTGTGAAATATTGGGTACCTCGTAAGATCTTGAAAAGGATTACTGCTCTATATCTCTGAATCTTTAATTGTAAAATTCTTTGTCAACTCAATATTATAAGGACTCTTCCAACTGGAAATGAGTTGCATTTATAATTACAAAGATGGGTATCATATGAAAGCATGACTTGGTAGTAAGGAGAGATCTCTTTTCAGCCATTCCCATGTGTGGACAAGGGTCAGAATGGAGGTAAATAGTTGTCAGTTTTCAAAGTGCTTTTTAAAGCAGCAGTTTTGAGTAGCTATCTACGAGGCATTTTCACCATGTCTCTCATTTTGATGGATCCCAATTACCCAATGGGCACCTTTGTAAAAAAGTCCCTTCTTCCAGGTGGACACAGCTTCATGCCAGAACACATTTGCCCCCTTGTCCAATCACCTTCATTGTATATTGTCCACTGAAAAACAGTACAACTGCATTTCTGTATAAAATCATATCAAATTTGGATTTTTCAGCTAAAATTCACCATTTGCCAGTTTTCCCAGATCTGACAAAAGACATATTGCAGTAATTGATACTGAATAATTATTTAAGATTTTAATGGCTCTATATTGTGGGTCAGCTGGTAAAGAATTTGCCTGCAACACAGGAGACCTGGGTTCGATCCCTGGGTTGGGAAGATCCCCTTAAGAAGGGAAAGGCTACCCTCTCCAGTATTCTGGCCTGGAGATTCCATGGACTGTCCATGGGGTGGCAAAGAGTCGGACACAACTGAGTCACTTTCACATCATTTAGGATAAACTTTATGTATTTTCTTTGTTGGATTCCAAAACTTGCTACAATGCCAGGTAAATATTAGGATTTCAACAGCTGTATTTAGATAGATTGGAGACAGGATGACTATCAGTCTGGTTTAATAGCATTTCCCCAGTATATGAGGAGCCAGTCAAGGAAATTCTTGATGCCTAGTAACAGGAGATGATCAATTAAATATCTATGTATTGATAAGCTTATCAGGCTTACATCTTACCCTTCATTGGTTCAAATTAATGCAATCAACAAAATTCTTTATGTTCTGACAGCTTTGCTCAATGCAGTTATATCTATAAATTATAATGAATGAAATCTCTTCATGCTCAAAAATCAATCACTTTTCTCAGGCAGGGTGTGTATTAAACTGAGTCATATGAAACTATTTCACGTTTTGAGCTATAGATGGCAATTTTCGATGGTTCCATGATCATAATTTCCCTTCTTAGCTACTGGCCACTCATAAAAGTCCTTTCCTCCATATACTTAACCTATCTGAGAAACCATGGATTTTCCCGCCACCAGAAATTTAAGTGGGTTGTGTACACTTCCCTGGTGGCTCAGACAATAAAAGCATGTGCCTGCAATGCGGGAGACCTGGGTTCAATCCCTGGGTCAGGAAGATCCCCTGGAGAAGGAAATGGCAACCCACCCCAGTACTCTTGCCTGGAAAATTCCATGGATGGAGGAGCCTGATGGGCTACAGTCTATGGGGTTGCAAAGAGTCGGACACGACTGAACGACTTCACTTTTTTTCTTTTCATACACTCCCTATGGGCTTCCCTGGTGACACAGAGGTAAAGAAACCACCTGCCAATGCAGTTAAATCCCTTTGATCCCTGGATCAGAAAGATCCCCTGGAGGAGGAAATGGCAACCCCCTCCAGTATTCATACCTGGAAAATCCCAGGGACAGGAACTTGCAGGCTGCTGTCCATGGGGCTACGAAATAGTTGGATGTGACTCAGTAAACAGCAACATATACTCTGTATATAGCAGAACTGAAACTGTTTAATCTGGGCATCATCATTATCAATTAAAGAACAAAATAATTTGAAATTCTTAAATGCTGCCTTTTTCCCTAATAGAGCTTTGGGGGACTTTGCTCTCAATTACAATACCAGCAATACATTTTGAGGCACAAAATTGGATGAGTACAGAAAGACTCTGGCTCACAGTGCTTCCTGGTGTGGAAATTGATACAAATTATCTGGGGGCGGGGAGGGAATGTTAGAATTTTAGAGGGGAAATTCTAGATATCTCCCAGGTTATCATAGAATAAAGAGAACTTCCTGCTATAGACAATGTGGCACTCTCAAAATTCCTATGTTGAAACCTGATCCCTAATGTGACAATATTTATAGGCAGGGCATTTGGAAAGTGATTACATCATGATACTGGAGTTCCATTTAGGGAATTAGTGCCCTTAAAAAAGAGATCCCATATGAAAAATTAAATCCAAAATTAGTCAGTCAACCAGAGGGGTTCCCAGGTAGACTAGTGGCAATGGATCCACCTGCCAGTGCCAGAGGCACAAGAGACACGGTTTCAACCCCTGGCTCTGAAAGATCCCCTAGAATAGGAAACGGGAACTCACTCCAGTATTCTTGCCTGGGAAATCCCAGGGACAGAGGAGCATGGTGGGCTAGTGTCCACAGGGCCGAGAAGAGTTGGGACACGACTGAGCAGTGGAGCATACTCACAGACCAGGAGGAGCTCTGCCAACCTATGGCAGCTGAGCCCAACAGGAAGATGAGCCCCTTTCTTTCCTGGCAAGGACTCAATTATAACCCTCCCAAATTCCTTTCAGTTCAATTCAGTCACTCAGTCATGTCCGACTCTGTGACCCCATGAACCGTAGCACGCCAGGCCTCCCTGTCCATCACCAACTCCCAGAGTCCACCCAAACCCATGTCCATTGCGTCGGTGATGCCATCCAACCATCTCATCCTCTGCCATCGTCTTCTCCTGCCCTCAATCTTTCCCAGCATTGGGGTCTTTTCAAATGAGTCAGCCCTTCACATCAGGTGGCCAAAGTATTGGATTTTCAGCTTCAACATCAGTCCCTCCAATGAACACCCAAGACTGATCTCCTTTAAGATGGACTGGTTGGATCTCCTTGCAGTCCAAGGAACTCTCAAGAGTCTTCTCCAACACCATAGTCCGAAAGCATCAATTCTTCAGTGCTCAGCTTTCTTCATATTCCAACTCTCACATCCGTACATGACCACTGGAAAAACCATAGCCTTGACTAGACAGACCTTTGTTGGCAAAGTAATGTCTCTGCCTTTTAATGTGCTGTCTAGGTTGGTCATAACTTTCCTTCCAAGGAGTAAGCATCTTTTAATTTCATGGCTGCAATCACCATCTGCAGTGATTTTGGAGCCCAGAAAAATAAAGTCAGCCAGCACTGTTTCCACTGTTTCCCCATCTAGTTGCCATGAAGTGATGGGACCAGATGCCATGATCTTAGTTTTCTGAATGTTGAGCTTTAAGCCAACTTTTTCACTCTCCTCTATCACTTTTATCAAAACGCTCTTTAGTTCTTCACTTTCTGCCATAAGGGTGGTATCATCTGCATATCTGAGGTAATTGATGTTTCTCCTGGCAATCTTGATTCCAGCTTGTGCTTCCTCCAGCCCAGCGTTTCTCATGATGTACTCTGCATGTAAGTTAAATAAGCAGGGTGACAATATACAGCCTTGATGTACTCCTTTTCCTATTTGGAACCAGTGTGTTGTTTCATGTCCAGTTCTAACAGTTGCTTCCTGACCTGCATACAGGTTTAAATCCTATTATATAGAACAATTGAAGCACTATGGACTGTGGAGTTACATAATGTATGATCAAGCTGCTCAAGATGGTTATTTTCTTACTCTGTACTTCCCCTGCCTGACCTGTGCCTGCTTCACCTATAACCCTCCTCACAATACTGACCTTCCCACATGCTTGCCTCCTGTGGCCCCAGCTGCTGATTGTTCTTATCAAAGGGGTGGTGAGGGGTGTGCTCTCTGCTGATTTCCCTGGCAACTAATGACCCAAACTGTCACCTATAACTGGCAGCCTCCCATTTCCCCCAGGAGCAAACACTGCCACCATGCCCTGCCTGCTGTTCACTGCACACGCTGGGGTGTAGCTCTCTGACCTTGCTTCAGGCATGTAAGCTCCTCCATCCATTAAACCATTGATGTCTTCATCCCGGATTCTTCCATCTTAAGGCTGAGCAAGTGCAGGCCTTGTAAGGCTGCAGTGTGCGGCCCAACAGAATATATGGAGTAAAAGAATCAGCAGCTTCAGGTGAGGTGAATTACAAAAGTTTTTCCTCAGAATTCACTCAGTAAGTAAGTAAGTAAGTGTTAGTCGCTCAGTCGTGCCCGACTCTTTGCGACCCCATGGACTACAGCCCACCAGGCTCATCTGTCTATGAGATTTTCTAGGCAAGGATATTGGAGTGGGTTGCCATTTTCTTCTCCAGGGGATCTTCCCAACCCAGGGATTGAACCCAGGTCTCCTGCACTGCAGGCAGATTCTTTACCAACTGAGCTACAAGGGAAGCCCTCAGAATTCACTCACGTAGCGTGTAAAGACAAGAAAGAACTGACAATGATGAAAAGTGTCCCTAGTGACTAGCGTAGTCGTTGGTAAACAGTAAGTACTCAATATTTGTGGAAGTGAATTATATTGAAGAATATTCCAAATATAGAAATGAGTGTCAATTTAATTTAAGATTTCAGGAAGTGTGAAGAGGACTTTGGCTTAACTGAGTACCCTAAAATGAGACCAGATAAATATGTGTGGCAAAGAGGAAAGGCCTTGGTGGGGTGGGGATGGGAACCAGGAGCAAGGCTGAAGTGGCAACTTGAGGTCTAGGACTGATGGTGGGTGTCAGCTCTTTACAAAGCTGAGCTTGTGGGTTACAAGAGTAATATTAATTTGTCACTACCTGCCTGATGGCCTAGTAAGAAGAGAAACTGGAAAGAATAACCAGGAAGAAGTAATCTGAGGGTTTAGTTAGGGTTAGAACACGAAAAGTGGAGGGGTATTCAATATAAGATAGCTTCATAATGAAATACAGGAAAATAATGCTTCCCATTGTTTCCAGTTGTTTTGAACTTGTCATATCTACCTGCTTTATTAAATTCTTTAGCAATTCTGTTATACCATGTACCTGTACAAAATGCAAAAACTGAGTCTTTACATTGTGAATTGAGAAGGAAATCAGAATACAAAGTTCTCTAAGAGGCCAGTCAATGTGAAAAGTATTTTGGTTCTTCTATCTCTACAGTTAATTAATTCTGGTCTTAAAATCTTAAGTTCTCAACATTGTAAGACCTGTGGTAAAGTCTTTTGATGTCTTGAATACTTAGCACTTTCTCTGGCATTATAAAATAACTTTATAGTACAGTTAATCAAGTGACAGTAAGAGGCAGTACTCTACAGAGAGCTCATTTTAATATTTAATAAGATGAATGTTGAACTCTAAAGTTTAAGGCAGTTCTATTTGCATATGTACATAGGATGTCAGTACTCCATCAAAGTGAAACTCTAGTACCCTTCCCAAGGCATTGCTTGACAGACATTCATTCATTCGTTCCATTCAGTGTCTATTTAAGTCCTGTGTTTTAAGGTATAGTTAGTGATCTTTAAGAACACTATGTAAAGCAGAATTAGCCAATCACAGAAGAATAAAAACTGTATGATTCCAATTATGTGAGCTCTCTAAAATAGTCAATTCATAGAACCAGAGAGCAGAATGGTGGTTGCCAGGGTGAAAGGGGTGAGGGGGAAATGGGGAGTGCTAGTCGATGGGCATAAAAGTTCATAAAGGTTAGTAAGTTCTAGAGATCTATCATAGAACGCTGTGCCTATAGCTAACAATATTGCACACTTAAAAATCTATTAAGTGGGTAGATCTCAATGATATGTTCTTACTATAATAAAGTAATTTTTTTAAAAAATTAAAAAAAAAAGAAAAATACTAAGAGGAGCAAGATGATATTTCCCATCTTTCAGGAAAGATAGATACTTATGCACATGAATACAAAGTAGGATAGAATAAGTACTGGAAATAAGGCTCAAAAAGGACTGTGAAAGCATTGGGGAGCTGGGAACCTAGGGTATCTGAGACAATTTTGTGGAGTTTGGTTGAGCCTTACAGTATGGGCAGAATTTGAGGTCATAGAGATATGGAAAATAGGATGGGTCATACAGGTATAGAGCATATATTTACATGTATTGATATAGATAAACACACATACATATATTTATATAGAGGTTTACATGTATTACACAGATATGTTTATTTATAGGAAATTCCTTAAGCATTCCTCTTTAATGCTCAAGGTAAACTTTTTGTTTATTTTACAGGTGGTTTAAAGCAATGCAGAAAGATATTACTTAGGTATAAACATTAAATCTCAAAATTTGGAATACTAAGCCACTAAGCTCTGGTTGTTATGACAACATATTTTGTATAGTTTGTAAGCAGTGATGATAGACTCCAAAAATATCACATTGTTAGAAGGAGTCTTGAGACAAAACTGTGGACTTCTGTGCCCTGGAATCAAACTGATCTTCAATTTGCAAATGTGAAAAACTTACAAAGTACCAAACAGAAAAACATGTTAAGAGAATTTTAAAAGGCTAAAATTCAGCTTCTAAAATGTATACTATGAGAAATAAAACTGATCATTAATAAGGAATTGAAGCAAGAGTTGCAAATTTAGAAATAATTTTTGGCCACATTTGTTTTTATTTTGTGTCTATACTCATAGAAATATATATCTTTGAATTGCTCTCAAGGATAATTTAAGCAGACACTTCAGTATTTTAACTTTTTAATCTGTGTGTGTGTGTGTATGTATTCACATGTATATGTCTTATACTTATTTCAAAAGAATGAATAAGAAAATTGATGGGTCTCTGAGTACATTAAGAATTTCCTAGGGAAGGGAGACTATGGTCTGAAACAATGAAATATTGTAATCACACCTAGGATGTGGTAGAAACAAACTAGTTGGTCATTTCAGACTGTGTTTCATGAGAGGTATATACCAAGAGGTATATAGCAGGGTCTTTTTCTTTAGAAAAGCCCCTGATGCTGGGAAAGATTGAAGGCAGGAGGAGAACAGGACAGCAGAGGAAGAGCTGGTTGGATGGCATCACTGGCTTAATGGACAGAAGTCTCTGCAAGCTCTGGCCGATGATGAGGAACAGGGAAGTCTGGCATGCTTCAGTCCATGGGGTTGAGAAGAGTCAGACATGACTGAACTATTGAACAACAACAACAGATATACCAATATGATGACTGAATGGGTCCAGAAACTAGACATCACATTTAATCATTCAATTGTGCCATTTTATTTGTGTTCAGTTCAGTTCAGTTTGTGTAGCGGTAAAAAAAAAAAAAAAAAAAAAAATCACATAAGACTGACTTACAAATGAGAATGACAGTTTATTGGTGCAGACGTAGTATTCTGCACATACCTTCTTAGGAAGACTTACTGGAGAGATTAAGTTATTATAAAAGTGTGCTTTGCTTGTTAAAGAAAATAAAATTTTAAAACAAAATAATTTTGGTATCAGATTATAAAGTACAGTGAAGTGAAAGTGTTAGTCACTCAGTCGAGTCCACCCACCATGGCCTGTAGCCCACCAGGCTCCTCTGTCCATGGAATTCTCCAGGCAAGAATACTGGAGTGTCTAGCCATTCCCTTCTCCAGGGGATCTTCCCAACCCAGGGATCAAACCCAGGTCTCCTGCATTGCAAGCAGATTCTTTACTGTCTAAGCTACCAGGGAAGCCCATAAATTTCAATACATCTAGTTTTAATATTCAAGATCAACTAATGCTAACTGAGAAATAACTACCGCATTTTGGGTTCTTCAAACATCTGTTGTATGCTCTACCATAGTACAAGAAGGAATTAATATTTCTTTTCTTTTTATAATATATTATGCAGTAAACTGAGCTGTTAATGTTATTAACTGAGATGAAAATATTTTTATGTCAGTATATTTTGTTACCTTTTTATGCTCTTACTGATTTTCCTTCACTCAATCTTAAAATTGGCCCTTGTTCCTGATTATGACTGTGTGCTTAGCATTTCCAGAGAGCCTTTGCCTCTTCAGGATGTTCTGTTAGCAGTAGATTGAGCAAAGGATTTACTAAAATGCATCTAATAAAGCTATGAATGTTGATGGCACAAGGTTCTATGTCTCAAAGAAAGAATGCATATTAATGAAACTAAAAATATAGCTCATTCTAATCTTTTGTGTATAAGGTGTTTTTCCAGTGGTCATGTATGGATGTGAGAGTTGGACTATGAAGAAAGCTGAGTGCCAAAGAATTGATGCTTTTGAACTGAGGTGTTGGAGAAGACTCTTGAGAGTCTCTTGGACTACAAGGAGATCCAACCAGTTCATCCTAAAGGAGATAAATCCTGAGTGTTCATTTTAAGAACTGATGTTGAAGCTGAAACTCCAATACTTTGGCCACCTGATGCAAAGAGCTGACTCATTTGAAAAGACCCTGATGCTGGGAAAGATTGAAGGCAGGAGGAGAAAGGGATGACAGAGAATGAGATGGTTAGATGGCATCACCAACTCAATGGACATGAGTCTGGGTAAATTCCTGGAGTTGGTGATGGACAGGGAGGCCTGGCATGCAGTGGTCCATGGAGTCGCAAAGAGTTGGATACGACTGAGTGATTGAACTGAACTGAACTGGTGTTTATTTTATAATTGAGAGTATGGGGAGGACTGATGACATGTTATAAACAGGCAAGTTTAGGAATATATAGGCAAGAATTTAGTAGTATTGTTAAACAACTGAACTTAATCTTCAAAATGACATTATGGCATATATAGTCATTCATTCACTCATTTAACATATATTTGTTGCATACCTACTAGGTTCATTGTATTGATCTAAGAGCTCACATCAGTGAACAAAACAGAGTAAAATCCATGCTTTTGTTAAGATTACATATCAAAGGGCAAAGAGAGATAACAAATATTTACCATAATAAGCAAATTGCATAATGTCTTAGAAGTTGAAGGGCCAGGGGGGGAAAAATAATAGAACTGGGGCAGAGTGATTGTGGGTAGGGTATGGAGAGGTAAGTTGTAAGTTTTAAAAAAGTGATCAATGTAGGCTTTATTGACAAGTTAACATTTAAGCAAAAACTTGAGATATTTGGAATAATAGTGTTCTTAAGGAAGGAGTTTGTTTTTTGGGTTTAAGGAACAGCCAAGATGTCAGAGTAGCCAGAGCAAAGCAGTGAGAGAGTCTACTTAGAGAGAGGTCACGGGGGACGAGGGCAGGTAGAACCTTGTCAGCCTTTGTAAGAACCATGTCTTATACTCTGAATGAGAAGGGGAGTCCCTGGATCGGTTTAGATGTGAGAAGTCAGAGAGCAGACAGTAGGGAGCAAGATTAGAAGCAAGAGGCAAAGGAGAAGCACATGGCAGTGTTCGGATGAAGAATAATGATAGAGACTTGGAGAGATATATTTTGAAGGTAGCGCTAACAGGATTGCTTGAAAAGGATTTCCTAGCAAATTACCTGTTAAAGGATGAGAGATAGAAGGAAGATACTTTTTAACATATCAAGAAACTGTGGCTCAGAGAGTACACAAGTGTGTCCAAGGATTTGTACCTATTAAATGATATATGGACATTTACATTCATGTCTCCCCTTGCCACAGCAGCTCTTAGTCACGTAGGGTAGGGAAGGAAGGAAGTGGAGGGATGCTGTACAATGACACTCCCTCCCCTCCAAAATAAGTTATCTTTTGTAGATAATTTCTCTTTTTATGTCTCTACACCCTCTGAGTCTCACTTATTTCTCTGTTTTTCTCAGATAGTATTTTGTCAGATAGTATTTTGTCAGATAGTATTGTCTCCTCTTCAGTTTTCAATATATCACTTAGCATTTGAATCTTATCAAGGCTAAGATAAATACTCTTATTTTGAGCCAAACCTATCCTGATAACATAATTATGAGAGAAAAAAAAATAAGCTATTGAAAAGGTTCTGTCAAAAGTCTTAGAAGGAAAATACTTCTTATTTACTTTCAATTTTTGATATGGAAATTAGCATGTGCTTTTCATCCATAAGTATATTGTTTATATGTCAATTAAATTCACAATACCTACAAATACTTTAACTATCCACTATTAAGAGCTGGAAAATTATAACTAGGCATGCTTCAGATATTCATTTCTAGATGTCCAACTAAGTTACAGGTGAAAAAACAGCATGTGAAATGCCATAATAATGTGCATAACTGATATAAGAAATACAGTCACTATTTATTTACCTCAGTTTTTTGAGTATATGGATTTTATGGGAGGAAAAAATATTACTTTTATTATTTTCATTGGCAAGTCTAATCTCAAGGCAGAATATTAGAGGTTTAAAGACAGACCCCTGTGGCTCTGTATTGATGAGCCAAATTCAAAATGAAAAGACTAAAGTGAAGGACAAGTTCATGTTGTTTCATGCTGTGTTCTGCTAGGCTTTCTGTTTACAAAAAGAGGAATCTTTGGCACAGGGTACACCAAAGTTTCATGTTCATAAAACCCTGATTCCTTAAGAGAACCTCATGTCTCCCTTCAAGCCTGAATTAGAATTTACATTAGAAAGATATTTTCTACAGCTGGTGTTTAGATCTCTGTTTAGTTTCACTTAATGATATAATAATTGCCTTAGCTTGAGAGTTTTAGCCTTTAAAGGGAAAAAAAAAAAAATCAAACTTTCTCTTGGTCCTTTAGATACCAATTCCAATTTAGAGTCAGTTTGAATGACAACTGCTGGAGGTCATCACTGGAGAAAAGTATAGTAAAAGTGACAGTGGAAGCCAAGCCTGGGGAGGTAGTTGTCCCCTGAAGGCACATTCTAGGTCAAGACCATGCAGTTAAGTTACTCTAAGTTACAATACTAAGACTGTGTCAGACTCTAAGGAGTCAGCGGCTGAAATTTTCAGAGGCTGAAAATTTTTCAGCCTCTTCTAGAGACTGGCTTTTTCAGAGTTTATCCAAGGAAGTTCCCTTCCTTCACTAGAAGCTTACTACTGCTTTGAGGCTCCCTCACATTGAAACATATCAGACACTTGTTAGAAATATTTGAATTGATACGTAGACACCTTTGGATAACAAGTCCTTGAAAATCATTGTAATGCTTTTGGATGAATACAATACAAAACCCTTAGTCTGACATGCTTAACCCTCAAATATATATATATATGCAGGCTACCTTTTCAGGCTCGTATTTTCTGTTTTCTTATAACTATGCTTTTCTTTTGCCAGATTAGTCTGATCTTTAACCCTTTTATTATTCAGACGAGGCTTGACCATCATAAAGGTAGGGAAGTAAAATTTCTCTGGATTTGTCAGTGCTCCTGCTGCCTTTTACGTTCTAAGGGAAGGGAAAACAGAAAGTTAGAGAATGTCTGTTTTCACTCCTCTTAGCATATAAAAAGCATTTTCTCATACCACAAAAATTAGCTTTGTAGTCACTTACCTAGTTATGAAACTCTTATCTTTCAAGACCAATAGGTTAAAGCCTGGACTATGTCCCTAGCCTAAGTCCCAAGGTACCTGGAAGACTAGAGGGCTCTCTCAGGGATTTACATGTCAAAAAGGGATAAAGATCCAGAAGTTGAAGACCTCTCTAGATAGGTGGGTTTTAAAAGCTGAAATCTGGCTCAGCTATTTGACTTCCAACATTCCAGTCTAAGGTAAGGACTAAGGCAAATGGGGCCCAGTGTATTTATTATATACTGTGAGGAATTTACTGAGAAATTCATCTCTGACCCAGAACACCTAATGTGTGCATTCCAGATAAAATGAATAAAAGGGGACATTGAAAATGTAACAGTAATGAAACAAAATAATCCCCAAATCAAATAGCTTAACAAAACAAAACAAAAAATTTTCTTCCTCATGATGATTGATTATTCATTAGGTTGGCTGGGAGAGGTCTACTTGTTCAGTGACCCCAAATGACAAAGATTATGTCCTCTCACGGCACCATCACCACAGTAAAGTTCTAGGACTTGCTGTGGCAGGGAACAAGAATGCAGGAGAGGCGGTGTGGAAGACACAAGTGCCAGGCTTCTACCAAAAGAGTTGTATCACTTTTTTTTTTTTTTTTTTTTTTTGAGTTGTATCACTTTTGATCAGACGTCATTGGCTAGAACAAGTTACATGGCCCTGCCTAACTACAAGGAGGCTGGGAAATCTTGGGGAGGATGTGAAAATTAATATGTTGTAAGTATCTAGACTGTATCTTGGCTCCATACTGAATGTTACACGGGCTCTTGACAAATAGGAAAATAGAGTATTAATCTAAGCAAAGGCGAACCCAAGATCTTTAATTTTTCCCTTGATGAAACTCTCCACCCTCTCAACCCCTTAACATATGACAAACTTTCATTTCCTGTCAAGTCCCGATCACACATTTGGAATACTGACACTTGTTAAAGTTCTTGCTGAAGGACTACCATTGAATCCTAATCTGAGGTGGCACTGGTGGTAAAGAATTTGCCGGCTAATGCAGGAGACACAAGAGACGCAGATTCCATCTCTGAGTGGGGAAGATCTCCTGGAAGAGGGCATGACAACCCATCCCAGTATTCTTGCCTGGAGAATCCCATGGTCAGGGGAGCCTGTCGACTTACAGGCCATAGGGTCACAAAGACTTGGACATGACTGAAGCAACATAGCACACATGCTGGCAAAGTGTGGGATCATGAATTTCAAGAATGGCTTAATTTTTGTTCCGACCATATTTCTCTATCACATTGCTGCTCAATTTCTTTTTGTCAACTGATCAATACATAGCTTTGTTTTATGTGTGTTTTTGTTTAAAGATAACCTTATTAAATACATATCATTGGTTCATTAGCATTGAATGCAAGAGCAACAACACTATAATTCATGCTAAACAAGTGGAGAAGGAAATGGAAACCCACTCCAGTATTCCTGCCTGGAAAATCCCATGGATGCAGGAGCCTGGTAGGTTACAGTCCTTGGGGTCGCAGAGTCGGACACAACTGAGTGACTTCACTTCACTTCAAACAAAGTTTATCTAAAAAATATATTTTCCTGTGAGGTACAGCACAGCTTTCCTAGTTCAGGAACACTAGACAGTACTTCAGCATATCTTGAGGGCTATATTAGGCAAAATCATCAACACAAAACACAAAAATGCCAAAAAACATGGCATTTAATAGCTCCCCCACCAAAAGGACACTTTTTTTTTTTTTTACAGTGTGATATTTGAAACCAGGCGGTGTCATCTTGTAACTCAGCTGGGAATATGTACATCCTGCAATTCAAAAGTTTTGACACTTTGTGCATGTCTATAAATGATGTGAACATGCCATGAGTATTGATTTTGAGGTTACAAATACACTAAATTTTAAGTATAGAATCCACAAATAATGAGAATTGACTCTGTTTGCAAAGACACTGAAAATGAAATAGACACCACCATTGCTGGGTATAGGTAACCACGCTTTGCCCTTTCTCTGGAGTTAAAAGCAGAAACTGAACAACTTTGGTGAGACATTTTGTGAACTGATTCAAAACAGAGAAGTTTTAGGCTAGATGATTTCTAAAGTCCCTACAAACGCTGAGATTTTAAGACTTTGTTTTGTGCAGATTATATACCAGAATATCAAGCCTAAAAGATGCCTTTGACCTCAGATTTTTTAAATAAAATATTTTTAATAATTAGCTGAGTTTTTAAGTTGTCATATAATTATAAGTTTTCTTCAGAAAATAAATGCCTTCTACTGGCAATA
This sequence comes from Dama dama, assembly GCF_033118175.1. Classification (NCBI taxonomy): domain Eukaryota; kingdom Metazoa; phylum Chordata; class Mammalia; order Artiodactyla; family Cervidae; genus Dama; species Dama dama. The sequence goes on from NC_083689.1 coordinate 87,515,686, forward strand.
GTTTAGTTGTTGTCTTGATCTTCAAAGAGAATGTTATAGAATAATGGGGAGGCTTACACACACACATACACACAACTCTATAGGTTGTACAGTAAAGTACTTAAGATTACATTTAAATTCACATAATCAAATGAATATATTCTAATAATTTCCCTGGAAGAGCTGAACTAAGTGTCTTTTATAGCCTGCTGTGCTCTAAAAACTTCCTTTGTCCTTAAAACTCTTTTCTTTGGATTATTTCAGGAGAGTTTATAAATCCAAAGGAAAGTGAGTCTCTACTTTTTTTCTTAAACTTTCCTTTGGCCTCAAAATAATGACATTCAGTTTTCTTTTTATAAGATTCATATAACAGTTCTTCATGAATTCCCTACTCTAAAACTTAGATCTGCTACTCACATTAAAGGCTTGTCTCACACACCAGCTATTAAAAAACACAGTTATGAGTGTGCACATGTACAGTGTGTTCAGTGAGGGCAAGCCTTACGTCCTTGTGTCTACCACTTCATTCTCACCGCCTTACAGACTGCTTGCACACATGCTAAGTTGCTTCAGTCTTGTCTGCTCTCTGTGAGCCTGTGGACCATAGACCGCCAGGTTCCTCTGTCCATGGGATTCTCCAGGCAAGAATACTGGAGTGGGGTGCCATGCCCTCCTCCAGAGCATCTTCCCTACCCAGGGATCAAATCCGCATCTCTTACATCTCCTGCATTGGCAGGTGGGTTCTTTTCCACTAGCACTACCTGGGGAGCCCATATACGGCTTACTACTGATCAAAAAATATCTCTGGAACAAAACAATGAGAAAACACAAGAATTCAATGTGTAAATGAAATGGAAAACAATTACAGATGGAAAATTGTCACATGATGCCATTTTTCATCAAACAGAAGAAAATCCTCCGTTGGCAGTGATATTTAGGACACATTACTATCCTGAATATCATTGTTTAGGAAAAGATCTGAGTGTGGGTCTCAGCCAGACTTTTGCTAGTGTGGCAAATCATATTATCTGAAGATCTACACACAAATACATAATCCATGCCACAATTTTACTCTATGACATTGACCCTCCTCCTCCAAATATTGCCATCTATGTTCCTTTCCCCTTGAACCTGAGCAGGAACTTTTAACTGACTTCATCAATAAATCTGGTGGAAGTCAAGGTTGTAAAAGGTGATACATTCTGTCTGACTCTCACTTTCTTGGGACACACACCTTGGGAGTTCTGGGACAATATATAAGAAACCTTTCACCTTAAATCACCATGCAGGAGAGATCATGTGGACAGACTACAGAGAGATGGCAAAAGATGCCCAAGGCCCCAGTAGGTTTGGTGACCAACTTTTTGACTCTTCCCAGGTCAAATGCATGATGTAAGTAAATAAAGCTGAAACAGAACTGAACAACTGAGCTTCTCGAAATCATGACCCATGAAAATCATGAGATGAATGATTATTGATATTTTAAACCACTAAATCTGGGGGTAATTTTGTACATACACATCACTGTGATCAAAACAGCTTGGAAGGGCAAAAGGAACAACTTCCAAAGCTCTAAGAGTGGGGGCGCAATGTGAGATCCTGTAGATTTTACTGATGAAAAGTCCTAATGCCACACCATTGTTGATTCTCTAAAAATCCAGAGTTTTGCACCCAATTTTCAAGTGTTGTCTCTTAGGAACTAACTTAAAATTTCAGTACTTTATGTAAGTTATCCGTATTTTAGTTTCGTGTGTGTGTGTGTGTTTGTAAACCTGGGATAGATTTCAAATATATATCTAAGGGTATAAACTTAAGGGTACAGAAGTGCATGAAAGAAACAAAACTTATAATGAAAAGTTCTATGTCTTGATTGAAATTAGAGTTGTCTCTTTAATTTCTCAAGCATTCCAAAGAAGTCCATTTTTGCTTCTTTGCAGTAGGATGGACTTTGATGGAAAAATTGGCTTCTTATTTAAAAAATAGTTCAAATTAATAGTTCTTTCTATTTTGCATCAAATGGATACATTTTTTGTTCTACTCAAGTCTTCTCAGCCCACATACTCCATCAACATTCTTTTTTATTTTTTAAAAGCTGTTTCTGATGGGTTATTATCTGAGAGTGGATTGGTAGAGATTCAAATTAGTAGTTTCTTAACTCCAAAAATAATTTCTTTTCATAGTACTTTTGCTGCTTTTGAATTTGTTATATCAAGATGTACCTCTTAAATCCATTTTCACAAAGTAAATATATTTTTTTACTAATAATTACCTCCAGCTAATTCTGTCACTAATTTATTTCTGATGGCTAAAGGAAAAACAAACAGACATAAAGACCATGGGACAAAAAGATAGAGACTTGAATGCAACAATACTTGCCATCAAGCAGGGAATTCCATTCAGCACCGAATCTAGATTCCAAGTTTCAGAGGAAGAGATATGGCTAGGTCTTTTAAAGCCAAACTATCTCAGTCTCATTTTAGGAAACAATGTTTCCAAAAGTTGCAGACTAGATAACCAATAAATGGATTTGTCAATGGTTTGATGGGAAGGTGGCTTCTATATCAATACTTCCAGGCACGGTACCCACCTAAGGAGGATGGTGTCCAACTGCCTCTACTCCATGTGTGATCATTTCAGGATTTTGACTATAGGTAGAGCTGCACCACTGTCAGCAAATGAAGTGCCAGCTAATAGTTGAACAGCTGTGTTAGATGTTGGTTCAGTTTCAGTTCAGTCGCTCAGTCATGTGTGAATCTTTGTGACCCCAGGAACCGCAGCACTCCAGGCCTCCCTGTCCATCACCAACTCCCAGAATCCACCCAAACCCATGTCCATTGTGTCGGTGATGCCATCCAACCATCTCATCCTCTGTCATCCTCTTCTCCTCCTGCCCTCAATCTTTCCCAGCATTGGGGTCTTTTCAAATGAGTCAGCTCTCCACATCAGATAGCCAAAGTATTGGAGCTTCAGCTTCAACATCAGTCCCTCCAATGAACACCCAAGACAGATCTCCTTTAAGATGGACTGGTTGGATCTCCTTGCAGTCCAAGGAACTCTCAAGAGTCTTCTCCAACACCATAGTCCAAAAGCATCAATTCTTCCGCGCTCAGCTTTCTTCATATTCCAACTCTCACATTCATACATCACTACTGGAAAAACCATAGCCTTGACTAGACAGACCTTTGTTGGCAAAGTAATGTCTCTGCTTTTTAATGTGCTGTCTAGATTGGTCATAACTTTCCTTCCAAGGAGTAAGCATCTTTTAATTTCATGGCTGCAATCACCATCTGCAGTGATTTTGGAGCCCAGAAGAATAAAGTCAGCCACTGTTTCCATTGTTTCCCCATCTAGTTGCCATGAAGTGATGGGACCAGATGACATGATCTTAGTTTTCTGAATGTTGAACTTTAAGCCAACTTTTTCCCTCTCCTCTATCACTTTCATCAAGAGGCTCTTTAGTTCTTCACTTTCTGCCATAAGGGTGGTGTCATCTGCATATCTGAGGTTATTGATATTTCTCCTGGCAATCTTGATTCCAGCTTGTGCTTCCTCCAGCCCAGCGTTTCTCATGATGTACTCTGCATGTAAGTTAAATAAGCAGGGTGACAATATACAGCCTTGATGTACTCCTTTTCCTATTTGGAACCAGTGTGTTGTTTCATGTCCAGTTCTAACTGTTGCTTCCTGACCTGCATACAGGTTTCTCAAGAGGCAGGTCAGGTGGTCTGGTATTCCCATCTCTTTCAGAATTTTCCACAGTTTTTTGTTATCCACATCATCAAAGCCTTTGGCATAGTCAATAAAGCAGAAATAGATGTTTTTCTGGAACTCTTTTGCTTTTTTGATGATCCATTGGATGCTGGCAATTTGATTTCTGGTTCCTCTACCTTTTCTAAAACCATCTTGAACATCTGGAAGTTCACGGTTCACGTATTGCTGAAGCCTGGCTTGGAGAATTTTGAATATTACTTTACTAGCGTGTGAGATGAGTGCAATTGTGAGGCAGTTTGAGCATTCTTTGGCATTACCTTTCTCAGGTTATCTGGTGTAAAAGAACAGTATGTGGTCCAATATACTTTTCTGTTAGTGTTCACATGAGGGCCATCTTTGGACCTAATTTCAGCAACTATTGGTAAAACCTTTTGTCATTACCACATATCTCCCTCTGATGGCTGATCTCTCTGTCCTACAGAGTTAAAGCCTGTTGGTGAGCCAATAATGAAATATGTGAGTTATCATGTAGGTTCAGTTCAGTTCAGTCACTCAGTCATGTCCAACTCTTTGCAACCCCATGAACCACAGCACACCAGGTCTCACTGTCCATCAGCAACTCCCGTAGTTTACCCAACTCATATCTATTGAATCGGTAATACCATTCAGCCATCTCATCCTCTGTCATTCCCTTCTCCTCCCACCCTCAATATTTTCCCAGCATCAGGGTCTTTTCAAACGAGTCAGCTCTTCGCATCATGTAGGTAAAAAGTTGGAAATAGCTAAATGTGGACCTGATAATTTGGCAGTTAGAATAGAGCTTCATCAAAGGAAAATCTAATTTAAAAAATCAAGTAAGTGCCTTTATGAAGAGGACAGAGGAGACATTTCTTCATTTAACTCCTTATCCTTTACCTAGAAACTGCTTCAGCTCCTCTTCATGTTAGACTGGCTGACTTCCAGGCTTACTCTGATCAGTCATTTCTTTTTTTCAGGGAAAATGAATGTAGTTCTTAGTTTCTGAACTTCCAAAGCTTAGTTTCTGGATGTATAAGAATAATTTAAGGAATCCTTCAAAGAAATGTTGTCATCCTAAGTGTAATTTTCCTGTTACCTGCTGGATGCCACTCACAGTTTTCACTTATACAATGCCATTTTAAGAGCACTTTCCTTGGAATGCATTCTCAAAACTTTTCTACATCTTTCAAAGGAAAGAACATATTAATTAATGTTCAATGGTAATATTAATTAGGTTTCTCTTTAGGGAATTACAAGAAAAGCTTAGACATTTTTATAGGTATAGAAAGGCCTGTAAGAATAAATACAGAAGAAAATTTAAAAAGTAGATCAATCAGAAGCTGGGAGAAAATAAGTGTCATCAAAAAGAAAATTTAGAAAATGTATCAAAAAAGATCAAGAGGGAGATTGTATAATTAGGACCAGCAATATTCCCTTCCATTTCATCACTTTCCTTCCACTTAGATCTGAAGGGATTCTGTTTGCCGATTAGGATTAAAAGCAGAGTTAAATTTGGAGACTCGAGAAATAGTTTAGGTTGCTAAGGAAAGGAAATGAATAATCAGTGGTATACAGAATTACATGGCAGGTTTCTGAATATTAGAATTTACTATTCAAAAATAAAAAATATTTGGAAAAAGCAGAGTATAGTGTGTATAAATTAAAGCTAAGTATCTTTTTTATGAGAACCTCCTGATTCTATTCTTTGCCTTTTTAAACTTGGGATGTGTATTATTATGTATTGATTCATTAATTTATAAGGACTTCTGTCTATTAAGGAATTAACCTTTTGTCTTTCATACCATTTATGTAAAGCAGTCTGAAGTGTTTATCTTAGAATCCTAATGAGGAAATAAATGTGAAACACTAGATTCTATTATAAAAGAGAAAGAACTTACTGTTAACAAAAGACGCTTACGGTTCCCAGTTTCTACCATCTTCTGTTTTCCTGTTAGGAATAAACTTTAACCAAAGTTTTCCCCAGCAACTCTGTTATCTTTGGAATTAAAACAATTAATTAAATGGGTTTAAATTAATTAAATTTAAATGGATTTAAAACCTTGTTCTTAATTGGAAATCAACTGGTTTTGGATAGATCAGAAACTAAATGGTAGCAGGACATAATCAAAGGAAATTTAAATGGTAAAACTTGTTTGTTCCCTTTCAGTCTGATAAAGAACAGCATTAGGTGAAGGTATGCCTGGAAAATATTGCACAGTTATAAAGCACAACAATGAAGCCTTAAATTAAGCTACAACTAAAACCATGTATTTTCAGAGGCACACTTCATAGCTTCTCTCCCAATCTGTATCACTTCATTAAATCAGCACAAAGAACTTTAAAATACCATGGCAAGTAATTTAATAAGAATTACTCAATGTACCTAATCCAATTTTTCTGCAGCTAGATAATAAAAAGGTGAATGTGAAAGCATTTAAGATTTTACTCAGTCTCATGATTTTAAGTACCATCTATAAACTGAGGTATCCCAAATCTCCATTTCAACCTTGACATCTCCACTGAAATGCAGCCACACATACAACTGAATTGTTGCAAATTGTTGCAAATGCATACAACTAAGCCTGTATGTTATCTCTACAGATAAAACCATATATTTGATCAGAACAGTAACTAGGCATCTTTAACTCTCTCTCTCTCTTTTTTTTTTTTTTCCACATCCCACCTCCAGTCAATTAACAAGTCTTGTTTTTGCTTCCTCCTGAATCTATACTGAAGTTGATTGTTTCTCAGCATGGTCTCACTGCTGAAGAACTTGTCTATATCATTATCCTCACCTTTTTGTTTTCCTCCTTCCACTCTTGCTTCTCTGCAGTCTGTTCCCCTGCAGCAACCACAAGTGACTGTCTTCAAGCTTAAATCAGATCATATCACTTTCCAGAAATAAACTCTTCAGTGGCTTCCCTATATCAATCGTCTTAAACTCAAACCCAAGCTCCATACCATTGACTCACCTTCCCAGTGTCATTTCCTGTCACTACTACAGCCCACATAGTGGCCTTTCTCCTGCTTTGAGGTGTTTGCATTTTATGTTCTCTCTGCCTAGCACACTCCCATGTTATCATGTGCCTAGTTTCAGCTTAAATGTCACCATCTCACTCCTAGTCACTCTTTAGGCTTTATTACCTATATTTGTCGTTATCTCAAATTATATTACTAATTTACAGGTTCATTGTCTGTTTCTCCCTAAGAGAAAGAATGCAGAAAAGGCCCATAATGACCATGTGGTTCAACTTCCTTTTATAGTGTAAGAAGAAGCTGAGGTTCACAGAAGTTATATGTTTTGCTGATATATTTAGGGAGGAAGTCAGAAAGAAAAAGGAATTCTCCTAAGACAGCAATAGGAGAGAATTCTTCCTGCTCTATGCCCCTAAGTAACACTCATCAATGTTTATTTACTCCAATTACCCCTCCTTTTCCAAGATATCCAGTAGGAGAGAGAGAGCTCCACTATTTCAACACAAACCTTCTGTTTTTAACCTACCACAGCTCTAACAAAACTATATTATTCTTATGCACTTGATAGAGTATTTACATATATACATGTATAGATGATAAATAGATAAGAGTTTTTATATACCCATCCACATCTAGAACCCTTACAAAAACTGAGATGCTTTATCTAATAACTTTTGTTTATTTGGTGGCACCAGACAACTATTTTTCTTTTTTAAATTTTCAGAGTTTCCTTCTACTCCAGCTCCACCCCGTGGAGCAGAAAATGGTGGGAAGCTCTCAATTAGAACGTGCTATAGCTTTAATTACTTAGTAAGCCTATTTAGTAACCTAAATTCAAAGAGGTTGTGATATATGGTGTCTCCTTAACGCTGTTATTCAAAAGCACTTTAAGTATGAACTTCTGCTTTTGAAAATTGAAAATGTATGAAGTACTTATTTGTTTTACGAGATACAGGAGACAGAATCAAGCGGGGTCTGGCAGTACCCCTGGTCTGCCATTATGAATATGAGTCCTCTTGTGCAGCAAGACAACATAAGACAATTAGCAAGGCAAGGAGTGTCAGAGATGTGGCCTTGTGTATACTTACTACCTAGGAGTTATTTACAGGAATTCAGTTGCTGAAATTAGCTTCTTTTGTTATGACATTGGTGTTTCTCCTTAGAGGGTTGAAAACAGATCTGGATATTAGAGGACTCTGATCAGCTGATTTCAAAATAATATTATTGGAGGAATTTTGGAAACAAATATTGTAGTTTATATAAATTATTCATTTAGCAAGAATGTATTAGTCAAAGCATAATCAGCATTGTATTAACTTCTGTGTGGTGTGCATTAGGAGGCAGAAAATATGCTTCCTGTCTTTTAAGTTTCAGGGTCAACCTTGCTGTACATTTTGACTTTAATGCCCTTTGAGGCCAACAATGCCTGGGCAACATCTGGCTGATATCACCTCAGTAGTCATATTAACATGACCATTTCAGTTAACATGGAAGGAATATAGTGAATTTTTCAGAATTACCACAAAGATGTGTTAAAATTAATTCAACATATACTTATAAAGCTCTACATTGTGAAAAATACAGTGCCATGTTTTGTGAAATGAGAAATAGGAAATATTAAGTAGATTACAAAACTTGGCTTCTTTCCTAAAATGGGGATGCCATAAGTATACAAATAGTCACTAAATATATATATGTGTATATAGTCACATGTGATAAGTGTTCTATAAGAAGTATTGACAAATGTGTTAGATATTAATAAAAAAGATGCTGTAATATGATGAAGGCATGAGTAAGTCTCTTGAAAAGCTGTGTCATTTGTGTATTGTGTTGAAGGATGGGCTTATTTTTATGGGATGAAGGATGGGAAAAAGGCTATGAAAAGGGGATATTCTAGATGAAGAGAAACATTATAAAAAACAGGCAGGAGATTCTGGATTTTATTTGGGAAGTGGGAAATAACTTACTCTGACTAGAGATTAGGGGATATGTTATAGAAAATTCAGACAAAGGTCATAAACAGCAAATAAAACAGTTTGTATTTAATTCTCGGTAATGAGGAGCTACTGTGTGATGTACTTTGAGTTGTGAATTAGGAAGATTGCTCTATAGCAGGAGACAAAATTGGAGCAGAGAAAGACAGCTCACCTGAGAGATAATGAAAGAAGAGGCCATGGGAATGGGACAAAGAGACCAGTTCAAGAGATTAGAGAAGTCAAACCAACACAATTCTATTTTAGACATGTTTGAGGTCTTGTGCAACCTAAAATGCATATCCAGACACAGGAAAAAGATCAGAACTCATGTTGTAGTGCACGCATGCACACGTGTGTGTGTGTGTGTGTGTGTGTGTGTGTGTGTGTGTGTGTGTATGATATATAAGTTTAAGTTGACAAAGATTAAGTTGACATAAGTTGATGATCTCACCAAAGGAGTAACAATGAACATTATCCCTTGTGTGTAAGAGATGAAAAGAAGGGGCATTTAAGAAGACGGGGCTCTGTCAGAGTAGTTGGAGGAAAATCAGCAGACCAGCATCACTAAATCAAGAGCACTTTTCTTTCTTTAAAACACGTATGTGGCATTATAAGCATTGTAAGTTTTTTTTTTTTTTTTTTTAGATTGTGCTTTAGATTTTCTGAATGGCTCAGATGGTAAAGAATCTGCCTGCAGTGCAGGAGACCTGGGTTCAATCTCTGGGTCAGGAACATCCCCTGGAGAAGGGAATGGCTACCCAATCCAGCATTCTTGTCTGAGAAATCCCATGGACAGAGGAGCCTGGTGGGCTATAGTCCACAGTGTTGCAAAGAATCGGACATGACTAAGTGACTAACAATTTCACTCAGATTTTCTTTAATTTCAGAAAGGATGTTTTTAACATATTTATCCCTATCCTAGTAATAGCATAATTAATTAAAATAACAGGATAATTATTATAGATCAGAAATCTTAAAACATTCCGTTTCTATAGAGAAAAAAAATGAGTACATATTTTATCAGCAACCTAAGTAAACTAGTGAATTTTGCATCCATCCATTCAAATAGTTTCAAACCAGAGAAGACACTTAATTTGGAATTGTTTCTGAGTAGAGAAATAGGACTAGAGACTATTAATGGGAGAAATAAAAATTATGCCCCTCATTCTTTGGCAAACAGATGTTTGTAGTTTATTAGCAAGAAAAGTAAGTGAATAATTTAAAGCCATTATAATTTACATATGATGGTGCACACATTTTCCTAATGTGGGTTCTTAACTCACAGTGGTGACAAATAACCAGACTGGAATTTCTTCTTTGTTCTCTTTTCCTTTGATGTAATCACTGTTAACTACTCATTTCTTGAAATTAACTCACTCATTAATTCAATATTGATTCAATAAATATTTACCAAGAGCCTATGATGTTCCAAGCATCTGTCTAGGTCTAGACAATCCAGCACAGAACAAAACAGACAAAAATTTCTGATTTCTGTTGATATATTAATGGATATTTATACTAATGAAATTTAATTAAAATTTTAATATTTTTGGTTCTTAACAATGATATTGCACTATATCATTGTACAGTATTCACATATAATTTGCTGTTACACATTTATATACTTGTGTCCCAGATAGTTATTCTTTTTGACAGTATGTTTATGTGCTCTAGGGAACTGAATCAATTGATTGTTGTTGCTATTTTCCAGCAAAGGACAACAGAAAATCTGCTTGTCTCTTCCTTATTTCCTACTTCAAAATCATTGCCATTGTTTTAAATAATAGTCTTTTGTTTTTTGAGAAGGTAAAAACATCATAAGAGCATTCGGAAAAATAAGTGTTATATATGTTGTTCATATATTGATCATACTAACAGAAATGTATAGAAGAAATGTAACAAATAGGTAAGGAATAATAGAATTAGAATCTTCATTTTGCAAGATTTAATATAAAAACTGATCTTGATAGCAGTCATCAATGGTTGCTAAAACCATTAGGTAAATGGTTGATGGGCATTTTATAATGGATGAAGCTGAACCTCTTAATCAATCTTAATATCACTAAAAGTAGGAAAATCAGGTATCATGTGTTTCTTAAAGTAAAACAATAAGAAGCACATAGAACCACTTATGTTTTACAAATTAAATAAAATGAAATTTGAATCCCCGAATCTAATCAAGATTATAGATACAACTGCTATACAGAGAAAATAAGTCTGAATAAATATTGTAAATTGATCCACAAAATTGTCAGTCAAATGTGTAATGGGTGAAATCCTATGAAACAAATGACCTAGTTTAAAAGAAATGACCTTGAGAGGAAGATAAAGAGAAATAGTGGAAAGAGGGGAAGTGTTATGGATTAAAAAAGATTTAAGTCATAAATCATTCTATTGTGATGTGTGAGACTTGTTTGGATTCAAATTCAAGTAAATAAACTATAAAAAGATATTTTTGGACAACCAGAACGGTTTAAACATGAACTGGATATTGGCTGATATAAAATAATTACTGCTAATTTTGTTAGATATGAGAATATACTGTGATTATATTTTAAATTCTTCTCTGTTAGACATATTATGGAAGAAATTATATCATATCCAGATTTTTATTTAAAATACACTCACAGTAAAATAAAAGAACAATTATAAGGTGAGAAATAAGATGAAAGGTGTTCAAAAGTTCAGTATTTGTGTCATGGGGCCTCATTCTTACACTTTGCTTTTAAAACTTTTTATTATAAAATATAATTTTAATTTTTAAAATTTTTTCTCATATTGATGTTATGAAGCCCACATTGGTGTGATACTTGGGTGCAGGGACATCATGTCAAATAGGACGTTAGAAAGCATTTGCTTTCATTCTCATGACTGGCAGCTAAAGAGAAAGGAAACAAAAAGACTTCAGGATGCTGAAGGATATAATAAGCTGGATTCAAAAGAAATTAGAGAGATGGAATATCCTAATTCACATCTATATTAAGTGATATTCAAAGATTTCTGGAAAAACTCCCTAATCCCTCCTTGATTATCAGTTCTATGCTTACTTAACTACTTTGCCTGAAACTGACAGTCTGCTTGGTGATGTCTGGTCCCTAAATCATCTTCACAGTGCCAGAACACTATCAGTCAAATGAGGTGACCTTTCCTAGAACAAAATCTTCCTGCATGTGTCTTAGCAAATGTTGACAAAAGTATATGAGAACAAGAGTGATAATAAGATTTATCATATTGAGGCACTGGGTAATAGGAATTCTTCTATAAATTAACAACCATAGTGGACATTATTTGTGCCTTTGTGAAAATGCCAACACAGCCTAACATCTGTCCTGTCAGACAAAAAAGACACAACTCATTTGATATAGTTAGAGCTCCCCTCATTCCTGAAAAGGTCACTTGCTCTTTAACCTGCTCCCCATAATTAGCAACCAGCAGATAACATCACTAGAAATCAAGGCCTCCTGTTCAGATTGTACTGACAAGGAAAACACTATTTGTCCTATCTCTAAATAAATTGTTTCATGGTGTGAAAGCCTCAAATGTTTACCACTACTATGCAATAACTAATATTATCACTACTCCTTACATACATACATAAATCAAGAACTTTTACAATCTAACACTTTAGTGCTATTTTTCTCTTTCAGAAAGTTTCACTTTCACTTGAAAATATTTCATGGTTCTAAGTAATCCCCATGAGTTTCTTTTTGTAAACACTGTATTATCCCCTTTAGCAAAACAATGCTTTGTGAATTTGATGGCTCTGAAATTTTGATCTTGCAATAACAGATAAAACACTTTTTGTCTAATTTCTAACAAGTTGGATTATCTTTATATTATGCAAAGATATACATATCCTTCTCAGGATAAAAAGGAAGAAAATTTCATTCTTCCTTCAATCCAATCTGCAAATTTTAATTTGTCCTCCTGCAAACAAAAATGTGATGGTAGTTCTGCTGTCAAAAGTGAAATTTGAAACCATGTCTTTAGCAAATCTTGATCATCTTCTATGTTCAAGCTTTAGGCTAAGCAATATTGAAGATCTGTCAGACTGATATCTCCCTTAGTTCATAATTTAGGCAAAGAGCCCAGACCAACATTTTAAGTGTTACAACTTTGATGCAAGATAGTAATTTTTTTTTTTAACAAAGCTGTAAAGTTAAAAAATAAGTTATCACACTGATCAATGAAACAGAATATTTGGTCCAGAAATAGAACCACACATTATATGGTCAACTGACTTTCAGTCACATTGCAAAGACATTTCAATGAAGAAAGGCTAGTCTTTCCAACCAAAGGAAGCTCTACTTGACTAGTGTACAAACTCAAAATGGATCATGGACCAGACTGTAAAATAAAACTTCTAGAAGAAAACAAAGGAGACAATATTTACAGCCTTGGATTCAGCAAAAATTTCTTAAAAGTTCAGTCCATTAAAATATGAATAAATTGAACTTCATGAAAATTTAATGACTTCTGCACTTTGAAAGAAACTATTGAGAAAAGGAAAATACAAGCCGCAGACTTGGAAAAATATTTGTAAAACCGATATGTAATAAAGGACATGTATCTAGGATATTTAAGGTACTCTCAAAACTCAATAATAAGGAAATAAATCACTTAATAAAAATATATGTATACAGAAAAGTTTGAATTAGCACAAAGTCAAAGAAGATATATGGATGACAAATAGGCACATAAATATATTTAGCATCATTAGTCATTAAGGAAATGCAAATTAAAACCACAATGAGATACTAACACATAGCATCAGAAAGATGTACAACAATTGGATTTCTCAAATACTGCTAGTAAGAATGTAAAACAGTTTGAAAAAATACTCTGACAGTCTTTTGTAAAGTTAGAAGGTACAGTTACCATACAACCCATAAATTCTAATCTTTGATATTTACTTCAGAGAAATAAAAACTTACACAAAAATCTGTATCCTGTATGCAAGTGTTTGTAGTAGCTATATTCATCTAAAAAGTGGAAGCTATCCAAATGTCCTTTGATTTGTGAATGTATTAAGGAAATACACATTCACGCAATGAAATAATAAGCAAGAAACAGGAATAAATAAGTGATTTACAATATAATATGAATGACTATCAAATGTTTTGTGCTAAGTGTATTGAAGCCAGGCTCACGAGACTACCTGCTGTATGATTCAACTTGAATGACATTCAGAATATGCAGAACTATAGGGACGGGAAACTGATGAGCCAGTCTGAGGGTAGAGAGGACGCCTTCACCACAAAGGGGTCTAAGGGAAATCCTTAAGGATGAAACATCTATGTCTTAATTGTAGTGGCTCTATGACTACATGCATTTGTCAAAAGTCATAGAACTAACACTGAAAAGGGGGCTGTGAGTTCAGAGGAAGGAGGACATTTCACTGATAAAGAGAAATTAGGCAATAGAAGTAATGGCAATTCATGGTTGGAAATATCCTAAGGAAGAAAACTGCAGACTATACACAGAAATCAGCATGAAAAGTAGTTGTAAGGAACTAACTGGGGAATACCACCTAGGGAAAAACTAGAAAGCTTTGAGTTATATGCCAAAAAAGTGAACCTGTCTATGAGACCATCATAAACATAGGAGAAATTTAGAATGAAAATAACATATATTTGTACTCAAGACAAGGGAATCATTTATAGTTTCTCAAAATGTCTTGTGCCTGAGAGATTGTATTTCTGATTCAGTAAATAGAATTAATGGCCCAGAAACATGCATTTTTAACAGAAGACCCAACACCAAGCCCAGGTATTTCTGATGCAGTGTTTTCTTGAAACTTGGAAGAAAATTATTGGGATATTCTTTCAACCAGTGAAGTGGTTTTATCCATTGTTTGATAAAAGTGCTAACATCTCTCTACTCTACGTGTCTGTACAGGATAGGGGTTCAGAATGCCATCTGCAGCTTCATCCCCTGAATGTTACTGGCTCTATGAGCAGATGGAGCCACTGGGCACTTGTATGTTGTGAGTTACAAATATATAGATTACATCTACTTTTTGAGGTGTCAGTTGTGAAAGTAAGAATGCTGAATCAGGAGTCACCAGACCTCTGTCGATATCTTAATATTTACTGTGTGGCTCTAAGGCAGCTACTAAACTTCTCAAGTTTTCAACAGTGTGCATGTAAATAAAAATGCCTACTCTCTCTGCCTCAGGGTGACTTAAAGGTTCATAAGAAATCTTGTTTGTGAAAGCTTCTTGAAATAATCTACCAAGTGCTATACAAATGTGAGACATTTTAATCCCTTTGGGTTAAATCATTAAATCTCCAGACAACTCTATTTAAATGCAAATATGTTGTATAAAAAGGTATAACATTAGCACATATATTAGAATTTCAGCTATGCATTAGGCTACATGGTATTTTCACAAACATCTGACACTGAAGAAATGGGTAGTAAGACCATTACATTTTGATGGAAGAGGGGAAGAAACTGTAGACGAGGCAACACTCTACCTCAACCCTCGTAGGATCTCCAGCTGGACCCAAAAATGAAATTGATATAAGACAGGCTAATAGGAGGAAAACAGATTTCAGTTAACACACGTTTTATATAATATGGAAGCCTATGTAAGGAAATAAAGCTCTAGAGAAGGGGCAAAACCTAAAGGTTGAACAAAGACAAGCAATTGAGGAAAAGTAGCTAAAATACTGGGAGAGGATAAAGGAATTTAAGAATTATTTTAAAAATGTGTTTTTGTACAGAATTCTCTTCAGCCTCAAGTCATCTTCTCTGGTGATAAGAATGTTTCTTTCCTTCAGGTATAGAAAGGATATTTTCACACGGGAGTCTTATCTCTTGCTTTTAGAACAAAAAAGGAGGTCAGAACATTCTTCTTGTACCTGGTGTTTTTTAAATGCCTTTAGCTCAAAATAATTTTTATGCAAAAGTGGCATATTTGGGGATGGCATACACTGGTACCCTTCAGAAGCACTGGGTCTTCACTGGTGGCTCAGACGGTAAACGATTTGCCTGCAATGCAGGAGACCCAGGTTCGATCCCTGGGTGGGAAAGATCTCCTGAAGAAGGGAATGGCTACCCACTCCAGTATTCTTGCCTATAGAATTCTGTACAAAGAGGAGCCTGCCTGACTATAATCTATGGTCACAAAGAATAGGACATGACTGAGTGACTAACACTTTCAGAAGCATAAAGATAGGAAGAGGAAGAGAGTTGGGAAAAATTCAGTGTGTGGATCTGAAGAATAAGCCTAGGAAACTTACATTGCTTGAGGTCCAAAAATAGACATGAAAGGATTTGAAAGCCAACAGGCTTATTTTAAGCTATTCCACAGGCTTGGTACTGATCCTCAAAATGAAAATACATTTCAAAAGACATAACATTTTATTTTTCCTAGAAGCAAACAATGAAGGGAATAACATATATAGCTCAGCAATATGTTACGTACAATCTCTTTGTTGGTATATATGTGTATATATAGGTACTGTGCTGTGCTAAATTGCTTCAGTCCTGTCCAACTCTTTGCAAACCCTATGGACTGTAGCCCACTAGGCTCCTCTGTCCATGGGATCCTCCAGGTAAGAATACTAGAGTGGGTTGCCATTTCCTTCTCCAAGGGATCTTCTCAACCCAGGGATTGAACCCATGTCTCTTATGTCTCCTGCATTGGCAGACAGATTCTTTACCACTAGTGTCACCTGGGAACTTATGTATATATAGGTACATATGTTTGGCCCAAGGATGCTCTGTGGATGTACCAAACTGTGTGGAACACAAAGCCGTATCCCTATTGAGCTGATGGAACCATTATATGTATGAATGCCCCACTACTCTACCTTGTCCAGGGTTTTAAATTTAGATGCCAAGTATACTGAGAAGAAATTGGGACCTGATGCTTTTCAGTTTCCATTTTCAGTTCAGTTCAGTTCAGTCACTCAGTCATGTCCAACTCTTTGCCACCCCATGAATGGCAGCACACCAGTCCTCCCTGTCCATCACCAACTCCCGGAGTTTACTCAAACTCATGCCCATCGAGTCGGTGATGCCATCCAACCATCTCATCCTCTGTCATCCCCTTCTCCTCCTGCCCCCAATCCCTCCCAGAATCAGGGTCTTTTCCAATGAATCAACTCTTCGCATGAGGTGGCCAAAGAATTGGAATTTCAGCTTCAGCATCAGTCCTTGCAGTGAACACCCAGGACTAATCTCCTTTAGGATGGACTGGTTGGATCTCCTTGCAGTCCAAGGGACTCTCGAGAGTCTTCTCCAACACCATAGTTCAAAACCATCAATTTTTCAGCTCTCAGCTTTCTTTATAGTCCAACTCTCACATCCATACACGAACACTGGAGAAACCATAGCCTTGACCAGATGGACTTTTGTTGGCAGAGTAATGTCTCTGCTCTTTAATATGCTAACTAGGTTGGTCATAACTTTCCTTCCAAGGAGTAAGCATCTTCTAATTTCATGGCTGCAATCACCATCTGCAGTGATTTTGAAGCCAAAAAAAAAAAAAAAAAAGTCTGACACTGTTTCCACTTTTCCCCATCTGTTTCCCATGAAGTGATAGGATCAGATGCCATGATCTTAGTTTTCTGAATGTTGAGCTTTAAGCCAAATTTTTCACTCTCCTCTTTCACTTTCATCAAGAGGCTTTTTAGTTCCTCTTCACTTCCTGCCATAAGGGTGGTGTCATCTGCATATCTGAGGTTATTGATATTTCTCCTGTCAATCTTGATTCCAGCTTGTGCTTCTTCCATCCCAGCATTTCTCATGATGTTCCATTTTAGACCCTCCCAATAAAGTGAACTAGGTTATGGTATTGACAGAAAGAACCTGTAGGCACCAGCTTTCACAGATAATAAAAGGCCTTCGGCCTCCAGAAAACAGGGAAAGGACAGAAGTGAAACCAGGCCCTTATTTGCACATACTCAAAGTCATCCTCTCCTTTCCTGTAACTCAAGTTGAAGGCTTTTATGTGACATTAGTAAAATCAGAGTTTCTGATTATAAATAGGGAGGGCAATGACACAGTCTAAGAAAGAAGGCTATTCTGATGAAGATGCATTTGAATCACTTAGATGGCTTGGTAGTTGCTTGAGTTAAAGGAAGCCATGTGTTGACCCTTGGGGTTTACATGTGCATCTCAATTACAAAGAGAGTTTCACCTTTGGAATTAGCCTTGAAAACTGCTGCAGGCTCTAAAATCTCCCATGCAGTATAACTTGCCCAAACAGAGCCAGATTTAGCTAGGGTGCATTAGAACGTCCCCTGAGCATTCCACCTGCCATCTATAAAGGCTGATAAACAAGCAGGAGCTATGAAAGGAATACAAGATAATCATAGAAAAAAAAATCTTGTTTCAAGAATAACTACCTATGTGACTCTTATTCAATCACTGTTTCACAGAAGAAAAGTGAGTTCCAAATGTAGAATTAATTTTGCACAGAACCTCTGTACTTGTCTTCATACTCATATCTGACATTTGGCTGTAAGACACAAGTTCGGCTCCTTAGAATTCACTTTTTTTTCTTTTAAACATTAATTAATTAATGAAAGATTTCTGAAAAGCAGAGCATTCCCATGACTGCAAATGCATAATGTACAAAAGGATATAGAGAGGCAAAATAGTCTTCTCTTTCATCTTTGCCCCAGCCACCTGTTTCTTTTCTAGAAGCTACCACCACTGTCAATTTCAGAAATAGTCTACATATACAAATATGTGTGTGTGTGTATTTCCTTGTTTATTTTTTCTTTACCCAAATAGTTGTATGTTACAGCAAAGAAGCAAGATATAAAAGAGTATCTTTGTCTCTCTCTCTCTATCTCTATATAATAACCATGTTTGTCTTTGGAGTTATATGTAAATTTTCCTTATTTTTTTTTTTTTTTACTGTACTGTGATAGGCTTATAATACTTTTCACATAAATAATACATAACACACAAAAAATAAAACCTTTTTAATCTTACAGTAGAGTGTCTTGAAAAGTACACTAGTACATACAATATAAGAGCTCGCATACAAGGGCTGGCACTGAGTGAATGGGCAAGAAGAGTTACTGACTGGAGGAGGGAGAGGAGATGTGAGATGGTAGAGCTGTAAGACCATCAGCAGTAGGAGATGGAAGGCAAGCTTCAATTTCACTCACACCTGAAGTTGATGGCACAGGTTCTGGTTACTTTCTAGATTCCATTCAATCTACCCTCTTGAAAAAATGATCCAGTGATGTCTGGGTGATATTTCTGGGTTTTCTCATCACTTGTTATCCAGTCTTGTACAACCCTTTGCCACCCTGTGGACTGCAGCATGCCAGGCTTCCCTATCCTTCACCATCTCCCAGAGCTTGTTCAAATTCATGTCCATTGAGTCAGTGATGCCATGTAACCATCTCATCTTCTATCACCCTTTTCTCCCTCCTGCCTTTAATCTTTCCCAGCATCAGGTTCTTTTCAAATGAGTCAGTTGTTCACATCAGGTGGCCCAAGTATAGGAGCTTCAGTTTCAACACCAGTCCTTCCAATGAATAGTCAGGTCTCATTTCCTCTGACTGGTTTGATCTCCTTGCAGTCCAAGGGACTCTCAAGAGTCTTCTCCAACACCACAGTTCAAAGGCATAAATTCTTTGGTGCTCAGCCTTTATATGGTCCACACCTTATATCCATATATGACTACTGGAGAAGCCATAGCTTTGACTAGGTGGACATTTGTTGGCAAAGTAATGTCTCTGCTTCTTAATATGCTGTCTAGATTGGTCGTATCTTTTCTTCCAAGGAGCAGGAATCTTTTATTTTTTATTATTTTTTTTCCATTTATTTTTATTAGTTGGAGGCTAATTACTCTACAATACCGTAGTGGGTTTTGTCATACATTGACATGAATCAGTCATGGATTTACATGTGTTCCCCATCCCAATCCCCCGTCCCACCTCCCTCCCCATCCCATCCCTCTGGGTCATCCCAGTGCACCAGACCCAAGCACTTGTCTCATGCATCCAACCTGGACTGGCGATCTGTTTCACACTTGATAATATACATGTTTCGATGCTGTTCTCTCAGATCATCCGACCCTCGCCTTCTCCCACAGAGTCCAAAAGTCTGTTCTATACATCTGAGTCTCTTTTTCTGTCTTGCATATAGGGTTATCGTTACCATCTTTCTAAATTCCATATATATGCGTTAGTACACTGTATTGGCCTTTATCTTTCTGGCTTACTTCACTCTGTATAATGGGCTCCAGTTTCACCCATCTCATTAGAACTGATTCAAATGAATTCTTTTTAATGGCTGAGTAATATTCCATTGGGTATATGTACCACAGCTTCCTTATCCATTCGTCTGCTGATGGGCATCTAGGTTGCTTCCGTGTTCTGGCTATTATAAACGGTGCTGCGATGAACATTGGGGTACATGTGTCTCTTTCAGATCTGGTTTCCTCAGTGTGTACGCCCAGGAGTGGGATTGCAGGGTCATATGGCAGTTCTATTTCCAGTTTTTAAAGAAATCTCCACACTGTTCTCCATAGTGGCTGAACTAGTTTGCATTCCCACCAACAGTGTAAGAGGGTTCCCTTTTCCCCACACCCTCTCCAGCATTTATTGCTTGTAGACTTTTGGATAGCAGCCATTCTGATTGGCGTGTAATGGTCCCTCATTGAGGTTTTGATTTGCATTTCTCTGATAATGAGTGATGTTGAGCATCTTTTCATGTGTTTGTTAGCCATCTGTATGTCTTCTTTGGAGAAATGTCTGTTTAGATTTTTGGCCCATTTTTTGATTGGGTCGTTTATTTTTCTGGAATTGAGCTTCAGGAGTTGCTTGTATATTTTTGAGATTAATCCTTTGTCTGTTTCTTCATTTGCTATTATTTTCTCCCATTCTGAGGGCTGTCTTTTCACCTTGCTTATAGTTTCCTTTGTAGTGCAAAAGCTTTTAAGTTTCATTAGGTCCCATTTGTTTAGTTTTGCTTTTATTTCCAATATTCTGGGAGGTGGGTCATAGAGGATCTTGCTTTGACTTATGTCGGAGAGTGTTTTGCCTATGTTCTCCTCTAGGAGTTTTATAGTTTCTGGTCTGACATTTAGATCTTTAATCCATTTTGAGTTTATTTTTGTGTATGGTGTTAGAAAGTGTTCTAGTTTCATTCTTTTACAAGTGGTTGACCAGTTTTCCCAGCACCACTTGTTAAAGAGGTTGTCTTTTTCCCATTATATATTCTGGTCTCCTTTGTCAAAGATAAGGTGTCCGTAGGTATGTGGATTTATCTCTGGGCATTCTATTCTGTTCCATTGATCTATATTTCTGTCTTTGTGCCAGTACCATACTGTCTTGATGACTGTGGCTTTGTAGTAGAGCCTGAAGTCAGGCAGGTTGATTCCTCCAGTTCCATTCTTCTTTCTCAAGATTTCTTTGGCTATTCGAGGTTTTTTGTATTTCCATACAAATTGTGAAATTCTTTGGTCTAGTTCTGTGAAGAATACCGTTGGTAGCTTGATAGGGATTGCATTGAATCTATAGATTGCTTTGGGTAGTATAGTCATTTTCACAATATTGATTCTTCCAATTCATGAACATGGTATATTTCTCCATCTGTTTGTGTCCTCTTTGATTTCTTTCATCAGTGTTTTATAGTTTTCTATGTATAGGTCTTTTGTTTCTTTAGGTAGATATACTCCTAAGTATTTTATTCTTTTGTTGCAATGGAGAATGTTATTGTTTCCTTAATTTCTCTTTCTGTTTTCTCATTGTTAGTGTATAGGAAAGCAAGGGATTTCTGTGTGTTAATTTTATATCCTGCAACTTTACTATATTCATTGATTAGCTCTAGTAATTTTCTGGTAGAGTCTTTAGGGTTTTCTATGTAGAGGATCATGTCATCTGCAAACAGCGAGAGTTTCACTTCTTCTTTTCCTATCTGGATTCCTTTTACTTCTTTTTCTGCTCTGATTGCTGTGGCCACAACTTCCAACACTATGTTGAATAGTAGTGGTGAGAGTGGGCACCCTTGTCTTGTTCCTGATTTTAGGGGAAATGCTTTCAGTTTTTCACCATTGAGGGTGATGCTTGCTGTGGGTTTGTCATATATAGCTTTTATGATGTTGAGGTATGTTCCTTCTATTCCTGCTTTCTGGAGAGTTTTTCATCATAAATGGATGTTGAATTTTGTCAAAGGCTTTTTCTGCATCTATTGAGATAATCATAAGGTTTTTATCTTTCAATTTGTTAATGTGGTGTATTACATTGATTGATTTGTGGATATTAAAGAATCCTTGCATCCCTGGGATAAAACCCACTTGGTCATGATGTATGATCTTTTTAATACGTTGTTGGATTCTGTTTGCTAGAATTTTGTTAAGGATTTTTGCATCTATGTTCATCAGTGATATTGGCCTGTAGTTTTCTTTTTTTGTGGCATCTTTGTCTGGTTTTGGAATTAGGGTGATGGTGGCCTCATAGAATGAGTTTGGAAGTTTACCTTCATCTGCAATTTTCTGCAAGAGTTTGAGTAAGATAGGTGTTAGCTCTTCTCTAAATTTTTGGTAGAATTCAGCTGTGAAGCCATCTGGTCCTGGGCTTTTGTTTGCTGGAAGATTTCTGATTACTGTTTCAATTTCTGAGCTTGTGATGGGCCTGTTAAGATCTTCTATTTCTTCCTGGTTCAATTTTGATAAGTTATACTTTTCTAGGAATTTGTCCATTTCTTCCAAGTTGTCCATTTTATTGGCATAGATCTGCTGTAGTAATCGTTTATGATCCTTTGTATTTCAGTGTTGTCTGTTGTGATCTCTCCATTTTCATTTGTGATTTTGTTAATTTGGTTCTTCTCTCTTTGTTTCTTAATGAGTCTTGCTAACAGTTTGTCAATTTTGTTTATCTTTTCAAAAAGCCAGCTTTTGGTTTTGTTGATTTTTGCTATGGTCTCTTTTGTTTCTTTTGCATTAATTTCTGCCCTAATTTTTAAGATTTTTTTCCTTATACTAATCCTGGGGTTCTTCATTTCTTCCTTTTCTAGTTGCTTTAGGTGTAGAGTTAGGTTATTTATTTGACTTTTTTTCTTGTTTCTTGAGGTAAGCCTATAATGCTATGAACCTTCCCCTTAGCACTGATTTTACAGTGTCCCATAGGTTTTGGGTTGTGCTTTCATTTTCATTTGTTTCTATGTATATTTTGATTTCTTTTTTAAATTTCCCTTATTTTTAATGGTGGCATCATGTTTCTTTGTGTGGATACAGCATAATTTACTTAACTGAAACCCATCCTTTGCCACTTAACTTATGATCCTCACATTATAACCCTGAATATTAGTGACAGTATCATTCCAAACAAGTGTGAGACTACTCTTGATAAATGCCTAGAAATTCCTGGGAAAAAGAACATGTGTTTTCAATTTTGTTGTATGTTACAGAATTTCTCTACCTAAAGATTTGTATCAACTCACAGAACAATAATGCCTAAGATTTTCTATTTCCTTATGTTATTGAAAATTTTGATCTTTGATGATTAGATAAATGAACATTGGGATTTTATGTGGTTTTAATATGCCTTCTTCCCCAAATCAGTGAGATCAAATGTCTTTTTATATACTTAAAACTCCTTTTATTTCTTTTCTGTGAACTGTTTCTGTCCTGTTGTGTTTTTAGTCTGGTTGATTCATAGGAACTTCTTGCATATTAAGTGTTAAATGTGATATAAGTATTTTTCTCAAGATTTTGTCTTTTGTTTTTTAATTGTGATTGTTGCTGTCTTTTGATGTTGTCTTTTAACAAATAGATTTCTTCTTAAATTTTATTCTATTGCCATATTAAATTTTTATGAGTTGTAGTTTTTGTGTTATATTTGAAAATGCCTCTCAATGCCAAATTTATTTTTTAAATTATCTCATATTATCCTTACTGCTTTTATTTTTTTATGTTCTTTACTTATAAGATTCTTCTGAAATTTATTTTTCTCATATAAGAAATTAGGGAGGTATCTACAAAAACTTTTCTTATAGAGGTTATATTGTGGTCCTAACACTATTTGTTGAATAATCTATTTTTCTACAGTATGAGAAGTGTCTTGTATCATGAACATATTCTCTTATATATTGGGCTTTATTGCTGGACAAAAATAATCTGTTCCATTAATTCATCTTTTTTTTTTTTTTGTCCAATAGCATTCTAACTCTTTTAACTTTATATATATAATAAACATAATTATATAATAAGCATTTTAAACATATAATAAGCTTAATAAATATATATAACAGGCATTAGTATTTGATACATGAAATTTTCTTTTCTTTCTCTTTCTGTTTCTTTTCTCTCTTTCATGTGCACTCATTCCTTTTTCAAAGTATCCTGTGTATTCTTGCATGTTTTGTTTCCCAAATGAATTTTAGAACCAGTTTCTCATTTATCCAAACATTCTATTGACATTTTATTGGTACAATATTAAATTATAGATAATAATTCATTTTCTCTGGATTTTTAACAACTCAAAGAGTAGTCTGGAGTATTAAGATATGTACCTACCACAGTGCACACAGGACAAAGATTCACACAGACATATAGAATTCTCCCTCCTCTCTTCCCTAATTTACTGATTGGAAACTGAGCTCTTGTGTCCTGGTTCTGGAGAAATGTGGAGAGAAATACATTTTCTCTGTAAGGTGTAAAGAATCTGGCTGCAATGCAGGAGACCCCGGTTCAATCCCTGGGTTGGGAAGATCCCCTGGAGAAGGAAATGGCAACCCACCCCAGTATTCTTGCCTGGAGAACTCCATGGACAGAGGAGATTGGCAGGTTGCAGTCCATAGGGTTGCAAAGACTCAGGCAGGAGTGAGCAACTTTCAATTTCACTTTCATGAGCTGTAAAGAGAAACACATGTCCTTTGAGTGGCTATGTGGCACTGCCAATATAAGAATGACTGGGAGAACTTTCACTAATGAGCCATCTTTTGAAAAGACTCAGCTGTATTCCTGCATATACTGGGCAGAACATTTGTATATATTGAGACATGTCTATTCAGGTTCTTTGTCTATTATTCAGATTAATTATTTTCTTGATACTGAATTATTTAAGTTTCTTACATATTTTAGATATGCTGACAAAGGTCTGTATAGTCAAAGCTATGGTTTTTCTAGTAGTCATGTACAGATGTGAGAGATGGGCCATAAAGAAGGCTGAGTGCTGAAGAATTGATGCTTTTGAACTGTGGTGTTGGAGAAGACTCTTGAGAGTCCTTTGGACTGCAAGGAGATCCAACCAGTCCATCCTAAAGGAAATCAACCTGAATATTCACTGGAAGGACTGCTATTGAAGCTGAAGCTCCAATACTTTGGCCACCTGATGTGAAGGGCCAGCTCATTGGAAAAGACCCTGATGCTGGGAAAGATTGAAGGCAGGAGGAGAAGGTGGCAACAGAGGGTGAGATGGTTAAATGTCATCACTGACTCAATGGACATGATTCAAACAAACTCCAGGACATAGTGAAGGACAGGAAGCCTGGTGTGCTGCAGTCCACGGGATCACAAAGAGTCAGACATGACTTAGCAACTAGCCAACAACAGATAAATGGTTTGCAAGTATTTTCTTCCATCCCGTAGTCTATCTCCTAACTCTGTTAATTGCTTTTTTTTGCTGTGCAGGACATTTTTACCTTAATATAATCCCATTTCTCCATTTTTGCTTTTATTTCCTGTGTTTTGGGGTATATATCCTAAAATTCATTATCCGGATGAATTTCAACAAACTTTTTTACCTTGTGTTTCCTTCTGGTAAAATTAGTTTAAAATTTTCAGGTCTTAGATTTAAATCTTCATCCATTTTGATTTGATTATTATATATGGTATGAGATAGTTGGTCCAATTTCATTTTTCTGCATATGGATATCCAATGTTCTCAAAACCATTTGTTAAAGAGACTATCCTTTCCCCACTGTATATTCTTGACATCTTTGTCAAAGATCAATTGACCATGAATGTTTGGATTTATTTCTAGGTTCTCTATTCTGTTCCGTGGATCTATGTGTCTGTTTTTATTTTATTTTATTCCTGAAGCTATTGTAAATGAAATCATTTGCTTATTTGTCTTTCAGAAAGTTCATTGTTGGTGTACAGAAATATTGTTGATTTCTCAATGCTGTATCCTACAACTTTACCGAATACGTTTATTAACATATATCTTTGGTTGAGTCTTTGGGGTTTTCTATGTTAAGACCATGACATCTACAGATAATTTTACTTCATCTTTTCTGAATTAGATGCCTTTTATTTCTTTTTTCTCTCATAGCTTTGGCTGGGAATTCCAGGGGTATTTTCAATAGAAGTAGGAAGAGTCAGCATCCTTTTCTTATCTTGAGTAGCTTTCAGCTTTCTATCATTGAGTATTGTATTAGCTGTGAGCATGTCATATATGGTCTTTCTTATGTCCAGGTATGGTTCCTCTGTACCCACATTGTTGAGAGTGCTTATAGTGAGAGGATGTTGAATTTTGTCAGATGCTTTTTTTTGTACTTATTGAGATGACCATCTGATTTTTATCCCTCATTCTGTTAATGTGGTGTATCATACTGATTGATTTGTGAATGTTAAACAATCCTTTCATCCCAGAGATAAATACCACTTGATTATGGTATATGATCCTCCTAGTGTATTGTTGAACTCAATTTGCTAATTTTTTGTTGAAGGTTTTGTATTTAATTTCATCAAGAATATTGGTCTGAAGTTTTCTTGTACTATCTTTTTTTCACTTTGATATCAGGTAATGCTGGCCTTTGGAAGTGTTTATTCCTCTTCAATTTTTTGAAAGAGTTTGAGAGGGATTGGTGTTAATTCTTTAAATATTTGGTAGAATTCACCCATGGAACCATCAGCTCCTGGGCTTTTCTTTGTTGGGAGTCTTTTGATTGATGATTTAATCTCCTTATTATATTTCTTCATGATTCAGACATAACTGGCACGTGAAAAAAAAAAAAGGTTAACATTATTAATCAACAGGGAAATGTAAATCAAAACCACAGTGAGATCTTACACCTGTTGGAAAAGTCATTATTAAAAAGATAAAAGATAATTATTGATAAGAATATGAACAAAATGAAGCATTTGTACACTGTTGGTGGGAATATAAAATGGTGAAACTGCTGTGGAAAACTGTATGGAGAGTCCTCAAAAAAAAAAAAAAAATAGAGCTACCATATTACCCAGCAATCCCACTTCTGGGTATATATACAAAGGAAATGATATCAGTGTCTCAAAGAGATAATCATACTCCCATGCTCACTGCTGCGTTATTCACATTAGCCAAGATACAGAAGCAACCTAAGTGTCCACTGGAGATAACGAAAATGTGATATAGACATAGACAGAGATATAGGTGAGCATTTCAGCTTTAAGAAAGAAGGAGATACTGTTATTTGCAACATCACAGATGGGCCTGCAGGAGCAGTATGCCAAGTGAAATAAGCCAGAAACAGCAAGACAAATGCTGTATGATCTCACTTCTATGTAGGATCTAGAAAAGTCAAATACCCATTGCAGAGAATAAAATGGTAGTTGCTAAGAACTAATAGAAATGTGGTGAGGTGAGCGGCAGGAATGTGAAGATGCTGGTCAAAGGGCACGAGGTTTCAGTTATGCAGGATGAATAAGTTCTGGAGATCTAATATACAGCACTGTGACTGTAGTTAATAATATTGTATTATATATTTAAATTTTTCTGAGGGTAAGTGTTTAATGTTTTCAGTAAACATAAAAAGTTAGCTTTGTGAGGTAATTAATCTGTCAACTAACTTTACAAATGCAAAAGAAAATATGCAATTTCTTTGGAAAACATTCTAGGAAAGTTTTAAATGATGCTTCAAAATTATTTTCTCCAAGGTTATGACTTATTCTATAATTTTCTGTATTTCCTTAAAGCTCTATGATGAACATATGTTAGCCTTATAATGACTACACTGCATAAAGTATTACCTACATCAAAAAAATATCCCTGTTGTTACTGATTTCTTTGACCACACTTCCATCAATTAAAAAGCATTAATGGGGAAAAAAAATCCCAGAAGAAAAAGAAAGAAAGCAGACAGGCCAGATCAGGGATGAGTCTAAGGAATGAGGTGAAGAAGGTGGGAAAGGTAAGTGTTGGTCTAACAGGGCAGGAAGACATTGGGCCCGCATCTCTATCCTCAAAGAGCTTCAAATTTATGTTTTTTATGTGGTCTCCAAATGAAGTTTTAATACAGACATTGCATATTTAAATTAAAATATTATTCTGATATATAAAATATTTAAAATGTGCCACAGTTTTTAATGCAATTTTGATATTTCTTGGCCTCCTCCTCCTCTTTCTTTCTCTTCTCCTTTTCTCCCTTTCTCTTTTGTCTCAAAACATGGATGTGCACAGAGCCTGTTCTGAACCTTAACAGACTCCATCTGTATTTGTGATGTAACACACTAATGCACTTGAGTGTTTTTTTTCACATCATGTATTTGGTGAAAGAAAAATAAAATCAGAACACTGAAAAAATATCTCATTTTTCTTAAGGTCTTTTCCAAAAGCCCTTCAAAAGGAACTATTATAGAGTAGGACTAGAGGTGGAGAAAAATAAATAGAAACTAACAACAAGGAACCACAAACAGTAATGGATGATGTGGAGTTTAAATTGAGTGGGAGGAAATGGCTGATTTTGTATGTTTTTGTTAAATCAAAAAAAAAAAGGCTGAAGTATAAGCAATAACATTTTGACATGCCACTACATATCTCACCTTTTTAAAATATAAATTTGTGCTTATTTAATATGATATGTCTTTGCTTTTCATTATGGTCAGATATTGAAAAGAAAAGCTAGGTCTGAAATTGCTAGAAGAAAATAATAACAGCTGTAGTGGGAGAAAGGCCTAAATTTCTGAATAAAAAGAAAGTTCCCACTATATTATTGCATTTTACTAGGGCAACATGGCTTTCTTCAGGGTTTTTGAACTGATCTTTTCAAAATAGTTTCTTCAGTTTTAGTTTAGAATTAACAAGTCTCCAACTATCCATATCTCTTTCTGTGTGATGAAATATATCAGAAAGCCAAATTGTTTACTTTTAAATTTAAAAACTTGGCTATTAAATTTTCTTCTGTCATTGATATACGCTAGAGAAAAATCTCATTGGTTTAGAATCAAATCAATTTAATATACCCTCTTACTTAAATACTTCAGGGTTTATAAAAGTAATAAGAAATTGCTTGTAGGCCTTAACAAAAGGAAGATACTACATGATTCTTAAAACTGATCATTTTTACCCCTTTTGAATGAGTGTGTGCATGCTTAGTCATTTTTAACTCTGCAACCCCAAGGACTGTAGCCTGCCAGGCTCCTCTGTCCATGAGATTTTCCTGGTAAGCATACTGGAGTGAGTTGCCATTTCCACCTCCAGGGGATCTTCCTGACCCAGGGATCAAACCTGCTTTTCCTGTGTCCCCTTAATTGGCAGGTGATTCTTTACTACTGAGCCAACTGAGAAGCCCATTTTCTTTGAATACATGGAAGCAAAGAGTTTATCAACAGCTCTTTTCAAAAACTGGAGTGAACTGCTTAACAAGATTTTGTATATTAACCCTTAGCTTCAATTTGTTTTCTTCCCTAGTTTCTTCTTATTCCAATTTCCTCACTTATTTTATTATGTTGTGGATTTCTCCTTGAAGTGAATTCCTTAAAAGATTAATGTTGAAA
The DNA here is from genome assembly GCF_033118175.1 of Dama dama. NCBI lineage: Eukaryota > Metazoa > Chordata > Mammalia > Artiodactyla > Cervidae > Dama > Dama dama. The sequence continues at coordinate 87,545,023 of NC_083689.1, forward strand.
TGTATTGTGATGAACATTTCTTAATTGTTTAAAAACAAGGCTATATTATAGAAGTAATATACAAACCATATTTTAATACCTGACTGGAACCTTGAAAGGGTATATACAATCCAAAAATAAATTTTTTATACAATAAATATATTCTGATCCAAAAGTTTCAGCCATAAAGTAAGATGGAAGGTGGAAAGAGAAAGATATCTTCCCAACAAGATCCCAAATCCTACTCCCAGGAACTAAGAACTGTTCACAGTTTTTTTACTCTTCTAGAATTCATCATGAGAAATGTTGGGCTAGATGAAGCACAAGCTGATATCAAGATTGCTGGGAGAAATATCAATAACCTCAGATATGCAGATGACACCACCCTTATGGCAGAAAGCAAAGAAGAACTAAAGATCTTCTTGATGAAAGTGAAAGAAGTGAGTGAAAAAGTTGGCTTAAAACTCAACATTCAGAAAACTAAAATCATGGCATCCAGTCCCATTACTTTATGGCAAATAGATGGGGAAACACTGGAAACAGTGACAGACTATTTTTTTGGACTACAAAATCACTGCAAATGGTGACTGCAGCCATGAAATTTAAGAACACGTGATCCTTGGAAGGAAAGTTATGACCAACCTAGATAGCATATTAAAAAGCAAAGACATTACTTTATCAACAAAGGTCCGTCTAGTCAAAGCTATGGTTTTTGCAGTAGTCATGTATGGATGTGAGAGTTGGACTATAAAGAAAGCTGAGCACTGAAGAATTGATGCTTTTGAACTGTGGTGTTGGAGAAAACTCTTGAGAGTCCCTTGGACTGCAAGGAGATCCAACCAGTCCATCCTAAAGGAGATCAGTCCTGAGTGTTCATTGGAAGAACTGATGTTGAAGCTGAAGCTCCAATATTTTGGCTACCTGTTGCGAAGAACTGACTCATTTGAAAAGACCCTGATGCTGGGAAAGATTGAAGGTGGGAGGAGAAGGGGACGACAGAGGATGAGATGGTTGGATGGCATCACCGACTCAATGGATATGAGTTTGAGTAAACTCTGGGAGTTGGTGATGGACAGGGAGCCTAGCGTGCTGCAGTCCATGGGGTCACAAAGAGTTGGACAAAAATGAGTGACTGAACTGAATTGAGAATTCATCTATGCATTTCAAAATAAATGTATGCATATAAACATTTTTATAACATAAATGGGGTCTTTCCATACCTACTGAGCTGAAATTTCTTCATATCTGTACTCTGTACCCCTACATCACTTCTGAGACTGTTACTTAATCTCTTTTGATATATGCTATAATAGATTTATGGAATAGGAAATGGCAACCCACTCCAATATTCTTGCTTGGAAATTTCCATGGACAGAGGAGACTGGTGGGCTACAGTCCATGGGGTTGCAAAGAGTCAGACCTGACTGATTGAATGAGCACACACGTGCGTGCATGCATGTGTGCACACACACACACACACACACACACACACACACACACAGGGTATTTAAGATATTCTCATTCATAGATTATAGGGTTTTATTTTTCAAAATATTGCAATAGTGAATTTCTCTGTATGTAATTTGCTTTTCCAATTCTACATTGAAATTTGAGATTATTGAAAGTTCATTAACTTCATTGAAAGTTATTGAAATAATTCATTGATTGAATTATTGAATCATTCAATCAATTCATTGAATGAATTATTGAATAATTCTTTGAAATAATTCATTAACTATTTCATTGAAAATTGAAATTGTGAGATTCTATATTACATGAAATAAAATAAAAGGAGGCTTTAACCTGGAAAAAGCAAATGGCAAACTTATAAAAAGAGAAAAGCTCAGTTTTTTTTCTCTTTTAGTCTCTATATTTAAATATCAACAATTATTTCATTCTAGAAAAGGTTAGAATAAAGAAAATAACACTTTAAAAAGGAATGAAATAAAACTTTCTTCACACTTTTATTGCTTCTGATTCTACTTAGTGAGTCAGTGACATTTTTAGCAAGTGTCAAAAAGTGGATATGAAGTACAGTTGTTGAAAGCTTTGGTCAGAATTCAGGATTTTTGGATTCTTTGTCCTTATACCTCAGACTATTAAGACTGAAATTGCTTGTTACACTCTAGCTTGATAATAAATTGAGGTCAATCTTGATTTCAAATTTTTCTATAGACTTAATAAGTATATAAATTTGAAAAACAGACTGTAATCCTTCCAATAGTAATTTAGTTTAGCCTTCCTAAGTGATTGGCAGTAATGTATATTACTAATAGTTCTCTCAAGTTAATCCCTAAGAACTCCAGGGGTGCCTGCTCAACCCAAACAAGATGACTTTAAGCCTGAAGGTTTCTGTTGGTATAATGCTGGTGTCTTTCAACTGGAGTCCTTTGCAAGGGCTTGTAGGCATATGAATCAGTTGTCTGACCGCCCAGTTTTTCCTAAAACTGATCTAGAATGAACTTCTCAGGTTCTGTTACTTACCAACTCCTTCCCTATCTCCCCTTTCTCATTCCCTGCCCCCAGTTTGTACTTTACTAAGGAAATATTTTTTTCCTGTCATCAATGCTAAATGCTACTATAGGGCACTACCCCAAACTGTTAAAAAAAAAAAAAAAAAAAAAAACCCTCCAAAGTGAAATACAAGATTTTGGTATTTTTGCTGGTCAAGTGATTTCCAATTATTTGAATAAAACTGAAGGTGGCCTAATAGAATTTTCAACTTATAGTTATTAAAAATAATTTCTGATGAGAGTTCAGTATGTGATAAATACATACATACACAATGGTTTATTTTTGATAACATTAAAACAAAACAAAACAAACAGGAAGAGAACTGGATAGTAACACCCATCAAAGGAAACAATGTAACATTTCTGACTGTTAAAAGTTTGCATGTGTTATAAACCCTCATTGGTCAAATGAAGGAACAGAATTAGTTGTAAGATTCCATGTTCTATGTCCTAAAATCACAGAGCTTATTTCCCTCAGTCCATAGAGCAGAGACACTTTGACTACATCATCCTTCAAATAATCAGTTGAGTAACTGTTCTAAACATAGAAATAACACCAATTAGACATGATTTGACAGTCTATAATAGAAACTGTCATTTATTGAAAGCCTACTGTCAGGTCCTGTATTTGATTCTACTTATGTTTGCATTTAATCACTAAATTGCAGATATTACTTTGAAATATTTTTAAAGATGATTTGTTGTATCACCAACTTGTATTTTGCTCCCATGTATTTCTTCCCCTTAACAAGGATTCAGCCAGGATTTTCTTGCCTTGCTCCAAGTGTACTAATGTTGCAGGTTTAAAGCAGATGTTGTTAAATCACAACCTCCTCTCTCCACCTCTGGTTTCCGAAAACAGAAATCCATTTAATGGATTAAGCCAGTTCCTTCTAGAGTAGGATAGGAGAAACCCCATGCGGTGGGAGGTTTGGAGTAAGTAGCATTGGACAGAACTATTATTGTTGTTGTTTAGTCACTGTCGTGTCCAACTATTTTGAGACCCCATGGACTATCACACTCCAGGCTCCCCTGTCCATGGGATTTTCCAAGCAAGAATACTGGAGTGGCTTGCCTGGGAATCTTCCTGACCCAGGAATCAAACCTGCGTCTCCTGCATTGGCAGGCAGGTTCTTTACCACTGAGCCACCAGGGAAGCCCAGACAGAACCATGGCATTAAAGTATTCCTTAAGACTATGGTAGAAGGTGTATAACCACAATGGTGGAAATTATGCTCCTGTGTAGTAACTGAAGGCGGGAACAGGATTTCCAAAGGGGTGGCTGCAAGGTGCAGTCAAAGTCCGTTTTCTAATGGATCACAAAGGATTGGGTAACTTATTTCTTAGCTGTGACCATGATATAATGAAGAGCAAAGGATCTTTCTTTACTTTCAAGGCAGGATGAAAGCTCTTTGGATACTTGTGCAACATTATTTTTTAAGGACCGATTTTATTTATTTTTTGCCAGCACAGCGAGGCTTGCAGGATCTTAATTCCCTGAGCAGATTGAACTCTTGCCCTCTGCAGTGGAAGCATGGAGTCCTAATCACTGGACTGCTAGGGAATTCCCAATACTTCTGCATCCTTAAGGAGATAAATGTTGTCATTCTCAAAACAATCCCACCAAAAACAGAATTAGTATTAAGTTACTCACCAGCTTAGGCACTGGTGGCTAGCATTAAATTTCAACCGACTCGGAAAAAGTGTTATGAAATTTTCTTGTTAAAGCAACAAAAAGAGATAGTTATAACAGATAGCTACATTGTAATTGTATTATAACCCACATGTTGTTTAGTCATTCTTGTGAGTGACTCTTTTGCGACTCCATAGACTGTAGCCCTCCAGGCTCTTCTGTCCATGGGATTTCCCAGGAAAGAATGTTGGAATGGGTTGTCATTTCTTTCTCCAGGAAATCTCCCCATCCAGGGATTGAATCCGCCTCTCCTGCATTGCAGGCAGAGTCTTTACTGCTGAGCCATGGGGGAAGCCCATAACCCCACTAACAGATAGCTATTATAATTTCCATTTTACACAACAAGATGACTACGGTAGCCACTGGCACTTTGGACTAGATTTTTCTGGTGTTCCTCCCGGATACCAGGTAAGTTCACATTTCCTCATCACTCTTTGAAGGCAGGTGTATTCATGTGACTTGTTAGAGCAATGGAAGGAACGGGGAGGCATGCACCCACTCCAGGTGGTAGCTGTTAAAAATGGATTTGCTAGTTCGGCACAGGTTTCTCTCTTTCTCTCCGCCTCTAGGAGCAGTGTTTCAAATGGTGGCTTGAGTTCTGGAGAGAGGATGCCACGGAGCAGCGTCCACAGCCTACCACAAGGATGTGACCTGTGAGCAAAAAAGTAAGTGAATTTGCAAAACCACTACAATATTGTAAAGTAATTAGCCTCCAACTAAATAAATATTTTTTTAAAGTAAGTGATTATGATTTAATGCTGAGCTTCAGAGACAGTTCTCTGCATTCAAGAGAGCTCCTGACTCATAGATTGCTTAACCATTGTTCAAAAATTTGACTAGAAGCTTACATTGAGTTTTTAATTTTTCAAATCTGTTTTCCTCTGCCCCTCACCCACACATCCACTGTAAGAAACAGGGATTGAAATTGCCCATTTCTAGACTTCCGGGGCCTCCTTCTTCTCTGTGATTTCTTAGAGTTTAACAACAATAGTTTCTTGATCACATCTGCAAGTTATTTAAATATCCTGGGATATAATTTATCTGGGCCTGAAGGCTTGAATTAATTTAAAGCTGTAAAGCACTCCCTTATTATCTCTGCACCTATCTTGCGCTTCAATTCACTCCTAATGATGTTTGTTCTAGATTTGCCAGCTTGAAAATTATCTTCTTTGATGGAAAAAAAGAAGCAAAACAGAATATGAATAAATCCATTCTCTCTGCTTTGTTCCTTAACATTATATATATATATATTTTTTTTTGTCATAAATTGCAAACTTTTCCCCAGGGGTATGGATTGTTTTGAGCAAGTGAGTCTTTCTGCAACATAGTCCAGAAAGACTCAGGGGTCCAGGCCATTTAATAACCAGTGAAGCTGAAACTAAAAATTTATACATAAGTGTTCAAATTGCCGAGGTGAGCTTGATGAAATTAATCAATATTTGGGAAAAGTCAGTGGAGAAGCTGCTGGGATTTTTGGTTCCATGGAACACCCCAGCTGAATGCAGTTTTTTAATCTGGGGCAGTCTAAGGTAGAGCTTCCATATATTAGCAAGTATATAGTTACAAATTTAGTTAATATCTATGAAGTGCCTCCTCTGTATTTGTCACAGTGTCTATGTGGTTGCTATTACCCCAGCATGGTACCAATGATCTAAATTGTGTCCCTGTATTTGTACTAGAATTCAGGGAAGATTGTGGGCTCAGTTTGGGCCAGGGAAAGCTTTATTCCTCAGAACTGATTGATTGATTATCTCATCAGGTTCCTGGACAAGGTTCTCATTGTTGGATTTTGATTCTATTTGAATCCCTTTCCTTTTCTACTTAATCTATTCAAAAGTCCTTGCTATTTTGCCCTAGAACTTTCAAATGCTCTAGGCCTTTGTAGACTTTCTTCATATTCTCTCAGTCTTTGATATTATTGTGTTTTCTCAGTCTTAAATGTCTGATCTCTGGGAACTCCCTGTTCAGTCATGAATGTTTTATCTTTGATTTTTTATTAATACATTTGGTCAGATTGCTCACATTAAGTTCATAATAACTTAGAATCTCTGATTTTTTTCAGACCAAATCTACAATCCCACCTAAGAACTTTGGGGATGTTCTTTAATAAGAGTATAGTGGTTGGCTTTTCTGAATCTGACTCCTGGGCTTTTATAAACACTAGGATGACGTGGTTACTATCTCCCATGATGTCTGTTGCCTCTATGCTGATAGCCCCTTCTTCCTAGAGATAAGAAGTATGTCCACAGTAACATTCTTTGCTTTCTTACCTTCAATGTCACCTGTTCTCAATCTTCAGCATGTATCATAGTGTGGTCTGCAGACATCTGAATTGAAATCAGGTGCAGTGGGTGTTTAAAATGCTGACTTTGGAGTGTTCATTCCCAGGGACAGCTACATCAGGGCAGAGCACACTAAAATGAAAGTGTGAAGCCCCTTGTTTAGAAGTCTTTAAGAATTTCAAGATGATCATAGCAGAACATCAAACCATGCATGGGCCCCTTGTTTGCTGGCCCATGAAGCCAGCCTCAGAGATTCTCATTTAGAGAGGGGCTAGAAAGCTGGATTTTAAGCAAGCTCACTGGCTTTTTAGATAAATGCTGACCTGTAGGCTTCTGTTTGAAAGCTCTGTTCTTCAGTACTCTAGGTTGCACACTTTCAGAAGGTAAACATTTTACTATTGCATGTTGCCTGTTTCCCAAGATAGTTTAGGAAATTATCATTTACGTATTATCTGAGTTGTTTATAATACTCTTCCACTGGCATATCATACCTACTCCTCACCATTTTAATCAAACAAATGCTTCCTTTCAGGTGGTTCAGTCTTCATATTATTACCTATATACTTTTATTTTTTGCGTGATGCAGATATGTTGATGTGGAAACATGTTTATAGATATGAAAATCTGTATTCAAATACTGAAAATAGCATAAACTTCTAGATTTTTCTTTTGAAAAAAACAAAAGCAAAGCAATATGTAACAAACAGGGAAAATTGTAGTAGTAGAACAAATATTGAAATGCTAAACTGGCTTCTACTGGATATAGAAATCCTAGAATTTTTTTCTTCTCCATGAGCATGAAATATTCATATACTTTTAAAGAATAAAAATTTTAAGTTTAAAAAATATTCTAGATACATAACGATACCTTGGCCCAAAATGCAATATATATGCTAATATCACCAATGAAATCATGTTTGCCAATTTATGTTAATGGTTTAAAATTTATTAATTCCTAGATACTGTGTGCTGTTATGTAGACATTTAAATTTACCCTTTCTTCATGAATGTCATTAGTTGTAGGTACTTTTTCTCCTATTGTTTTATGATACAAAATTCTGTCATTTTCACTTTATCTATACATTTCAACATTCCCATTGAGATTTCAGTTCAGTTCCACAGCCATATATATTCATTGAGCACATGCCACATACCATGCTAAATACAGAGGTTATAAGGACAAAAACTACAAGGATATAGTCTCTTTCTTTAATGAATCCAGAAGGACTTTCAAATTATCAGATGGACATTTATAAGAGTTTATGCTGAACCCCAAATTTATGTTGAAGTCAAGAACGTGTTGAGTTCCATAAAAGGATGCCTACCAAACCTAGTTAAACTGGTGAAAATAGGAAAGGCTTTCTGAATTAGGTGTAAACTGAGATGAGACTAGAAGGATGAGGAATTAACAAGGAAAGAAGTAATAAAGGCTTCTTTGTCACAGTGTGACAAAACCAGTCACACTGTGGGGACCATAGAGTTAGTTTATGTGGCTGAAAGCCTGCATATGTGTTTTTGTTTGCTTTCATATAGGTTGGGTATAGAGGACTGAGGAATAGATTGAAAGATGCTGAGAACTTGAGACTGGGATAAAGAAAGTTCTATATATTTACTAGAGTAAAGAAAGTTCTAGTTAAGTGAATAAGTTTTAACTTTGTCCTAAAGAAATGAGAATGTTGGTAAAGAATTTTAACTAAGTGATAGGATCGGATTTTTGTATATGGTCTACAAGCCTCATGAATTACCCTATCTTCTCACTTCTAAAAAATACATAAGAAGTGAGAATATTTCAGAAGTGTAATTCACAAATGGTAAACACTTTCCAGGTTTCTTTAGAAGATGTCATTCAGTGCATCAATAGTTTAGCTATAACTTGAAAAAATTGCTTGGGATTGATCCCATCTGGTTTGCTCTCAAAACCCCCATGTTTCTTACTTCCTTAGAGCTCACACACCTTCCCATCTACAATATCACCTTTTCATATGGTTGCTCAATTTTTCACTACTTACACATCTACTCTTACCTAGGGGAGAAAAAAATTAAGCCAAATCTTACATAAGAATAGGCTATTTTTCAGTAGCAGGCATATTCAGTCGTGTCTGACTCTGTGACCCCATGGACCATAGCCTGCCAAGCTCCTCTACCCATGGGATTTTCCTGGCAAGAATACTAGAGTGGGTCCTCATTCCCTCCTCCAACTTTTAAGTAGAAATAACCCAAATATAAGAGGCAGAGTTGGTTTCTGTTTGTTATGTAGTTTTGACATTTGATCACTTTGCCCAAAAACAGAGAAAAGCTTCTCCTAAGTCCTCCTTATTTCATATAAGATTTAGAAAAATATATATTGGAAGGTCATCATTGACTCATATCTAGTTGCTTTATAGCATTACAAAAATCAATGTATGGCCGACAACCACTAAATTGGTGATATAACCTATTCAAAGTTAAGGAAAAGTTATTTGAACTATGGGATTCTCACTGCCTATGAGGATGTTACTGCCAATTTTCAGCAATGTGTATTTTTAAGATTTTATATTTATGTTACATTTCTTTGAAATCTATGCTATTATGAATCTAAAAGATTGTAGAGACAATATTACTTTCTAGATGTTAATATTTGCAACCATTAGGGTTCATGTCAGAAGTTATTTTTAAGAGTTTCAATTTTTTTGCACTTCTAATATTTTGAGTTAATTACTAGTACTTCCTGGACCTGCTTTATAAATCTAACTTTGTATTTTAAAATTTACTTTTCACATAAAATAATAGGCTCTCTCTTTCTCAGAGGCATGAAGCTTTTCTTTCTGACATAAAAATGAGTTCATCAATAAAACATTCTTTAAATTGTGTTTCCTTCATCACTTCCGCATTTAAGGTGATATCGTGGGAGGAACAGTTATTGCCTTGTTCATTTTGATTTATTTGGCCCCACACCTCCTCACCTTGCTAATGAAAGACTGTTCTACATGGATCATTTATGATGTGATTTAATAGGATGCTTTTTATATTGCCAGTCTGCAGCCTAATATACTAACTTAAAGCCACCTAATAGGAAAGAATTTGTTGTTTTTTCCATTTTTCCTGTCTGTCAAATAGGTAACTGTAAGCAAAGATGTATTTATCACCATTATTATGGCCTAGATTCAAAGGACAAATGGTGGCTATTGTCAAAATAAGAACTTTTGCTAAGCCATGTTCTCCCACTCCCTAATTTCCTGTGAGTCCTTCTACTTAAATAGAATCTTACTCTTGTTCACTGTGTCAAACTGTCACAGGACAGTTTCAGGGCAGATTGTTTATTCACCAACAAGTCAGATAACTACCTTTATTTCAGCAGAAATGTTTGAATGTGGCTACTTTTCCAATAAAAAACCTGATGTCTAAGAGCACAGTTAAAACTGTGGATCTTCCAGGCACCATGGAATTTGGACAAGGGCAACTTCAGTTGCTTCACTGGATGAGAAGGAGATAGAATCATATAAAATACAAATCCAAACCTAATCTCCTCCAAGAAAAGTAAAATGTCACGCTAGCAGACTAAGAGGCTCATTTTGTACCATGGTTTATTATCAGTATGGTTGAGGCCAGAAAATGTTTTCTCTTAATATAAGGCTTGAATTTATGTTCAATGGAAAAGGATATATCATTGTGTAAATAGCACGACTTCATAGTGCTTAGAAAGCTGGTTTTCATGTGAGTACTTCAGTCTTCATCCTTAGCCAAGAGTTGATTTTAACCCTAAAATGGACAGCTCATTGACATTCTTTTGTTCATATGTACACCACCAAGTCTAGGTGGAAAGACTCTGTGAGTAGAAACCAGGACACGAAGCCACACTTGCCTTGGGAGTGGATTGTTTCTGGTCCAGCTTGGGGCTGAGGACTGCATCCAAAAGGGAGATCTCAGGGTCTTCTGTCTTTCAGAGGATTGAGGAGAAGAGTAGTCTACAAACTCACCCAGAACTTTGAGTCCATGTGAGAGTCTAGACAGGTTTCATTCATCTTGGTTTTAGATTTCTACATCAAATCTGACACAACTCAAAATGTCAAATTTTATGTATATATGTGTGAAAGTGAAAGTGTTTGTCACTCAGTCGTGTCCAACTCTTTGTGACCCCATGGACTGTAGCCCACCAGGCTCCTCTGTCTATAGAATTCTCTAAGCAAGAATACTGGAGTGGGTTGCCATTTCCTTCTCCAGGAGATCTTCCCAACTCAGGGATTGAACCTGGGTCTCTCACATTGCAGGCAGAGTCTTTACTGTCTGAGCTGTATGAACAATATATATAACTTGAAGAATGACATTAATATAGTATGTATCTTTATACCAATTCACAGGAACTAACTATAGCTATTTTGACTTACAGTGCTTAATTTTGTGGTTGTTTTCTTTATGTACACAGACAAGGTCTTAAATAACCAAGATATTATATATTTAGACTAAGGACTACTGTGTTTGTTTCCACTTTTTCCTACTGGCCACATTTGTAGAAAATATTTTTCAGCATTAATAATTCAAAACTTAGTTTCAAACAGTCAGCTCACTGTGGTCTGATTCCAGTAAATACAAATTCTGTTTTTCCTTTCTTCCAAAGACCTACCAGTATGAATTTAATTTAAAAATTGTTGATCCCTTTCTACCAGATCATCCTCTCTCCTAGGTTTTCATAGCTTCTTTAAAAAATTGTTTCACATAGAGAGAGATGCAAGACAAATGAATACAAAGAATTCTGTGAAAAGAAAAAGATGTGCTCTCATTATTCATGAACTTTATAATTTTGTTGAGGGAGTGATTGCATGAAAATACCCACCTGAAAGATGTACTACAATCATAATAATCTGCAACAATTCAACATTCTTCTGCATCCATAACAAAGTATTCTTTTGCCTGTGTTGTTAGATTGCTATATGTTTGCAGATACTGTAAATACAAAGGCTCAGAGACGGTCATTATAACCTGACATGCTCTGTTGTAGAAGAGCTTCTTAAATTTCATCAACCACATTAAAAAAGACATGAATATCTAAATCAAGAGAATACCTTCTGACTGTTTTAGAAATCAGTAACAACCTAATAACATTAATACCTCTTTTGAGAATCAGATGGAAACAGTATGTTTTCTGAAAAGGAATAGTTACAGGGAATTTATTACTTATGATGCTGAATGGGGGAAAACTGAAAATCTGATTATTATAATTATTGTAGCAACATTAGAGATAGCTGGACAGCCAGAGCAGTAGAAAGTGCAACCTTGACAGCAGATACTGTGTGCAGAAGGAAAGCTACTTTTGAAAAGGAGTCTCAGAATTATAGAGTTGTAAAACCCAAAGGAAGCAGTAAACTGAACTATCCATTCATCCACAGCATGGGAGTCCTCCAACCATACATGTTTGAGAACAGTAGCATTATTTTTAGAGTAGGATAATTATGCTATGGAGATATTATGTATAATCTGACATCTCATTTATTTTTTAGTGGTGATATTATGTGGATATTATTGCACTTGTATAGAACTGATTATGTAAGCTCTTGTATGTATATAACAAAGATATTATTGAGTGTATCCCAGAAAAAACCCAAGATGAAACTCTCAACAATTAACCTTCTTTAAAAAAAAAAAAATTAACCTTCCTCCAGAGGGTTTTAAGACTGGAGAAGAAACTGAACAGCTAAATAGTAGAAGTGGGAGACTAGGGATTTTTGCGGCAGTTCAAGTGATCTGGGGAAATAGAGGAGAAGTTGGACAGTCACTACTTTCTGGAACAGGCCAACCAGGGTTGTGTGACTACTCTTATAAAATGAGCGGCTATGTAGTTCTGGGTTTTGCTTTTGTTTTTTCGTATTTGCTTCTGGCAGGGCAACCACAAACCCCGGCTGTGTGCATGCTGATCATTCCATTTTATTGGGTCCTGTGTTACACGAGTGAAGTTATATGTATATACACTTTCACTCATGTTCATTTATTTAGTTATTTCCAAATAATAAACTACCTTTGATATATTGTCATCATATAGCGTTTAGACATACACTGATGATACTTTTGTAGCAAAGTTTATTATTTTATTACAAGAATTTTCCTAAGTGTTAGAAGTAACCTGAAATAAAAACTCTTGAAAGGAATGGTACCACAAAGCCTAATTTATCTCTCCTACCAATTACCATATTAACCTAATTATAAGGAAAAAACATTTTTGGTGTTTGAATACAGCCAAAGTCCACTATGTGAGGGAATTTCCATGGATGGCATTTAACAGAGAAGTAAATGGTTTTCTGAACTTGAGCCAGGTAGAGGGTACTTAAGTTTGGACAAAGGCAACTTGTTATAATTTATAAATACAACCCAACTGCAACCCACACTGTTTTAAACTTTTGCCCTTTAGTAGTTATGTAGCGTGTCTGTGTGTGTGTGTAAAGGTACTAGCAGCTGGCAGATAAAAATGATTTCTTAAATAATGTCGCAATGTTCTTATTTCCAAAGTACTGCCCTACAGAATTTTCTTGGTAAATATTGCCCCCTTCAGTTCATTCTAAGGGTGTGCATGGTAGTAAACGGAGAACTTGGTCTTTCCCTGGACTGTGTTGAACTTTGCACCAGAAAGATTCCCAGATGCTCTAGGCTGCTATGACCTCATTAGACAATCTAGTTCTTTCCTAGGCATTATTTCCATGTGAGAAAAGACATTGCTGTGTTTCAGGAAACCAGGAACTGAAACCAGTATCTACATCAAGAAATCATTGACAATTACATCACCATTAGTGACAATGAGTGATTTTGAAATGTGTGCTCATTTTTCCTAAAACTATTTTAAAGAAATCATATGGTTAATTATAATACATATATGTGAATACAAGTGACTATATAAATGAGAAATATATTAAAAGGTATAAATTTTCCTCCCTAAGTCTGTGTAAGTTAGAAGCTGAGATTGTGAGAATCCTATTTCTTTAAGGGCAGAGAGAGAAATGAAAGCCAGACAGCATTAAGTTCCTTCAGCCAACCCTTCCTTATTGGTTTAATACCTTTAGTAATATTCAGTTATTTCCAAGCACTCTGTGTTTCAAAATAGACAGGATATTTCAGAAAAGACTCCTTGTTTGAAGGCTTAGGAGAACTTCTTAGAAAATTTTGAAACAAACAACTGCTTTTACAAAGAAGATACAATTTTTGACAATTTATTTTTTAACTATTAATCATTTTTAACAACCACAAAAATAAAGTTGTAGATATTTTGAAGTACTCATTATAGTCTAGGAAACTATTCAGTGATTTCACAAAGCATTTCAGACTTACACAAACCTTGAAAATATTTTCCAGAAGGCAAAAGTCTCACACACACTGTCACTAGGCAACACTGAATTGCTTAAGTATTCATTCTATCATTTATTCTGCTGGCTTTTTTTACAGTATTCATTTTTCAACAGACTAATAAAACTTGAACACAACTCTACAATTAATTCTAGAATTTCCAACAAGCATTGGAAATTCAGTGAAATTAAGCTAACACTATAGACAATCTTTATATAACAAAACATAAATATAGTTTTGATTTTTCAAGAAAGATGTAGATAGAAGATGTTAAATTACTTTGGCCTCTAATGCCAATTTTGACAACTTGATTACCTTTGGTTGTGGCACTACAGATTAATGTTTAGATTATGGCACTACAGATTAATGTTTTATTCACTATTGCTGAATTTCTGTTATGTACTACTGGTAGTATTTGTGATGTTTTTAATAACAAAAAGCTACAAAAAGTATTTGCATTATTTGTATCTGCACTTTCATCTGGGGTATCACGTAAAAGAAATATGACTTAAATTTAATATCAAGGGCAATTAATTACTTAAAAACTCTAGTGCAGCATGTTTCACACTTTATTTTGGAATTTTTCTTTTATTCCTTCATGTTGATGTGTGTATGTGACAACACATTTTTTTTTTTCCCTATCAAAACCAAAATATCCTAACTCTAAATGTTTGGAGACTGGAGGGAAATAGTAGCAGGAAAAGAAAGAGAATTTGATTGTCTTCTGCTATTCCAAATGATGTTCCATGCATGGCTTTTTGTTTCATGATACTTATATCATCTTATCTTTTTGGACAATTATACACAATCACCTAAGATACTCTTGTCCCTAAATGTATGCTCTACTCAGAAGCCTTCAAGTGAACGCTGAATTTCTACTGACGTCTGTAAGTCCCCACATGATACTGGCACACCTCACTATCCATTTTAGTCCTCAAATGCCTTTTCCTGCTTCAGGAAAATTGAACTCCATATATAGCAAACTCCGCATTCTGCACATTCTGGTTTAATGCCTTCTCAGGCCATTCATTTAAGTTGAATCCTCCAAGTTATTCTCTATCACTGTGCTGTTTCTTCCCTTCAAAGCACGTATCATTTTATAAAATATGTTCACTTATTTATATGTGTACATGTTAAGTGTCTGTTCACTAGTGTGTCTCTAGAGAAGTTGAATGAATAGATATGTACCTAATCAAATTTTAAAGAGCATTGATTGATGTACAGAGTCTGACATAGATCCCAGTGTAAACATAGAATGTCAGTAACTTATTCATTGATTTTGTTATCTAATAAATATTTATTGGCTATTATGTGTGACAAATCATCCTAGATTCAAAGACTACATCAATTAAAAACAAGCCTGTTCTCATTGAGTTTATATTCTGGGCATGATGGTGGTGGCGTGTGAGTGTTGGAGGAGGGTAAGTAGGCAAGCTATGAGGTAAATTAAAAGGTCAAAATTGCTACAGAAATGAAAGAGGAAAGAAAGAGGAGGGGCAAGGGGCAAGAGGGAACACTTTTAAATAAAATGACCAGGGAACTCCTCAACTGGGAGAGAAATCATTCCAAACAAGTAAAAGAAAGCAAAATAATCATAAGAAGTGCAAACACCAGGAGGGTGGGAGTGTGCAAACACCAGGAGGGTGGGAGTGTGCCGGAAGAACTGGAGTAGAAGCAGAAGCCTGGGAGGTCTTTGAGGCCCTTTAAAGGACGTCAGCTTTCACTCTGCATGAAAATAAAGCTAAGCAGGATCCTCTGGCTGTCCTGTTAGGAGCAGTCAGTAGGGTGTCAAGAGTGGAATCTGGGAGACCACTCACAGGACTAACCCACGTGGGACATGTGGGTGACTGGGACTAGAGTCGTCACTGTGGAAGAGGTAAAAAGTGGTTGGATCCTGGGTTTGCTATAAATGTTGAATGTTTACTGCCAAAGTTTTTCCTGGTAAATGATGCAGCAGAGAAGGTAGCACTAGCAATGAATAAGGCAGTTATTAATCATAGCATGAAGGAATTTTTACTTACACATTTCCTTTAAGGGAGCTTCCTGTATTTGGAAAAATATCCTTAAGAGGCTTAATTGCAGGAGAAAAGCCAACAATGGGGGTTGAATTTAGGAGAAAAAAACATGTTGTACCTGAGAAAATGGAAGAATGTATCATTTATTCTGAAGAAGCAAAGTGCTGAGAGAAAATGAGAGGACAGGGTTTTGGAAACTATGAGGTAATGGAAGACACTGTACTCCATGATGTGGCCATTTCCTCAATGGTTAGATTTTTCAGCAAAACTACTAAAATCATGAAATGTTTAATGTGAGTAAGCAAATACTGAAATTGCCCTTATTGTAATAAATGAGTTGATGACACAGAGAAACAGGAAGTTAGTTAGGCAAACTCAACAAAAGGAAGAGCTTTTCTTCTTTCATAAGATCATGAAATTGGGTGTTAAAGGCAATTTGTTTAGATCTTGGAGAGTTAGGCTGCTTTTGGCTGCTGCAGTGTCCTAATAAGTTTTAAATCTAAAACATCTGATTTGGGGATCTGACTAGGGTACAGGAACCATCCAGTTGAGATGAATAAGGAAGGTGTCATATTATGGGTGAGGTTGTTTGCCTATTGTCATTTAAAACAAAATCACACAAAATAAAACATTCTGAGATGATGAGGCCACCAGAAATAGAACACTTGACAGCAAATGCAACATTCATATTGATAATAATTACCATATTTCAAAAAAGACAAAGGTGCCAAGTAATTATTTGATAAAACAATGGTGTCAAAAAGCTAAACTAATTTCTGTTAACTAATTTCTAATTGCTACTTTCTAAAATTGTGTGAAGATTAAGGGAAACATTCTTTGGAATATTTCTCCCTAAGACTCAGGTTCCAAAGATAATTAACGATTATCTTAAGATAATTTTAAAATCTTTTAAAATGAACAGTATCAGAGTGTATTTATCACTATTTTTAATGATCATAATAATAGCTAGCAATGTATAGACCAAGAAACTTTTGTCCATTATGCTGAATTAAAGAAGCTAGTCACAAAAGACTACATACATATTGTAGGATCCCATTTATATGATATTTTCAGGATAGGCAAGTTAGTATAGTCAGAAAGTACACTGTTAATTGTGTGGGACTTATTGGGACAGGTAGAAAAAATGTAAATTGATTATAAATAGGTACACAGATTCTTTCATGGAGTACAAAAATGCTCAAAAATTATATGGTAGTCATAGTAGTGATGGTTGCATAAGCCTATGACTTTACTGAAAAAAAAACACACATTCAATCATACACTTTAGTAAATTGTATGGTACATGAATTATATCTCAATAAAGTTGTTTAAGAAATGAGATTTAGGTGAAGACAGTCCATCTTAAAAATGGGAAGACATTTAATTTTATAGCAAATTCAACAAGATATATTGTTCAACCTGAAATCCAAAGTTGTTTAAAGATGTAATGGGTTTCACAGGACATAATGAGCTTCCTGTCTCAAGAAGCATTCAACCATAGGCAAACTGCCTGGCAGGGTGTCAACTGGGGATTTGAGCATAGGATGAGTGTTTAGGTTAAATGACCTTCAGGGATACGTTCAATTCCAAGATTCTGATTCAGCAATTCTGTGATCAGTGTTGCACGAAGGCCAGAAAAACTAATGGCATCTAACTTGCATCGGTAAAAGCAGAGTATTAGATCAAAGGAGGTAAAAGTCCCATTGTAGTATTTCTCTTCAGATGTCACCGAGTTGCAAGAGCAGGGTAGATCTGGAGTTTAGGTTTTGTAGACCTCAAAGTGTATACAATTTGCGGGGCCTGTTTAAAAATTAAAAATAAAAAACTAAATATAAAAATTAATGGTTAATTAGAATGAAAAAGATCACAGATGCTAAAGCTTATAAGTGCCACAAATATCACAAAATTCATAATATTTTCATTAGTTGACATAATTCTAAAAAATGTGACTGCAAAGCCTTGATTACATCTTTATAAAACTGAAGGTTTTTGAGTTATTTTTGTAGAGGGAAGAGATAATTCAATCTTCTTAGTACGGTTGGATGAAATGTGTTGTTAGTATATCACTTAGAAATATTTTTTCAGCTTCAAAATTCATTGTCAACTTCAGGAAAACTCTTCTTTGGTTTCTTTCATGTATAAGCTGTTAAGATTTCCTATGCATTAATATTAATACCCTTTAAACTTCAGTGATACTATCTCGGTTGTCTTCAATTCATTCAAGTTAGGATGCCAGGAATTGGCACAGCAGATAAAGAAAGATTCCTGTGAGCCTTTTTTATACTCCAGGACTGCTAATGAAAGCTTAATGGCCACAGCAGTAACTGCAAACACACACGTGAACCCCACTAAACCACTGAAAGATACCCCCAATTAGCCAAATCCAGAAATGCCTATGGCCAATCCAAAGCTACCTGGCATTTCCACCTGAAGTCTGAAAAGTCAGAGCAACCTTAACCCACTGAGGTTTAAATATCTTACTTTTGCAAGTTTTGCTGTGTAAACACACAGCTCAGTGCCTCTCGAGGCTGTGGAAGAGGCCCAGGCAAGTGGAGCCCTGAAGCTCTTCATGGTAAATCCACTTCTGTCAGAGGGTGATTTTTAAAGACAAACTGGCTACGAGGATGCTAAAACCATGCAGCACGAGAAACGGTTGAGGGAACTAGGGATTTTTAGCCTGGAGCATGAAAGACCTAGAGGGACATGATTACTGCCCTCGAATATTTGAAGGACTGTCATGTAGACATCTGTCCAGGCAGTCACTCTGAGTAGCTCTGGAGGATGAAACTAAGAACAATGGAAAGAAGTTACAAGCGAGGAGATTTCAACCAACTACAAGAAAGAACTTTCTAAACAATTAAAGTTGCTCAAAATGGAGTGAATTGCCTTATGTTGTAATGAGCTCCCTGTCACTTGAAATGTTCCACAGAGGTCAAATGACTACCTGTCAAGAAGAGTGCTATAGATAAGATTTCCACAATGGATAGAAGTTCAGACCAAGTTACAATTCATTTAACTCTTTAATGTACCCAAGAGTTCAGTTTATCAGGAAAAAAATAAGCCTTCGATGTGTCTATGGTCAGAGCAGTTTATTAAGCACATTTAAGAAGGAAATATTATAGTTTTCTATGTATATCAAATCATACCTTTCAGAATTCAAAAGCTAAATGCCATAGAATTATCCAGTAATACTTGAGTCTATCTCCAAAATCCCAGTCTGTATTTGCCATCAGCATACAACCCCATTAACACCATCTATTTGTTCATAAATAATTACTGATTACCTTGCATGTGGCAAATATTATGTTACACCACTGGGCACTAGGGAAAAATGAAAACAGGTCACGGTCTCTTCAGGTGGCTTATAGTCAAGTTACATTTCTAGGTAGGAAAAATTTATGCAGTCAGAAAAGTGTATACAGTTTATAGAATTTTATTAAGCAATATTGTCAAAAGCATGAGCTCTCAGGCCAGACAGCAGTGTTCAAATCCTAGCTTGCAACTTGCATGGGCCATTTACTAGTCTCTGAGTTGCTATTTCCTTGTCTATAAAATGAAGATAATACATACTTCACAGGATTTCCATGAATATAGATGATGTCTGTAAAAATGCCCAGTAGAATATCTGGCACATATAAATGCTCTGTAAATATTAGCTTTTATTATCATAAATATTGTGGCATGCACAACAAGTCTTCTCAGTGTTGTATAGGAGAAGAGGCTTTAAAAGCAATAGGCTGTAACGTGTGTGGGTCAGTTGCTCAGTTGTGTTCCACTCTTGCAACTCCATGGACTTCAGCCCACCAGGCTCCTCCGTCCATGGAATTCTCCAGGAGAGAATACAGGAGTGGGTAGCCATTCCCTTCCCCAGGTGGATTCTTCACCATCTGGAAGGGTCCAGCAGAGAAACTTATACGTTCCTCAAGCTGTTGTATTTTTTCTTGTAAAGTCAGCATAGCTGAAATAATTTATCTGAATAAAAACACATAGTTAAAAATTCTTAACAATAAACTACATAAAACCTTTATCGATCACTAAATGGAAAACACATTTTGAGAGAGAGAATTCTTTGTAGTGACCCAGTGTAACAATTAGCTCAGTGGTTAAAGAATACAGTACTGCTGAGATGAGGCGAAACTGCTCAGTGAAGACCGTGAGGTAGTCCTAAAGAAATTGAAATACTGCTTCTTGGTGAGCATCACCGAAGCCACTATGTTTTCAGAAACTTTTTCTTTCATTGACTGCTGTCATTTTAAGGAATCTTAAAAAAAAAAAAAAATTTGCTCTTGCATTTTCAGCAGCCATATGGTACCGCCTTACACAGGCTGAAGTATGTTTCAAACAGCTAAAACCATAGGCTTCTGAATGTGGAGGCCACCATGACTGTGTGCAATTGGATTGTAATTGCATTTATTGTACCAAAAATGTCAACTATTTTCATTGATTATATTCATTTCAAATGTTCCCACAAGCAAGGGAGACCCAGAGATGACTACACAAAGAATTTATCATAAAAAATGAGAAACCACATTCTTCATCAGGCTAGGATTTTGCATCTCTGCATTCAAACACAGGCAAGCTTTATGGGAAGGCACAGTACTTATTGTTTCCCATTTCTGGCCATTTTAGCCTGCCTTAATGCTTATATATTCAAACTGTCACTGCAACTTCAAGTTATTCCCACACTTTCTTATTCTGTAACTACTCAGCCTGATCACTTAACACTTTGGCTAGACTTAAATCCTTCAGCAACATATATATTGGTCTCAATCATTACAGTCAGCTTTCCCTAGATTGATTCTGTTTTTACTCAAACTTTTCCAATTGCAATTAACAGAAACCCAACTCAAACTTAGTTAGTATTAATACAACTGAATTTATTAGCTCATATGACAGGAGTGCAAGTTTCAGTTACAGCGTAGTCTAGGGGCTCAGACTGTGTTTTCAGGTCTCTCTCTATCAACTACCTCTTCTTTCCTGTGGGTTGGTCTTTAATCCCAGTGCTCTTACTTATAGAAGTTCCTGCTTGTGTTTCCTTAGTGTTAAGATTTGGAAGTGAGCCTCTTTGGCCATGGTGGTTTTAACATCGTCCCTGAGATTAAGGATGAGATAGGGTTATCATGAGGTAGACTGAGAATGCAAGAAGGATGACTTCTTAAAAGGAAAACAGGGAAGTTATATTAAACGAGTACTTATATCAAAAGAATAGGGCAGTGATTCTCAAATTAGAATGTGCTTCAGAATCCCTAGAGGGCTTGTAAAAATGATTTCTGGGTGAGATCCCCAGAATTTCTGACCCTAGTGGGTTTAGAATAGGGCGTGAAATTTTGCATTTTTAACAAGTCCCTGATGACGGTCCAAGGACCACACTTGGTGAGATACTACTGTAGGAAAAAAGCTAGTTGTATAAAATATCAGATGTTCACTGTTTTTTTCAGATGTTCCTATGCTTTGTGGCTTGATCTGCTGCCTCAGATGAGAGCTTGCATTTTTGCCCTTAATCCTACAGAACAATGGCCACTCTGTTGGTGCCCTAGACAAACTCTTGAGATTGTTACTACCTATGGAATTATTTACCAAAATTAGAACTATTTCACTGTATTTAATTTAACAAATCTGTACTGAGCCGCTCTGACTCACAATACTTTTTTTTTCTTTTTGAGGCTTAAAGCAACAACTCATTTAGTTGCACTTTATGATTTTGTGGGTCAGGAATTCTGGCAGGGCTAGTCTGGGTGATTCCTCTGCTCAACATGATCATCCAGGGTAACTCACTGGTTTTTAGCTGGTAGCTGGTCCCACTTGGAAAAGCAAAGACGGTTTCACCCTCATGCCTGGCGAAAAAGAGAGGATGACTCTAAAGCTGGCTCAGCCAGGCTCTTCTTGCACTTCATGTAATTGTAGGGTCTTTCCACATGGTCCAGGGCTCCCAGAAACTAAGGCTAGACCTTAGAACTGGCATAGCATCACTTCATTGTTCAGAGACAGCATTGTCCAATTTCAAGGCAAGGAGACACAAACCCCACCTATTGATGGGAGAAATGTCAAAGAAGTTGTGGGCCATCTTTTATCCACTACAATGCAAATAGCAGAGTTCTACTCCCAGAAATTCTGACCTAGTAGGTGTATGGTATGGTTCAAGATTCTGCATTTCCAAAAACCATGAGTTTTTATGCAATAAAAAGCAGCTACTACTTGATATAAATGATACTAAATAATATGACAACTTTTATAGGTGAGATTTTTTTTTGTTGTTTTTATTAAAGAGCTTAGACTAATACATATAGGAAAAGTTAACAGTGATTTTAGGTGATTTTTGTCCAACTTACCTGTTAAATATCTTTAACATTTTATAAAATATATCAGTATATGTGTCATATTTAGATAAAGCTAAATAAGAAATGGCATTGGAATTCTAATTCAGAAGCTTACATTCTTGAAGTACTTACCACAAATGCTTTTGTTCTCATAATTGTAATTAACAAGGCTTTTGCAATTAGCATACTGTCAGATATAGGTTTGTATTGAACAACATAGTGCCTTTTAAATAGCATGAAATATTTAAGTGAGCTTTTTTGCTGACATTAAAGGCATTTGAGGCATATGGCTAAGAACATCTCTAACACATGCGTAGATAAGATATAAGATTTCGAGGAAATTGAACTTTTTTAATCTTATTTGAAAGCATAAATTAAATCTCTAAATTGTCCTTTATTCCAAGATGAACATTGGAAGACTTTGTTTGCCTGAGGCTGACTTTTTAAGGCTGAGAGAATTCTATGCCTAGTCTTAAAGTTTTCTTCAAGTCAACTTTTTTATGCAAGGTGATGATTGAAACTTCTAAAAATCAAGATGAGTTCCTAGAGAGTCAAAACAGGTTATATTTGAGCTCATTTGCTAATAAAAAATAGTTAATGACTATATGGACATATGGTGGTTTTTCTGTCTGAGAGCTAGTAGAGGGAATAGTTAATGCTAATTCAAAACTTCTTTGAGCAAAGACACTAAACAGAACCTAAGAACCAATGTGTTATGATCAAACTGGCTCAGCTCTCAACGCTCTCTGTATCACCTCAGCTCAGCCAGCCTCCCACGTGCCTTTGCTGTGGGTATCACAGGAGACCTGTGAGTAATAGTCTTGGTAAAAGCCCTGAAGCACCTTTCCTCTGCCAGATCCCCTGTTTCTCTCTGGAACCCTGATACTTGGACCCCACATTCTCTGCCCTTTGTTCCCAGCAGAAGTCTTTTTCTCACACTGTCCTTGGTATCTTCCAACCTTAACCAGGCTCTATGTTTCCTTCTATTCTACACAAATTCTGCCTTTATGGATGCATATGGAACATTTTGAATGAGTCACTTTCTTGGACCTGATATGGTTACTGAATTGTTTCAACAAATTGGTGAACTTCTGAACATCACACAGAAAATAAATTGACAAAGTTACATCTTACTGACTCTGTGGGCTTCTAGGCCTATCTTTCATTAAAAAAAAAAAATATATATATATATATATATATATATATATATATTATTCTGGAACCCTTTCACAAAGTTCAAACATCAGACAACTGTTCAGTACCAGGCATTTGGCAAATCTATGGCCTTAAAACAGGCTGGTGGCTCTGTGGTCCCCACTCCCTCCCAAGCTTCTCTACCCATTCTAGAGAAGTAGACCAAATAACACTTAAGTTAACTTTCTTCAGATCATATATTCGCAACATACATATGCAATGGCCAGAATTGTACTTATCTCAGATAATGGGTACACACCTGAAAGGGTCACCGTATTTGATTCAACTATAATAATATGTCCAGATTCCACCCTCTTTTTTTCTTTAAGGAAATGGGAAATTAAGAATAGGTATGAGATCAAGAGTGCTAAAGGACACACACAGTCCCCAGAGGCTTTGTCTTTGTTAAATATATTGTTAAAGTGCTTCCATAAATGTCATGAAGTTATAAAGATAATTGTGTGTCTTGGAGTCCTGTTGGGAGCTGAGGACAAGTGATTTTAGTGATGAAAAGGCAATATATTTGAAAATTATCTACAAATGATTCCATGGCAAATGTAGCATGACAACTGCTGAAAATTTCTATGCATGTATAGATGCCATTCTGCTACTTCTGCTTTTCACACATGGGACATCAAACAAAACCAAACCCTGGGGACATGCAGACAGGGTGAAAGGGACTTCAGGACTGCTGGCACCTCTGCAGTTTATTAGAGTGAAAAACCTCCCGGGATAGTCAGTGCTACACTATGGACTAAAGCAATGCTTCTAAATGAAAAATTAAGAAAGGTTATTATGAATAGACAAGTGGAATCAGAAAGAAGAATTAATTTTTAAAACCCCAAACTCATTACGGGTTTGTATCTTGCTGTATTTTTCCATGGTCCTCAGTCTTAGCCAGTTTAGTGTAAAATAAATTTTACAAGCTTTGGTTGGGGAATTAACATGACCAGAAAGAAATTGGCTTTAGTACATTCCTAAGCCTTCCAATTTCAACTTAAATCAAGGCATCTTGTCCAGTCATGTTTCAATCACTTTTTAAGATGAATTATGCATGTGCAATACACTTGAACAGTCTTCTGTCCCTAAATTATGTTTGCAAACTCTTGCAATCTTATTTAATTGCATTAAATGCTTTCAATTATTTCTTTTTTCCCCCTTTTTCCAGGGAGATTTCTTGACTCTATTCTAACCCTTTGATGCTTTCTAACTTTCTATAACCATTCACAGCTTACTAGAGTAGACAAGCATGAAATTAATGCTGTGTAGTAGTAATTCACTAATGCCAAGAAAGTTTGTTGCTTGATTATTAGGTAACACTGCTCGCATTTTAGGTCCTGATTTTCCTTCAGTGGAATGTGGCCAGAAGTTTGTAACTCTTGAACCAAATAATTTTAGTTTTATGAAGAAATAAAGGACTTGTTTGGCTTTTTTCCTAATATTGGTGGGGGAGGATTACATGATAATTGCTTAAGCAAGAAGAGCTCCATTTATTTTTTAACTTCAATTATATCTTAAGGAAACATGTTTTTTAATTATTTTGTTGTTGTTGGTTTCTTTACTAAATGTCTCTCTGACTGAAGCCCAACTGTAGGTTCAAATGACTTAGTCCTTGTGTATATCATCAATAAAATGATCACTTAGGGGATTTAGCAACAGCTTTTTTCTTTTTTTTTGGCAATTTCTTCAAACACTTTTTGCACAGTGATTCCAGTCATGCAAGTGACTGTTGATTAGGTAAAATTATCAGGACAAACATTTCTAAACCTCCTGTGGAAAAAATCACACAGACTGTCTTTGTAAGTGGCTCTGATAATTTCCTTTTTGATGCCTGAAACTTCCTAAATAAATGTCACTTTGTAATGAGACTAACTTTGGTCTCCAGACTGTTCCTTTAAAAATCGTAGTCTGGAATCCTTGCATATGTAGTCCTTGCATTGTTGATGCAACTTGATTGTTATATAGAAATTTTAATTATGGTATAAATGCTATGTTTGAAATATCAAAGTCTAATAGGCTTTGTTGTCTGTTAAAAGGATTGAGTTACATGTATCTAGGTGGCCTGACCGCTGAATGACAGGCCACTCACAAGAAGAATTACTATTATACCTGGCAGGACCCCATAAACAAGAGGGCTGGATAGCCACAGGGCATTGAAAATGTTCCAATCTTCTAGTTTCAAACTCTCTGGAGTCATAGAATCTATAACTCCCAGTTGATCAGGGAGCTTCTCTTTTCTTCCCATCGTGTCTTGGGAAGACTCAGGTCAGCATTTGATTTTTCAATTTCTCTGTTGTCAGTGTATAAAGGTCCATGTGCTTAGAGGAAAAATAATGCAACTGCATCTACTTCTGTCTTTAACTTTAAAAATGAACCTTCAGCCACACTTGTATACAGACACACAGCCTATTACCCCTATTATAGTAGTTTTGTAAAATTATGGTCTTTCTGGAGAGATAATCCTGGAATTCACAATCCTTGAAAACTAATATTTTCTTTTTTTAATTTTTTTTTTATTTTTTTTTTACTAGTTGGAGGCCAATCACTTCACAACATTTCAGTGGGTTTTGTCATACATTGATATGAATCAGCCATGGATTTACATGTATTCCCCATCCCGATTCCCGCTCCCACCTCCCTCTCCACCCGATTCCCCCGGGTCCTCCCAGTGCACCAGGCTGGAGCACTTGTCTCATGCATCCCACCTGGGCTGGTGATCTGTTTCACCATAGATAGTATACATGCTGTTCTTTTGAAATATCCCACCCTCACCTTCTCCCACAGAGTTCAAAAGTCTGTTCTGTATTTCTGTGTCTCTTTTTCTGTTTTGCATATGGGGTTATCATTACCATCTTTCTAAATTCCATATATATGTGTTAGTATGCTATAATGTTCTTTATCTTTCTGGCTTACTTCACTCTGTATAAGGGGCTCCAGCTTCATCCATCTCATTAGGACTGGTTCAAATGAATTCTTTTTAACGGCTGAGTAATATTCCATGGTGTATATGTACCACAGCTTCCTTACCCATTCATCTGCTGATGGGCATCTAGGTTGCTTCCATGCCCTGGCTATTATAAACAGTGCTGCGATGAACATTGGGGTGCACGTGTCTCTTTCAGATCTGGTTTCCTCAGTGTGTATGCCCAGAAGTGGGATTGCTGGGTCATATGGCAGTTCTATTTCCAGTTTTTTTAAGAAATCTCCACACTGTTTTCCATAGCGGCTGTACTAGTTTGCATTCCCACCAACAGTGTAAGAGGGTTCCCTTTTCTCCACACCCTCTCCAGCATTTATTGCTTGTAGACTTTTGGATAGCAGCCATCCTGACTGGCGTGTAATGGTACCTCATTGTGGTTTTGATTTGCATTTCTCTAATAATGAGTGATGTTGAGCATCTTTTCATGTGTTTGTTAGCCATCTGTATGTCTTCTTTGGAGAAATGTCTGTTTAGTTCTTTGGCCCATTTTTTGATTGGGTCATTTATTTTTCTGGAATTGAGCTTCAGGAGTTGCTTGTATATTTTTGAGATTAATCCTTTGTCTGTTTCTTCATTTGCTATTATTTTCTCCCAATCTGAGGGCTGTCTTTTCACCTTACTTATAGTTTCCTTTGTAGTGCAAAAGCTTTTAAGTTTCATTAGGTACCATTTGTTTAGTTTTGCTTTTATTTCCAATATTCTGAGAGGTGGGTCATAGAGGATCTTGCTGTGGTTTATGTCGGAGAGTGTTTTGCCTATGTTCTCCTCTAGGAGTTTTATAGTTTCTGGTCTTACATTTAGATCTTTAATCCATTTTGAGTTTATTTTTGTGTATGGTGTTAGAAAGTGTTCTAGTTTCATTCTTTTACAAGTGGTTGACCAGTTTTCCCAGCACCACTTGTTAAAGAGGTTGTCCAAAATCTTGAAAACAAAATGGAGTTACAGATAAATAGCCTGGAAACAAAGATTGAAGAGATTCAAGAAATGTTTAATAAAGACCTAGAAGAAATAAAAAAGAGTCAATTAAAAATGAATAATGCAATGAATAAGATCAAAAACACTTTGGAGGGAACCAAGAGTAGAATAACGGAGGCAGAAGATAGGATAAGTGAGGTAGAAGATAAAGTGGTGGAAATAAATGAAGCAGAGAGGAAAAAAGAAAAAAGGATCAAAAGAAATGAGGACAACCTCAGGGACCTCTGGGACACTGTGAAACGCCCCAACATTCGAATCATAGGAGTTCCAGAAGAAGAAGACAAAAAGAAAGGCCATGAGAAAATACTCGAGAAGATAATAGCTGAAAACTTCCCTAAAATGGGGAAGGAAATAGCCACCCAAGTCCAAGAAACCCAGAGAGTCCCAAACAGGATAAACCCAAGGCGAAACACCCCAAGACACATATTAATCAAATTAACAAAGATCAAACACAAAGAACAAATATTAAAAGCAGCAAGGGAAAAACAACAAATAACACACAAAGGGATTCCCATAAGGATAACAGCTGATCTATCAATAGAAACCCTCCAGGCCAGAAGGGAATGGCAGGACGTACTGAAAGTAATGAAAGAGAATAACCTACAACCTAGATTACTGTATCCAGCAAGGATCTCATTCAGATATGAAGGAGAATTCAAAAACTTTACAGATAAGCAAAAGCTGAGAGAATTCAGCACCACCAAACCAGCTCTTCAACAAATGCTAAAGGATCTTCTCTAGACAGGAAATGCAGAAAGGTTGTATAAACGTGAACCCAAAACAACAAAGTAAATGGCAACGGGACCACACTTATCAATAATTACCCTAAATGTAAATGGGTTGAATGCCCCAACCAAAAGACAAAGATTGGCTGAATGGATACAAAAACAAGACCCCTATATATGCTGTCTACAAGAGACCCACCTCAAAACAAGAGACACATACAGACTAAAAGTGAAGGGCTGGAAAAAAATATTTCATGCAAACGGAGACCAAAAGAAAGCAGGAGTCGCAATACTCATATCAGATAAAATAGACTTTCAAATAAAGGAAGTGAAAAGAGACAAAGAAGGACACTACATAATGATCAAAGGATCAATCCAAGAAGAAGATATAACAATTATATATGCACCCAACATAGGAGCACCGCAATATGTGCGGCAAACACTAACGAGTATGAAAGAGGAAATTAATAGCAACACAATAATAGTGGGAGACTTTAATATCCCACTCACAACTATGGATAGATTAACTAAACAGAAAATTAACAAGGAAACACAAACCTTAAATGACACAATGGACCAGCTAGACCTAATTGATATCTATAGGACATTTCATCCCAAAACAATCAACTTCACCTTTTTCTCAAGTGCACACGGAACCTTCTCCAGAATAGATCACATCCTGGGCCATAAATCTGGTCTTGGAAAATTCAAAAAAATTGAAATCATTCCAGTCATCTTTTCTGACCACAGCGCAGTAAGATTAGATCTCAATTACAGGGGAAAAATTGTTAAAACTTCAAACATATGGAGGCTAAATAACACGCTTCTGAATAACCAAAAAATCATAGAAGAAATCAAAAAAGAAATCAAAATATGTATAGAAATGAATGAAAATGAAAACACAACAACCCAAAACCTATGGGACACTGTAAAATCAGTGCTAAGGGAAGGTTTATAGCATTACAGGCTTACATCAAGAAACAAGAAAAAAACCAAATAAATAACCTAACTCTACACCTAAAGCAATTAGAGAAGGAAGAAATGAAGAACCCCAGGGTTAGCAGAAGGAAAGAAATCTTAAAAATTAGGGCAGAAATAAATGCAAAAGAAACTAAAGAGACCATAGCAAAAATCAACAAAGCTAAAAGCTGGTTTTTTGAAAAAATAAACAAAATTGACAAACCATTAGCAAGACTCATTAAGAAACAAAGAGAGAAGAACCAAATTACCAAAATTAGAAATGAAAATGGAGAGATCACAACAGACAACACTGAAATACAAAGGATCATAAGAGACTACTACCAGCAGCTCTATGCCAATAAAATGGACAACTTGGATGAAATGGACAAATTCTTAGAAAAATATAACTTTCCAAAACTGAACCAGGAAGAAATAGAAGATCTTAACAGACCCATCACAAGCAAGGAAATCGAAACTGTCATCAAAAATCTTCCAGCAAACAAAAGCCCAGGACCAGATGGCTTCACAGCTGAATTCTACCAAAAATTTAGAGAAGAGCTAACACCTATCTTACTCAAACTCTTCCAGAAAATTGCAGATGAAGGTAAGCTTCCAAACTCATTCTATGAGACCACCATCACCCTAATTCCAAAACCTGACAAAGATGCCACAAAAAAAGAAAACTACAGGCCAATATCACTGATGAACATAGATGCAAAAATCCTTAACAAAATTCTAGCAAACAGAATCCAACAACATATTAAAAAAATCATACACCATGACCAAGTGGGCTTTATCCCAGGAATGCAAGGATTCTTTAATATCCACAAATCAATCAGTGTAATACACCACATTAACAAATTGAAAGATAAAAACCATATGATTATCTCAATAGATGCAGAGAAAGCCTTTGACAAAATTCAACACTCATTTATGATTAAAACTCTCCAAAAAGCAGGAATAGAAGGAACATACCTCAACATAATAAAAGCTATATATGACAAACCCACAGCAAGCATCACCCTCAATGGTGAAAAATTGAAAGCATTTCCCCTGAAATCAGGAACAAGACAAGGGTGCCCACTCTCACCACTACTATTCAACATAGTGTTGGAAGTGTTGGCCACAGCAATCAGAGCAGAAAAAGAAGTAAAAGGAATCCAGATAGGAAAAGAAGAAGTAAAACTCTCACTGTTTGCAGATGACATGATCCTCTACATAGAAAACCCTAAAGACTCTATCAGAAAATTACTAGAGCTAATCAATGAATATAGTAAAGTTGCAGGATATAAAATTAACACACAGAAATCCCTTGCATTCCTATATACTAACAATGAAAAAACAGAAAGAGAAATTAAGGAAACAATACCATTCACCATTGCAACAAAAAGAATAAAATACTTAGGAGTATATCTACCTAAAGAAACAAAAGACCTATACATAGAAAACTATAAAACACTGATGAAAGAAATCAAAGAGGACACAAACAGATGGAGAAACATACCGTGTTCATGGATTGGAAGAATCAATATTGTCAAAATGGCTATTCTACCCAAAGCAGTCTATAGATTCAATGCAATCCCTATCAAGCTACCAACGGTATTCTTCACAGAACTAGACCAAAGAATTTCACAATTTGTATGGAAATACAAAAAACCTCGAATAGCCAAAGTAATCTTGAGAAAGAAGAATGGAACTGGAGGAATCAACCTGCCTGACTTCAGACTCTACTACAAA
This sequence comes from Dama dama, assembly GCF_033118175.1. Taxonomy (NCBI): domain Eukaryota; kingdom Metazoa; phylum Chordata; class Mammalia; order Artiodactyla; family Cervidae; genus Dama; species Dama dama. The sequence goes on from NC_083689.1 coordinate 87,575,698, forward strand.
GCCACAGTCATCAAGACAGTATGGTACTGGCACAAAGACAGAAATATAGATCAGTGGAACAGATTAGAAAGCCCAGAAATAAATCCACGAACCTATGGACACCTTATCTTTGACAAAGGAGGCAAGGATATACAATGGAAAAAAAGAAAACTAATATTTTCTTATATATCATCGTATTACAGAACTTGGTTCATAGTCACTTGTGTGTTAATTTTGTTTACCAAACATCCCCCCCACCCCTTCATTGTGAAACTGAGAAATGAGACTTTATGCTGTGAGGCAAAATAAACACACATGGACAGAGAAATACTAAACTTTGTAACTGTATAGAAATTACAGGATAAGGGAATGGATTGAAGTCCAAGATGATGCTACAAAAGTGGAATCATCATAGGAAAAACAGAATAGTTGGAAATCAGAGTATGTTTTAGAAGAAGTATGTTCAATTTGATAGAAAAAAATCACAGATTTAAAATTATAAATAACTTTAAAAATCACGGGGTTAACTAACATCCCTTTGTAGACAAAGAGTTTGAAATCCATAGATTTTATGTGGCATTTTTAAAACTAAGTAGTTAATAATGAATCCAGAACAATAGCCTAGAATTTCTGACTCTGGATCTAGCTTTCTGTTATAGCTTAATGTGTCTTCTATTGAGTTTCATATGACAAAGAAGACTTTAGAGATATTCAAGAGGCTACTTGAAATATGGAACTGGAGTTAATGTGCTGCCTAAATAGAGAAAATAAAGCAAATCAGTAAACCATGAGGAACACTAATGAAATGGTGAAAATATAAGACAAAAAACAGTAGCTGCAGGGAAGAATAAAAATTCAAAGTAGCAATGCTATTAAAAGAAATTATAGAAAGAAGTAATCAAGAACTTGACCTCTAGAAACAGAAAGAATAATGTTTAGTTGTGTACCACTTAACTGTTGAATAATGTTAGCTCTTAAACTGAAATACAATGTCTTGGTCTATTAAATAGCATAAAAACAGTATCTACCTCAAATACTGTTATGAACACACATGGTTAAAAATGTACAATTAGTACATTGTCCCATAAAAAAAATTTTTATCCATTGTGATTATGGCTATTATTGGATAATCTGGAAGCCGAGAGGATAGTAGTTTTTAATGAGCATAGTGATATTAAATGCTAACATGGAGGTTTGAGAAATAATCCCACCAAATTTTTAAATATAGTAAGTTTGGGTCATTTTTAACCAGTAAGAGTCAGTTTAAATAAAAATTTGATTGTATTGTTACTTTTAGAAAAGAGAAAGAAAATTATATCTTTAACCTGGGGTATATTTTGAAAAGATTACTAATGTGTAAAATAGATCAAGCATCTATATTTCACTTCTAAGTGGCATTTATTTACCTAAAAATTTTAGTAGATGTGTTTTTGCAAGTCATGAAACTAGTACTGCTTACATGTTTAGATATTTTAATAGCCTTTTGAAGTACTGGAAATTTTTAATGTAGCCAACACTGCTATCCAAAGTCATCAGAAGTTTTGAGTGTTTTCATCTCATGACTTGTTTATAGCATATTCACATTTCTCTCACAAATAGTTCCCTGGGAAAATTAGGCAACTGAGAATCAGCTTAAAAATATCCACACCTCTTATTTCCTTCCAAATACATTTTATTTGATTAGCAATTATGGACCACTGTAGATAATTACTAATTCAAGGCAGTTCAGCAAGAGTTAATGGAGGCAGAAAGCTAATAACTCAGTTTTAGGCATTAGAACAAAGTGACCTAATATTATCTTCTGTTATTTATTTTGACTCACATGAGTCACCAAGTCTCTCCTAAGTGGATTTTGAAATTCCCAAGATGGGAGGATAGAACAGAAAGTTTGCTTTTGCTTTTGTGACCTCGTGGGTGCCTAATTCCAAAGAGTCTTCACAAAGCATTTAATTCAAGATATTCCTTAGTCCTTACATGCATTTCTTAGAAGATAGAGTTATGCCAGTTCTGGAAAGCAAAATATTGACTATAATATTTATGCTGTGTTTAAACCTGTTTGTGCCACTTAAATATTATATTCAATACCCTTTTCTATCTTTTCTCCCTCCTGTTTATGGGATCACTGCATCTCTTCAAGCACTCACCCTCAAGCTCTGTCCATTGCAAAACCTACCTTCTGGATTATGACTCCCAGCAGGGAACAAGGGAGGAAAAGGATAGTTAAGGAGTTTGGGATCAACATGTACACACTGCTGTATTTAAAACAGATAATCAACAAGGTCCTGCTATATAGCACGGGAAACGCTACTCAGTGTTATGTGGTAGCCTGAATAGGAAATAGGGAATCTGGGGGGAGAGAGGATACCTGTATATGTATGACTGAGGTGTTCTGCTGTCCACCCAAAACTGCTGAGTCGTTTAGTCACTCAGTCGTGTCCACTCTTTTGCAGCCCTGTGGACTGTAGCCCACCACGCTCCTCTGTCCATGAGATTTCTCACAAGGATTCTGGAGTGAGTTGCCATTTCCTTCTCCAGGAGATCTTCCTGACCCAGTTATCAAACCCACATCTTCTGCATCAGTTCAGTTCAGTTCAGTCACTCAGTCGTGTCTGACTCTTTGTGACCCCATGAACTGCAGCACGCCAGGCATCCCTGTCCATCACCAACCCCCAGAGTTCACTCAAACTCATGTCCATCGAGTCGGTGATGCCATCCAACCATCTCAGCCTCTGTCGTCCCCTTCTCCTCTCGCCTTCAGTCTTTCTCAGCTTCAGGGTCTTTTCAAATGTGTCAGCTCTTCGCATCAGGTGGCCAACGTATTGGAGCTTCAGCTTCAACATCAGTCCTTCCAATGAACACCCAGGACTGATCTCCTTTAGGATGGACTGGTTGGATCTCCTTGCAGTCCAAGGGTCTCTCAAGAGTATTCTCCAACACCACAGTTCAAAAGCATCAATTCTTTGGAGAAATGTCGGTTTAGTTCTTTGGCCCATTTTTTGATTGGGTCATTTATTTTTCTGGAATTGAGCTGCAGGAGTTGCTTGTATATTTTTGAGATTAATCCTTTGTCTGTTTCTTCATTTGCTATTATTTTCTCCCAATCTGAGGGCTGTCTTTTCACCTTACTTATAGTTTCCTTTGTAGTGCACAGATCACCAGCCCAGGTGGGATGCATGAGACAAGTGCTCGGGCCTGGTGCACTGGGAAGACCCAGAGGAATCGGGTGGAGAGGGAGGTGGGAGGGGGGATCGGGATGGGGAATACGTGTAAATCTATGGCTGATTCATATCAATGTATGACAAAACCCACTGAAATGTTGTGAAGTAGTTAGCCTCCAACTAATAAAAAAAAATTAAAAAAATTAAAAAAAAAAAAAGCATCAATTCTACAGCTCTCAGCTTTCTTTATGGTCCAACTGTTACATCCATACATGACTATAGGCAGGCAGATTCTTTACCACTGAGCCACTAGAGAAGCATTCTTGAAACTACTATAACATTGTAATCAGCTATATTCCAATATAAAATAAAAAGTTAAAAAAAAAAAAAAAAACAACCTACTTAATGGAAGGGATGTGCTTTAGCCATTTTCACCATAGTATGAATATAAGTCACGATTTTCCTCTCCCAGAGTTGTCTGCTTTATATATCTTATCTGATGATAGAATTTTTTTTTTAAATGTATATTCTGCTAGATCCATCTTAATATTAAAGAGACAAATTCCTGGGTCCTTAGAATTATATCATGCTGTAGACTGTTGGTGTCACTCCCAAATTTGTTAAATCCTAACTCTCAATGTGGTGGTATTTGAAGGTAGGGCTTCTAGGAACTGATTAGATCATTGGGCAAAGCCCTCATTAATACAATTTGTGCCTTATAAAATCAGTGCCCAGGGGGCTTATGTTTGTTTTATAGTCACCAGTCTAGGGTAATTTTGTTAAAGCAGCCTGGATAGATTAAGACATAACATGAGGAGACATGGACACAACTGTAGTTTATCCTGGGGCTGTGCATTTGGTTCTTCTGCCTACTAATGTGCAAGGAACATGTGATCACAAGCATGGAGGATGGACTTCTGGAGACCTTTTTCTTCAGATTTATAATAAAACACTTTAATATTTAAAAAGCCACACCAATTTAGGCATCAAAAGTAAGAAAGACATTTTTAGTTATTGAAAAGTAACCCTGAGGGAAATTGGATCTTACTTGCTCTGTCTTTGGATGGTCAACACATATATATAAAGATTCCAAACTTCTATGAAAATAGAACATTAGTCACTTTATTAGATGTTGCTAGCCCATATTTTCCTTATTCCTCAACCTCATTAAAGTGACTTCTGAGGTGTCCTTGCCCCACACAAGCACATTATGCATTCAGATATTTGTTCATGCTCTGTGGCTTTTCTCTCATCTACCACTGAAAGGAAAATCAAATTTGCTCTCTGTCCGATGTTTAAGTATTAAATCAGATATTCTTGGTTACAAAGCTCAGAAGGATGTCTGTAAAGAAAAGTATCGTGTTATGTAGCTGTGTTAGAAAAGTCTATGTTATGGGATTGCTTTTAAGGAAAAATAGGATTATTATGAGGTCTTCAATATATTTTAGTAACAGAGGCTTTTCTTGGATAAAATGTGATTTAGCACTGCCTTCTATTGAAAGTCATACATTATCAAAGAAGTTACACAGTGATATCCCACTGAAATGAATGTGGTCTAAAAATGACCCTCTGTAATACAAATTATAGGCCAAAGATTTAGCCATTAGAAGAACTGGGGAAAGAATGGATATATGTATAACTGAATCACTTTGCTGAACACCTGAAACTAACATAATACTGTAAATCAGCCCTACTCCAATATGAAATTAAAATTTAAAATTTAGACTATTATAGAAAAAATTAATGCTACTGCAAAAGGGCATAAATGGGAAAAACTGAAAAAATAAACAATAAAAGACTGTAAGTAGCACACTGCATATAAAGAAATACAGATTGTTAAAAATTCATTTAATCTTGAGTACTTCTAAACATTAAGCACCTTTACACATTGATGTTAATTTGGAAATAAACTGGATCAAAATAAAACCTGTTTTAGTTCTATAATGCAGAAAATTGTTACATTAATAAATTTTTACTTCAAAGATCTATTCTAGTGTTATAGCATTTGGGAATTCAATAAAAATGTTCTCAGAAAGGATTTTATGAAGACAGTATATAGACTCATCTATCAACTGCTTCATGTGGACATATAAGTAATAAAGGTATAAGGATTAGAATCTGTTTTTAATAACAGTCATATATTAAACTAAAAGGGAAGATCCAAAGAGTGGACATGTTCATTTAGAGCTTTGGAAAAGTACTATAAAAAATGATTCTTGGACTTTAATTATGCCAAGGAAGAGAGAAAATTTACTCCTCCTTCATACATGCCACTTAGAATTTAATTTTAGGTGTTCTGCTGGGTGGGTATTTGAAAATAAAGTTTGACAAAACTTATGGCTTCAAATTTAATCCAATCCTACTGTGACCTATGGCTTGAAAATAAGAGTGAAAGATGTAAATTGACTTCCTCTTTAAGTTAAGGAATGAGTGGCACATTTCCTAGTAATAATAAACAGGAAAAATTTAACCCACCCAGAAAGCAGATTGGCCATGTTATCAATAATGAGTTCTCATTGATATAATACTTACATTTTGCAAACTGTATGACTGAATGTGTGACTTTCATTTTAAAATAGTTTTGGAAAAATTTTTGCAAAGCAATTCAATATCTTGATATAAACTTTTTATTAAGAACAGTAACAAAAATCTTAAGTGTCTATAAGATTCTCTATTCAAGTTTTAGGCTGACCAATAATGCCTTGTAGTATCAACCAATGTAAAATGTTCAGAACACAGGGAAGTATTTTCTCAAGATGGCATGTTGTTCCACTACCAATTTAGAGAAGGTGGTTGTTAGAAGTCCTCTTGGAGAAGAGCTGGAAGAGCAAGGTGGGGTACCAAAGGTGGTACCTGCACCCTTCATTCATTCTTCCGAATCTCCTTTAAATGAGACACATAAGGGTAATGGAGAAAATTAATCAAGAATCTTGAAATAAAACTTGTAAATTTGAAAGTTCATTGATATATCAGCCTTTCGGAATCCTTTAGACTCAAGTCAAAGACACCTGGATTCTCTCCTTCCCATGCTGTAGTCTCACTGTGATGTTCTCTGCAATTTTGAGAGCAAGTCAGATATTAGGTGCCGAGCTTGAATCAGACTGTGGTTGAGGTGATACTGTGTTATTGTTATCGTTCAAAGTCAGTGATGTAAACATATGAGAAGATTGAAAATCAGAAGGAAGTTATAACATTACCATCTTCATTTTAATCCAGGCTTTTCTGACGACTTTTGGTGGAATATATGCTTAGTTACTCAGTCATGTCAACTCATTGCAACCCCAAGGACTGTAGCCCACCAGGCATCTCTGTTCATGGGGATTCTCCAGGCAAGAATACCAGAGTGGTCTGCCATTTCCTTCTCCAGTATCTTCCTGACCCAGGGATCGAACCCAGGTCTCCTGCATTGCAGGCAGATTCTTTACCAACTAAACAATGAGGGAAGCCCTTTGGTGAAATAACAACATGTAAAGGAGGCTTTGACAGTTTCTTTCTTTTTGTGGAACAGAGCAGAGGGTAAAACAACTCATCTGATTCAAAGAGAAAATAAAAAACAGCAGTTGAGACAGTTACATCTTGCTCTGATGATCCTCACTCACAAATGTCAGGTAGGCCCCTGGTTACAACTTGCCACAGGACACTGGAGTCTGTTTATTTGAACATATCATATCAAAATGACATATCAGAATTGCCTCAATATTGTTTGTTATTTTAGGAAGTAGTAAGGTAAAACCAGCCTCGAAGAGACTGGTATCCCTATTCATCTAAACATTGTCAGTTTCTCTAATATCTCTTTAAAACCGAGCAGCTAATTTTTTGGCAAAAAAAAATATTAGATTTTTGTGGGGGAAAAACAGAAATATCCACAGCTAACAGAATGTAAGCTGAGAGAGCAAACAGAATTCCAAGTATTGTCTTGCTATTCTGCTTCAGTGCTTCTTGGCAAGGATAACTTATTGTCAAAGACATCTCCACTGAACTCTCACAACATAAATTTAATAGCCACAAGAATGTTAACTTGATCCCTAACTGTCAAAGTGTTATTGTTGAGTTAACATATTTTAGACAAATTTATTAAATTTTATCTACTCTACAGGTATTAACAGATATTGTAACCCAAAGAACCCGGGGTTTACAGACACATGTGAGATGGTTATAGCAGCCATTTGAGTTTTTCTGCCAAAGCTGGGTAAACACAAGATGTCTTCTCTTAAGTAATATCTTGAAAAGAAGTTTTCTTCCAGAATACTAAGCATAATGTCAGCTTAACCAGCAGTGCCAAGGGTCTGTTGTGTGCTGGGTATTGTTAGAATCACTGAGGGAGAGACAAAAGATTTGAAAATGATTGTAGCCACTGTTCTTTAAGGACCTACACACTTTGCCACACCAGGCATTCTGCATGGTGGCAGTGCTAACAGCCTTTGCCTGGTTAAGAAGTTACAGGGACTAGAGAGTTTATATAGGTAAAGGGTTAAGAGAAAGCTCAGGTTCTAAAACCCAAAGGGATCTATACCTCTTACACTTGTCATCTTTGTGGGAAAAGTGGAGAATGTTAGAATGGAAAGAAGAGATAGAATTTGTGCAGTTCTCCTTCACCCTAGAGTGTCCACATAGTGCAGGGATAAGACAGATCCAAGGTATAGTGGCTGGGGTGAAATATCCAAAAAGTTGTGGCCTGGAAGCTTCCAGTAGTCAGATTGTGTTTAACTGAGGTGAATTTAAAATATAAAGTCTTGCCAACAGATCAGATATATCTTTTTCTATGAGTTTGTGTTCATTATACGAATCTGGGCTAGACTTAAAGTAGTGACTCATTGCAGCTCTTCAATTAGGCTCTGTTCTAAAGAAGGATATTCAGCTGCAGACTCTCTGCTAGCTCTGCAAAGTTCCAGGCTGATATTAACAAGTTGCTCTTTGGAGTATCTTCTGAAATGATGCATTCACTAAGTATATACAGGAACACAGTGAAAAATCAACCAGGCTTCTCTCTACAGTATATATTACACTTTTAAAAGAAGTTTTCTTCTTTCTTGACATTAGGTTTCTAAACCTAAGAAGTAGTAATGCTTGACTTAGATATAATCAATAAATTTGCAATTTATTCTGAAAATAGCTGAAGTTAATACTATAAAAATCCAGCAGACTGCCCTCATAGTGAAAATAAATCCCAGAATTTCCTATAGGCTTCACCCCTTGCAAATACAAGGTCCTATAACTTGGCTGAGAAAGGCTTATTGAAAAATCACATCCTGACCCTAACACATTTACAATGAAGATGACTTTGGCTGTAGAATGATTTTTTTCTGGTGGTGGGGGTAAGGATAGGTGTCATCTTCACTCCATGGTGTCTCAAAGATATCTCACTCTTAAATAACTCAACCTGTTTTTATTGAAAAAAAATGATCTGGCATTTTATTCACTTCTCACTTACTATCTAATTGGCAAGATAAAACACATGAAACAATTTAGAAAAGAAAATAGCATAGCTTCCAAGGACTTTCCCAGAAGGACAAAGAAAACGCAAGTCAGCACAATCTAGAAGAGTTGGCAAAGATTTAGGAAGGATTGGAGCTAGAGTGGTCTCAAAGATTGAGTGGAACTTGAGTAAACTAGAAAGTGGAAATAGAAGGAAAAGAATTTTAAAGAAGGAGAGTAATAGGATTTTTGAGTATGCAAATAATTATGCCATTAGAAGTGGAGGAACGTGAAGAAACTGGCCTGAGTGGTAGGTCCAAGTAGTTGGGTAAATAAGTGAAACCAGCTTAGAGGTCTTGAAACTTGGAGTGGTTCCAGAATTTAGAACTGATACCACAGGAAGTAGAAAGGGTTGTAGATCCTTGAGCTAATCGTTGCTGTTCAGTCACTATTTCATGTTTCTTTGCAACCCCGTGAACCTCAGCATGCCAGGCTTCCCTGTCCTTCACTATCTCCTGGAGTTTATTCAGATTCGTGTCCATTGATTTGGTGATGTCATCCACCATCTCACCCCCTTCTCCTGCCCTCAGTCTTTTCCAGCAGCAGGGTCTTTTCCAATGAGTTGGCTTTTTGCATCAGCTGGTCAAACTATTAGAGCTTCAGCATCAGTTCTTCCAATGAATTTCAGGATTGATTTCCTTTAAGATTCACTGGTTTGATCTCCTTGCTGTCCAAGGGACTCTCAAGAGTCTTCTCCAGCACCATAATTCGAAAGCCTCAATTCTTCGGTGCTCAGCCTTCTTTATGGGCCAAATCTCACATCCATAAATGACTACCGGAAAAACCAGAGCTTTGACTATATGGACCTTTGTTGGCAAAGTGATGTCTCTGCTTTTCAATACACTGTCTAGGTTTGTCATAGGTTTTCTTCCAAGGAAATGCCTTTTAATTTCATGGCTGCAGTCACTATCCACAGTGATTTTGGAGCCCAAGAAAGTAAAATCTGTTATTCTTTCCACTTTTCCCCCATCTAGTCCTCAGAATTTAGAATTGATACCATTAGAGGTAGAAAATATTGTAGATCCTTGAGCTATAGAATAACACTGTCTACTTATTTGCCTTCATGTGCTTTCGTCCTCTACTTGAGCCCCAAGTAATGGATGGAAGGGATGGATGTTCAGTCTTGAGTCGCAGAAAGTTGGCTTGACCTAGTAGACAGAAAAAGCAGAAAGTTCTGAGGTGAAGTACAACAAAAAGGGGAGGAAGCACGATACAAGAGGTGGGGTTTAGACACTGATTCCTATTCCAGCTTTAACATTTTCAAGTTGTGTACTGGGGAAAGGGAGGCTAAACTTTTCTGTCTCAGTTCTCTTATTTTGAAAATGGAAATAAAATGGAGATAAAATCTTTTAGATTTTAATGAGAATATTAAAAATTATGCATGATACCTATTATAGTACCTGGAATCAAGCGCACACAAGCATCTTTCTTAACCTTGCTGGAGATCTTTCAAAATCTATTAGAATGACAGCACTCTTGGGTAGACTAAGGCTGTGGTAGTACTTGGAGTGTGTGTGTGTGTGTGTTAGTCCCTCAGTTGTGTCTGGCTCTTTGCAACCCCTTGGACTGCAGTCAGCCAGGCTTCTCTGTCCATGGGATTCTCCAGGCAAGAATGCTAGAGTGGGTTGCCATCCCCTTCTCCAAGTATTTTGAGTAACACATCAGAAAGAACAAAGCTAAGTAACATAAATAATTCCATAAGAAAAACTAGAAGGAAAAGATAGGGGAGGGTCAAAGGAAATTGATTCATAAGTTGGCCTAGGATGGACCTTGAAAAGAGTTAGAATTGGGAAGTGAGGTATTGCCACTTTTTTCTCTTTATCTCAAGGTCTTAGTTCGTTAAAGTCAAGAATCCATCTTTGAAGTTGAATTCTCTGCCAGAAGTTGTCATATTGACAGTGATAGCCCCGAACAGTTTAATTTTCTCATCCAGTTTGAGTATAGTCTCTCACTCGGTCTTGCCCATGCACTGAAAAAGATTAGACTCTGTTCCTCAGCCTCCCGTAAGGAATTTTGTCAAAAATATTTCCTCAGGTCTGAGAAGACTCTGCAGGTAGTCGATAAACAGAATCCACTCCTGCCTGATTTTCCACACTGAAGTCTTTCCCATAGGAATAAATTAAAATCCCAGCACTGCTTTTTTGGGGTGGTTGCTTTTTTCTTTTGTGAATGTGGTACCTAGACCAAGTCATGTTTTATCTGAAAAGATCATATTTTTGAAATGAATAGTGAAGCTTGTTTAGATTCCAGCACCTCTTCCTTTGTTTCAAATATTGGACAGGTTGTGTTCAGGTGTTAGAAGGCAGAAGGAGGCTTTGTATGCTCACAATGACCTAGTATTGATTAACTTGAATTTTCTCAGGTATTTATTTAAGCATTTCCTTGCTTCAAAATTTCAATTGGCATGCAGCAGATGAAAACTGACAAATTGTTGTAAAGTATTATGCCTCTGGTCTGAATATAATCACAACTAAATGTCTTTAAATATGACAATTTTTCTGTGAGCTGCAAAGCTGTTTGCCCTGCGCAATTAACTGGCATATTACTTTAAGGCCCATCTTTGTTAGGAAACGGATTGACTTGGGGCAATATCAAATTAGATTGAGGAACAGTAAAGATTGGACTACTGAAACTTCATTCTCAAAGTTCCTTCATTCTTCATTAATACAAACTATTTAACAAATTACAATATATGTGTTTGTAATTCATGAGTTCTGTGAAAGTATATACTGTGACTTGTCTTCCTTTTGTAAAAGTAGCTTATTCTCATTTCTCTGATAGAAGTGGCTCCCCTCCTAATATGTATTTTCTCTCTCATTCTGTTTTTTCACATTACAAATAACAGATAAACTCAGTTCTGACAATATAACATTAAAGAATCATATATTTAATGCCAAACAACTCAATGTCCACATTGAGAAGTTAAGACTGAGTCAGTTTAAGTGATATACTGACAATGTGAAACTAATTAGTGGCAAAATTGATAATGGATCCCAGTCCTCTTGAATTCCAAGGGTCTTGACGAGTTTCCCATCTCACTGTATTATCTTCATTAGGCCAGGCAACTGAAAAAATACAGAGTGCTAGTTTACAGAGGAATTATTTTTAACACATGGTATTAGAGGATATTGTAGTATATGAGGATCCCTGACACCACCCTTATGGCAGAAAGTGAAGAAGAACTAAATAGCCTCTTGGTGAAAGTGAAAGAAGAGAGTGAAAAAGTTGGCTTAAAGCTCAACATTTAGAAAACTAAGATCATGGCGTCCGGTCCCATCACTTCATGGCAACTAGATGGGGAAACAGTGGAAACAGTGGCTGACTTTATTTTTCTGGGCTTCCAAATCACTGCACATGGTTATTGCAGCCATGAAATTAAAAGACACTTGCTCCTTGGAAGGAAAGTTATGACCAACCTAGACAGCATATTAAAAAGCAGAGACATTACTTTGCCAACAAAGGTCCGTCTAGTCAAGGCTATGGATTTTCCAGTAGTCATGTATGGATGTGAGAGTTGGACTATAAAGAAAGCTGAGTGCCAAAGAATTGATGCTTTTGAACTGTAGTGTTGGGGAAGACTCTTGAGAATCCCTTGGACTTCAAGGAGATCCAACCAGTCCATCCTAAAGGAGATCGGTCCTGGGTGTTCATGGGAGGGACTGATGTTGAAGCTGAAACTCCAATACTCTGGCCACCTGATGCTGGAAAAGATTGAGGGCAGGAGGAGAAGGGGACGACAGAGGATGAGATGGCTGGATGGCATCACTGACACAATGGACATGGGTTTGGGTGGACTCCGGGAGTTGGTGATAGACAGGGAGGCCTGGTGTGCCACGGTTCATAGTGTTGCAAAGAGTCGGACACGACTGAGCTACTGAACTGAACTGAACTACCCCCGAAGAGCTGCCTGTGTGGTGCCATCCATGGGGTCACAAAGAGTTGCACACGACATAGTGACTGAACGTCAGCACAACTGCTCCCAAATATCTGCTGTAGAATGTCTATTTTTGCCTGAAAATATTCTTAAAACATGGTGCAGCTATGTAAGAACTGCTTTTAAATTTCCAGCATTCTTTAAAAATAATTAAACCTCTGGCACTTTAGTAAGAATTAGTTCATTTCATTGGGTTACTGACCTGAGAAATACTGTAAGGATGTGGTATTTGGTCTTAAAGGGAAGACAGATCACATCAGAGCAAAGGGCCATATGTCCAATATAAAAGTGTGTGTGTGTAATAACTATCATCGTGCAATTGTAGAAGAATGGCTTTACACAATTTAGTTGTCGTATGAAACACTCTGAATTCTAACAGTTTCCTGTTTAAAATATATACATCAAAGCTTGAATTCAGAGATATATACAAAAACTCAAAAATTTAAACATGAACACAGATATAAGAGGGCACAAGACTTCTTGCAATATCCCCACATCATTGCTAGTGACCGTATCTCCAATTAGATAACATGGGGCTGGCACCACAAGACACAGGTGCTTAATAGAGTAAGTCAGAACCTAAAAAGAAAAAATTACTCAAGAAGTTTGAGGAACTCCACATGCCTATAAAAATGTGGATGTGGCAGCAGATGGCAGCTCTTTTGCATGAGAGGCATGACAGCCTGAACTCGGAAATAGTGAGAATTTAGCTTGGGCTCCAAGCCCACAATATTATTCACCCACGTTCGCTCTGGGAGACTCAAGTGTTACACTATAGAAGGCTAATGTGCTTTTCCCTGAGAAGAGACATTTTCTTTCCAGAGATCTGAATGATTCTGACTTAATACTGGGGGATAAAAGGATGGCATGGAAAGAATAAAAGAGAATAAGGCAAACAAAATATATCAGGAAAGAAAATGGTGAGAGGAATTAGTGAAGACATGGAAAGAAAATGCATGGTGAGACTCTATTTTAATGTATTCAAGCATGTTGGATTGGTTCAGGTCTGAGTACATTTCTATAGCCAGAATAACCTAAGGGTGAAGCAATACAATACATATTTGCTGCAATCAATCTAGTTTTTTAATTCTTTTCTCAGACCTCCACCTTGCCTACCATCCACACACAAAGTTTTTTGTAAAAAGACTAATGATGACTTAATATATTTTCCATGAAAGTAAAAGATTATTTAGCAAGAGCAAAACCACCTTAAAGTAGTATATTGCTAAAGTTGAATAAACTTCTATTTTCTCATCCTACTCACATTCTTTGCAAGACTGACATTTACAACTTTCATCCTTATGCACCATTAATTTCAAATATACCTTCTTAGACATTTCAAGTTCTCGAATATTTGAAACTATAGACAACACTTTTACTAAATTCTGTCTTATTTACCTCATTGATTTTGTATGACTAAGTTGGAATTTACCTTAGAGACCTAAATCTCAGAGAGAAAACAGTATTTTATTACTTACGGGTACATAAATCCTTTCTTAATGATTCAACCGTTGTTAGCCACTATTGGGTCAGAATAATTGAAATTCTCTGTGCTTCGTGCTTCTAGCATTTGCAAGTAACTTTATCAGCTGCCTACTCATCCTAAATAAAGGCTATATTTTTGGTAAAGCTGTTGCTAGAACTTGAATAGTGACTCAAACTTTAGCTGGTCAGTGCAAATTTATTTTCTAGTACTTCTAGTTTCAAAAACAATTGGATTGTGACATTCTAATGACCTAAGAGAAGGAGTAGGAAATGGCAACCCACTGCAGTATTCTTGCCTGGAGAATCCCCTGGACAGAGGAGCCTGATGGGCTGCTGTCCATGGGGTCGCACAGAGTCGGACACGACTGGATGACCTACATGTGTGACGTGGCAAAGTGTGTACACACTGCCTGCCTTCTTGATGTAACCCAGAAGCTCCCACACGTGTAAAGCCCCAAGTTCTGTTGTGATCAGTGCAAGGGGATGGTGTTCAGCGGCTTTCAGTTCGGACTCTTCAGCTCCTGGCGCTGGGTGCTAAGTTACTTCAGTCATGTCCTACTCTTTGCAACCCCGTGGACTGTAGCCTGCAGGCTCCTCTCTCCTGCAGGCTCTTCTTGCCTGGGATTTGCCAGGCAGGAATACTGGAGCAGGTTGCCATTTCCTTCTTCAGGGGATCTTCCTAACCCAGAGATCAAACCTGGGTCTCTTGCATTGAAGAAGGAATTTTTACCACTGCGCCACCAGGGAAACCTTGGGCAAAAGTGCTTGAACTCTCATGTCAGAGCTAATCACTGGTAAACAGGTTTAATGATAACTATTTCATAGTGTTGATGTGATGTTAGAATGTAAATCTTAGGAAAACACCTGGCACATAGTTCACATTCAATAAAAATAGAGCAAATATTTTTTTAAGGCCAGTAAGTCAGATCTCTGGGTTTCATATGAACACTTTGGAATGACCTCTAGAATAGTAGTGCCCTGTGTGGTGATGATTAAGGGCTTAGGGAAGGACTTCCTACAAGTTGCTTAAACTTGTTCTTGTTTAGAGATTCTTTGGGAGAAGAACATTTTAGAAATAGCTAGCCAAATGCTCAAGTACAAAACAAATTTCATTCTCTTTCTTTCATTTATTTCTTTCTTCCCTACTCATCCCTACCTAGCCCACTCTCACTCTAGGGCTACAGAAAATATTTGTCCAATATCCTTTATCTAGAAGCTATATACAACTTATACTATTGAATCACATCAGCTTTTTCATATATAGAAGTTACTGTAATTTGGTAATGTTTTTTATTATATCTGATTTTTTAATTTAAAATGAATTGTTCTGCTATCTCACTTTCCCCCCAAATCCACATTCTCCTTAGTTTATGGAAGTACAACACTGAAATAATATTTAAATAAGATTCTAACCAATGCTGACTATAGTACGAGATGTCCTGTGGTTCCTTTATATTGTGTCGTATTCAAATACTGCTTTTGTTCAATGTTTACAGATCAGACAATCCCCAGTTAGCATTTGTGATGGGCTTTTCCCCTAAATATACAAGTGGCCTTAGTGTCTATAAAATTTAATAAAACAACCAACTACTCGACACAACTATATGATGTCCTAAGTAAATTCGCAGTGATTAACCTGAAACCCTGTCCCATGTATGCCCCTATAGGAATCCATAGTAGCAAAGTAAGCCTGTTAAGAAGGACAGACATGAATGGTTTTACCATGTTGTAATCCTTTAAACTAATCAATGGCAAGACAGCTTGGTATTGACCAAATTGGATTTAGGAAGAACTATAATATATGCTCAATAAATATTTGTGCAATAAATAAGTGATTAAGCAAAAAAAAAAAAAAAATGAATGCTTTGAATAAATCATTCCTTGTCTTTCATAAATTTTTAAGTGAGGAATATATTGCTCTGAGAAACTAAAAACAACTACTTTATTAACTAAGAAAGCTGATCAGGATTTCTTTGAGAAACAAAAAAGCATGCAGTATCTTTTTACATACCATTGCTCAGAGGGCTTCCCTGGTGGCTCAGATGGTAAAGAATCCGCCTACAAACCTAGGGAGACCTAGGTTTGGTCCTTGAGTTGGGATGATCCCCTGGAGGAGGGCACGGTAACCTGCTCCAGTATTCTTGTCTGGAAAATCCCCGTGGACAGAGGAGCCTGGCGCGTTACAATCCATGGGGTCACAGAGAGTCGGACATGACTGAGCGACTAAGCAGAGCGCATTGCTGAGAGTTTGACATGTCTTAATTTTTTTTTTAATCCCATGGCTCTGTCTGCCATCACTTGACACATGTAGATCTGAGGTTTGTAAAATAGTGGGACTTGTAGCAGAACTAGGTAGTAACCAGAACATTAAAATTTTATTCCTCTTGCTATGTCCCAATCTTAACACCATCTTAATACAAATCGTTAAGTGTTAGCGATTCATTTAAGTAGATTTCTGACCTCTACCACATCCTGAGTGTGTGCTCAGTCACTTAGTTGTGTCTGACTCTTTGCAGCCCTATGGGCTGTATCCCGCCAGGCTCCTCTGTCCATGGGATTTTCCAGGAGAGAGGACTGGAGCAGGGTGCCATTTCTCCTCCAGGGGACCTTCCTGACCCAGGGAGCCTCTACAGAGCTGTTAGCTTTCATCATACACATTTGTGTTTACAGATTTTTCTCATGTGTCAAAAGTAATTTTGTGCCTCCTTAGCTTGCATATTCCTTGTTAGAGTTTAAACTCGTTACAAGTACAGTTTGCTTTTTCCTGTAAACCAGGTCACAGAGTTCCGGTGATGTCCACTGGGTACCAAATCAAGTGACTTTATATATTGATTTGCTTTCTTTTTCTTCATAGCACTAAGGATTTTAGAATTATTATTTTTATCTGTTTACTTATGTATTCTTATGTTTACTTATGTGTTCATACTTCTCTAGAAAAAACAAGTGACATAAGAGCTGGGACTCGAATTCTCCACTGGTAACCAAGCATTTACAAAGTAATCAGCAGATAGTTGGAGCTTAATAATTATTTAAAGGATGGATCAGTGAAGCCCTCCAAACTAGAAAATTCATGTTCCAAATAATATACTTTGATTTGGCTATTTTGTCCTTACTGTTGCAAGAATTCTACTATTGAAGCCTCATTAATTGGCAGCTGAGGAAAAAAACAGCCGAGATGGTCCTATTTTTTAGAAAACACATAAAGTGGAGTCAGACTTACTAGGAACTGAATAAATATGTGTTATATCTAATGCCCAAATACTATGTAAAAACCAAGTGTTTTCATATATATTTTCCAAAATTTTTGGAATAGTTTCCAAATATTTATCAGCTATATTGTGGGCCAAAGAAGATTGTTTTTCTATGTCAACAGTTCTTGAGGATAATGAAGGTTAGTGACTAATTTTATTAATCCATTTATTCTTACTCAGTGAAGTCAAATGTCCTATCCAGTTTTTTCCATACATTTTGATTACTTGATTACAAAGCTAAACAAATTAAAAGAAGGCAAGAGATCTTGGTTTTAGTTTTTTTCCATCAAAGAATCTCCTCTTGATCAACAAATAGTAACTTAAAATTTAACTATTTAATTATTAGTCTTAAGAGTTAACTGATGACCTGCTTAAATTTAATGCTCATTTAGCCAAAGAAATCTATGAGTCCATTCATGAAACATTTTATTTTAACCAGGTAATTTATTCAAACAAGGATAGTTTGGCAAAAATACTTATCACCTAAATATTTGCCCTAAATATAATCTTTATCTGAGGTCAGTTCCAACACCAGAATTTGGAAGAGTCTATAAGAGTTTATAGCTATCAAATGAAAGAGTCAATTAAATCAGAATCTAATATTGCTAAAGTAATTTTTTAAATGAATGTCAAGAAATCACTGCCTTACATAGCACAGTCATGGGTCTTGGGAAGATGTCTCATAGATAAAAATGCACTAAAAACAGCCTTTGGATGCTTAAATACATCAGCTACTTTTAGTGAAAAAAATATGTTTGGATCAATATCCCTGGTTGTCAGCATATAAAAATTGTTGAAAAATCTATTGAACTGGTTAAAAGTACATACAAATCAAAGGCTTTTTAAGGTTGTTGAGGACAGTATTTAAAATGTGTAGTAGATTTTGTGTACCTGAAGCTGTTCTCACCCCCATATTTTCCTTGTCACCATTAACTATCTTTCTGAACAGTGGAAATAATGTTAATTGCCACAAATCTCCCAGATTCCCAATACATATACTTTATGTAAAGTCTTAATGCAATCCATAATACATTTCTGTTTCATGTATTGTACTTCATTTTGTTCCCTTAAAATTGAATGAATTATATAAAAATTGAACTCATATTCCAGCTTACAAATGTGGACTTTCAGCCTATTTATGTTTACTTATTATGGGCTATTTCAGATCAAAGACTGAGACATGTACATGCTGGCACTGTCAACGCCTATGATAAAGCTTGCACAGAATAGGTGTTCCCTGGCGCTTGGGAGATTTAGAAAGTGCAGCAGAAGCAGAAGACACACGTATACTTGAACATGTTTTCTTGTTCCTAGAGTACTTTTGCCCACATTTCAACCATGAATTTGTATTTAGCTTGTTTTTTAAAATGATCAATTTCTATCTGTAAGAACTGAACCAAGTATCCATAGACTTAGATTTTAAAAATGACTAATTTGACAGCAATTTTAAGTGCATTGTCTTCCTACTAGCTAAAATTGCATCTCTATACTTAAAGGTAAGGAAGCATACATATGTGAGACATACTTATTCAGTGTATAGGCAATGATTAATAGTCAAGTTGATGAGGAGGGGGGTCTCAAAAGATTAAATTCCATGCAGACCATGGGTATCCATTGATGGAAAATGTGTAGATTTTCACCAACATTAAACAGGTTGTTTTGAACCAGCTGGAGATTTAATCAGTGGGTTTTGGCATGAGTGGTGGGGAAAGGGAAAAATACTTTATCCAAACACACTTACATCAGATCAAATAACTCATATGGCTAAACCAACTCATTTGAGAAGGGTGAACAAATAGCAAATTTTTATTCATATTTCCATTATGACAAAATGACCTTTTGTATTTTAAGAGTTTGTGTTTAAATAAAATAATGATTTTCCATGTGAATTTGTAGACAAAGGGTATTTATTCATTTAGGGCTTCCCTTGTAGCTCAGTTGATAAAGAATCTGCCTGCAATGCAGGAGACTTGGGTTCGATTCCTGGGTTGGGTAGTTCCCCTGGAGAAGGAAATGGCAACCCACTCCAGGATTCTTGCCTGGAGAATCCCATGGACAGAGGAGCCTAGCAGGCTACAGTCCATGGGGCCGAAAGAGTCAGACATGACTTAGCAACTAAACCACCACCACCATTTTTGGCTGCACTGGATCTTCATCGCTTTGCATGGGCTTTCTCTAGTTGTGGAAAGCTGAGGCTAATCTTCGTTGTAGTGTGTGGGCTCCTCATTGTGGTCATCTCTCTCGTTGTGGAGTACAGGCTCTGGGTGCGTGGGCTTCAGTGGTAGTGGCATGCAGAGAGGAGTTGCAGCTGGCGGACCCTAGAGTGCGGCTCAGTAGTTGTGGGGCATGGGCTCAGTTCTTCCACGGCATGTGGAATCTTCCCAGAGGACCAGAGATCGAACCCTTGTCCCCTGCATTGGCAGGCAGATTCTTACCCACTGCATCACCAGGCAAGTCCAGGATGTTTCATTTCTTCAAATACACAGGATATTTAGGTAAAACTTAAGCAATCTTAAGGAAATGCAAATACATTTTTATTGTACACAGAAGCATCTAGCTTTATTTAGGACATGTACCTTTTAAAAATATATGGCCTGATATATACACATAAAGTCTGATATATAGAAGTAAAACCTTGAGTAGTGGTTCGTTTTGTTTTTAAAGATTTTTGATAGTACAAAAATTGTTAGTCTAGAACTAGACCATTGTTTAGTCTAGAACTAGCCACCATCTTCAGAAAGAATTTTCAGCAGACATACAGGTCTACAGGTGTTTTGAGGGGAGCTGTTTCTGATTCTGTAAACCAGAAATGATTTCCTAAGCTCATTCTTAAGGCTCATACGCTATAATGTTTTTCTTGAGAGGACATATTTAAACCATAATATTTGAAAATATAGAATGCACCATTCAGTTCAAACACAATTGATTTTCTGAGTCTTTGGGAGACCACTCAGCTTCACATCAACCTATCACAAATCTCCGTGTGTAATTTGATACCTCTGATTCACAGGAGGCCAGGATAATGGCGGAGCAGAGCTAATGGAAGTTAGAATACTAGTGCCTACGTGTAGTATTTGCATAATGAGTTTGGAACCAACAGTGTATTTCTCTACGTGTGGTAAGGGTAACAGAGTGAATGAAATGAAATGTTAAGGTAAAAGCAATAGATCATCTTGCAGTGTGCCGAAAACATTAAGCAATTTGAAAGGTTAATGAACAAAACAGTGGTTCTCTATGAGGACCTCCAGAAAACATTAGTGAAACAGCAAAATGAAACTGCCTAAAGCATAAGAAAAGATCTATTGAACTCCTTCTTTCTCTTTTTTCCCCCAGTGCTCTGTGGATGAAACAATAGCAACTTCAACATAAGGCATGTGTTAAGAATTAATAACTTGTTGGATTAATTGTAGTCAGTCTTGTCTCAAGCCAGCCATTCCTCCTCCACTTGTCATTAATCCTCAAGAAATGCCCTGTACTGCAATCATATCTGCCAAAATCTTGCTAAATTAACAATGTAATAAACAAACAAATCTTTCTAGGACTTAAAAGTTATTATTATTGGACAAATTAGAAACAGGACCTCCCCCACCCCTCCTCCCCCCCCAAAAAAAAAACCCAACTATTTCTAAGAATAGTATAATTGTAGCTTGGAAATAAAATGATCAGTCTCTCCAAAAGAGGTCAGCAACCTTCTATTTCTCTCCTAAAATATAATTTACTCCCTTGCTATTACATCTTTACAGCAAGTAAAATGTATATCTAATATGCATTTGATATGGACCCAGGACTAGTGCTTCTCAAACTCTTTAATGTGCATATGAATCACCCTGGGATCTTGTTAAAAGTAGATTCTGACTCAGTAGGTCTGGGGTGACCAGATACTCTACAAGTCTAATAAGCTCCCAGTTGATGCTGACGCTGCTGATATGGGGAACATGTTGGCAGAAAGTACCCAGAAGGCTTCCACAGGACCTGGTGGAAATACTTGTGCATCAAGAAAAGGCAGGGATGGGGGCTGGCAGTGGTGGGCAGAGGGAGGTTTGAGCTGGGTACCAGGCTGGCTGCTCAGAAAAGCTGGGAGAAGGAAAGATAATCTGATAATCCATTTGCAACATTGTGAATGGAGTGAGTGGTGATGGTCCCTCTCACCTACAACATTCCAGGCACTGCAATACCTGCTAGGTTACAGTGATGAACTAAACCCCACACTGGTGAAGCTTCAAGTCTGTTATAAAGACGCTATTTTTTCTCTCTGCATCTGAAAGATGGGATGAATATAACAATATAGAAATCATGAGTTTTTAAATAATTAGATGACAGACGTTCTTCTGTATTAGGTCTGTACATTTGGGAAACTCAGCCTCTCTGGGTCTAGTTTTCTTATGAATTTTTAAGTGAAGGGGATATCTTCAGGCTCCCTCTTAGTTTTATTTCCTAATCAAACTTGAGTCTGCCTTCCTCCTGCACAGTAAAGCTAATTTACTGACACTGGGTTGTGATGAGGGAAAGTATAGTGTTTATATCAGGGCCCAGAAAGGAGTATAGGTGGTTCATGATCAAAAGGTCCAAACTTCTTGGTGGTTTGCAGGGAAGCACTTTTAGAGACAATATTTGGGAGTGAAGGCTATAGGATTCATGACTTTGTTCTTATTGATTGGTGGTGAGTTAACAGGGTGGTGTTCCAAGAACCTGGATTATCA
This sequence comes from Dama dama, assembly GCF_033118175.1. NCBI lineage: Eukaryota > Metazoa > Chordata > Mammalia > Artiodactyla > Cervidae > Dama > Dama dama. The sequence goes on from NC_083689.1 coordinate 87,597,680, forward strand.
ACTTTTTGGTTCCAACCACCCTAGGGTCTGTTCAGCATGTAGCTGCCACTTTCCACCTGCTGGCTGCAGCTGTGACCGGGGGGCAGGGTGCAGCTAGCGGGAGGAGGGGGTGTTTTAGTCCCTGAAGAATAACTCAAAGATACTCATAAGATTGCTATATGTATATCCCTTGAGGAGGGACTAGGACCCTATTTTATAGCAAACTATTGTCATTATTAACTGTTTTCTTCTTTGTTTCTACAGTCTCTCACTTCTCTAATTAGTACGGCTTGTGCCTGCTCTTTGGAATTCAGGGAAAGCTTAGGAGACTAAAGCCTTTTTCTATAAACAAGAAATGGGGAGATACAGAGGGGCTTTGTATCTGGGAGGTCCCCCAGAGACCTGCTTGGTTCCAGCTTCAAAATTACACGCTTATAACAGTCACGTGACTTTAAAGTAATGGATTTTTTCTAATAACACCAAGTTTTGTTTTGTGTTTCTTTTTTATTTTAATACATTTTGTGCTTGGAATTAGCCTTCTGGGAAATCAGTTACTCCAAATATTTTAAGAACTGCATTTTTGACGTTTCTTGCAGTGTTAGTTTTGGTGTTATCTAAAAATGTCAAAGACATTATATTCTAGTTCCACTTAACTGAACTGTAAAGTTGTCTGGATTATCCTTTCAAATGTTAAAAGAAAATCTAATCAAGGATGTTTGAGAGGATGTAAAATCCTAGACAGTAGATTTTATATTTACTTTATTTTTGTATTTTTAAAGCAAGATTTCCCAAATTTCTTTGTTTATAAGACTCTCCTGCAGTGGGTGCGAAAAGTACTTAATTCAAAAGTGTACTCTAGCCTTACTTAATAAAATTCTTTAAGAGAAGCTATATTTTCCCTGTAAAGTTGATTCTAACTGTTGCAAAAATTTAGGTAAATTATTTTACAGTTCACACAATGTTTAGTACAGAGTAGTTGGTCAACTGTCAACAAATGAAGGAAGAATGAATAACCAAAGTCTGTCATGTAAGTGGTGAATTGCCATTTTTGCGACTATAAACAATGCATTAATTAACTTCGGAATTTAAGACTTAAATTTTCTGTGCCACCATCTCAAATCTTACTTTACCCAGATTAAAAGTTATAAATGAACACCTCTCCACCATCAGCCTTTAGATTCCACGAGGGTCAAAATCACATATTTACGCTCTTATATCCTCAGGACCCAAAGTAGCAATCGATATCCATTTATCTGATACTAAATATTTGGTGACTCGCATAACTTAGCTGAGAATCTGGCTAGTTTAACTGTAAATAAGACTGTGACAGTCACTCAAAATATCTCCATTTAAGGTTTTATTCAACTCAGCCTAGCTGGGTTTATCTTCCCGGCCCCAGAAATTAGCTGTACTTTAATTCTGAAGAACAGCCCTGATCACAGAGCCATGAAATTCTTTGACCAAATCGCTAAGGAATTATCAATCACTTGGTTTAACTTATATGCAGAGTACATCATGAGAAATGCTGGTCTGGAAGAAGCACAAGCTGGAATCAAGATTGCCGGGAGAAATATTAGTAACCTCAGATATGCAGATGACACCACCCTTATGGCAGAAAGTGAAGAGGAACTAAAAAGCCTCTTGATGAAAGTGAAAGAGGAGAGTGAAAAGGTTGACTTAAAGCTCAACATTCAGAAAACTAAGATTATGGCATCTGGTCCCATCACCTCATAGGAAATAGATGGGGAGACAGTGGAAACAGTGTCAGACTTTATATTTTTGGGCTCCAAAATCACTGCAGATGGTGTGCAGCCATGAAATTAAAAGATGCTTACTCCTTGGAAGGAAAGTTATGACCAACCTAGATAGCATATTAAAAAGCAGAGACATTACTTTCCCAACAAAGGTCCATCTAGTCAAGGCTATGGTTTTTCCAGTGGTCATGTATGGATGAGAGAGTTGGACTTTGAAGAAAGCTGAGCGCCAAAAAATGGATGCTTTTGAACTGTGGTGTTGGAGAAGACTCTTCAGAGTCCCTTGGACTGCAAGGAGATCGAACCAGTCCATCCTGAAGGACATAAGTCCTGGGTTTTCATTGGAAGGACTGATGCTGAAGCTGAAACTCCAATACTTTGGCCACCTCATGCGAAGAGTTGAGTCATTGGAAAAGACCCTGATGCTGGGAGGGATTGAGGGCAGGAGGAGAAGGGGACGACAGAGAATGAGATGGCTGGATGGCATCACCGACTCAATGAGCATGAGTTTGAGTAATCTCCGGGAGTTTGTGATGGATAGGGAGGTCTGGCGTGCTGCGATCCATGGGGTCACAAAGAGTCGGACACGATTGAGCGACTGAACTGAACTGAACTGGACATTTAAAAAAAAAATAGTATTTAGTGGCCAAATAAGGAAACAAATGTGTCCAGCATCATTCCACCAGGAAAAGCATGACTGTTCATGAGAAGTTAGGAGAAAAATGTTTTTTTCTAGAAAAGATTATTTTTAAATTCATAAACCCCAGGAATAGAATGACCTGGGTTCAGTTCCAACTCTGTTCACCTACTAAATTCATGATCTTTGGAAAGCAACCAAACCTCTTCTTCTGTAATATGATACCTACCATACCTTTAAAAATAGAATAAGTTGACATTTGTGTATCAGAGTGAGTATTTTTATATATTAGCTGATTATTTTCTTTTTCAGAACAAACTTAGAAAGTTAAAGTCATTCAGTCATGTCTGACTCTTTGTAACCTCATGAACTGTAGCCTATCAGGCTCCTCCATCCATGGAGTTTTCCAGGCAAGGGTACTGGAGTGGGTTGCCATTTCCTTCTCCAGGGGATCTTCCTGATACAGGGATTGAACCCAGGTCTCCCACATTGCAGGCAGACACTTTATCATCTGAGCCACCAGGGAAGCATATTAGCTGATTATTTTCTTTTTCAGAAATAACTTAGCACAACATCAAAACCAAAAAGTTATTTCTTGTTATTTGAAAACACCAGAGATTTGAAGAGCTAGCTGCTGAATCTGATTTTTCTGTTGCAGGGGCTAAAGCATACCCTGGGAAAGGAGAAAAGATGGGCAGTGTGAAAGGGGAACACTTATGTGGATGAGAAAAAAATTCTGAGAATATCTTAGGAAGGAGGCCATGCCTCTCTCCTCAGTACAATTTCCGCAGATATATTTGGTGATCTCAGATTAGAAGGGACATCATCATGGTGTGAGAGGAACAGAGGAGGAGTGGTTGATGCTATTTCTAGACAAAGGACTCTGAGGCTGGCAAACATCCAGTTCTGTCTTGGGGAGCTGCTGATTGGTTTTCAGTGTGATCAGCATGGAGCAGAGGGGACACTGGCAGTGCGGAATCTGAAGGGTTGTTTCAGACCATGGAGAGGATGTAACAGCAAGTACCAGAGAATCAAGTAAGACAGGGAAAGATTGATTAGGAAGGATGAAGATCATCACAGTCAAATGAGACAATAAATAGCTCAGGAGAGGTCAGCCTAGAGGAGAAATGGCTGAGGACAAAATACTTTCTTCTACCAAAAACTAAATACTACATGAATATCTCCAAACTGCCCTACCCATCCCAGTGCAGTAGAAATTTGAAGATAAGAGTGAAAAGAAATTCTGAATAGATCTTAGTTCATTCCAAAATTAGGATTCCATCTTTGCACCAGTGGAGTGGGTTTTGAAATAGAAGTTCAGTCATGGAAAAAATAAAGTTTGGTTCACTAAATTTATAGTCAGTGAAGCTTGTACTTTAGCTACTCATAAAGAACTAAGCCCCATGACTGGCACAGAGAATTAGATCTGTAAAAACACAGTTGGTGTTACTATCAAGAAGGAGAACTCATAGAGGTGGAGGAAATTTAAAGTTTAAGAAATAAAACTAGAAAAGTTTATGCTTGGTACAGAGTAGGGTCTCAGTTAATATTAAAGAAACTTTGTAAGTAAAAGGTAGAAGCAAGTTGGCTGGATTGTAATCTTAGTGGGCAAGGGCAAGCCTTAATCCTCCTTCTGTTCCTTGTAACACCTAGCAGAGTGATGGACTCATTGTTTTTGCTTTATACATGGTTATTAAAATATTAGAAACTGGGGAAGGTAAGTACACAGTTGGTGACATTGAAGTAGGAGAATCAAACATTACAGGGTTGTTTCTTCAAAGAAAGCTTTCATAGGTATTCATGAAGACTTAAGTAGGTCCACTGTCAAGGCTTTATAAATGATGATGTGAAGAGTCAGGAAAGGGAGCATGTCTGTCTTTAGCAGATTATAGTTGTGGTAGATTGAGAGAAATGGAGAAATCACTAGAAATGCTAGAGGAAAACCCTAAAAAAATTTGTATGTTTGGAGCAATAATTTTCTAGAGCATGCAGGATATTTCTGCGGAAAATCTCATGGGAGTTTTTTCACCCACACCAGAGCAAGAAGACTACTTTTTCAATCCTTTCTGAACTTACATAATGTGAGTGCTAGTTGCCAGGCAGTGAAAAAGGGTTTCCATCACCCTGGTATGTCCTGTTACACTGGAATTATTTTGTTGTATTTGTCTTTACAACTAACTTATTTCTTTGGAGTACTAAAATTTTTGAATAGGTAATAATTCCTGGTTCAGAAATTGCAAACTATAAAAATAAATATGGTGAAATGGCTTCTTATCCTACATCCTCCATCCATCCAGTTTCAAGAAAACTTGCCCCCAAAGCAAAGTAATGGTTATTCATTTCTTCATGTTCTGAATGCATAAATAACAAATATAAATATATTGTCTCGAAGCCCTTTTTACACAAAAGATAGCTTTCTACGCACACTGATCTGCACCTTTGTTTCATTTAACCATATATATTTTTTTATTTCTAATTATCAATTTATAGAATTTTCTCTTTTTAAAAGTTGTGCATGCTGCATTTTATCCATCATAATGTGTTTAGTCCTCTCCACTAATGTTGGAGTGACTTATATTATTCCCTATCATTGAAATTATTAAGCCATGTGGAAGTGAATAAATTTGCAGTCATGTCATTTCTCCCATGTGCTTGTATTTCTACAGCATACATTTTCAGAATTTTTTGACCAGGGATTACAGGGTCAAGGATTATACATTTACACTATTGATGATATTGTCAAATTGCCCTCTGTAGTCTTTGTTTCTTTGAAGTCATTTTGAACCTCATCATCTAGAGCAGACTGCTTTTGAGAAAATCCTCAAGATCCCTAAATTGACAAGACTAGAAAACTAATACAGAGTTCTCTGTTAAAAGAAAGAATTTTTTAAAGAATTTTTAATGTTAAAAATAATAAAAAGGCACTGCTCACTTTTATCATTAAACATTATTAACTGAACCCAAATTACTCAGAAGGGTAACCACAAGTCAGTTGTGATACAATATTTTGTAACCCCAAAGGGATGTTGAATGTCAAGGCTATCTTAGACATTGGTATAGGCCTTGAGTTATTTACCTGGTTATTTTAGTTTTACCATGGACTTGAGAGTTACCCGTCTTTATAAAACTCAGAGGTACTATGCTTATTAAGTTTTCCACCTTTGTTAAATCAAAATGTCATTAAAGGAAGAAGTTAACACCAATGTTAATAACTAAAATCCTAATTCATACTTGTATTTAAAAATGCAGTGGAAAGTTAAACCCAGAAGATCATCCAGTGCAGATGCTTGGAGATATTTCAATAGGCTATAATTTTAGTTGGAAGATATTTTTTTAGAACTTAATACAAAAATATTCCTGTTTTTACACACATACACCCCACATAAACATACATACATCAAATAATTACCTGTAAACCTTAGCAGCTCCACACAAGGAATCCTCAGAGTCTCAGCTCTAAGAGGTAGATTCTGATGTGCTTTAACATTTGAAGGAATGTTTTTTCAAACAAAACACAGGTGCAGAGGGTCATGGCACAGCTGTGGAGTCCTAAGGCAAGAATAGAAAAATAGGCTGAAAATGAGGGTCCTACCATGGAGAAATGAGGACAGGCCCCTTACTGTGTATCCACACACCGACTCTACAGCAAAGAAAGGATGAATGAATAAATAGATGAATGCCATGATTTGTAATGTTAATAGACACAATGAAATCTATTTTGTGATAGCAGCGTTTCAATAATTTTCCCCTTCTAAACTTGCAATTTTTTCCTTGGATATGCAAGTGTTCTCTAAGATAATTCAAAGATGTATTCTTTTGATTTTGATCCATGATAAAAGACAATAAAATGGTTTTGGATGGCTTAGGCAAAATTCATCTCATGGGCCTGACAGCACATCATTGAGTTATAGAACTTTATATACATATATTTCAATTTCCCCACACTTTTCTTACATAAATAAAGGTCAGTAGAAAATAGCTGGCTTTGGCAATTGTACATTTCATTTGCTGAACTGGAATAGAAATTATAGCACCCTGGTCTTTCCATTTAAAGCTCATTCAAGAGTCTCACAGTTCTGCTTTTGGTGCAGTGGTAGAAGATATTTAAGTAATTCAATTTTAATTTTAAAGCAGTATTAAAACAGAGGTCAGCATAAAACGGAGGCTGTATTTATGCCACAATGATTGGGTCAAGAGCGGTAGAATTCAGTATCTCATCAGAACACACAGTCATTTAATTTCAAGGCTTTGGATAAATATCCTTAGTGAATGCCAACTAGTTTATTTGCTTGAGTGTTTTTCTTCCAACTGTGTTAGCTATTACAGCATTCGTGAGTCACTGAGGCCAGAGTTACTTATAATCATACCTCCATTTCTTAAGCCGTCAGTTATAATATCTTGGTGATAATGCTGAGAGGTTGTCCACAGGACCAAAGAGCAGAGTCTAGAGAATCCATGTCATTCTCTTGCTGACCCAGGCCATTATCTCCTGGCTTGAATGCATTAGCTCAGCCTCCTTTTTCCTCCACATTTTGTTTGTTTCCTTTGAGCACAAGAAAGTACTGATAACGTCTTTTTGATAGTCCCAAGGGGGAGAAACACTGCTCAATAATTTCCTCAAAGTTTCAATTATATCAGGCTACATACTATATACCATGGATACGAATATGAACAAGACTTGTCTTCAAAGAACGTACTGGTTTGTAGGCCAGGAAATTATTCTAGTTAAATAAAGAATGTGGGTCTACTGTCAGAGCCTTTGTGGGAAAAGGTGAGGAAGCATAAGATGAATTCACAAGATTTGCCCTAAGAGCATAAAGGTCAAGGAAGGCCCTCCCCTACTCTCTCAAGTCCAAAGAAAGAGTTCAGATTAATGACTTGTTAGCTAAAGGAAATTCTAAATACTACCACTTGACAATGTAGAACAACATTCCTTGGGGGGAATTCTGAAGACGGTTACCCCTTGACTGCTTAGTTGACCTTTTCTAGGCTTTGGGGTGTAGAATCTGCATTTGTTTCTGAGGCCTGTCATCACAAAGTACCATAAACTGAGCAGTTTAAAACAACGGGAATAAACTGTCTCACAGTTCTGAAGGCTAGAAATCTGAAATCAAGGGTCATGCTCCCTCTGAAGGTGGTATGGAAGGAACTGTTCTTTTATAGCTTCTGGTAGCCTCAGAAGTCCCTTGGCTTATAGATATGTCCCTCTAATTGTTCCTCTTCATATGGCATCATGCCTGTCCCTGATCACAGCATGTTCCCTTTGTCATACCTGTCTCTGTGTTCACATTTCCCCTTCTTACAAGGACACTGATCATATTGATTTAGGAAAGATAGTAAGGGACAGGGACACCTAGCATGCTGCAGTCCATGGGATTGCAAAGAGTCAGACATGACTTAGTGACTCAACAACAACAAAGGAAAGACCACATCCTGAGAGTTAAGACTCCAAAATATCCTTTATTATTATTATTTGTGTGTGTGTGGTGTGGGGACAGAGACACAAGTCAACACAAGTAATTAAAATGAAAGCATAACAGTGCATCCTGATCCACATGATTAGTGTCCTTTATACAATTCAATCCATAATGGGGTCTGCAGTGAATACTCTTGCTCCTCTGCCCAGATTCTCTTTAGCCAAAGTGGCACCAGTTCCTCACTTGCTGGGAATGCTGCCTCATGATGGCTCACGCAGCCCTTCTCCTGGTGATTGCTTTTGGACACGCGGAGCCACCTTGACTTGTAGGCTACAGCCATGCTCTCCCCTTTAGCAGGTCTTCTGCCTCAAGTTGGAATAATTTTGTGGTTCATTTTTTGAGCTTTCATTTCGACTCAGGCTGAACCAAGTCTCCAGCTGAGCTCACATCTTGATTTAGCTTTGTTCTTCAGCCCTATTCTGCTCTCCTTCCTCTGTTCTACTGAAAACACTCTCCTAATAAATCACATGAATAAGAGTGCTGTGGCAGGCAGAATAACGGCCCTCAGAGTTGTCCAAATCCTAACTTCCAGAATAGCTGAATAGGTTGCACAGGAAAGGGAAAAAGTTTCAGATAGAATTAAGATTGCTAAACTGATGGTCTTAATAGAGGGAGATCACCCAGGTAAACCCAGTGTAATAATAGTAACGTCCATTTTGTAACCTCTAAAAGTGGAATAGAGAGGAAGCGGTCAGAGTCAGACGGAGAAGTGGCTACAGGGAAATGTTCAGAAAGATGCAACATTGCTGGCTTCCAAGATGAAGTGGGCTATGTGTGGGATCTAAAATATGGCACAAATGAACCTATTTTGAAAAAGAAGCAGACTCACAGACAAGACATAAGGGGCAGACTTGTGGTTGCCAAGGGAGGAGGGTGGAAGAAGGTTGGATTGGAAGTTTAAGATTAGCAGATGCCAACTATTATACATAGAATGGACAAAAACAAGGTCCTACTTTATAGCACAGGGAACTATATTCAATATCCTATGATAATCCATAATAGAAAAGAATATTTAAAATATATATATATATATATATATATATATATATACTAATCTGCATAACTGAGTCACTTTGCTATACAGCAGAAATGAACACAGCACTGGAAATCAACTATACTTCAATAGGAGGGGGGATTGGGATGGGGAATACATGTAACTCCATGGCTGATTCATGTCAATGTATGACAAAACCCACTGAAATGTTGTGAAGTAATTAGCCTCCAACTAATAAAAAAAAAAGAAAAGAAAAAAAGTTTTAATGAAGTAGGCCATGAGCCTAGGATTACAGGCCACTTCTAAAAGCTGGGAAAGGAAAGGAAACCTTTACTCCTAGAGCCCTAAGAAAGAAATACCACCTCATCTAACATCTTGATTTCCGCTTAGGGAGGCCATGTCAGACTTCTGACCTACTGAACTGTGAGATAATAAATTGATGCCATTTTAAAAGCCACCAAGTTTGTGGTAATTTGTTATAGAAACAAAAGGTAACTACTGCAAATCCCTATTTTGGGTTTTGTTTTCAGGAAAAGTGTTAGTCACTCAGTCATGTCTGACTTTTTGTGACCCTATGGACCATTGCCACCAGGCTCATCTGTTCATGGAATTCTCCAGGCCAGAATACTGGAGTGAGTTGCCCTTCCCTTCTCCAGGGGATCTTCCCAACCCAGGGATTGAACGTGGGTCTCCTGCATTGCAGGCAGATTTTTTACCATCAAACCTGACCATAGTTAGGGTTCTTCTTCCCAGGTAACATAGAAGTGCCATTTTTAATTGTCTTGGTTCCCCTAAATTAAAATAATGAAATAAATGTAACTGAATAAATATACAAATAGCTTGTTGGTCACATAGTAGCACAATGATTAAGGGCCTGAACTATGCATGCCAGCAGTCTGTATTCCAAGCATACATAGCACCATTGCTTCCTAAAATAACAAAATATTTTTGGGGGGATTGGGGAATGATTCACTTCTTTCCCTCTTTAAGAGGGTGGTAGTAGCAACTAACTTAAATGACTTGTTGAGAGTTAATACACAAAGTAATTAGAATGAGTGTTGAATAAATTTTAGTCATCTTTATTTCCTTTGCCCAGGAAGCTCTGCATTTTGTTTGTCTCTGAAGACAAAGGAGTGGTCATGAAATGAGACTACATTAACATGACGTGCAAATATATTCCAGTTTAAAATTTGTACTTTATTATTTACTGCGGAAAATTTATTTTATCAAGAAAAAAGATATTGCATGATTAGGGGAATGTCTGCCTTATTTCCAGTTTATCACCAAAGCCTTAGCTAAACGACAAAAGCAGAAGACATTCAGAATTGAGATGATTTATTTCAATCATGTTTAAATTTATTTTACAGAGAATACTCTGCATAAAGCAGTGCTTCTCAGATGTGCTCTTTAAGTCTAAAAGAGAACTATTTGGAGCTGTTATTTAAAATGCAGATTTTAAAGGCCTAAATAGTAGAATTCCTAGTGATTGCCCCCACAAATTTCAGGATTTTAAGTATAATCCTCAAGTTCCTGAGTGATTTTGCGTAATATGCCTCAATTGTGCATGCCTTGGTTTCTCCATCATTAACATACTATCAGTTCAGTTCAGTTCAGTCGCTCAGTCGTGTCCGGACTCTCTGTGACCCCATGAACCACAGCACACCAGGCCTCCCTGTCCATCACCAACTCCTGGAATCCACCCAAACCCATGTCCATCGAGTCAGTGATGCCATCCAACCATCTCATCCTCTGTCGTCCCCTTCTCCTCCTGCCCTCAATCTTTCCCATCATCAGGGTCTTTTCAAATGAGTCAGCTCTTCTCATCTATAGTAACCTATTTAAGAGAGACTCTGCATGTTCTTTTTAGTTCATAAAAGAATTAACAGTATCACTGAAATACAATTAGAATTGATTAGCCCAAACAGTACATTTGGATTTAAGTAATTAAAAATATCAGCAAATTTCTATTTCCTTAAGTTAAATCTTGTCCATACATCATTATTTGAATAGCACATGAAAGTACAAGTACACTCATTTGTACTCCTTGAAAAGGATAGAGAGCATAAATACCTAATTTTGAAACTTCTTCAATTATATTAAAGTTATTTGCTTCAGAAAGGTAAAAGCAATACCAAGGCAACCAGCTACCTAAAGGTGAACACCTGTTAAAGAACTGGTGAAAGCTCTTGGCAGGAAATGGCTGGATAGAGGGAAATGGGGATGCAAAGAGTTTATTGGGTTTATATTCTATTGGCTTGTAAATCTTAATTGATAATGTGGACTTGGGAAGGTAATTGACTGTCATAATATTTAGTGGTACTTTCTATTAAAGAATATGTTTTTCCCCTTTGCCATATAGTGTGCTCACAATTGTAGCAAATAGTAAAGAACTGTGAGGTATGGTTTCTGCTCTCAGAGACCTTAATGTATGATAGCAGAAATTAGGCAGATACATAAAGCAGTTGAAGTATACATGTGTGTGTGTTCATGGGTATTAGAAATATTTTAATATATATTGATATTAAATTTATATTTCTATAAAATAATACTTAAGGAATGGGTAATGATTAGATGATAAATTATATCATTTGATGCAAATTTGAAATAAAATTTCAGAGAATGAAAGATTAGTAGGAACTGAAATAATTAGAAACTTAATTCAGGACTTAATGACCTGTGCTGCCCCTATCCAATATTTTCAACATTTTAAGTCTGTGAATCTTTGGTTTGAAAATAGATGCCTTGATGTTTATCAGAAGTTGGGTCTCTTTTTTAATTTAATGTTCACAATGACAAAGCCAAAAAAAAAGCATCAACAATTGGGCAACTTTTAGAATATTTTTTCTTTTAAAATATATCAGTGTGACAGCTCTGCCAGATAAATAAGGATACTGCATAGTATTGGACTAACACATGAAGGAGCTTTGGAAACATTCATTTACTTAGGTTTGTTCCTTAGAAGTATCATTTGAAGTACAAGAGCAAAATAACTTTCTGCTCCTTCTGAGCTAGTACAGAACAGTTTGTGACTCAGTCCTTGCCTGAGGTATTGCAGCCACTTAGAGTATTTATTAATTAAGATTTAGATTTTAAAGTATCTTCAACAATCTATCTTTCAAAGACTTTCTATCCTTGGAAGTATGTCTGGGATGAATCGTTTTATTGGTCCTCTAACTCTAACATCATTTGAAAAAGGCAATGCAGCACTTTGAAAAACATTATTTAAATCTCAAAACAGGACATTGCTTTAAAAAAAACACAAGCCAACATTTTCAAATCACTCTTGTCTGTTTCAAAACTCATTCAACAAGGTTTGTGAAACTTTGATTTTGTATACAGGTTAGTGGACTTAGAAAATTCTAAGATCTACCCAGTTTAATATTATGGAGGGCATAAATACAGAGTTAATTTTTATTATACTTTAAAATCAATTAGTGATAGAATAGGCAAAATATGTATGTATAATTTTAAAATCTACCTAATATCTATATAAATATCTAATTTAAATACCTAATATTTCTATTTAGGGAAGCCCTGGTGTCTCAGTAGTAAAGAATACACCTGCCATGGTTCCATGGCACATGGGTTCCATCCCTGGGTTGGGAAGATCCCCTGGAGAAGGGAATAGCTACCTGTTGCAGTATTTTTGCCTGGAGAGGTCCATGGACAGAGGAGCCTGGTGGGCTACAGTCCATGGGTTGCAAAGAGGCTGACATGTCTTAATGACTAAACAACAAAATCTATTTAAGTGTTTAACTTCTCTCCCAACCATCTAATTCTGGGAAATAGCTCCCATCACCAGACCTGGTGTACCTTGCAGACATGGTGGAATTCTCACAAAACATTGACATCAAATACAAAACAAATTTGAACTTTATAATGGATGAATACAAAAAAAAAGGCAGAGAAGCATGCGAATGAGAAATTTAACAAGTTAGAAATCTTTAGGTCCTACCGATGGTGCTAATTATAGAAGTTTGGTTGTCAAACCTGGGATGGCAAGAAGAGTTAGACCAATGGTAGTTTGAATTAAGTTAGGGACAGAGAATGACTTGAGATGGAGAATTCGTATACTTTGGGCATTCTCTGACACCTGCAGCAAACTGTACCCAAATAATGGGCATAATTCCTATTTCTCACTGTTCTTATCACTGTTATTTTTACTAAGCCTGAGAAACTATATTTTATAGAATTGTATCAGCAGAGTATTTCTCCACTAATGTTCCACAAAGAAGTGGTATTGAAACTTGAGTATGCATCAGAATCATCCTGACAGCCTGTTAAAATGCTTTTTTCAAGTTCTATCCACAAGGGATTTTGACCCAGAATATTTCAGATAAGACTTGGTATCTTCCTTTTTCCTTCAGCATAGCTCAAGTGATCCCACTGTAGTGATTTCACATCACTGGAGAAGGTTCAAGGTTAAGGATGAGAAACATTTAGAATTCTTTGAGTTGTCCAGGCCCAATGTCAGGTAAACATCAAATGCATGCTGGTACTGGAGTTTCCCTTCAGGCCTCTCCCTGGTTTTTCAGGTTTTTTCAGTGATGTTTGAAATAACTGGAGAGCAGCTACAAGGCCAAATATTCACATAACTTTTATTTAGACTCTAAAATTGCAACTATAAATTGAATGTGCATTTTTCCTTACTGAATCCTTAATTTTTTCTCACACAGTATGATGTCTAGTTTACATGAATAAATGAGAAAATTTATGTGAGCAATTTTAGAAGCTGGTGGGTGAAAATTAACCTCCTGTACCTTATGCATTAACACTGGAGACTTGACTCATTCCCTCTAATCAGTAGTCCTTTATATTTCTTTTATTACAATTGGAAATGTGATATGCTTTTGCAGTAGGACTTTTCTTTAATATCACAATATAATTTTCTTGAAAATGTAATATTCATTGGAACTTAATCTTAGAAAATTATACCAGCTGGAATTGGCCTTGGCACTTGCATTTCAAAATTGTATGTTTAAATTAATTGTGCATATATAATATCATGCTGGGATTCATTTTCCCCCAGAATATAGCCTATCTTTTGGTAGGTTACCCAGATTTAGGCATTTTGGCAATATTTATTAACTGTTTAGTCACCAGGACCAAGAGTAACAATTCTTCATGTACATTTCAGACCATTCTGTAGTATTTACTCTTGCCTTCAGCTCAGTGCTACTGACCTAAAATTCCATTTGTTCCTTCCTCTTTGACCCCTCTGTCTGGTTAGCTGGCATTGGCAGGGCCTTCTGCCCAGGCAGTCCAAGACTTCTGTTTGAGCAAAAACTATATTCATTTGCCAACTAGTCCCCCTACCCACATTGCCCTTGCAACCAAAAAGATTGTAGCTGCCTATATTATAGAATCATGGACTGCACAGGTGTCATCATTTACAAAATGGTGCTTTGTTGAATCTGAATGGTTCAGGCAGCTACAAACAGAATAGCTCCTCCCCGAGACATTTCAGGATGTCAAATTACAAAACGTCCATGACTTGTTATGGTAAGGAGCCAAGTGGAATAGAAAGGCTAACTCACCCTGGAGGCACGTGAGCTGGTGTACACACACACACACACACACACACACACACACACACACACGCACACACACACACACACGCACACACACACACACACACACACACACCCTCCTTCTCCTCTTCCTTGCTCACTAAGCAAGCAGTTATGAAAGGAATATAACTAATGATTTTGTCGAGGACCTGAACTGCTTGCCTTTAGGACTGGAATGCTGACCTGGTTCAAATAAAGCAAGAAAGAAAAAGAGGTGTTTATCCACAAGGGGTAATATCTAAAAATGGAGATGGCAGATAATTGATAGGATAGGAGAGGTTTTGCTGAGCTCCCTTAACAAATATGTAGTGCCAGAAACGTTATCATTGGTTAGTCCCTCCTTCAGAGTTAGAGATTGAAAACTTTAAACAACTACAAATACGGTATCTCCCTGAAAAGGAAGTAACATAAATGTGATTACATATTAGTATAATTTGTAGGAATGAATTTGTATTATTAGAAATTAGATTCCAGGAAAGGTAATGAGGTAGTCAGAGGGTAATTTGTAGAGATCTTCTGCAGAGTAGCTACAGGTGGAGTACCCAATTTAAACACTGATCCAAGGACAGCACATAGATATGAGATCAACTGTGAGTGAAAAAGACCAAAAAGAAGTTCAAGGAATATTGGAATGAACCTCCAAGTAGGTTATATTAGTTTCCTAGAAACCAAATGATTTTCCCTCTCCTGTGACCCATGAAGGTAAATTTCTAGTGGCTTTCCAAATGAAATGGGGGAAATCTAGGCAGATAGTCAAAAACTAGAACATTCTCCTTTGTATGTTACTTTAATAA
Organism: Dama dama; assembly: GCF_033118175.1. Lineage (NCBI taxonomy): Eukaryota > Metazoa > Chordata > Mammalia > Artiodactyla > Cervidae > Dama > Dama dama. The sequence continues at coordinate 87,612,885 of NC_083689.1, forward strand.
TAGATTTAAATGTCCATTCTGTACACTCATGAGATGGGTTAGCCTGATATTCTCTGGCAGAGTTCATCAATGGAGACAGATAAGGTGCTACAAGTATGAAAAACTTTAGGCTAGTCATATGTTTTCTTGTGATAAGCACAAAATAAAAGTTTACTATTCCATGGGGACGTTTACTGACCATGCCCTTGTAACTGCTGTGAGTTGTGTACACAGAGACTACAGGAAGCCAGTGAGTTTCAGTCCTAGAGGAAGACTTTAAGAAGATGAGTCTAAAATCCAAAAGGGGAGTTTAATCTAAGACCAGTCAAGGTTTAAGAAGGTGAAGAAATAGAACCCCTCTCTTGGTAGGAGAAGCTGCAAAGAACTGTTACAATCTTCACCACAAATAGTATGTTCAGGGGTGATGTAAGAAGATACCAACTTTCCAGAGGAAAAAAATACAGCTTTTTAGAACATTTAGTATTATAGAGCTGTCTAAAATTTCTGGAGACATCTACCACTTTGAGTTGAAATACTTGAACCCTATCTTCTAAACAACTTTAAACAAACTATGAAAGAAACTAATTCTTTCAGGGACACATTAAGGCCCATGTATAATGCAGTACAGTTTTGAGGTGCTGTGTAAATGTTACTGAACTGACCTGGAAAGACTGTAAAAAGCTGAAGAAAAAAGATGTTTTGAGAAACCCATCAATATCAAACATAAACTGTCTCAGGTTCTGAAATATTCAGTGATGCATTCCTGATTTTTTCCTTTAAGCTATGAAAGTTCTAGTCTGGTATAAAGAGAGAAAATTGTACTGGGTCTTTGGCAAGCTTGTAATTATATCCTGATGCCATCTTAGAACCTCAAGATCGAGAATCTTTATTGGTGCTTTACAGAAAGATTAAGAAATATTATTAAACTTACATCATACTGATCTTAAGTAAATTATTATTTGTTGAACACTGTTTAAAATCATTGAAATGTATATTATAGAAAATTTGTAAGTAAATGTATTTTAATTTTTTTTATTTATCTCACAACTAGCTCCAAACTAGGTTTAAAAGCAATTAGAAGCAATATAAGTTAAACTCAGTTTAAAATTAATTTAAAAGAAAAGGGAAAAAGAAGGCATCATAATTAAGATTAATACACATCTTGAATACCCATACAGTTACCAAATATTTGGCAATAGAACTCCTGGTAATTAATGCAAAGAAGTGAACAACAAAATTTAGCCTTGTATGGTGGACAGTGGAAGTTACTGTTTTTTTCTGCCTCTCATGTTTTCATATATTCCATGATAAAAAGAGAACTACTTTCACACTCCTGATAGGAATCATCAACCTTGGTAAAACTGGATCTAAATATTGAGTCAGTAATTTCTAACTCAATCGATCTGATTTATGAATTTAGGAGAAATACTATCTTGAGTTTGTAAATTCTTTACATCATCCACTGAAAAATAGATATTTTGTAAGTTAAAAGCCTTAGCAAATAAATAATATGGTACTTAGAAGAATACCAATAAACACAATTTCTATTTCAGATTAAATAACATTTTGAGCAAGAAAAAAAAAAAATATATATATATATATTTGCAACCTTATTGTCTAGGAAAGTATTCATCACCTAGAAGTATGGGTCTGTATTTAGCTACAGTCCATAGCCTTACTTTAACACTTTGTCCATGGGAAATGGCCTTGGTATAATGAATACCAAGTCAGTGAAAGAACAGTCAGCTAGTCAAGAAAACCTACATCTGGCAATCAACATCCATGAGTGATGATTAACAACAACAACAAGTGAACAGTCAAGATTTGGAGTCAAAGCAGGCCTTAACTTTAAAAGTTTTATTATTTTCTCTTTTAAAATGAGTGACATAAACTGATTTTGTTTCTTTAAAATTTATTTTTCCCCCAAAGCAACAACTGCAAAAAAAGTAGGGAAACATTTATGGTTTCTTTTTGTCTTTTCTCTTTGCCTTTTTTTTTTTTTAATGATAAACAGATCTCATTGGTACCAAAACCAAGTAAATTCTCTCCTGGTGACACAACCCAAATGTTTTCGCATTACTTGCTGACAGACTCACCCAAGCATGAGGCAGGCTCCGTGCCCTTTGACCTGACACAGACTTGGGTACAGCGTGAGTCCTAGCCTTGTCTCAGTGGAGTTGCAGTTACCAGCCAAGCGTTAAAAGTAGCACATAGATTAGAGGGCATGACAGAGAAAAGAGACGGAGTTCCACAGTGCATTATTATTGTAAAGAGGAAGAATGTAATCAAGAGTACATTATTAAGAGATCACTGGTTTGCAGAATGAAACTTGTTAGAATGAATTCCAGAACTATATACAGTGAGCCTGTAAAGTTGGAATGGCACCCTACCACTCAGTCATGGCTTCTCCAATACTTCATCTCTAAAGAGTGAAGAAATTGAGGTATATCAGCACCAGGTTCCATTGTTCCTTGAAACAAAATCCCCTCAGTTATTGTTGATGTTAATATCAAAGGCAGAAAGTCTTGCAAGCAAACATGGTATTATATAGATGCCACAGAAGTTGAGTATTACTGTGTGTGTGTTAGTCACTCAGTCATGTTTGACTCTTTGTGACCCCATGGACTGCTCTGTCCATAGGATTTTCAAGGCAAGAATACTGGAGAGGGTTGCCATTCCCTTCTCCAGGGGATCTTCTCAAACCAGGGATCAAACCTGGGTCTCCTGCATTGCAGGCAGATTCTTTACCATCTGAGCCCATCAGGAAAGCCACACAATTATGTGAATTCCAAGTTGGCACTATTCCTAGTCACTGTTTCCTCTAGTCCATAGTTATCAGAAATAATGTGGGGGCAATAATGAAATTAGGACCAGAATCCTAACTGGGAAACTATGAAGCTTTTTTAAAAAAAATTTTTTTGTATTTTGCACTTAACGTGTGTGTTAATCACTCAATGTAGTCTGACTCTTTGTGACCCTATGGACGTAGCCCTCCAGGCTCCCCTGTATATGGAATTTTCCAGGCAAGAATACTGGAGTGGGTAACCATTCCCTTCTCCAGGGCATCTTCCCAGCCCAAGGATCGAACCCAGGTCTCCACATTGCAGGCAGATTCTTTACCCTCTGAGCCACCAGGGAAGCTCCTTTGCAGGTATGCTATAGGGCAAAAGCAATTCTAATTCAGTGTGGAATTATAATTGGATTGCAAAACAACAGTTTATATTAGACAATACCTTTTAAAGCAGTTAGAAGTAAGAGAGTCATTTGGCATACTCTAGTAAATAAGCTGATTTAACAAACATTGAAATGCTCAATAACAACAAAAAATGGCAGCTTATTCAAGTTTTGACTTCTAAACCAAGCCAAACAATTTCAAAGAACAGGCAGTGTACCTACTACCCACTCCCACTGAGAATTACGAAAAATATTTAACTGAACTTTGATTTCAAACATCCATCCGTAGATAAATATCCATCCATAGATGAATGTTTGATTTCAAAGATTCATCCATAGGTGAATATCCTGCCCTTTCAGTAGCCACAGATGGCCTGGTTCCTGCAAGGTCATGGTTACAGAATGATTCAAGGTTAACCAGATCAGTGTGGGCAGTCAAAACAAGATTATAGGCAGGACACGCAGATTACAGGGCAGAACAGAGGGGAAGGGACTCTGAGAACCAATTATACGCACTGCAAAGAGGGAGGGCATGATTACAGGGTAGAAATAACCTAGAGGTAAAAGCATAAAGTGGAAAGGAAATTAGCACGACAGGGACAGATGGCCTAAATTTCCTTTTCAAGGAGAAATGAGCCAAAGTAATAATAACAACAAAAAGTTCTAAAAGTAAAAGTAAGTTGAACCTGATGCTGAAAAATGTCTCCATATTGAGTTATTAACACTTAAAATCCCCATATCTGAAACCAGTCATCTTTCATCTAAATTCTCCTCTCCACTATCCACCCGCCGCCCCTCGCCCATTTTAAACTCTAGGACATCCCACTCTCCTGGTTATCTTGAAGTCAGATGTTGACCATGTTCTTAGTCTCTTTGCTACCCTTTTCATTATATTCATCACATGCACACAATGAGTCCAGCCATTTCTAAGTTCTCTAAGTTTTCTGAGTTCTCCCTTCCTCTCCTACCTTCACAGACACTATTTCATTCAGGCCTTCACTTCCTCCAACCTGCCCTCCGAAACCACTCTCCAGTTCTGAACTCTTCCCTCCCCCATAGGTCTTATATGCTATTGCTAAATATTTATTCCTTAAGTACAACTATAGTGTTTTTGTCATTTTCCTAAACAGAAACACTCAAAGATGCAGCTACTCTACAAAGCAACACAAGAATACCTAGTTCTTGAATTCAGGTTTCCTCTGCCTTGACCTGATCCATCCTCTGGTTTTATCCTGCATCTCATCCTACACTCAGCTCTTTCAAAGCATATTCCCTGTTTTCCTTTTTTTAGTCATTTGTGTTATTAGTTCTTCCACATGTGTACCTACATTTCAAAGTTTATATGCTACCCATTCATGAAGTTTCCATGACCCTAGGAGAAAGAAAACTTTTTTTTTTTTTTTTTTTCAGAAACGCTTGGTCACTTTGTTTCTAATGACTCTGGTTCCATTTTAATTCATCAAAAAAACACAAAACACACACATAAAAAAACAACTTATGTGCTTGTCACAACTCCCCCTGTTGGAAGGAGGGCAAGAAAACAGCCTATTCATCTGTTGTGTAAGCCACTAAATGCTACATATACAAAATGATAATAAATATGAATGGATTTAGAGTTAACATTTTAAAGACGTTGCCATTCTTACTGAGATAGGGAAAAAAGAAAGCAAATCAAATGCTATTTCATTCTAAATAAGGTGAGCAGTATTCACCTCATCTTCTGAGAACAACCTCATCCCAACCATCATCATGCCAGGCTCAGCTATTTTATGACAATACCAAACTTCATAGCGAGATCACATATGTGTACGTGAAAAGATATCAGTTCAGTTCAGTCACTCAGTCATGTCCGACTGTTTGCCACCCCATGAATTGCAGCACGCCAGGCCTCCCTGTCCATCACCATCTCCCGGAGTTTACTCAAATTCATGTCCATCAAGTCGGTATTGCCATCCAGCCATCTCATCCTCTGTCGTGACCCCTCCTCCGGCCCCCAATCCCTCCCAGCATCAGGGTCTTTTCCAATGAATCAACTCTTCGCATGAGGTGGCCAAAGTACTGGAGTTTCAGCTTCAGCATCAGTCCTTCCAATGAACACCCAGAACTGATCTCCTTTAGGATGGACTGGTTGGATCTCCTTGCAGTCCAAGGGACTCTCAAGAGTCTTCTCCAACACCACAGTTCAAAAGCATCAATTTTTCGGTGCTCAGCTTTCTTCAAAGTCCAACTCTCACATCCATACATGACCACTGGAAAAACCATAGCCTTGACCAGACGGACCTTTGTTGGCAAAGTAATGTCTCTGCTTTTTAATATGCTTTCTAGTTTGGTCATAACTTTCCTTCCAAGGAGCAAGCGTCTTTTAATTCCACCAGTATGTTAATAATGGCTATCTCTGAACTATAGTAATTGAAGTAATTTTTAATATTTTTATGTATATCTAATTTCATACAGAATATTTATAGCATTCATAGCCAGAAGACATTATTAATAATCCATTGTTCAAATACTTTTACTTTGATGTGCCAAACATTGTAAAGAGATAAACTTTGATTTAGATAAAGCTGAATCCTTACAGTACAAAAATTATCCTCTATAGGTTGAGTGTGATAAGGTTTATATTTTGGAACAATAACTCTGAAGGTCTTTTAAAAATATAGTGGAGGCAAAAACTTGATGCAAAGAGAAAAACAAAGAGACTTGTAACTGTTATCGCTAACAGTAGGATAAAGGTTTGAACTAAGATCATAGCAGTGGAAAGAGAGGAAAGCTCAAATCGCACCTAATGAGCCTTGGTCGACAATTCAATTAGGGGACTGAGGCAGTGGAAGGATCTCCCAGTTGTCAGACACTGTTCATACCCTGATTAATAAAGGTTTTGCTTTTAATGCTAAGGGGTGGTGATTAAACGATGCAGAAATTAGTTGACAGAATGGGTTACAAAGATGGTTCTAACAGAAATAAGTTTTAAAGAGGTATAAAGGCATCAACAGGGAAAAGAAACCTGATACGTGAGCTCTTATCTTCAAGGACTTGTGGTCAGCTTTAGTCATAGTCAGAAGAGATAACAGGGTTTCCTGTTGAGATTCTTTTTTTAAAGGAAGAAAGATTCTGCCAAGAGCTGGCTCTATGTTACGGGAAAGATGGTGACAACTTTCTCTGAAAAGAACAAGTAGCTGATTCTTAAAGAAACATGACTCTATAAAGGAAGATGTAGGGAGCAGGGTACATTGTACGTTCAGGCTGAATCTTTGTGGCTTTTGGTAGTGGTGGGGAAATTAACTAATTTAATTTACCAGTGATAGATTTCAATTAATAACAGCCCCAGTTTGAACTGTATATTTTTAAGTCTTTTTTCATGACAAACATTTCCTGGTATTTAATGTAACCACTGTATCTTCCACCATTTTAATATAGAAATTGGTTAAAAACTAATGTTAATTTACTCTGTCATTTTTATTTATTGGGATACATTAACTCATCAAGTTTCATAACCACAGTTGAACTGCGTACCAATCATATAAAATTCATTTAAAATACCTAGGAGGAAGCAGTCTTTATAGAGTGAGTCTCACAAATTTAACCCTATTTTAGGAACTGAAACATCTAAATCCCCTTACACTTATGAAAGTGAAAGTGAAAGTTGCTCATTCATGTCCAACTCTTTGCAACCCCATGGACTATAATCTGCGGGATTCTCCAGACCAGAATACTGGAGTGGGTAGCCTTTCCCTTCTCCAGGAGATCTTCCCAACCCAGGGATTAATCCCAGATCTCCCTCATTGCAGGCAGGTTCTTTACCAGCTGAGCCACAAGGAAAGCCCCCTTATAGTTATGTCTTTTATTAAAATATATATATAGTGTCATTTCATTCCCTACTTTTAGCTACAAGTAGGAAATTGGACTGATGAAACAAAAACTGAATTATTTAAGTAATTGCACTTCAATATCATCTTATACTATGAAGCACAAAATGCCCATGGCAGGATCTGTAACAGAGAAGTCTGCATTCTAGTTCTACCATAGCAATTTATTACCATTTTGATCTTTGATCTTAATGAAATTTTCTGTACCTCAATCTTCTCATCTATAAAGAGTACGTTTCAAGTGCTGGAACTACCAGTTTCCCAGGATTAAATATTCCCACCATGGCCAATTTAGCAACCCACTCACAGAAGTCCTAAATATTTAATAATCATCAGGTCTAGTGGGCTGGTAGAATTAGTGTGAGCTACATCTAGCATGCAGTGATTGAGGGAAATAGATAACTAAAACATTAGGAAGCGAGGGGCTGTGGAGTAGAAATAACATGTCAACTTAAAAAAATTGCACAATGTGAAAGTTGCAAGTTAAGTTTTATTTGGGGCAAAATTAGGACTGCAACCTAGGAGACAGCACCTCAAACAGCTCTGAGAAACTGCTCCTGAAAATATCTAAGTATCTGTTCTGCCAGTTTTTCCCTGAGCACAGAGTGCCTTATTTCTGTCTCCACTCTGAACTATTTTCAGGGGGTGTTGAAAATTAGCACCTGCACCAGCACAAGCACATGATTTAATTCTTATAGAGGCAGGTGGCAAGTGCCAATGGCAAATGCCAATTTGTAGTTGATAAATTTAAAGACAGATTGAAAACTCAGTTTAAATCAATAGAACATTCAGATACAAATCATTAACTCAAAAGCCATAAAGTAATCATAAAATAGACAGAAATTATATATACACACATGCACACACACACATATATATAAAAATGACAAAACTTGGAAGGTTGAAACCAGCAGAACAGGTGAGGGAAATACTTGAAATATGTATCAATTCCGGTAACAATTCTGTAAAGGGCAAGGTTTTATAAAAGAGGTGACTGTGATCACGTTAAAAGTTGATATATCAAAGAGTATAGATATGGTAGAATGAATGTAAGCTCATGTGTACAAGTCTTTCCATACCAGGAGCCAGTTAAAGGCAGTCTAGGATATTAGGTGGGATGGTCAACCAGACAAGCTCTATTAAGTTTTGCTCAAAGTGAAAAGAGAAATGAATAAGATGTTATCAGTTTTTAGATTTGTATCTGTAGCATTACCTTCAGAATTTCCTAACTAGGAATATATTTCCATTTCTATCCCAGAATCATTCTTATGCCTGTTTTTAATATCTTCTCAATCCAAGGCCCAGCCCCATTCTTAGTACTATTGGGAATTCTAGCAATCTTTCCAAGGTATATCAAGGAATCCAGTCTTGCCTATAGGACATTTAGTTCAATTCAGTTCAGTCGCTTAGTCGTGTCCAACTCTTTGCAACCTCATGAATCGCAGCGCGCCAGGCCTCCCTGTTCATCACCAACTCCTGGAGTCTACTCAAACCCATGACCATCAAGTCAGTGATGCCATCCAGCCATCTCATCCTCTGTCATCCCCTTCTCCTCCTGCCCTCAATCCCTCCCAGCATCAGGGTCTTTTCCAATGAGTCAACTCTTCTCATCAGGTGGCCAAAGTATTGGAGTTTCAGCTTCAGCATCAGTCCTTCCAATGAACACCCAGGACTGATCTCCCCTAGGATGGACTGGTTGGATCTCCTTGCAGTCCAAGGGACTCTCAAGAGCCTTCTCCAACACCACAGTTCAAAAGCATCAATTTTTCGGCACTCAGCTTTCTTCACAGTCCAACTCTCACATCCATACATGACCACTGGAAACACCATAGCCTTGACTAGACGGACCTTTGTTGGCAAAGTAATGTCTCTGCTTTTTAATATGCTGTCTAGGTTGGTCATAACTTTCCTTCCAAGGAGTAAGAGTCTTTTAATTTCATGGCTGCAGTCACCATCTGCAGTGATTTTGGAGCCCAGAAAAATAAGTCTGACATTGTTTCCACTGTTTCCCCATCTATTTCCCATGAAGTGATGGGACCAGATGCCATGATCTTAGTTTTCTGAATGTTGAGTTTTAAGCCAACTTTTTCACTCTCCTCTTTCACTTTCATCAAGAGGCTTTTTAGTTCCTCTTCACTTTCTGCCATAAGGGTGGTGTCATCTGCATATCTGAGGTTATTAATATTTCTCCTGTCAATCTTGATTCCAGCTTGTGCTTCTTCCAGCCCAGTGTCTCTCATGATGTACTCTGCATATAAGTTAAATAAACAGGGTGACAACATACAACCTTGAGGTACTCCTTTTCCTATTTGGAACCAGTCTGTTGGTCCATGTCCAGTTCTAACTGTTGCTTCCTGACCTGCATACAGGTTTCTCAAGAGGCAGGTCAGGTGGTCTGGTATTCCCATCTCTTTCAGAATTTTCCACAGTTTATTGTGATCCACACAGTCAAAGACTTTGGCATAGTCAATAAAGCAGAAATAGATATTTTTCTGGAACTCTCTTGCTTTTTCAATGATCCAGCAGATGTTGGCAATTTGATTTCTGGTTCCTCTGCCTTTTATAAAATCAGCTTGAACATCTGGAAGTTCATGGTTCATGTGTTGCTAAAGCCTGGCTTGGAGAATTTTGAGCATTACTTTACTAGTGTGTGAGAAGAGTGCAGTTGTGCTGTAGGTTGAGCATTCTTTGGGATTGGAATGAAAACTGACCTTTTCCAGTCTTGTGGCCACTGCTGAGTTTTCCAAATTTGTAGGCATATTGAGTGCAGCACTTTCCCAGCATCATCTTTCAGGATTTGAAATAGCTCAACTGGAATTCCATCACCTCCACTAGCTTTGTACGTAGTGATGATTTCTAAGGCCCATTTGACTTCACATTCCAGGATGTCTGGCTCTAGGTGAGTGATCACACCATCAGACTATATCTGGGTCGTGAAGATCTTTTTTGTATAGTTTTTCTGTGTATTCTTGCCACCTCTTCTTAATATCTTCTGCTTCTGTTAGGTCCATACTATTTCTGCCCTTTTTCGAACCCATCTTTGCATGAAATGTTCGCTTGGTATCTCTAATTGTCTTGAAGAGACCTCTAGTCTTTCCCATTCTGTTGTTTTCCTCTATTTCTTTGCACTGATTGCTGAGGAAGGCTTTCTTATCTCTCCTTGCTATTCTTTGGAACTCTGCATTCAAATCGGAATATCTTTCCTTTTTCCCTTTGCTTTTCACTTCTCTTCTTTTCACAGCTATTTGTAAGGCCTCTTCAGACAACCATTTTGCCTTTTTGCATTTCTTTTCCATGGGGATATTCTTGTTCTCTGTCTCCTGTCCAATGTCACGAACCTCCTTCCATAGTTCATCAGGCACTCTATCAGATCTAGTCCCTTAAATCTATTTCTCACTTCCACTGTATAAGCATAAGGGATTTGATTTAGGTCATACCTGAATGGTCTAGTGGTTTTCCCTACTTTATTCAATTTAAGTCTGATTTTGGCAATAAGGAGTTCATGATCTGAGCCACAGTCAGCTCCAGGTCTTGTTTTTGCTGACTATATAGAGCTTCTCCATCTTTGGCTGCAAAGAATATAATCAATCAGCTTTTGGTGTTGACCATCTGGTGATGTCCATGTGTAGACTCTTCTCTTGTGTTGTTGGAACAGGGTGTTTGCTATGACCAGTGTTTTCTCTTGGCAAAACTCTATTAGCCTTTGCCCTGGTTCATTCTGTACTCCAAGGCCAAATTTGCCTATTACTCCAGGTGTTTCTTGATTTCCTACTTTTGCATTCCAGTCCCCTAAAATGAAAATGACATCTTTTGGGGTATTAGTTCTAAAAGGTCTTGTAGGTCTCCATAGAACTGTTCAACTTCAGCTTCTTCAGCATTACTGGTTGGGGCATAGGCTTGGATTACCATGATATGGAATGGTTTGCCTTGGAAATGAACAGAGATCATTCTGTCGTTTTTGAGATTGCATCCACGTGCTGCATTTTGGGCTCTTTTGTTGACCATGATGGCGACTTTGTTTCCTCCAAGGGATTTCAGCCCACAGTAGTAGATATAATGGTCATCTGAGTTAAATTCACCCATTCAAGTCCATTTTAGTTCACTGATTCCTAGAAAGTTGACATCCACTCTTGCCATCTCCTGTTTGACCACTTCCAATTTTATAGGACTTTAGTCAACTTAAAAAATATATTCCCAACCTAAAAGTTGAGAGTTATGTTTTATTCACTGGGAAATTTTAGGATGTGAAGCCCAGGAAACAGCATCTCAAATGACCCTGAGAGAACTGTTCTGGGGAAGCGAGGGGAGGAGCCAGGTTATAAAGAAGTTTTGAAACAAAGGGCAGGTAGTCTGAACATCAAAAGATCATTGTTAATTAATTAAGAACCAGATATCCCTAGTTAAAAAATTTAGCACTTTTCTGTATATGGGAGAATGCAATAGTCTGGGCTCACTGAAATAATTCCTTTCATATGCATTTCAGCTATGGGCCCTATATCCTCTATTTTTGACATCCTGAGTTCACCTTGGTGTTCACTGTACATAGTGGCTGCAGTCTGATGGCTGTTAGGTTGCATGTATTGTTCTCCTTCCTGAGTGCCCATAAACTGAGACATATAAACAGACCAAAAAAAAAAAAAAATTAATAATATGTATACATGGGAGAGACCCAGGAAAACTCAGTGACTTGACAAAATGGCTAAGCCCTCACTTAAATATCATCTTCAGCTAAAGACAAAAGAGAAGACGATGTTAGGATGTTGAAGGTATTGGCTTGGAAATTCAAAGAGGAGAAAGGCAATATACATGAAGGTGGAAAAGCAAAGGTTTAGTAAACAAATATGTGCTAAGACACTGAGAGACAATCAATTCAGTTCAGTTCAGTTCAGTTGCTCAGTCGTGTCCAACTCTTTGCAACCCCATGGGCTGCAGCATGCCAGGCTTCCCTGTCTATCAACAACCCCCAGAGTTTATTCAAACTTTTGAGAGACAATAGGACATTGGAGTTTTAACAGACTATGCTAGGTTCCTCCCTGTCTATCACACTTACTTCATATTATAGTTATCTGTGGTGATAGCTCCCTTCCTGAAACAGGTCCTCTATCTACATTATTTAAGCAGCTAAGGAGGAGGTAAAAAGAAAGGTTTCCTGAGTCTTCTGTTTCTTAAAAAATAATCAGCCTAAATTAATCACAATATCAAGAGACACATTTTGGGGTGGCAGATTTTGTTTCCCTCCAGTGCTCTCTCCAGAGTGAGTAAGTAGGCTAGGTTTGTTCCCTGGATCTACAGATTTCTGACTGTTATTGGCATGATTTATGAGTGGAACCTTTTCCAATAGTTGCTGGTTGTTGAACTGGATCTCCTAAATTATTTTTTAAATTTCATCATAGTCATGCCTATTTTTTTCCATAACATTCTGGTATGCATAATCTACTCTCTGTGGTCAGCCTGTTGTACTGGATCACTTTCTTCTAGGTCCGGTCCAGCTAGATCTCTTTGTATACTCTCCTATTCCTCTATAACACAGCTCAAGTTGTCTGCACCCTCTCAGGTTAACTTCTAGCCTGGGATCTACATACCATACCATACCAAAAACCATAGGAACAGTGTATCTTCAGGTGGAAAGAGAGAAAATTCCTAAAAATTTATGAATCCATAGGACCCAAGTGCCCCATTTAAAAAGCAGCTGGTATACTTAAATATAAAGAGCATGTTGAATTGAGTATTCAGATAATGAAGAGTATATTCAAGTAATGTCCTATTAGATTATCTAGAAAATCTGTTTTTGCATCATAAAACTATAAAAGGGATATTTTATTTACCTTTAAGATGCATCAGGCTGTCTTTACTTTTTAAAGATTATACCCCATTTATAGTTACAAAATACTTGCTATATTCCTTATACTATCTAATACATCTTAACAGTTTATTACTTTTTACACAGTAGTTTGTACCTTGTAATCCCCTGCCTCTTTCTTGCCTGTCCCCTCTCCCATCCCCCCACTTGTAATCATTAGCTTACTCTCTATATTTGTCAGTCTGTTTCTTTTTATTATTCTTACCAGTTTTAATTTTGAAATTCCAAATATGAAAACATAGTTTTTGTCTTTCTCTTTCTGTTATTTCACTTAGCATAGTACCATCCTAAGTTCATCCACATTGTAGGCAAATGGCAAAATTATGTTCTTTTTATGGCTGAGTAGTATTTCATTGTATATTTATACCACATCTTCTTTATCTATTCATCTATTCATCTATGTTTTTGTTTTGGATAAATACTGACTAGTGAAAGTGAAAAGACAACTTATTGAATGAGAGAAAATATTTGCAAATGATATGACTGCAAATGATAGTTTCCAAAATATATAAAAAGCTTATTCAAGTCAATATCAAAAAACCAACCTGATTAAAAAATGAGCAGAAGACCTGAATAGACATTTTTCCAAAAAAGACATGCAAATGGCTAAGATGCATATGAAATTATGCTCAACACAGTTAATCAGAGAAATATAAATTAAAACCAGAATGTGTAAATCTATGGCTGATTCCTATCAATGTATGACAAAACCCACTGAAATGTTGTGAAGTAATTAGCCTCCAACTAATAAAAAAAATAAATTAAAAAAAAAAAAAAAACCAGAATGAGGTATTACCTCATACTGTCAGAATAACTTATCAAAAAGTCTACAAATAACAAATATTGTCAAGGATGTAGAGAAAAAAGAACTGGTAGTAAGAATGTAAACTGGTGTGGCCACTGTGGAAAATGGTATGGAGTGTTTTGAAACTAAAAATAAAACTATTATGTGATCCATCCATTCCACTCCTGGAAATTCAACTCAACTCTGAAGAAAAGGATAGTTTATGTTGTCCTAAACACTGTGTCAATAACATCCTCTAGGTATGGGGAAGGTCAAGGAAATAAACTTTCAGGTGCTTGCTGGTGATTGGAGAATGGGGGTTATTCCTTTTTCTTTATGGATAGCCCACTGACCAGTTTTCTGAAAGTGAACATAATAGTAGTCTTTGCTACATGAAGATCTAAGTAATACTTTGTTAATGTCAAAACTGTACAGACACAGGGGACTGAAAAAGCAATTGTCCCTGAGTCTAAGATTAAGAAAATGTCTAAGCTTGGAAATAGGCAAAAGGTATCACTAACTTGCCTTGCAGGGGCATGATACCTATTGTCTGGTGGACCCTCCGGTGATTATCTGAGCATTGCAGACAGACGCTTTACCGTCTGAACCACCAGGGAAGCCAATCTAATTCTCTAGGAAAATATAATTTTGGTTAATTTTCTGAACACTAGTCTATTGTATGTTCTGTAGGTCCAGATATTAAATAAATTATAGAAGTTAGGCTGAAAGTGATTCCTCTCCTTGACAAAGTAAATGACTCCCATTTATAATTATACAAATGAATTTTATCTAGTAGAGATAGAATTGAATTCCTCCTGGTTGAAATAATAACACAAACATTACAATTTGTTGCTTAGTAGGCTATTAGTTTTCTTTCTATTACCAAATTCATTTCACCATTCCTGACTTTATATATATATATGAAATCTTTGTATGTATATATATATATATAAAATCATCTACAAATTTTCTTCTGAACCCTCTTATTGCTTTACTCATTTATAAATTAAACTCTTTAAATCATGTTCATTTTATACTTGAAGGCAACTCATTTTATCTTTTCAAAAATTGTTCTTTACTGCTAACTAATCTATATTTTTGCACCTAAAAAAATAGAGCCTTACTGGCGGGATCTTTGGCACTGATGAGACAGTCCATTTTTTTCTTCTCAAAGTCTATTTCTTAAATAAAAGCTTCACTTTTTTCAATATCCCCAACTTTCCCATATTTTATTTCTTCAAAATCCTATGCCTCTGGAAAAATCACAACTCACTTCCTTCAGAAAATGTCCTGTATCAATGCCCCTTTTCCATCTTCTAAATATGGAGTCGCAAAGAGTCAGACATGACTTAGTGACACCACAGTAACAACCTGTATAACTTAGTCTTTGCTGCTGGCTGAAGGGAAGGGTGATTCTTAGCCTGGTGGGTGAAGGAAAATAGCATGATATAAATCTCTGAAACTCAGCTGCTACTTAGGCTTTCCATAGATAGAGAAAAACAAAAGCCAAACAAAAAAGATAGAACTGTATGAAATTTAAAACCCTCTGAAAAAACTTAAACAGTGCTATCTAATATTTATATTCCTCCTTTCAACATACCTTTGATTTGATTATGCTGAAAATGCATCCTCCTTAACACCATTCCCCCCACTATCCCCCCGCCCCGCACACATACATGCACATGTAGAGTCACATTCTGAAGTCTTTGCCCATTAGTCCAACAACAAAGCTGCTCCTGCCCATCTCTTCTAATTCCTGGGTTTACTTTTATTTTTCCTGGTTATAGGAGATGGCAAAAAAAGGAGTATTAGAAACTGATGGAGCAGAACTATCTAGAAAGCTGTTGGTACCTCAAAAGAACTGAATCCAGTAAGTGTGACCTTATTTATTCTACCATAGTCTCTCCTTCAAGGCTACTTGGTACATGGTATGTCCTCAACCTTTGTCTGCTCCATGAGTGAATGAAAATGCTTCATTTTTAAAAACAGCATCACTAGGCCTCAAGACACAAAGGTACTTGCTATGCACTTATTCAGTACCCTTTGGTTTAGAGAAGACTTGTGAATAAAAACATTTCAATGAACTCACATCCCAAGTGACAATTAAAAGTGTCTCTGAGGAAATCCTGTAATTTATTAGTGCCATGTAGTCCTGTTTCATTCTTTTACCTTAGTCCATCCTAATTTTTGTCAATCAAAGAGAGTTTCTGAGATTTAATAACTAAAATCTTTCCTGAGTCATACTGCCAGCTCTCATTGTGTGTTCAGCTAATATTGTATCTGCCTGCCTGAGTTTCTTTTCACATCTTTGTTCTGCCAAAACCCCTTCTGGTAAAAAGGAGTTCACAGAGGGGAAATGAGTGGGTGAAACGGAAAACAGCACATACACACACACATGTTGAAATGAAAAATAAACCAGAGTGCAATCTGTATTGAACAGTGATGGATTCAGACAATACTTTGTAGAGCTTCTCTCCTGAAGAGATTTATCAGTGATTCACCTTGAATGGAAAATTGTTATATCCTGTCTGAACAAGGGTCTGCTGTTTTCCTCACAGCTTTCCTCGGCCACTGATGTCATCCTTTGTGTATTCAGGCAGAGGTCAAAATCTGTCATTAAACTAAGGAGAGTCTAGAGATTAACTATATGAAGGATTCTGAGATCTGTGCATCCTACTCAGAGATGAGAATTTGGGGGTTTTAATTTTGATTCTGGTATTTTGTTTCAAATGAAATACTACACCAGTTTTGTAGTTAGAACTCTAACTTCCTTGAGAGAATTTCAGTTCAGTTCAGTCCAGTCGCTCAGTCGTATCTGACTCTTTGCGACCCTGTGGACTGCAGCACGCCAGGCCTCCCTGTCCATCACCAACTCCCAGAGTTTACTCAAACTCGTGTCCATTGAGTTGGTAATGCCGTCCAACCATCTCAACCTCTGTCGTCCCCTTCTCCCACCTTCAGTCTTTCCCAGCATCAGGGTCTTTTCTAAAGAGTCAGTTCTACACATCAGGTGACCAAAGTATTGGAGTTTCAGCTTCAGTATCAGTCCTTCCAATGAATATTCAGGTCTGATTTCCTTTAGGATTGGCTGGTTGGATCTCCTTGCAGTCCAAGAGACTTTCAAGAATCTTTTCCAACACCACAGTTCAAAAGCATCAATTCTTCAGCACTCAGCTTTCTTTACCGTCCAACTCTCACATCCATACATGACTATGGATGAATTTCATTTATTGACAAACTACCTTGAAGATAAAAAAGACATGTAATATTCTCCAGCATACCATAGCTCTAACAAACCAAACCTTGGCTGAGAATGACTGCCTGAATCCAATCATTCCTGCCCCTTCCATACATACCCCGAGGCATTCTGGATCAGTTTATCATTATCACCTCCAAAAGTCTACAATGCTGCAGATTTTGAAGCCTTTTGTGATACTGAAGAAGAGAAATATCCAGACTACTGGATTGGAAAGCAGGACCACACAGTTGCCCTCTGGCTTCCTTATGGTATTTTAAGGGGAAATTTATTTCATTTTCTAGGACATGTTTCAGATTAATAAAAATATGATCATAATCATATTTTCCCATTTTTAATTTTATTGCAAACTTCTAAATGTTTTCTCATAATTTTGTCATTTGAAGTGACAAATCAGTTCTGAAGTAGTAGGATAAATATTGGTATTCTCATTTTACAAGGGAGGGAACACAGAAGTGACTTGCCCAAGACCATGCAAATCCCCACAGAGCCAGGGGTGGAGTAGAGTTCTCCGGATTCTTAGTCCACTGCTTTTCTACTGTATTTTCCCACCTTAACTGCAGCTTGATCCCTCCCATTGGGTAATTATAGGAGTCCTATACACACAAAAAGAAGACTAAAAATGTTTCCCAGAAAATAGACAGTTGTTTATGGAAGCAATGGCATTAGGCAGATCAGGAAAATACCTAGTCAAGCTAAGAGAGTGATAAAGAAAAAGAAAGGATAAAGGCAATGAACAGTTATTAAATTCCTACCTGATGCCAGGCATTGAGTACAGAACTGTTCTTACACTTTGATCTCACTTCATCCCCACACCAGCCCTAAACAGTAGATGAAATGTTCACCCCTACAGTTAAGAAACTGAAGTTCTAAGAAATGAAGTGTCTTGCGTAGGGTTACACAACTTTGCAAAACTGAGTTTTGAAGTCAGTTTATCTCCAAAGTCAGTGTTTGCTTTCCTAAACATAAGTTGTGCCACCTGAAAGGTGAAAGGCAGGTCTGTAACATCTAGAAGAAATCCTGTAGATGCTGACTCAACAATTTCAGTGGACCTAAGTATGGCCAACAGATAGATGGAGTGAATACTTAACTTCCAAGGCAAAGTATGTAGGGAAAATTTCTGCAGTCATAGTTGTTCAGTCACAGGCACAGAAGACTAGTAATATACACAAGCGCCATCTCTGAGCATTATATAGATATCAAATTTATTTTCTCTGAAAGTACAGAGTAAATTGTAAAGTACCACATAAAATGAAGGCTTCCTTGATGGTTCAGGCATAAGGACTCTGTTTGAAATGCAGGACCTGGATTCGATTCCTGAGTCAGGAAGATCCCCTAGAGAAGGAAATGGTAACCCACTCCAGTATTCTCACCCAGACAATCCTATGGACAGAGGAGCCTGGTGAGCTATATAGTCCATAGGGTCACAAAGACTTGGAAATGACTGAGCACCTAACACACACACAAAATGAAAGGTGAGCTACCTCCTAGAAATAGTGTATCTTGACTGTGCTTTAAATGCAAGTTTCTCCAAATAGAGAACCTTTTTTTCTCTTCCAAAATTTTTCCAAAGAAAGAGGGAAAGAAACAGCAGCAAAACACGTTAATGTTAACATCAGTGCTCTTAACCCTCTATGCGGCCGTCATAGCAATAATGCCTTGTCTCCCCTTTCTTGGTGCAGTAGTGCTTTTCGTTTATTTGTTTATAGAGTCCTTCTAATGGAATTTTGTTCACTTATTTTTATGGAGATAAGTGCTCCGTGAAGTTGAGCCCATGTCCACAGACGTAAGTAACAGAAACTTCTCTGGTTGCTACTCGTTCCTGGTCCATGCCCAAGGTTTATTTGACCATACAAAAGCTGTGTATTCCTTTCCAATTAACAAAGAAAGTTACTGTGTATGAGAATGCCTGTTAGGTAAGAAATTGAGTATATATTTTGACCCATTATGGAAGAGAAATTATTGAATAATGAATTATGTTAGAATTTTAGCGAATTTTTAAAACAGTTTATAACATCTGACCAACCTCCCCAAAGATACTAAATTAAATAATTGCAATTACTGGTGCCTCTTTTGCTTCTGAGGAAACCAAACAGCCAGTGTTATTCGACCAACTCTTCTCTGAGTACGTTAACAAGATGTTAGCTACAATATACACCCACCCCCTACCCCTATTTTAAAATAAACACAGTTATTCAGATGAGGAATCTGAGACACAGTTTTTAAGACTATACAGAGTTAATGACAGAATAGTAGGAATACATTTTGGCCAGTAACTTTCTAACTCATTCTTTCTGGAAGCCAAGATGACTATTGTCGGTGAAGTGGCAGAACACCATATGAGACCATGGCTCTTGGTGAATGAGGAGATACGAGTTGCATAACATCTTTCATTTCTAGTCAAGTTTTGTCAGTAGAAGCCATTCACATTCTGGCAGCAGGAAACCCCCTGATATTCCTATTGGCACTTTCTGTGTAGAAGTAGGCCTGCTGTGACCTAGAAAAACACTGAATTTATTTGCATAAGCAATGCACTATCCTCATGAAGGTATATTTAGAAGTCCACGTTTGCAAGAATGGGATCAAGATGCTTTTGTAAAAACCCACATGGCCTTTCCTTTAAGCCTCAGCAAACTGTGCTATTCAGAAGGGACTACAGTTTCTAGCCAACTCAGGATTGATGTAGTATTTTTACAAAGAGGGGGATTAACTTAGTGAACATTTCTCCAAGAAAGGTTCTGTTCAGGAAGTATAAATGCATTAAAACATATTTGGAAGCATTTATGAATTCCAGGGCTATACATGACTATTAAAAAAATTCAGTATTAAACTTTGAATTGATTGTAGGAAGCATATGCACCTTCTGATCCTAGCATCACACCAATGAGTCATATCCCTTGAATACATCACTTAAATTTTATTGGCATCAATTTCCTCATTTGTAGAATAAAAGGTTGAATTCAGAGGATACTTAATGGCCCCAAAGTAGAATTTGGCCAATATAGATATTTTCTTTGTCCAGCTCAGTATTTTAAAGAGATGTGAATAGGAATGGTATTTTTAATACTCCTTTGAGTTTGTAATACTGCACAAACCTTTCCCAGCATGGAGAAGAAAAGCTTTTTCAGCCTTGTCTGAATTACACACCACATTTCATTTTTCAACCTTTGTTTTCTTCGCTCCTTGTTCCTAAACTGTCAGGATAAATTTGATGACTGGATGAAAGAATTCTCCCACTTGAGTTCTATTCTCCAGGAGCCCTGTAGATACACAGACTGCAGGTGGTGAAGCAGGACTGTGGAGCTGGGAGCTGTCACACACCTGGCCCCAGCCTCCTGCCTCTTGGAGTCTGCACTCCTGGCTGGAAAAATAGGACTTAACTGTCTCAGCACTGAAGCAGTCAATGAAAGTCACCACAACCTAAAATCCTCCCTGCAGCTTCGTAAATTCCATCTTTGGGTCACGGTTGGGGAGAGATCTGGAATCATCAGCTATGCAGTGAAAGTAACTCTTTAACATGTAACAATTCATTTCTTATTCCTCAAGATTTTTCAGTCCAAAGGAACTGACATTTTCCTTTCATGGACAGCAAGATGACTGCCCACAAATTAAACAATGAACAAAGGATGGGAACATGTAAGGGCTGCCAATTCCTTCAGGTCTCAGTCTTGGGGAAGTGTTTGAAACTGCTGCCCCATTTGTGCAGAATCCTGTGAGATACACAAGTTGTAAGGTTACCTAAGAGCAGGTTAGATGAGAAACAAGGAGAATTCAAAGGCAGGAGTAAGGGAAATGTGCTTGTCAAATAGAAGGTGAATGATGATGCGTGCGTGTGTACTAAGTTGCTTCAGTCATGTCCAGCTCTTTGCAGTCCCATAGACCGTAGCCCACCAGGCTCCCCTGTCCGTGGGCTTCTCCAGGCAAGAATACTGGAGTGGGTTGCCATGCTCTCCTCCAAGGGATCTTCCCAACCCAGGGATCTAACGGGTGTCTCTTATGTCTCCTGCTTTGGCAGGCGGGTTCTTTACCACTAGGGCCACCTGGGAAGTCTGAATGATAATATGATGATGCCATAGAGAGCAGAGAGTATAGACTGCATACTTTCACTTACTGTCTGCTCACTTACTGTTTAGTATGAACCTAAAATCATTATATTATTGAGAGCACCAAAGCAGTGCAGACAGCATGTTGCTGTTGTTCAGTTGCTCATTTGTGTCCAACTCTGAGACAACCAAGGACTGCAGCCTACCAGGTTTCTCTGTCCATCACTAACTCACGGAACTTGCTCAAACTCATGTCCATCGAGTCGGTGAAGCCATCCAACCATCTCATCCTCTGTCAGCCCCTTCTGCTCCTGCCTTCAATCCTTCCCAGCATCAGGGTCTTTTCCAATTAGTCCATTCTTTGCATCAGGTGGCCAAAGTATTGGAGATTCAGCTTCAGCCTCAGTCCTCCAATGAATATTCAGCACTGATTTCCTTTCAAATTGACTGATTTGATCTCTTTGTATTCCAAGGGACTTTCAAGAGTCTTTTCTAACACCACAGTTGAAAAGCATCAATTCTTTGGTGCTCAGCCTTCTTTATGGTCCAACTCTCACATCCATACATGACTACTGGTAAAACCATAGCTTTGACTATATGGATCTTTGTTGGCAAAGTAATGTCTCTGCTTTTTAATATACTGTCTAGGTTTGTCATAGTTTTTCTTCCAAGGAGCAAGATTTAATTCAATTTAGTTAATTTCCTGGATGCAGTCATCATCTGCAGTGATTTTGGAACCCAAGACAACATGTAATGAATGGATATGGCTGAGTTCTAATCAAACTTTATGAAATGTAGCATGACCTTCACTAGGAAATTAGATACATATATGATAAAATATATGTATCAGATAAATGTATATGTATTCAGAGTCCCAAAGAATAGCAAGGAGAGATAAGAAAGTCTTCCTCAGTGATCAATGCAAAGAAATAGAGGAAAACAATAGAATGGGAAATACTAGAGAACCCTTCAAGAAAATCAGAGAAACCAAGGGAACATTTCATACAAACATGGGCACAATAAAGGACAAAACGATATCAGAAGATGTTAAGATGGTGGTAAGAATACACAAAAGAACTATACAAAAAAGATCTTAATGACCCAGATAACCACAATGCAGTGATCACTCACCTAGAGCCAGACATCCTGGAGTGCGAAGTCAAGTGGGCCTTAGGAACCATCTCTACAGACAAAGCTAGAGGAGGTGATGGAATTCCAGCTGAGCCATTTCATATTCTAAAAAATGATGCTGTGAAAGTGCTGCACTCATTATGCCAGCAAATTTGGAAAACTCAGCAGTGGCCACAGGACTGGAAAAGGTCAATTTTCATTCCAATCCCAAAGAAAGATAATGCCAAAGAATATTCAAACTACTGCACAATTACATTCATCTCACACACTAACAAAGTAATGCTCAAAATTCTCCAAGTGAAACTTCAACAGTATGTGAACTGAGAACTACCAGGTGTTCAAGATGGATTGAGAAAAGGCCAAGGAACCAGAGATCAAATTGCCAGCATCTGTTGAATCATAGAAAAATCAAGAGAATTCCAGAAAAACATCTGCTTCACTGACTACACTAAAGCCTTTGACTGTATGGATCACAACAAACTGTAGAAAATTATTCAACAGATGGGAATACCTACCCATCTTACCTACCTCCAGGAGGTAGGTCCATCTTACCTACCTCCTGAGAAACCTGTATGCAGGTCAAGAAGCAACAGTTAGAACAGTTAGATGTGGAACAATAGATTAGTTCCAAATTGGGAAAGAGAGTACGTCAAGACTGTATATTGTATATTTAACTTCCATGTAGAGCACATCATGCAAAACACTGGCCTGATGAAGCACAAGCTGGAATCAAGATTGTCAGGAGAAATATCAATAACCTAGGATAAGCAGATGACACTACCCCTATGGCAGAGAGTGGAGAGGAACTAAAGAGCCTCTTGAAGAAAGTAAAGAGGTGAGTGAAAAACCTCAACGATCAAAAAATGAAAATCATGGCATCCCATCACTTCATGACAAATAGATGGGGAAGCAACGGAAGCAGTGACAGGCTTTGTTTTCTTGAGCTCCAAGATCACTGAAGATGGTGACTACAGCCATGAAATTAAAAGACGCTTGCTCCTTGGAAGAAAAGCTATGACAAACCTAGACAGCATATTAAAAAGCAGAGACTTGACTTTGCTGATAAAGGTCCATATAGTCATAGCTGTGTTTTCACCAGTAGTTATGGATGTAAGAGTTGGATCATAAAGAAGGCTGAGTGCCAAAGAATTGATGCTTTTGAGCTGTGGTGTTGGAGAAGACTGTTGAGAGTCCCTTAGACAGCAAGATGATCAAACCAGTCAATCCTAAAGGAAATCAGTCCTGAATATTCACTGGAAGGACTGATGTTGAAGTTGAAACCCCCATACTTTGGCCCCTTGACGTAAAGAGCCAACTCATTAGAAAATATCCTGATGTTGGGAAGGACTGAAGGTAGGAGGAAAAGGCGTTAACAGAGGATGAGATGGTTGGATGTCAGCTCCAACTCGAGGGACATGAGTTTGAGCAAGCTCTGGGAGTTTTTGAATGACAGGGAAGGCTGGCATGCTGCAGTCCATGGGGTCGCAAGGAGTCAGACATGACTGAGCATCTGAACTGAACTGAACTGATGATAAATCATATGAAATGTTTATTTTGACAAGTCAAAAACAGTCAATTATCAACTATCTCATATTGTTTGACCTGTTAAATTATATTACATATGTACATTGGAAATGCTACTCAGGCATATAAGAATGAGGAGACTTTATATATGATATATATAATATCTGTGCTCAGTCCTTCAGTCATGTCTGACTCTTTATGATCCCATGGACTGTAGCCCACCAGGCTCCTCTGTCCATGAAATTCCCAGGCAAGAATACTGGAGTAGGTTGCCATTTCCTTCTCTAATATAATATCTAGTATATATTTACTGAAAAAGATATAAAAGTCTGTGTACAACATGCCACCATTCATGCAAAACACAAGAAATAAACTATTCATGTTTTGTTTTTGCTTTATTGCTTAAAACATCCCTGAAAAGATAAAGAAGAAAGTGTTAACAGTGATTACCTGCTTGGACAAGGAGGGGGAAGATGAGTGAAATTAAGCAGATGGGCTTTAAGTGTTGGAGATATTTCACTGTATCCTCATTTAAAACTTCATTTTTGAAACACATTCCAAATTTTCACTAAGAAAAAACTAAAAGAAGCATACTTTGGACATTATGCATCTTTTAGTTTGCACCTCGATACATTTTATTAATGCATGATTTGTTATTTTGGTTAATGAAAGTGGTAAGACCCAACTACCGTGATGGTTTATTGATCTCTCCTCTCTTAACAGTACTCACCTTTATAATATTACTAAATGGCTATTGTGTTGAGGATCAATTGAACTATTTTAGTCTAGGTTCTGACTGCTTTGCATATATCATTTCCTTTGAAGCATCCTAATAGTATGGTAGCTATTATCATCACCTTTATTGTAGTAAGAATATTTAGCATGAAAACTACTCTTTTAACAAATTTTGAAATACACAACATATTGTTAAGTTTATGTACAATGTTGAAAGCAGACCTCTAGAACTTATTCATTTTCCATAAGTGAAATTGTTTGCCCATTGAATAGTAACTCCCTATTTCCTGCTTCATTCATCTGAAGGCAATCACCATTGGACTCTCTGCTTCTGTGAGTTTAGATATTTTATCTACCCCAGATAAGTGAACGAATACAGTATTTATTCTTCTATAACTGGCTTATTTCACCCAGCATAATACTGTGTTCACTCACATTGTCATAAATGGTAGGATTTCTTTCCTTTCAAAGACTGAATATTTTATTCTATGTACAATTGTCCTTCAGTATCTGAGGAGGGTTGGTTTCAGGAGCCTCTACGTTTACCAAACTCTGATTACACTCAAAACACACAGTCAGCCCTCTGTAACCATAGATTCCACTTCCATGGATTCAACCAACCACAGTTGGAAATTTCAATCCCTGGTTGAATCTGAAGCTACAAAAACCCTCCAATATAGGGAGCCAACTATGTGTATATTGAAAAATATCTGCAGTTCAAATTCATGTTGTTCAAGGGTCTACTGTATATACCATATTGTATTTTCTTTATACATTCATCCTTCAATGGGCAGTTATTTCCACACTTGGCTATCAAGAATACTGCTGTAATGAACAAAGGAGTACAAATATCTCTATAACCTTACTTTCAATTATTTTGGATAAATACCCAGACGTGGAATTACTGGGTGATCAGGAAGTTCTCATTTTAACTTTCTGAGGCACATTCATACTATCTTCCATAAAAGCTTCACAACTTTACATTCCCATCAAGGATGTACAGAGTTTCCAATTATCTTTGCCATTTCTAAGACAAAGAGCTAAGAATCAGATCGGTTAAATAAATTGTTCAAAGTTAAAAGCCTGTTTCCTCTTGTCCTGACTCTTACTCTCCCTATGTAACTGAGCTCAGGTCTCATATCTTCCATGAAGCAGCAGCAGCATATACTCATTACAGATTCATTAATCTGAATTAAAATCACTTATGCATAAGATTGGGGCTCCCTCAGTGACTCAGATGGGAAAGAATTCACTTGCAATGCAGGAGATGTGGGTTCGATCCCTGGGTTGAAAAGATCTCCTGGAGGAAGAAATGGCTATCCACTCCAGTATTTTTGCCTGGAAAATCCCATGAACAGGGGAACCTGGTGGGCTAGAGTCCATGGGATCAAAAAAGAGTTAGACACAACTGAGTGACTAAACAACAACAGTGCATTAGATTAAGCGTATGCAGTTGTCAATATTCAACCATTTTTGAACTACAAATACAGCTATTTGAAATGATTCCATCTAAAGTCTGTTTTTCATGTTAAAAAAAACTCTTTGAAGGCAAGGATAAAATCTTGAATACTAAGAAATTTCAAGGGCTTACCACAGTGCCTAGGATATAGCAGGCATGTAACATAATTTTTATATTAAGTAAATAAAATTAAATAAATGAATGAATAAATGAACCAACAGCATTTTATAGTTTAAAAAAAAATTAAAACCTGATTATTCTACTTAAAAACATCCAATTAACTCAACCTCTGTATATCTAAGACTGTAACATAATTTATAATAGAAACTATGACGATGTTTCAAAACAATACTTATGTCTTATGCAACTTCCTTTTACAGTTGCAAAATGAAGCCTAAATGCATATGAAATCAATAGGAGAATTTGTTGTTGTCTGTTTTATTTTGTTTCATTTTTGTTTGGTTGTATATTGTCCAAATGCATACAACTTGTTTTAACATGAACAAATAGAAAGGTGACTTTCCAAATTTACTCTTTTTAAGGTATGCCTTCAATTTCACTTTTTAAAGATTTTTATAACTGAGACTGATTTGATAAGCTTAACAAGACCTTACCCAGTAGGAGGCAATTTGTATATGAAACTGGAACTTTTTATTCCATTTATGATTACCACATACAAAAAAAGAATTGAGAAGATTGTATACTGATTAAACTGTTCTTATCAGTGAATATATCATCTGCTTATACTCTTTCTAGTGCAGTTTAAAAGTGTAAATTGCATCACATTCCATGCTTCCCTAAACTATCACTGAAAAGAAAGTAAAAGTATTAGTCACTCAGTCATGTCTGACTCTTTGTGACCCCATGGACTATAGCTTGCCAGTCTCCTCTGTATATGCAATTCTTCAGGCAAGAATGCTGGAGTGGGAGCATTCCCTTCTCCACAGGATCTTCCCAACCCAGGGATTGAACCCAGGTATCCCACTTCACAGGCAGATTCTTTACTGTCTGAACCATCTAGTGCTATCTAATAAAACTTTCTGAAATAATGCAAATATTCTATATCCACACTGTCCAATACAGCAATAAAGCCATATGTGGCTACTGAGTATTTAAAATATGACTGATACGACAGAGGGAGAGGTTGAATTTTTAACTTCATTTCATCTTAATTAATTGAAGCTCAAATAACCACATATAATATATCTAGTGCCTACTATATTGAATAGCTCAAGAAACTTCCTTTCAAACAAACAAAACAAACACAAATTGTCTCAGTGTGGTTTTTAGCCAATTTTCTCTTCTTTACTTGCTTCTTGCATCTGACATTTCTGTTCTTTTGCTTTTTAGCTTCTTGCTGAACGAGTGCTTTGCTAGTTCTTTCAGTGAAGAGTGTAGGTGGTAAACTGCCTTTGTCTTCTTATGTCAGAAAATACCCTGATTTGCTCACACTCTTGAGCAGTTCCTGGGCTGATATAAAATTCTATGCTGACAATTATTTTTCTCCAGCATTTTGAAGCTGTTGTTTTATTATGTTCCAGCAGCTTTTGTTGCTGAGAGACAGTAGCAATCTATTTGACCTTTTTAAAAAAACTCTTTATTTTTTCCCCAGTTTTATTGAGATATAGTTGACATACAGCGCTATGAAAGTTTATGGGGTACATCATAAGGATTTGACTTATATACATCATGAAAGGATTATCACAGTAAGTTTAGTGAACATCATCTTCTCATATAAATATTTTCTAATTTAAAAATTAGAAAAATGTTTCCTTGTGATGAGAATTTCTATACATTTTAAAATGTCTACCATGGTAAGTCTAATTACGATATGTCACCATGTAAAGACATTATATAGCTATTAAATATATTCCCCAAGCTGTACATTTCATACCATGACTCATTTATTTTACAACAGGAAGTTTGTATCATTTAACCTCCCTCATCTCTTTCTTTCCTCTACCATTTCCCTCCCCTGAGGCAACCACCTGTTTTTTTGCTGTATCTATAACTCCGTTTCTGTTTTTCTGTTTGTTCATTTTTTTTCTTTTTAGATTCCACATATAAGAGAAATCATACAGTATTTGTGTTTCTCTGTCTGACTTATTTCACTTACCATAGTACCTTTTAGGTGCATCTGTATTGTCGCAGATTGCAAAAGATTTCATTCTTCTTTATGGCTGAGTAATATACTATTATGTATATGCATGTGTGTGTGTGTGTATATATATATATGTGTGTGTATGTGTATATATATGTGTGTGTGTATATATATATATGTGTGTGTGTGTGTGTGTGTGTGTGTGTGTATATATACATATATATATAAAACATCTCCTTTATCTATTCACCAATTGATGGACACTTAGGTTGCTTCCATATCTTGACTATTGTAAATAACACTGTAATGAACATAGGGTTGCATATATCATTTTTAATTAGCATTTTCTTCAGATAAATAACCAGAAGTAGAATTTCTAGGTCATATGGTGGTTCTGCCTTTATTTTTTGACCTTAAAAAAATTCTCCATACTGCTTGCCACAATGGCTGCACCAGTTTATATTCCCACCAGCAGTACAGGAGGGTTTCCTTACCCCATATCCTCACCAATGCTTGTTATTTGCTGTCCTTTTGAAAACAACCAGTCTGACAAGTGTGATATATTTGCATTTCCCTGATGATTTGTGCTGGGGAGAATCTTTTCATGTGTTTGTTGCCCATCTATATGTCGTCTTTGGAAAAAATGTCTATCCAGATCCTCTGCCCTCTTTTTGAGTTTTTTTATACATTGAATTGTAGAGTTCCTTATATATTTTGGATATTAACTCCTTACCAGATATATTTGCAAGTATCTTATCCCATTCAATAGGTAGCCTTTTCATTTCGTTGATAGTTACCTTTGCTGTGCAAAATCTTTTTGGTTTGATGGGAAGTGTTTTTTTGTTATTGATTAAATTTCATTACCTATGATTAGTCTAATTTTTCCCAATTCAGTCTTGGAGAATTGAACATTTTTATAAATTTGTCCATTTCTTTTAGGTTGTCCATTTTATTGGTATATAATTATTCATAATTATAGGCCAGTCTCTTATGATTCCTTGTGTTTCTGTGTTGACAGTTGTGACTTCTCCTTTTTCATCTTATTTTATTGATTTGCACCTTCTCTCCTTTTCTCCTGATTAGTCTGGCCAGAGGTTTATCAATTTTGTTTGTTTTTTCAAGGAACCACCTCTTAGTTTCATTGATCATTTCTATTGTGTTTTTAGTATCCATTCATTTCTTTTTGCTCTAGTTTTATGATTTCTTCTACTAAATTTGGGCATTATTTGTTCTTTTTCTAGTTACTTTAAGTACAATGTTAGATTGCTTTTATGAGATTTTTCTTGTTTCCGCCTTAGGTTGGTATTGGTAAAAACTTGTCTTTAGAACTGCTTTCACTGCATTACATAGGTGTTGAATCTGTGTTTTTATTTGTCTGCAGGTATTTTTTATTTCTTATTTCATTTCTTCAGTGATTTGTTGGTTGTTTAGTAGCACGTTGTTTAGCCTCCACATGTTTAGTTTTATACAGTTTTTTTCTTATATTTGATTTCTAATTTCAAATAATTGTCAGAAAAGATGCTTAATATGATTTCAGTTTTCTTAAATGTGCTGAGGCTTGTTTTATGGCAACACATAATCTATTCTGAAGAATGTCCAGTGTGCACTGGGAAGAATTTGTATTCTGCTGCTTTGGGATGGAATGTTCTTTATAAACCAATTAAGTCTATTTGTTTTTCTAATGTGCCATTTAAGGCCAGTGTTTTCTTACAAATCTTTTGCCTGAATAATCTGTCCATCAATGTGAAGTGAAGTGTTAGCTGCTCAGTCGCGTCCAACTCTCTGCAACCCCACTAGGCTCCTCTGTCCATGGAATTTTCCAGGCAGGAATACTGGAGTGGATTGTCATTTCCTTCTCCAGGGGATCTTCCCAACCCAGGGATTGAACCCAGGTCTCCCGCACTGTAATCCGATTCTTAACAGACAGAGCCACGAAGGAAGCCACACGTCTAGTGATGTAGTGAGATGCGAAAGTCTCCTCCTGTTATTGCACTATTGTCAGTTTCTTCCTTATGTCTGTTAATATTCACTTTATGTATTTAGGTGCTACTATATAGGATGCATATATATTTATAATTACTATGTCTCCTTGATTATTGTCAAGACGACAATGTCTTTGTTTCTTTTACAATCTTTGTTTTAAAGTCTATTTGTCTGATATAAGTATTGCTGTTCAGGCTTATCTTTTCATTATCAATTACTTGAAATACCTTTTACCATCCCTTCTCTTTCAGTCTGTGTGTGTCTTTAGATCTAAAGTGAGCCTCTTATAGGCAACATATATACAGGTCTTAAATTTGCATCCATTCAGTCACTGTATGTCTTTTTATTGGAGCATTGATTATATTTACATTTAATGTAATTATTGATAGGCATGCAGCTACTGCCATTTTGTTAATTGTTTGGGGTCTATTTATGTAGTTCCTTTCTCCTTTTGCTCTCTTCCCTTATGATTTGATGTTTATCTTTATTGCTTTATTGCTTTCTCTTCTGTGTGTATCTGTTAAAGATTTTTTGTTTGTAGTACCATGAGCTTTATATGTAGCTCACTATATATACGTGTATGCATGTGTATGCATATACGTGTGTATATATGTGGATGTATATGTGTATGCATGTATATGTGTGTACATGTATATATGTGATTATTTCAAGTTGCTGATTTCTTAAGTTCAAAAGCATTTTAATGCTGAACAACTCCCCACCCCCATGTTTATTGTTTTTTATGTCTTTTGTTTGTGTGTCCTTTAATTACTTATTGTAGATACAGATAATTTTACTGCTTTTGTCTTTAGACCTTCCGACTCAGCTTGTATGTGGATGACTTATTATGTTTAGTGTATATTTGTCTTTATGAGTGAGGTTTTCCCTATTGTAATTTTTGTGGTCCTAGTTGTCCTTTCCTTTTTTGTGGAGAGAAATTCCTTTAACATTTCTTGTAAAGTTGACTTCAAAGTGATAAACTCTTTAAACTTTTCCTTGTCTGTAAAACTTTTGATCTCTCTATAAACCTGAATGAAAGTTTGCCAGGTAGAGTATACTTGGTTGTAGGTTTTTCCCTTTCATTACTTTAAGTATATCATAACACTCCTTCCAACCTGTAGAGTTTCTGCTGAAAAGTCAGAGTTTTTGTTATAAGGCAGCTGGATAGCTTTATTGGAGTTGCTTTGTACATAACTTGTTGCTTCCCCTTTGCTTTTAGTATTCTCTATCTTTAATATTTGCCATTTTAATATAGTACATCTTTGTGTTGATCCTGTTTGGGGCTCTACGCTTCCTGGACCTGGATGTTTATTTCCTTTTCTAGGTTAGGGATATTCTTAAATACTACACCTCAAAAATGTTCTTTGACACTTTCTATCTTTTCCTTCTGAGATGCCTGTAATGTGAATGTTAGTAAGTCTGGTGTTGCCTCAGGAGGCTTTTAAACTGTACTCATTTCTTTTTATTTTTTTTTCTGTTTAGCTTCAGTGATTTCCACTACTGTTTCTTCTAGTTCACTGATTTGTTCCTCGGTTTCATCTAAATACTGTTTATTCCATTCCTTCAAGTGTTTTTTCTTTTTAATTTCATTTATTCTATTTTTCATCTCTGTTTATTTTTATCTTTGTTTAAAACATCTAACTTCTCACTCTGTTCATTCAATCTTCTCTTGAGTATTTGAACATCTTCACAATGATTACCTTGAACTCTTTATTGGGTAGATTGACTGTCCCCTCTTCACTTAGTTCTTCCTCTGGGGTTTTATCTTGTTTCTTCATGTGGAGCGTATTACATTGTCACATCATTTTGCCTTATTTGCTGTTTTTGTGTCTGTGTATTCAGTAGATTGATTACTGGCCTGCTGGTTGGTGGGGCTGTGGCCCCACACTGCTAGCTGCTTGGCCTGAAGTGCTGACAGGTTGGTTGGTGGTGCCAGGTTCTGGGACTAATGAGGTAGAGGGAATATTCCAAAATGGTATTTGCCAGCATCACTGTCATCATGGTAGAACAAGCTTCTGAAAATGACTGCCACCTGTGTTTATGTCCCTGAGATGTGCTCCAGTTGCCTTGTGTCTCTCTGAGAGGCTCTCCAAAGTTAACAGGTGGGTCTGACTTACTTTGGCTCCTTTCAAATGACTATTTCTACCCTGTGTCCCAGAGGATATGAGATAGTGTGTGCAGTCTCTAAGAGTGGAGTCTCTATTTCTGCTTAGCTCTCCTGAAAGAAGCCCCAATTCCCTTCAGAGCCAAATCTTCTTGGGACTCATCTTCCTGATGCAGAACCTCCAGACTGGGGAGCCCAACATGTGGCTCCTTCTTGGGGAGAACCTCTGCAGTTGTAAGTATCGCCCTGTTAATGGGTCACCGTAGGGATACAGGTCTTGACTGTATCACATCTCTGCCCCTTCTACACTTCTTGTTGTGATTTCATCTTTATATCTTTAATTTTAGAATATCTTTCTCATCAGTAGTCTGTAAATTGTAACTTTGTGTGCTCTTGGAAGGAGGTGACCTTAGTTAGGTTCTTCCTACTCTGCCATCTTGGCTACTCCCCCTCTCTCTTTCTAGCTATGTTTTCTTTATTCTTGATATTCTACAGCTTGACTAGTACATGTCTTGGTGTGAATTTAACCTTATTTTGCTTGGTATTTAAAGTATTTTCAATTTAAGGACTCATATCTTCAGTTCTAAAAATCATTCATGTATTATATTTGCAAATAAAGATGCCCCATCACTTTCTGTTTTCTCTTCTGGAAATTATACAACTGTCTTGGTTTATCTTCTATGCCTCTTCCTCTCTTCTTCATCTGACCAGCAAACTCATGGATTAAATGAGAATTCTGATGGAATCCTCATCCAGTTCAGTAGTTTGCTCTTAGATTGTGGCCAACTGAATGTTGTCCTATTCTCATTCATCTTTTCATTTAAAAATAATAATTTTGTGTGTTCCCTAATGGATGTTATTCCTTTATTTACCCCTTGGTCTCTCACTGTTGTTATTGTTCAGTCACTCAGTTGTGGCTGACTCTTCGCTACCCTGTGGACTGCAGCACACCAGGCTTCCCCATCCTAAACCATTTCCCAAAGTTTTCTCAAACTCTTCTCCACTGAGTCAGTGATGCCATCCAACCATCTTGTCCTCTGTTTTCTGATTCCTATGCTATTTTAATGTCACCAGAATAAAACCTTCATTTTGATTGTTGACTGGGAAAGTGTTTTTCTTCAAAATTTTGGATTGCAATCTCATTTCAATGGGAATTTCTCTCTTTTGCACCCTACTTAACCCTGTGATTGACTCCATCACGACCCCCAAGGACTCTATCTTTACTCAGGCTTACACTGATTAATAGGACTTCTCTCCAAATGATATATTAGATACCACAACTCTTGTTCCCTCACTGGAAAGTATAGTTTACTTCTACAGGTTATGTCTGTATCCTCCTAAAATGGAATGTTAATTAAGCTATAAATTGTCTGCAACAGATTTTTTTCATACTCCTTTTATGAGCAGGAGCAACTCATCCCATCAGAGACACAGGAGCAGTCTCTCTTCATGTGGAACACTTTTACTCTCCTACTCTAAACAGGGATCAAACTCCCAGTAAACTCTACCTGCTTCTGCACCTGAAATCCATCAAGATCGTAACTTCTGTCCTGGTCATGGCTGTGTATTTCTGTCCAATTTCTAGACCATAGAGATGTTATTCTCATTTTATGTTTTCTTTTTTTATTATCAAGCTTTTTATAAGAGAAGGTGTCTCAAGGTTTTGAGATATGCCACAGAGCAGGGGTTGGGGTAGGTATTTATGTATTAAGATTGGACAGAGTAATATATAAGGTCATTATACCAGGGCGGGGGGGGGGGGGGGGGCGGGGGGAGGATGAATTGAAGGGATGCTTCCAAGTACAGATTTACTGTCTTAAAAGAAATCTACCCTAGCTTTTCTGCATGTGCTGATCCCTTGAAGTTGTGCACATTATCTTGCCATCTTCATATCTTCAACACTTAAAATAGTATCCAATACATTTTACTGAATTAATGCAAAAATGTTCCAAGTCTTTGGATTTAATCAGTTTCAGTTAATGCAGCTATGTACCTAAAGATACATTGAAACCATGTTGAGTAAAAGCCAAGAGAGAGTTAGGTCAGTCCTACAATAAATTTCCAATTACACTTATTCTCAAATAAATGTTCACAGATGCAGATAAGCCTATGTACTTCTGAGAATCAAAACATAGATCCTTTACACTGCAAGCAATTTTTTTTCCTCTGGGTCATCCCTGCTTGCAACTGGTTTAAACGTTTGAAATGAATCAGTCAATTACATTTTCATTATTTTTATATAGTAGTTTTGCCTGAGAGTGTAATGGTGGCCATATTCAGAGTAGCTAAATGGGAGTTCACCATGTTTATATCTTACTGTATTTTAGTTATAAATAAAATCTCCTCAGGCCCTGGCTCAAAGTCTATCTCATCTTATTTTATACAAGTGAAAGTGAAACAACTATTGTCAAACTTGTCTCTCTGGTTTCCCAGAAGACTGTAAAGGAGGGGGTGAGAAGGCTATATATAAGCAGATAGGTACGTTGGGGTCAATGGGAAATAATTGCTGATAATCAAATGGAAGTTGCTCAGTCATGACCACCTCTTTGCAACCCTATGGACTATACAGGACTATATGAATTCTCCAGGCCAGAATACTGGAGTGAGTGGCTTTTCTTCTCTTCAGGGTATCTCCCCAACCCAGGGATCAAACCCAGGTCTCCCGGGTTGCAGGCAGATTCTTTACCAGCTGAGCCACAAGGGAAGCCCAAGAATACTGGAATGGGTAGCCTATCCCTTCTCCAGCAGATTTTCCAGACCCGGGAATCCAACTGGAGTCTCCTGCATCGCAGGTAGATTCTTTACCAGCTGAGCTATCAGGGAAGCCCTAATTAAGTAGGGTGAAGAAAGTTATACAAAGCTATTCTGATGTACCTGTTTTGTCTTGTCCACTTAGAAGACTACTATATTATGACCAGGCCCAATTATTGACTCATAATTTATATTGACTCTCAAAATATTAAATTATGTTCACTGTATTTAAGTTAAGTGGGTATGGGAAAAACAGGAAATATTGTGGAAGCATTTACTTGGAAAATTATTTTTAAATTTTTCCAGAATCAGGTGTATAGTTTTGATGAGCATATGATAGGGAAAGAGAGATTGAGAACTTCAGTAGTGTAGGCATTTCTTTTCACTTTTGGACTCAGGGACCTCATCCCCTGGAATGACTATAAACTGGCAAATGTGAATAAATTCTTCCCACCTAGAATCTCATATCCTACAGATCTCTCAGCACAGAATGCTCGTCACAGAAGCATTATCCAGGCCGAGTGGGATTCTAGTTTTCAAAGATAGACTTTTGGAGGAAGGGTTGTACAAAAAAGCCAGGCAACTTACTCCATCTAGTTCCAACCTGAAATAGTGATTTGTTACAAGACTAGTTCTAGGGAACAGTGGGATCATCTCTGTGGATTTATGGAGCCATGGTTATGTTGATCTCTAATGTGATATCTCTCCACCTATTCAAGGTCATATTACTTTGATTTTTGCCATTTGTGCCAATGTTTTGAACAAAGACTCAACTTAAGACAACTCTCCATCATTAAAGACACTCCACACAGTAAGAGACAGGATACTTCCTGACATGATTCTTGAACCCTTGTGCCTAGCACAAAGCAGGCATTTTGTTTGCTTGTTTTTGTTTGTTTCTAGTTGCTGAGTTGCACCAAACACTATTGTGACACCATGGGCTGTAGCCCACTAGGCTCCTCTGTCCATGGGATTCTCCAGGCAAGAATACTGGAGTGGGTTGCTATTTCCTTCTCCAATTAGACACTTATTCATTTTAAAAATAAATACACTTTAAGAATTGATTAATTATTTGAGGAAAAAACAAAAGATTCTGCTCTTAGTTTTCCAAGAATAAACTGGCTATTTCAGATAAAAATATATTTTTGAAAGTAGGACCCTCATCACCTACATTTTTCACTTTTATTTCCTCAGAGCCTTGTACATTGTGGGAGTGTCATAAATATTCTTGTATCAAAGAATAGACTAGGAAACCAATCTAAATTACATGTAGCCACTTATACTTTTTCAGTTGTGTTTTAAATTTAACTAGCAGTTAAGCAAATCTGACTAGGGATTAGAAACATGGCAAGTAAAACAATTGGCTTTGTTTAAGAACTGGAAGAGGACTGAAGGACTTGATTTACATAATCTACAGTGATGTTAATGGACTAAATCAGGTTCACCACTGCCATGCCTTTTAAGCCTTTCAGGACCTGTAGAGAAATTAAAAGGACTTTTACCATATGTTTCAATAGAAAATGCCCCATTGAATCAGACAAGCGTGGTGATTACTATTATGTGCATTGTATGTAGATATACACATGTGTATGTGTGTATGTATGGTTAGTAGCATTATGGACCAGGACACGCTCTGCATGTTTTCAGAGAATCTCTTCCCTGAGCCAGCTGTATTTTACTGTCTTGTGGATTTCAGCATCACTCATAAAGGTAAAGCAGAACCCCTGGGAGCTTTGAGTGTGT
The DNA here is from genome assembly GCF_033118175.1 of Dama dama. Taxonomy (NCBI): domain Eukaryota; kingdom Metazoa; phylum Chordata; class Mammalia; order Artiodactyla; family Cervidae; genus Dama; species Dama dama. Next base: position 87,649,378 of record NC_083689.1, read on the forward strand.
GTACAACTAAACAGAGTTAATTACCATAAAACACATTTTTGTTTGGTTCAGAGAATCAGAGACATTCTGAATTTGAATTAGTCAATAACTGGCAAGGAACAAGAAAGCCTTCCCTCCCTTGAAAATAAATTGCCTCTCACAATTCATCAAGGATCTTACTTAGAAAATCCAAATACTAAGCGAGAGAGTTTCTTTCACTCTTAAGTTGAATCAGTTAAAGATTGCAATGTTGGTGAGAAAAAAAAAAAGTGGGCATGAACTGGAACATCTGAAGCACAGAATGAGCACAAGTCCATTGTCTCTATGATTAAGTCTTTCCCTTTTTCCTTCTCCCACATACTTTTTTTTGTTTAATCTTTAGTATGAATGATAGAAATTTCCTCATTCCCTAAGACTGCTGAAATTAATCCCTAATAATTTTAAGGATGACATTCTAAGATCTTCATTCTAAGTCTAAGGTCTGTACTCTACTTCTATTCATTGTCAACATGGCTAAGTTGAAAATTCTTTGACAGGAGCAACATTTTTACAATATTCTGTATTTTGTTTAACATTAAGAGGTACCATTCATACTATTAGAATGGACAAGATAGGCCACACCATTGGTTTCTCATACCATTGCTTTCTTATGTTATCAAAGTGAAAGTGAAGTAGCTCAGTCGTGACCGACTCTTTGCGACCCCATGGACTGTAGCCTACCACGCTTCTCCATCCATGGGATTTTCCAGGCAAGAGTACTAGAGTGGGTTGCCATTTCCTTCTCCAGGGGATCTTCCCAACCCAGGGATCGAACTATGGTCTCCTGCATTGTAAGCAGACGCTTTACTGTCTGAGCCACCAGGAAAGTCCTATGTTATCAAGTATTGATTTTATTCTAAAACATTGTACCTGAACTACTGAAATACTGTATATTCATAAATTGCCTCTGAAAGCTATTCATAGGAAAGCACTCCCTCTTTTTCAATGTCCAAAGACTTGATGTTTAATGCAAAGTCTTTAAATCTTGTGATATTTGTCTACTACACACATATACACATCACACAAATGCAAATAAAAATTGAATGCTTGGCATGGCAATATCAAATCTAGAATAAACAAAAATATTCACTTGTTTGGTGCCCTTCAAACCAGTAAATGAATGGAACATAATATGGGGGAAAAGGGAACTGGGCAAGCAAGAAAGACAAAACAGGACAAAGAAAGACTTGGTGTTCCTGGAAGCATATTGGAGATAAAAGGAAAATATAAATCAAACTGAGAAAATGTCCTTTGAGTGGCTTCCTGATGGAATGACACAATCCCACGTCGAGAACCATATGGGAGAGTTCAAACAGTTTTAGACCTGAGCCCAGAGGGCAGTGAGGAGGCTGGCTGGGAGAATAATTTGTTTTGTTTCTTGGGAGGAACGCCAGAATGACTGATGCTTTGACAGTTCCTGCTGGCTGATCAGCAACTCCCTCCAATTTTTCTTAACCTCTTATGAGAGATAAGACTAGAAGGGCAGAGACTGTAGGAGGTGATGACAGTGAACAGCACTCGGTAAAAAGAGAGCCTGACATTACAAGAACATTCTAGTCAGACACAGAAGCTTGAACTGATTAGGCTGTTTCGGTTTTACATGGTGGCCTTGACTGAGCTCTGCTTCTTCAAACAAGGGAAACTTGTTATTTCCATCGATATAAGGAAAATGCTAGAGTGTTTTCTTTTTTTGACAAAAATTTGTGGCACCACTTTCAAAAAAAACAGATCAGACTTGACATTAGGCAGAATCAACTTTAGTTAGAGCCCAGAAGATATCAGAGATACTTTTCTTTTTGTTTAAAGAAAGCAGATGGCTGCAAGAAAATATTTTCATTTTGATTTAGAGGGAATCACATGCCACAAGTTTAAATTTTTGTGTGATACATGACCTACATGTTGGAAAATTTATCACCATACTTTGAAAAACTTTGCTGATGCCCAAATATAAATCTATCCATACATAATAAACACACCAAAAAAAATCCTTTACTGTAAACTTAGTTTTCAAATTTTAGCATGCCTAAAAATTACCTAAGATATTGTCTACCAAGTCTCTCCTCTGTGGTATTTTCCAAATGGTGATGTTTTATTTCCATCATTCCATCCCCATTTTTTTAAATTGGAATTCTTGTGTAAGAGCTTTCCTGTTTCCATTCATTTATTTATTCATTTCACTTATTCATTTATTTATTTCACTTATTCATTTATTCATTTCCTCAATATATCATAATCTATTACTATTATTAATGTTTTTTACTCAAATTTATTCCAGCTTTGGTCTTAGTAGCCTCCTTTTACTTGACTTCTGTGTCTTTTCAACCCACACATGTCAGCTTCTTTTTGTTTGTTTATTTTTTATTGAAGGATAATTGCTTTACAGAATTTTGCTGTTTTCTGTCAAACCTCAACATGAATCAGCCATAGGTACACTATATATCTCTTCCTTCTTGAATTTCCCTCCCATCTCCCACCCCATCCCACCCCCTCTAGATTGATACAGAGTTCCTGTTTGAGTTTCCTGAGCCAAACAGCAAATTGCCATTGTCTATCTATTTTACATATGATAATGTAAGTTTCCATGTCACTCTTTCCATATATCTCACCCTCTCCTCCCTCTCCCCATGTCCATAAGTCTATTCTCTATGTCTATTTCTCCATTGTTGCCCTATAAATAAATTGTTCAGTACCATTTTTCTAGACTCCATATATATTCATTAGAATACAATATTTATATTTCTCTTTCTGACTCACTTCACTCTGTATAATAGGTTATAGGTTCACCCACCTCATTAGAACTGACTCATATGTGTTACTTTTGTGGCTGAGTAATATTCCATTGTGCATATGTACCACAGCTTCTTTATCCATTCATCTGTAGATGGACATCTAGGTTGCTACCATGTTCTAGATATTGTAAATAGTGCTACAGTAAACAATGGGATCCATGTGTCTCTTTCAATTTTGGTTTCCTCAGGGTATATGCCTAGGAGTGGGATTGCTGGGTCATATGGTGGTTTTATTCCTAGTTTTTTAAGGAATCTCTATACCATCTTCCACCGAAGAATTAATGCTTTTGAACTGTGGTTTTGGAGAAGACTCTTGAGAGTCCCTTGGACTGCAACGAGATCCAATCAGTCCATCCTAAAGGAGATTAGTCCTGGGTGTTCATTGGAAGGACTGATGCTGAAGCTGAAACTCCAATACTTCGGCCACCTCATGCAAAGAGTTGACTCATTGGAAAAGACCCTGATGCTGGGAGGGATTGGGGGCAGGAGGAGAAGGGGACGACAGAGGATGAGCTGGCTGGATGGCATCACTGACTCGATGGACATGGGTTTGAGTAAACTCCGGGAGTTTGTGATGGACAGGGAGGCCTGGCATGCAGCACTTCATGGGGTCACAAAGAGTCGGACACAACTGAGCGACTGAACTGAACTGAACTGAGCTGATACCATCTTCCATCATGGCTGTATCAATTTACATTCCCACCAACAGTGCAAGAGTGTTCCCTTTTCTCTACACCCTCTCCAAAACTTATTGTTTGTAGACTTTTTGATGATGGCCATTCTGACCAGTGTGAGGTGATATCTCACTGTAGTTTTGATTTGCATTTTCTAATAATGAGTGATGTTGAGCATCTTTTCATGTGTTTGTTAGCCATCTGTACTTCTTTGAAGAAATGTCTGTTTAGGTCTTTTTCCCACTTTTTGATTGGGTTGTTTGTTTTTCTGGTATTGAGTTATATGAGCTGCTTATATATTTTGGAAATTAACCCTTTGTCAGTTGTTTCATTTGCTATTATTTTCTCCCATTCTGAGGGTTGTCTTTTCACCTTGCTTTTAGTTTCCTTTGATGTGCAAATCTTGCTTTCATTTTTGTCATCAAGTGTTCTGCCTATGTTTTCCTCTAAGAGTTTTATAGTTTCTGGTCTTATGTTTAGGTCTTTAATCCATTTTGAGTTTATCTTTGTATATGGTGTTAGGAAGTGTCCTAATTTCATTCTTTCACGTGTAGCTGTCCAGTTTTCCTAGCACCATTTACTGAAGAGGCTCAACTGATTCATGTTAACTTCTTAATGCTCCCTTACTTTCCAGCTTCACAAGATACCCCAGGTTGATCTTGTATTTTTCCTGCCCCTGTAGTCAAACCAGCCATTTCTCCCAGGGGTCCTGATCTGTTTTATCAGAGAATTTTGTTTGAGACCAAGATGTAGAGGATAGATTATTCATTGCTTCTGCAGTGTTATTCCTTCTAAGCCCCTTTAGCAAGTAGAACTAGGAAAAATATGTATTCACATATACATATATCTTTATCTGTTTTTATATCTATCTGTACAAACATTGAAAACCATGAGTTATGATTCTACTACACCATCACACTGTATAGCCTTCCCCACTTCCCTATTTATAACTTCTTTCATCAAGAGGTGAAAAATCTGGCCTCATTATCTGAAATACATTTGCTTATTTTCTCAGTGATAGAATATTTGCAAAGTAGTTTCAAATTTGCTAACTCAGTTTCTGTGGAAAATAAATTCACTAACTACAGAAAAGTATTTACATAAAATTCTTCATATTTTGAGACTTCCAATGTCTACTCAAGATACTAGTTTCCAAAGTTAGATTAATTCTAACTTTTATTAATTCCTCATCCACTTCAGTGTGGTTATTTTACTCATTTATAATAATTAGATTCATTTGTTACTTTTGGATTCCACCCTCATTGTGGTTACCTTTCATTTATTTTTGAGCATGTGAAACATTAACCTGATACTAAAAGTCAAAACTACTCAAAAGGTAGACTTAGAGAAGCACTGATCTTCCTCATCCCCTCTCCCATACACCCCTCCCTCATTCTTTTTATCACATTCCCTGCCTATAGCCTCTCAGTTCAGTGCAGTCACTCAGTCGTGTCCAGCTCTTTGCGACCCCATGAACCGCAGCATGCCAGGCCTCCCTATCCATCGCCAACTCCCGGAGTTTACTCAAACTCACGTCCATTGAGTTGGTGATGCCATCCAACCGTCTCATCCTCTGTCATCCCCTTCTTCCCCTGCCTTCAATCTTTCCCAGCATCAGGATCTTTTCAAATGAGTCAGTTCTTCACATCAGGTGACCAAAGTATTGTAGTTTCAGCTTCAGCATCAGTCGTTGCAATGAACACTGAGAACTGATCTCCTTTAGGATGGACTGGTTGGATCTCCTTGCTGTCCAAGAGACTCTCAAGAGTCTTCTGCAACAACACAGTTCAAATGCATCGATTCTTCGGTGCTCAGCTTTCTTTATAGTTCAACTCTCACATCCATACATGACTACTGGAAAAACCATAGCTTTGACTAGATGGACATTTATTGGCAAAGCAATGTCTGCTTTTTAATATGCTGTCTAGGTTAGTCATGACTTTTCTTCCAAGGAGCAAGTATCTTTTAATTTCATGGCTGCACTCACCATCTGCAGTGATTTTGGAGCCCCCAAAAATGAAGTCTGTCACTGTTTCCACTGTTTCCCCATCTATTTGCCATGAAGTGATGGGACCAGATGCCATGATCTTAGTTTTCTAAATGTTGAGTTTTAAGCCAACTTTTTCACTCTCTTCTTTCACTTTCCAGAGGCTCTATAGTTCTTCTTCACTTTCTGCCATATAGCCTCTAGAAAACTTCTGTTATCGCTATTGTTCAGTCATTAAGTCCTGTCCAACTCTTTGCAACCCCATGGACTCCAGCATGCCAGTCTTCTCTGTCGTGGAGATAGCAAACTATCTCCTGGAGTTTGCTCAAATTCATGTCCATTGAGTCGGTGATACTATCTAACCATCTCTTCCTCTGCCACTTCCTTCTCTATTTGCCTTCAGTCTTTTCCAGCCTCATGGTCTTTTTCAATGAGTTGGCCCTTGTTCTTACTAGTTTCTGATTTGTTCTTCCTGTGTTTCTTTTTGCACAAATAATCATATACCTGTATATTTATTTTCATATAGTCCTTTCCACATTTTTTAATTGAAAAAAGCCTACATACTAAAAACACTCTTTCACAAATTATTTTTTATTGAATAGTATATGCTAACAATTACCCCTTGTAAATTCAGAGATATTCCTCATTTCTTCTTACAAATGCATTGTACTCCATTCTCTAAAAGTATCATAGCTTATCCAACTACTCTCCATTGTCTGAGCATTCAGATTGCTTACTGTATTTTGCAATTACAAGCAAGGCAGTGATGAATAACATTGTACATATGTATTTTCATGTTGTTTGAAATGTACCTCAGATTAAATTCTTAGAAGCAGGACCATTGGACCAAAATATAAGGGAATGAGCTGTTTTGTTATTGCCAAATTTCTCTCCAGAAGTCTTGCACCAGTTTGCATTCTCTCCAGTAATTTTAGAGTACCAATTCCCCAAAGCCTTGCTAATAAACTAAGCTGTTAGATTTTTCAATTTTTTCTAATCTTATATGTGGTAAGTGGTTCCTCAGCAGCGTGTTAATTTTTATTATTTTATGTATGAATGTGAGTATTTTTTCACATGTTTAAGGGTCATTTATAAAATATATGTATTTGTGAATTGTCTGTTTTTACTATTTCTCTATTAGGTTTTTAGCCCTTTTTTGCTCAGTTTTAAGATTTTTTTAAAATGTACTGGGAATATTAACCTTTGGCCTGTGGTATGTGTTGCAAATATTTTCTCCCAAGTTATCAGCTCTCTTTTGATTTTATGTGTTGTGGTTTTTGTTTTTTTTTTTTTTTTTGTCATGAAGTAATTTTAATTTTCATTTGGTCAAATGTATTAATCTTTTATTGCTTCTGACTTTTATGCAGTTATAAAGTCCTTACACTAAGGTTAAAGAGGAATTCACTTCTTTTTACTTCTAATACCTGTATGGTTTCTTTTTTTTTAACATTCAAATCTCTAATTCATTTGGAATTTAGTCTTATGAAAGATGAGATATGGGTCTGATTGTTTTCACTCAAATGGCTACCCAGTGGTCACAATATTGATTATCAATATACCCATTTTTGTTCCTGTGATTTGAGATGCCTTCTTTATCATATGTTAAATTTGCATATCTATTTGGGGACATTTTTGGGCTTTCTATTCTTTTCCACTGATAGGTCTCTCTATTCACATCACAGAACATACTGTTTTAATTATAGTCTTTATAGTATGTGTTAATGTTGATAAGGCTAGTCCTTCTCTCAGTTTTTATCTACTTTTAGTTTCTCTTAGATGGTCTTGTGTGTTCTTCTTAATGGACTTCAGTGTGGACTTTTCTAACTCTGTAATAAAGCCTGTTGGTATTTTTATTGAGATTTTGTGTAATTTATAAGCCAATTTAGGGATAACTGTCTGCTTTAGGATATTGAGTCATCATATCCAAGGACAGGGGTGTCTTTCCATTTGTTCAAGTCTACTCTAGTGTCTTTTCAAAGAATTTCAAGGTTTTACTAATGTATGTTTTTCTATGTTTCTTGCTTATCCGTAGGTATTTAATCTTTTTCATTACTATTATAAATAGGGTTTGGGGTTTTCCCTCTCATAATGTCCTCTATAACTTGGTATTGGTTCAAACATTTTTATCCCTGCTTTCCAAGTATTATTTCACTTAATTCTCACAACAAATATATGAGGTTCTTTTCAGTAACATAGCCTCTGATAGATGGCAACGCAAGGGTTCTAAGGTGGACCATCTGATTTCAGTGTGCTACACTGCCTAGTTCCCACTAATAATTCCCTTGAGTTGATTTATCTAAAATCATGGACACAAGTCTAACATATTTTAATAATTCAGAGACACTCCAAAAAGCAAAAAGTCGAACTGGCAATTTTTAACCTGGGAATTCTGACCATGTCTAACAGCTTACCTCCAAAGGACAGGGGATAAAATAAGAGGGAGTAGCATGAGGTATCTTTTCTCCACAAGGGTCTCTTGGGGCCTGAATTCCTCTAAGATTCTATCTCCAACCCTGAAATAAAGGAAACTGGAAAAGGCCACAACTCTCTGGGCATGGAAAACACAACACAAATTTTGGCTGAATAAATTCTCCCAGGTATTCCCAACGTCAGCGGAATAAATGCTAGGAAAGAAGTGGGAGCCCCTCATAACAAAATGAGGCATGAGAGGCTCAGAGCAGCTCTTAGAATAAGAGGCATCACTGGAAGGATATAATGTCTCAAGGCCCCAGAGATGGTGAGCAGTAGCCCTAACCTTGAGAGGTACAGCAAAGGCTCAGGAATTAAGGCAGCTGCTACAAAAATGATGGACATAACCATGACAGTCAAGAAATGACAGTCATTTTTGTAACGGAGGAAAAGCCCAAGAGAAGCAGAGCACACTCACCTCCTCCCACCTCTAGTGAAGACCTGGAGGGACTCAGTAGTGACTGCAGGCATGACCGCTCCTATCTGAGGCAGCAAAGAGAATGTTCTACCGAGCAAACTTACAGGATGCACACTAGCAGGGGCTCTTGTAGACAACACTCTTTTGTCACTTTGGAGAATTCCATGGACAGAGGAGCCTGGCGGGTCCTCTGGGGTCACAGAGTTGGACACGACTGAAGCAACTTAGCAAGCACACACCTTTGTACTTCCTCAGGCTACTAACCTAGAAAAATCTGTTAAAGAGATTTTCAGTGGAATAGATTTCTCTAAAAATGAGTTTTCTCAGCATAAGAATGATTAACGTGTGAAGGCCTATTATTTCCAGGTAATCAATATCAAAATGCACTCTCTGGAGTCATTTATTTTTCCTCTTAATGCATCATAGTTCAGTCCCCTAATGCTGTAAGGTTAATATACTTAGGATAATATTTATGCTGCTCATCCCAAGGTTCCACATTAAGCATGAAGGCTGCTTATAATGCTTGCATCTATTTTTTGACTTCAAAAGAAACCATTTCTCTTGATAGAAGTTGATTTTCAAAAGACAATTTCCTACTGAGAGACATCGTCAGTGGAATTTCTGGTGATGAATTAAGGGCCTTTTGATATGACAGATTCCCTGCTTAGAAGACCATGAGAAATAGCCACAATTATGGTGCTCCAGACTGTCACCCTTCCAGTCACCCAAATGCCACTACAATGTTCAGATGGAAAAGAAAATTGTAATAATATTCATTATAAATAGCAACATAAAGTGAATTCACTTTGTCTAGGAAAGGAAGTGACCATTGGTGACATCTGTCCTATTTACTCAATAGCCAGCATTCGTCACTTAGGGGTTTGGTTTCCACGATTAAAAAGAGTTGTTAATAACAGGACAGAGAAGAAACAAAAGTTATTTGGAAGAGGAGATAAGAAGTCAGAGTTCCTCATATGGCACTTTATTGTAGAGAAGGGAACTTTTACTTATATTTACTCAATTGGTGAGAGGTAAGAGAGTTAACAGGGAACAAATTGTATATTTTCATTTCCTGTTTGTTTTTCGGTAGTTTGAGGCTTCTGGGACTTCAGATTTTCATAGCAGTAACTCAGCTCAATATTATAGCATGTATCACCTTGGAAAAGCAATTGCAAAATGCTTGTTTGTATTCTCTTTGTGCTCTGAGTGGGCTGGAATCATTCTCTTCAAACATCATTTACAACTCAGTGTAATGAGCACACGTAGTCAGCAAGGCTTTTAAAAGTTAATGAGAAATAGAAAACTTTGAGGGGGTTATTTCTCACTGTGTGCAGTGTCAACAACTAGGTCTATCATTTAAAAAGAGCACTTCTGGCCTTGCCATAGATTGCATCTTCAGGACAATGGACCGGGAGCATAGACATCTATCTTGCCTTGAACATAATTAAGAAAGGGAAAGCAAAAGGGGGAAGAAAAGAAAGAGAGAGAGAAGAAGCAAGGAAGGAGGAAGACAAAGAATAGCACAGTTTTATTTGAGCATCTGCGGGACAGGGAAAATGGTCTTATCCCAGGTGTAAAAGTACTGAGCAAACAACCTCAGCATTCCCAGGAAAGTTGGAGAAATCAAAAGGAAAAAATCACAGAGGAGAAAAGTGAAAGGTCTCTTTTCCCTGGATCATGATTATTTTTTTTAACTTCAGAAGAGGAGAGGGAGATGGGAGGCCTTTCTGAGATAATTAAATGAGAGATCAGAATTAAACTCACTATAGCAGAGCATGTTCAAGGAGAGGTAGTGGCCCTCCATCTACTAATTCATTAAAGGCCGAGAAGTAGTACCAACTCTTGAAAAGAACAATGAATTCAAACCCTAAAACTCCTCTTGGCTCCACTGTCTGTGGTTTACATGGCCTTAACAATTTAATGAAGTTCTCTGAATATCTCAAAATCTCTAGCTTTGGGCTAGAGGTCATTTCTACTTCCCCACATTTAAATTTTAAATTTATTTCCATTAGAGATACTGAAATTTAGAGTTCTGTTTTAAATAATGGGAAAAGAGCAGAGAGAAATTTGTGACTGTTAAGCACTTTTTTTTATTATTGTGCTTAGAAAACTCCTTAAGTTTTATAGTAACCTCATCACCTTTGTATTTTCCATTTTCTTTGTCCTGAAATGTATTCATTCTAATAGAGTAACAATATCATTCTCTCTTATTCAATTTCTATCCATTATTTCAGAGATTTACATTATTTGGGGAAGCACAGGGATATGGAGAATTAGACTAAATACTGTACCAAGGCAACTAACAGCATTCTATGAGTGTCATAATCAACAAATTCATCACTTTTCTCTTTCAGCACATTTGTAAAACATTATTTACTACTCTATAAAGTATCTGTGCTTCTAGTATAATTTCAATATTTATTCACTAATATAGTCATAAAATCCCATGATTTATATACTCGAATAGTTTTTCCATTCCAGCTCTCAGCTATCAGAAAGTATAGGATATTTTGTAGCTACCTTTTGAGTTTAATTCTGGAGCCTCAGTCAGTCAGTCAGTTCAGTCGCTCAATCATGTCTGAATCTTTGCGACCCCATGAATCACAGCATGCCAGGCCTCCCCGTCCATCACCAACTCCCGGAGTTCACTCAAACTCATGTCCATCGAGTCGGTGATGCCATCCAGCCGTCTCATCCTCTGTCATCCCCTTCTCCTCCTGCCTCCAATCCCTCCCATCATCAGGGTCTTTTCCAATGAGTCAGCTCTTCGCATGAGGCAGCCAAAGTATTGGAGTTTCAGCTTCAGCATCAGTCCTTCCAATGAACACCCAGGACTGATCTCCTTTAGGAAGGACTGGTTGGATCGCCTTGCAGTCCAAGGGATTCTCAAGAGTCTTCTCCAACACCAGAGTTCAAAACCATCAATTCTTCGGCGCTCAGCTTTCTTCACTGTCCAACTCTCACATCCATACATGACTACTGGAAAAAACCATAGCCTTGACTAGATGGACCTTTGTTGGCAAAGTAATGTCTCTGCTTTTAAATATGCTCTCTAGGTTGGTCATAACTTTCCTTCCAAGGAGTAAGCATCTTTTAATTTCATGGCTGCAATCACCATCTGCATTGACTTTGGAGCCCAGAAAAATAAACTCTGACCCTGTTTCCACTGTTTCCCCATCTATTTCCCACGAAATGATGGGACCGGATGCCATGATCTTAGTTTTCTGGATGTTGAGTTTTAAACCAACTTTTTCACTCTCCTCTTTCACTTTCATCAAGAGGCTTTTTAGTTCCTCTTCACTTTCTGCCATAAGGGTGGTATCATCTGCATATCTGAGGTAATTGATGTTTCCCCCGGCAATCTTGATTCCAGCTTGTGCTTCTTCCAGCCCAGCGTTTCTCATGATGTACTCTGCATATAAGTTAAATAAGCAGGGTGACAGCTAGGCACATATAAAACAAGATCCAGTGTAATAAAGTAGAACTTGAATATAAATGGGAAAAAAAAAAAAAAAACACGCTAAAAGCTAACTGCATGTTTTGGAGAGTTTTTCCAAAAACAAAACGAAGTGTGCACATCCAGGGTGTCCTACCCTGAACCCTCAAACGAATCTCTTGATTATCCTAAGACTACGGAGATCCCAAGTAGCTTCTTGGGTTGAGAAACTCTTCTGCAGTTTCTTCCCTACATGGTGACCAACAATGTTCTTTAAACTTTACTTTCTGCTTGAATCTAAGCTTCAAGCCCCACAAAATGCCAGTAATACCTTCAAGTAAAAGTTAAACATTGAATGGCTGAAATTGTCAAAGCTTTTCATTCCATGCAGAGTAGTAGAGCTGAGGAGACCTGTCTCACAGATTACCAATTTTTTGCATTTATTACAAACCTGCATGGAAAAAGGGAATTTTATTTACTAAGTTCACTAAAATTCCAATGACTTTAACTTGGCATAGTCTAAATTTTCTTTAAACCTACATCCAACAATATTAAAGATATTACTTTATAAACAATACATGAGAAAGAAACTTAGTTTAGATCTGATCTCCAAAATCAAATAACTTGTTTTCTAATACCTAGTAGAATCTCTCTCCATTATTACCATTCCTCCATTCCCATCCTGTCTCAATGTCCTGATACTTATCTTTCCAACAGAGCTACGTGTTATCCTGGCTATGCTAGTTAACCGCTTCTGACAGTGACCAAAGAGCAAATTCTCTGAGCCTCGTTCCCTCTTCTTGAAGGGGTGATTATAATTTTACTTGAGAGGAACTTAGTACACTTTATAATAACTAGCAAGATACCTTCTTTTACTACTCTATTTTGATATTATCTTCATTAGACTCAAATGCTACTTACTTTAGTATTAGGCATTCCCTCTATTCTTCTTACATTGCATCCAAAGCATCACTTCTTTGTATCAATTTTCACAGTGTGTTTTAATTGCTTGTTTACATGTTTGTGTTCTCAGTGGTCTGCAAGACCAAGAAGAGCGAATATTGGGTCTTATGTCTCTATTTGCCACGTAATATAGGCTCAATAGCCTGACACATAATATAGCGCCAGTCTGACACATAATATAGGCTCAGTAAATGATTGACAAATGACTAAATAAATGGGAAAAGATAATGCATAAATGAAGTATAATTTAAGTAATTGTGTGAACAGGACATGAAAAATGTTGTAAGCTAGTTTTATATGAAAGGGCTGATTTTCAAATGGAGCATGTGTGCTCAGTCACTTCAGTCATGTGCAACTCTTTCTGACACTATGGACTGTAGCCCTCCAGGCTCCTCTGTCCATGGGATTCTCCAGGCAAGAATACTGGAGTGGGTTGCCGAGCTGTCATCCTCCAGGGGATCTTTCTGACCCAGGGATCAAACCTATATCTCCTGCATTGGAGGCGCATTCTTTTCCACTGAGCCACTACGGAAATCCTTCAAATGGAGGGATCATGGAATTTATTGTGGAGATAGGAGGTGGGACATGGTCTGAAATTTCCTGGATGGGCTTTCTTTTTTTGTTTGTTTGTTTGTTTGTTTTTTTAATTTATTTTTTTATTATTATTATTTTTTTTTTTTCCAAGTGGGTTTTGTCATACATTGATATGAATCAGCCATGGATTTACATGTATTCCCAATCCCGATCCCCCCTCCCACCTCCCTCTCCACCCGATTCCTCTGGGTCTTCCCAGTGCACCAGGCCGGAGCACTTGTCTCGTGCATCCCACCTGGGCTGGTGATCTGTTTCACCATAGATAGTATACATGCTGTTCTTTTGAAATATCCCACCCTCACATTCTCCCACAAAGTTCAAAAGTCTGTTCTGTACTTCTGTGTCTCTTTTTCTGTTCTGCATATAGGGTTATCGTTATCACCTTTCTAAATTCCATATACATGTGTCAGTATGCTGTAATGTTCTTTATCTTTCTGGCTTACTTCACTCTGTATAAGGGGCTCCAGCTTCATCCATCTCATTAGGACTGGTTCAAATGAATTCTTTTTAATGGCTGAGTAATATTCCATTGTGTATATGTACCACAGCTTCCTTATCCATTCGTCTGCTGATGGGCATCTAGGTTGCTTCCATGTCCTGGCTATTATAAACAGTGCTGCGATGAACATTGGGGTGCACGTGTCTCTTTCAGATCTGGTTTCCTCAGTGTGTATGCCCAGAAGTGGGATTGCTGGGTCATATGGCAGTTCTATTTCCAGTTTTTTAAGAAATCTCCACAATGTTTTCCATAGCGGCTGTACTAGTTTGCATTCCCACCAACAGTGTAAGAGGGTTCCCTTTTCTCCACACCCTCTCCAGCATTTATTGCTTGTAGACTTTTGGATAGCAGCCATCCTGACTGGCGTGTAATGGTACCTCATTGTGGTTTTGATTTGCATTTCTCTAATAATGAGTGATGTTGAGCATCTTTTCATGTGTTTGTTAGCCATCTGTATGTCTTCTTTGGAGAAATGTCTGTTTAGTTCTTTGGCCCATTTTTTGATTGGGTCATTTATTTTTCTGGAATTGAGCTGCAGGAGTTGCTTGTATATTTTTGAGATTAGTCCTTTGTCTGTTTCTTCATTTGTTATTATTTTCTCCCAATCTGAGGGCTGTCTTTTCACCTTACTTATAGTTTCCTTTGTAGTGCAAAAGCTTTTAAGTTTCATTAGGTCCCATTTGTTTAGTTTTGCTTTTATTTCCAATATTCTGGGAGGTGGGTCATAGAGGATCTTGCTTTGATTTATGTCGGAGAGTGTTTTGCCTATGTTCTCCTCTAGGAGTTTTATAGTTTCTGGTCTTACATTTAGATCTTTAATCCATTTTGAGTTTATTTTTGTATATGGTGTTAGAAAGACAAGGGTGCCCACTCTCACCACTACTATTCAACGTAGTGTTGGAAGTTCTGGCCACAGCAATCAGAGCAGAAAAAGAAGTAAAAGGAATCCAGATAGGAAAAGAAGAAGTAAAACTCTCACTGTTTGCAGATGACATGATCCTCTACATAGAAAACCCTAAAGACTCTACCAGAAAATTACTAGAGCTAATCAATGAATATAGTAAAGTTGCAGGATATAAAATTAACACACAGAAATCCCTTGCATTCCTATATACTAACAATGAAAAAACAGACAGAGAAATTACGGAAACAATACCATTCACCACTGCAACAAAAAGAATAAAATACTTAGGAGTATATCTACCTAAAGAAACAAAGGACCTATACATAGAAAACTATAAAACACTGATGAAAGAAATCAAAGAGGACACAAACAGATGGAGAAACATACCGTGTTCATGGATTGGAAGAATTAATATTGTCAAAATGGCTATTCTACCCAAAGCAGTCTATAGATTCAATGCAATCCCTATCAAGCTACCAACGGTATTTTTCATAGAACTAGACCAAAGAATTTCACAATTTGTATGGAAATACAAAAAACCTCGAATAGCCAAAGTAATCTTGAGAAAGAAGAATGGAGCTGGAGGAATCAACCTGCCTGACTTCAGACTCTACTACAAAGCCACAGTCATCAAGACAGTATGGTACTGGCACAAAGACAGAAATATAGATCAATGGAACAGAATAGAAAGCCCAGAGATAAATCCACGAACCTATGGACACCTTATCTTTGACAAAGGAGGCAAGGATATACAATGGAAAAAAGACAACCTCTTTAACAAGTGGTGCTGGGAAAACTGGTCAACCACTTGTAAAAGAATGAAACTAGAACACTTTCTAACACCATACACAAAAATAAACTGGATGGGCTTTCATAAATTATTTTTAAAAAGGATCAGAGAAACATGAAAGTCAGAGGAAAAGGTATATGTAAAGTCCAAACTAAGTAAGGTATATAAACCTAATCAGGGTCTAAAGAACAACCCATAATGACCAGACCTTAGATATTATATGGGGAAAAGGTGAGAGATGACGGAGAGGTAAGTTAGAAACAAACTCTCATGGGCTTTAGATTTTAAACAAGGAACTTGTACTTTATTTGATAACAAATGGGAGATCACTAAAAGATTTTAGTAGAGGGGCTGTAATATTGGGATTATTCTGGTCACAATGTGTCAAATGGATTGGAGTGGACAGAATGTTGGATTGGTAATACAAATTATGAGGAGGTAAATATTTGTATTATAGAGGTTGAAACCAAAAGAAAATGTGGATCCAACATACACAATGAAAGTAAGAATGAAATTCTCCATGAAAAGCATACCTTAAAAAATCTCTCATCAGATTTGTCAAAAAAGTTAACAGTGACTGCTTCCTTCTAAGTTCTTAGCCAAAAACACTGGCTAAGTGTTTAGACATCTCTAAAATAGAGATGTAAAGTTTTAAGTTACTCTAAGATCTTGGACATCTACTTCTTCCCTTTATTCTTTTCACCATCATTTTATTCCAGGCTTTTTCATCTCTTCTTTACAATCACACCTTGCCTTGCTGTCTAGATTCCTGAGCTCAAAACTGTGACTGCCCTGCCGTGTTCAACTAGCAAACAGATCTTCTAGTGAGTCACCTGCTGAGTGTTTCTGTTTATTCCTACTAAAGCCTTAAAGATCAGGTGTGAGCAGTTTATTTTCCTAAAACATTTACCAAATTACTCTTGAGACCACCTTTTTAGTTGCCCATATTCCTGGAATTCTGCCTTAAACTAGAATTAACCTAGAGAAAAATGAAATAGTATTGACACCCTTCATTTATGTTACATGTTTTCCTAAGGGCCTCACAGAACTTCCCCAGCTACATACTGCTTAGAAGAGAGAAAAGAAATATTATCTTAACTTTGCATTTGAGAAAACAGGAAGAAAGGGGGAAAAAATGTCCCAAGGAGTCATGGCAAATTTGCTAATAGAATGAGAAAAAAGAACCCAGTTTATTGACTCCTGGATTAGGGCCTCCAGCTTCATAAAAACAGACAAGGAAGATCATTATTGGGTGGTCTAAGAGGATGAAGAAGTCTCATTGCTCTGACTGGAAAGTGATGTCCTTTTAAGAGAAGGATCATGATCATAAACATAAGGCACACATGAAAAATGAGCCTCTCATTTGGCAGTTCTCTTATCACTTCAGTTCAGTCACTCAGTCATGTCTGACTCTTTGCAACCTCATAGACTGCAGCAGGCCAGGCTTCCCTGTCCATCACCAATTCCTGGAGCTTGCTCAGACTCCTGTCCATCGAGTCAGTCATGCCATCCAACCATCTCATCCTCTGTCATCCCCATCTCCTCCTGCCTTCAATCTTTCCAAGCATCAGGGTTTTTTCCAATGAGTCAGTTCTTCACATCAGGTGGCCAAAGCATTGGAGTTTCAGCTTCAGCATCAGTCATTCCAATGAATATTCAGGACTGATTTCTTTTAGGATAGACTGGTTGGATCTCCTTGCAGTCCAAGGGACTCTCAAGATCTTCTCCAATACCACAGTTCAAAAGATAGCTGCCATCTTTCCTCAAAGATCAGATTCCTATATCAAATTTTTTCATCAATTTATAGAAAGTAACAAACTTTACACAATTGTGCCAATTCTTATGGATAATAATATTCTTTGCAGTGATGTGCATTTATAAGATGGTGCACACCTCAAGCTAACTGCACATTTGATACATTAAGATTTGTATGTTT
Source organism: Dama dama (assembly GCF_033118175.1). Taxonomy (NCBI): domain Eukaryota; kingdom Metazoa; phylum Chordata; class Mammalia; order Artiodactyla; family Cervidae; genus Dama; species Dama dama. Next base: position 87,666,855 of record NC_083689.1, read on the forward strand.
TCACTTTTGATAGGGGAAATAGTGAATTTCAAAAATAATTAAACATGGACAATTTAGTTCAGTTCACTTCAGTCGCTCAGTTGTGTCTGACTGTTTGCGACCCCATGAATTGCAGCACGCCAGGCCTCCTTGTCCATCACCAACTCCTGGAGTCCACCCAAACCCATGTCCATCGAGTCGGTGATGCCATCCAACCATCTCATCCTCTGTCATCCCCTTCTCCTCTTGCCCTCAATCTTTCCCAGTATCAGGGTTTTTTCCAATGAGTCAGCACTTCGTATGAGGTGGCCAAAGTATTGGAGCTTCAGCTTCAACATCAGTCCTTCCAGTGAATACCCAGAACTGATCTCCTTTAGGATGGACTGGTTGGATCTCCTGGCAGTCCAAGGGATTCTCAAAAGTCTTCTCCAACACCACAGTTCAAAAGCATCAATTCTTTGGTGCTCAGATTTCTTTATAGTCCAACTCTCACATCCATACATGATCACTGGAAAAACCATAGCTTTGACTAGACAGACGCTTTGTTGGCAAAGTAATGTCTCTGCTTTTTAATATGCTGTCTAAGTTGGTCATAACTTCCCTTCCAAGGAGTAAGCCGTCTTTTAATTTCATGGCTGCAATCACCATCTGCAGTAACTTTGGAGCCCAGAAAAATAAAGTCAGCCACTGTTTCCCCATCTATTTGCCAAGAAGTGATAGGATCAGATGCCATGATCTTAGTTTTCTGAATGTTGAGTTTTAAGCCAACTTTTTCACTCTCCTCTTTCACTTTCATCAAGAGGCCGTTTAGTTCCTCTTCACTTTCTGCCATAAGGGTGGTGTCATCTGCATATCTGAGGTTATTGATATTTCTCCCGCCAATCTTGATTCCAACTTGTGCTTCCTCCAGCCCAGCGTTTCTCATGATGTACTCTGTATATAAGTAAAATAAGCAGGGTGACCATATACAGCCTTGACGTACTCTTTTTCCTATTTGGAACCTTGAACATCCAAAATTGTGTACTTTCCCTCAATTTTCTGTTCAAGTCTAACAAAACAAGATATGTATTTACATAATCTCAGTGGTTACAAGGAGATTGTAATCATTCTAGCTCATACTTTTCATTATGCCTATGAGATATTTAATGCCCAATATGCAGAAAAATACCAGTTTGTATACTGTGCTTTTGCACTCTGCCTGTGCCACAGCTCACTATAACATATTGCCTTCCAAGTTGGGGAATCTTAAGCTTGAGACTTACATAAGCTGACAAAAGATTTATTGAGAATCAATGGACTGACCAATTGGAATGTTAAATATACAGTTCATTATATAGTTAACTTGAACAAGTTATATCTGTAAGCTATAAATAAAAAATAGTAGAGTTCTGGTTTTAACTTATTCTTCACTAAGAGCTAACAAAACTTTTGTTGAATGTGACTGAGAATTGACTCTGTTCTGGCTCAGTTATCACTCCTTTCCTTATACAGCTTCTATTCATCTTCTGTGAATTCTTTTCTCTTTTAATCCTACACTAGTTGGTGAGAAATGACTCTTCTAATGTGAAGGCTTTATAATTGTCATTATTATTCTCTATCAGTCTACCAGAACTCAAAGTTCCCACTTTAACTGTACTTAACACAGTCCCAGCTATCTGCTCTTGGTCTTATATGATGATTTTCTTCCTTCCAGATATTGTGGTAATTCTGCCAAGCTATGTGTGATTGTCAGCAATTTGTTTTGGTCTATAGAAATTACTCTGTTAGACTAACTCCAGACTTTGGCTTTGTCTTATTTACACTGAAAGAGTGAGACAAGTTTTATGTGGCTCTAGCTTTTGTCAAGAAGAGTGAATTCTCCCACCCAGCAAAAGGCCACTTCCCACCCCTCCCATGTAATACTATCAGACAGAACCTCTGGCTATAGAAGCATAAACCCATAAATACACAGGATACATCTGTATATCCTTAGCTTCGGTTTTGGTCAACCTCAAATACCTCTTATTTTATTAGAAAAGTGTCTTTCCTTTCTGGGTGCCTCGTGTCCTCCACCGGTGTTCAGAAGTTATTTTGTTTGGAAAGGAGTACATCAAGGCTGTATATTGTCACTCTGCTTATTTTACTTATATGCAGAGTACATCATGAGAAATGCCAGGCTGGATGAAGCACAAGCTGGAATCAAGATTGCTGGGAGAAATATCAATAACCTCAGATATGCAGATGACACCACCCTTATGGCAGAAAGTGAAGAGGAACTGAAGGGTTTCTTGATGAAAGTAAAAGAGAGTGAAAAGTTGGCTTAAAACTCAGCATTCACAAAACTAAGATCATGGCATCCAGTCCCATCACTTCATGGCAAATACATAGGGAAACAATGGACACAATGACAGACTTCATTTTTGGGGCTCCAAAATCGCTGCAGATGGTGATTGCAGCCATGAAATTAAAAGACGCTTACTCCTTGGAAGGAAAGTTATGACCAACCTAGACAGCATATTAAAAAGCAGAGACATTACTTTGCCAACAAAGGTCAATCTAGTCAAAGCTATGGTTTTTCCAGTAGTCATGTATGGATGTGAGAGTTGGACTATAAAGAAAGCTGAGCGCCAAAGAATTGATGGTTTTGAACTCTGGTGTTGGAGAAGACTCTTGAAAGTCCCTTGGACTACAAGGAAATCCAACCAGTCCATCCTAAAGGAAATCAGTCCTGAATATTCATTGGAAGGACTGTTGCTGAAGCTGAAGCTCCAATACTTTGGCCACCTGATGCAAAGAACTGACTCATTTGAAAAGACCCTGATGCTGGGAAAGATTAAAGGTGGGAGGAGAAGGCAACAACAGAGGATGAGATGGTTGGATGGCATCACCCACTCAATGGACATGAATTTGAATAAACTCCGGAAGTTGGTGATGGATAGCATGGTGTGCTGCAGTCCATGGGGTTGCAAAGAGTCGGACACAACTGAGTGGCTGAACTGAGCTAATGTCAACTGAAAAAATAGCTCAGCCTAAAAGTTTACAGTTATGATTTATTCTGTGATCTTTCTAAGCATCATAGCCTGGGAATCAGTCTCTCACAAAACTCTGAAGAATTGTTCCAAAACTTGAGGAAGGAGTCAGGATATATAAGAGTTTTACTAAAAATAAAATAAAATTTAAAAACCTCATGTAATTGAACACTGAAAGATTACTGCTAATCACAAAAAAAGTAGGCATATCAAGGTAATAATTTTAGAGCCTATCTATGTATGGGAAGATGCATAGAGTCTGGGCTGAATGAAATTATTCCTTTGATATGCATCTTAACTATCTAGGGCCAATACCCCTTTTTTTCTCCATCCTGAATTCTCCTCAGGATGCACCTTTGGGTACTGCAGTGGTTGATGGATTGATGGCAGGGAACATTCTTTTGTCTGCAGATATAGATTAAAACCAGCCAATGAAACAGACACATCAGATGAGATCTGAGAGGGTTCCACATGTGTCGTCAGGAAGCAATGATCTCTCAGCACCTCAATGGATGACAATATTCACTATTGCCAACCAGGAAAACTCACCTGAGTTCCATGTCCAGAGTTTATTGGGTTTTTCTGTAGGCAAAACTGAATCACTGGCCACATGGTTGAACTCAATCTGCTGCTCTTTTTCCTTCCACAGAAGTAGAGTTAATGACACATGTTCAAAGCCCCAACAATCTAATTATACTCTTTGTCTTTCTGACATTGTCAGCCCCTCATCTTACTAAGTCATCCATCACTAGCATTAACTATATTAGTGTAAACTACGAAGGGGCCCACCATGAGTCACCTCATTAGTGTAAGCTATCAGGCACTGTTTTAGGAGGCTGCTATGGATAAAAAGACATCCCAGTGACTCAGGAAATTTTAAGAATTTAGAGCCTACCTTCTAAGAACCAGGGCCAAAGGCCAGCCAAATTCTTTATTACCCATGACAATGATTATTTTAACATAGATAATATTTCCATAGTTTAAATCATAGTTCAAATCCTTTGGGAGGGGAAAGAACTCCAGCACAATAGTTGAATGGGTCTCTTGGATCCCTTATAAAAGCTTATACTAACTATCAAGCCACATAGCCAACATCTTCCAATAATGTGGTATAACTACTTGGTTATCTCTGCAAATTATACATATAATTAAACAAAAATAATGTCTTTTTCACTTTCTTTAAAATAAAGATACAAATGGGAAATGCTACTTTGTTTTAAAATTTAGATGGCTGAGGAATAGACATGAATGAGTAACTTAATGAAGAACCACCTAGAAAAATCTAGAAGCCAGCAACAACACCTGAGATAATGGAAACCTGTAAATTGGAGATTTTCTGCCGGGTGATGAAAAGCATCTCTTACTGAAAGTCCTGTTATACTATGGAGAAGAAAAATGTGAGTCAGCATGAAAATAATAGCAAATATTTCAACCTTTCTTTTTATAATTTTATTTATTTATTTCTGGCTGTGCCAGGCCTTCATTGCTGCACAGGCTTTTCTCTAGTTGCTCTCTGCCGCTCATAGGTTTCTCACTGAGGTGACTTTTCTCGTTGCAGAGCACGAGCTCTGGGGCTCTCAGGCTTCGTAGATGCAGTGTGCAAGCTCAACGGTTGTGGTGCACGGGCTTAGCTGCTCCACAGCATGTGGGATCTTTCTGGATCAAACCCCTGCCTCCTGCACTGGCAGGTGGATTCTTTACCACTGAGCCGCCAGGGAAGCCCTATTTTAACCTTTTAATCTTCTTGTTTTTCTTACCTGGAAGCAACTCTATAAGTGACATTTTTTGTCTCCAAAAGTAAACACACCTTAAGCCTAAACGCTAAATGTTCAAATCTGAGGGTCCCTGTGAATTCAGAAAAGGTGTACTCACTTCATTATAAAGTCACCCTGTCACCTAGGGGTTCCTCAGACATGGAATTTGAGAAAATAAGCTAATGGCTTATTTGGGTAATATATTCTCTGATATATACAAAATAAGTACAAGACTATTTTGTCTTTATAATATCTGAAAGGTGTTTTATATCTTTAACTTATTTCTATGGGTTTATTGTTGTTCAGTCGCTCAGTTGTGTCCTTCTCTTTGTGACCCCATGGACTGCAACACACCAGGCTTCCCTGTCCTTCACCATCTCCTGGACCTTGCTCAAATTCATGTCCATTAAGTCGGCGATGCCATCCAACCATCTGGTTCTCTGTTATCCCCTTCTTTTCCTGCCTTCAATCTTTCTCAGCATCAGGGTCTTTTGTAATGAGTCAGCTCTTCGCATCAGGTGGCCAAAGTATTGGAGCTTCAGCTTTAGCCTCAGTCCTTCCAATGAATATTCAGAGTTAATTTCCCTTAGGACTGACTGGCTTGATCTCCTCGCAGACCAAGGGACTCTCATGAGTCTTCTCCAACACCACAGTTCAATAGCATCAATCCTTCAGTGCTCAGCTTTCTTTATGGTCCAACTCTCACATCCATACATGACCACAGAGAAAACTATAGCTTTGTCTAGACGGACCTTTGTCAGCAAAGTAATGTTTTTGCTTTTTAATATGCTGTCTGAGTTTATCATAGCCTTTCTCCCAAGGAACAAGCATCTTTTAATTTCATGTCTGCAGTCACCATCTGCAATGATTTTGGAGCCCAAGAAAATAAAGTCTGTCATGTTTCCATTGTTTCCCCATCTATTTGCCATGCAGTGATGGGACCAGATGCCGTGATCTTCGTTTCTTTTACTGTTGAGTTTTAAGCCAGATTTTCACTCTCCTCTATGGGTTTGTGTACTATTATAAATGACTCACAAATTGTTTTTATTGGAGCACATGGTTTCTTCTCACAGACACATGCAGAGTATGGAAAGAGTAAATAAAGAGAATGCTGTAACTCACAGTGAAATATTTGGTGAATTTACTTGGTTTTCCTAAATTCTAACAGAGTGGTTGTATAAACAAGTTTGGATTATATAGTTGCAAAATTTCCCATTTGCTTTAACAAAATACTCAGTTAGTCTGTAACAAATAAAACTTGGAATTCTCCTTCCTCACTCCTCTGCTTTCTGTTGGCTTTTCTTTGCTGCTTTCATCAGAAGGAACAATGACATCTAAGTGCCTGACACATAGTGGATTCTTCATAAGTGATTAAAATAAAAGTGGTCCTTACCTAAATGTCACAGTCTAGGCTCAGATAATAAAAATTAAAATTCATATTTTTCTACAAATGAATCAAGAATCTTGTCTCACTCTTGATAGTTCTTTCCAAACCCACAAGAAAAGCTTACTTCCTTTGAGTTTCATGTGGAAGAAGAAATATTACATTTCATCTTTAGTATCAATTAAAAGGCTTTATTTCTTTTCCTTTTGCATTTAGTGAAGGTCTTTAGTGTCTAATGCTTGGCATTTTAAAGTAGCTTGGAGAACATTTGGGCTTCCTGGGAGAATCAGGACACATCTTATTATGGTGAATAAGTAATCAACCTGAAAAGTACAGTAGCAGGATGTACCCCTATTGTTGTTTAGTCTCTAAGTCATGTCTGACTCTGTAACCCCACGGACTGTAGCCTGACAGGCTCCTGTCTTTTGAGGATTTTTAGGCAGGAATACAAGAATGGGTTGCCATTCCCTTCTTCAAGGGATCTTTCCAACCCAGGGGTTGAACCTGCCTCTCCTGCTTGGAAGGTGGATTCTTTACCATGGAGCTATTAGGGAGGCCCTATAACTTGCTATAATATTCATGGGAATCGGTTTATCTGCAGGGTGATTTCCTAAAGCTTTGATGTATTTATATAAGTCTGTCTGAAAATTAGAAGAAATTCTTTTCGTGTAACTAAACAACTGAGAAAAATGTTAAAAGCTGACAGAACACACACAGGGCTCACAAATTCTATTTTCCAGTATGTTTATGCTCTTATATTTAACAGAATCCTAGAAAAACTGTCCAGCTGTGGGGAATGTGATAAATAGAGCATGGTATAGGTTAGGAACCCTTGAGTTCAGAGTTCCATGGTGTCTGCTGCAAACACTCAAAGCTTATTAGAACCTAGCCAATTCTGACTTGAGGTAGATGTAGGGGAGGAGATGATTGTTATAGGATTCAGAAATTTTCTCTGGGGCAAGTCGTTATTCACTCTGGATGCAGATTAACCAATGCATGTTATTCAGGAATTTTAAAAGTAATATTATTTATGGGAAAACTGTATTTTTGGATGGAAAATTAAAGGAATCCCTTTTGCCCAGAGCATGTTTACTACTACATACATATACAATATTCATAGGTGAACCCACAAAAGTACCAGAAATTCTCACTGATTTCACAGGATAAAGCTCTCCTATGGATTTCAGATGTATAAGTATAAAAACACCAGTCTCATACTGAAGGATAACAGTCATTCAGTAATCTAACTTCAGGAAGAAAATATTAATATCTTCTCAGAGATATTAAAATTTTTTAAAACCCCACATATTATCCAGAAGTAATGTTGACTTTTTTTTAGCTCTAATCAAAATATTCAGTAGGTTATGGTAGTTAGGGCAGATTATACACTTCAAAATCTTTTAGAAATGTGAAACATGATTATTTTACAGGGATCAAATCAGGCAAATGGGAAGATGCTCTCCACCCCCACCATGTGATCTGAATGGAAGTATTTAGAGTATGCTTACATAAGGTCACTGCAAGTTAGATGATGGTGGTGCTGTCAAACCCTATACCGTACTGTGAACCATGGGCAGCAGTGAAGGTGTAAGAATTAGCCAAAATGAAGTTTGCTGTGTGGTTGCAGACATTCTTCCATAAGATCCATAAAAACAGACTTCTAACAATGAGTATTTGTTGTTGAATGAGTGCTCGGAGGCTCAGTGTAGTAAATATAGATTAGTTGTGGATTTTTAGAATGCACCTGCCTATTTGCAGAAGAGTGGTAAAATATTTTATCTTTTATTTCATTTATATAGTAAATATATACGTACATGTGTGAATATACACACATACTCCTCTCTATGTGTTAGACGCTATTCTAGACGTTTCCAAATATTAATGCACTTAAGGCAAGTATGAGAACTTAGATAATATGCCACAAATAATTACTATCAAAGTTTTGCAGAACAAAAGAATTTTAGTGCTCTGAATTGAATATTACTGAGTGCAGATTAGGTTATTGTGACCCTGATAATGACTAATATTTTTGAAGCCTAAATAGAAGTCAACTTAATATGCTTTTTGTCGAGTAAATACTTAATGTAGCAATTGGAATGCAGTCAAAAAACTCCTCATTATTTTAACAAAGATTTTCATAGAAATAATTTTGAACTAAGTATTAAAGACCGAAAGGCAAGAAAACATAGTGTGTTGTGAACATAAACTATAGAAGATGCAGCTAGCCCTCCTGATCCTCCCTTAATGCTCTGGGAACAAGGAGAAGGAGGAATTAATAAAACTTAAAAGTTTGACGGGTGACTCGGGACACCCCAAGCTGGGGCTCTGTGACAACCTGGAGGGATGGGGTGGGGAGGGAGGTGGGAGGGGGGCTAGGAGGGAGGGGCACTGTATACCTGTGGCCGATTCATACTGATGTATGGCAGAAACCATCGAAATATTGTAAAGTAATTATCCTCCAATTAAAATAAATACATTAACAAGAAAGTGGTTATCAGGATAAGGGGGGAAATGTCTGGGAGAAGAACGCTGCAGAACTCAGAACTTTGAGAGCTTCCGGCTATGTTGATGACTCTAAGGAGGGCAAACAGGGAGCTGGCTTTTTAAAGGTAGAAAACAGAAACTGGAATTGCTGCTGCCAGGGTGAAGTTTGACCCGAGTGACACTCAGGGAACCAGGAAGAAGAAAAGAGCAGGCCAGCAGAGGGAGCCTGGGCATCCCGCTCTCGCTTCCGCCCTCCCGGCTCCCTCTAGTGTCCCTCACGCGAACACAAGAGCGGTTTCCGGAGTCCCAGTCTTCCTGATCCAAAACTACAAACAGAAGGACTAAACAAGAACCGCGGGTTGAAACTGAGAGATACCACTGCTGGGTAGTTAGAATAGGAACCAGGAGTCCACAGTAGCGATGGTAAAAGACAAGGAAGGGAAAAGCCCGCGAAATAGAACAAAGGTCCCAGGACCGGAATGAGGACCTTAGGTAGAACAAACAGCACTCCTGGCTAGCCCAACTTACATAGGGCAGGC